>NC_140068.1:124624277-125824277 GCF_964194135.1 Talpa europaea | reverse complement strand
CCCTCTTTGGACCCTCTTCAAAGTTCTCTGATCCTCTAGTTCTCAGTCTTCACCTCCTCCAGCTCCCCAATCCAGCCTCCCCTCTTTTTTTCACCTCCTAGCAGCCACACCCGTTCTGGGTGGTCCTCTTCTGGGTCCCCTCAGGGAAGTGGCGGGGACTGAAGGAGGAGTTAGAGTCCATGTTCCTTCCTCTCCGTCTGGTCTCTCCCAGACTGAAAAGCTTCTTGGCTCTTTCACTAACAATCCCACCACCTACACCAAAGAGTTTCCTTATCTTACCCAAGCCTGTGACCTTACTTGTCATGATTACATGAGATCCTCTCTTCCACCCTGACCTCTGACAAAAGGGAGCAGGTTTTTAGGTCTGCCCAAGACCAAGCAGATCAGATCCCTGTGACTGACACAACCATGGCCCCAGGCTCTGCAGCAGTTCCCAGCCCAGAGCTGGGTGGGGCTACCAGACTGACACAGGCAGGGCCCCCGGGGCAGGGCTCACCAAGACCGTTTTATTGCCTGTCTCCTAGCTGGTCTCCAAGCGGCTGTGCACAAAAGTGTAAATTTTGCTAAGCTCAGGGAGATCATCCAGTCTGCCTCAGAAAACCCTGCTGCCTTCCTTAGTCGCCTGAGGGAGGCGTTCCAGCCCCATACCAGGGTTGTCCCTGACTCAAATGAAGGCTCAACAGTTGTGGCTACCCATTTTATTTCTCAGTCAGCCCCTGACATTAGGTAGAAGCTTAAGAAGTTTGAGAGGCCTCCCCTGGTGGCACAGGTGGTTGAGTGCCACGCTGTGAGGCTCTCCCAAGCCTCTGCAGTGCCGGTACCATGCCGGCCCGCCAGTGAGTGTCCCACATGGCACACTGTTGCACCCACTGCTCCCCTCAGCAGTGTATTTCCTCAGTCTGCCTGTTCTGTTCCCCGCTCTGTCTCTGGTGAATCCTCTCATCCTCCCACGTATCTGGCCTGTACCCTGGTTCTTGTGTAAATGAATAAATAAATCTTTTTTTTTTTTTTTTTTAAAAAAGAAGGCTGAGAACTGTCCTCAAACCCTATCCGGGATCTGCTGAGTATGGCCTTGACAGTATTTAACAACCGGAAGGAACAGGACAGGGCAGAGAGAGAACTCCGTAGTCGCCAGAAGGATGGGCTTCAAGCTCAGTCCCTGGTAGCTGCCTTGAGACCGCCAAGCCCTCCTCCTCCAACCACCACAGCACCTGTCACCCCACAGAGTACGACAATGGGCCCCATAGCCCCCAACCGACCACCGCTGGGAGCCTGCTTCAAATGTGGTCAAGAAGGCCACTGGTCCAGACAATGCCCCAACCCCTGCCAGGACCGTGTCCCACCTGCAACATCTGGGGTCACTGGACAAGTGACTATGCCTCCACGCCTGGCTGTGGTGGGCCAGTCCTTCCAGCCCCTGCAACTCTTGCCACTGGCAGTCTTGGGTTTGGCAGCTGAGGACTGAAAAGGCCCGGACTCGTCGACCCCGATAAACTTCAAGGAGCCAAGGATAACAGTCAAGGTAGCAGGTAAGTCCATCTCCTTTCTGGACTCTCCTCCAGGATGTTGCTGGCCTCCTTCTCTGCAGTCCTTCTCCGCCACAATCTCAGCAGCACACTGCACAACTCCTCACCTTCCTGTGCTCAAAAGGAAATTGTGTTTCCCCATCCAAAGCCCAACTTTCAGTACCACAGTTGTCTATCTGGGTCTTCGACTAACTCCTTCCTCCAAACAGCTGACGGTGGACCACAAACAGGCCATCTGGGACCTTCCCTCCCCTGAATCGGCAGAACAAATCCTTTCCTTCCTAGGTTTGGTCGGATTCTTCCATCTTGGATCCCTAATTTTGCATTCCCAGCCAAGCCACTGTACAAGGCAGGAAAAGCCTCCCCTGAAGGACATCTCCAATCCCCAGGGAGGTCCGCAGGGCCTTCCTTTTACTCACACATATCCTCCTTAGGGCACCTGCCCTCGGCCTTCCTGACCCAGAAAAGCCTTTCCTCCTATGCACAGACGAACGTCAGGGTATGGCGGCAGGTGGCCTTTCCCTGCATCTGGGCCCAGCCCTGCATCCTGTTGCTTATGTCTCCAAGCAGATGGATCCCACCGTCAGGGGCTGGCAACCTTGCCTTAGAGCCCTGGCGGCGCAGCTCTACTCACCCGGGAACCCCTCAAATTACTCTGGGAAGACCTGTCCAAGCACATTCCCCGCACCGCCTTCAGGCTCCCCTGTCTCCCCGCCCGCTCTCCACTCTCACTCCTGCCCGCTCACAGGACTTCCACGTGCTCTTTATCGAAAACCCTCTGGCAAGTCTCACTCAGTCAGAGTGAGTCTCACTCAACCCAGCCCCTCTTCTGTCTCTGGCCCCCCTTCTGCCGCTCATTCGTGTCCCGAAATCCTGGAAAAAATGCAAACCTCCAGACTGGGTTTGGCCGACTCCCCTTTGTCAGATGCCTACTGGACTCTGTCTGTAGACGGCAGCTCTTGCGAAGGTGCGCGAGGTCAGCGGAGGGCTGCCTAGGCCATGGTTACCCTCGATCAGGTCATCGAGGCAGGAAAGCTGCCCGGGGGAAACACCTCCCGAAAGGCAGAACTCAGAGCACTTCCCGGGGCCCTGACCCTCAGCAACCATAAGAAAATCACCATCAATACGGATTCAACATATGCCTTCCTTATGGCTCACAGTCCTGCTGCGATTTGGCAGGAAAGGGGGTTCCTCTCCACCAAGGGGTCCCCCATCATGAACGCTAAACTTATTCTTAACCTTCTAGCGGCCTTGCAGCTTCCAACTGAAGTCGCCATGATCCACTGTGAAGGACACCACACGGACAGTTCTTACGTGACCACAGGGAATAACAAGGCTGATGCAGCAGCAAGGGCTCCCACCACTGACTCTGCTGCAGACCCTGCCTCTATTCCCAATCTGTTCCCTCCATCACTCTACTTAGGAGCCTAATGAACGCCAAATCCTGAGTCTGCTCTTCACCCCTCCTTGAATGCAAAAGTCTGGCAGATATGTTCCCGTCGTCAAACCTGTGCTCGTGTGTCACCTCAAGGGGGAGTTTTCCCACCTTCTTCTTTTGCAGTTCACCAGCTGCGTGGACACTTACCCGGACAGGATTGACCTCTCCCTACTCAGGCAACTGCTCCAGGAACACGCAGACCGGTACCTACCCAGTCCTGCCTCGGATCCTGACCTCCTCAGCTGACCTTCCCCTCCGTCCACACACGGTCATTCTCCCCACGCCTATAGTGGTAACACTTCTGGGACACCCCTCCTGGCACCATGTCTCTTGGGTCAAACGTGCCCCCGAAGACAAACAGTATGCATGTCGTAACCTGGGTCCTACTCGGATGCGCATTTCTTGTCAAAATCTCCCCTAGCCCAGTGTCCTGTGCATGGATTTTCAAAGTTAGGGAGACCTTTGTCTCAGGATCCATGGAGACTACCCACTTGTGGGTACTGCGGATGCCCACAGGCCGGATGCACAGCACCCATCACCCTCACCCTAACTCTTTCATCAATTACTAACCCTATGAACATCTTCTTTTGTTCCTTTTACCATCAAACCTTAGATCACTGCAAGAACACCTACAAATGTACACTCATGTACAGTGCACCTTCCAGACAAAGGCCTAATGTTCTCTCCAGTCTGTCATAATACGGGTTTGAATACAAAACAGGTTAACGATCTTTTTCAGATTCTTGGGACCAACGCTGGGTACAGGGAGTCCAAGCAGCAGTGCACACTGGCTGGCATTCCTACCCAGTGGCAACATTGTCCATCTCAAGGGACTATGTCCCAACACAAAATGCCACAGTCCAAGTCTCCCAGGACATCCTCCATTCAGAGCAAGTCCTACAAAATCAGCTAACATCATCAGAAAAGACAGAGACACCCTCAACCTGGATTCATATAATCCAAAGTGCTATACCCTTCCTAAATGACTCTTTTGGGACTAATACCTCCTCTTGTTTCCTCTGTGCTTCCCTTCAGAGGCTTCTACTGGCGGCAGCTCCAATTAATCTCAATACCACCATGACCAAGATAATGGACGCTGCTTGCCAGACTCCCCAACTCTCAGTCCCCCTATGGGACTCTAATCACAGCTACCCCTGCTAGCAAACTGGCGCCCTTGTTGGCTTTCATTCCTGCACTTCTAACATTTCGGTTAATGAATAGATACCTCCTTAGAAAAAAACTCTGTGTTTTTAGCATTATCACAAAGACAGCTCCCCTCCCTTGCACAGGCCATGCTCCAAAACCGACGGGCTCTCGACCTGTGAACGGCTGCTAAAGGGGGCACCTACCTGTTCCTCAGGGAAGAATGTTGTTACTATATCAGTGAGTCAAGGATTATAGAAGAAAATGTGGAAGCCTTCATGAAACTACGCAAGGACATGGCAAGGGAAAGCCGGGGCTCCAAGTCTCCACTCACATGGTTTCAAAATCCTGTAGCCTCATGGATCCTCCCACCCTTGGGGCCAATACTAATGATCACCTTATTTTTTTTCTTTTTGCTCCTTGCCTCCTAAAATTCACACAGGCTCGCATTCAGGAAATGTCTCCTACCACATTTAACCAACTCCTCCTCCACCCGTATTCTCGCATCCCTGCAGAAGACCCTCATAACCAGGCCTGAGCCACCCCCTCGGCTCCTGCCAGACCAGGGAGCAGTGATGAGGGAGGAGTTTGAGAGTCCATAAGCAGGCTGGCCCAGGACAAAGAGGAGCAGCGAATATGCAGGGGGGTGGGGGAGTGGGGGGACTAGGGGTGGAATGTAGTTAAATCACAGTCCCCTAGGAATCATCCTTACAGTCACCTAAAGAGCTGGGTGCTTGATCTGTTGCCCCAGCCCCCCAGGACTAACCCCCTTTCAGGTTTCCCTTGTGGCCTAGAACACCAACCTGAAGGGGGACTCAAGACCCTGGAACCCAACCCTGGGAGAGGATTCAGGCTCACTTGCTCTGTTCTGTACCCCACCTTTAAACACTGAGCGCCTACAAAGCCTACGCTTCCCTAGTAAACTTGAAACGCTGGCAACTGCTCTGGGAGACACTGGGAAGAATTGTTTAGTTTGGTTTTCTGCGGGGTTTCTACTTCTCCACGGAGACTTTCCAATTTTTGTCTGACTCCTCCATCTCACATTCTAATTCCTTATGACCCTGGGGCCAGAGTGCCCCCCAATCAGTGCTCTTTGGAGTGATCTGTTTACCCTCTGTGGATCAGACCCCAGCAAACTGACCTTCCCAGTTGGGAATCTTCCCCCAGTCGTCTCAACATGGGTTGCTCAGCTCACCACAGGATAAACAGGCGACTGAAGCATCAATTCTGCTTGAGTCTCCTGAGAAAAAAAAAGCCTTCTGTGTTAATGCACGTATGCAGACATATGTGAGATTGTAACAGATTGCTCTGAAATGGGCCTGGCTGTGCCCCTGGCTGTCCCCTCACTGCCTCCTGCCATCAGCATCCACTGGTGCAGGAGCTTGAGCAGCGCTGTTAATGGGTAACATGTACAAGAAAGGGCCCTGACGTCTGAGTACTCACATGCTTGCTTTTCCACCCCGCGCTGGCTTTGCCCGCTGGCAGCTACTGATTCATGGCATCCCAGAAGTTGGAGTCTGAAGACTGAGTGTAAATTCCTAAATATTTTTTCTTTAAACCATGTTATCAGTCCATTTCTTCTGTCATTGGGAGGGAGGTGGGGGGGGACTACTCACAGCACCTAGTAGAGGTGTTGGTGGCATGAAGTCAGATGGCAAATCTAACTTGTAAAGTGGGATGTGAGTACAGGGGCTTGCCGTTCTTGTGAGCCTCAACTCTCTTTTTCCTCTCTGCAGTTGAGAGACTACCAAAGGAAAAATATCTTGGGTTCTCCTGCAGGAGTTAAGAAAAAGAAGAAGAAACATGGTAGTAAGCCAGAGACAACTGCATCTGGTGGCTATGAGTCATCAAAAGATGTAAGTCTTGCTCTGCCAGGCTTCCTGGGAGAGGGGTGCTCCAGGGCAGCTGAGTGAGAGGTGAAGAGCATGAAAGAAGTGGGTAAGAACCCTGCGTCTGAGTGCGGCCTCTCCGTAGCTCTGCTGGGGATCTGATTTGGGGCGACACTGTTTAAGCTCTTTGTACACCTGTGAGTCAGGCTGCTACAGCTCTACTTAAATCTAGGCAGCATCCTGAGATGATTGTGTGGGGGCCTGGTTCGCAGTAAGCCTTCAGTACAGGACTTCTTGCTCTGGCAATTTCCCTCATCCCCAGCCTCAAGGGGAAGCCAGTCAACGAGGACATCCTCTCCCTTTAGAGCTGCACAGATGAGCTCTGGGTGCTTGGGATTAGGTGACTTCTGAGATGGGAGTCTGTCTTTGCCACCTGCTTGCTGGGTGATCACAGGGAAAATCATGTCCTTCCCAGGTCTCAGTTTCTCACCTGGAAGATAATATTGTTGGGCCAGATCAGTGTCTTCCAGACTGATTTGGTAGCTTTGATCATCTTTTGGTTCACGTTGCTTTCTGCCTCAGGCGAGGCAGTGAGTGGCCATTTGGAAAGATGGCACAGGCCGTGGTATGGATCCGTCACCCTTGTCTCCAGCATCCATCATCCACAGCTGCTCTTTTTCCTTCTCTTACCTTCCTGTCTTCTCTAAGTCACTTTTCTCTTTCTCCCCTTGCCCTTGTTTTTCCCTTTTCACCTGTAGATTCAGGATATTCTGCAGGTGTTGGTGTCTGACCTTAACCGCTCCAATGGGGTAGCGCTGCCCCCATTGGACAGGAGGCCGTTCTGAGACCCCCTCTCTTGCTTGCCCTCTCCCAGCGTGCATGCTGGAGGCTTGTCTGGTTGGGGTACTTGGCCTCTGGCTGATTTTATGTTGCCATCATTAACTCTTGGTGTGTCCATATCTGCAATTTCACCTGCTGGGTTGGTTGTTGTTTTCCTTCCCGCACATCTTTATCATCTTGGAGAAGATACAATACACCAAGAAGCATGGGAGGTCATTTGGGAAGAGCTTCCAGGGCAGGGGTGTGAGAATGGGCCTTCCAAGCCTCCAGGGTGAATGCTCAGGGGACCGTCCTACTGGGAGAGCGTCAATAAACGCCTCCCCCCAAACATAGGCTTGCCCTCTGGGCATATCCCCCAAAGACCAACAGTCCACATAGGAGTTGATTGGGCAACATAATGAATTTAGTTTAGCTTAAGAGTGGGAAATGCAGGCTTAGGAGAAAGGGGGCTTTTGTTATAGGTGCAAAGATTAAGGTGAGTTTTATAGAAGAAGTGCAAAGTACATGAGGTTCACCAGAGATGAGTGACTGGGATATTCTCCCTCACTGTCTTTCAAAAATCAACTGGACACTTACCCATCTCCCATGGGCCTTGGCAGTAGACACTTTGCTAGGCGGCAAGATGGGATGTGGCAACTGAGGGAGGAGTTGGCTCTGAAGGGTCTGGAGGCTGGAGGGGTGGCCTTTCAGACTGATGTGTAGAGGTGGGCAGTATTCATTCCTGTGGAGAGCGGGTGACGTGGGAGTCCCAGGCAGAGGGTGGGTGCAGGAGATGATCAGGATCCGGAGCCCAGAGAGCGCTTGGCAAGAAGGTAAGGTGCCTGGGGTGCCCTGGGCTGGGGGATGACCTCGTCCTGATGTGGGAGGGGACACCGAGCTCTGGGTCTCCAACTGCATTGGGTGGTGTCTCATTGTTTCTTCTGTCTGTCCAGTCCCATCAGAACATGGAGGTGACTGGCTCACTCCAAACAGAGCAACACACCAAGAGCGAGCTGGCCACGAAACTTGGCCAGCTGCGGGAGAATCTGGCAGAGCTGCAGGAGCTGGTAAGGCCTGCGCCAGCTGGGAAGGGCTCGGAGGCCTCCGGGAGGGAGGTCCTTAGGCCAGGACAGAGATGGCTCCAACTCAGGGCTGGGGGGCACTGAGGACCCTGCAGTCCTGCCAGGTCCGTGACCACCTGTGCCCTAGGCTCTGACATGAAGTGGTGGGTTCCTCGGGACTGCAGGTCACCTCCCTGCTGGAGGCATGAGCCAGTAGGGGAGAGACGAGGAGACGTGGAGACATCCTGGTTCCAGACTTGGCTCTAGGTCGCGCTTCAGTGAACAGGGCTGAGCCTCAGCATCCTTCACTTCAGAGAGCACTAGAAAGCAGTTCTGCTGCGGTGAAGGAAGGGGCCTGGACTGGTGGCAAAGTCCCACAGTGCCTGCCTCAGGAAGAGGGGCCTGTGCCTGTCCCCCGCATCTGTGGGCACAGATTGGGAGGTGCCTCGGTGGCAGGAACCAGCAGCAGCGGTGGTCTCCACTCTGCTGCTCCACCACTAGTCCATTGAGGCAGTTGCTCCTCAGAACTGCCCTTTCCTGCATGCTTCCTGGGTTATGGCAGGACCAATCAGGTGCAAGCTATGAGCTGATTGGTGCTAAGTGGCCCAGTCAGCCAAGGATG
Organism: Talpa europaea; assembly: GCF_964194135.1. Taxonomy (NCBI): domain Eukaryota; kingdom Metazoa; phylum Chordata; class Mammalia; order Eulipotyphla; family Talpidae; genus Talpa; species Talpa europaea. The sequence goes on along the minus strand of NC_140068.1, from coordinate 125,815,839 downwards.
AAAAATGGTCCAGGGCCTCCCTGGTGGCCTAGGGGTTAAGTCTTGGCACCATCACCACTACTGCCTGAGTTTGATCCCTGGCCGGGAGCTGACCCACAGGGCGCAGCAGACCTCTCCTGCCTTGCCAGCTGCTCCCCTCAGCAGTGTGTTTCAGTCAGTCTGCCTGTTCTGCTCACTCTACACCTCTGGCCAATACCCCAATTCTTCTGCACAAAAAAAGAAAAATGGTCCAAACAGACTTGAGGTTGGGACACCCTGAAGAGTGATATAAGCCAGGGTTAGAGGGAGCTGAGGGGCTCTGTTCCAACCTCCAAAGAAAGAAGGGGAAGACTCTGTTCCTGGCCTCTCAAGAAAGGAGGACCAGAAGCTGAAAGAAGACAAGCAGCATCCAGTAGCCAACCTCTGCGGGAGGAAGAGAGGATGAAGACCTCTGTCAGAGACTGGGCCTCCAGTCCTGCGTCTGACATCACCTGAAAGGACCACCAAAGGTTCCGGGCCTCATGTCTGAAAGAGCTGTTTGTTGTTGTTGTTGTCCAGCAACTCACAAAGAGCTATTAACTCTTGGTGTCTCTGATACCGGCTGGGATACCAACTGAAAAGGGTATTCACAAGGCATGAGGATGGGATGCCAGGATAGGCCACAGTGTTACCCACCTGCCCGGGCTCTAAGACAAGAGGGCTGCCAAAAAGCCCCAAAGCCAAAACCAAGGGCTGGAGCAATCCAGTACCCATACGAGAGGGCCCTACAGGCTGCAGCCGATGGAAGGATAGTGCCCAGTAGGGGACTCATCATGTGGTTCTCAACCATGTGCACAATTGCAAGAGACTTCAGGCTCTGGAAACAACCAACTTGGGGGCCTCCCCTGGTGGCGCAGTGGTTGAGTGTTGGGCTGCATAGCTGTTTGAAGCCTCTGCTGCCCGCAGACTCTGCAGCGCCGTTTGATCCCTGGCCACCGACGAGGGTCCCACATGGCGTGACAGTCCTCTCCTGCTGCCTGCTGCTCCCCTCAGCAGTGTACTTCGGTTTTTCTGCATGTTCTGCTCCCTGCTCTGGCTCTGGTGAATTCTCTCACCCTCCTGCACTTCTGACTGTACCCAGTGCTTGTATAAATAAAATTAAAAAAAAAAAAAGAAGAAGTTCTGTTTGCAGAACTTCTAACCTCCTGGAACCCCCTGTGCAGAGTAAGCAGGTGCTCTCAGAGACTCCAGCTCCCTTTAGGGCGGCAGGTGCCAGCACACCAGCAGAGGACCTTACACTACTTCAAAGGAAACCGGCACCCCCCTGATCACTGCAGCACTATTTACAGTAGCCAAGCTGTAGAAGGGATGGTACATAGATAATAGGATACTACTCATCAAGAAACATAAACTCATGCCATCTGGGGCAACATGGATGGAGCTAATGGAAATAAGCCCAAAGGAGAAAGACAAATACGTCACTTAGATATAGAAAAATTAAACAAAGGGCTAGTTTAAGCTATCCTTTGAGTCTCCCCGGTGGTGCCTGACTACTGGCTGGGGCTGCAGACCAGCCCAGACTTTCTGGCCTGGCAGCGCTGGATGGTGGACTGACCCTCTCTAGTTTGACATCAAACTCATTTGACAACAAAGCCTGACTCCAGCTGACTGAATCCCCCATTGTGTCTTGTTTCACCTGCACCACCGCTGGGTCCCCAGCCTCTGCTGTTTGCTGGGTCTGAGATGGATCTTGTACTTGATGCTGCTCGTAATTTTTTGTTTGTTTGTTTTTAAGATTCATTTTTTATTTATTTATGCATACAAGAACTGGGGTATAGGCCAGAGGGGCAGAGGGTGAGAGGATTCACCAGACATAGAGTAGGGAGCAGAATAGGCTGATCCACTGAAATCCACTGCTGAGGGGAGGGGTGGGTGAGACAGGAGAGGTCTGCTGCCCCCTCTATGTTGCTCCCTAGCCAGGGATCAAACTCAGGTCTAAGCAGTGATAGCACTCAGACTTAAACCTTATGCCACCAGGGAGGCCCTCTTTTATATATTTTTTACATCTTTTGATATTATTTAAAATAATAGAAGTGCTCCTACTGCTCTACTTTCATAATAAACACGCTCCTTCCTCCCAGCCCTTGGCTCAGGTCGGGTTTACACGTGTCTTTGTCACCTTTACTCAGTGTCCATCTCTCATGACAGAGCAAGCTCCACGTCTCCGGGGTCCTCTCTCTGCTCCCCATTGTATCTGCAGGGGAGGCAGCTTGGGGAGGCAGGAGCCAGCCAGGGAGAGGGATGCTGGCAAGTGAAGAGGAGGCAAAGGCAGAGAACACTTGGGAGATGCTCCCTGGTTCCCTGAGAAAAGCATTTCTCAAAGTGTGGTTGTGGAATCCTTGAAGTCACCCAGAGCCTGTCACAGGAACCACGAGGTCAAAACTATTTTCAAAACGTCACTAAGACACCATTGGCTTTTTCACTATTTCGCCATCTGCTGAGGTAAAACTTACTAAAAATGGAGCTTAAATTACTAACTGCAGTTATTCTTCACAACTACCTACCACAGAAACACAGCTCCAAGCCAGTTTCACTTCAAAGTGTTTTGGCTGAAGCATTAAAAATTATCTTCATTATTCTGTCATCCTCAAATCCACATTTTACAGCACCTGATGCGATGACACGCAAGTGCACACACAACACTCCTGCTGTGTCCCCAACTACCATGTGCCAAGGAAAACATTTGCATGAGATGAATTAGACTGAGAACTGGGGAGGAGTCACAAGTGTCCAGGGCCCAGCACAGGTGGTGGAGACAGAAGGGAGGCCCCCTGTGCTGGGCCCTGGACACTTGTGACTCCTCCCCAGTTCTCAGTCCCCAGTGCCTGGAGGTTCCCAGAGAACCAGTCAGCATCACTGCCTGTCCAGGTAAGTCTCCACCCACCAGCCTAGGGTCAGAAGCTCCCCAGACCCCAGCAGTGCTGATCATGGGGCCCCCAACCCTGCTCCTGCTGCTTCTCTCCAGGGCTCTGGCCCAGACAGACACCTGGGCTGGTGAGAGCAGGGTGGAGGGAAAAGGCTTCTGCAAAGGAAGCTGCTGCCTTAGGCCCCTCTGTCACCCCCGTGGCCCCCTCAGTCCTGGTCCCTTTCTGTCCCCCCACCCTGCCTCCTCCTTTTGTCCCCTGAGTCTTGCCCCCTCTGGACCCGCTGCCCATGTTCAGTCTCTGGAGCTCCCTCCCTCCTGGACACTTTCTCCCCTGCCCCATCTCCATGGGACTCAGGACCTGCCCCGGGAGGAGGGTCCGCCAGGCTTCACCCCTCCCCGCCCCCAGGCTCCCCTTCTCTGAGGGTGTTAGAAATGGTGATGTCCCGCCCGGCCTCGGGGAGCCCCGGTGCATCGCGGGGGGCTACGTGGACGACCCGCAGTTCGGGGTTCAGCAGCGACTCCCCGGGCCAGAGCGCGGAGCCGCGGGCCCCTGGGCGGGCGGGGCGGGAGGGTCGGGCGAGGAGACGCGGCTCCGCAGACACTCGGCGCGGAGGCTCCAAGCGCTCCTGGAGGCCCCGCGCGGCCGCCGCAGCCAGAGCCGGGCCGGGGAGCAGCGCGGGCCGGGGCGGGTCACCGCTCCCGCCCCACCCCCCGCCCCGAGTCTCGGGGCCCCGTGACCCCCGAGGCCGTGGCCCCTGCCAGGCCCCTTGACCAGGGAGGAGCCCGCGGGACTTTCACCCTTTAGGTTTCTTTTAAGTTTGGGATTATTCAGGGCGGGAGATCGGGTGCGGGCGGAGACCACGGGGTGACTGAAGGGCCGGGGCTCAGGGTCTCCCACGATCCAGAGGACTCTGGGCTGCGCCGCGGGGCCCGACGGCGCCTCCCCCGCGGGCACGACCAGCTCCCCACGACGGCGCCGGGGACGCGCCCTGGGCGGGGACCTGCGCGCCTGGACCCGGCGGGCCCGCGGCTCAGCTCCCCGGCGCGAGGGGGAGGGGGAAGGTCGGGCAGAGCAGGACGGGAGCAGCCTGGGGGGCGGGTGCGTGGTGGGGCCCCCAGACTCCTGGGGGTGGGGAAGGAGGCGCCTCAGCTCAGAGGTAAGAGGGCTGCGGGGCCTTTGATCTCCCTGAGGCGCGCACCCCGCAGGGAAATGGAATCATGGTGAGGAAGCGCCCCCTTCTGGCCAGAGAGGGAGCTGTCGGCCACGTTTTCCAGCTCTGGGATGGAGACTGGCCCAGAGGCTCCTACTTTTTCTGAAGGACAATTAAGGAATCCAGTTCTTCCTGAGAAAGAGGGGAGACCACCCCTGAAATCACCCTGCACAGGATCCTTTTGACCGGCAGCCATCTTAGGAACAATGAGTTTCTCTCTCGAGATCTTGTTTTTTGGTGAGAGAGCATTTTTGGAGATCTCACTCCTGCCTGTCTGTGTCATCACCCTCCACCCAAGGCAGCAACAAAATGCTCAGAGACCTGCATCCCACCCTGGGCTCTCACCTGCTATCCCGGACTCCCAGACCAGGCTGTTTTTGGGGGTTTGTGCTCCTCCCTCCAAGCATAGTGTTCTGTCCACTGGAGTATGGTCACATGAGGCTGCTTCAGTGTCCATGGAGGAAACACAAAGCATGAAATGTCTGATTCTTCCTACTCAGGCCCCCAATCGCCCTATGTGACCCATCACCCCATCTCTGAGCATGAGGTTACCCTGAGGTGCTGACCCTGGGCTTCTACCCTGCGGACATCACCCTGACCTGGCAGCAAGATGGGGAGAACATGACTCCAGGAAATGGAGCTGGTGAACACCAGGCTGGGGGTGGCGGGGTATGGAAATTACCAGAAGTGGGCAGCTGTGGAGGTGTCTTCTGGAGAGGAGAAGAGATATACATGCCATGTGCAGCATGAGGGGCTGATAGCACCCCGAGTCCTGAGATGGGGTAAGGAGGGGGATATGGGCACCCGGCTGACTCAGGGGCATCAGAAGCCCTTCTGGAGACCTTCAGAGGATCACACTGAGGCCTCAGGTTCAGGGTCTGACCTTCTCTTCCATTCCAGTTCCCCCTCCTCAGTTCTCCATCCTTGCTGTCGTCCTCATTTCCAGCTTGGTTCTCTTTGGAGGTGTGCTCACTGGACACAAGTTGGCTTCATGTGAGGGGCTAGAAGAAGTGCTCAGGTAGGGAAGGGAGTGGGGGATCTTGTCCACTGGGGGCTTTCATGTCCCAGGGAGAACTTCCTACCCTGTTAATGGGTAGTACCATCCACACGTGTGTGGCCCAAAGGGCATCTGGTCCAGTTCCCTCTCACCTCCGTTCTTCATTTTTCCCAGTCCAAACCTGGGTCTTTACTCACAGTTCTGGAAACTTCCCTGTGGTGCAGGATTAGAAGATTCCTTTAGGCTTCTGACCTGATTCCTCCCTGGTCTCACATGATGCTTCTTCCCACAGGAGGACAAGGAGGAAGCTACACTCAGGCTGCAAGTAAGTGTGGTCAAGGGTTGGATCCCTGAGCCCCTGGGAACAGTGTAGATGGAGTCCATGTAGGAGTCACTCTCATCTGTTCCTCCTGTGGTCTCATCTCTGACCAAGTTTTGTTGTGTTCTCCCCCAGCAGCCACAGTCCCAGTGCTCTGAAATGTATCTCAGCCCCTAAAAGGTGAGACCCTCGAAGACTGCTGGGGGGGTTGGGGTTTGTGGCAGAGAGGCTGGGACAAGATTTTGGGGATGCTTTCAGGAGGACATCTTGAGAATGCAGTGGACCATTGATATTGTTAACACTGAGGTAATTCACCTGAATTTCTTCCTCATTATTTTCTTTTGGGGTATTAGACAGCTTTCCGTGGGCCTGAGTGTTACAGGATTTATTTTTGCCCACATTTTGTGGCTTTATGATCCCCTGGTTTAAACCACTTCACACCTTTGAGAACGGCCCATATCCAAAAGACCAGAAACAACAAGTGCTGGCAAGGATGTGGAGAAAAGGGGACAGTCCTGCATTGTTTTTGGATATAGACTGAGCCAGCCCTTCTGGAAACAGTACTGAGGTTTCTTAAAGAGTAAGTGTGGTTCTGTCATTGGACCGAGCAATTCTACACTGAGGATCTCCTCAGAGAGGATAAATACTCTCCTGTGAAGGAATCTGCACTCCCGTCACGCCACCAGTGCAGCAGTATTTACAGTAGCCAAGCTATGGTAACCACCTAAACGCCTCCAAACAGGTGACAAATCAAGAATTTGGGATTATATGTATACATATATGTACATATACAGGTGACTCCAAAGGACATGAACGTTGGGGTTTGGGGGAGGGAGCTGTCAGGGGTGAAGTTGCCACCACATACTAGTAGGGGCCAGGGTGGGGGGAGGGGAGTCCTGCCCAGCTCTCTATACCTCAAGCCAACTATGAGATACTTCTCAACCTCCTCCACTTCCTCAGGTCCTGTGCTTTTTCAGTCCTGCTCAGAAGCTGCTTCTCCATGGAACTGCATTTATAGAGGTGTTGTTCTGACACTCTCTACTCTGTGTGCAATTTGAATTAATTTATTCTGGAGCTTGATGTTATTTGATTTCCCATCATCTTATGTTGTGTATCCTGTCATTCCTGTTACACACACACACACACACACACACACACACACACACTCACTCCCCTCTCCTTGGGAACCAGACCTTCACTCAGCACTGGGGCTACTCTGACCCTCTGTCTCTGGTTCCCTCAGAGTCGCCCTCTCTGCAGTGTCTCTACTCAGCAGTTTCTGAGCAGCCCCAGGAGTCCCTGCACCTCCTGCCTCTGACCTTATGGGAAACCAGCCTCTCAGCCTGCATGACAGTGAGGAGGCGAAGGCAAAGTCCTGAGGTCAGTGACTGATGGAGGAGACAGTTTACTTTTTTTTCTTTTTACCTTCATTGTATTATTCAACTGAGGTTAGCATTGGTTTACAACACTGCATGTGTTCAGAGGCAAGGGTCACACCTCTTCAGATGTTTGTTACATCACACCCACCCTAACGGCACCCACAGTCTTAACCATAGTCCATTGGACCCTCTTCCTACTTTGTTTCCTACTCTTACCCCCAGCCCATAGCTTCCATTCTGCAGTCATATATATAGAGTATGTTTTGGTTTAGTTTCATCTGTCCCTGCTTTGTTTCTTTATATTACAAATATGAAATCATCCAGTATTTAACTTTCCCCTTCAAACTTATTTCACTTAGTATCATCCCATCCATATCTATCCATGTTGTTGCAAATCTAATATTTCATCTTTTTCACGGCCGAGTAGTATTCCATTGTGTATATAGCTTGTATTCTTTATCCCTTCACCTACCGCTGGGCACGTAGGTTGTCTTCATTGCTTGGTTATGGTAGACAGTGCTGCAGTGACCATAGGAGGTGCATATTCCTTGGAATTAGTGTTTTTACCTTCTTTGGGTAAATACCAAGGAATGGGATGCCTGACCATGTGACAGGTCTATTTTGAGGAACCTTCATTTTTTTTTTTTTCTATAGGGGCAGGACCAATCTGCTATCCATTGAAAAGAGAGGTTCCAGGTTACCGCCCCGCCCAAGGAAAGGTGGATCTGAGCAGTGATGAGAAGCTAAGGAAGAGGAGGAAGATGTGGAGTAAGATGAGGAAAGGAGACTGGAGGGGGAGCATGGAGCAAAGAGACATGTTAAGAAGAAACCACACTTGCTTCTCACTTGGACTTGTGCCAGGGAGTTGGGGACATGGAAAGAGACATGTGAAAGAGACAAAAATGTGAATGAGAGACCCATCAGGAGGCTGACAATGGCAGCTGTTATCTTGATGTGGATTTTGATTTTGTTCTTGTCCTTCCAGACTCACCTGGCCCTTCCTGCCCCTTTCCCATGGGTCTCTACCAGTAGGTGCCTTAGCCTTGTGGCAGGCGTTCAGGCCCCAATGGGCCTGCTTTGGGCCAAGCCTGTTTGGCTGGGCATTTACCCATGAGGGGGACGGGTAACTTTGAGTGCTTCACCTGGGAACTATTCTAACTATATTCTTTCTCTTCTCTCTCTCTATTGCACACTGATTTTTTATTTTATACTAATTGTATTAAAGTGCTTTCCTATTGACGATCTTACACTTTAGAGTAGTTTTGTCTTTATGCAGCTGATGGCAGATTGCTGCACCTCCCCCTGCAGTGACCTTTAGGGCTAACTGTCCCTAGGTCCGGCTGGGCAACCAGCGCGCAGGGGGAGAACAGCAAAACCCTACCTGCTGCACCTCCCCCCGCAGTGATCTTTAGGAATGGCTTTCGCCACGGTCCCTAGATCCGGCTGGGCAACCAGAGCGCAGGGGGAGAACAGCCTGAAGCAGAGAAAGTGCAGCAGAAGTTCCCTGAAAAGGCAGAAGCTTATCAAAAGATAACTAATGACCACCAAGAACCACTACAAGAATGCTAAAAATCTTATCCTGTCTTTCTAGAACTACAAACTTTAATCCCTTATTTGTCTTTCTAAACTTCCTTCTTTCTTCTATAATGGTCATTGCTTGTTATGTAGATCACCTCCCTGATAGTGATAGACTGAGCCCATGAGCAAGCTAATTTCCTTGATATTCATTCCTGTGCTTTTGGAAAACATATATATACTGGTCACAAACTCAAAGAAAATTACACTCAGATTTTCACTCTTGAAGTGTGTCTGTTTGTCATTTCTTTCGCAGACTCCCTGACCACCCTGCACGCTTCTCTCAACCCTGAGGTGGCCTCATCGTCTACTGCTGTGCTGGTCTGTGGCAGCAGATCCCATGTAGAATGTGCAGTTTTGAGGGCCCAGGGAACCCCTCATTCTGCCCACTAACAAGACGAGACATCATTCCCACCCACCATGTGCCAGAGTTCCTTTTCCTCCACACCCTTCAATGGGCCATTCTCACAGTGTGAGGTGGTAACTCATTATGGTTTCAATTGGCATTTTCCTGACAGCACATGACCAGCATTTATCCATGTACCTATTGGCCACGTGTGTGTCTTCTTTAGAAAAAGTATCTATTTAGCTCCTCTGCCCCTGTTTTGACTTGTTTTCTTGTTTTGGAGTTCTTCGTAGATTTTGGATATTAACTCCTTGTTGGATTGATGATGTGCAAATAGTTTCTCCGATTTGATATTGTCTTTTCATTTTAACGATAGTTTCCTTCACTATGTAGAAGCTTTTTTCTGATGTGATTCCATTGGTTTCTTTTTGCTTTTGCTTCCTTGGAGCACAGAATGCATTATGGGCAGTGAAAATACTCTGTATGATATTCTCATGATGGACACAGGTCATTATACATTTGTCCAACACCCCAAGAATGGACAATACCAGAGTGAACCCTGAGAGAAACCATGACTTTGTGACTGTGACATGCAGGTCCATCACTTGTAGTCGACGTGTCAGTCTGGTCTTCACACATGATTTGGACATGATGTGTGAAGAGTTTTATAAGTTGAGGAATGAAGTGTAATTTACTTTAGAAAGCATATTTCATGCTCATACAAGAACATTTAAATAACACTCAAGGATACTCATCAGTCATTCCCCTCCACCCCCAACACCCCAGTCAGCCAATGTCTGCTCAAAACCAGTTAGCAATTTATCTTTTATCTTCTAATACATATATATTGGAGATATATATATCTCCATGCTCCTGTCTGGGCGATAGTGTTTGTTTTCCCATCAGTAAAGGAGTTCAGGTCACAGATGCGGGGAAACATTTGCAAATCACGAATCTGATAAAGGACTGTATCTACAAATAATGCCTAAAACTCAATGATCAGAAAGAAATAACCCAATTTTAATAAGGACAAAAATAGTGTAATAAATGAATGGCAACTCATTTGTAAAAATGTACAAAACTTCCACACAAACAGCAACTGTAGTCATAGAAAAGTAAAAATATGAACAAATGTTCAATATCACAGTTAAGAACAACAGTGACACCATCACCCTGCTGCCCAGGGTGTGCACAACAGGAGCCTCATCAGGTTCATTGTAAAAGATCCTTAGGGGCTGAGAGACACATCAGAGCCCTGGGCACTGTCGCTGCCTGGTTGAGAACAAAACAGAGTCTGGTCAGAGATGAGACCACAGGAGGGAGTGATAATGGTGACTCCCCCATGGAGTCCATTTACACTGTCCCCAGGGGCTCAGGGATCAAACCACTGATCCACACTTACCTGCAGCCTGAGTGTAGCTTCCTCCTTGTCCTCCTGTGGGAAGAAACATCATGTGAGACCAGGGAGCAGTCAGGTCAGAAGACCTAAAGGAATCTTTTAATCCTGCAGAACAGGGAAGTTTCCAGAACTGTGAATAAAGACCCAGGTCAGGACTGGGAAAAAATGAAGAAAGGAGGTGAGGGGGACCAAATGCCCTCTGGGTACCATACATATGTGAGGATGGCAATTCCCATTAACCAGGTAGGGCAAGTTCTCCCTGGGACTTGAAAGCCCCCAGTGGAGAAGACGCCCCCAGTCCCTTCCCTACCTGAGCCTTTCTTCCTCCACATCACAGCTGCAGCCACCGCAGTTCCAGTGAGCAGAGCTCCAAGGAGAACCAGGCCAGCAATGATGCCCGCAGTGGGGATGGAGGACTGAGGAGGCACTGGAAGGGAAGGGAAGATCATACCCTGAGCCCCAGACCTTATCCAGACCCTCTGAAGGGCTCCAGAAGGGCACCTGAAGGCCCTGAGAATGGCCTCTGTGCCCACATCCTTCTCCTTACCCCATCTCAGGACTTGGGGCTCCAGCAGACCTTCATGCTGCACATGGCATATGTATCTCTGCTCCTCTCCAGAAGGCACCACCACCGCCGCCCACATCTGGAAGGTTCCATCTCCCCCAGGCCTGGTCTCCACCAGCTCCATCTCCTGGGTCAGGTCCTCCCCATCTCGCTGCCAAGCTAGGGTGATGTCCGCAGGGTAGAAGCCCAGGGCCCAGCACCTCAGGGTGACCTCATGCTCAGAGGTGGGGTGGTGGGTCATGTGTGTCTTTGGGGGATCTGAGGTGGTAAATCAGAAAATTCACTTTGTGTTTCCTCCATGGACACTGAAGAATCCTCATGAGACCATCCTCACAATGGACAAGACAACTGGTGTGGCAGGAAGAAGCATAAAATGTAAAAAACAGGATAATCTGGGGAAATCTGTGAGGTTCTCCTATTATTAGAAAGTTCTAGAATGAGGAATTAAACCCAGGGTAGGATGAAACAGATGGAGAAGAACAAAGGCTTTTTACTCCTGACCTGGGTGGAAGGTGAATGACACAGAAAAGCAGGAATCACATAAATGAAAATGTTCTCAGACCAGAAACAAGACTGAGAGAGAAACTCGTGGTTCTCAAACAGGCCCCTGGTCAAAAGGACCCGGTGACGTGTGATGTCAGGGACTGTCTGTCTTTCTCAGGAGAGACTGGATCCCTTCACTGTCCTTCAGGAGAAGCCGGAGTCTGTGGGAGTCTCTCTAGTGCAGAACATGAAACCCAGGGGAGCCCCCCTCTCGGGACTAGAGAGAGGACTCATTTCCCGCAGTGACTCCAGGCAGGGGGGGACCGGGAGCCTCCAGGCCCCTCTTACCCGTGCGCTGCAGAGTCTCCTTCCCGTACTCCAGGAATCTGTGCAGCCACCTCAAGCACCTGCCCTTCACATAGTTCCTGATGTGATTTGCCATGCCCTGGGCCTCCCACTGGCTCCGGGTGGTCTGAGCTGCCATGTCCACTGCGGTCCAGGAGCTCAGGTCCTCGTTCAGGGCGATATAATCAGCACCGTCATAGGCGAACTGCTCATACACACGGAGGAGGCAGCCGTCGGGCCCCACCTCGCAGCCAAACATATCCTGGAAGGTGTGAGACCCTGTCCCCGCCCGTGTCACCCCATGGTCACCCCGCCCGCACCCCCCTCCCGCCGGGAATAAACTAAACAGAATGAAATGGGATGAAAGTCCTGCTGGCTGTTCCCAGGCAGGTTGCAGAGAAGCCTGGAGGGGGAGACCCCGAGCGACCCCCGTCCGTGGGGATGGGGGTGCTGACCGGGCCCGGACCCGCGCCAGCTCACCGGTCTCGCTCTGGTTGTAGAGGCCGCGCAGGGAGTCCAGCTGCACGCGGTACCACAGTGTGCGCTCCCTTGAGATCTGTGTCTCCCAGTCCCACTCCTCCTGCTCCACCTGCTCCGCCCAGTGCGCCCGGGGCTCCACTCTCTGGTCGGGGGGAGTCGCTGTCCAACCGCCCGAACAGCATGTCATCCACGTAGCCCACCGAGATGAAGCGGGGCTCCCCGAGGCCGGGCCGGGACATAGCGGTGTGGAAAACCCTCATGGAGTGGGGGCCTGGGGGCGGGAGGGGAGACCCAGGCTATTCTCCCTTTCCAGGGCTCGAGTCCCAGGGGGCGCCCACGAGACAGAAAGTGGGTGAAAGACGAGTGAGACCGAAAAGCGGCTGCGGGATGAAAATGGCCGGGACTCGGGGGGCCAGAGGAGGCTGGGGTCTCGGGGGGACAGAAAGGGGCCAGGACGGGGCGGGGCCGAGGTGGGGGGACAACTAGGGCTGCGGCGAGGTCGCGCCTTTCCCACGCCCGCCTGCGCCCTCGCTCCCGCCTCTGGGAGCGCCCTGTCCCCTCCCGACCCGCACTCACCCGCCCGGGTCTCCCTCGGGGCCGCGGCCCCCGCGAGCAGGAGCAGGAGGGCTGCGCCCCCCATCCCCCAGGACGCGCCCCCACCCGGGCTGGGGAGATGGAGTCCCGGCGGGCGGGCGAGGGCTTTGGAACGGGAGCCGCGGGGCTGCTGATTGGCTGCTCTGGAGACCTCCAGGCAATGGGGAGTGAGCCCTGGGGTGAGTCACCAGTATCCAGGAAGGAGGACCCGACAAGAGCTGTGAGAAGTGAAACTGGGGAGGTGAGGAAGCCCCAACAGTCACCTTCCCGCCCCAGACAGCGCCCTGGGGACTGAGACCTTGGGAGCCACACCTGAGACCCTCCTCTCCTGCACCAAGACCTTTGTCACACGGTCTTCCTGAGTCCAGGCCCAGGAATTGGGTCAGCGATTCTCAAACATTTTTCTTTCAGGATGTCTCTACAGTCTCACAATTTATTACGGATCCCATGTATAATTTTTTAGGTGGGTTATAGCTTTAAATATTTACTAGAATAAAACCTTTCAAAATGATGTTATTACTTCTTTACTTTAGAATATTAATAACCAATGTATGCTAACAAAGCATTTTTAAGAAAATAACTTTCTGCAAATGTAAGGATAATTGCACAATTGTATGAATTTTTTTTTTAAAAGTTACCTATTGTTTCACTACACTTTATATATAGTGTTAATTACACTGGGATCAAGTTATCAAAAATCATGTGTTTTACTTTTTACCACAGATCCCAAATGAAAAATTAGTCCATACTGTAAGTTGTCAAGTTTATAGTGATAGGACTCAATTTTCCATAATTTTGGTTTTCTCTGGGAGTTTACATTTTATTAAGGCAACAAGTGCCCTCAGTTAATTTTTATTTATTTATTTTTTAAAAAATTTATTTATTTATACAAGCATTGGGTACAGTCAGAAGCATGGGAGGGTGAGAGAATTCACCAGAGCCAGAGCGGGGAGCAGAGCAGGCAGAAGGACCGAAGTACACTGCTGAGGGGAGCAGCGGGCAGCAGGACAGGTCTGCGCGCCATGTGGGACCCTCCTCCGGTGGCCAGGGAGCAGCCGGGGATCGAATCAGCGCCCCAGCCCTGCAGAGGCTGCGAGCAGCTTCACAACCCAGCACTCAACCACTGCGCCACTGGGGAGGCCCTCAGTTGATTTTTATTTTTATTTTATTTTTTTATATAGGCATGTTTTATTTATTTGTTTGTTTGTTTGTTTTGTTTTTTGTTTATACATGCACTCGTACAGTCAGAAGCACTGGAAGATGAGAGAATTCACCAGAGCCAGAGCGAGGAGCAGAGCAGGCAGAAGGACCCAAGTACACTGCTGAGGGGAGCAGTGGGCAGCATTTTTATTTTTATTTATTTTTTTTGTATTATCTTTTATTTTTACATATGTAGCTGCTTTTTTTTTATAATAAATTTTATAGTTATATTCCCCATACAATTGTAGCCCCCCCATTCTGACCCCAATCCCTCCCCTCCCGCCCCCGCCCCCTAAAAGTGTCTCTGGTTCATAGTTTTTTGTTGATTTTGATTTTCACTTTCTTATAGTTATTCATTTTCCTGGTCCCTTATTTAAGTTTTCTAGATTCCTGCTATGAGTGAGACCATCCGGTATTTTTCTTTTTCTTTTTGGCTTATTTCGCTGAGCATGATCCCTTCCAGCGCCATCCATGTTGCTGCAAATTGCATGTGTTTATCTTTTTTGAATGCTGAGTAATATTCCATGGTATATATGTACCACATCTTCTTGATCCAGTCATCTATTTTTGGGCATTTGGGTTGTTTCCAAAGCTTAGCTATTGTAAACAGTGCTGCTATAAACATAGGGGTGCAGGTGTTCTTTGGAATTGATGTTTCTGTGTCCTTTGGGTAAATACCTAGGAGTGGAATTGCTGGATCCTAGGGAAGCTCTATGTTTAGTAGGTCCAGAAATCTCCACACAGCTTTCCACAGTGGTTGGACCAGTTTGCACTCCCACCAACAGTGCAGAAGAGTTCCTTTTTCTCCACACCCTCGCCAGCATTTGTTGTTGCTAGTTTTTTTAATATGTGCCATTCTCACTGGTGTAAGATGGTATCTCATGGTAGTTTTGATTTGCATTTCCCTGATGGCAAGTGATGTTGAACATTTTTTCATATGCCTGTTGGCCATTTGCATTTCCTCTTCAGAGAAGTTTCTTTTTAGCTCTTCTGCCCATTTTTTGACTGGATTATTTTCTTTGTTGTTGTTGAGTCTCATCAGCTCTTTGCAGATTTTTGTGATCAGTCCTTTATCATTAGTGTTGGGTGCAAAAATGTTCTCCCAGTTGGTGGGGTTTCTCTTTGTTTTTGTTATTGTCTCTTTTGCTGTGCAGAAGCTCTTTAATTTGATGTAGTCCCAGCTGTTTATCTTTGCCTTCACTATCACTGCTTTGGGTGATGTGTTTGTAAAGATGTCTTTGATGTGCAAATCACGTAGTGTTTCGCCTATATTTCCTTCTATATATTTTATGGTTTCAGGTCTTATGTCTAGTTCTTTAATCCATTTTGAGTTGATTTTTGTGTATGGTGTGAGGTAGTGGTCAAGCTTCATTCTTTTGCATGTAGCGACCCAGTTTTCCCAGCACCATTTATTGAACAAACTTTCTTTGCTCCTGTGCATAGTCTTTGCTCCTTTGTCAAAGATTAGTTGACCATAAATCTGTGGGTTTATTTCTGGATTTTCTATTCGATTCCATTGGTCTGTATGTCTGTTCTTGTTCCAATACCATGCAGTTTTGATGATTATGGCTTTGTAGTATAGTTTGAAGTCTGGGAGTGTAATGCCTCCATTCCCTTCTTTTTTTTTCAGGAGAGCTTTGGCTATTCGGGGTTTTTTGTGATTCCATATGAATTTCATCAATAATTGTTCTATTTCTTTGAAGAATGACATTGAAATTTTGATCGGAATAGCATTGAATCTGTATATTGCTTTTGGAAGCATGGCCATTTTAATAATGTTTATTCTTCCAATCCACGAGCAGGAGATGTCTCTCCATTTCTTTGTGTCTTCTTCTATTTCTTTTAACAGTGTTTTATAGTTTTCTTTGTACAGGTCCTTTACCTCTTTTGTTAGATTTATTCCCAAATATTTGATTTTTTTTGTTTCAATAACAAAAGGGATGGTTTTTTTGATTTCTTCTTCTTCAGATTTATTGTTTGTGTATAGGAAGGCTACTGACTTTTGCGTGTTGATTTTGTATCCTGCCACTTTACTGAACTGATTGATGAGTTGAATTAGCTTTTCTGTGGAGTTTTTGGGGTTCTCTATGTATAATATCATATCGTCTGCAAATAGTGATAGTTTGACTTCTTCTTTTCCTATTTGGATTCCTTGGATGTCTTTCTCTTGTCTTATTGCCCTGGCTAGGACTTCCAGTATTATATTGAAAAGCAGTGGTGAGAGTGGACATCCTTGTCTTGTTCCAGATCTTAATGGAATTGCTTTCAGCTTTTCACCATTGAGAATGATACTGGCTGTTGGCTTGTCATAGATGGCCTTTATGATGTTGAGGTATGTTCCTTGTATCCCAAGAATTTCAAGGGCTTTTATCATGAATGGGTGTTGCACTTTGTCGAAAGCTTTCTCAGCATCTATTGATATTATCATATGGTTTTTATATTTCTTTTTGTTGATGTGTTGGATAACGTTGATTGATTTTCGGATGTTAAACCATCCTTGTGCCCCTGGAATGAATCTAACTTGGTCGTGGTGAATTATCTTATGGATACATTGTTGGATTCTGATAGCTAAAATTTTATTGAGGATTTTTGCATCAGTGTTCATTAGGGAGATTGGCCTGTAGTTTTCCTTTTTTGTGTTGTCCTTGTTAGGTTTTGGTATTAGTGTAATGTTGGCTTCATAGAACGTGTTTGGTATTGTCCCTTCCTTCTCAATTTTTTGGAAGAGTTTGTGAAGGATAGGCACTAATTCATCTCTGAATGTTTGGTAGAATTCATTTGTAAATCCATCAGGTCCTGGGCTTTTGTTTTTGGGGAGGTTTTTGATTACCATTTCAATTTCGCTAATTGTAATTGTCTGTTTAGTTGTTCTATTTCTTCTTTATCTAGCTTTGGGTGATTGTAGAGTTGTAGGAATTTGTCCATCTCCTCTAGATTGTTAAACTTGTTTCCATATAACTGTTCATAGTAGTTACTTATTATTCTTTTGATTTCTGCTGTGTCCGTTGTGATTTCTCCTCTCTCATTGATGATCCTGTTTATTTGTGCTTTCTCCCTTTTTTCCTTTGTGAGCCTGGCTAGGGGTTTGTCTATTTTATTGATTTTTTCAAAGAACCAGCTCTTGGTTTCATTGATCTTTTGGATTGTTTTTTTTTTTTAGTTTCAATTTCATTTATTTCTGCTTTGGTTTTTATTATTTCTTTTCTTCTACTGGTTTTGGGGTTTTTTTGTTGTTCTTTTTCTAGATCTTTGAGCTTCGAGATTAGGTTGTTTCTTTGAGTTCTTTCTTGTTTCTTGATGTGAGCTTCTATTGCTATATATTTTCCTCTTATTACTGCTTTTGCTGCATCCCATACATTTAGGATATTGGTGTCCTCCTTGTCATTCAATTCAAAAAATTTTTTAATTTCTTCTTTGATCTCCTCATTAGTCCAGTGGTCTTCCAGTAGTGTGGTTTTTAATCTCCATGAGGTAGGAAAGTTCCTTGCCTTCTTTTTATGGTTTATTTCTAGTTTGATGCCTTCATGGTCAGAAAAGATGGTTGATATGATTTCAATCTTGGTGTATCTGTTGATGTTTGTCTTGCGAGTGGGCGGCATTTTTAAAAGGGACAGACGCACATTCATTTTCAGGAAAGTGTTGCCAATTCAACTAGTCTAAGTAAACGTGTTTTTAGCCATTCATTCCTTCAATTAAAAATGATATTGCCTGAATTCACTTCATACATTTCCCCCCCTGGGACACAGCTCTTTGGACGGTAGCAGACACGCCTTATGTGTACTTCCTTGTCATCGTTTCAGACCTTTATAAAAATGTGGATTTCAGGATGATAAATAGAAAATATGCTTTCATGATTTAACCAGGACATTTTGAAGTAAAACTGGTCTGGATTTTTTTTTTCTGCAAGAAAGTGGTGGTAAAAATAACTACTACTGCAGTTGGTACTATAATTTCCATTCTTACTAAGTTTTATCTTAGCAAATGTCAAAATACTGAAAGGCAAATGGTATCTAAGTGATGTTATAAAAATAGTTTTGACCTCCTGGATCCCGTGAAAGGTTCTGGGTGACCTCAACAGTTCCACAGACCAACTTTAGAAATGCTTTTCTCAGTGAACAAGGGAGAGTCTCTGCCTTTGTCATTTGTCAAGTGTCCTCTACCTTTGTCTCTTATTGAGCTCTCAGGATGCATCTCCTTGGTTTGGATTTCCAATTTCCAAAGTTTTTCTTAGAGTTTTGTCCCTGGAATCTCTGGATGAGCACTCATTCCTCAGAGATGATGAGAGAGTGCTCAGTTTGAGAAGGGAGGTGGAGAGACAGGTGCTTCCCTTTGGAAATGGGACAGTTTATGTCTGGAGGCACCAGACCCACTTAATATACATTTCCATCCAATGACCTTTCCTAATCTTTAAGAGAGATATAGTATTGACCCCTTGATTTTACATGTGTTTAATGCATCTGACTTGATGCTCCCAAAGCATGAAGAGCAGTGCTGTCCAACAGAATGTTCAGGAAGAAAGAAATGTTCTATATATGCACTGACCAATATGGTGCCTCTAACTGTTGAATACTTGAAATGTGGTTCATGAGCTGAGATGTTGCATATTTTACTATGTATCATTTAAAATTAAGAAGCCATATGTGGCTAGTAGCTACCATATTGACGGTACCTATCTAGAATGTTCTTAACTTTCAATACTTTGAAAGTATTGAAATACTTTACTGTCCCCCAATACTGCCCCCCAATACTTTGCCCCCCAATACTTTGTTGTATAATAAAATAGTATAATAAAATATAATGTACAATAAAATTACCTTCATGTGGAAATCATGGATTTTTCTACATGGGTTTTAGGTATATCCTTAAAATATGGCATGTCCAAATAGTTTAATTAACATGTGTTTTAACAACAGATGGAGAGGTGAGATCCCAAATCTGAATACAAACTCTGTCAAATCGATGGCTGATGACTAAACTGTGCTGAGGTGTGGGACGTTCAAGAGAAACTGTCAGAAAACCAGAAGGAACTTAGAGGGCGTTCTACCCTTGAGTGACAGACTCATCCTGGTGCAATCTTTGAGTCTGCACCTATGACTGACGACTTCCCCAATCCACACAAGCTCAGAGAACCAGAAGAAAAATCTTACTGACTTGAGAAATCAAACATCAGATCTGGTGGCGGCATTTGGGTATTTGGGTACGCCAGGAACAAGGTAACCAACAAGTGAGTGAATGCCAACATCTGGCAGACACTGTCCAAAACCTTTGTTGACCACTGAATTCCATGGAGACAAGTCAAACCCTTCAAGACCCAGGATGAAAATGCAGCAAGTGGAGACTGAAGCAACAGAGCAGGGGCCCAGCTGTGCTCACTGCAGGGACAGATTTGGCCTTGTTCAGGCAAATGTCCAACTTCAGTGGGGAAGAAAAGGAATCCCCAGAAAAATAAAAGAGTCCAGATGTGTTAAATCTTACATCTTTCATGTATTTAGAATTAAACCTGCTTTCTCCATGGCGCTTGTTTGAATAAAGCCTGACTACTCTCTACAAGGTATCGGCATAATTTTCTTTCTTTGACAAAAGGATATAAATATTTTGTGGCCAGATGATGAACAATAGAAGTGTTTCAAATGTCCACAATTTTTTAATACACTCAAGAGGTCAAGACCAATTCCCCTCCTGTGAGTCCCTGGACTTGCTGGCTCCCTGCTCCTGGAGGAGGCTGGGGTGCCCGCACCACTTCACAGTGAGGCTCAAAAGGCATTGCGATCTCCTGCTTGATCTCTCCTGCTCCTCTCTGGGGGAAAGACATTTGCCGCGCTGGATGGGCACTCAGATAAGGAGACGCTCACATGGTGAGGAACTGAAGCTTTTTTCCAGCAGCCACATGCATGAGCCTCTATGTAGATCCTTCCATGTCCACCAAGCCTTTTCTTCAGCATGACGTTGTGATTGCATAAGGTGAGGCCCTGAGCTGGAACCACCACTGGAGCACAGGCCAGAGGTGTGGAGGGTGAGAGGATGCACCAGAGACAGAGTGGGGAACAGAACAGGCAGATTGACTGAAATACATTGCTGAGGGGAGCAGCAGTCGAGTCAGGAGAGGTCTGCTGCGCCATGTGGGTAGCTCCCTGCCCGGGGATCGAACTGGTGCTGCAGAGGCTGTGGACAGCTTCATAGGTCATGTCTTAACCCCTGCGCCACCAGGGAGGCCCATAAATAAATAAATCTTAGACAACAACAAAAGAAGTCTTGGAGAAAGAAGTTATGAGTGTGGAAGCCCTGGGCTTGGGTCCTAGATCTGTGTCATGCTAAATATGGGAATGTTGCCACTCTCGCCTGTAAAATGGGACTAATAGAGTCTTGGTTGTCTGCCTCACACAGTTGATAAGAGGATTAAGCTTAAACTTACAGTACTGTAGAAGTGAACTATATATTGCTTACAAGAGATGAAGTTTCAATATAAAGACACATTGAAGGTAAATTGATGGGAAAAAGATAAGCTATGAAGATAGACATCATAAGGAGATTGGAGTGGTTCTACTAAAATCAGCCATAAAAAATTTTATAATAGAATTCATTGGCAGATATAGAGAACTCCCTCATGATGATAACATCTAATAGAGTGAGAAACTCTAGAGTACAGATAGAAAGGAGACACGTTGCCTGGCTGGGGTAGGGAGAGGGATCAAATATAAAGGTGCAGCTATTGACAAGAGCTAAGATATGCAAACAACATAAATGCCCAAAATCAGATGTCTGGATCAAGAAGATGTGCTATATATACACAAGGGAATACTTTAAGGCAATTTTAAAGGGTTTAGAATCCCCAAGAGCTCAGACACAGGGAGCCTGCACCTATCCTTTGGCCCTTTTCCATGGACCTTCACAGGACAGTTTGAGGGGGCAGGGAGATAACTGAGAGACCTGAACTCAGGCATGGAAATCCTGCTGAAGTCAGAGAGGAAGAACTAGGGGAAGTCCCGAACACCCACGTCATGGTGCTGCTGATGAGCAGCATGTACCTCTGGGTGAGGAGCTGCAGAACTGAGAAAAACATCTACTTTCTGTCCCCAGGTACAGATGGGAGTCTAAGGAGAACTGAGAGTGATTCCGGGAGAACTCAGAGTCACCCCAGAGATACACATGGGCCTTACCCTGTGTTAGGTTCTTCTCCCCACTGAGGGAAGGACCAGGAAATGGAGGTAGACAGCCCACCCCAAACACAACTACAAAAGACCCCCTGAAGACTAAGGGCAGAACAAGGATCTGGAGAGAAACCCCAGACCTTGCACTGAGTACTAGGAAGGGACCATGTACAGTTGGTAGAGGGCAGGAGCGTGGATACCTGTGTTAAGATACAGGGGGGAATTTTTCCCCACCCCCCTGGGTTCTTCTGACACTAGACAAATACATTTATATCAAACAGATAAGTAGGAGAAAATATCAAATTTAATAACAGATATGGAGAATTTACATTATAAATTCTAAAATAAATGATGCAAGTCAGCGGTTTATATTCTGTGTGAAGGGATCTAAAGTATAAGGTGGTTGGGGGTCATTTCACGTGATGAGGAGGGAACAATTTCATATGACAAAATGTTCCCTCTGGATGTTTGCCCTGCCTTAAGGTAGGTTCCTCTGATTTTAAAAAGGAAAAAAAAAAAAAAAAGGTTGTTTCTGGAAATATCCTTAATTTAGTAAATCTAGGTAATCATTCTTGAAGAAGTAGTAACAGTTTCAGTTGAGGATCTCAACTGATCCTAGTTCTACATATCAAGATAACATATATGCGGGGGGGGGGGGGATCTAGATATCTTAGAAAAAGTCTATGTGAACCTTTTTCAGGAGACTACTACCACAGAGGAATAAAGCAAAAGCAAACAGATCCTGTTAAAAATGAAGGTAAGAAAGAAGTGATTGGCCTCCCTGGTGGCGCAGGGGTTAAGACATAACCTATGACGCTGCCCACAGCCACTGCAGCATGAGTTTGATCCGGAGCCAGGGAGCAACCTACATAGCACAGCAACCTCTCCTGACCCGCCTGCTGTTCCCCTCAGCAATGTATTTCAGTCAGTCTGCCTGTTCTGTGCCGGGCTCTGTCTCTGGTGAATCCTCACACCCCCCACAACTCTGGCCTGTACCCTAGTTATTGTATGCATAAATAAATGAATCTTGAAAAAAAAAAAAAAGAAGTGATTAAATACTCCCAGGTGTTCACATCCCAGTCTGTAAGTGTTTTAGAAGAGGCTTGATGGAGATGTGTCAATTTGGCATGTGGATTATTTCAAACTAAGGTTAATAAAGACCCTGCAGGTTCTCATAGCAGAAACCTTTACCACTCCCTTAACTATCTTGAAAAATGAAAATTGAGACTATTACTCAGAATTAGGCTTTTTACCAGAAAGAACCCTTCGATGGTAGAAACCTATCTACAAGGCAGGGCAAACATCTAATTCAAAAATCTGGTCTTTGTCATATGAGTCACCCAGTCCTCATAATGTGAGTTCCCTTCCTCTCTCCTTGAAGGCCCTGGCCTCTATCTTATTCCTTAGCTAAGGACGTAGACCCTCATTTGCCCCCACTGACCCTGGAATTCACCTCCACTTAAATTCTCTATATGTGGGCCTCCCCAGTGGCTCAGTGGCTGAGTGCTGGGTTGCTAAGCTGCCCGCAGCCTCTGCAGCACCAGTTCGATTCCCGGCCGCAGGGCGAGGGTCCCACATGGCTTGCAGACCTCTCCTGCCGCCCGCTGCTCCCCTCAGCAGTGTACTTCGGCCCTTCTGCCTGCTCTGTGCTCTCCTCTGGCTCTGGTGAATTCTCTCACCCTCCCGCGCTTCTGACTGTACCCAGTACTTGTATAAATAAATAATAAATTTTTTAAAAAAATTCTCCATATGTATGTAACTCAATTTTTTTTTTTTTTTTGTCCTATTGATGTATCTGACATTACTTTGTTGTTCAGTCAGTCTAAAAGAACCCAAAGGGGTAGGGAGAAACTTCCTCTCTTCCCCTACAGAAAGTTGTGATTCCTCTACCATGTAACATGAAACCTATAATGACCTAAATAACTAAAGCCACAAAACCTTACAGGCCTAGCTCCACTACTGACTAGATTGTCTCAAATCGTCTCACTAATGGTGAGCCAGATAACAAAAGTCTGCCCTTTCTCTAGAGATGATTGCTGTTTTCTTCAGACTCTACTATTTCTTTATAATTGATGATGTCTGAATTTAATCTTTATCAAAATCAAATTATAAAACACATAGAAAAAGTAAGAAAACTATTATGTCCTCAAAGAGGAAACAGTAAATGAAACCTTCCCTACAGAATAAAATTGTTGTTGGAATTATAAGGCAGACACTTTAAAATAATGTTTATAAATATTTAAGATGAATGAAATAGAATAAGTGAACATGTTTGGATAATTTCAGAGTCAAATGCAAATGCTAGAAATGAAAGATATATTACAGATAAATAATACTGTCAATGAGTTTATTATGTTGCATACAGCAGAAGAAGGAATCAGTGTCATTGAAAACAGACAATGTGATTTTAAAACATATTTGCTTTCAGGATAAACATGCTAATAAATACATAACTTGATTCCCAGGAGAAATACTTTAATGGCCCAGAACATATGAAAGCCATTGACCCAAGATTCAATAGACTCAGAAACCTAAAGAAGAATAAATACAAAGAAATACCAAAATTATACATCACCGTCTAACTGCTTAAAATCAAACATGAAAAGAAAAATCTTAAAAGCCACAAGAGAAAACAAAACACATTCCAGAAAGGAGAAAAACAATAGAAATTATATCTCCTCATTGGAATCAATAGAGACCAGAAGACACGGCCATGACAAATTTAAAGTGTTAAACAGAAAAACGTATTAGTCTAGAATTCTAGAACTAGTTAAATTATCTTTCAAAAATAAAGATATTTCCCCAAGGAAAAGGTGAAAGAAACTGTCTTAAATAGACTTCAATAAGGAATACTAAAATGTATTAGTTCAAGGAATACTAAAGGAACACTAAAATGTTTAGTTCAAAAAGAAAAATACCAAGTAGAGACCCAGTTATTTGCGAAGGTGTGAAGAACACTGGAAAGAGAAAAGACATATCAGTAGATATAAGTGACAAACACATACACACACAAATACATACATTTTAAAGACTATTAATCTTATAAGGTAAAAACAGTAACAAGGTAATGTTAGGTTGTACCATATTTAGAAATAAAAAAATGTGTGGCGGGCCTCCCCAGTGGCGCAGCGGTAGAGCACTGGGTTGCGAAGCTGCCCGCAGCCTCTGCGGCTCCAGTTCGATCCCCGGGTGCTCCCCGGCCACCGGAGGAGGTTCCCACATGGCGCGCAGACCTCTCCTGCCGCCCGCTGCTCCCCTCAGCAATGTACTTCAGTCCTTCTGCCTGCTCTGCTCCCCGCTCTGGCTCTGGTGAATTCTCTCACCCTCCCGGCTTCTGACTGTACCCAGTGCTTGTGTAAACAAAACAAATAAACCAATAAATAAATAAAAACATGCCTCTATTTAAAAAAAAAAAAATTAAAAAAAAATGTGTGGCAAGACAGAGCACAGGGGAAGAGAGAGTGATCATTAAAATATGCTATTTTAATATCTTTACATTGTAAAGTAACAGAACTTTGTTATTATATACATATGACAAGTTAGAGATATATAATGTAATCTTTAAATCAACCACTAAGAACATAACATAAAATGATATAACTAAAGATAATACCTAACATAGAAAATGAAAATAAAAGTAAAGACATAAAAATACTTAATTAACAATAAAAAGGGAGGAACAAAGAAAGAGCAAATGCAACAATAAAAATCAAATATCAGCATTGTAGTTTAAAATCCACATATACTAATAATAACTAATAATAACTAAAAAAAGAAATTAAAAGATGCAGATTCAGACTGGCTAAAAAATGCAACATCAAAGTAGATGTTTTGACAAGTAACACTCTTTAAACATAGCAACAACAGAAAAGGGGGCCTCCCTGGAGGCGCAGGGGTTAAATACACACACTATCAAGCTCTCCCCAACTACTGCAGCATGAGTTCTACCCTCAGCCAGCCAGGGCGCAACCCACATGGCACAGCAGACCTCTCCTGTCTCGCACACTTCTCCCCTCAGCAGTATATTTCACTCGATCTTCCTGTTCTGCTCCCCACTGTCTCTGGTGAATTCTCTCACCCTCCCCCACCCCCCGCACCTCTGGTCTACACCCCAGTTCTTGTGTGCATAAATAAATAAATCTTAAAAAAGAAGACAACAGGGTCTCCCCGGAGGCGCAGCGGTTGAACGCTGGGTTGCAAAGCTGCCCTCAGCCTCCGCAGCGCCGGTTCGAGCCCCGGTTGCTCCCCGGCGACAGGAGGAGCGTCCCACATGGCGCGCAGACCTCTCCTGCCACCCGCTGCTCCCCTCAGCAGTGTACTTTGGCCCGTCTGCCTGCTCTGCTCCCCGCTCTGGCTCTGGTGATTCTCTCACCCTCCTGCGCTTCTGACTGTACCCAGTGTTTGTATAAATAAATAAATAAATCTTTAAAAAAAAAAAAAGACAACAGAAAAATTGAAAATGAAAGAATGGAAAATATATAGCATTGAAATACTAATCATAAAACATCTTCCATTACCATATTTTATAATAGAAGTAGACCTCAAAGAGTATTACCAAGATAGGCATTTCATAATGATAAAAGGGTTAAGTCATCAAGAAAACTTAAAAAATTTAAAGCTGTCATGTTATTAGCTCTGTTATGAACTAATAAAAAGTATAGACAGATCCAAATTATTGTTGCAGATTTTAGCACCTATCTCTCAGCAACTGATAACAAGACAAAAATTTAACAAACACATCGGAGATATAAATAAACCTAGTTGAAAGTTATAGAACACTACACCCAAGAACTGAAAAGAATTGTATAATCTTCTCATGTGCACTTGAAAAATTCACCAAGGTAGACTATACTCTGAGACATAAAACAAGTCTCAATAAATGTCAGAAGTCAAAATCATACAAACAAAGCATGTTCTTAAGCTGTAACAGTATTAGATTAGAAATCATTAACAAAATATTACAATAGAATTTTCTGTAATGATGAAAACATTCTATATCTGTACCGCCCAAATATGGTGCCCATTATCCATATATGACTTTTAAGCAATTAAAATTTGGCTAGAATGCCTTAGCCACTGAATTTTATTTTTTTTTCAAAAAGACACTTCAGTCTTTTTTTTATAATTGCTCTTTTTTTTGTTTGTTTGTTTTAAAGATTTATTTATTTATTTATTTATACAAGCACTGGGTACAGTCAGAAGTGCGGGAGGGTGAGAGAATTCACCAGAGCCAGGGCGGGGAGCAGAGCAGGCAGAAGGACCAAAGTACACTGCTGAGGGCAGCAACGGGCGGCAGGAGAGGTCTGCGCGCCATGTGGGACCCTCCTCCTGTGGCCAGGGAGCAGCCGGCGATCTAAGCGGCGCTGCAGAGGGCAACTCAGCGTTCGACCACTGCGCCACCGGGGAGGCCCTGAATTTTAATTTAAATTCATTTAAATAAATTAAATATCCACAATTGAGTAATGAATATCATATTGGACAGTTCAAATCCATTAAATCTCCAAATATTCAGAAATTTAAAAGACACATTTTTAATACACTTAATACACAAAACCACATTTTCTTGGGTCAAACAAATCACAAGTAAAACTAGAAAATATTTTGAACAAAGTCATAATAAAACACACGATGTCAAATTTCATGGAATACACATAAAGCAGTTCTCAGAGGGTACTTCATAATTTGAAGACTTGTAGATATCACCTAACTTCTCTGAACCTCCATTCTGATTTCTTAATGGGGAAAATAATGCTACCTACCTAGATACTTTTGTAGGAATTAGATGATTATAAGTGCTATTACTTTAAGACATACCTAATAAAGATAAGATAGCCAAAAAAGCATATTTAGGAACAAAATATCACCCATGTTTGAATTATTATCTCGCCATTACCTAGTTGGGTGACTGTGGATACTTTGTATAAGGTCACTTGACCTCAGTGTAAAAAGAAGATAAAAACAAAAGCAAGGTAATTTTAAAGTTATTTTCAAACTCTAATTTTTAAGAACCATGAAAGTGTGACATTTCCTTTGTAATGTCTACATGACTACAAAGTGCACTGCATTATCATCACCAGGATTCCCTTCTTTCCTGTGGGATCAGGAAGGAGAATGGTGGAACCATCTGCTGACAAACACTGCACTCACTTCTTCACACGCATCATTCCATTTCTTCCTCACACTCCTCCTGGGGGGCTGGTATTTTAAGAAAAGTGTTACTGAAGAATCTGAGGTTCAGAGAAATAAAATGATTTGCCTAAGTCTGCACAGTTACACAAGAAGGGACAGTTCTCAAATTTACCCCCCACCCTTCTCTCTCTCTCTCTCTCTCTCTCTCTCTCTAACTTCATATTCACCCTCGAAAGTGACCTCGAGGACCCGCCAAGCTCACCAGGGAGCAGGGCCCAGGGAGTCTCTGCACCAGAAGTGGACACGCCCGTCCAGTCACCCGCATCCCCGCGGGGAGTGTCCGGGCCTCGCGCGTCCCCGTCTGTCTCGGGCCCAGGCCCGGGGACTCGCGCTGGGCGGGGCGGGGACGCGAGAACCACGAGGAGCCGCGACCCGCCGCCGGGTGACCGCGAAGACGGTCACGAGCACCAGCGCGGGCGCGTCACGCAGAGACGGGAACAGGGGTTTTCTCTGAGAGAACGTGTGACGTCCCCCAAGGACACCTTCTGTTGGGGCAAATGTTTTCTTTCTAAAGATTTATTTATTTACACACGCAAGAACTGGGCAACCCGCCGCCCCGGGGAGGTTCATTACCGGCTCCAGCAGCCCCGTTGGTGTCGTCACGCTCTCCGCGCTCAGCCGTCGCCGCGCCCCGTCTGCTCGGCCACTCCAGCCCCTCCTCCGGCCTCGGCACCGCACCACACTGCGCTGCGCTGAGCCACGCCACGCACGCCACGCCATACCTCGTACGCCACACATGGCACGCACGCATGCCATGCCACGCACGCCACGCCACGCCGTTTGGCCGAGTGCGCATGTGCAATGGGAGGGCGGCAAAGCCTGAAGCTTCCCCCCTACTTACCCCCACACCCCTTCAGATGCGTGTTGTCATTCCACACCCACCACCAAAGCACCCACAACCCTCCACCAGTCCATTGTGGTTCCCCCCTTTTTCTCCCCCAACACCCCCTCTGGTAACCTCAATTCTATAGCAGGATTTCTAGGGTTTGATTTAATTGTGTCCGTTCCTTGGTTTTGATGTTCCGTATATGAGTATAATCATCCAGTATTTGTCTTTCTCCAACTCACTTCACTTAGTGTAATCCCCTCCAGTTCCATCAGTTCCCTCCATGTTGTTGCAAATGGCATGACTGCATTTTTTTGTGGTAGGTGAACAGTGTTTCATTGTGTAAATTTACCATAAATTCTTTTATTCACCCATCAGTCCTCGGGAACTTAGACTACTTCCACAACTCAGCTGTTATAAATAGCGCCGCAATTAGGATAGGAATTCATTTATCTCTTTAAGTTAGTGTTTTTGCATTTTGGGAAATAGATATTTAGGAATGGATTTGCCAGACCATACGGAAGATATATTACACTTTTTTGAGAAACCGCCATACTGTTCCCATAAAGGCTGAACCAGTGTACAGTCCCATGAACAGTATGTGAGGGTTTCTTTTTCTCCTCACCAATATTGTTGTTTCTGATATTTTTGTTATGGGCCATTCTCACAGGTGTGAGGTGGGTGATATCTTGCCAAGGCAATCCAAACCAAAAAGAACAGAAGAATTACACTACCAGACTTCAGACTATACCACAAAGCTATAGTAATAAAAACAGTATGGTAATTGAATAAAACAGACAAGTAGACCACTGGAATACAATTAAACACCCAGAAATAAACCCATGCTTATACAGACAAGTAATATTTGACAAAAGAGCCAAGAGTATACATTGGGAAAAGGAAAGTCCCTTCAATAAATGACACTGGGAAAAGTGGACAACCAAATGCAGAGAAACTAAACTAGACCACTGTTTCACACCATACACCAAAATAAACTCAAAATATATTAAAGACATGAATGTAAGACCTTAGGTCATAAAGTACATAGAAGAAAAACATAGACAAAACACTCCACAACATTGGCTTCAAAGATGTTTTGGGGGACTTGACTTCAAAGGCAAGGTAAACAAAAACAAAATAAACAAATGGCTTTATATCAAACTAAAAGCTTCTGCACAGTGAAATAAATATCATTAAAATAAACTATCATTAAAATAAAAGATATCTACTGAGAGGGAGAAAGTATTTGTACATCATACATTCTACAAAAGATTGATTACCAAAATCTACACAAACTCTACAGAGAACTCATACAACTTAACAAAAAAAAAAAAAGCAAATAATCTAATCAAAAAATGGGCAGAAGAACAAAATAGACACTTCTCCAATTAAGACATGCAGATGGCGAACAGACACAGGGGGAAAAATGTGGAGGAGTGAGGGTGCCTGGTGGTGGGTGTGGTGTGGTAAAACATACCTAAAGAGGTGTAAACCTATACCTCTGAATCATAGACAGTGTTGTGAGCCAATGTTATTTCAGTGGACAACTAAACATTGGTTTTTGTTCCCATTCAGTGAAAATACAAAAATGAGATAGCAGAAGAAGACATCAAAGGAAAAGAATATTCATTGTCACTTATCATCAGGAAAATGCAAATCAAAACTGTAATAAAAAGTTCTTGGAATTATCATTGGATTACAATACCATATAGATTTTTGGAACAATTTTCCACACCTTGATATGAAGATGCCTCATCATACCCACTAACAAAGTTCTAGAGCAAGTCTAAATAATTTGAGTCTATAAATATTTCCAAAATATTTTTAAAAGACTATTTTCTCAGTATCTTCTATTGTATACTTTAAAAAAGAATTTTTTAAAAGATTTATTTATACAATTACAACCCCCTTATTTTGCCCCCAATCCCTCTTCTCCCCACCAAGTGTCTCTGGTTCATAGTTGTTTGTTGATTTTGATTTTTTTTTTCTTACAGTTATTCATTTTCCTGGTCCCTTATTTAAGTTTTCTAGATTCCTGCTATGAGTGAGACCATCCGGTAGTTTTCTTTTTTTTTTTCTGGCTTATTTCGCTGAGCATGATCCCTTCCAGTGCCATCCATGTTGCTGCAAATTGCATGTGTTTATCTTTTTTGAATGCTGAGTAATATTCCATGGTGTATATGTACCACATCTTCTTGATCCAGTCATTTATTTTTGGGCATTTGGGTTGTTTCCAAAGCTTAGCTATTGTAAACAGTGCTGCTATGAATATAGGGGTGCAGGTGCTCTTTGGAATTGATGTTTCTGTGTCCTTTGGGTAAATACCTAGGAGTGGAATTGCTGGATCATATGGAAGCTCTATGTTTAGTAGGTCAAGAAATCTCCACACAGCTCTCCATAGTGGTTGGACCAGTTTGCACTCCCACCAACAGTGCAAGCACTGGGTACAGTCAGAAGCACGGGAGGGTGAGAGAATTCACCAGAGCTAGAGTGGGGAGCAGAGCAGGCAGAAGGACTGAAATACACTGCTGAGGGGAGCAGCGGGCGGCAGGAGAGGTCTGCTCGCCATGTGAGACCCTCCTCCTGTGGACAGGGAGTAGGCGGGGATCGAACCGGTGCTGCAGAGGCTGCAGGCAGCTTCGCAACCCAGCGCTCAACCGCTGCACCACCGGGGAGGCCCTATAAAAGGAATTTTTATGAAATAAATTTAAGTCTCAACAGTGTGACCTTGCCAAAAAAAAAATATAGTTATGTTGTCTCCATTTGATTACTTTCTAAAATAGTGACCACTTTGGCAACAGCAATATTCATCTGCTTGGAACAAATATTATCCACACGTGTGAACATGTATCTCAAACACATATTGCAGCATATCTCTGATGACTCACTTCATTTGTGTTTCATAAACATCTTAAAATGCTTCTGAGGTCATTAGCTTCTGGGTGAAGTCAAACTACATGGATAGTTCATTTACTGCATCCAGCTGTAAGGCACCAAACTGAATTTCAGCTATGAGATCTTTCAGTACAAGAAGTACAATGTATTTTATGAGATTCTATTTCTACTTTAACTCATATGAAGAAAAGTTGATTATTTTAATTATTACCAGTCTGTAGGAGTTGGAAACAGACTAAATATTATGCTCTCACTAAAGCATAATTAAGGGATTTTTTTCCCTTTAGCTGATATTATAAATACTAGCATTTGTCCTAAGTATTAATTTTGAAAAGAAATATTACAAATTGCAATAACATTTCCCTTTTGTATAGAAGTGAATAAATGATTTTACTTAATTTCACTTTGACTTTGATTTCAAATCCTTCTTACATGCTTTCATTAAATAACTTAAATTTATCCAAATGAGAACTAGTTCTTCTAACTCCACCTTTTTGTCCCTCATAAGCTTGTGTTCTTTTGTTAGGCCTACTCAGCCACCTGGTCCTGAATATTTAATTTGAAAAGAATCTCCAGCATCTGTCATTAACTGTCAGTCTCTCTGCATCTGGTTTAGCTATGATCTTTGTATATTTATGGATAGTCTTTTAAGCAGACATTTAAAAAAAAAATGTAGGATAAACTAGGAAAAGAGAATGAGGGAAATTAAGCAAAAATCATGTACTGTAGCAGAATTTTTATAGTGTCTGGTAAAAAAATTGGGTCTAAAATTAAATTGATAATGCAGAGTTTCTTTAAGCTAAAATATATTTTTAATGTTTCTATAACATTATTTTTTAAAAGATTTATTTATTGATTTATACAAGAACTGGGGTACAGGACAGATGCGTGGGAGGGTGAGAGGATTCACTAGAGACAGAGCCCGGAACAGAACAGGCAGACAGACGAAGCACACTGCTGAGGGGAGCAGCAGGCGAGACAGGAGAGGTCTGTGGTGCCATGTGGGACCCTCGCCGGCTGGTCGGGATCAAACTGACGCTGCAGAAGCTGTGAACAGCTTCACAGTGCTCCGCTCAACTGCCTGTGCCACCAGGGGAGGCCCTGTTTCTATAACTTTTTGAGGGAACATTGATTTGCAACATTTTATACAATTAAGGGATATAGGTTCATGCCTCATAAGTTATATGTTTCCACACCAGGCCTACCACACATGTATACCTAGAATCCTCCACCATAGACCACTGAGCCTCCTTCCCACTCATCCCCTCTCTAGCCTCTATTCTGCAGCCATATTTCTAGAGTTTGTTTTTATTAGTTTTGTCTGTTCCTTTTGTTTATTTCTCTGTATTTCATATATGAATCAAATCATCCAGTATTTGTCTTTCTTCTTCTTAGTTCCTTAGCATAATCCCCTCCAGTTCTATGCATGTTGTTTTGGCAAATTTTCATCTGTTTTTAAACTGAGTAATATTCATTGTACAAATAGGCCACAACTTCTTTACCCACTCATCTATACTTGAGCACTGAGGTTATTTCTTTTTTTTTAAATTTCTTTTATTTTTATATTCCCCATACAATTGCAATCCCCTGATTTTGACCCCAATCCTTTCCCCGCCCTCCCCCCCATAGTGTTTCTCTGGTTCATTGTTGCTTGTTGATTTTGATTTTTTTTCTTTCTTATAGTTATTCCTTTTCCTGGTCCCTTATTTAGGTTTTCTAGATTCCTGCTATGAGTGAGACCATCTGGTATTGTTCTGTTTCTTTCTGGCTTATTTCGCTGAGCATGATCCCTTCCAGCTCCATCCATGTTGCTGCAAATTGTATGTGTTTCTCTTTTTTGAATGCTGAGTAATATTCCATGGTGTATATGTACCATATCTTCTTGATCCAGTCATTTATTTTTGGGCATTTGGGTTGTTTCCAAAGCTTAGCTATTGTAAATAGTGCTGCTATAAACATAGGGGTGCAGTTACTCTTTGGAATTGATGTTTCTGTGTCCTTTGGGTAAATACCTAGGAGTGGAATTGCTGGATCATATGGAAATTCTATCTTTAGTAGGTTGAGGAATTTCCACGCAGCTTTCCATAGTGGTTGGACCAGTTCATTGAGGTTATTTCTATAACCAATGCAAATCGTGGGTAGCGAACATAGGAGTATAAATATTCCTTTGAATTAATCTTTTTGTAATTCTTCTAGTGCATGCCTAAGTAACTTCAAATAGATACCTAGGAATGTGGCATCAACCATCAGATCTGTTTTTAATATTTTGAGCAAACTCTATACTCTTTTCTATAAGGGCTAGCCCTGTCTGAATCCAACCAACACCCTCCCCAAAACTTGTTCTAGTCTTTTCAATATGGGTCATTCTCACAGTGTAAGGTGGTATCCCAATGTGGTTTTGATTTACAGATGATGAAAAGTGATGATGAACATGTTTTCATGTTCCTGCTGGTCATCTATATGTTTTGTTTGGAGAAGTGTCGATTTTATTGGATAATTTTTGTTGTTGAAGTTTGTAGATCTTTTATATTAGTCCCCTGTCAGATATATGATATACAAATATTTTCTTCCACTCAGTGGGACATCTTTTTGTTTTAATGGTAGTTTATTTCACTGTGCAAAAACTTTTCAGTTGGGTGGCATCCCATTTGTTTATTTTTGCTGCTGTTTACCTTGCCATTGGAGTCAATTCCCCAAATACATCCCTGAAGTCCATGTGGTAGAGTGTTCTGCTTATGTTTTCTTCTGTGTATTTTTTATGGCTTCAGATCTTACATCCACATCTCTATTCCATTTTGAGTTAACTTTTGTATGTGGTATGAGACAGTGGTCTAGTTTCATTTTTCTGCATGTGACTGTTCAGTTTTCCTAGTACCATTTGTTGAAGAACGTTTCCTTTCTCTAATGTATACTTTTGGCTCCTTTGTCATAGATTAATTGTCCATTTAAATAAGTTTCTGTAGTCTCTAAAAAAATGTATGTTAGAATTTAGTGTGATAGATAATATTTTGTTATTATATAAAGAATATGGTAAGTTGGGCTACTTATCTACTTTGGGTTATCTTCCCTCCACATTCAATCTGATGTTAAGCAGACCACTTAGTAGTTTGTTTTGGAATCTTTATGGAGCAGATAAATTTAAAGATTTGGGGATTTGATCCATAGTAAAGTAAGTAAGTATAACTCCATGTCTTACCTACCTATGAAAGATGAAATAATTGAATTTCACAACTCTGAAATATTAAGACAAGAGTCAGTTTTCCTACTATGTAAAAGAATGAAAGGACATTATTCACCACATTATTCACCACTTCCTGAAAGCACAACAGGGAGTTAATTGAGTAATTATAACTAACTTAATCATAATGGAAATGAAAGTGCTATAGCTTATACTTATTAAAAATCTGAAAGGTTACAATTTGTTATAGAATTGAGTCAAAATTGAGAACTATCTATTAACCTAAAATATTCCATGTAATGGTAAAATTACAAGTACTTATGAGAATTGAAACTAACAGTAGCATCATTCCAGAAATTAGCTTTTGCATTTTAAAAATTGCCACAATATTACCCTTTGTCACAATAGTTGATAAACAATTTTAATGGATATGGCAATCCTTATTTCATATGATCATTATGAAGTTTACATGAGTAAATTCATATAAAGCATATGTCAAACACAACAGTTCACATATGGAAAATCTTCAATAAATTATAAACTAACAATTAATTGCTACCTATTTCAAATTACCAAATAAGTAAATATCCAAATTGTGAGGCAGTCTTCCCATTGATGATGGCTTTGATCTTCCACTAGATAATCCATCCATTGTTGGATAGCTCTAATGCTGAGAAAGGAAACTTTTATATTACATTCCAGCCTTCAACTTTTGCTGTAAATTTTGTTCATTGGAAAACACAGACCAGCTTCCCTGTTTTCCACATGACAACTCTTCAAACATTTCTGTACAGCTACATCCTCTTCCTTCAGACCTATCCCTTGACAGTCATCTTTAGAAAACTGAACCTGGAAATGACCACTGTAGTCCACCACAGTATAATCAGGGCAGAGCTTAGATTTAATACTTTATTAGTACTACCTAGAGATTTAATACTTTATTATTAGTCCACCCTTATTCTAGACACTATGTTGGAGGTTAAGTTTAAATATTATTACTGACATTTTGTGTTGCAAGTGACAGAAACTTAATTAGCTTGAGTTAAAAGGGAATTTACTAGATTCTGGCAGGTTATTACAGTAGAATGACACTAAGAGATAAAGATGCACCTCAGCCACAGAAGCAACTGACCCAAGGAAACTAAAAATAGAAAGAAGTCTCTCCTGTTCCTGTCTATACAGATCAGATCCCTGTGTTGCCCCCATAGTGGAGATATGGCTACCTGCCAACCCAAGGTTTTACCTCTTAGACCCCAGATTTCCTAAAAGGGACTGTCTTACCATTCTCAGATCTGATTTTGGACTCGAAATAGATTCTCTTTCTTGTTCAAGTGTCCACTTCTGTCTTATCACCTACATCATGTTGTACCTTAAGTGCTTATGTGGCTACCATTCTGTATAGGTAGAGAGTTAATTTCTGGAAAAGATGTGCTGGAAGGACAGCCCTGCCAGTGTTCACTGGAGAACACGTTGTTTTAGTTTTCTTTTCTTTTTTTTTTTTTTTGAATAGCAATTAGTTTAACCCACTTTAACATTTATATTTAAACCTCAGTTTAGTCTCATGTCCTGTTCTATTCTTGTGATTGTGACATCGTTTTTACTAACTGAACTTCAGAACACCTTTGCAGCCTATATCCATTGCTTTTGTATTTTACTTATCCAGAGACTGACTTTCACATCTTCGTGAGTGAATGATAAAGTGTACAGAGTTACAGATAGAACCTTGTTGCAGCCCATTAGAAATTTCTTTGGGGGTGAACATGGATCCATTTATCAATACCTTTTGGGTACAATCATTCAAACAACCACGATGTCTTAGAAGTGAATCTTTGTAGGAGCTCATGGATGTAATGTCAGAGACACTGAGGTTAGAACACTCAACATCTCCTCATCCCATGGGCGAAAAATATTTGAGGAGCAATGTTCCTGCTGCACCAAAAGAATAAAAGCATTTCTTTTTTTTTTCTTTTTTTAATTAATATTTTATTTTATACAATTCTTATATCATTTTACATTTTTGCACAATGTCTGCATTTTCATATTGGTTATATTCCCCATACAATTGCACCCCCCCTTGTTTTGACCCAAGTCCTCTCTCTCCCTGCCCGCCCCCCCATAGTGTGTCTCTGGTTTATAGTTGCTTGTTGATTTTGATTTTTACTTTGTATTAATTTGTCTTTTTCCTGGTCCCTTATTTAGGTTTTCAAATTCCTGCTCTGAGTGAGACGATGTGGTATTTTTCTTTTTCTTTCTGACTTATTCTGCTGAGCATGATCCCTTCTAGCTCCATCCATGTTGCTGCAAACTGCATGTGTTTATCTTTTTGATTGCTGAGTAATATTCCATTGTGTATATGTACCACATCTCCTTGTTCCAGTCATCTATTTCTGGGCATTTGGGTTGTTGCCATAGCTTAGCTATTGTAAATAGTGCTACTATAAACAAAGGCGTGCAGGTGCACTTTGGAATTACTGATTCTGTGTCATTTGGGTAAATACCTAGGAGTGGAATTGCTGGATCATATGGAAGCTCTATCTCTAGTAGGTCAAGTAACCTCCACATAGCTCTCCATAGTGGTTGGACCAGTTTGCACTCCCACCAGCAATGCAGGAGAGTTCCTTTTTCTCCACAACCTTACCAACATTTGTTGTTGCTAGTTTTTTAATATGTGCCATTCTCACTGGTGTAAGATGGTGTCTCATTGTAGTTTTGAATTGCATTTTCCTGATTACAAGTGATGTTGAACATTTTTTTCATATGCCTGTTGGCCATTTGCATTTTCTCTTTGAAGAAGTTTCTTTTTAGCTCTTCTGCCCATTTTGTCACTGGATTATTTTCTTTGTTTTTGTTGAGTCTCATCAGCTCTTTGTAGATTTTTGTGATCAGTCCTTTATCATTAGTGTCCTGTGCAAAAATTTTCTCCCAGTTGGTGGGATTTCTCTTTGTTTTTCTTATTGTCTCTTTTGCTGTGCAGAAGCTCTTTAATTTGATGTTGTCCCAGCTGTTAATCTTTTTTTTTTTAATCCTCTTTTTTTTTATAGAGGCACTTTTTTTTATTTACTTATTATTTATTTATTTATTTGTTTGTTTGTTTTATACATGCTTTGGGTATAGTCGGAAGCACGGGAGGGTGAGAGAATTCACCAGAGCCAGAGCAGGGAGCAGAGCAGGCAGAAGGACCAAAGTACACTGCTGAGGGGAGCAGCGGGTGGCAGGTAGGTCTGCACACCATGAGGGACCCTCCTCCTGTGGCCGGGGAGCAGCCGGGGATCGAACCGGCGCCGCAGAGGCCGCGGGCAGCTTCGCAACCCAGCGCTCAACCGCTGCACCACTGGGGAGGCCCCCAGCTGTTAATCTTTGCTTTCACTCTCACTGCTTTGGGTGATGTGTCTGTAAAGATGTCTTTGAGGTGCATGTCATGTAGTGTTTCGCCTGTATTTCCTTCTATGTATTTTCAGGTCTTATGTCTAGTTCTTTAATCCATTTTGAGTTGGTTTTTGTGCATGGTGTGAGGTAGTAGTCAAGCTTCATTCTTTTGCATGTAGCGACCCAGTTTTCCCAGCAGCATTTATTGAACAAACTTTCTTTGCTCCAATGCATATTCTTTGCTCCTTTGTCAAAGATTAGCTGACCATAAATCTGTGGGCTTATTTCTGGATTTTCTATTCGGTTCCATTGGTCCATTTGTCTGTTCTTGGTCCAATACCATGCAGTTCTGATGATTATGGCTTGTTAGTATAGTTTGAAGTCTGAGAGTGTAATGCCTCCATTCCCTTCTTTTTTATTTCAAGCGAGCTTTGGCTATTTGGGGTTTCTGGTGATTCCATATGAATTTCATCAATAATTGTTCTATTTCTTTGAAGAATGTCATTGAAATTTTTATTGGAATAGCATTGAATCTGTAAATTGCTTTTGGTAGGATGGCCATTTTAATAATGTTAATTCTTCCAATCCATGAGCAGGGGATGTCTTTTTTTATTTCAAGATGGGCTTTTCGCTTGGGCATGAAGTGGTGGCTCATTGTGGGTTTACCTTTAAATTTTTTTTTTCTCCACTAAAGTGAAACGCATTTTTTTTTAAAGATTTATTTATTTATTTATACAAGCACTGGGTACAGTCAGAAGTGTGGGAGGGTGAGAGAATTCACCACAGCCAGAGTGGAGAACAGAACAGGCAGACTGGCGAAATACACGGCTGAGGGGAGCAGCGGGCGGCAGGAGAGGTCTGTGCGCCACGTGGGACCTTCACCAGTGGCTGGGATCGAACTGGTGCTCCAGAGCCTGCAGGCAGCTTCGCAGCCCAGCGCTCAACTGCTGTGCCACCAGGGGAGGCCCATGAGAAAGGCATTTTTTAAAAATGAAATCCAAAGCAGAGGAAAAATAATTTTCCACCAATTTTCCCTTGGAAGCAAATTCACTTCCTGCTTATATTTCATCCCTTCACTGTTTTGTGTGCTCACTGAGGAAGACTCATTAGCCACCCCCTGTCTTCCCCCTCTTCTTTCTCATTGTCCCCCCCACCCCTACTGCTTTTCCAGGCCTGCTAAGTTCGGGTAGCCAACAAGGAATTATTGACAATGCGCCCAGTAATGCCAAATGAAAACAGTGCAAGCAGTCACAGATGGCCTACCTGAATAAGTGCCGCAGACCAGCTTTCGGCAAAATGTCGG
Organism: Talpa europaea; assembly: GCF_964194135.1. Lineage (NCBI taxonomy): Eukaryota > Metazoa > Chordata > Mammalia > Eulipotyphla > Talpidae > Talpa > Talpa europaea. Next base: position 125,777,157 of record NC_140068.1, on the reverse strand, counting down.
GTCAGAAGTCCTTGAAAGGAAAAGACGGCCTAGGTGTGGTGTATAGGACTGAGGGGAAGGGGATGAGGCAGTGAGGAGACACTGACACTGGATGAGGTGCAAGTATCTTCTGCTGAGAGACTCAGCAGGTCTTTATTCAGTTTTAGTAATCAGAAAAAAAATGCATTATCATGTGTAAAGCAGAGACAATCAGAGTATTCTATTCCCATGGACTACTGGCTCCTACAGGTTTCAGCTAGACGGTAGCCTTCAAGGTTAATAGATAAAAAACCAAACCTAACACTAAAACTTATGATTTCAGCTAGACAATTACCTAAGACAGTGGATAGCTGCCAGTACATCCCTATCAGCTAAAGCTTAAGCAAGAAAAGACTTTTCTTATTCGCATGGCCTTCAGCCGGGACCGGCTGCTACTCAGCTATCAGAACTTTTTCTAACTAGAAACTTCTTAACACAGTTAACTTCATTTAAAAACTTTCCTAAGAAACTTCTAAATAAAAAGGAACTTCTAAAAAAGCGAAAGAAGGACTTACTATAATAGTTGTGCTGGTTTGCTTGTCAGGCATGTACAATAAATTGTCTCCCATTGTCAAGTGGGTCAAATTGTTTAATAACTAATTTCTAAACAATTTTCCACGCCATCCACCCACAGTCTGCTGACACGTACAATCCACTGCCCAATATACTCTCGAATAAATTTTTTCTCTCTCTATGACCAAGAACAAAAAGCAAAGGGATGCCAGATCTTCAGTCCCATGGTGTGAGGCCCTTTCTCTTTGCTGCTTGTCAGTATCCTATCTGGCTGGGGCAACAAGACCCCCTGCAGCAAATTAGCAAGAGCAGGACCCTTGTAAGAATATTTCCAGGGAGGGAGAACAATGAATCAGTTTCTCAGCTACCTGGGGTTTCCTCATGCAGGCTTGTCTCTCACCAGCAACCTTATGACACCTTCATTATTGAGGAATCCCAACTCCAATCCTTCAGAGGAATGACATTTTAGGAGCCTTCAAAGGAGAAGCAGATGTTTCTCTAGTGAAGAAGGCAGAGAAAGATGGTCCAGGCAAAGGGACCAGCATATACTAAGGGACGAGAAGGCCTGGAAAAGAATGAACATTTAGGAAGCATCTAGAGGTCAGCTAAATTAGAGGGTTCCCAGGTAGGGCATGGCAGGGCGTGATGGGAACACACTGGCCATGGAGGGCCAGGTCAAGTCCAGATGTGAAAAGTGAAGGAATCCCTTTGTTACAGGAGGACGAGGGGTACCCCAGGACCTCCAAACCTAAATAGGTTCTGCCACCCAGCACATCAAGACAAAACATGCCCCAGTGCATGAAAGTTTCAATGGAAAACAACTTTAATACAATTAGTGTGCAATAAAGAGAAGAAAAACAGGAAGAATACAGTTTCCAAATCAAGCACCAAAAACTACCACCCATGCGCTTGTGGGTAAATGCCCAGCCAAACAGAGTTAGCTCAAAACAGGACCCGAGTCTAAGGCATTTCCTGGTGGGGGCCCATAGGAAAGGGGCAAAAGGGGCCAGGAAAGTCTAGAAGGAAAAGAGCAAAATCAGGGCCTCCCCGTGGTGCAGCGGGTTGAGCGCAGGGCTGTGAAACTGTCTGCAGCCTCTGCAGTGTGGGTTCGATTCTGGCAGGCCAGGGAGATACCCACATGGCGCGGCAGACTTCTCCTTCATCGCCCGCTGCTCCCCTCAGCAGTGTCTTTGGTCCGTCTGCCTGTTCTGCTCCCCACTCTGTCTCTGGTGAATTCTCTCACCCTCCCCTGCACCTGGCCTGTACCCCAGATCTTGCATAAAAATAAAATAAAAAACTAAATAAATAAATAAATAAATAAAAAGAAACAAGCAAAATCAAAATCAAAACCCAAATCAGTATAAAGGCTGCCAGTGTCAGCCTCCCCACAGGTCTCTTCCCCACATCTCTGTCTCTTTCAATTGTTTCCTTCCATATCCCCCAAGTTCCTGGTACAACCCAAGGCCAAGGAGCAAGTACAGCTTCTTCACATGTCTCTCTGCTCCACTGTCTCCTCCAGGTGCTGGTCTTGGTATCCCCTTCCTTCCTTCTCCTGCATTCTCTTGCTCCCCATCCCTGCTCAGCTCCGCACTTCCATGACGGGGCAAGTGAGACACAGGGCAAGCTAGAAATTAGGCAGTTTTAGGGACAGTGCAGGAGGGGACCTCTGAAGAATTTAGGGATTTTCTCCTCAATAAACTTTTTCTTTCTCAAAACAAACCTGCCTCTTCTTGCTTGCTTGCCTGAGAGTCTGCGAAGTTCCTGCTGCGGCTTCGGAGACACCATCCCGTGGGGGTCTAGTGGCTGGGACTCAGCGCTGCACCTGCAGCCTGGGATCTGTTCCAGGCTGGAAGACTAGGCCTGACAATTCCGGTATCACAAGGAACCTGGAAACTCCCTTTTCCTGGGGATTGCCTTGTTATACCTTCAGCTCTAAAATCATTCCTGTGTATTGGCAGCAAGGTAGTTTCTCCCTGTTTGGATAATATTAAGTATTCACCTGCAGGAGGGTGGGGGAAGGACTTTCAACAATGCTTAAGAGAAACCCACACCTTGACCATTCACTCTGCTATCTGATGAGCACTAAATTAATTTCCATATGAACGCATGATGTGGAGGTAAGACACAGAAACACGAATTACAAGAGACACAGCCGGCTCTTATTAAATTTCCCAGAAACACAATGTGTGCATTAATTAGTCTAAAGCACCTGGAACCTAATGCAAGAGAGATTTACAGAGAGCAGCTGTACAGAGATGGATTAACCCCAGAAATAGGTTTGGCTCTCAGGCTGATGTTTTCTTTTCCTCTCTGAATGGAACAAGATAAGACACATTACTTACAAAACGTAACCATTTCTGGCAGTTTTACCTCTGATTCCTGCCTCCTAACCCCCACCCCAAGTGCTGCCAGGCACAGAGACTGGTTCTGAACACAAACCCCTGGGGCCTCTTCAGCTCAAGCCCCAGAGACACTTGTGGGTGAATTGTGCAAATCAAGAGGGGGGGGGGGGGGAATATGCCAGTTCCTGATCCTCTCAGGCTTGGCCCTGTTTTCTGTCAATCCAGCTTTGCATGAGGAATTGAAGAATTTCCCATATGGCCAAAGGCACCAAGGCACCATCACCACTGGGCTTAATCCTAATGCATTTTTAACTTCCCCTTTTTTAACCAGGCGCCAAGGAGAAAAGACCAACTTGAAAAAATTCCCTGAACAGGCACCAAGGAAGCAAGAGGCATGAATGCCACTTTCTTTGAAAGGCTGAGGCACTGGGAGTAGAAGAGTTGTCATAAAATGCAGGCTAGAGCTCCAGACCCCAGGGCTGTGACTGCGGCCAAGGCCAGTGTGGCACCCTCAGGACAGTTGTGACCTGCCTCTTTATGCTCCTGTGGAGAGTTCAGCAGGTGTGATGGGATTTTTTTGGAGTTAGTGGGTTTGGAGTGCGGGGTCCTTGGGCTCACTCTGGGAAAGGTTTCACCAGAGCTCCCGTTTCAGCAATACGCGGTGAGTTTCCCAGGCAAGTTCCTCCACGAGAACAGAGACATTGGTTATATTTAAAAAGCAGGTTTGTTAGGGAAAGGGACAGAAGAATAAAGGACACTTGCATAGACACAAGCAGGCAGGAAGAGCTGCCCTGAAAGGGACAGGTTGGCTAAGAGAGGCCTGCATGTTTGCAGGCAGGTGGCCTTGAGGAGAGCGGCCTCCGCTGAAGGAGGTCAATGAGGGGAAGTACAGGTCACGGGCAGGTAGGGAGCTGCTGCCCTGCAGAGGGAGAGGGTTGGTAAAAAGAAGCACCTGCATAGGCACAGATGGGCAGAGAGATGGCTCCCAGAGCCTGTGCAGAGACTGCACTGATAAAGTCTTCTCTTGTTTGGGAGGGGCTCACTCCTTGTGAGCCTTAGGTTAGTTGCTTATTTTTTTTTTTAAGATCTATTTATTTATGCATACAAGAGCTGGGGTACAGGGCAGAGGTGTGGGGGGTGAGAGGTTTCACCAGAAACAGAGTGGGGAGCAGAACAGTCAGACTGACAGAAATACACTGCTGAGGGAAGCAGCGGGCGAGTCAGGAGAGGTCTACTGCGCCATGTGGGTTGCTCCCTGGCTGGGGATGGAACTCGTCCTGCAGTGGCTTCAGATAGCTTCATAGGTTGCATCTTAACCCCTTGTGCCACCAGGAAAGCCCATTTGCTCATTTTGGATAACTATGTAGAATCTGAAAAGGACAGGAGATTCCACAATGGACTTGATCTCCATATCTTTACCCTTGAACCTTTGCTCTGGACACTGCCTACAGCAGCTTGATACCTGCTTGGATCTTATGCTTTGTAAATTGGGCTTTGGCACCTAAGGATCTTGGTTTCCATAGCTGTGTCAACAGCTATGCTAATCTCTTCTACCCCCAATTCCTGTGTGAGCCAGGTCGCTGGTCTTGTGGGGCCGCCTTTGCAGTTTTGCTATTCCTGTCCTCCATCAGGTGTATACCATGTGAACAGTCTTGTTCTGGAAAGAACAGACTTATTTTGCTGTAATCTTGCTGAGTGATCATGGGCAAGTCACTGAATCCCACATTTTCCTCCACTGTTCAACAGAGAGGTAGACTGGCATGATCTCCAATATCCGCATGATGTTACGATCCTATTATTTTACTAACAGCAACCTTATGCTTTCACATTGTGGTGGACATGGTGATGGGCTTCCCAGATGGTCCTTCTGTAACAGGGAGCTTCCCAGGAAAAGGGGAAGTGCCAGATTCCCTGCCCCACCCAAGGGAGGTTATAGCTGATCAGGGAAGAGAAGAAGCTGAAGAGGAGACTGGAGAAGGAAGGAAGCAGGATGGAGAGCCAGAAGGAGACCTAGAGGAGGCACATGGAGTGAAGAGACATGTGAAGAAGCTGTGCTTGATGTTTGGTCCTAGACGGACTGAAACAGATGTGGGTGAGAGACCAATGGCAGCATTGATCTTGATTTTGATTTTGCACTTTTCCTCCAGACTTGTCTGGCTGTTTCTGACCCTTTTCTATGGGTCCCCACCAGAAGGTGCTTTAGACTTGTGGCAGAATTTTGGGCCTCAGTGGCCCTGCTTTGGTTCAACCCAGTTTGGCTGGGCATTCACCCATGAGGGCATGGGTAACTTTAGGTGCTTGATTTGGAAACTATATTCTTTGTCTTTTCTGTACTGCACACTAATTGTATTAAAGTTACTTTCCATTAAAGGTCTTGTATGTTTTGTCTTGGTGTGGCAGACGGCAGAACGTATTTAGAATGGGCAGGTTTGGGGGTTCTGGGGTGTCCCTCTCTTGCCCTGTAACACTTAAGTGAAGACCTTATTGTCCAGAGTTGGAAAGTGTCACCAGGAAAAATTGCCTCAAATTGCATAAAACTATATACCAGAGTCAGTGATGCTCCTCAGTTCCTCCTGAATAAGCAGCCTTCCTGCTAAGCCCCTTCATGGAGTCAGCTTCTGAGAAAGCCCAGCCTGTCAAGGTCACTCCATAGAGTTGTACAGTTTGAGCCTCTGACTGCACGTCACCCCTGCCTTCCTCCCTCATTGTAGAGGAAATGATGTCTCAGATAATGACTTGCCAAGTTCATTCTATAAGCAGGGCTGGGACTAAGTCTTTAGTTTCCCACATCTCAACCAAGTCCTCCTATCATTACTCACTGATTTCCTCAACTTAAACCACTTTTCTTTGCATATGGAGAGAGAGAGATGTGTAGACAGAGAGATAAATAGAGTCATCCATCCATCTCCTCTGCGAGGAAGAATAATAAGCAAATGCATGCATTCATGAGCTCATTGCCTCTACTTTATATAAATAAACCATTGGCTTTTGTTTGAGGGAATTTTTTTATGTCCTCGAGAAGCCATATCACATAAAGACAATAAGCTGTGGCTCAGGAACCAGGAAAGGCTTCTTATTCTCAGATTCTCATTCTTGTGCTGCAAATATGCTGCCATTTGAGAGTAGGATTTTTTTCAGAATCCAAGACTGATGGCTGGGGGATAAGAGTGGGGAAGGGGTAATCATGTTATGAAATGAAGGTTCCACAAAAATTGATGTCATTGGGGAAAGCAGTGTGAAGGAGAAATAGGAATTTCTGTATACACACACATATTTGTATATATTTATATACATATATTTTTATATACACATTTATATTTTATATATGTATTTTTAGCAATATCTTGTGATCAAAATTATTTCATAAACATTTGATAATAATAATAACTCTCAATGGTTTCAGTTATTCTCACAAAGAGTGGATGACTTGAGGGGTGGGGGAGGGATGGGCAAGATACAGAGCATACTCACAGCACCTCGTTGCCAAGCTAGTGTATTTTGAGTGCCACTCAGTGAGGTAGAGGTGATGAAACTTGTTGCACCAGGCATGTGTTTTTGAAAAACATGCTCTCTATGAAAAAGCTAAGGGACGGACATTCTTTAACCAAAGCACTGAACACTGTCGGCTACAGCACTTGTTTTCTTGTTTGGGTTATATCACCCCAGGTGATTTAAGTCAGACCAGCTCCTTCATTTCATAGGTGAACAAAAACAGAAACCCTGAGAAGAAAACAGCTTTTGCAGGTCGGCCAAAGAGTGACTGATTTAACAAAAGCAAACGATTCCAAATTGGAAATACATACCTGGTCCGTGGTCTGGAGAGCATCCTCTTCTGTTTCAAGAGCCCAGGGTGCATGGGTGGGGAGGAGAGAAAAGCCAGCTGCCGCTAGGCTCCCCGCCATGTGCACTGGCATCGGGACTGCCCCATGCAGGCTGCAGGCTCCAGCCAAGAGTGGCCTGCAGCATGGTCAGCAGGTTGTCCAAGGACGGTCATGGAAGTCACGTCCTAAGAAAGGAGCCAGAAAGCAAGAATTAAGCATTTCCAGTTTTATAACTAAATAGCATTCCAAGGTACTATCAACTATAAATCAAATGTGATGTTAAAAAGGAAAAGAAACGAATCACCTAAATGGAAATAACTGTCTCCGATCAAAATATCTTGCAATTAAATATCCATTTCTTCTCTAAGTTCTAATTTTCTCTTAGGAGAAGTCAATGTTTTTGCAGTGACAGTCCAAAGTCATGAGGAGAACAGTGTGAGGTTTTATCCCTGGCACTGAACATTTTAAAGGTATATGTTTTTTTTTTATAATAAATTTTATTTTTATATTCCCCATACAATTGCAACCCCCTTATTTTGACCCCAATCCCTCCCCTCCCGCCCCCTTGCCCCCATAGAGTGTCTCTGGTTCATAGTTTTTTGTTGATTTTGATTTTCACTTTCTTATAGTTATTCTTTTTCCTGGTCCCTTATTTAAGTTTTCTAGATTCCTGCTATGAGTGAGACCATCCGGTATTTTTCTTTTTCTTTCTGGCTTATTTCGCTGAGCATGATCCCTTCCAGAGCCATCCATGTTGCTGCAAATTGCATGTGTTTATCTTTTTTGAATGCTGAGTAATAGTCGATGGTATATATGTACCACATCTTCTTTTTTTTTTTTATAAATTTTATTGTTATATTCCCCATACAACTGCAGCCCCCCCCATTCTGACCCCAATCCCTCCCCTCCCGCCCCCGCCCCCCTAAAAGTGTCTCTGGTTCATAGTTTTTTGTTGATTTTGATTTTCACTTTCTTATAGTTATTCATTTTCCTGGTCCCTTATTTAAGTTTTCTAGATTCCTGCTATGAGTGAGACCATCCGGTATTTTTCTTTTTCTTTTTGGCTTATTTCGCTGAGCATGATCCCTTCCAGCGCCATCCATGTTGCTGCAAATTGCATGTGTTTATCTTTTTTGAATGCTGAGTAATATTCCATGGTATATATGTACCACATCTTCTTGATCCAGTCATCTATTTTTGGGCATTTGGGTTGTTTCCAAAGCTTAGCTATTGTAAACAGTGCTGCTATAAACATAGGGGTGCAGGTGTTCTTTGGAATTGATGTTTCTGTGTCCTTTGGGTAAATACCTAGGAGTGGAATTGCTGGATCATATGGAAGCTCTATGTTTAGTAGGTCCAGAAATCTCCACACAGCTCTCCACAGCGGTTGGACCAGTTTGCACTCCCACCAACAGTGCAGAAGAGTTCCTTTTTCTCCACACCCTCGCCAGCATTTGTTGTTGCTAGTTTTTTTAATATGTGCCATTCTCACTGGTGTAAGATGGTATCTCATGGTAGTTTTGATTTGCATTTCCCTGATGGCAAGTGATGTTGAACATTTTTTTCATATGCCTGTTGGCCATTTGCATTTTCTCTTCAGAGAAGTTTCTTTTTAGCTCTTCTGCCCATTTTTTGACTGGATTATTTTCTCTTAGGAGAAGTCAATGTTTTTGCAATGACAGTCCAAAGTCATGAGGAGAACAGTGTGAGGTTTTATCCCTGGCACTGAACATTTTAAAGGTATATGTTTTTAATAACGCTTTAAACTGAAATATATCTTATTTATAATCAAGTGCATGAAAATTGGTTTTTACGTTTTATAAACCTGATAACCACTGCCCCGCTGACCAAGACCAAGAGGACATTTCCTGCTCCCTAGAAGCTTCCTGGAGTGCTTGGATATCTAAATAACATTAAAATATTACGAAAATGGAAACCTCCACCATCCGGGTGGCTAGCTCATCCCAAACCCGGCATTATCCTGAAGACAGGCCTCCTAAGACATTCAGGCACCCGAGCTCAGAACGCCCCACCCACTGCCTTCTCAAAACAGCACCATGCCTTGAGAACAACTTATTGACAAGGTAAAGGAAGGCTAAGGCCTAGGGTAAGGCAAAACTTTATTCTTTGCTCCCTCTAAGGAGCCATGTGGAATGGGGGATTGCCTCAGACCAGCTTTCAGCAAAATGTCAGGTCTGAAGTCCTTGAAAGGAAAAGACGGTCTAGGTGCAGCGAAAAGGACTGAGGGGAAGGGGATGAGGCAGTGAGGAGACACTGACACTGGATGAGGTGCAAGTATCTTCTGCCGAGAGACTCAGCAGGTTCTTTATACTTTTTTAGCAGCCCTGAGATGACAATATCATGTGCATAGAAACAAAGCAGAAACAATCAGTGCATCCTTTTTTCCATAGACTTTTGGCCACTACGTGCTCTCAGTAAGAAGGCAACCTTCAAGGTTAATAAAAAACTAAGCCTTACACTAAAACTCATTGTTTCAGTTAAACAATAACCTAAGACAGTGGATAGCCGCCAGGACACCCCTATCAGCTAAAGCCTAAGCAAGAAAAGACTTTTCTTATTCGCATGGCCTTCAGCCAGGGGACAGGCTGCTACTCAACTATCAGAAATTTTTCTACCTAAAACTCCTTAACTCAAATAGCTTCATTAAAAAACTTTCCCAAGAAGCTTCAAGAGAAGGCAAAAGAAGGACCTACTATAATTGTTGTGCTGGATTGCTTGTCAGGCATGTAAAATAAATTGTCTCCCATTGTCAAGTGGGCCAAATTGTTTAATAACTAATTTCTAAACAGATAATTTCCCGTGCTGTTCACTTACAATATGCTGATACGTGTAATTTATTGCCTAATATACTTTCTGACAAATTTTTCTCTTTTTTGTGACCAAGAACACGCAAAGGGTTGTTAAATCTTCAGCCCCACGGTGTGAGGCCCTTTTTCTTAGCTGCTTGCTAGTACCTTATCTGACTGGGCCAAAAAGGCCCCCTGCAGCCGGGGATGGTGAGAACCTGAGGTTTAAGGAAAACCCGGCGTTTGGGGATGACCTGATAGTTTGTCTTATAAGTTATGGTTTCCAATAAAGAATATTGAACTTAAAAGAGTGTTCATCAGTTTGTTTAATCGCCACTGGGTGGTAGAAACATACATCTTGAAGTTGAAAAACGATGCTTCTGGTGTGTTTCAGTCCCTAAACTGATGTTTGCAGGAAGTTTGCCTTTTCTTTCTTCTGGATTGTAGAATCAAGTGCCAGGTATCAACTTCCATTCCATTTTTTTTTTTCCCCAGTGGGAAATTTTCTTCAATTCTCAAGTCAGGATTTACTAATATTTGAATTTGGATTCAAATTGAAGTCACCTGATGATTTTGGAACGGATTTCCCCAACCTTCTTCATTCCAGTACACATTTCAAAATCCTTCATACTTAGAATCTTCACCCTGAAGATTTCTTCTGTGACGGGTGTGAAATAGAAAGTTGTGGGCCTCCCTGGTGGTGCAGTGGGTGGAACACTGCACTGTGAAGCTGTCCGCAGCCTCTGCAGTGTGGGTTCGATTCCCGGCCGCCCAGGGAGAAACCCACATGGCACGGCAGACCTCTCCTGCCTCTCCCGCTGCTGCCCTCAGCAGTGTCTTCTGTCTGTCTGCCTGTTCTTCTCCCTGCTCTATCTCTGGTGAATTCTTTCACCCTCCCATGCCTCTGACTACACTCCACTTCTTATATAAATAAAAAAAATCTTTAAAAAGAAATAGAAAGTTGCCTATATTTTCCAAAATTCAAATCCTGGTTCATAAAAGGGCTTCAATCACTTTCCCCACCTCTCAAAAACACTGTCTCAATTCCTTCCCAGTGCACGTTCTAGTTAGGAACTGAACCAAACTATATTAAGGACAATTATAAATAAAAGACTTGAAACTGTGGATCAGAGGGAGGGATAGTGGAGGAAAGATAATTGTAAATAGATGCCATCATTCCTCATAGGGCCCAAATCAGCCTTTGGAACAAATAAGCCAATTTAATTCCTCTTGTTATCTCTCATAAGTAAGAATTTTGAGGAAATACCAAATGCCTAAGAGTTTAGGACATTTTTTTTCTTTTTCTCCAAGTGGGAGTTGGAGTTATGTGATTTCAGCAAGGTTGGAGGATGGTGTGTGAGGAGAGCAAGAGGTTCCAGTGGAGCTCAGACTGAAGTCCAGCCCTTGCTATGCAACTAGTGGGCTCTGCTCATGCCTTGACACTTGTTTTGACAAGGTAAAACTTCTATTTACTTCTATAGAGATGGGTTTGCTTTCTGTCTTCAGGAAAAAAAGATTGTTATGTGTAGATGTCTAAAGCGAGAAATACCACCTTGGCCCAAAGATCTATTTATTGTCTCATTATTTGTACTCCCATTTTTACTACGTTTCTCTAATTATATAATGTAAATATCACACATTCATTGTGAACAACTCAAACCATTTATAAAATATGAAACTTTTGAAATATAAAAATATAATAAAAATTATCTTGTCATCTTACCATAATAATAAGCATTAATATTTTCGTGACATTTTTGCATGCATCTCTTTACATATCTATGTGTTTTTATATAAATAGCATTTAGCATAAATGATAATTTTCCTGGGATATCTTTCCACACCCATGTCAGCAGATTTATCCCCATCTCCATTTTCCCCAAGTAACACACGTATCTTAGCCAGAAAATAACTTGAGGTTTTGCATGCAAATAGTTTATTTGGGTTCATTACCAGGGGAACAGGAAACATAAAGCAGGGAGTGGAAGAAAAGTTGATACCAGGGTGCTTTACTGACCTGGGTACTGCCATGGGCAACTGGGGTTCAGTCTCCCTGGGGCCCTCGAAGGAGCTAATTCTGTGGAATACAGAAAATTATCCACCGATGGAAGGAAAGATGGAGGGACCTATTAACTCGCTGATTTCTATCTCCCATAGATCGAGGGTCGCCACATGGGCTATTAATTCCCTCTCCTAGGTTGTACATGAGTGAGCAGGTGCGAGACCAGTGCAGCAGTCATCTCACAGAATGGCTTCAGAAAGGACCTGAGGCAGCAAGTGACACATAAGGTGCAACTGGACTAAGGTGGTGGAAGGTTATACCTGCATGAAACTGCTCACTATGAAACAATAAACTATAGCAGTAAAAAGGTGAACTGAAGGGATAGAAGACATGAGGCCTGAGAAATGTCCCATACAGTCTACTCCTTACACCACTCATCTATTCACGCACTCTGTGGAGTCCAGTCAGTCACAGTCTTTGATGTGGTGGCCAGTGACAAGCTCTACAAAAGACTCTGTTAATGGACCAAGCCTCCACAGATGCATGTGGTCACAACACCATTATTAATGTGCTTTGTCTCTTTCCCACACAGTCATTCCAGATTCCACTCTCCCTGGAGCAAACCTATATTCTTCATCCCTGCAGAGTGGGAGACTGAGTCCCTCACCCCCATCAGGACATGGTTGCTGCATGGCCCGTTTGTATTTCTATTTGGCAAGAAGCCCCAGTTCTCCAGAGTTTCTACATGAGCTCCTTTCTTACTCCATTGTGCAGCAGCAACCCTAGCTCCTCATAGTAATCAGGGTCAATTATTCTGAAAACGATCACAATAGAGTTCATTATGGCTCACTGGCTCAAGGAATATAAATGCTTAGGCAGTAGATATAACATCAAATCCAGCAGAACCTTGCTGGTACAAATATACCTCCCAACCTCCCACCTCACGTCCCTGGAGAGCCTCTAATCTAATAGGGTGAAGGTGTGGGGTGAAAAGTATAAATTCCTCCAGTGCATCATTAGGAGTAATGGTGAGAGTGGCTGATCCTTCTTCACCTCTTAGTTGCAGGATCCATGCTTTCTCAATATTGGAACACAGATTATATATTGGCCATTACTTCAATGTGTATAACACATGTTGAAAGCTGTCTTCCACCATCTCAGAGTGTTTTGCCCAAGATAAAATGTTAAAAGTTTTTAATGTCTCTCATACTTCAATTATGCTGTCAACTTCCAGGTGACATGCTGTGTGGTAGAATCAGTGATTCCTGCAGACACGCTGCCAATGTCATACTTACTTCACCATAAAATGTGCCCCTTATCAGAGGCAATGTTATATAGGCTCTATGCTGGTGAATCAGGCAATCTGTTGGCTCTTGAAAGGAGATGCTGGCAGTCAGGGAAGGGAATCTTACATCCAGAATGGATGTCAATTCTTGAGAACAAATCACTCTCCATAACAGAGTAAACTGAGTGAAGAAATCCACCTGTTACCATGTAGCTGTCTGGTCTACTTAAGTGATGTTATCACAGCAAGAGCTTGACTGTGATTTCTTTGACTGGAAATCTGGGCATTCGTGAGTGACAGTGACTGATGAATCACCCATGATGAGAAGAAACTCATGCTACTGGACTCAGGTATGATTAAATCACCCTTGATCTTGATTTCGATGACTTTCAGGGACTGTTGAATAAGCCCTGGGGTGACCAACGAGAGAGGCTGAGTGTTATCCACACAAAGGGGACATGATCTGTGGTAGGTGCTCTCTGAGGTGAGAACTCACATGAGACACAAAGGTCTTAAACCCTGTGTCCACTCCCATGGACAAAAATGCCTCATTTCCTAACTTCCTTTGACGTTTATCTTTCGCTTTCTCATCTTTCGCCTTCTCAGCACTGAATCATTCAGAAAGTCACAAACCACTGCCAGGAGTCTATTTTATAGCCATAACGGAGGGAGGTCAACATTGGGAGGTCAACATTGCCACCATTCAAATTAAGTCATCAGGGCACTGCCTGCAGCTCTTGCCACTCCTCACTGTCTCATTGGGTGTTCCTGGGTGAGGCTATTTAATGAAATTGTAGCCCTGGATATCCCATTACATCTCTAATCTTAATATCTTCCTCCTAAAACATATGTTCTTATAAATGGATGTCCTAACATGGACTGATATAGACATTAATAATGATTTCTTGATTATACTTATGTAATGACATATGGCTGATTTGATAGATATTGCTCATTTACAAAACCCTACTGTTTAACTAAAATTCAATATCCCAATTTTTTTTTTCTTTCGGCATAGGGATAAGAGGATTCAGCAGAGACAGACTGGGAAGCAGAACAGGTAGATTTACTGAAATACACTGTTAAGGGGAGCATCTGGTGAGATAGGAGAAGTCTGCTGAGCCCTAGCAGGGTCAGCTCCCTGAGCTGGCCTAGATTCAGGCCTCAGTGGTGCAGCACTGAGACTTCACCCCTAGGACACCAGGGAGGCCCAACAAACCAAATTTGCATTACACCTACCATGTGTACTACCTCTATTGTGTACTTGGGAAGATCCCAGGTCACCACTTATTTGGTTCCTGCTCTGTAAAACGCCCAGGTAGAATTCAGAACAGAGGCAGCAGACATGTGAAGGAATCAGGGCCTGAGGGGCCTGGGCAGTGAGTGGTTTGGCTAAAGGGTTTACACTAGTTGTAGATCTTCTGCATAGGCCATAGCAAGAAGGAGGCCAGCACGATGACAGAACTGGACGCAAAAGGAGTGAAAAAAATTGGGTGATACAAAACAAACTTTATTAGTATTTCTATAATGAACAAGAAACCCTGGAGGAAATAAAATGAAAAAAACGTGAAATCAATTAGGAAACAAAGATTTTTGAATTACAAGAGGAGGGCCAGGTGTCAGTGGGTGGAGGGATAGTAGAAGTTCAACGAGGATATGTGGCTAGAGAGGTGGGTGAGGAGAGGTTTGGGGTCAGCGGTGCTTAGTCAACACCAGAGGTGGGCAGGCAGGACAGGGGTCAGGGGATGGGACCCTGGAGGAATGGCATCAGGTGAGCACCCTCTGCATATGTTGTTCCAGAGCAACAGGAGAGCCCAGCAGGCCTGCTGGGTCAGACAGACAATGCCCAGGGTACTGTAGCTGTTCCTGGGCACTCTGAGCTCACTAAACCCCTACATAGCCTGAAACCCTCCAGATTCCAGCAGGACATCCCCAGGCTGCTGAGCTAATACCAGCCCTGCTGGGGAAACCAGTCCAGGACCTGCAACCTGTGGGACAACCTGCTGGGCATAAGCACACACCACCTGTTTGTGGGGAGCCAGGCCCTAGCCAGGCCATAGCAGGGCATGTTGGCAGTGGTGTGTTTACACCAGCCCCACCGCGGGAGACAGGTAGAGGCCAGGATGCTTCAGGAGCTGCCCAGTGTGGGCAGTTCACACCCCACCCCTTCTGGGGAAGCCAAGACTGGCGCAGGATCCCAAAGACTTCTTTGAGGATTTTGAGATAAGAGGAGTGCTGCAGGAGGAACCAGACAATGACCAGGATGCTGCACCCCATGGGGACATTGCTGAGCTCACTCCACCCTGCTGGAAAAGCCAGGCCCTGGCCAGGAGAATGCAGCCTACGCAAGAGCGTCCTGAGCTCGAACCACACCTGTGGGAGGAAGCCACCTCTGGCCAACATCCTGCAGGTTCAAGTGAGGGTGCGAAGGCAGCAGCAGCCCTGCCTGGGGAACCAGCCCCTGCAGGGATCCTGCAGCACAAGCAGAGACAACCCCGGTGTCTGCTTCTCTCCAATCAGCAACTTGGCTGGGCTCTGGCCTGTCCCATGGGCTGCAGGGGAGCCCGACTGTGCTCCTTGAGAAGCGGCTACAGATGCAAGAGGACAGGCCATCAGCCACACGCCAGATTGCCTCTTGCCTTTTCAAACAGACCGCACGCTAGAGCCCTGAGCAGGGACCACCCTAAAATAGGGGGCCCTTGGGATTCTGTTCCTCAAATGAGGCAGTTGCAGATGCCAGGTCAGACTGCTCGTGGTCCAAATCTAGCCCGTGTGGTCTCCTCCAAGGGCCACCTGACCCTACCCCGCCCAGCCGGGCCCATGCACCAGCCTGGGCCACTCACCCTCGGACGGCTCCTCCAGGGATTTCGGGTACTGCAGCCAGTTCCTTTGGACATGTGCCCCAATCTCAAAGTTGCAGGTGCACTTCAACCTGGGCTCTGTGCTGGGACAGATCTCACACTGGGCTGTGGGAGGACAGTCGGGGAATTGCACTCTCTGGATCTCTTCACCTTCCTGGACACAAAAAACCCCCTGGGAGTAAACAGACGCACCTGCTGGGTAGCAACCAGCTGGGGCAAGAGGGAGCAGCCATGACGGTTTGGGTCCCACCACCAGCCAGGCTGGTTCTGGTGTAGACATGAGCAGACTCCTGGGTGGGCCAGACCCTCCTTCCTGGAGCATGCACACACTCACTCTCACCGCACGCACACCGGCACTCACAGGGGGAAGGGAGGGGTGGGGGCATCAGAGCCCTGGCGTTGTCTGACCTGTCCCCAGGGCCCCCCTAGTTACCTGAGGGGCAGTGCTGGTGCTGGCCCGAGGCGTACGCACAGGCTACTCATGCCTTTCAGCAGAGTGTGACACGAGTTTCCTGGACCTTTTTTGGGTCCACTGCGGGGAGACCTGGGCAAACAGCAAGAAAACGTGGGGCCGGGTCCAGGCCCACCAGGCAAGTGAGCTGGGTCAGGTTTGGTTCAGAACCAACTGCCTGGGGACCAGGGTTCCGAGGTCATGTGTGCCCTGTCATCTCGCGGAGGTGATGTCACTTCCTGGGTCCCCTTCCCTGGACTTCCTGCTCAGACAGATGCTCCCCCGCTCCCCCCCACCCCCCGGCCCGCCACATGGCTACCTGGGCCACTTCCTGTTGGCCCTCCATACCAGGCTCATCTCACAACACTGACAGCAGCACAGCCTCCCAGAGACCTTGGATGGAGCCATGCAGCCAGGGACAACCTGGGGACCCAGGTCTCTGGCTGCTGACCTGGCTCATCCTCCCTGCCAGGGAGCAGGCCCTGCAGCATCGGCAACTCCAGGCTCCTGTCTCCCATGGGCCCAGAGGAGCTCCAGAGTGTGGAGCCTCTCCCTAGGGAGTGGGCCACTCCTCTCTGCTGCCCTTGGAGGGGAGGCTGGTGTCAGGCTCACAGCACTTGGAGGGTCCCACCCGGGGAAGGGCACCTGCACACGCCTCACCCAGGCCTGGCCAGCCCTGCTGGGGGCAGAGACATCTCCCACCCGGGGTGCCTGTCCTCCCACCCAGTGTGCCTGTCAGCCCTGCTCCTCTCTGGCCGTGCCCTACAGGGCTTTGCGGGCCCAGTCAAGGTGCCAGGGCCACAGACAGTGCACACGTGCCGGCCACAGATTTCTCAGGACCCCCAACCTGCTCACACACCTGCCCACCTGCCTGGAGGTTGTATTGACTTGGGACTGGGTTCTGACTGGGACGAGGCCACCCAAGGCAGGGGGTGTCCACTCCAACAGTGACTGATGCCAGCGAGGCCTCTTCTGTCTCCTTCCCTGTCCTCACTGGCTGACTCTCCCTTTCTCTTTCTGTATGTCCCTCTGATGTTCTCTCTACCCCTCCTGGTCTGTCCTCATCTCACTCTCTGTGTGTGTCCCTGTCCCTCTCGGCCTCTCTGTCCCTGCCCCATTCCTCTGTGTCCCTGTCTCAGTCTCTCTCTGATCCCCAGTGTGCAGAGGACCAGAGGGAGGGAGGGAGGAGCACAGGGGACTGAGGTGATGGTGCACGGTTGCCTTGGAGAAGGAAACTCTATGGGGACTACACCTGAGGGGGTAGGGGGAAAACAAATAGTCCTTACAAGTGAAAAGTGAAGTTAAAAAATAAAAAAAAAGAAGAATATAAAAAAAAATACAATCACGCCTGCAGGATCCTCATCCTGGTCCTGGTTTCTGCAGCAGTGGGGGTGTGAACTGTCCACACTGGGTAGTTCCTCAAGCATCCTGGCCTATTCCTGTCTCCCGCAGTGGGGCTGTTTTGATCCTGTCTCCTGGAGACAGCATAAAATTGGGTTTTGTTTTTTGGTACAACCAGTCACTCTGTGTCTTTCTCTTTGGTGAGTTCAATTCATTTCCATGAAGGGTGATGACATGATGACTTTCTACTGTGCTTTTGTCTTTAGTCAAATCCAGGCAAGAAATGTGTGGTAGGGCCTCCCCGGTGGCGCAGCGGTTGAGCGCTGGGTTGCAAGGCTGCCCGCAGCCTCTGCAGCATCGGTTCGATCTCTGGCTGCTCCCCAGCCACCTGAGGATGGTCCCACATGGCGCGCAGATCTCTCCTGCTGCCCGCTGCTCCCCTCAGCAGTGTACTTCGTCAGTCTGCCTGTTCTGCAACCTGATCTGGCTCTGGTGAATTCTCTCACCCTCCTGCACTTCTCACTGTACCCAGTGCTTGTATAAATAAATAAATAAATAATTTTTTAAAAAAAAGTTATATCTCAATAAATTTGCTTTAAAAACATAACAAATAGGGTCTACAAGTTGCCCTGTGTCTGTCCTCCACAGTATCCTCATCAAGGGCTTGTGTGGCAGGGAACTGCCTGAGCCCATGAGGAGCTGAGCACAGATGGTTTCACTGGACAGAAGCCGTCAAGGCGCCTCCTTTGCGTGGTCCTGAGTCACGCGATGAGATGCTGACATCACGCTGCTTCTGTGATGGGAGAGACTTTAGGGGCCTTGGGTGGGAGGCAGCTTATTTTTCATGTGGGCAGAATGGAAATAATGAGTGTCCAGAAGGTTTACTGTGTTGGTTTTCAATTCTCCACCAGTTCTGGGATACATAGGAGGGGAGACAGCTCCCCCCGGGAGTGTGTCTGACTCCCTGGCTCTTCCTCGTGAGGAGAATGAAGCAGAAGGGACGCGCCACGTCACAGAGTCAGGCTCACAGGGGCTGAGACTTCCCGCCCGGGCTCCCCCTCTCTGGGGTGACTCCCTGCACACGGTGGACCCTCAGCTAAGGGGACGCCCACAGGACAAGGACCTGAGGGTTTTCTCCAGGAGCCACATGCAGGAGCTCTGAGGCAGGTCCTTCCACGCTGATCACGGCCATTCAGAGTCGCCAACATCTCGTCCCCATCACAGCCTCGTGGAACCCAGAGCTGGAGCCTCTGAGTGAGGCCCCACCTGCCGCCTCCCCCTCAGAGACTGTGGAGATGCCAGATCTTTGTTTTAGGTGCAAAGGAGGAAGAGATTTGGTACAAACCCGTAAAATATTCAGGCGATAAAGTGATCAGTGGCTGTTTTCTCACAAGAAACAGTGGAGGCCAGAGTAGCTCACGTGACGGTCAAGGTCCTGATTGCAATGAGCTGTCAGACAAGGAATCCAAGTCCTCTGAAGTGTCCTTCAAAATATGTGATTTTTAAAAATCAGTTCTACCGTTTTCAGATTCCCATTTAATTTTGCTGTTTTGTTTTCTTTATACTATCCCCAGAGCGGTGTCTGCAGGGTCACGGCACAGAGGGGCTGTCAGCAGCCTGGAGCTGTGAGCAGGGCTGACTCTAACCTGCTAGCAGGGAGTGGGGCCCTGGAGCCCCAGAATCATTCCCCACAGATGGCCCTCCAGGGCAGCACAGGCCTTTCTCCTCTTGATTCCCTGAATCACCTCCTCTTCATTGCAGGAATCTCCCTGCCACCCCAGCATTGGGGAGTTGGGGAGGATGTTGAGGCTCAGGAAATGGGGGCCTCCTCCTAACCATCTGTCCTCTCCTCCTCTCTCTCCTTCATCAGCTTGAGTGTGCGTGTTTGAGTCACACCAGCCCTGCACTGACAGGAAAGGCCCAGAACCTAAGTGATTCCCTATCAGTTACAGCTCCAGCCCCTCTGCAGTCCCACCAGGGGAGACAGAGACTCTCCCAGGCCCAGCCAGAGTCGCATCTCCCACACAGACCTTCCCCTCACAGTGTCCCCGATGCTGCCCCTTCCTGGCCCCACCCTTCTTCGTGCCCCCACCACTCCTTTTGGGCCCCATCCCCTAGTCCCCATTTTCATCCTCTGCTCCATTTCCAGGAGCCTCCCTGTCTTCCTAGTCATGCCCTGGGGGCTCTCCTCAACCTCCCCTCATTAGGGATGGAAAATTTTTAAAAGATGTATATTTGTTTATTTATTTCCTTACAGCGTGGGTCATCTTTCTATAGTTATTGTTCCTCTTAGGTGCGGCCCTTCCACCAATGATCCACCACACACCACCACCAGCTCCCCGGGTATCTCCCGGGCTCTGATCACTCCTGCTCCCCCCCTGCGGTAAGACGTGGATGGGTGGTTGGCCCGGGGTCTTGGCGTTTTCCTGGAACCTTGTCCTTTTCCTGGGCGAAGCCCTGGGCTCCTGGGTAGAATTGAACGTTAATTCCCTGGAAGCAGAAGCAGAAACAAAGTACAGAGACTCTGGAGTCCAAGGATCCATCCGAGACTGAAGGAACCTCTATATTTGGGGAATCAGCCCATAGTCTGGGAATCAGCTGTAATGACCTGGAAACCTGCTTTTGTCCTTTGTCCATAGGACTAAGAAAATTGGAGGCCTTCTGACCTGACACAGCACTTGGGCGCCCCCTTGTGAGCAGATCCCTGTCCTGCCGCTGGGGGCGCAGGGAGCCTGGGGAGGGCCTGGCTGAGCAGGAGAAAGGGCGGCTCTGGGCTCCTGTGCTCAGCCCTGTGGCCACACGGGGGCGCTGCCGCGCTGCTCCGGATTCTGGTGGAGCCGCCAGGATGGGGCGGGGGCTGAGGTGGGCAGAGTTGGGGATGCTGGAGGGTGGCGACCTGGGGGTGAGTTGCTCTGTGAGGAGTCAGAGCAGCAGGGCTCAGAGGAGAGGAGACTCCGGAGCCTGCCCTGTGTGTGAGGTTTCCAGCTTTTCTCCCAGAACCCCTCTCTCCAGTCCCTGGACGGTGATACCTGGAAAACTGGAAAAGAAAAAAATTTTTCTTTATATAACCTATTAAATATTGCGAGTATTTTAAAAAATAACATTTAAAGAATACTGTTCGATTTACAGAAAAGTTGCAAAGGCAGTACACGTCTTGTTTATCCCACACCATTTCCATTTTGTTAACATCCTACATGAGTACAGATTTTTCTTTTACCACTAATGCAGCAATGTTGACATAATAACTAAACGCCATACTTTAATTCGTTTTTGCTAATGTCCATTTTATGCCCAATAATCCCATCCAGTTTGCATGGATGACAGTTTCTCAGACTTTCCTTGTTTCCTTGGGAGAGGTGTTGGGGTCACAGATGGGGGTTCTTGGGTCACCTCTAAGAAAAACTTCACCAGAGTCCTCCTATCAGTGGGGTGAGGGCACACACACACACACACACACACACACGAAAAGAAAGAAGTCGATGCTTGCACAGACACAAATTGGCAGGAGGACCTGATCCTGGAGGGGGAGGGGCCGGGGGGGTGTGTTAGGGGAAGCCTGTTAGTGGAGGCTCATTAGAAATCTGTTGGTGTGTGTGGTGTGGAATTACACATTTTAATAGGTGTGAAGCTGTACTCCAAAAATTTATACAGTGTTATAAACTAGTGTAACACACACATTTATATATTAATTATTGCTTTTGGGTGTTTTGCTTACATTACTGCTAAAAGCCATGATCCATTACGGAGGTCTTACTATGTGGGCCTCTTAGTTGAATCATAGTCTTTGGTATACTATCAGCTTTCCAATCCTCAGATATGGAGGAAATTTCTAATTCCATTTATACCACATCTAGGTCATGGGTAAGAAAATGTTTGCTCCTCAGTTGATCTATGTAGCCAACATCTGCATCAGTAATATAGAAAATCCTTGAATTTCCTCAAATTATGTCCTGGAAAATGTTCCTCAAATTATGTCCCCTGCAGTTATTTCATTGTTTTCCTTTCCTTTCCAGTCTGATTTGGCTAATTTTAATGCCATTCCAATAGGGAGCAGTGGTAGAGAAAGAAATAGATGAGATAGTAATACATCACTCCTTGATTCTTGTAGCCCTAGGAAAATCAAGTGTTCTCTATGGTGGTGAAAAGAGGAGCTGATTCCTGATGCAGGAGCCCTCACAATGTAATGGAAATGCAGGGTTGTATTGCCATGGTTTGATCCATAGCACATTTTGGAATAGTGCCCAAGTCCTGTTTCATAAGCCTAAATAACTAACCTGGACCCGGGTTCCTAGGAGGACCATGAATTTGTGGCTCATGCCTGCACACTCCTCTGCCCCACGGGGGGCATATTGTGGCAACACCCTTGTAGAGATTTTGTTTCCTGTGGTTTCCTGAGGGGAGGTTCCCCGAACTGTGTTTGCATGGAATAGCTGTGAGCCATCTACAAACTTCCATAATGGAGTTTCCCTTCATATATTTAAGTTGTATTCTGTTCTGTAGTGATTTGTGGACTAGACAATGTAGCAGAAGTACACTGAAGCAAGTTGATTAAGAGTTGATAAATGAATGTAATGTAACAGAATTAGCTGACTGATTTATTCTCAAAATGTTTATACTTCAGTTAGTTTATGCTTTAGTTTGAATTACCATGTTAATCCCTTCATCATATTGCTCTGTACTATTCTCAAATAATTTCTCATTAAAGTCTTTTCTCCTTGATCTGCTTTGCAGACTTTCCAAACATAGACTGCCACCTTTTTCCAATGTATGTTTTTCAAGCATCACAGAACTGGGGTGTAGACCAGAGGTGCAGTGGTTGAAAGGATTCACCAAAGAGAGTGGGGAGCAGAACAGGCAGATGTACTGAAATACACTGCTCCAGGGAGCAGCAGGCATGACAGGAGAAGGCTGCTGTACCCTATGTGGCTTAGCTCCCTCGTGGGGAATTGAACTCAGGCCACAGCAGTGATAGAGCTGAGACTTACTCTCAAAGCCAACAGCGTGGCCCCTTTCCCAATAATTTCTCACTGCCCCATTGGCCATATAGAATTTAATATAAAATGAATGTGTCTTTACTGATCAATGAATCATGTCACAGGCAAGTTTTAGATTTAAATTAATTGGTATGCATGTGTAAGGACTATATACTACATGGTTACTATGAATAGTTTTTTCTGAAATTGAAAAGACTCTTTTTGGTAAATGTCAAAGTAAAAACTAATATGAAAATATTTAACCTTTCGTTCTTATTATAACAAAATGGAAAATAACAAATGACAGGGTTTCACATGGTAGCCCTGAAGGATAATGCTTTTCAGATCCCTTTTATCCATCTCTTTTAATAAATAGCCCTTCATTACCTTTTTATGTTACAAGTTTGCATACTGAACCAGATTGCAATGAAATAACAGTCTAATAAAAAACATTATGTTTGAAATAGATGTAGTTCATTCTGTGCCCATAAATTTTTAAGTAGTTGATGGAAAATTGGTCTCTCTAAGTAAGAGATTTTTGTTTTATTTTCAAGTTAGGCTATAGTTTTGGATCTGTGGACAAACCATTTACTCTCCCTGGTATTATCTTTCTTCTAGCTAATTCTGTGAGTCATAGTCTCTTCTGGTACCATCGATATTATTGCAAAGAGGAAGATTTAATCCAGTGGGGTTTTTTTAGTAGCTGAGTAGTATTCGTGTGTTGTGCGCCATATTTTTGTAACCAACTCATCTATTGTTGGACCCTTAGGTTGCTTCTATCACTTTGGTATTGAAAATACTATTACAATGAACATAGGAGTGCACATATCCCTTCATATTAGTGGTTTTGTATACTTCAGAGAGATATCTAAGAATGGGATTGCTGGATCATCAGGTAGAACTATTTTTAGTGTTTTCAGAAATACCTATCCTACTTTTCTAGGAAAGGAAACAGTCTTCATTTCCACCAACAGTGGAGTAAAGACATGGCTATAAGTTCTGAAATCACAAAATACACAGAAAAACAAAAATGACACAGTTCCTTAATCAGCCTTAGAGATGAGTTTTGTCAATCGGATTACATTGGCAAAGGAAACAAAAGCAAATATAAACAAATGGGACAATATTAAACTAAAAGGTTTCTATAGAGTGAAAGAAACCACCATTAAAAAAGCTAATGATTTGGAGAAAATACTTACATATGTCAGACAAGGGCTTAATATAGAAATTTTATAAAGAACTCATTAAACTCATCACCAAAAGAACAAATGCCCCCATTGAAAAGTGGACAGAGATGTTGAAGAGCGCCTTGTCCACAGGAGACAGAGATGGCAGCAGGCCCATGAACGTGTGTTCTTCCTCTCCTATTCAGAAAGCAAATCAGAAGCAAAATGAGCGATCATCTCCTATCTGTTAAGAGGGTTATTATCAAAATAGACAAGAAACAAGTGATGGTAAAGTTGTGGAGAGAAAAAATTCTTTGTAGATGTTGTTACAAATTTAAACTGTTCTAATCATGGAAATAGTGTGGCAATCCCTCAACAAAATTAAGAAAAGAAATATCACATGACCCAGCTAGCTGACTTCTCTTTAGTTGTCAAGCTTTACCACAAAAATATACAAACTTAAATTCAAAGAGATATATGGAACACCATGTTCATCATAACATTATTCACAACACTCAAGACAGAGAAACAAACTCAGAGCCCACTGATAGATGATAAAATAAAAAAAAAAGTGATATATATGATATATATATCATATATATATATACAGTGGGAGACTACTCAGCTATAAAGAAGATGAAATCCTGCCGTTTGCAACAACATGGATTGACCTAGAGTATCTATATTTTGCTATCTAAAATAAGTCAGAGGGATAATAAAAACACCATATGATTTTGTTACAGGGCAAGGAGAGGGGAAGCCCAGACACCACAAACCTACCTGCTCTAAATGGGTTCTGCCGTCCACCGCATCACCACAAACATATGAGACTTTACTGGGAAGGAACTTCAATACAATTAGGAAACAATATAGGAAAGGCAGAGACTACAGTTTCTTTTTTTTTAAATATTTTATTTTATATAATTCTTACATCATTTTTCATCTTGGCACAATGTATGCATTTTCATTTTGGTTATATTCCCAATACAATTGCACCTCCCCCTTATTTTGACTCTAGTCCTTCCTCTCCCTGCCCTCCCTCCCTCCCCCCACCCCCCACCCCCTCCCCCTGCAGTGTGTCTCTATAGTTTCTAAATAAAGTATCCAATGTTACCAGTCCCCTTGTTGGTAAAAGTCCATCCAAAAGGGATTGGCCCAGAATAAGGTCCCAAAGCCTGCCACAGGTCTAAGGCATCTTCCAGTGGGGACCCATAGAAAAGGATCAGAAACCACCAGACAAGTCTGGAAGGAAAAGAGTAAATTATCAAAAGCAAGACAAAAACCGCCATTGCCACCTCCCCACGGGTCTCTCGCCCACATCTGTGTCACCCAGTCCACGACCAAAAGGCAAGCGTGGTTTCTTCACGCGTCTCTGCTCTACGTGCCTCCTCTGGGTCTCCTTCTGGCTCCATCCTGCTTCCTTCCTTCCTCAGTTTCCTCTGCAGCTTCTTCTCTCCCTGCTCAGCTCCACCCTCCCTTGGGTGGGGTGGGAACCTGGAACCTCCCCCTTTCCTGGGGACCACCCTGTTACAATTTCACTCCTATATGGATGATAGAGAAACAAAACAAATGAACAAACAAAACAAACCAAAAACAACATCTTAGTCTGTAAGAACAAAATATTTGCTGCCAGAGGGAAACAGGAAAAGGGGCTGAGGAATTTGGGTGAAGGAGTTCTTGTATGGTGAAGAATAGAAACTGTTTATTCAAATGTTAATTTTTAATGTACACCAAAACCTATTGCTATATAATGGTACAAACCAGTGGAACTTCAGTAAAAATTAAAAGAAAATGAAGTGAAACACAAAGATGTTTATTAGAGCTTATGAAATTTGTGATAATTCCGAAGCTCCGTTTGTATATATATGTAAAAAAGTAAAAGCTATTCTGAGATATTTTGACTTGCTCTCTTATATGCAATCCTCATACTTTTCCTTTTTTAAATTTTTTCTCCCTCAGCAGTTAATTTTTAAAAACAATGGAATCAACTGATGGCCTATGAAGGGACATTTAAAGGTCTTAATTTCAGAGGACATTTATTCTGATTGCTGTGTGTTCTTTACAGTTTTTGCTATAATACATGGGAGTCAGAATCTCCAAGATGGATGAGGGTTGCTCAAAGACCCACATTTTGATGCAAATTTCCTAAGTCATCCTAAATTCCAGCCACTTCAAAATTCATGGAGCAAACCCAAAGATGTAAAATTGTGGAGAAAAGGGAAATGATTTCCTTAGAACAAGAAAATGACACCTCAGGCTAAATTCAACCTTGTAAATACAATGAAAAACCAGCCACATTCATTTGTTAATTGTCCTTGGCTATCTCCTTGCTGTAGTGCAGATTTTAGTAGTTGCAAAAGGAACTACAATATATGGTAAATAAAGTTTGAAATATTTATTCTTTGAGGAGAGAGAAATTTGTCAATCCTTGTTCTACAGTCATGATTTGTAAACATTCAAGCGCAGCTTCTCTGGCATAGGGAGGGTGAAGAAAGAGATCTGAGCCTGTGTTCTTCTTCCCTTATCAGGTCTCTGAATCTACAGAAAATAAGGGAACTGTTTAGAGTTTGAAAATCAGTGAATTTATCTTTAATTGCCGCATCAATATTAGCTTGCTAATGCTGTTAATAACATTTATATCAGAAATAATATTAATTCAGAGTCAGTGATATAAGCGATGATTGGATAGTTCATTAAGTGGAACAAACATTATTAAGCAGTCTTTGTGGTGGAACCATAGCTGGGGGAGGCGTGAGGTATGGGGGTGTAAGAGTGCGGCAGAGATGGAGTAGAGAACAGAAAAGGAGGATTTATTGAAATACCCTGCAAGGGAACAGGGGGCAAGAGGGAGCTATACAGCTGTGTGTGAAGGATTTGAGACTTTTACACTAGGGTTCCATAGGGTTTCTTACTTGGGGAGCCAGTTTGCACAGGTTATCGGCTGGGGTGTCTGCTCTTGGGTGCAGACCCTTGACACAGACACATGTGCAGGCCCTGCCTCTGCATTCCTGGAGTTGGGCTGGTTTATCTGCCATGGTGGTCAGTCTAGCGGCCCAGTTCCCATGGCAGCCTTATTGATGCCCTTCTCTGCTCAAGTCTCTCAAACATGACTGTGGGGTAAGAGTGAGAGCTTAGTTTTTAACCTTATGAAATGACACCCTGACACCCCTGTTGGGCCAGATGTATACGGCAGGAGTGACAACATAATCCTTTCTCTGGAAATCACAGTATTTTCTTTCCTTTTTCCAGAATTTATACTATTTTTGCTGATTTGATGGGCTCATGTTTTAATATTTGGTAATTAAACATGGTTTTGACAGGGAATGAGTAATAAAAAAATAAAGCAACCCAATTCAACCCCCTTTTGCTCTTTTGATTGTACCATAACTTACAACTTAATTGTCAGAAATGCTCTCTTAAGAAAATGTAGAATTGCTTCCGTGTTTAGCCTTTGGGGATTTGGGGTTCCCTTTTTGGTAATTTACTTGACACTTATTGATATAAGAGTGTTAAGTCATAAAGTGCATGCTTTGAATTGTTTCTGTCAGTAGAGACTTCCAAATTTAATGGATGCAGACAGGTGAAGACGAAGAAGAGGGAATGTAAATCGCATATAGGGAATTATCCACTGTGGCAGAAAAACAGAAACCAAATGGTGGGGTAGTGTTAAATAAGGTTAAAATGAAGCCCCTACCCCTTGCCCAGCAGGAAGGTTTGGGAGGCTTGAACACAGAGAGAACTGATGAGGCTGCTCTGGGTCCCAATGTGTAAGATGGATCCCTTTGACCAGGAATGTGGAGGCAAGGCCAGGACACATTCTGGGTCAAAGATCAAGCCCCCAGGATCAGACACCCCAGTACTAACCAGCCCAAAACTAACTCCCCAAAGCAAAACTGACAAAACTATTTATAAAAGGGAGCCCAAAATCTTTCTTCACTTGCAGATCTTTCCTGTCTCCCTAGCTGCTTCTCTTAGCAGTGTATTTGAACAAATGTGCCTTTTCTGTTCTCCAGTCTGCCTCTGGTGAAATTTTTCACCCCTGCACATCTGGTCTGTCAAGGTATCATTAAGAATTTGAAAACCAAGCCCCCACTCCTTGGCCAGAGGCAAGTTTGGGAGGCTGGGATGATAAAGGGAGTGGATGGAACTGCCATGGAAACATGGACCTTAAGCTGGTGAGGCCCAGAACTGATGATCCTCTATGCTGATTCAGATCATCAGTCAGGACACACCCAAGACTAGTCACCCTAACCAGTCAATGGTTCTAAAGCGTAGAGACTTGGGACCCAAACTCTGAGCAGTCCACCCTTCCTGTTTCGCCCTCTGCTTCTTTTAGCAGTGTATTTCAATAAATTCGCCTGGTATTTCCCATCTGTCTCTGGTGAACTCTTTCACCCCTGCAACAGGGCCTCCACCTTGATTCTTCCCCACAACATTCTATATCAATAATCTTTGTTAGATAGAGTGGTGTGATTTCTTATAAAAGAAGATGGAACCTAACCTCTTCAACTACACCAATCTTCCATCTACCCAAACCTCTACTCTTTGTTCTCTGAATTCAGCAAATAAAAATAAAACTTAAAAAAAAAAAAAAAAAAGCATGGGCCTCCCCTAGTGGCGCAGGGGTTGAGTGCTAGGTTGCGAAGCTGCCCACAGAATCTGCAGTGCCGGTTCAATACCTGGCCACCAGCGAGGGTCTCACATGGCACCACAGAACTCTCCTGTTGTGCCCGCTGCTCCCCTCAGCAGTGTATTTCGTCACTCTGCCTATTCTGTTCTCTGCTCTGGCTCTGGTGAATTCTCTTACCCTCCCGCACTTCTGACTGTACCCAGGGCTTGTATAAATAAATACATAAATCTTAAAAAAAAAAAAAAAAGCAAATAGCAATTACATCTACCAAGTTGCTCAAGATAGAAAGTTTGGCAGCATCTTTAATTTCTGTCTTTCCCTCACTTTCTATATCCATCCAAATCAGCCCTATTAGCTAACATCCTAAGCAAAGTACCACTCTGACCCACTCCTCTCTCTTTGTCTACTGCAAGTTTCTCCGTTTTTTTCCCTGTTGCATCTTGTTCTCCTACAATCTAGTTTCCCCACTGCAAAGAGATTTTCCTCAAACACAAATTATTCAATTCACTCCACTCGCCAACACCTCTCTCCATTTTCACAATTAGTTGAAGTTCAGGCCATCCCCCTGAATTAGGAAGTTCTGAGTGACTAGTTTCTGTGAATATCTTTGACCTTGTCTCACAATTCCTTCTCCTTTGTCCACATGAAACACTGACCTCCTTTTTCTTACTGCAGGGTGATTCAGTCCTTTCTGCCTCTCTGTGCTCCCCTCTGCAATTGTGCTTTCTCCCAAACTTTGCTGTATGCATCCTGGTCTGTCAATAGAGTTCATATTGTCATTTATTGAAGTCTTATCATTTCCATGAAAGAATAATGTTTTCATAGCTTTACAGATACATACATTTTATTAAAAATATCCTGATGGGTTTCATATTTTGATGTTATCCTAAATGGCATTGAAAATTCAATTGGTTTGTTTCGATCCTTTGTACAGTTCCTATCACCATTTGTTATTTCTCTGTTGGATATTTTAAAACTTATTAATATTGCTTTTATTCCCTGCCACTGAAAAGTCAGTTTTATCACAACAATCTCTCTATATCTTGATCACTAGAACACTATCAATTCTACAAAAGTACAGTGTAGTTTCTCAATAATTAGTCATTGTTTCTTTTGAGTGAATATCATATATAGGTAACCTTGGAAAAAGTAATTAGCCTCTCTAAATCTCCTTCCTCAGATATTAATATATATGTAAGTGCACATATTGATATATGTAATATACATAGAATTAAACCAATGATACTTATACTTCCTGATATTTATCACTATTAAATCACTTTATTTTGGTTGAAGTGTTAAAAGCAACCTAAAAAACAAAGTATTCTGAATTTCCTAACATTTTTGTTTAGTTTGAAGCACACTGGTACTGTTATGACCTATTGGATTTGTTAGTATATTCCTTCTCAAAGGAACTTTTGTGCATATAGTATTATTATTTAATGTTATTTTTCTACTAAACTGACTGCATGACACAATTACAGCCCCCCAAAAAGAAAGACAGGCTGAAAAAGAATCCTGAAATTACCTCTTGAAAATTTTAGAATTTAAACCTTACTAGTTCATTGCAACAGCAGTAACTGTGCCTTTATTTTTTTTTTAATTTTCTTAAAGATGTATTTTATTTATGCAAGCACCGGGGTGCAGGCCAGATGCGCAGGAGGGTGAGAGGATTCCCCAAAGACAGCCTGGAACAGAACAGACAGACTGACTGAAATCCACTGCTGAGGGGAGCAGCGGGCGCTGCAGGAGGGGTCTGCGCGCCACGTGGACCCTCGCGGGCGCCGCAGAGGCTGTGGACAGCTCCCCAGCGCGCGCCCAACCGCCTGCGCCCCCTGTTTGCTGTTCTCCCCACAGTGTGAGCGCGACAGTAAAGCATCTGCACAAGGCGGGGCCAGGATGGGGACGCCTGGAAAAGCCAAATCCCAGGACGGGATTGCTCAGGACCGATGAAAGGGCCTCTAGGGCATTCCAAGGGTTGTCGTTAAGCGGCAGCTTTTTCGTTAAGGCTGAGAAACCGCTGGCGGTTCCCTCTGCCAATGGCTGTGGCCTGTGGCTCTGACGCCACAAAGAGCCCTTGTGACGGCACCGGCACCGCCTGCATCAGGCCCGCCCGGACTGCGCCTGTGTCCTCAGGAGCCGGGAAGCTCTGGACAGTGACCTGTGCACTCCGGACGACGTGAGAGACAGTGAGAGCCTGTTTTGGTTCTCTTTTGTTTTATTTTTTGGTTTATTTATTTAATTATTTGTTTAGGCTATTTATTTTAGTTATTTTATTTTTCTTTCTTTGTTTTTTACCTTATTTTCCTTGTTTTTGTTTTTTTTTTTTGTATTTGCTTATAGTCAGGGCTGGTGAGGGTGGTCAGCGTAGTCAAGCGCACAGGCGCTATGTCCCAGGGACGGCAAGGGCAAAGCTACCTGGTGCTGGGGGAGCTGGGACGGGGCTCCCACGCCAAGGTGACGCTGGCGCTGCATGCGCTCACGGGCACGAAGGTGCTCATCAGGGGCGTCCGCAAGTCTGAGGTGCCCGACCTCCGCCTCCTGGCCCGCGAGATGGGGTGCATGAAGGCCCTTCACCACCCGAACATCGTGGAGCTCTTCCAGGTGGTGGACACCGGGCCGGAGCTGCAGCTGGTCATGGAGTACGTGCAGGGGGAGGACCTGCAGGACTTCCTGGACAGGCGTGGGCGCCTGGGCGAGCGCGAGGCTCGCCCGCTCTTTCGGCAGATCCTCGCGGCCCTCAGCTACTGCCATGCCAAAGGCATCGCGCACAGGGATGTGAGGCCTGAGAACATTCTGCTGACCCGAGAGGGGAAAGTCAAGCTGGTGGACTTTGGGCTCAGCGTCCAGGCCTTCAACCGGGCGCTGAGCAGGTGCTGCTGTCGCCCAGAATACAGGGCCCCCGAGGTCTACCTTGGCCAGCGCTACAATGGCCCCAAGGTGGACGTGTGGAGCCTGGGCGTCGTGTTCTATAAAATGGTGACCGGCACACTGCCCTTCAGGGGCCCAAACCTCTGGGCGATCAGGGTGCGCGTCGTGGGCAGGCGGGTCCAGCTGCCCGACTATCTCACGGAGCAATGCCAGGACCTACTGGCCAAAATGCTGGCACCAGACCCCTGGAGGCGCAGCACCCTGGAGAGCATCCGGCAGCACGCCTGGCTAGCAGAAAACACTGAGGGACTCCTGCCCTTCAGCGAGCCGTCCCTCAGCCCCCAGGACCCGGCCATAATCAAAGGTATGGAGCGCCTGGGCTACCAGAGGCAGGAAATTCGGGAGGCCATTGACGCTAACAAGTACGACAAGGTCATGGCCACCTACCTGATCCTCCGCTCCAGGAAGCAGGCGGGGGAGGAGGACTATGAGGAGGAGGGCCAGGAGCGGCCCAGGCGCGTCACTTTCCAGGTGCCAAAGCTCGTCACCTTCCGGGAGCCCGGTGACCCCGATTCCAAGGACAGCCTCCCGCAGCCTGAGGTTTCGGGGAATACCCCAAGGCCGGGTATCCTGCGAAAGCAGGAACTCCAAAAGAGGGCAAAGGATGCCACCCCGGGCACCAGGGTCATCTCCGCAGGAGTCCCTGAGCTGGAGGACGCCCAGAAGCACACCACCGCCGCAGGGCCAGGCCGCCTGTTAGATGATGCCCCGAAGGGCAGACCCTCTGCGCTAGGCCCGGTACTGGAAGACGCCTGGGGGGACACCAGCACCTCTGTGGCCAGACCCCAGCAGGAGGACACCAGGGAGCACAGTAGCACCTTGGTGTCAGTCCTCCAGCTGGAGGACACTGGGGAGCACGGCAGCACCACTGAGACAGGCCCCCAGCTGGAGAGGGACCAGGAAAGCAGGGCCAGCACGATCTGTCCAGCTCCACAGGCCTCCAGCACCCACCTAAGACCTCCCCCAAGACGTGGCTGGCCTTCCAGTGCAGTGGCCCCTTCAGCAATCATCAGGGCCAGAGACAGGGTATTAGATATTATCCTAGAATTTTGTTGCTGCTGTGCAGCATTCGAGTTGCAGAGCAACAAAGAGTAAAAATAGCACCACACCAGACAAAAGCCTCCCCACCCCAAAGCACAAAGTGGCCATGGGGAACAGGAGTACACCAGGGAAGGTTGAGGCTCTGGAGAGGCTCAGGGGCTGGGCCCAGTCACAGGAGCCAGGAGCAGCATGAGACCCATGGGACTGCAGCACAGAAATCTGGGCAAAACTGATGTCCCTGAGCAGAGCAGGTGAAGGGCCAGGAGGGCCACGGAACTGGTGAAACACCTGGAGGGGAGCAGAGTGGGTGAGTGGTGGGGTGTGGAGGGGCTGGGGAGAGCTGAGCAGGTACAGGGCCCAGGAGGGGTATGAGGCTGTGTGGGTGGCCCCAGGGCCAGAGGCAGGAAACCCTGGGCCTCTCTCCCCCATCATAGGCTCAGTTCCCTGAGGACCATACTGCCCCCTTGCTGGGAGAGACCTGCTGCTCTATCCTGGGCACAGGGATGGCATAGAGGATGCAGGAGCTCTTGCAAAGGCTTGGGTCCAGGTGGTAAAACGTGCAGATTGCAAGGAGCAGATAGAGAAGGTCTCTAGCTCCCCTTAAGAAAGACTCGGGGACCAGTATATTAGAATCCAAACAGGACTCTTCAAGGTGGACAGAGTTTATGCACAGACCAACCTTACTCCACACGACCTGCTCAGCTGGAAAATCTGCACATCTTCCTACACCAGGAAGCCCTAGGCTGTGATCAAACTCAGTCCCACAGTGAGCATTGTCACCTCAAATTTTTGCAGCTTGGGATTCTTACACAGTGTCAGCCCAGCTGGTATTTCCCCTTTTAAAAATCCTCTCCAGACGGCCACCCACCCCTCCTCCTCCCTGGATTCAAACCCTGCAGGGTGACCTTAGCCAAATTGGAAACGTTAATATCGCCCAACAGATGCAGGCTTTGGACACCAGTCTCTACCAAGTAAATCACTGGGTCCAGGAACGAAAAGCTACAGGGGCTGTCTACCTTAAATTTGTGTTTTTCATCATTGTTTAGATGGTGTTCAAGATGGGTAAAATGAAATGGCATAAGAAAGAAAGCAAAAGAAAGTGTTGAAGGTCTGATAGAGATTTTGGTGAGAAATCATGTGTACTCAGGTGTCTCCCCCTCCTCCAACACATTCATGGACTTGCTCATCTGACCAGCAAAGTCCCCTCTGATCGATACTTCGTCAGCCGAAGCTGGGGCCAGGACATCCAAATGTGGACCAGCTCTCCCTTACTGCCATGGATCCTGCCCCTAGTAGGCCCAGTGATTATGATGATGCTTTTCTTTGTTTCTACACCCTGTTTTCTCTGCTTTATCCACGCAAAGCTCTCTGAGATGAGCCTTCGCTCTCCCAGACCCGGGAAAGCCATTCCTGTTATTGACAGATGAGCAACAGGGCATTGCTCTAGGGGTTCTGGGCCAACCTGGGCTGTCCAGCGACCAGTTGCTTATTTCCCTAAACACACGGATCCCACTGTAAGAGGATGGCAGCCCTGCCTGCACGCACTTGCGGCAGCTGCTCGTCTCGCTAGACAGGCCTTAAAACCCACACTGGGCCAATCTGTAGATGTTAATTCTCCACATCGGCTCCAGGACCTACTCAAGCAGTATGTATGCAAGTGCTGGGCCCAACTCGGGCACGCATCACTGCTCCCCTGGTCCAGGTTCCACTCAGCCTACAGAGCAGAGACCCACTGTTTCTAATCCCATCACTTCAAGCCACTTCCCCTTCTTCTGTCTATACCTGGAAATTCCAGATCAGCGCAGCCTCAGGCAAGGTATTAGCACTCACAGGGCCTCTGATCCTAACCTTATTTTTTTCTTTTTGCCCCATGCTTACTGCATTTCATCCAACACCGGATCCAAGACCCACCCCGTAGCACCTTTAACCAACTCCTCCACCCATATCCTCGTGTCCCTGCAAAGACCTTCTCATAACCAGGCCTGAGCCCCCACCCCGGTCTTCGCCCCCGTCCAGCAGGAAGTAGCCAAAGAAAGAACCGTCGCCCCTTTTCCTATCAACAAAAGGCTGATATGAAAGGTCTATGCAGGGGCCAGGAATGGGGAAGCCCACATACAAACAACAAGATGGCCCTGACACCAGTACCCCTGATTCCATCAAACCGAAACTGAAGCCATAAGCAGGGGAAAACAACTCGGCTCCACGAAAAAACAACTTTGTTCCACCTAAACCTGTTCCCCCCTGCCAACCCAGTTTTCCTGCCTAACCTCTCCTCACCCTATGAAATGACATCTCCCCCCACAACAGGCGAGACTTCAGGGACACCCCACCTTGAATCAGCAAAGCTCGCCTGGGGGCACAATGAATGTCCCTTCCTTTGAGAAAGTTTAGCCTGGCTCCCCTTTTCTTTACCGCGCCAAACCTTTCATCTTGGTGCCCGAAACCTGGAAGGCTGTGTCCCCTGGCGCTGGGGCCACCTTCCCGTCCCTGGGACCTCTCCTCTCCATGGCAGACGCCTCACATCCACCACCGGCCTTGATCCTTGGGGTGAGTCACCTGCCTGACCCTCCTTCCTAGGAGGCCCTCACCCCTGGTTACCTGGCTCCTCTCCTCACCCCCATCCTGGTCGACTGTTCCATAAACCGCGGGCCTACGCCAGCCGACCCCCATTGCTCCTGGTTCTGATTTGGGGATGTCCATCCAGTCCAGGTGTCCCCTTCTCATGCCCTCCCATCTCTCCCTCCTGCAAACCAGTTGTACTTTCCAAGTCTCCAGTCTCCTCTCCCTCTTCGCCCTCTCCTCTTCTGCGTTCTCTGATCCTCTAGATGTTCAGTCTTCACCTCCTTCAGCTCCCCAGGCCTGCCCCCGCTTCCACCTCCCAGCTACCACACCTGCTCTCACAGTCGTCCTCTTTGTCCCCTTAGGGAGGTTGCGGGGACTGAAGGAGCAGGTGGAGTCCACGATCCTTTCCCTCTGTCTGATCTCTCCCAGATTGAAAAGCATCTCGGCTGTTTCACTAAGGACCCCACTACCGACACCAAAGAATTTCGTTATCTTACCCAAGGTTACACCTAAGGTTAGACCTATAACCTTCGGTGTCATGACTACACGTTATCCTCTCTTCCACCCTGACCTCTAATCACAGAGAACGTGTTTTTCAGTCTGCTCGAGGCCACGCAGATCAGGCCACTTCACTGACACAACCATGCCCCAGGCCCTGAAGCAGGTCCCCGCCAGGAGCCTGGCTGGGAATCCCAGACTGACACTGATGCGGGTCGCAGGGGCAGGGCTCGCTGCCTCTTAGCCAGGCTCCAAGCAGCAGCCTGTCTCCAAGGCAGTTAATTTTGACAAGCACGGGAGATCACCCAGTTCCACCCCATACGAGGAGGACGGTGACTACAAACAGCGATGAACAGCATGTGGGTGCTAGATCTGTTCATAAACCTACCCGGGATGGGTTGGTTGCACTACAACTAGCGTAGACGGCAGGACGGTTCAAAGCAGGACGGCTCTACGCAGACGAAACCCTTTGGAACCTGGGGAGGGGTTGCCAGGTGGCCAGCCACGAGCAGATGGTACTCGGTGGCCAACCTCCTCGCCCTGTGGGCACCTCTCCAGGAATGGCCAGAGGTAGATGGATCCCCAGGGCAGTTGGAACAGGCCCTGCATGAAATAGAAGAAACCCTGAGTGGATGTGTTATAGGACAGGGAGAGGGGCAGCCCAAACCCCGCAAACCTGCCTATTCTACATGGGTTCTGCCATCCGCCGCATCAACACAAAACATAGGAGACTTTAATGGGAAGGAACTTTAATAAAACTAGGAAACAATACAGGGAAGGCAAAGAGTCTAGTTTCTAAATGAAGCATCCAGAGTTACCCGTCCCCTCGTGGGTAAAAGTCCATCCAAATGGGATTGGCCCAGAACAAGGCCCCAAAGCCTGCTACAAGTCTAAAGCATCTTCCAGTGGGGACCCACAGAAAAGGGTCACAAACAACTGAACAAGCCCGGAAGGAAAAGAGCAAAATCAACATCAAGAAAAAAGCTGCCATTGTCACCTCCCCACGGGTCTCACCCACATCTGTGTCACCCAGTCCACGACCAAAAGACAAGCACAGTTTCTTCACGTGTCTCTAGGCTCCATGCGCCTCCTCCAGGTCTCCTTGCTCCATCCTGCTTCCTTCCTCAGTCTCTTCTTCAGCTTCTCCTCTTCCTGCTCAGCTCCACCCTCCCTTGGGTGGGGCAGGGAACCTCCCCCTTTCCTGGGGACCACCCTGTTACAGATGCAGTGCCCGCGAGGTGGCAGGAGCAGTGGGATGGGTGTTTCTCACAGCTCTGCTTGAGTCCAGGCAGAAAGAGCAATCTAGAATCCAGCGAGTATGGGATGAGATGCGGGAAAAGATGCGAAAACTACAATGTTTGAGGATTCTGGAGGAAGAAGTTCAGAGAAACCAACCCACCATTCTGGAGATGCCAGACTCCAGCTCAGAAAGGAAGGAGAGGGAGGCTGGCCCTTTGCCCGAATCGCAGCTGGTGGTGGGAAACCAACCCATGACTCCAGAGATGCCAGACCCCTCCTCAGGACAGGAGGAGAGGGAGGCTGGCCCTTTGCCCGAGTCACAACCAGCAATGGCAAACCAACCTGCGACCCCTGAGATGCCGGACTCCTCTGGAGAGGAGGTGGAGGCTGGTCCCATGCTCCGGGCCCGCCGAGTGGTGACTCAGAAATAAAGCAGCAGCCACCCATGGCCCCAGGTGTGTGGTCAGGCTGCTGGACCACCACAAATGACAGAATTTACTTCCTATCAACCATACACCCAGGCGGAACTGGTGGACTTGGACAAACAGTTTCCACCAGAAACCAGGGGAACCCTTGGCAGCCTGGCTGCTACATTTGTGGGGCCTGGGGCTGGATGGGATCATTTGCACGGCACAAGTGATGGAGAGACTGGCCTCCATGGTTTACACCCATCCTTGCGACAGAGGCTACAGAACAGCCAGCAGTATGGCCAGGGCGACCATACCAGGAATGGATAATAGCTGCCATACGGACAGTCTGGCTGATGCAGGAGACGTGCTGGACACAGTAAGTGGATGGCAGACGTACGCCGAGCTGGTACAGGTCCTTCGGGAATTGGGGATGCGGCAGGCCATGTTTAATGTGAATTCCCGTGGTCCTGATGATGAGTGTTTCACAGCAGGGATGAGAGACTTGGTATTAAAATGTCCCCTCATCCTCATTTGGATCCCTCCTGGCAGTTGTAGCACCCCATGTGAGTCGTCAGCTACACGACGTCACAACAGTTATAGCCAGCTTGGGCGAAGTTGAGAACTGGCGCTCTCAAACTCAGGAGGGAATATGGGTAGTTGTTGAAAAGTCAAAAGGAATGCCAAGGAGGGAAAGGAATCTTCTTGGCACCACAGAATTTATTAAAGTCACCCATAACCAAATGTGGACAGATTTATTGAGAGCAGGTGTAAATAGCACTAAAATACACGCACAGCCCAATCTATATTTGTTGGAATTATGGCAGCAGCTGCAAGAAGACCAGAGGTTCACGCCCATGAGAAGGACTGCTGCTCAGGGGGAGCCTGGAAGCTCCAGGCCTCAGGCACATGTCCTGCGCCTGGAAGACACTTGCTGCCAACCCTATCCTCGGGTGAGGCCTGATCGCTTTCAAATAGGGTGAGGGCCAAGGAACCCGTCCACAGGGGACGGGCGGGGACCGGAGGCCACATGTGGAGCTTGCCATCCACTGGTCCCCAACTAACATGCAAAGGGTTTTAGCTCTGGCAGACACAGAGCTAATGTACTCTGCTCTATGGAAATCCAGAAAGATTTCACAGGTCTACTTGTATTGATGGCTATGGAGGCCAGAGTGTCAAGGTGACAGCAGTGAGACTATCTCTGGGGATTGGGCCATTACCCCCCAAAAGAGTATAAAGTATATGTGTCGCCCGTCCTGGAGTACATCCTGGGGGTGGATGTACTAAGTGGCTTATGGCTAGAGACCACAGCCGGAGAGTTTCACCTTAGAGTGCGTGTGGTAAAGGCAGTGGTGAGAGGACACGCTAAGCATCTGCCCACACAACTGCCAGTCCCTAGGCAAGTGACTAATACCAACCAATATCAGTTGCCCGGAGTCTACAAGGAAATGACGGGCACAGTATCAGAACTGGAGAAAGCGGGCATTGTGCGTACTGCCCACAGCCCCGACAATTCACCGGTGTGGCCAGTGAAGAAGCCCGATGGCTCTTGGCGTATGACAGTAGATTTATCATGAGTTAAATAAGCTAGTTCCCACTTTGCATGCTGCAGTGCCTTTGGCAGCAGATTTGGTGGATCATCTGCTGGTGCCAATGAATGTCTTTTGCCACTAGGTTGGTACCTCGCCTGGAATAACTTGTGTTCTCTTGTCTTTTTTGTTATAGTGTGATGTGTACTATTTACTTTTGTGGGCCATGGCTGCGTTGTTTATGTTTGCTAAGAAACAAAATTGTCTATATGTAGATGGTCTGGCAGAAAACCCTGAGGGGGTGGATTGTAGGGTAAGGTAAAAAGTATCAGGCTTTTCTGCTCTCCCGCCATTAGGAGAGATGACACATCCCTGCGAGCCTGTCATTAGTTGTCATTTATAACTAATACTCCTAAGGCATTAGATAGTGATACAAACAGATTTTTTGATTTTTTTTTTTAAAACTTTGGTCATGTGCATTAGTTTTAAAAAGTAGTTATTCTTTTTTTTAATAATAAATTTTATTTTTATATTCCCCAACAATTGCAACCCCCCCCCATTCTGACCCCAATCCCTCCCCTCCCGCCACCCACCCCCAAAAAAGTGTCACTGGTTCAAAGTTTTTTGTTGATTTTGATTTTTACTTTCATATAGTTACTCATTTTCCTGGTCCCTTATTTAAGTTTTCTAGATTCCTGCTATGAGTGAGTCCATCCGGTAGTTTTGCTTTTCTTTCTGGCTTATTTCGCTGAGCATGATCCCTTCCAGCGCCATCCATGTTGCTGCAAACTGCATGTGTTTATCTTTTTTGAATGCTGAGTAATATTCCATGGTATATATGTACCACATCTTCTTGATCCAGTCATCTATTTTTGGGCATTTGGGCTGTTTCCAAAGCTTAGCTATTGTAAGTAGTGCTGCTATAAACGTAGGGGTGCAGGTGTTCTTTGGAATTGATGTTTCTGTGTCCTTTGGGTAAATACCTAGGAGTGGAATTGCTGGATCATATGGAAGCTCTATGTTTAGTAGGTCCAGAAATCTCCACACAGCTCTCCATAGTGGTTGGACCAGTTTGCACTCCCACCAACAGTGCAGAGAGTTCCTTTTTCTCCACACCCTCGCCAATATTTGTTGTTGCTAGTTTTTTTAATATGTGCCATTCTCACTGGTGTAAGATGGTATCTCATGGTAGTTTTGATTTGCATTTCCCTGATTACAAGTGATGTTGAACATTTTTTCATATGTCTGTTGGCCATTTGCATTTCCTCTTCAGAGAAGTTTCTTTTTAGCTCTTCTGCCCAATTTTTGACTGGATTATTTTCTTTGTTGTTGTTGAGTCTCATCAGCTCTTTGCAGATTTTTGTGATCAGTTCTTTATCATTAGTGTTGTGTAAAAAAATGTTCTCCCAGTTGGTGGGGTTTCTCTTTGTTTTTGTTATTGTCTCTTTTGCTGTGCAGAAGCTCTTTAATTTGATGTAGTCCCAGCTGTTTATCTTTGCCTTCACTATCACTGCTTTGGGTGATGTGTTTGTAAAGATGTCTTTGACGTGCAAATCATGTAGTGTTTCGCCTATATTTCCTTCTATGTATTTTATGGTTTCAGGTCTTATGTCTAGTTCTTTAATCCATTTTGAGTTGATTTTTGTGTATGGTGTGAGGTAGTGGTCAAGCTTCATTCTTTTGCATGTGGCAACCCAGTTTTCCCAGCACCATTTATTGAACAAACTTTCTTTGCTCCAATGCATAGTCTTTGCTCCTTTGTCAAAGATTAGTTGACCATAAATCTGTGGGTTTATTTCTGGATTTTCTATTCGATTCCATTGGTCTGTGTGTCTGTTCTTCTTCCAATACCATGCAGTTTTGATGATTATGGCTTTGTAGTAGAGTTTGAAGTCTGGGAGTGTGATGCCTCCATTCCCTTCTTTTTTTTCTCAGGAGAGCTTGGCTATTCGGAGTTTTTTGTAATTTCATATGAATTTCATCAATAATTGTTCTAGTTCTTTGAAGAATGACATTGAGATTTTGATTGGAATAGCATTGAATCTGTATATTGCTTTTGGTAGGATGGCCATTTAATAATGTTTATTCTACCAATCCATGAGCAGGGGATGTCTTTCCATTTCTTTGTGTCTTCTATTTCTTTTAATAGTGTTTTATAGTTTTCTTTGTATAGGTCCTTTACCTCTGCGGGCTCAGTGCCCAAGGCTTCCCCCAGGCGCTGAGCACGTGCTGCTGTCGCCCAGAATACAGGGCCCCCAAGGTCTACCTTGGCCAGCAGTACAACGGCCCCAAGGTGGACGTGTGGAGCCTGGGCATCATGCCCTACGAAATGGTGACCAGCACATTGCCCTTCAGGGGGCCCAGCCTCAGGGCAATCAGGTAGTGCGTTCTGGGTGGGAACGTCCACCAGACCACCTACCTCATGGTCCAGGGCGGGGACCTGCTGGCCAAAATGCTGGCACGGGACCCCTGGAAGCACAGCACCCTGGAGAGCATCCAGCAGCACGCCTGGGTAGCAGAAACGAGCAGGGGACTCCTGCCCTTCAGCGAGCCGTCGCTCTGCCCCCAGGACCTGGCCATAACCAAAGGTATAGAGCGCCTGGGCTACCAGAGGCAGGAAATTCGGGAGGCCATTGACACCAACAAGTACCGCGAGGTCATGGCCACCTACCTGATCCTCCGCTCCAGGAAGCAGGCGGGGGAGGAGGACTATGAGGTGGAGGGGGAGGAGCGGCCCAGGCACGTTACCTTCCAGGTGCCGAAGTGCGTCACCTTCCGGGATCCCGGTTACCCTGATTACAAGGACTCCCCACCCACCCCCACCCCGCCGGCACCTGAGGTTTCGGGGAATACCCCAAGGCCGGGTATCCTGGGAAAGCACCCAGTGCAGAAGATTGGAAAAGATACCCACCCCACTCCCTCAGCCTGAGGTTTTGGGGAATGCCCCAAGGCCAGGTATCCTGCGAAAGCAGGAAGTCCAAAAGAGGAAAGGATGTCACCCCAGGCAACGGGGTCATCTCCACCAGGTCCCTGAGCTGGAGGATGCGCAGCAGCATACCACTGCTGCAGGTCCAAGCCCCCTGCTAGAGGACACCCCAAAGGGCAGTCCCTCTGCGCTAGGCCCAGAGCTGGAGGATGCCTGGGGGGACACCAGCACCTCTGTGGCTAGACCCCAGCTGGAGAACACTGGGGAGCACGG
This sequence comes from Talpa europaea, assembly GCF_964194135.1. Lineage (NCBI taxonomy): Eukaryota > Metazoa > Chordata > Mammalia > Eulipotyphla > Talpidae > Talpa > Talpa europaea. The sequence goes on along the minus strand of NC_140068.1, from coordinate 125,735,541 downwards.
CAGAACCACTGAGACAGGCCCCCAGCTGGAGAGGGACCAGGAAAGCAGGGCCAACACAATCAGTCCAGCTCCCCAGCCCTCCAGCACCACCCTAAGACGTCCCCCAATATGTGACTGGCCTTCCAGTGCAGTGGCCCCTTCAGCAATCATCAGGGCCAGAGATAGAGTATTAGAAATTATCCTAGAATTTTGTTGCTGATGTGCAGCATTAGGAACTGGAGAGCAACAAAGATTAAAAATAGTGCCATACCCGGCAGAAGACCCCCCACCCCCAAAGAACAAGCACTCAGTGGCCATGGTGAACAGGAGTACACCAGGGAAGGTTGAGGCTCTGGAGAAGGCTCCGGGGCTGGGCCCAGTCAGAGGGGCCAGGAGCAGCATGAGACTCACAGGACTGCAGCACAGAAGTCTGGGCAGCACTGATGTCCCTGGAGCAGAGCAGGTGAAGGACCAGGCGGGCAACGAAACTGGTGAAGCATCTGGAGAGGAGCAGAGCAGGTGAGGGTTGGCGTGCGGGGGGGTTGGGGAGAGTTGAGCAGGTACGGGACCAGGAGAGGGGTGTGGGGCTGTGTGGGCAGAGCCTCCAGAGGTCCCAGGGCCACAGGCGAGGAACCCTGGGCCTCTCTCCCCCATCTTAGGTACTGCCCCCTTGGTGGGAGAAACCTGCTGCTCACCCCTGGGCACACAGATGGTGCAGAGGATGCAGGAGCTCTTGCAAAGGCTTGGGCCTGGGTGGTAAATCGTGCAGATTGCAAGGAGCACATAGATAGGCTCTCTAGCTCCCCTTAAGAAAGACTCTGGGACCAGTATATTAGAATCCAAACAGGACTCTCCAAGGTGGGCAGAGGTTATTCACAGAGCAGCCCTAATCCACCATGACCTGCTCAGCTGGAAAATCCGCACATCTTCCTGCTCCACGAAGCCTAGGCTATGATCAGTCTCAGTCCCGCAGTGAGCACACCTAGGTGTCCAGTGTCCCCTGGGCCGAAGCTGCAGCTCGTCATGGAGTACATGCAGGAGGGATTTTGCAACTTGGGATTCTTACACAGTGTCAGTCCAGCTGGAATTTCTCCTTTTAAAAATCCTCTCCAGAGGGCTACCCACCCTTCCTCCTCCCTGGATTCAAACCCTGCAGGGTGACCTTAGCCAAATTGGAAACATTAATATGCCCAACAGATGCAGGCTTTGGACACCAGTCTCTGCCAATTAAATCACTGGGTACAGGAATGAAAAGCTACAGGGGCTGTCTACCTTAAATTTGTGTTTTTTCATCATTGTTTAGATGGTGTTCAATTCCCTTCTAAAACTAAGGTTTTGCTAAGTCTGGTAAATGCAAGTGAGGTGAGGTATGTGTGTTTGAAAAAGAAATGTATGGAAGAGGGATATTCTGAAGGGCCTTAAGATAATGTAAAGCCGGATGGGTAAAATGAAATGGCATTAGAATGAAAGCAAGCAAAAGAAAGTGTTGAAGGTCTGACAGGGAGGTTTTGGTGAGAAATCGTGTGTACTCAGGTGTCTCCCCCTCCTCCAACACATTCCTGGGCTTGCTCATCTGACCAGCAAAGCCCCCTCTGACTGACCTTTTGTCAGCTGAATCTGGGACCAGGACATCCAAACTTGGACCAATTCTCCCTTACTGCCATGGATCCTTCCCATAGTAGGCCTGGTGATCATGATCATGCTTTTATTTGCTTCTACACCCCATTTTCTCTGCTTTATCCAGGAAAAGCTCTCTGAGATGAGCCTTCGCACTCCCAGACCCGGGAAAGCCATTCCTGTTATTGACAGATGAGCAACAGGGCGTAGCTCTAGGGGTTCTGGGCCAACCTACGCCAGTCCAGCGAGCAGTTGCTTATTTCTCTAAACAAATGGATCCCACTGTAAGAGGATGGCAGCCCTGCCTGCGTGCCCTTGCGGTAGCTGCTCGTCTCGCTAGACCTAAGGCCTTAAAACCCACACTGGGCCAACCTGTAAATGTTAGTTCTCCACTTTGGCTCCAGGACCTGCTCACTCATCAGGCTCTCTCCCCTCCATCACCCTCTTGTCTGTTAGATTTCTACTCTCTTTGTCAAAGACCCTCTCATCTCCCTCTCCCAATCCTCGACTCTCCATCCTGCCAGGCTTCACGGGTGTTCCACTCCCTAACGCAGGTAACACCCTCTTCTTACTACGGTGGACACCATCACCAGTTGGACAGTGGACCTGTCTTTATCTCAAAGATTACTCCACAGGTCTCCTCCCTGGGCATCACCTGGGAACTACACATTCCTTCCCGACCGCAATCCTCTGGTAAGGGAGAACGGGTAAATGGTCTGACCAGAGACCACCTAACCACTGAGCTGCGCAAATCCTAGGTGGAGCTGCTCCCACTGGCTTTAATGCACCTCTGAGCCACTCCCTGTGGCCCCTTGTTCCTGAGCCCCCTTGTATGGATGTATGGCAGACATCCTCTTACTAACCATGAGCTCCCCGTCCAACTTAAACTGTTGGCTGGATATTTTTCATACTTCTCTGCTCAGACAGCTGCTCCAAGAACACACAGACCTTTGTCTGCCACAACCTGTGCCTCCGTCCCCTGATGCACCTGTCAACCTGCTGTGCCCTGGAGACCAGGTTCTTCTGAAAGCCATCTCTCCAAAACCACTTCCGCCAAAGTGGATGGGTCCACACTCGATCATCCTGACTACACCAATGGCTGTCAAGGCATCAGCTGTCCAGGGTCAAAGCGGTCCCTGTGGACAAGCAGTATGTATACAAGCACATGGGCCCAACTCGGGTTTGCATCAATGCATCCCTGGTCCACATCCCACTCAGCCTATAGAGTAGAGGCCCTCTGATTCTCCTTCCTCCGTTTCTTTTTTTTTTTTTTTTTTAAAGATTTATTTATGCAAGCACTGGGTACAGTCAGAAACACAGGAGGGTGAGAGAACTCACCAGAGACAAAGCGAAGAGCAGAACAGGCAGACTTGACGAAGCACACTGCTGAGGGGAGCAGTGGGCGGCAGGAGAGGTCTGCCCGCCATGTGGGACCCTCGCCTTGAGGCCAGGGATTGAACCAGTGCTGTAGAGGCTGTGGGCAGCTTCACAACCCAGCGCTCAACCGTCAACCGCTGCGCCACCGGGGAGGCCCCTCTCCTTCCTCTGTTTCTAATCCCATCTCTTCCAGCCACTTCCAGTTCTTCTGTCTATGCCCAGCAATTCCAGATCAGCACAGCCTCAGACCAGGTATTACCACTCATAGGGCTTCTTATCCTAATCTCCTCATTTTTTCTGTTTGCCCCATGCTTACTCCATTTCATCCAACACCGGATCCAAGAACTGTCCCATACCACCTTTAACCAACTCCTTCTCCACCCATATCCTCGCGCTGCAAAGACTGTCTCATAACCAGGCCTGAGCGCCCACCCTGGTCTTCGCCCCTGTCCAGCAGGAAGTAGCCAAAGAGAGAACCATTTCCCCTTTTCAACAAAAGGCTGGTATGAAAGGTTGATGCAGGGACCAGGAATGGGGAAGCCCACATACAAACAACAAGATGGCCATGACACCAGTACCCCTGATTCCATCAAACCAAAACTGAAGCCATAAGCAGGAGAAAACTACTCAGCTCCACGAAAAAACAACTTAGTTCCCCCTAAGCCTGTTTCCCCCCGCTACCAACCCAGTTTTCCTGCGTAACCTCTCCTCACCCTATGAAATGACATCTCCCCCCACAACGGGCACGATTTCAGGGACACCCATCTTGGTTACGACACTTGCCTGGGGGCGCAATGAATTTTCCCTTCCTTTGAGAAAGTTTAGCTTGGCTCCCCTTTTCTTTACTGCGCCAAACTGTTACAGGGCAGCCCCGGTATAAAAAGGGTTGTCTGACTGTTTCCCGATTCTGGTGGAGTGTTTCGGATTCTGGTGCAGCTGCCCGGACAGGGCCGGTTCTAAGATGGGCAGAGTTGGGGGTCCTGGAGGGCGGCATCCTGGTGGTGAGATGCTCTGTGAGGAGTCAGAGAAGCAGGGCTCAGAGGAGAGGAGACTCGGGGAATGCTCTGGGTGTGAGGTTTCCAGCTTTTCCCCCCAGGACCCCTCTCTCCAGCCTCTGGATAACAAAACCTGGGGAAACAGGAAAGTAGATCATTTTTTCCTTTTACAACCTATTTAGTATTGAGGACTTTAAAAAAAAAAAAACATAACATTTAATGAATACTGTTAAATTTACAGAAAAGTTGCAAAGATAGTACAGTTCTTATTCATCCCACACCATTTCCACTTTGTTAACATCTTACATGAATACAGTTGTCTTTTTTTTTCACAGCTAATGAAGCAATGTTGACACAGTTACCAAACTCCGTGCTTAATTTCATCAGTTTTCCCTAATGCACATTTTATGTTCCATAATCCAAATTGCCTCACTCAGTTACAGCCAGTTCTCCTCGATGTGCCTCTTGCTGACTGTTTCTCTGACTTTGCTTGTTTTTATAACGTTGACATTGGTGAGGAGTGATATTTTGGAGAGGGGTTGGGTTCACAGTTGGGGTTCTTGGGTCACGTCTGAGAAAAGTTTCACCAGATTCCCCCTTTCACATACACAGTGAGTTTCCCCACAAGACAGAGACTTTTTGTCTCTGCCAAAGAGAAGTTTTATTATTTCTTTTTTTAAAAAAAAGGGAAAGAGTCAGAACCCTGCTACTCTCCCCCACCCACTGAGTAGGCTCTCTCCGACCAACGGAAAGGAGGGGAAAAAAAAAAAACTGCAAGAACGAACTACAGATCAAGTGGGACACTGAGTAGAGAGGAACTATTTCAGGCACCGCACCCCACAAATGGGAACTGTGGAGAACGGTGAAGAAATCACCACAGAGGTGATCGAGCGGCTCCGGGCGCCATCAGAGGAAGACAAGGATTCCACGGAGACCTACAAATAGCCTAAGGCCAGCCGAGAACCACTGGGAAAAAGCAAAGGTCAGCAAGGACAGGTCTCTGGTGCCACCTCATGACCAGAACAAAATCACCAACTAACTGATTCCCTGTTGGAACTAAGTAAATACAGAGGGAGGGAACTGTAAGGGACAGTGCCCAGCAACACAGCATCAACACTCTGGTGGAGTGTTGTCCCCAGTGCTAGTCTCAGTCTGGTGAACAGTTTCCGACACCCCTAAAGGAGCACTCCAAAGAGATGGAAGCCACCCTTAGGACAACTTGGATCCTTCTCCTTTGGGGACTTGCTGGCGCGGGGTTGCACAGAGTGGAGGGGGCAGAGCTTGCTGGCTTTCAGGGCTGCTTCAGAACCCAGGGGTTCTCTGAGCCCCTCTGGCTGCCCCCCCCCAACAGTAAATGGACTGAACAGTGAAGAGGAGGAGGAAGAGGAGGACAAGGGTCCCCTGACAAAACTAAGCATCCCGGACCATCTAGACAGCTGTGAGGCCATGGTGAGCTCGGCCCTGGGCCCCCTTCCCTGCCCCACCTTCCCCCTCCCACCAGCACACCCTTCTTCTTGGTTCCCCTCCCTTTGATTAAGCTTTCACCCACCTCTGCTGGGAGCCAGTGGGTAGACACCAACACCATCCTCGAATCTCAGGTGTGCCCACGGAGGCCCTGAGAGGTGTGCCTCCCAACCTCCTGCCGGGCGCACAGGGGCACCCTGCACTTCTGGCCCACAGGTGGCATTTTGTGACTCGGCCTTGGCCAGTGCTGAGGAAGAACAGGCGCGGCTGCACAGGCAGCTAAAGGAGCAAAAGCTGCTCTGCTGGCTCCTGGCTCAGCAGGTAGCCCCATGGGACCAGGAGCCTGAGAAGATGGAGGCCCCAGCCCCCGGGGGGAAAGTGTGCCTGGGGAGACCCACCAGGCCCTTCAGGGAGCCATGGAGAAACTGCAGGTGAGTGTGTGTAAGGCAGGAAGGAATGTCCACAGGGCAGGTTTTCTGATCCAGCAGACCAGGTATAGGAGAAGTGAGTCCTGGAAGCCTCAGTGAATTTTGCAGACTTTTATTGGGATTTACCAGATACATGGCAGGTAGGGGTGCTAGGGGGCCAGGAGGCTGACAGGCCTCCCAGCCCCCAGCAAGTCTTCACTCTTTCTGGGCTCTCTGGCGTTCTCTGGTGGTCTCTGCTGCTCTGCTCTCTCGGTTCTGCTTCTGCTTCTCTGCTGCTGCTGGCGTCCCCGTGATGCCACCCTTAAAAGCCCATCTTAGCCCAGGTGAATCCCATCTACCTATGCCCACACCCTACTCCAGGTGCCCGCATCAGGCATGCATTCGGGACCGCAGGGTTCCGTCATCCATCCTATGGGCGGGAGAGCAGAAAAGCCTGATACTTTTACCTTACCCTACAATCCACCCCCTCAGGGTTTTCTGCCAGACAGTCTATACAAGTGATACACACGTTTCTCTTGACGAATATGAACACTGCAGCCATGGCCCACAAAAGCAAATGAAATATATCACAATGAAATATAACAGAACACAAATAAGTCCAGGCAGGGCATCAACCTAGTGGCAAAAGACAATTATTGGCACCAGTAGATGATCCACCACTTCCGCTGCCGAAGGCACTGCTCATGGGAGGGAGGGAACCACTCAGGCATCAGCCGTCACATGCCAGGAGCCATCAGGCCTCCCGGCCCCCTCCGGTTGCAGTCTCGGCCACAAGCCACACACCGCATCCACCCCCAGGATGCACTCACTCTTGGGTTGGCGATTCTGTACTCTTTGGGGGTAATCGCCCATCCCTCAGGGTTTTCTATCTGTGGTCGCTCCAACGCTCCAACATGCAGGCCCCTGCACTCAGGCCAACCCACTGCACAAGCACATGGGTCGGGGATCCGTGGATACAAGTCCACATGCGGCCTCTCTTGGGTCCCCTCTTTGGCTGTGGGCTCCACCACAAGCCACGTTCCCTACCCATCCCCCAAAGATGGGCTCCTCAGCTCCTCACCCTCACTCAACTATGAGCAGGGCATCACCCACAGGTGATTTTAAAAGACTCACTGGCCTTTAGCTTACGTAGTGCTTAACAGCCGCTCAGGGCTTCCCGAATAGCACCAGCTTTTGCCTTCTCAGTTGGCTTTTCTCCTCTGCTTAGCTGCTGGGCAGTACACCGGCTGCCTTTGGCCACCAAGGCCCACTGACACCCGCAGACTCCCATCTCTGGGGGTGGACAATCCCATCCTTCCTCAGGGTCCCCAAAACATATCAAACTTGCCAAGGTCCTCCCCCTTCTGGCGGGATTGTTAGTCCATTAGTCCAAGTTCATCGGCTTTTCCCTTTGTCCACACTGGGGAGCTCTGAGTCGTGGTCCTTTCTCCCCTGATGATTCTTGCTGCCTCGGCGGGGATTGTTGGCTGGTCCTCTCGGGCATCTCCTCCTCCAGGCGAGGTCTCATCCCGCAGCTCCCGGACTTTGCCCTTCCCCTGTCCCGCCATGACACGTCCAGCGCTGTCACAGGCAAACACTGTCTGCTGCTCCTCAGTCCCTCCCGGTCTTCGGAGGGCTCCATACCGGTCTACATGGATCATCTTGCTGACTTATACCAATTGTAAGAGAGGAGGGAATGGACACGGGGCAGGTTTTCTGATCCAGCAGACTGGGTACAGGAGAAGAGAGTCCTGGAAGCCTCAGTGGCTTTTGTAGGCTTTTATTGGGATTTACTGGATACATGGCAGGTAGGGGTGCTAGGGGGTCAGGAGGCTGAAAGGCCTCCCAGCCCCCAGCAAGACTTCACTCTTTCTGGGCTCTCTGGCATTCTCTGGTGGCCTCTGCTGCTCTGCTCTCTCGGTTCTGCTTAGGTTTCTCTGCTTTTGCTGTGAATGCCACCCTTAAAAGCCCAGTCTTAGCCCAGGTGAATCCCATCTACATATGCCCACACCCTACTCCAGGTGCCTGCATCAGGCTTGCATTCAGACCACAGGGTTCCCTCATCTATCCTAAAGGCGGGAGGGCAGAAAAGCCTGATAGTTTTATCTTACTCTACAGTGTGGTTTTCCGGAGGTCTGGGCGGGCTGGGTGCTGCGCAGGCCGGCACTGCTGAGCCCCTGAGCCCGCTCTCTGGCCGAGGGCTGCTTTACCGAGCTCATGCAGGAGAAAGTGGGCTTACAGGACTGGATGGAGGAGCTGGAGCATCGATGTATCCAGATGTCTGGAGAGACTGACACCATCGGTGAGCGGGGAGGCTTGTGCCCTGCAGCTGGGGTGCTATGCAGAGGCTGGGGAGACCCCAGCAGCTGAGCTGTCTGCGCGCCCTCCCCCTAGGAGAATACATCGCTCTCTACCAGAACCAGAGAGCAGTGATGAGGGAGGAGCACCAAGAGAAGGAGGAGTCCATAAGGCAGCTGGCCCAGGACAAAGAGGAGATGAAGGTAGTCAGATCTCTGGCTCCATGGTGGTGCGGCTGGGGGGGGGGGGTGGGCTTCTGAGCATCTCTGCTTCTAGGTGAAGCTGTTAGAGCTGCAAGAGTTGGTTTTGCGGCTGGTGGAGGTACGCAACGAATGGCGGGCGAAGCCCTGAGCACCTGCCCAGAACCCTGCTGCTGAGCCCACTAGCGCATGCCTAGTCCCCAAGAAGCTTGGCACCGCCAACGTGCAAGGTGAGGAAGGCCCCTAACGGGCGGCTGGTCAGGAAGAGCACACTCCGCCAGGCACACAGCATCCTGTCTCTGTCTCTCTGTAGGGTAAAGAAAATATCAGGCTTTTCTGCCCTTCCACCATCAGGATAGATGATGGATCCTTGTCCTGAATGCATGCCTGATGGCGGGCACTGGAGTAGGGTGTGGGCATAGGTAGATGGGATTCAGCTGAGCTAAGACTGTGCTTTTAAGGGCGGTGTCACGGGGACGCCAGCAGCAGCAGTAGAAGCCGAAGCCGAAGCTGGAAGAGAAGTCGAGATCACCAGAGAGCCCAGATAAAGTGAAGATTTGCTGGGAGCTGGGAGGCCTGCCAGCCTCCCAGCCCCCCAGCCAGCACCCCTGCCTGCCATATGCCTGGTGAACCCCAATAAAAAACCTGCAAAACCACTGAGGACTCTGACTCCTCCTTTACCCGGTCTGCATGGGATCAGAAAACCTGCGCTGTGCCCTGCTCCTGCCCTTACTCTCTCTAAAGAACCAAGTAAGGTGAGCCTTGTCCACGATGTGTAGCTGACCCAGGGCGAGGCCCAGCTGGGCCTGACTCCCCTCGAGTACGCCACTGCACAGCAGGTCGTTCAGCTGCTTCAAGAAATGCAGAACTCCCAGGAAGGCGTCACCATTGGAAACAGCCCATGCCTTCCCTTCTTCTACCAGGCTGACGACAACGAGGTGAAGATAATGGTGGTCTAGGCCACCGGCATGGGGCCGGAAGCTCTGCCCCCACCTGGCCCTCACCAACCCATCCCTGTTCCCCAGGCTTTCCCCCCCCATCCTTTGGCTCTCCTTCCCAGTCGTCCTTTCATCCCTCGTCTTAAAAAAGGGGTACAACAACTCCCCTATCTAATAGGGTGAAATAGGTGCAGAGCCTAGCCTCTGAGGTTAGGGCTGTGTCTTCATTTAACTCTGGACTAATCATACTTGCAGAGGCAAGGAGTTAGAAATATCCAGCTAGTTATTTAGGGGGCTCCGTTCTACAATATAGGGGCTCCTTGAATGACCAATTGAATCCTTACCAGGCCTTCTTGCAGAGGGCCTAGTTTATATTAGGCAATTTTGGGCCAAGTGCCCCCCACCTCACCCCAACCATGTCGAGCGGGGCAGCACTTTGTGGAAGCCCAGCACGGGGGCTAAGTGCAGACAGAGATACCAGCTGGGGCAGGTGGGCACCAACACCTGTCTAGAGTGTAGCCACAGAGATAGCAGTGGTTTATTTGAGACCACCCAGATCCACAAAGGGGTGGCCTCCCCTGCTCCCTTTTGAAATTTCCCCATGGGCCTTTGCACCCAATTTTGTTTTTGTTTTTTTTTTGTTTTGTTTTGTTTTTAATTTTTTGTTGGACCAAATAATTGTTTTGATTTTTCTTTATTTTTTTTTTATTTTTACTTTTTGTTGCACCCAATTATTCTGGAGGTGATCCCTATCTGCAAAGGGGAGGCCTCTCCTACTACCTAGCAAAAGTCCCCATGGGCCTGTGTGCCCGATTATTTTGTGGGAACCCACCTGTTAAGGGGGGGCTCTGCTCACTACATATGTCTTGCAGCTTGAGGTTACCCTGTCCCACTCACAAAAGTCCCGCGGGCATGAGGCCACCACAGTCCTCAAAGGGGTGTCCTCCCCTGTCCCCACTCACAAAAGGTCCGCGGGCATGAGGCACCCCAATCTGCAAGGGGGTGGCCTCGCCCATCACCCCTCAAGTCCTGCGGGCATGGGGCTACCCCAATCCACAAAGGGGTGGCTTCTGCTGTCCTCCTCACAAAAGCCCCATGGGCATGAGGCCACCCCAATGTGCAAAGGGGTGGCCTCCTCCTTCCCCCCTCACAAAAGGCCCATGGGCATGAGGCCACCCAATCTGCAGAGGAGTGGCCTCTCCCGTCCTGCACCTCACAAAAGATCCACAGGCATGAAGCCACCCCGGTGCACAAAGGGGTGGTCTCCCCCTTGCCCCCTCACAAAAGTATGAGGCTACCCCAATCCACAAAGGGGAGAACTCCCCCATCCCCCTCCTCACAAAAGTCCTGCAGGCATGAGGCCACCCCAATCCGCAAAGGTGTGGACTCCAGCGTCGCTCCTCTCGAATGTCCCACAGGTATGAGGCCACCGCAGTCCACAAGGGGGTGGCCTCCACTTGCTGTCTTTGCAAAAGTCCCGTGGGCCTCTGTGCCTGATTATCTTGGGGCCACCCCGGATTTGCAGAGGTGGCCTTCACTCTTCTTTTACAGAAAGTCCCCATAGAGGGGTTGCATGGCTTACTCAGGCAATTTGGGGGTACACACTCCCCCAACCCTGTGGAAAACTGGGCTTGGCCAGAAGCCGGGCCGGGGTGGCTGGTGGAGGCCAGGCGGAAGGCGTGCGGGCACCCCGCGGTATACATAATGTGCTGGCACTTGTGTACATGGGGCTGAGACGGCCCCTGTATCACAGCGGAGGCTGCGGTGGGCCCTGGGAGAGGAGGTTTCTATGAATCAGTTGACATCAAGGAAACTTATTTATAGATCGCCCAGGACAGAGGAAGGAGGCAAGGCCAGGGAGTGGTTCCTGGTGTTTCACTTTTGTTTCTGAATAAACCGAACTCACCACGTGGTCGGGCCCTGGGATCTGGGCTCAGGCGCTGCGCTGGGTGTGGGTCCTGCCAGCAGAGGGCAGGCTTCGGGGTGCAAGGTGCTCATTGGTGCTGCTTGTCAGGGCATCCAATCCCCCTCAGCTCTCTGACCTGTGGGGCCTGTGGGCTGCATGCCGCCGGGAGGGCCAGAGTACTGGCTTCCAGCCTAGGCATTTCTCCTCTCACCCTGTTCTTCTGGGGCTCCCACCCAGGCCCCATGAGTCCTCCAGGCTGGCACTCTACCCCTGGTGGCCACAGCAGGGTTCAGATGAAGAACAGCTAAGTCCAGGTGCTTTCCCAAGCAGCCTGGGAAAAACTGGGGCCTCCCAGGCACCTCTGCGCCCCCATGCTTAAACCTTCCCTTCCCCTTGAACACCACAGAACACAACCAGCACACAACACGTTGCTCCCCATTGTTCAGAAATGGGTTTCATTCTCAGCCAAGAGACAGCAGGACTGGTCGCAGCCAGAAGCACACAGCTGCCAGGACAGCACCCCCATGCTTGGGGAAGGGGAAGGAAGGTGGCTGGGGGGCTGACTGTGCACAGGCCGGGAATGGCAGGGAGGCTCGTCGGAGGTGGCACGTGTTGGCGGGGGTGGCTGGGGTGACAGTGTTTGCTTGTAGTTGGGCCACAAGACTCAGAAGGACAGCACAGCCGGCGGTTCCCAGCACCAGAGATGCGCGCTTGCACGTGTGTGTGTGCCCGTGTATTTATAGACATGCATAGAGCAGGGCAGGAGCAATACCACCGAGGGGGCACAAGAGTCACCGAGGTCACGCCTGGGGTGTCAGCTCACCACCACAACAGACTAAAGTCACAGATGAAGGGGGAGGCTTGGGGGCTGGGGGCCAAGTCACAGAACAGCCACCCAGGCAGGCCTGGGAAGAGAGGTGTCCCAAGAAGAGGAGGGGTCTGGTTAGAGGCCGAAGGGGGCCCTGGGGCTCTCAGGTTGGATGGACTTGCCTGACCCGATCAGCTGGCAGCTGGAGAGAAGCAGAGAGAAAACGGGGGAGGGCAGAGAAGGGGGAGAGCTGGGAAGGCAGGTGCAGCCTGGGCTGCAGCGCTGGGGGGGAGGTGGGGAGGGAAGACGAAGCAGGGGAGGGTGTGGGCAGGGGTTCTGGATGAGAGGGGAGGGGGGACAGGGAGGGGGGATGCAGGAGCTGGAGCCTCTCCCTGCTCACTCGCCAGCCTCTCACACACAGGAGACAGTGCACCCGTGTGCCAGACATGTGATCGGCCCCCTCCGGCTCCCTCCTCTCTGTTCCCCTGTCTTTCAACCCACCAGCCCAGGGTCACCCTTAGTGTCAGGAGTAGGCGGCCTCGGGCCCCACGTGACTCCACCATTTCTGATGGAGAAAGACAGGGGAATACCACTGTTTGCCCCGGGAGGGCAGAGCTGAGAGGATGGCTGGAGGGAGCACCGGGGGCCCCCTGGGGTAGGCAGAAAGCACAGTAGTTCCCCATATGGACCCTGGGGAGGCAGGGAGGGCAGGAGGCCAGATACTAGTGGCCACAGGCTTATAAGTCTAAGAGGGGAGCCTCAGCAGGCTGGGGGACCACGGGTCGTGTAGGTGAGGCTGGGCCCTTCCTGGTGTGGAAAAGCAGAAGAGCCAGCATCAGTGTAGGGGTGCGGGGGCAGGCAGGTCTGTGGGGCAAGTTTTACTGACCAGCTTGGGTAGAACTCAGAGAAGCCGACTTGCCCAGGTCAGCCGACACTGAGGTCCCCTGGCTGAAAAGGGAGAAGTGACACTATGGAACAACAGGCCCAGGTCCACGGGCTGCAGGCAGGCTTCGGTGCTTCACCTGGGGCACAGGGGCTGCCGTGGCCCTGTGCTGGCGGGAACAGCAACAGCAGGCACGGAGGGCAAGGCGCTCTGTGGCCTGCCTGGTTGCAAGGTGGCTGCGGGCCGAGGGTGTGGCTTGGACCCTCAGGCTTTCCAAAGCCATCAGACAACCTGAGCCTTCCTGAAGGCGACTCAGTTGCCACAATAAGGAGGAGGGGTCAGACCTCCTCTGCCCTGTGGTGGATCCGGTTCCAAAGCTCCCAAGGTGGCTGCCCTGCCCCAGCAGCACACTCACATAGGGGGATGGGGGCTGCACCCCCAGCATGAATTTCGAAGGCTCCCTGACGGCCTGCTCCCTGACAGCGGCACAAGCGGCCTATCAGCTCAACACCCTGCGTGACCATCTGCACTGCGGGCCCTCGAGCCTAGAGACTTCCACAGCCAGAGAACATCCACCTAGGTGGAAGGCCCGGGTAAGACAAGTCTCAGCGGCTGTCTTCAGTTGGAGGTACTTTGGGAACCTGGGGTTGGCTTGCCTGTATGAACTTAAGTGTGTGTGTGACCAATATAGGAATCAAATTCTCTCTGAGAGCCAACTTCTGACTGAAGCTTATCTATCACCCTCGCGGCAGATGCCTTCTCTCAAACCTCGGTCCCTTGGAGCTTAGGCCAGATATGTGCCCTAAGCGTCTCATCTTTTACTGCAGCACTGCGTGGCCTCAATACCAATTGGACAATGGCTCCCATGGGCCGAGCATGGCGCTTTTGACTTCTCCATCCTTACAGACCTAAAGAGTTCTGTCACCGCAATGGAAAATGGTCAGAGATCCCTTAGGGCCAGGCTGGCTTTCTCTTGTGCTCCCGTGCCCCCCTCCAGCCCCTCCCTCCTGAAAACCTGCCACACTCTCCAAGTCTTGAGACTCCTCTCACTCTCCCCCTCTCTGGACCCTCTTCAAAGTTCTCTGATCCTCTAGTTCTCAGTCTTCACCTCCTCCAGCTCCCCAATCCGGCCTCCCCTCTTTTTTTCACCTCCTAGCCACCACACCCGTTCTGGGTGGTCCTCTTCTGGGTCCCCTCAGGGAAGTGGCGGGGACTGAAGAGGAATTAGGGTCCATGGTCCTTCCTCTCTGTCTGGTCTCTCCAAGACTGAAAAGCTTCTTGGCTCTTTCACTAACAATCCCACCACCTACACCAAAGAGTTTCCTTGTCTTACCCAAGCCTGTGACCTTACTTGTCATGATTACATGTGATCCTCTCTTCCACCCTGACCTCTGACAAAAGGGAGCAGGTTTTTAGGTCTGCCCAAGACCATGCAGATCAGGTCCCTGTGACTGACACAACCATGGCCCCAGGCTCTGCAGCAGTTCCCAGCCCAGAGCTGGGGTGGGGCTCCCAGACTGACACAGGCAGGGCCCCCGGGGCAGGGCTCACCAAGACCATTTTATTACCTGTCTCCTAGCTGGTCTCCAAGCGGCTGTGCACAAAAGTGTAAATTTTGCTAAGCTCAGGGAGATCACCCAGTCTGCCTCAGAAAACCCTGCTGCCTTCCTTAGCCGCCTGACGGAGGCGCTCCAGCGCCATACCAGGCTTGACCCTGACTCAAATGGAGGCTCAACAGTTCTGGCTACCCATTTTAATCTCAGTCAGCTCCTGACATTAATAGAAGCTTAAGAAGTTTGAGAGGCCTCCCCTGAAGGCGCAGATGGCAAAGCGCCGCTCTGTGAGTCTCTCCGAGGCCTCTGCAGTGCCGGTTCCATGCCGGCCGGCCAGCGAGGGTCCCACATGGCACAGCTGACCAATCCTGCCTCGCCCGCTACTCCCTTCAGCAGTGTATTTCGTCAGTCTGCCTGTTCTGTTCCCCACTCTGTCTCTAGTGAATCCTCTCACCCTCCCACGTATCTGGCCTGGACCCCGGTTCTAGTGTAAATGAATAAATAAATCTTTTTTTTTTTTTTTTTTTAAAGAAGGCTGAGGACTGTCCTCAAACCCCTATCCAGGATCTGCTGAATATGGCCTTGACAGTATTTAAAAACCGGAAGGAACAGTACAGGGCAGAGAGGGAACCCCGTAGTCTTCAGATGGCTGGGCTTCAAGCTCAGGCCCTGGTAGGGTCTTGAGACCGCCAGGCCATGTTCCTCCAACCACCGCAGTGCCTGCCGCCCGACAGAGGACGACAACGGGCCCCATGGCCCCCAACCGACCACTGCTGGGAGCCTGCTTCAAATGTGGTCGAGAAGGCCACTGGTCCAGACAATGCCCCAACACCTGCCAGGACCGTGCCCCATCTGCAACGTCCAGGGTCACTGGAAAAGTGACTGTCCCTCCATGCCTGGCTGCGGTGGACCAGTCCTTCCAGCCCCTGCAACTCTTGCCACCGGCGGTCTTTGGTTTGGCAGCTGAGGACTGAAGAGGCCCGGACTCATCGACCCCGATAAACTTCAAGGAGCCCAGGGTAACAGTCAAGGTAGCAGGTAAGTCCAACTCCTTTCTGGGCTCTCCTTTAATATGTTGCTGGCCTCCTCCTCTGCAGACCTTCTCTGCCACAATCTCAGCAACACACTGCACAACTCCTCACCTTCCTGGGCTCAAAAGGATACGGTGTCTCCCCGTCCAAAGCCCAACTTTCAGTTCCCACAGCCGTCTATCTGGGTCTTCCACTAACTCCTTCCTCCAAACAGCTGACGGTGGACCACAAACAGGCCATCCGGGACCTTCCCTCCCCTGAATCGGCAGAACAAATCCTTTCCTTCCTAGGTTTGGTCAGATTCTTCCGTCACTGGATCCCTAATTTTGCTTTCCCAGCCAAGCCACTGTACGACACAGCAAAAGCCTCCCTCGAAGGACTTCTCCAATCCCCCGGGGAGGTCTGCAGGGCCTTCCTTTTACTCACACATATCCTCCTTAGGGCACCTGCCCTTGGCCTTCCTGACCCAGAAAAGCCTTTCCTCCTGTGCACAGACGCACGTCGGGGTATGGCGGCAGGCGGCCTTTCCCAACCTCTGGGCCCAGCCCTGTGTCCTGTCACTTATCTCTCCAAGCAGATGGATCCCACCGTCAGGGGCTGGCAACCTTGCCTTAGAGCCCTGGTGGCGGCAGCTCTACTCACCCGGGAAACCCTCAAACTTACTCTGGGAAGACCTGTCCAAGCACATTCCTTGCACCGCCTTCAGGCCCTCCTGTCTCCCGGCCCACTCTCCACTCTCACTCCTGCCCGCTCACAGGACTTCCACGTGCTCTTTCTCGAAAACCCTCTGGCGAGTCTCACTCAGTCAACTTCTCTCAACCCAGCCCCTCTTCTGTCTCTGGCCCCCCTTCTGCCGCTCATTCATGCCCTGAAATCCTGGGCGAAATGCAAACCTCCAGACTGGGTTCGGCCGACTCCCCTTGGTCAGATGCCTACTGGACTCTACCTGTAGGCGGCAGCTCTTGTGAAGGTGTGCGAGGTCAGCGGAGGGCTGCCCAGGCCATGGTTACCCTCGATCACGTCATCGAGGCAGGAAAGCCGCCCGGAGGAACCACTGCCACGGACCAGCGCAGCGGTAGACTTGCAGGACTGTCTCAGGATTGAGAAACTGTGAGGATGCTCAAGGAATCGGCGCGTAAATGACAGACAGACACACAAATGACAGACAGACACACTTCAAGAGTGAAGATCTGAATGTAATTTGCTCAAAATCATCATACACTTTTATACCTTTTCCAACAATAGATGATTTCATACAATTTAATTCTTTCTCAGCATAAAATACTTTGTAAGGCATAAGACATCTACTTTGTTATTCATGTTCATGTGATCGCTGTTCCATGACATGGCACAGTAAACGATCTCCAGGTACTGAATCTACACAATCATTTTTGCTTATACAGAACAGCACTCTTTAAGCTAGTTTTTCTTGATTTGTTTCCCAAGACCTCAATTATCAGAAAGCATTGATATTTACCTACTGGTACCTTTTACTTTTAGTGATCACGAGCAATATATTCTCTACATAAGCATTTTGATTTTTATGGTGTTGTCTCATGTGAGAAGTATTATGATTATTATAAAACTACCATTGCCACACACTATTTTCTTTATCATGCATTTCCTGAAACTGATTGTACACATATAAAGAAAAAGCAAAGTAAGTGAAAAGTTGTATGATTATGGACAGGTTGCTAAGTTGTTGCTATTTCTGAAACAATGTCTATCTGGTTAATGGTTAAACTGCTTTGTAGGTAATTCCATCAGGCTTGTTTGCAGGTGACGCCCTTAGCAGCCTTGTTTCCATCAAAGGAGGGGTTAATTACTGGGGGCTTGTTGCCTAAATTAGGCTTATAGGCATGTGTGCCTTGTTTGATCTGAACGCCAAAGTTTATCATGATGAAGCCCCTCGGGGACTGCGCCTGTCTTAGGTCGTCAGGAGTCACAGACATGAGGCTGGCCAGTGCCTTCTTTAGTCTGCCCCCGATCTTACCCGTCATTGACTGTCCAGTCCAGCGCACAGGGGAAGGGGGTCTTACTGTAAGGGCAGGAACTGGACACAGAGCAGGTTTTCTGATCCCATGCAGACTGGGTAAAGCAGTCAGAGTCCTTAGTGGGTTTTTGCAGGTTTTTTATTTGGGGTTCACCAGGCATATGGCAGGCAGGGGTGCTGGCTGGGGGGCTGGGAGGCTGGCAGGCCTCCCAGCCCCCAGCAAGTCTTCACTCTATCTGGGCTCTCTGGCGTTCTTTCTGCTGCTTTTCCGCTTCGGCTTCTACTGCTGCTACTGCTGCTGCTGCTGGCTGGGGCTGCTGGCGTCCCCCCGTGACGCCGCCCTTAAAAAGCACAGTCTTAACTCAGCTGAATCCCATCTACCTATGCCCACACCCTATTCCAGGTGCCCGCCATCAGGCATGCATTCAGGAAAAGGATCCATCATCTATCCTGATGGCGGAAGGGCAGAAAAGCCTGACATTTTCTTTACCCTACAGTCCACCCCCTCAGGGTTTTCTGCCATACAGTCTATACATATATATACAATTTTCTAAGCAAACAAACAATGCAGCCATGGCCCACAAAAGCAAATACATCAAATATAACAAAATACAATATAACAAAATACAACAGAACACAAATAAGTCCAGGCAGGGCACCAACCTAGCACAAAAGACAATTATTGGTACCAGCAGACGAGCCACCAAATCTGCTGCCGAAGGCACTGCTCATACGAGGGAGGGGAATCACTCACGGCATCTACTATATCACACCAGGAGCCGTCAGGCTTCCTGGCCTTCTCTGGCTGTAGTCTCGGCTACAAGGCACACACAGCATCCACCCCCAGGATGCACTAGCTCTGGGATTGACAATTTTATTCTCTTGGGGGTAATCACCAACCCTCAGGGTTTCTGTCTGCAGTCGCTCCAACACTCGGCCTTCATAGGCACCAATGCGACTCGCAGACCCCTGCACTCAGGCCAACCCACTGCACAAGCACATGGGTCGGGATCCAAAATCTGCATTCGGCTTGGGCTCCACCCCAAGCCACGTTCCCCACCCGTCCCCCAAGGACAGGTTCCTCAGCTCCTCACCCTCACTCAAGAATGAGCAGGGCATCACCCACAGGTGATTTTACGAGACTCACAGGGCTTCAGCATAGTCAGGCTGCTTAACAGCCGTTTAGGGCTTCTCAACTTAGCATCAGTACCAGCTTTTGCTGCCTTAGTTGGCTTTTCTCCTCCACCTGGCTGCTGGGCATACACAGGCTGCTTTTGGCCATCAAGGCCCACTGGCCACCCCCAGATTCTCAAAAAAAAAAAAACAAAAAAACAAAAACATAACCTGCCAAGGTCCTCCGCCTTCTGGCAGGATTGTCAGTCCAAGTTTATCAGTCCATGTCCATTGGCCTCTCCCTGCGTCAGCAGCGGCCTGCTGCCTCAGGGGTCATTGCCTGGTCCTTTCCGGTGTCGTTGGCTGGTCCTTTCCGGTATTGTTGCCTGGTCCTCTCGGGCATCTCCTCCATGCAAGGTCTCGTCCCACAGCTCCCGGACCGTATCCATCTTCTGTGCCGCCATGGCGCCTCCAGCGTCGTCACAGGCAAACACACAGTCTGTTCTCCTTAGTCCCTCCAGGTCTTCGGAGGGCTCCAATACCCGTCTGCATGGATCTTGCCGACTTACGCCAATTGTAAGGGCAGGAACTGGACACAGAGCAGGTTTTCTGATCCCATGCAGACTGGGTAAAGCAGTCAGAGTCCTTAGTGGGTTTTTGCAGGTTTTTTATTTGGGGTTCACCAGGCATATGGCAGGCAGGGGTGCTGGCTGGGGGGCTGGGAGGCCTGCCAGCAAGTCTTCACTCTATCTGGGCTCTCTGGCGTTCTTTCTGCTGCTTTTCCGCTTCGGCTTCTACTGCTGCTACTGCTGCTGCTGCTGGCTGGGGCTGCTGGCGTCCCCCCGTGACGCCGCCCTTAAAAAGCACAGTCTTAACTCAGCTGAATCCCATCTACCTATGCCCACACCCTACTCCAGGTGCCCGCCATCAGGCATGCATTCAGGACAAGGATCCATCATCTATCCTGATGGCGGAAGGGCAGAAAAGCCTGATATTTTCTTTACCCTACACTTACTCACTCTGATGTGTCTGAGTGAAAGCCTCCCTCTTTCCAGTAAGTTCACTGGCGTTCAGCGGCAGAGGCTGCCGCAGTTCCCCCTCTATTTTTAAGTTTAAGCTGCATGGCGTACATGTCACGTTTTACCGTTAACCAACTCCCGAAAGGCAGAACTCAGAGCACTTACCGGGGCACTCACCCTCAGCCACCATAAGAAAGTCACCATCTATACGGATTCAACATATGCCTTCCTTATGGCTCACAGTCCTGCTGCGATTTGGCAGGAAAGGGGGTTCCTCTCCACCCAGGGGTCCCCCATCATGAACGTTAAACTTGCCCTTAAGCTTCTAGCGGCCTTGCAGCTTCCAACTGAAGTCGCCATGATCCACTATGAAGGACACCACACGGACAATTCTTATGTGACCACAGGGAATAACAAGGCTGATGCAGCAACAAGGGCTCCCACCACTCACTCTGCTGCAGATCCTGGTCCTATTCTCTCTCTATCTGTCCCCTCCATCACTCCGACTTAGGAGCCTAATGAACGCCAAATCCTGAGTCTGCTCTTCCACCCCTCCTTGAATGCAAAAGTCTGGCAGCTGTGTTCCCATCGTCAAACCGGTGCTCATGGATCACCTCAAGGGGGAATTCGCCAACCTCCTTCTTCTGCAGCTCACCAGCTGCGTGGACACTTACCCGGACAGGATTGGCAGGTTGATTTTACTCACCTCCCTACTCACAAAAAAGTAAAATATCTGCTCACAACGGTTGATACAATAACAGGTTGGGTCAAGCCCTTCCCCGCAGCTAGAGAAACGGCTCAGGGGGTAACCGAGGCCCTTCTTAACCACATTATCCCATGCGTTGGCCTCCCCACATCTGTCCTATCTGACAATGGTCCAGCTTTTATCTCAAAGATTACTCAGCAGGTCTCCGCAGCTCTGGGTATCACCTGGAAGCTTCACATTCCCCACCACCCACAATTCTCAGGGAAAGTGGAGCGCGCCAATGAGCTAATCAAGGGTCACCTGACTAAACTCTCCTGAGAGCTCTGCGACTGCTCCAGGAACACGCAGACCGGTACTTACCCAGTCCTGCCCGAATCTCGACCTCCTCAACTGACCTTCCCCACCACTGCATCCAGGAGACCAAGTTCTGCTCAAACCGCTTCAGCCAAAGCCACTGCAGCCTCCATGGACTGGTCCGCACACAGTCATTCTCACCATGCCTATAGTGGTAACACCTCTGGGAGACCCCTCCTGGTACCATCTCTCTCGGGTCAAACGTGCGCCCGAAGACAAACAGTATGTATGTTGTAACCTGGGTCCTACTAGGATGCGCATTTCTTGTCAAAATCTCCCCTAGCTCAGTGTCCTATGTGTAGAAATTCAAAGTTAGGGAGACCTTTGTCTCAGGATCCACGGAGACTACCCACTTGGTGGGTACTGCGGATGCCCACAGGCCGGATGCACAGCACCCAACACTCTCACCCTAACTCTTTCATCAATGAACAACACTATGAACACCATGTTTTCTTTCTTTTACCATCAAACCTTAGATCATTGCAAGAATACCTACAAAGAATATGGGGGGTGCCCTTGCCCGTCATGTGCAGTGCACCTTCCAGACAAAGGCCGAATGTTCTCTCCATCTGTCATAATACGGGTTTCAATACGAATCAAGTTAACTATACTATTTCAGGTCCTTGGGACCTACGCTGGGTACAGGGAGTCCAAGCCACCGGGTACACAGGCTGGCATTCCTACACAGTGGCAACATTTTCCCATCTCAAGGGACTATGTCCCGACACAAAATGCCACAGTCCAAGTCTCCCAGGACATCCTCCATTCAGAGCAAGTCCTACAAAATCAGCTAACATCATCAGAAAAGACTGAGACGCCCTCAACCTGGATTCGTAAAATACAAAACGCTATACTATTCCTACATAACTCTTTTGGATCTAATACCTTTCTTGTTTCCTCTGTGCTTCCCTTCAGAGGCCTCTACTGGAGGCAGCTCCAATTCATCTCAATACCACTATGATCAAGATTACAGACGCTGCTTGCCAGACTCTCCAACTCTCAGTCGCCCTATGGGACTCCAATCACAGCTACCCCTGCTATCCATCTGATGCCCTTGTCGGCTTTCATTCCTGCACTTCTAACATTTCGGTTAAAGGTATCTACCCCTCCTTAGAAAAAACCTCTGTGTCTTTAGCATCATCACAAAGACAGCTCCCCTCCCTGGCATAGGCCATGCTCCAAAACCGGCGGGCTCTGGACCTGTAAATGGCTAACAAGGGGGGCACCTGCCTGTTCCTCAGGGAAGAATGTTGTTATTGTATCAATGAATCAGAGATTGTAGAACAAAATGTGGAAGCCTTCATGAAACTACGCAAAGACATGGAAAGGGAAATTGGGGGCTCCAATTCCCCGCTGACATGGTTTCAAAATCCTATAGTGTCATGGCTCCTCCCACTCTTGGGGCCAATACTAATGATGACTTTACTTTTTTTTTTCTTTTTGCTCCTTGCCTCCTGAAATTCACACAGGCTCACATTCAGGAAATGTCTCCTACCACCTTTAACCAACTCCTTCTCCACCAACGTTATCGCATCCCTGCAGAAGACCCTCATAACCAGGCCTGAGCCACCCCCTTGGCTCTCTGCCAGACCAGAGAGCAGTAATGAGGGAGCAGCACCTAGAGAAGGGGTTCTCATAAACGGGCTGGCCCAGGACAAAGAGGAGCGGCGAATGTGTGTGGCGGGGCAAGGGGTGGAAGGTAGTTCCCTCACAATCCCTGGGAACCATCCTTATGTCACATCAAGAGCTGGGTGCTTGATTTGTTGCCCCAGCCCCCCAGGACTAACCCCCTTTCAGGTTTCTCTTGTGGCTGCAGATTACCAACTTGAAGGGGACCCAAGACCATGGGACCCGGCCCTGGGAGAGGGTTCAGGCTCGCTTGCTCTGTACTGTACCCCACCTTTAAACACTGAGCGCCTACAAAGCCTACGCTTCCCTAGTAAACTTGAAACGCTGGCAACTGCTCTGGGAGACACTGGGAAGAATTGTTTAGTTTGGTTTTCTGCGGGTTTCTACTCCACGGAGACTTTCCAATTTTTGTCTGACTCCTCCATCTCACATTCTAATTCCTTATGACCCTGGGGCCAGAGTGCCCCCCAATCAGTGCTCTTTGGAGTGATCTGTTTACCCTCTGTGGATCAGATCCCAGCAAACTGACCTTCCCAGTTGGGAATCTTCCCCCAGTCGTCTCAACATGGGTTGCTCAGCTCACCACAGGATAAACAGGCGACTGAAGCATCAATTCTGCTTGAGTCTCCTGAGAAAAAAAAAGCCTTCTGTGTTAGTGCACGTATGCAGACATATGTGAGATTGTAACAGATTGCTCTGAAATGGGCCTGGCTGTGCCCCTGGCTGTCCCCTCACTGCCTCCTCCCATCAGCATCCACTGGTGCAGGAGCTTGAGCAGCGCTGCCTGCTGGCAGCTACTGAGTCATGGCATCCCAGAAGTTCGAGTCTGAAGACTGAGTGAAAATTCCTAAACATTTTTTCTTTAAACCAAGTTATCAGTCCATTTCTTCTGTCATTGGGAGGATGGGACGGGGGAACTACTCACAGCACCTGGTGGAGATGTTGGTGGCATGACGTCAGATGGCAAATCTAACTTGTAAAGTGGGGTGTGAGAACAGGGGCTTGCCGTTCTCGTGAGCCTCAACTCTCTTTTTCCTCTCCGCAGTGGAGAGACTACCAAAGGAAAAACACCTTGGGGTCTCCTGCAGGAGTTAAGGAAAAAAAGAAGAAACATGGCAGTAGGCCAGAGACAACCACTTCCAGTGGTTGTAAGTCATCTGAAGATGTAAGTCTTGCTCAGCCAGGCTGGGAGAGGGGTGCTCCAGGGGCAGCTGAGTGAGAGGTGAAGAGCATGAAAGAAGTGGGTAAGAACCCTGGGTCTGAGTGCGGCCTCTCCGTAGCTCTGCTGGGGATCTGATTTGGGGCAACACTGTTTAAGCTCTTTGTCCACCTGTGAGTCAGGGTGCTACAGCTCTACTTAAATCTAGGCAGCATCCGTGAGAGGATTGTGCATTCATCCCTTCATGCGGGGCCTGGTGCGCAGTGAGCCTTCAGTACAGGGCGTCGCTATGGACTTCTTGCTCTGGCAATTTCCCTCATCCCCAGCCTCAAGGGGAAGCCAGTCAGTGAGGACACCCTCTCCCTTTAGGGCGGCAAAGATGAGCCCCAGGTGCTCGGGATTAGGTGACCTCTGAGGTGGGAGTCCGTCTTTGCCACCTGCTTGCTGGGTGATCCCAGGGAAAGTCACGTCCCTCCCGGGCCTCAGTTTCCTCACCTGGAAGATGAAGTTGTTGGGCCAGATCAGTGTCCTCCAGACTGATTTGGTAGCTTTGATCATCTCTTGGTTCATGTTGCTTTCTGCCTCAGGTGAGGTGGTGAGTGGCCGTTTAGAAAGATGGCGCAGGCCGTGGTATGATCCCTCGACCATGTCTCCAGCATCCATCGTCCAGAGCTGCTCTCTCTTTACTTCTCTGACCTCTTTGTCTTCTCTAAGCCACTTTTCTCTTCCTCCCCGCATACTCTTGTTTTTCTCTTTTCACCTCATGTAGATTCAGGACATTCTGCAGGTGCTGGTGTCCGACCTTAACCGCTCCAATGGGGTAGCGCTCCCCACATTTGACAGGAGGAAGGTGAGGCTGTGCTGAGACCCCCTCTCTGGCTTGCCCTCTCCCAGCATGCATGCCCGAGGATTGTCTGCTTGGGGTACTTGGCCTCTGGCTGATTTTATGTTGCCATCATTAACCCTCGGTATGTCCACATCTGCTATTTCACCTGCTTGGTTGATCGTTCTTTTCCTTCCTGCACATCTTTATCATCTTGGAGAAGATACAATACACCGTGAAGGGTGAGAGGTCATTTGGGAAGAGCTTCCAGAGCAGGGGTGTGAGATTTGGGCCTTCCAAGCCTCCAGGGTGAATGCTCAGGGGCCCGTCCTACTGGGAGAGCCTCAATAAACCCCCGCCCCAAACACAGGGCTTGCCCTCTGGGCATGTCCTGCAAAGACCAACAGTCCACACTGCAGTTGATTTTCCAAAGTGATGAATTCATTTTAGCTTAGGAGTAGGAAATGCAAGATTAGGAGAAAAGGGGCTTTTGTTACAGGTGCAAGGACTAAGGTGAGTTTTGTAGCAGAACTGCAAGTGCGTGAGGTTCACCAGAGATAAGTGACTGGGACATCCTCCCCCACTGTCTTTTAAAAATCAACTGGACACTTACCCATCTCCCATGGGCCCTTGGCAGCAGACACTTTGCTAGGCGGCAAGGTGGGATGTGGCAACTGAGGGAGCAGTTGGCTCTGAAGGGTCTGGAGGCTGGAGGGGGTGGCCTTTGAGACTGATGTGTAGAGGTGGGCAGTGTTCATCCCCGTGGAGAACGGGTGACGTGGGAGTCCCGGGCAGAGGGTGGGTGCAGGAGATGATCGGATTTGGAGCCCAGAGAGCGCTTGGCAAGAAGGTAAGGAGGCTGGGGTGCCCTGGGCTGGGGGATGACCTCGTCCTGATGTGGAAGGGGACACTGAGCTTTGGGTCTCCAGCTGTATTGGGTGGCGTCTCATTGTTACTTCTGTCTGTCCTGGCCCATCAGAGTATGGACCGGCTCCCTCCAAACAGAGCAACACACCAAGAGCGAGCTGGCCATGAAACTCGGCCAGCTATGGGAGAAGCTGGCAGAGCTGAAGGAGCTGGTAAGGCCTGCGCTAGCTGGGAAGGGCTCGGAGGCCTCTGGGAGGGAGGTCCTTAGGCCAGGACAGAGGTAGCTCCAACTCAGGGCTGGGGGGCACTGATGACCCTGCAGTCCTGCAAGGTCTGTGACCACCTGTGCCCTAGGTTCTGACATGGAGTGGTGGGTTCCTCAGGACTGCAGGTCACCTCCCTGCTGAAGGCATGAGCCAGTAGGGGAGAGACGGAGGAGATGTGGAGACATCCTGGTTCCAGACTTGGCCCGGGTCATGCTTCACTGAACAGGGCTGAGCCTCAGCATCCTTCACTTCAGAGAGCACTAGAAAGCAGTTCTGCTGCGGTGAAGGAAGGGGCCTAGGCAGGTGGCAAAGTCCCACAGTGCCTGCCTCAGGAAGAGGGGCCCGCGCCTGTCCCCCGCATCTATGGGCATAGATCTGTGAGATGACTTGGCGGCAGGAGCCAGCAGCAGCGGTGGTCTCCACTCTGTTGCTCCACCACAAGTCTGTTGTAGCAGTTGCTCCTCAGAATTGCCCTTTTCTGCATGCTTCCTGGGTTATGGGCAGGACCAATGAGGTGCAAGTTCTGAGCTGATTGGTGCTAAGTGGTCCAGTCAGCCAAGGATGAAGATTGTCCAGGGCCTCCCTGGTGGCCTAGATGTTAAGTCTCGGCACCCATCATCACTACTGCCTGAGTTTGATCCCTGGCTGGGAGCTGACCCACAGGGCACAGCAGACCTCTCCTGCCTTGCCAGCTGCTCCCCTCAGCAGTGTGTTTCAGTCAGTCTGCCTGTTCTGCTCACTCTACACCTTTGGCCAATACCCCAGTTCTTCTGCACAAAAAAGGAAAAATAGTCCAACCAGACTTGATGTTGGGACACCCTGAAGAGTGATATAAGCCAGGGTTAGAGGGAGCTGAGGGGCTCTGTTCCAACCTCCAAAGAAAGAAGGGGAAGACTCTGTTCCTGGCCTCTGAATAAAGGAGAACCAGAAGCTGAAAGAAGAAAAGCAGCACCCAGGAGCCAACCTCTGCAGGAGGAAGAGAGGATGAAGACCTCTGTCAGAGACTGGGCCTCCAGTCCGCAGTCTGACATCACCGGAAAGGAGCAAAGGCTCCGGGCCTCATGTCTGAAAGAGCTGTTTGTTGTTGGTGTTGTCCAGCAACTCATAAAGAGCTTTTAACACTTGGTGTCTCTGACACCGGCTGGGATCCCAACTGAAAAGGGTAGTCACGGGGCATGAGGATGGGATGCCAGGATAGGCCGCAGTGGCACCCACCTGCCCGGGCTCTAAGATAAGAGAGCCGCCAAAAAGCCCCAAAGCCAAAACCAAGGGCTGGAGCATTACAGTACCCATACGATAGGGGCCTACAGGCTGGAGCCGATGGAAGGATAGTGCCTGGTAGGGGACTCATCACTGTGGTCCTCAACCGTGTGCACAATTGCAAGAGACTTCAGTCTGGGAACAACCACCTTGGGGGCCTCCCCTGGTGGCGCAGTGGTTGAGTGCTGGGCTGTGAAGCTGCTGCCTCTGCTGCCTGCAGCCTCTGCAGGGCCGGTTCCCGGCTCTATCCCTGGCCGCTGGTGAGGGTCCCACATGGCGGGACAGACCTCTCCTGCCACCCACTGTTCCCCTCAGCAATGTACTTGGGTCCTTCTGCCTGTTCTGCTTCCTGCCCTGGCTCTGGTGAATTCTCTCACCTTCCCGCGCTTCTGACTTTACCTAACGCTTATATGAATAAAAAAAAAGAAAAAAGTTCTATTTGCAGAACTTCTAACCTCCTGCAACCCCCTGTGCAGAGTAAGCAGGTGCTCTCAGAGACTCCAGCTCCCTTTAGGGTGGCAGGTGCCAGCATACCAGCAGAGGACCTTACACTACTTCAAAGGAAACTGGCACCCCCTGATCACTACAGCACAATTTACAGTAGCCGAGCTGTGGAAGGGGTTGTACATAGATAATAGAATACGACTCATCAAGAAACATAAACTCATGCCATCTGGGGCAACATGGACGGAGCTAATGGAAATAAGCCCAAAGGAGAAAGACAAAAACGTCACTTAGATATGGATATAGAGAAATTAAACAAAGGGCTAGATTAAACTATCCCTTGAGTCTCCCAGGTGGTGCCTGACTACTGGCTGGGGCTGCAGACCAGCCTAGATTTCTTGGCCTGGCAGCACTGGATGGTGGACTGACCCTCTCTAGTTTGACATCAAACTCATTTGATGACAAAGTCTGACTCCTGCTGACTGAGTGCCCCATTGTCTTGTTTCACCTACACCACCACTGGGTCCCCAGCCTCTGCTGTTTACTGGGTCTGAGATGGATCTTGTAGTTGATGCTGCATGTAATTTTTTATTTCTTTGTTTTTAGATGCATTTTTAATTTATTTATGCATACGAGAACTGGGGTACAGGCCAGAGGTGCAGAGGGTGAGAGGATTCACCAGACACAGAGTAGGGAGCAGAATAGGCCAATCCACTGAAATCACCTGCTGAGGGGAGTGGTGGGTGAGACAGGAGAGGTCTGCTGCCCCATGTGGGTTGCTCCCTGGTCAGGAATCAAACTCAGGTCTAAGAAGTGATAGCACTCAGACTTAAACCTTATGCCCCCACGGAGGCCCTGGTTTTTGTTTTTTTTTTAACATCTTTTGATATTATTTAAAATAATAGAAGCACTCCTACTGCTCTACTTTCATAATAAACACGCTCCAGCCCTTGGCTCAGGTCAGGTTTACACGTGTCTTTGTCACCTTTGCTCAGTGTCCATCTCTCATGACAGTGCAAGCTCCATGTCTCCAGAGTCCTCTCTCTGCTGCCATTGTGTCTGCAGGGGAGGCAGCTTGGGGAGGCAGGAGCCAGCCAGGGAGAGGGATGCTGGGAAGTGAAGAGGAGGCAAAGGCAGAGAACACTAGGGAGATGCTCCCTGGTTCACTGAGAAAAGCATTTCTCAAAGTGTGGTTGTGGAATCCTTGAAGTCACCCAGAGCCTGTCACAGGAGCCACGAGGTCAAAACTATTTTCTAAACGTCACTTAGACACCATTGGCTTTTTCACTACTTCGCCATCTGCTGAGGTAAAACTTACTAAAAATGGAGCTTAAATTACTAACTGCAGTTATTCTTCACAACTACTTACCTCAGAAACACAATTCAAAGGCAGTGTCATTTCAAAGTGTCTTGTTTGAAGCATTAAAAATTATCTTCATTATTCTGTCATCCTCAAATCCACATTTTACAGCACCTGATGCGATGACACGCAAGTGCACACACAACACTCCTGTTGCGTCCCCAACTACCATGTGCCAAGAAAAATATTTGCATGAGATGAATTAGACAGTTTTTCTTTTTTTGTAGGTAATTCCATCTGCACATGAAGGAATGAATGACAAAATCTGTGGCTATTTGATTCGGTTAATTAGACAGACATTGTCCTGAAAATGAGTGTGTGCTCCTTTGAGAAAATCAACTGACAATTGCTAACTGAGAGTAACTTCTCCTTGACCAAATATAAGTGCTCAGAAAAAACCAGAATCATGGAAAATTGTGTCCTATCACTAACTTGACAATTTCCAGTACTACTTTTACTTTTTGGATTTGTGGTGAAAAATAAAATGAATTTTTTAAAATAATTTGATTCCAGTGTAATGAACATTGAAGAGCTTTATAATTTGTGGAACAATATATTACTTTACAAAAATCACACATTAAAACTAACTGCAGTTAGTTTTATGCAAGAGAGAACTAAGGAAATGTAACAGAATAAGAAATATTTAATGATATTGTTTCAGGTTTCACTTTGCAAATAACCTGGGAGAAAATACCAGCTGTATAGATTTAATTTAGTATCAAAGTGAAATATTCACAATAATGTGAAAACACTACTCCAACATATTTGTGTGAGGCTGTAGACATTTTTTCATAGACTTCAACCAGAACCACAGCTAAATGCAGAAGGAAACTTGAAAATCCTACTGTCTTCTAATGAGACAGACAAGAAAAAACAATGAGACAGACAAGAAAGACAACTGCAAACATAAACCACGTGAAAGATCCACTCTTCCCATTGCCCTGATTAAAAGAAGTTATTTAACAGGCATTGGTTATTGATTATCTATTAAGACATTGATTATTACTATAATTCTAAATGAAACAACTACATGATCAAACTCGCTTTATTCCCAGTGTGGTAAGTATGGGGAGCGATACCTCCTAAACAAGATTATGCTTGGCGTCCTCCCTAATTTGTCAGACTGGACACGGATCCGGAAGGAAAATACTGAGAATCACAGACCCAGTGCTTGGGTCACAGAGACAGGGTGGGGAAGCTTTGGGTGAGGAGAGGAGGGGCCAGAGCAAAGCCCCAGGGCCCCAGTCTGGTTCTCATAATTCCAGGCCCCAGGGCTGTGTCTAGGGCAGGAAGGTTACTGTTGGGGATACCCCACTGCCCCCTTAGCCTCCCTTCTGTCTCCACCACCTTTGATGGGCCCTGGACACTTGTGACTCCTCCCCAGTTCTCAGTCCCCAGTGCCTGGAGGTTCCCAGAGAACCAGTCAGCATCACTGCCTGCCCAGTTAAGTCTCCACCCACCAGCCTAGGGTCAGAAGCTCCCCAGACCCCAGCAGTGCTGTTCTTGGGGCCCCCAACCCTCCTCCTGCTGCTTCTCTCCAGGGCTCTGGCCCAGACAGACACCTGGGCTGGTGAGTGCAGGGTGGAGGGAAAAGGCTTCTGCAGAGGAAGCAGCTGCCTTAGGGCCCTCTGTCACCCCCGTGGCCCCCTCAGTCCTGGTCCCTTTCTGTCCCCCCACCCTGCCTCCTCCTTTTGTCCCCTGAGTCTTGCCCCTTCTGGACCCGCTGCCCATGTTCAGTCTCTGGAGCTCCCTCCCTCCTGGACACTTTCTCCCCTGCCCCATCTCCCCGGGACTCAGGACCTGCCCTGGGAGGAGGGTCCGCCCGGCTTTCACCCCTCCCCGCTCCCAGGCTCCCCCTCTCTGAGGGTGTTAGAAATGGTGATGTCCCGCCCGGCCTCGGGGAGCCCCGGTGGATCGCGGGGGCTACGTGGACAACACGCAGTTCGGGGTTCAGCAGCGACTCCCCGGGCCAGAGCGCGGAGCCGCGGGCCCCTGGGCGGGCGGGCGGGGCGGGAGGTCGGGCGAGGAGACGCGGCTCCGCAGACACTCGGCGCGGAGGCTCCAAGCGCTCCTGGAGGCCCCGCGCGGCCGCCGCAGCCAGAGCCGGGCCGGGGAGCAGCGCGGGCCGGGGCGGGTCACCGCTCCTGCCCCACCCCCCGCCCCGAGTCTCGGGGCCCCGTGACCCCCGAGGCCGTGGCCCCTGCCAGGCCCCTTGACCAGGGAAGAGTCCGCGGGACTTTCCCCCTTTAGGTTTTATTTAAGTTTGGGATTATTCAGGGCGGGAGATCGGGTGCGGGCGGAGACCACGGGGTGACTGAAGGGCGGGCTCAGGGTCTCCCACGATCCAGAGGACTCTGGGCTGCGCCGCGGGGCCCGACGGCGCCTCCCCCGCGGGCACGACCAGCTCCCCACGACGGCGCCGGGGACGCGCCCTGGGCGGGGACCTGCGCGCCTGGACCCGGCGGGCCCGCGGCTCAGCTCCCCGGCGCGAGGGGGAGGGGGAAGGTCGGGCAGAGCAGGACGGGAGCAGCCTGGGGGCGGGTGCGGGGAGGGGCCCCCAGACTCCTGGGGATGGGGAAGGAGGCGCCGCAGCTCAGAGGTGAGAGGGCTGCGGGGCCTTTGATCTCCCTGAGGCGCGCACCCCGCAGGGAAATGGAATCATGGTGAGGAAGCGCCCCCTTCTGGCCAGAGAGGGAGCTGTCGGCCACGTTTTCCAGCTCTGGGATGGAGACTGGCCTGGAGGCTCCTGCTTTTTCTGAAGGACAGTTAAGGAATCCAGTTTCTCCTGAGAAAGAGGGGACACCACCCCTGAAATCACCCTTCACTGGATCCTTCTGACCAGCAGCCATCGTAGGAGCAATGAGTTTCTCTCTCGAGATCTTGTTTTTGGTCAGAGCATTTTTGGAGATCTTACTCCTGCCTGTCTGTGTCATCACCCTCCACCCAGGTCAGCAACAAAATGCTCAGAGACCTGCATCCCTCCCTGGGCTCTCACCTACTACCCCAGACTCCCAGACCAGGCTGGTTTCTGGGGTTTGTGCCCCTCCCTCCATCTACACTGTTCTCTCCACTGGAGGATGGTCACATGAGGCTGCTTCAGTGTCCATGGAGGAAACAAAAAGCATTAAAATTCCATTTCTTCCTACTCAGGCCCCCCAATCGCCATATGTGACCCATCACCCCATCTCTGAGCATGAGGTCACCCTGAGGTGCTGGGCCTTGGGCTTCTACCCTGATGACATCACCCTGACCTGGCAGCGAGTTGGGGAGGACCTGACCCAGGACACAGAGCTGGTGAACACCAGGCGGGGGGCAGTGGGGACTGGAAACTTCCAGAAGTGGGCAGCTGTGGAGGTGCCTTCTGGAGAGGAGCAGAGATACACATGCCATGTGCAGCATGAGGGGTTGATAGCACCCCTAGTCCTGAGATGGGATAAGGAGGGAAATGTGGGCACAGAGGCTGACTCGGGGCCATCAGAAGCCCTTCTGGAGACCTTCAGAGAGTCAGACCGAGGCCTCAGGCTCAGGGTCTGACCTTCCCTTCCCTTCCAGTGCCACCTCCTCAGTTCTCCATCCTTGCCGTGGTCCTCATTTCCAGCTCGGTTTTCTTTAGAGGTGCTCATTGGACACAAGGTGGTTCATGTGTGACGTGGAGGAAGAAGTGCTCAGGTAGGGAAGGGAGTGGGGGATCTTGTCCACTGGGGGCTTTCATGTGCCAGGGAGAACTTGCCCTGCCTGGTTAATGGGAAGTACCATCCACACACACGGGTGTTGCCCAGAGGGCATTTGGTCCAGTCCCCCTTCATCTCCTTTCCTCATTTTTCCCAGTCCTGACCTGGGTCTTTAGTCCCAGTTCTGGAAACTTCCCTGTTCTGCAGGATTAAAAGATTCCTTTAGGACTTCTGACCTGACTACTCCCTGGTCTCACCTGATGCTTCTTCCCACAGGAGGACAAGGAGGAAGCTACACTCAGGCTGCAAGTAAGTGTGGTCAAGGCTTTGATCCCTGAGCCCTGGGAATGGTGTAGATGGAGCCCATGGGGGAGTCACTCTCATCAGTTTCTCCTGTGGTCTCATCTCTCACCAAGTTTTGTTGTGTTCTCCCCCAGGCAGCCACAGTCCCTGTGCTCTGAAGTGTATCTCCGCCCCTATAGGTGAGACCCTGGAGAATTGCAGTGGGGGTGGGGATTGAGGCAGAGAGGCTGGGACTATGCAATGGGGATGCTTTCAGGAGGACATCTTGGGAATGCAGTGGACCATTGATAATGTTAACACTCGGGTAATGAGTGAGCTGTCAGGGGTGAAGATGCCACCACATCCTAGCAGGGGCCAGGACAGGAGGAGGGGTCCCGCCCAGCTCCTTACACCTCAAGCCAACCATAAACCTCCTTCTCTTCTGCAGGTCCAATGCTTTTTCAGTCCCACTCAGAAGCTCCTTCTCCATGGAACTGTATTTATTGGGGTGTTGTTCTGACACTCTTTACACTGTGTGAAATTTGAATTACTTTATTCTGGGGCTTGATGTTAATTGACTTCCCATCATTTTATATTGTGTACCCTGTCATTCTTGTTACACACACACACACACACGCACACACACACACACACACGCGCACATTCCCCTCTCCTTGGGAACCAGACCCTCACTCAGCACTGGGGTACTCTGACCCTCTGTCTCTGGTCCCCTCAGAGCCTCCCTCTCTGCAGTGTCTCTACTCAGCAGTGCCTGGGCAGCCCCAGGAGTCCCTGCACCTCCTGCCTCTGCCCTTGTGGGCAACCAGCCCCTCACCCTGCATGGCAGTGAGGAGGCGAAGGCCAAGTCCTGAGGTCACTGACCAATAGAGGAGACAATTTACCTTTTTCTTTTCTTTTCCCCCTCATTGTATTATTCAGTTGAGGTTAGCATTGGTTTACACACTGCATGTGTTCAGAGGCAAGGGTCACATCTCTTCAGATGTTTGTTACCACATCACACCCACCCTAAGGGCACCCGTAGTCTTCACTACAGTCCATCGGGCCCTCTTCCTACTTTGTTTCCTACTCTTACCCCCAGCCATAGCTTCAATTCTACAGTCATATATATAGAATATGTTTTGGTTTAGTTTCATCTGTCCCAACTTTGTTTCTTTATATTCCAAATATGAATGAAATCATCTGTATATAACTTTTTCCTTCAAATTTATTTCACTTAGCATAATCCCATCTATATCTATCATGTTGATGCAAATTCAATATTTCATCTTTTTCACAGCTGAGTAGTATTCCATAGTGTGTATAGCTTGTGTTCTTTATCCCCTCATCTGCCGTTGGGCACTTAGATTGTCTCCATCGCTTGGTTATAGTAGACAGTGCCGCAGTGACTGTAGGAGGTGCATATTCCTTGGAATTAGTGTTTTAATTTCTTTGGATAAATACCATGGAATGGGATCCTTGACCATATGACAGGTCTATTTTGAGGAACCTTCATTTTTTTTTTCCCCATAGGGGCAGGACCAATGTGCTATCCATAGAAAACAGAGGTACCAAGTTACCGCCCCGCCTAAGGAAAGGTGGAGCTGAGCAGGGATGAGAAGCTAAGGAAGAGGAGGAAGACATGGAGCAAGATGGGGAAAGGAGACTGAGGAGGTGCATGGAGCAGAGAGACATGTGAAGAAGAAACCACGCCTTGCTTCTCACTTGGACTTGTGCCATGGAGTTGGGGACATGGAAAGAGACATGTGAAAGGGATTAAAAACATGGGTGAGAGACTCATGGGGAGGCTGACAATGACCGCTGTTATCTTGTCATGGATTTAGATTTTGTTCTTTTCCTTCCAGACTTGCCTGGCCCCTCCTGACCCTTTCCCATGGGTCTCTACCAGTAGGTGCCTTAGCCTTGTGGCAGGCGTTCGGGCCCCAGTGGGCCTGCTTTGGGCCCAGCCTGTTTGGCTGGGCATTGACCCATGAGGGGACGGGTAACTTTGGGTGCTTCACTTGGGAACTATACTAACTATATTCTTTCTCTTCTTCTCTCTCTATTGCACACTGATTCTCTACTTTATAGTAATTGTATTAAAGTTCTTTTCTATTGAAGGTCTTACACTTTAGTGTATGTTTTGTCTTTATGCAGCTGATGGCAGATCCCATGTAGAGTGTGCAGTTTTGAAGGTCCAGGGAACCCCTCATTCTGCCCACTGACAGGACAAGACATCATTCCCACCCACCATGTGCCAGAGTTCCTTTTTCTCCACACCTTTCAATGGGTCATTCTCACAGATGTGAGGTGGGAACTCACTGTGGTTTTATTTATTTTTTAAAGATTTATTTATTTATTTATACAAGCACTGGGTACAGTAAGAAGCGCAGGAGGGTGAGAGAATTCACCAAAGCCAGAGCAGGGAACAGAATAGGCAGGCTGACGAAGAAATACACTGCTGAGGGGAGCAGCAGGAGGGGCAGGTGAGGTCTGTTGCACCATGTGGGACCCTCGCCTGCGGCCGGGGATCAAACTGGCTTGCAGAGGCTGCTGGCAGCTTCGCAGCCCAGTGCTCAACCGCTGCGCCACCAGGGGAGACCTTCATTGTGGTTTGAATTGGCATTTTTCTGACAGCACATGATGATAAACTTGTATCCATATATCTAATGGCCACATGTGTATCTTTTTTAGAAAAGTACCTATTTAGCTCCTCTCCTCTGTTTTGAGGTATTTTCTTGTTTTGGAGTTCTTTGTAGATCTTGGATATTAAATCCTTATTGGATTGATGATGTACAAATAGTTTCTCTAATTTGATATTGTCTTTTCATTTTAATGATAGTTTCCTTCACTATGTAGCTTTTTAGTCTGATGTGATTCCACTGGTTCCTTTTTGCTTTTGAATCCTTGGAGCACAGAAGACACTATGGGCAGTGAAAATCCTCTGTATGATATTCTCATGATGGACACAGGTCATTACACGTGTCCAACACCCCAAGAATGGACAATACCAGAGTAAACCCAAAGGGAAACCATGACTTTGCAACTATGACGAGCAGGTCCATTACTTGTAACCCACGTGTCAGTCTGGTCTTAACACGTGATTTGGTCATGATGTGTGAAGAGTTTTATAAGTTGAGGAATGAAGTGTAATTTACTTTAGAAAACATATTTCATGCTCATACAAGGACATTTAAATAACACTCAAGGATACGCATAAGTCATTCCCCTCCACCCCCAACACCCCAATCAGCCAGTATCTGCTCAAAACCTAGCAATTTATCTTTTCTCTTCCAAATATATGTATCTCCATGCTCCTGTCTGGGCAACAGTGTTCGTTTTCCCATCAGTAAAGGAGTTCAGGTCACAGAGTTGGGGGGAAACATTTGCAAATCACGAATCTGACAAAGGACTGTATCTACAAATAATGCCGAAAACTCAATGATCAGAAAGAAATAACCCAATTTTAATAAGGACAAAAATAGTGTAATAAATGAATGGCACCTCATCTGTAAAAATGTACAAAACTTCTATACAAACGGCAACTGTATTCATAGAAAAGTGAAAATATGAACAAATGCTCACTATCACAGTTAAGAACAGTGACACCATCACACCTAGGAGAGACTGAAAATGCAAACTCTGCACAATACCAGGTGCTGTCCAGGGTGTGAACAACAGAAGCCTCATTACATTCATTTTTTAAAATTTTTTTATTTATATAAGAGCTGGGGTACAGGCCCAAGTCGCGGGAGAGTGAAAGGGTTCACCAGAGACCTGATTCACCAGATCTGATGAATCAGGATTCACCAGAGTGGGGAGCAGAACAGACAGACGAACTGAAAGCACTGCTGAGGGAAGCAGCGGGCGAGAGAGGAGATGTCTGCCCTGCCAAGTGGGAGTCTTCCTGGCTGGCCAGGAATCGAACCTGCACTGTGAGGCTGCGGACAGCTTCACAGCACTACGTTCAACCCACTGTGCCACCGTGGAGGGCCCTCATCACATTCATTTTAAAAGATGCTTTAGGGGCTGAGAGACACATCAGAGCCCTGGGCACTATTGTTGCCTGGTTGAGAACAAAACGGAACCTGGTAAGAGATGACACCACAGGAGGGACTGATGAGGGTGACTCCCCCATGGAGTCCATTTACACTGTCCCCAGGGGCTCAGGGTCAAACCACTGATCTACACTTACCTAGAGCCTGAGTGTAGCTTCCTCCTTGTCTCCCTGTGGGTAGAAAAATCATGTGAGACCAGGGAGCAGTCAGGTCAGAAGCCTAAAGGAATCTTCTAATCCTGCACCACAGGGAAGTTTCCAGAACTGGGACTAAAGACCCAGGTCAGGACTGGGGAAAAAGAAGAAAGGAGGTGAGGGGGGACTGGAGCAAATGCCCTCTGGGCAACACATGTGTGTGGATGGCACTTCCCAATAAACAGGCAGGGCAAGTTCTGCCTGGGACATGGAAGCCCCCAGTGGACAAGATCCCTCACTCCTTTCCCTACCTGAGTGCTTCCTCCTCCACATCACAGCTGCAGCCACCGCAGCTCCAGGGAGCACAGCTCCAAGGAGAACCAGGCCAGCAATGATGCCCGCGGTGGGGATGGAGGACTGAGGAGGGGGCACTGGAAGGGAAGGGAAGATCATACCCTGAGCCCCAGACCTTATCCTGACTCTCTGAAGGTCTCCAGAAGGGCTCCTGATGGCCCTGAGAACAGCCTCAGTGCCCACATCCTCCTCCTTACCCCATCTCAGGACTTGGGGCTCCAACAGTCCCTCATGCTGCACGTGGCACGTGTATCTCTGCTCCTCTCCAGAAGGCACCACCAGAGCCGCCCACTTCTGGAAGGTTCCATCTCCCCCAGGCCTGGTCTCCACCAGCTCCATCTCCTGGGTCAGGTCCTCCCCATCTCGCTGCCAGGTCAGGGTGATGTCCGCTGGGTAGAAGCCCAGGGCCCAGCACCTCAGGGTGACCTCATCCTCAGAGGTGGGGTGGTGAGTCACATGTGTCCTTGGGGGATCTGAGGTGGTAAATCAGAAAAGTCATTTTGTGTTTCCTCCATGGACACTGAAGAATCCTCATGAGAGCATCCTCACAATGGACAAGACAACTGGTGTGGCAGGAAGAAGCATAAACTGTAAAAAACAGGCTAATCTGGGGAATCTGTGTGATTCTCCTATTCCTAAGAAAGTTCTGGAATGAGGAGGAAAGCCCAGGGTAGGATGAAGCAGAGGGAGTGGAACACAGACTTTTTATTCCTGACCTGGGTGGAAGGTGAATGACACAGAAAAGCAGGAATCACATAACTGAAAATGTTCTCAGACCAGAAACAAGACTGAGAGAGAAACTCGTGGTTCTCAAACAGGCCCCTGGTCAAAAGGACCTGGTGACGTGTGATGTCAGGGACTGTCTGTCTTTCTCAGGAGAGACGGGATCCCTTCCCTGTCCTTCAGGAGAAGCCAGAGTCTCTGGGAGTCTCTCTAGTGCAGAACATGAAACCCAGGGGAGCCCCCCTCTCGGGACTAGAGAGAGGACTCATTTCCCGCAGTGACTCCAGGCAGGGGGGGGACCGGGAGGCCTCCAGGCCCCTCTTACCCATGCGCTGCAGAGTCTCCTTCCTGTACTCCAGGCATGTGCGCAGCCACCTCAAGCACCTGCCATCCGCATAGTTCCTGAATTTCTCTGCCTCACCCTGGGCCTCCCACTCGCGCCGGGTGATCTGAGCAGCCATGTCCGCAGTGGTCCAGGAGCGCAGGTTCTAGTTCAGGGCCAGGTAATCAGCGCCGCGAACTGATCATACCCGCGGAGGAGGAGCCCTTTGGGCCCCAAGTCGCAGCCAAACATGTTCTGGAAGGTGTGAGAGCCTGTCCAGGCCCCGTCACCCCGGGATCTCCCCGCCCACGCCCCCTCCCGCCGGGAATAAACTAAACAGAATGAAATGGGGTGAAAGTCCCGCGGGCTGTTCCCGGGCAGGTTGCAGAGAAGCCTGGAGGGGGAGACCCTGGGCGACCCCCGTCCGTGGGGATGGGGGTGCTGACCCGGCCCGGACCCGCGCCAGCTCACCGGTCTCGCTCTGGTTGTAGAGGCCGCGCAGGGAGTCCAGGTGCTCTCAGTACCTCAGTGCGCTGTCCCTTAGGATCCGCGTCCTCCCGTCCCGCTCCTCCTGCTCCTCCTGCTCCTCCTGCCCCGCCCAGGGCGCCCGCGGCTCCGCACTCTGGCCCGGAGAGTCGCTGTCGAACCGCCCGAACTGCGTGTCGTCCACGTAGCCCACGGCCATGAAGCGGGGCTCCCCGAGGCCGGGCCGGGACATCGCGGTGGAGAAAGTCCTCAGGGAGTGGGGGCCTGGGGGCGGGAGGGGAGACCCGGCCTGTTCTTCTCCCCTTCGGGGGCTCGAGTCCCAGGGGGCGCCCACGAGACAGAAAGTGGGTGAAAGACGAGTGAGAGTGAAAAGCGGCTGCGGGACGAAAATGGTCGGGACTCGGGGGGCCAGAGGAGGCTGGGGTCTCGGGGGACGGAAAGGGGCCAGGACGGGGCGGGGCCGAGGTGGGGGGACAACTAGGGCGGCGGCGAGGTCGCGCCTTTCCCACCCCCGCTCACGCCCTCGCTCCCGCCTCTGGGAGCGCCCTGTCCCCTCCCGACCCGCACTCACCCGCCCGGGTCTCCCTCGGGGCCGCGGCCCCCGCGAGCAGGAGCAGGAGGGCTGCGCCCCCCATCCCCCAGGACGCGCCTCCACCCGGGCTGGGGAGACGGAGTCCCGGGGGGCGGGCGGGCGAGGGCTTTGGAACGGGAACCGCGGGGCTGCTGATTGGCTGCTCCGGAGACCTCCAGGCAATGGGGAGTGAGCCCTGGGGTGAGTCACCAGTATCCAGGCAGGAGGACCCGCCCAGGCTGTGAGCCCAGAAGGGGAACCGAGGGGAGGGGGCGAACCCCCAGCAGTCACCTTCCAGCCCTGCACCCCGCGCTGGGGACTGAGACCCAGACAGCCACACCCGGAGACCTGGGACTTTGCCGCCCCCTCCTATCCTGCTCTGAGACCTTTGCCACACCGTGTCCCTGAGTCCAGGCCCAGGGAATGGGTCCGCAAGTCTCAGACATTTTTCTTTCAGAAACTCTGTTCAGTCTCACAAATTATTACGGATCCCATGTATAATTTTGTTACGTGGGTTACAGCTTTAAATATTTACTTTACTAGAATAAAACCTTTTTAAAAGATGTTATTGCTTCTTTACTTTAGAATATAAATAACCTGGGGCCTCCCTGTTGGCACAAGGGGTTAAGCATCAGCACTGTGAAGTGACCTGTAGCTGCAGCAGCACAAGTTGGCCAGGGAGCAACTCATATGGCACCGCAGACCTCTCCTGCCTCACCTGCTGCTCCCCTCAGCAGTGGATTTCTGTAGATCTGCCTGTTCTGCTCCCCACTCTCTGTCTTTGGTGAATCCACTCACCTGCCACACCTCTGGCCTGTACCCCAGTTCTTGTATGCATAAATAAATAAATCTTTTTTAAAAAGAATACTAATAACCTATGATATGCTAATGATGGAGTTTTTGAGTCAGTGGGTTTGGAGTGAGGGATTCTTGGGGTCACTCTGGGAAAGATGTCACCAGGGCTCCCATTTCAGCAGTACGTGGAGAGTTCCCCAGGCAAGTTTCTTCACGAGACAGAGACACTAGTTATATTTAAAGGGAAGGTTTTTTACGGGGAAAAGGATGTCCTAAAGCTAATTCCATACAGGCTTTGTGGACTCCACCCCCACCCCAGGCCAAAGCCAAAGACACTGGGAACTCCAAATCCCATCACCACCCAAGGGAAGGTGGCTGGGATCTGAGGGTGGGGTTAAGCAGCCAGGTTTGGTATAAAACCAGACACGTGGGCTTTGGTGGGGGGCTCTTTTTTTGGCTCTCCGCCAGCTGGCAGTGCTTGGCCAGCTCTGACAGTGCCTTTGTGTTTCCAGGTTGGCGAATAGGGTAGGACGCATTAAAGACTTTATTTCCCTATTTTCTCCCTGAGTTGTACATTTCCTCATGTCCCTTTCCCTTTTATTAACCTTTTGTGTGTGCCTGTAGGGGAGTACAAATAAGTCCCTTTTATGCGCGCAGGTGAGAACCCACAGCCAGGCAACCCATTTTTATATCGGGGCTGCTCAGGTTTATTAGGGAAAGGTTTATTAGGGAAAGGGACAGAAGAGTAAAGGATATTTGCATAGACACAGGTGGGCAGGAAGAGCTGCCCAGAAAGGGACAGGTTTGCTGAGAGAGGCCTGCATGGTTGCAAGTGGGCAGCCTTGAGGAGAGCTGCCTCCACTGAGGGAGGTCAATGAAGAGAAGTGCAGGCATGATACAGGTCATGGGCAGGCAGGAGGCTGCTGCCCTGCGGAGGAGAGATTTGGTGAAAAGAGGCACCTGCATAGTCACAGGTGGACAGAGGGAGTGCTACCCCAGCCTGTGCAGAGACCGCACTAATACAGTCTTCTGTTGGGGAGGGGCCACTCCTTGTGAGCCTTTGGGTTAGTTGCTGATTATGGATAACTGTGCAGAATCTGAAAGCGACCAGAGATTCCACCATGGGCTCAATCTCCATATCTTTACCCTTGGGCCTGTGCTCTAGACAGCAGTCTGATACCTGCTTGGATTTTCTGTTTTGTAATCTAGGCTTTGGTGCCTACGGATCTTGGTTTCTAGATCTGTGTCAGTGGCTGTGTTAATCCCTTCTACCCCCTGCTCCTTGTGTGAGCCAGATTTCTGGTCTTGGGGAACCTCCTTTCCAGTCTTTTTATATTGCTGTTCTCCATCATTTACTAACTTGACAACTTCCAGTACTATTTTTACTATTGGGATTTGTGGTGCAAAATAAAGTGAAAAAAATTTTTTTAAATAATTTGATTCCAGGGACCTCCCTGGTGGCGCAAGGGGTTAAGACGCAACCTATGAGGTAATCAGAAGCCTCTGCAGCCTCAATCTGCTCTGGATTCCCAGGCCAGCCAGGGAGCAACCCACATGGCATAGCAGACCTCTCCTGACTAGCCCACTGCTACCCTCAGCAGTGTCCTTTGGTCAATCTGCCTGTTCTGTTCCCCACTCTGTGTCTGGTGAATCCTCTCACCCCCCACACCTCTGGTCTGTTCTCCAGCTCTTGTATGCATAAATAAATAAATCTTTTAAAAAATAAATAATTTGATTCCAGTGTAATGAATACTGAAGAGCTTTATGAAAGGTTTGGCCTGGTAAAGAAAAGGAGAGCCAGGCTAAACTTTCTCAAAGGAAGGGAAAATTTATTGCGCCCCGGGCGGACTTCACGGACCCATGGTGGGGGTCAGTGAAGCCTGGTGGGCTGTTCCCAGGTGGGCTGCCTGGTGGGTTTTTGCATTTGGCCTCCTGCATGGACCTTGACTTTATAACTTAGTGGAACAATATATTACTTTAAAAAAAAAATCACACATTAGCACAAGACCCAACCAATATGCAAGAGAGTGATGAGAAAATATATTATTGAGCAAATGAATATAAAGATTCCAGCAGAATTTCCAGTCTAGGTGCAATTGTAATAGAGTGGTGCCCAGGAAAATGTTCCCTCGCCCCACCCAAAGGAGGGTGGAGCTAAAGAGAAGAGAAGAACCTGGAGAGGAGACAGAAGAAGAAATGAAGCAGGATGGAGCCAGAAGGAGACATGGAGGAGGCACATGGAACAGAGAGACACGTGAAGAAACTGCGTTTGCCTTTTGGTCCTGAAACAGACGTGGTTGAGAGACCCATGGGGAGGAGAGCAATGTTAGCTTTTATCTTGATTTTGATTTTGCTCTTTTCCCTCCAGACTTGTCTGGTTATTTCTGATCCTTTTCTGTGGGTCCCCACTAAAAGATGCTTTAGATTTGTGGCAGGCTTTTGGGCCTCGCTCTGGGCCAATCCCATTCGGGTGGTCTTTTACCCATGAGGGGACGGGTAACTTTGGGTGCTGGATTTAGAAACTATATTCTTTGTCTTTTCTATATAGTTTACTAATTGTATTCAATTTCCTTTCCATTACAGTCTTAAATGTTTTGTCTTGATATGGCCGATGACAGAACCTATTTAGAGCAGGCAGGTTTGCGGGGCCTGGGGTGCTCCTCTCCCTGCCCTGTAACACAATGAACACGCCCATGCAGGCATAATTAACAAGTTTGCTTACTCACAGCTCTTTCCCTTCTAAGATGCATGGCCAGGGCCTGAGCACTCTTATCTACAACGTTGGGCAGTAAACCAGCTGGCCTGTCTCTTAAAGGGCATCCTCAAATACCTCATCTTGCCCCCTTTGCCTGGCGCCCCTTGTCTGGGGACTTTGCAGCAAATGGTTGTGCCTGCTTGTAGGGTAAAGAAAATATCAAGCTTTTCTGCCCTTCCGCCATCAGGATAGATGATGGATCCTTGTCCTGAATGCGTGCCTGATGGCGGGCACCTGGAATAGGGTGTGGGCATAGGTAGATGGGATTCAGCTGAGCTAAGACTGTGCTTTTAAGGGCGGCATCACGGGGATGCCAGCAGCAGCAGTAGAAGCCGAAGCCGAAACCGAAAGAGAAGCCGAGATCACCAGAGAGCCCAGATCGAGTGAGGATTTGCTGGGGGCTGGGAGGCCTGCCAGCGTCCCGCCCCCCCCAACACCCCTGCCTGCCATATGCCTGGTGAACCCCAATAAAAGACCTGCAAAAAACCCACTGAGGACTCTGACTCCTCCTTTACCCGGTCTGCATGGGATCAGAAAACCTGCACTGTATCCAGTCCTGACCCTGTACTGCTGAAAACGATGCTATTGATGGAGGACAGGAATGAAAAAAACTGAAGAAAGGAAGCACCACAAGACCAGAAACCTGGCTGTAGGATAAATGGTTTTCAGGCTTTTCTGCCCTTCCACTATCAGGATTGCCTTGCCTGATGGGGCACCTGCAGTTGTTACATTGTTGCAAGCTGTCTGGTTTACTTCTGTGGGCCGTGGGAGGGGTATTGAGATAGGCTCCAGAGAAGCAGAAGCAGGAGAGCAGCAGAAGAGAAAAGGGGAGAAAGTAGCCAGAGAAGCCCAAAGTGAAGACTTGCCAGGGGCTAGGAGGCCTGCAGGCTTTCTGGCCCCCTGGCACCCCTGCCTACCCTGTACCTGTTTGCCACACTACATGTAAAGCTCAATAAAAGCCTAATAAAATCAATGCGGGCTCCAGGACTCTCCTTTACCCCATCTGCCGAATGATAAATAACCTGCTCTGTGGCCATCCTGGTCCTACACTGGCTCTCACAAGGATGGGGGTAGAAGAGATTAGCATAACCATCAACACAGTTGTGGAAACTAGGATCCTTCTGCTCAGACTACACAGTTGTGAAAACTAAGATCCTTTGGCGCCAAAGCCTAGATTACAAAGCATAACATCCAAGCAGGTATCCCAGGGTGCATCCAAAGGTAAAGATATGGAGATTGAGCCCATTGTGGAATTTCAGGTCTTTTTCAGATTCTGCAAAGTTATCCCAAATCAGCCACTAACCCTAAAGCTTACAAGGAGTGGCCCCTCCCAACAGAAAAGGACTATATCCCTCTGCCCACCTGTGACAGATACCTCTCTCCGCAGGGCAGCAGCCTCCCTGCCTGCCATGACCTGTACCTGCCAAGGCTTCTCCTCACTGACTTCCCTCAGTGGAGGCAGCTCTCCTCAAGGCCGCTCGCCTGCAACCACGCAGGCCTCTCTCAGCAAACCTGTCCCTTTCGGAGCAGCTCTTCCTGCCCACCTGTGTCTATGTAAGTGTCTTACTCTTCTGTCTCTTGCCCTAATAAACCTTCCCTTTAAATATAACTAGTGTCTCTGTCCCGTGGAGAAACTCGCCTGGAGAATTCTCCATGTGTCGCTGAAATAGGAGCTCTGGTGAAACCTTTCCCA
Organism: Talpa europaea; assembly: GCF_964194135.1. NCBI lineage: Eukaryota > Metazoa > Chordata > Mammalia > Eulipotyphla > Talpidae > Talpa > Talpa europaea. The sequence goes on along the minus strand of NC_140068.1, from coordinate 125,691,251 downwards.
GAGTGACCCCAAGGACCCCACATTCTAAACCCACAGACCACAAAAACCACATCACTATCAATGTAAGAGATATGGACACAGTTGTGTATAAAAGGAACCCTTGGTCTTTATTTTTTGTTTTGTTTTGTTTTGTTGATTTTTTTAAAATAAATTTTATTTTTATATTCCCCATACAATTGGAACCCCCTTATTTTGACCCCAATCCCTCCCCTCCCCGCCCCCCAACCCCCATAGAGTGTCTCTGGTTCATAGTTGTTTGTTGATTTTGATTTTCACTTTCTTATAGTTATTCATTTTCCTGGTCCCTTATTTAAGTTTTCTAGATTCCTGCTATGAGTGAGACCATCCGGTAGTTTTCTTTTTCTTTCTTGCTTATTTCGCTGAGCATGATCCCTTCCAGCTCCATCCATGTTGCTTCAAATTGCATGTGTTTATCTTTTTTGAATGCTGAGTAATATTCCATGGTGTATATGTACCACACCTTCTTTATCTCTGAAGAGTAAATGCAAATGGCCAACAGGCATATGAAAAAATTTTGAACATCACTTGTCATCAGGGAAATGCAAATCAAAACTACCATGAGATACCATCTTACACCAGTGAGAATGGCACATACTAAAAAAACTAGCAACAACAAATGTTGGCGAGGATGTAGAGAAAAAGGAACTCTCCTGCACTGCTGGTGGGAGTGCAAACTGGTCCAACCACTATGGAGAGCTGTGTGGAGATTTCTGGACCTACTAAACATAGAGCTTCCATAGGATCCAGCAATTCCACTCCTAGGTATTTACCCAAAGGACACCGAAACATCAATTCCAAAGAGCACCTGCACCCCTATGTTTATAGCAGCACTGTTTACAATAGCTAAGCTTTGGAAACAAACCAAATGCCCTTGGTCTTTAAACCGGTGCTCAAACCTTATGGGGCTACCCAGGTCTGGGACCTCATACATGAATAATAAAGCTGCTGACCTCACCATTCCTGAAGTACCGATTGTTCTTCCTCTGCCTGGATAAAAGGCCAGAATTTATTTCTACAAGAACACTATGGAAATGTAACAGAATAAGAAATATTCAATGATACTGTTTCAGGTTTCACTTTGCAATTAACCTTGGAGAAAATACCAAAACACCACCTGTATAGTTTTAATGTAGTATCAAAGTGGAATATTTCAAATTGTCTGAAAACACTACTTCAACATATTTGTGTAAGGCAGTGTCTGCATAGTTATAGTAAGGCAGTGTGTATTTTTTCATAGACTTCAACCAGAACAACAGACCAAATGGAGAAGAAAATATGAAAATGCAAAGGTCTTCTAATGAGACAGACAAGAAAGACAATTGCAAAAATATAAAATGCAAAAGATCCACTCTTCTCATTGCCCCGATTATTTTCAGAAATATTATTTCTGTTAAGAACACTTTCTGTTAACATGCATTGGGTTATACATATTATTCTAAATGAAATAGTTACATGATTAAACACAGCTTTATTCCTAGGGTGGTAAAGAGGGGTAGTAATACCTCATAAACAAAAGTATACTTGGCGTCCTCACTTATCTGTAAGACTTTATGCAGATTCTGAAAGGAAAATGACTGAGAAGCACTGACCCAGTCCTTGGGCCTGGAATCGGGGAGACAGTGTGACAAAGCTCTGGGTGAGGAGAGGAGGGGGCAGAGCAAAGCCTCAGGGCCCTAGTCTGGTTCCCATAGTTCCAGGCCCCAGGGCTGTGTCCAGGGCAGGAAGGTTACTGTTGGGGATACCCCACTGCCCCCTTAGCCTCCCTTCTGTCTCCACCACCTGTGCTGGACCCTGGACACTTGTGACTCCCCCCCAGTTCTCAGTCCCCAGTGCCTGGAGGTTCCCAGAGAAGCCAATCAGCATGGCCCCCAGTTAAGTCTCTGTCCACCAGCCTAGAGTCAGAAGCTCCCCAGACCCCAGCAGTGCTGGTCATGGGGCCCCCAACCTCCTCCTGCTGCTTCTCTCCAGGGCTGTGTCCCAGGTCCAGGCTGGTGAGTGCAGGATGGGGAGAGAAAAGGCTTCTCTGGTGGAGGCTGTTGACTTAGGCCCCTCTGTCCCCCCACGGTTCCTCTCAGTCCTAGTGCCTTTCTGTCCCTCCCACACTAGCTCCCTCTTCTGTCCCCCTGAGTCCCACTCCTTCTCCACCTGATGCCCCTTTTCAAGCTCTGGAGGCTCCTCCTTCCCTGAACACTTTCTCCCCTCATGCCCCATCTTCCTGGGACTCAGGACCCAGGGAGATGGGTCAGCCTGGCTTTCACCCCTTCCTGCCTCCAGGCTCCCACTATCTAAGGCTTTTCGAAACCAAGATCTCCCAGGGCCTCCGGTGGCACAGTGGTTGAGCGTCGCACTGCAAAGCTGTCTGCAGGCTCTGCAGCACTGGTTCAATTCTACGCTGGCCAGGGAGAAGCCCACATGGCACAGCAGACCTCTCCTGTCTCACCCACTGCTCCCCTCAGTAGTGTCTTCGGTCCGTCTGCCTGTTCTGCTCCCTACTCTGTCCCTGGTGAATCCTCTCACCCTCCCACGCTTCTGACCTGTACCACCAAGACCTCCCAGCCCAGCCTCAAGGAGCCCCAGCACATCGCCGTGGGCTACATGGACGACACACACAGTTCAGGCAGTTTGACAGTGACTCTCCAGGTCACAGTGTGGAGGTGCTGGAGCCCAGGGTAGAGCAGATGGGACAGGAGGATCTGGACAATGATACAGAACCAAAGACAAGAGGCACAGAGGTTCAAAGCTGCCCTACATGGCTCCTGGAGGACCTGCGCAGCTACTACAATCAGAGCTAGGATGGTGAACAATGTTTGCCCAGGGCAGGTCACAGATCCCATTCCACAGTGATTTCGAGAGGCTATGGCACCTGTCATAGTGGAGGAGGAGTTTGGGCAAAGCACAAAATGAACAACCTGGAGGGCAGGTGCGTGGAGTGACTCCCAAGACTCCTGCAGATGGGGAAGGAGGTGCTGCAGCTCAGAAGTAAGAGGTGCTGAGGAGTCTTTCATCTCCCTGAGGCTTACACCCCTCAGGGAAAACGGACTCATGGTCAGAAAAGCGCCCCCTTCTGGTCAGAGAAGGAGCTGTCTGTCACATTTCAAAACTGTAGTAGAGACTGGTCCAGCGGCTCCTATTTTTTCTGAGGGACAGTTAAGGAATCCAGTTTCTCCTGAGAAAGAGGGGAGACACCCCCTGAAATCACCCTGCATAGGATCCTTTTCACTGGCAGTCTTCTTAGGAACAATGAGTTTCTCCCTCAAGATCTTGATATTTAGTCAGAGAGCATTTTTGGAGATCTCACTCCTGCCTGTCTGTGTCATTACCCTCCACCCAAGTCAGCAACAAAATGCTTAGAGACCCGCATCCTACCCCAGGCTCTCACCTACTCTCCCGGACTCCCAGACCAGGCTGGTTTCTGGGGGTTGTGCTTCCTTCTTCCAAGCATATTGTCCTGTCCATTCTGAGGATCGTCATGAAGCTGCTTCAGTGTCCATGGAGAAAATATAAACCATAAAATTTCCGATTCTTCCCACTCAGACCCCCAAAGGGCACATGTGGCCCACAACCCCATCTCTGAGCATGAGGTCACCCCGAGGTGCTGGGCCCTGGGCTTTTACCCTGTGGACATCAGCCTGAACTGGCAGAGAAATGGGGAAGAGCTGATGCAGGACATGGATTGGGTGGACGCCAGGCCTGCAGGTGATGGAAGCTTCCAGAAGTGGTTGGCTGTGGTGGTGCCTTCTAGAGAGGAGCAGAGAGACACATACTATGTGCAGCATGAGGGGCTGCTGGAGCCCCTTATCTTGAGATGGGGTAAGGAGGGGGACTTGGGCACAGGGCCTCTTCTCCAGGGAATCAGGAGCCCTTCTGAGAACTTCAAAAGCATCATTGCTGACCTGGTTCTCCTTGGAGCTGTGCTCACTGGAGCTGCAGTGGCTGCAGCTGTGATCTGGAGGAAGAAGCACTCAGGTAGGGAAGGGACTGGGGGGATCTTGTCCACTGGGGGCTTTCAAGTCCGAGGGAGAACTTGCCCTGCCTGGTTAATGGGAAGTACCATCCACACACATGTTGCCCAGAAGGCATTTGGTCCAGTCCCCGCACTTCCTTTTTTCATTTTTCCTAGTCCTAACCTGGGTCTTTAGTCACAGTATTCCAGGATTAGAAGATTCCTTTAGGACTGCACGGGCTGACTCCTCCCTTGTCTCACATGATGATTCATCCCACAGGAGGACAAAGAGGAAGCTACACTCAGGTTGCAGGTAAGTGTGGGTCAGGGGTTTGATCCCTGAGGCCCTGGGGATAGTGCTGATGAAGCCATTCAGTTTCCATTCATGATGGTGATTTTCATGTCTTCAGATCTTAAGGCCACGTATTAGTGGCTCAGCTCACCATACAGACATTCACCTCTTCTTTTGACTTCAGCTGTGAACAATAATTTACATTGTGGGGTAGAATTGGAGGCTCATTCCTCCTTTGAAGGAAAGAGACCACAGTTATGGAAGAAGGTGACAGAAGAAAAGCACAGCAGCAAGCAGGAAATGGTTGTGAAAAATGAGAAATTAGGGCCTCCCTGATGGTGCAGAAGGTTGAGCGCAGCACTGTGTAGCTGTCTGCAGCCTCTGCAGTGCCGGTTCGATCCTCGCCAGCCACAGAGCAACCCACATGGCATGGCAGACTTCTCCTGTCTTGCCCGCTGTGCCCCTCAGCAGTGTATTTCGTCAGTCTGCCTGTTCTGTTCCCTGCTCTGGCTCTGGTGAATCTTCTCACCTCCCATGCATCTGGCCTGTGCCCCGGTTCTTCTGTGCATGAATAAATCTTTCCAAAAAAGAGAGAGAGAAATTATTCAATGCTGACTTTACAAAGACTGAGCACATTATTTTTTCTTTAAAGATTTATTTATACAAGAAATAGGGTATAGGCCAGAGGTACGGGAAGGTGAGAGAATTCACCAGAGACAGAGTGGGGAGCAGAACAAACAGACGGACTGAAAGCACTGCTGAGGGGAGCAGCAGGTGAGACAGGAGAGGTCTGCCATGCCATGTCAATAACTCTCTGGTGGGCCAGGAAGTGAACCTGCGCTGCATAGGCTGTGGACAGTTTCGTAGCACTGTGCACAACCCGTTGCACCACCGGGGACACCCTGAGCACATTATTGCTCCATTATTAAATATTTTTAATGAGGGGAAATAATCTATATCCAGCCAGGAGACATAGCAATGACAGCATTTGAAACTCCACATTGAGGGCACTGCTGACAGATAGATGATGGTCATGGTGAGAGACCAAGAGAAACCAACCTCATGGGTAAACACCAGGGTTTGACCTAAGAGGTCACCGTGTCTTCCTAGCCAGTGAATCTATAACTTATATAGTCTCATCAATAATTTTTAAAAAGTTGGAGAGATAGTAAATTATTGAGGGAGCCAGGTAATATACCTTTGCTTTATTTATTTTTTTTTTTTTTAGAGGCATGCTTTATTTATTTGTTTGCTGGTTTGTTTGTTTGTTTTTTGTTTATACATGCACTGGGTACAGTCAGAAGTGCGGGAGGGTGAGAGAATTCACCAGAGCCAGAGCGGGGAGCAGAGCAGGCAGAAGGACCGAAGTACACTGCTGAGGGAAGCAGCGGGCGGCAGGAGAGGTCTGCACGCCATGTGGGACCCTCCTCCGGTGGCCGGGGAGCAGCCGGGGATCGAACCGGCACTGCAGAGGCCGCGCGCAGTCTCGCAACCCAGCGCTCAACCGCTGCGCCACCGGGGAGGCCCAATATACCTTTGCTTTAACTCCCAAAATTCATTAAGGAAAACTCATTGTGCTTAATAGCACCAAGGCTCAGCACCATGACAAGGGAACATAAGTACAGGATTCAGGTGGTGTCTGGTGTCAGGAGTGAGCTCCGTCTTCCTGCTGGTCTGGCAATGACCACTTGTAGTACTTTGTTCACGGGAAGCCTCAGTATGACAGCAGGTCTGATGGAATCTAGTAGTGACTGTGCAAGTGACCCACTTCCTAGCAGGTGTGATGACACTGTCAACTCCTGACACACAGGAAGCTTCTTCTTTGGGGACATTGTGAAATGCATTTTACTGATGAATAGATAAACTGGGATTTCTTTATTTTTTAAGATTTATTTATTTATGTATACAAGAACTGGGGTACAGGCCAGAAGTGGGGGAGTGAGAGGATTCACCAGAAACAGAGTGGGGAACAGAACAGGCAGATTGACTGAAGTACACTGCTGAGGGGAGCAGCAGGCAAGTCAGGAGAGGTCCGCTGCACCATGCGGGTAGCTCCCTGGCTGGCCAGGGATCGAAGTCTTGCTGCAGTGGCTGAGGATAGCATCATAGGTTGTGTCTTAACCCCTTGCACCACCAGGGAGGCCCTACACTGGAATTTCTAAAAAATATCTATACTACCATGATTCAATCCAGATGTGGGGCTATTTAACTAAAGATTTTATGGCTTTTAATTTAAAACCATCATGAAATAATTGTAAAATAGTGTGCATCTAAATGTATTTGGAAAGGGAACATTGATGGCCAAGTAGTATATTTGGCTGCTGGATTTCTAGCTAAACTGATACATTGTGCTTTTGCTTTTTTCAAAGTGAAAAACCTATACTTTTCCTAAAAAGAAATAACTGCCAAATATTTATTCTTGTCACTGAAGACTGGTTTTTCTCTGAGTAAGATGTGGGATTACCAGACCTTTCTGGGCAGAGATTGACATGGTGCAACTTCTTTTTGGAAGCCTCCGTCTGGCTGCTGTGCAGAATCAAGAGGAGAAGGTGATAGGTGGGAAGATAAATGTGGGAAACTAGCACAGGTTCTAAGATGGAAAATTTGGTAGCTTTATGGGGTATGATGAGGAAAGTAACACAGTGTTTGGATCTGGATATATTTAGGGATGGACTTTACAGCATTTCCTAATGTAACATCTGGGTTGTGAGAAAGATGGGTCAGGATGCCACCCAACATCTCAGACTGTGAAGTAGAGATGTGGAGCCCTCGGTGACACGAGCAGGCTTCAGAAGTAGCACATTTGTGGAAATGGCATCCGAGGTGTTCATTAGGAGAGTTGAAGCTGAGGGTTACTGAAAATACAGTGATGGTGGCAAAGGTCAGACAAGCCTGGAGCACAGGTGAAATATGTAAACTGAGAAATAGATCTGGGAGGTGATATGATGTAAATGATATTTGTTGGGTGACCTGATCAGACCAAAGCCCCACTCACTGCACAGTCTGACCCCACGTGGAGAAGACACAAATATCAAAGAGCCCCACTTCAGTGAGCCCAGGAGTCACTGGGATGCTTATGAAGACTGAGAAGGTCTAGAACAGAGCCCGAGAGTCTGTGTTTATAACAGCGCTGGTGCTGATGTGCTGCTTTCATATCACACTTTTAGCAGCAGGTCAAAACCATGACTCCCACCTGGCTGTGCGTCAGCCTCACATGCAGAGCATGTTGAAGAAGAGATTCCCAGGCTCCCTGTTCATCACTCTGAGCTGCTGGATCTGGGCGAGACCTGAGCGTTTGTAACATGCCCACATACATCCTGGGGCTCAACCATGTGGGTCTGCCAGACTTCAGTGGCCCGTTCAGCCACCATTACGGTTACCTGCAGTTCTGCATTCCTATACCAAGGTCAGAACGGTCCAGTCACAGTCATATGAGCCAAACCTTACAAGGTGACTTTCATACCAATCAAGAGCAGAAAGCTGGATCACTCTGGAAAGGGTGTGCATCAAGAGATAGGACCGGGAACACCCTGGGCGCTGAGGACTGATGTATGACAAGGGACCCCAAAGGCTGATCAGTGGAATGCCTTCTTAATAAGATTAGAAACATGGCTGGGGGTTTGGGGTCCAGTTTTCGATTACAACACTTGGTCATCAAGCTGATAACATAGTCAGCAGACTCATGTCCCCCCAAGCCCTTGATGACATTCCCGAGTTTCACCCATCCTTTCTCCTTGTCCTCCTAACGCACGTAGCTGATGCTCTATGATTATTCCACCAATAAAAACGGTCAGGATCTTGCTCGCAGCGGCAGCCTGCATTATGCAGCCTGCTCCACGGCTCCCGCGTCTTTGTCAGTGTGGGGTTGCCCGATGCCACACAGCCAAATTGGGATCCCCCTGATGTCGGTGATCAGGGAGCTGTGAGGACCTGGGAGGAAAAAGACAAGACATGTGCTGGGGGGTCTGTTTTGCTTTCTCTCCCAGAAGGCATATCCAGGTGGGCATGAGGAAGTGGTTCAGCATAAGGAAAATCTGTCACTATTCCTGGATGGATTTCTTACTCGTTTCATACAAATTTACAACATAGATTTTTCAAGTAAAATTTACTAAAGGCATTAATAGATACATGTGAATGTGTATATGCCTGTATATAATAGTGTAGTGTGTAACACTGACTCCAGATCCCTGTGGCTTACCCAGCTCTGTCCTGCCCCCTGAGTGGTGGGACATGTGGGCTTTGTTGGTGCAGCTGCCCCAGTGGGCACAGCCAGAGGCCAGTGGGAGCAGGAGTCTGAAAGGGCTGGCAGATGCAGTGGGGCTTTCCTACCCTGGCACCCTGTGTGTGCAGGTGGGAGCTGGTGGGCGCAGCTCTAGAGGTGGTGGCAGAGGGGGAGTTTCCTGACAGGGGGCAGACAGACTTCAGAGGGCCCCTCCCCCAGAGCAAGCCAGGGTTAAGCACAGGAGCCCCTAGGGCTTGGCTCCTCCATCCCTGGCCCCTCAGAGGAGCTGCTTCTGGGCAGCACCAAGGCCGCCCTGCAGTGGGTGCCACATGACAGCTTCGCTAAGGACCTCCTCACTGAGCTAGGGATGATAGCTGGGGGGCATCAGCTGGGTATGAATGGACCCCACCAGCTCTGGCAGGCTCCAGAAGGCCGCTGCTTGAGGACAGGGCTGAGGCCACCCTGACAGCTGTGGCCACTGCACTCAGCAGCGGGAGTGGCAGTGGGTACAGTAGGTGGGCACTTTACCAGCAGCCACCGTCAGTGTCATGGAAATGGCGGCAACCAATCTGGCAGCAGAGGCTCTCTGTCCCCACACACCACCCCAGGGCATGCAGCCCACTGGGGCTACAGCAGCAAGGTCAGCTTTGAGACCTGTCATTGCTGCTGACTGTCCGGCACCACCTCCCGGTGCTGTTGCCTCCTTCCCTTCAGGCCCAGCATTCAGACTGTGGCTGTGCCTGCTGGGGTGATGCTCAGAGGGGAGCACCCCCGGGGAACACCTCCTGCTGCCACTATGGGTTGGGTCCTGGCCCAGTGCTTCCGGCTGTTCCACCAGCTCCAGGCCCTCCCTGATGGGACTGTACCACCTTACACAGGCAGCCTTAATTTGGGACTATTGGACACAGCGGACACTATCTGGGGTGACACAGCTGGCCACTGAGGCCTTAGAAACTCTTTATTTCCCTGCTCTCCTGTTTGTTAGAGAAACCTCATTGCTGTTCCCTGAGCCTGAGTGGTTGCAATTGAGCACAGGGGTGAGAACCACAGTGTCCTCTCCCCTACCTTAGCTCTGTCTTTCTGAGAGGGGGCCAGGAAGGAAGGGCCCATACCTAGTAGAGGAATCTGCACACATGCAGGCTGCACATACATGCTACATGACTCATGATCTGTTTTCTTTGAACTAAAGCTCTTGTTTAAACTGAGATCCTGCCCTGCTGATGCCCCAAAGAGTGCCGGACACTGATGCCTTCTGATGTACCAGGGGCAGGATACCCAGGAGGTTGATGGCAAGTTCTGGGGCTGCTCATGACAGACAGACACCAAGAGTGTCAGCTGTGACAGGCTGTTCTGATGGATGATTTTCTCAGAACATAAAGGTTTGCCAGCACAGAGAGCCCCGGGAGACACACAGGAGAGAGGCGTGTGGAGAAGCTGCCTTGCTTCTTGGCTTTGGACTTGAACCAGGAACTTAGAGACATGGAAGGAGACTCCTGGAAGAGACCCAGGGGGGAGACAGACCTTTCCCTTGTACTTTAATTTTGCTCCTTTTGGCCCAGACTTACTGGCTCCTTTCATCCACTTCCCAGGTCCCCCACCTGAAGGTGCCTTAGCATTGGGGGACCTTTCAGGCCACAGTGGCCTGCTTTGGGCCAAGGCTGTGTGTTTGGGTCTTTACCCACGAGGGGCTGGGGAACTTTGGGTGTTTTATTCCTAATGTTATTTCTTCCTTTCTCTCTATGAACATTAATTCTTTTAAACTTCTTTCACACTAAGAAATAAAACTACAGTTTTGTCATGAAACTAAAGAAAACTACAAAACTTATGCAAAGCTGGGCCCATAAATATATCTTTTGATATATGATATATCTTTTTTTAAAAGATTTATCTATTCATTTACACAAGAACCAGGGTACCGGCTAGATGCGCAGGACGGTGAGAGGATTCACCAGAGACAGAGCGGGGAACAGAACAGGCAGACTGACAAAATACACTACTGAAGAGAGCAGCGGGCATGACAAGAGAGTTCTGCTGCGCCATTTGGGACCATCGCCAGCCGGCCGGGATAGAACCGGCGCTGCAGAGGCTGCAGACAGCTTCACAGCACAGGGCTCAACCACCTGCGCCACCAGGGGAGGCCCGATATATATTTTTTTAAAAAGATTTATGTATTTATCCATATAAGAACTGGGGTACAGGCCAGAGATAGGGGGGCGAGAGAATTCACCAGAGAAAAGTGGGGAACAGAACAGGCAGATTGACGAAGTACACTGCTGAGGGGAGCAGCAGGCAAGTCAGGAGAGGTCTGCTGCACCATGTGGGTAGCTCTCTAGCTGGGGATCAAACTAGTGCTGCAGTGGCTGCAGATAGCTTCATTGATTGTATCTTAACCCCTGCACCACCAGGGAGGCCCTGATATATCTTTCAATAAAAATATATATATATAAAAGCTAACTGAAATATTTCCTTTCTTTCTCTCTCCCGAGGATGTGAAATGCCGGAAGCCATGCTACTCATGTTGTCTGACAAGGGTCCGGGCCGCACCCTGATTAAGTGTTTGCATCTCATCCTCACTCATTTTCTACAATCGCGCCGACGCTGTCCCATATTTCAGGAACCCCTGACACCCAGGCTGTTGCGGCTGGTTTGCAGCAGTAAAACTTTTACTAAGTATTCTATTTTCTCATGTCAAAATGTTAGTTTGCATATATCCAATAAGGTTCTTTTTTCCCTTCTAGTTGACTGACTATTGGAAATATGGGTGTTTTACCAAGTGTTGCATCTGGCAACACCACACTGATAAAGAAATGGGAGTCATGGAGCAGGCTACATAATGCAGCATGCTGCTGAAGAGCAAGATCCTGGCCTTTTTATTAACAGAATAATCATACAGTAGCAGTTGTAAGGGGAAGGAAAAAAGAAAAAGGGGAAGAAGGTGACTAGAAAATGTGCTCCACATCTATAGTTTCAGGGGTTGTGAGTCTGCTCTCCAGGCACTTCTCATCTGCTGGTTGACTGGGTATTGTAATTGAGATCAGCCCACACAGACCTTCCCCCCACAGTGTCCCTGATGCTGCCCCGTCCCTGCCCGGTCCTCTCTGGCTCCCCACTGTACCCCTTTCCACCTCTGTCCCCTAAAGTCCCCATTTCCATCTTCTCTCTCTTTTCCAGGAGTCTCCCCATCTTCCTAGTCAGTGCCCTGGGGGCTCTCCTAGGCCTTCCCCTCCTCCAAGGATGGAGAATGTCAGGTGATTCCCAGGAGGAAGGCCTTTCGTCCTTGGAAGCAGAGCAGAAACAAATTACAGGGACCCTGGGATCTAAGTTTCCATCCCAAGAGACTGAGGCAACCTTTATATTTGGGGATTTTCTCAGAATCTAGGAACCAGTTGTCATGTCCACTGGAGACTAAAAATGAGGACACTAAAACTGACACAGACTTGGGCGCCCCCTTGTGGCAGATCCCTGTCCTGCCGCTGGGAGCCCAGGGAGCCTGGGGAGGGCCTGGCTGAGCAGGAGAAAGGGCGGCTCTGGGCTCCTGTGCTCAGCCCTGTGGCCACACGGGGGCGCTGCCGCGCTGCTCCGGATTCTGGTGGAGCCGCCAGGATGGGGCGGGATGTGAATTGGGCAGAGTTGGGGGCTCTGGGGTCCGGTGTCCTGGGGTGAGATGCTCTGTGAGGAGTCAGAGAAGCAGGACTCAGAGGAGAGAAGACTCTGGAGCCTGCCCTGGGTGTGAGGTTTCCAGCTTTTCTCCCCAGGACCCCTCCAGTCCCTGGATAACAAAACAAGTCCCTGGATTCCAGTCTCTGGAAAACAGGAAAGTGGATCATTTTTTCCTTCTACAATCTATTTAGTATTGAGGACATTAAAAAAAAATAACATTTAAAGAATACTGTTAAATTTACAGAAAAGTTGCAAAGGTAGTACAGTTCTTGTTTACCCCACACCATTTCCACTTTGTTAACATCTTGCATGACTAAAGTTGTTATTTATTTTATAGCTAATAAAGCAATGGTGACACAATTACCAAACTCCATGCTTAATTTCCTTGAATAGTGTCTCAGTGCCTTGGTCTCTCTCCTCACCTTCTGGGATACCTATAACTCTTTTTTTTTTTTTTTAAGATTTATTTATACATATAAGAACTGGCGTATGGGCCAGAGGCGTGGAGGGTGAGAGAATTCACTGGAGACAGAGTGGGGAGTAGAACAGGCAGACTGACTGAAATACACTGCTGAGGGGAGTAGCTGGCAAGTCAGGAGAGGTCTGCTGTGCCATGTGGGTAGCTCCCTGGCTAGGGCTAGAACTCCTGCTTCAGTGGCTGCTGATAGCTTCATAGGTTGCGTCTTAACTCCTTGCACCACCAGGGAGGTCCTGTGGAAGCACAGGCCGGCAATACCGGAGGGTGCTCTTGGACTTAGGGTCTTGCCATTCAAAGGCAAAAAGCAGTTGATCCTGGGCCTCCCTGGTGGTGCAGCAGTTGAGCGCTGGGTTGTGAAGCTGCCCGCGGCCTCTGCAGCACCTGTTCGATTCCCGGCTGCTCCCCGGACACCGGAGGAGGTTCCCACATGGCGCGCAGACCTCTCCTGCCGCCCGCTGCTCCCCTCAGCAGTGTACTTCGGTCCTTCTGCCTGCTCTGCTCCCCGCTCTGGCTCTGGTGAATTCTCTCACCCTCCCGCACTTCTGACTGTACCCAGTGCATGTATAAACAAAACAAATAAACAAATAAATAAAAATACATACCTCTTTAAAAAAAAAAAAACAGTTGATCCTGCACATCTATTGGGATACAGAAAAAGTCATCTTTAAGATCTAATATAGAAAACCATCCAAAGTCACCAGGTATGGCAGTTAATAAGGTGTAGGGATTAGGCACAGTCGGGATATAAATCCTGGACAATGTCATTAATGGCCCAAAAATCTTGGACAAAACGGCCTGTATGGGGTTTCCTCACTGGCAACACTGGAGTGTTGTATGGTGAGCGGCAGGGCCTAATGAGTCCAGATTGAAGGAATCTTTTTAACACTGGCTCAATTCCCCTCAAGGCGGCCTTCTTTAAGGGGTATTGCTTCCTCCTTGGGGTTTTGTTTCCTTCTATCACTTCTTTTATTTTTTTAAAGATTTATTTATTTTTATACAAGAACTGGGGTACAGGACACAAGCGAGGGATGGTGAGAGGATTCACCAGAGACAGAATGGGGAACAGAACAGGCAGAAATACACTGCTGAGGGGAGCAGTGGGCAAGGCAGGAGAGGCCTGCCCCGCCATGTGGGAATCTCCCTGGCCGGCCAGGAATCGAACCAGCGCTGCAGAGGCTGCAGACAGCTTCACAGCGCAGCACTCAACACACTGTGCCACCAGGGAGGCCCCCTGCAATCACTTCTATCTTTATAGACTCTGCATTTTTTGCACGTCCTGGGGTCCCACCAGCCCATACCCATTTACTTACTCGTTCAATGATTTCTGAAGGTAAAACTTCACTTTTGGTGGAACATCTTGAGTAAAAAACATCTGGAACTACAGAGCATGTTCTGGAGGTACCTGTAGGTGAAGCCTCAGAATTTTGGGTGAAAACATAATTTGTGCGTTAAGCTTACTTAAAAGGTCACAACCAAGCAGCGGGATTGGACACTCTTCCATGTACAGGACGCTGTGCTGGAGCTGTGTGGTGCCCAGCCGGCATCCAGAGGTTGTAAGAAGGCTTTCTGTTGTGGCCTTCCTGGGATCCCAGTGACTGCTGCGGTCTCTTTGCTCACTTTAGTCAATTTAGAATTCAGAACTGAGAATGTCGCTCCAGTGTCCACCAAGAAATCAATCAGACGATCCCCCACAGCGAGTGTTATCGGGGCTCTGAGGCGGTTATTGTAATGGGCTTCTTTAGATTTAGTGGAGCCCCCGGAAACGCCTATTCTTCATCTGAACCTTCTCCATGAATATCATTTGTCTCCTTTCCTCTGTAATTGGCTCTAGATTCCTTCTATTCTGTCTATATTCCCTCCTATCTTCATCTGAGCCTCTACTCTGGGCTATCATTTCTCTCCTTTCCTCTCTCCGTGGTTCTGGGTTCTGTGTGCTCTGTCTATATTCCGTCCAGTCACCCCTGGGTGAATCGTCATGTCGTGGTGTCCTCTGTCTTCTGCCCTGTCTTCTGTCATTATTGTGTCTGCTGCTCCCCTGTAATCTGGGACAACTGTACTTCCAATGTCCCTCCTCCCTGCAGTGAGCATGGACTGTTAGGGCGTTGGGAGAGGAAGATAAATGCAGACAAGTTCGCCATCCTCTTAGCAGCCTGCCGGTATGAGGGGACAGATCTCCTCCAATTTAGGAGGTCCGCGGTGCTAAAGGGATGGTGTGACCAAAAGTACCCAGCAGGTCACCCATGTTCATTCAAGCCACCCACTGGCAGCTGTCGGAGAGGAAACTGTCCTACATCAGGGTGATTCTTCCTGCAAAAGTGGGTGCCCCATCTAGTGTGGGGGGAGATGCCATTTTTTTTTTCTTCCCTGGAGGGCAGTGGAGGCTGTGACGCCTCAGGAGTCTGCGTGGGAGGGGCCTTGTCACACGGAGAAGGACTTTGTCTTGATGTGTTTAAGATGTTTAACACGTGATAATCCTCCTCTTCTAACTCTGCCCTCTTGCAGTCCTCGTGGAGGGCGGCCTGTAGCTGGCCCTACATACTTTTACAAGCTTGATCCTGCATGCTTTTAAAAGCTGACTCAAAAATGTTATGGTTTTCATCCCTCATACTCTTAATAGTTAAATCAAGAGCCTGAATTTGTTGTTGCATGGCTAAGTTAAGAGCCTGAATGCGTTCTTGCACATTCTCAGTATGTGAAGTAGAACATCTACCTCTCATAGAAACAAGAATGTAGCAAATGGCGCTTATGCACATTCCCAAAAAAAAAAAAAACCCAGAAGCAAAGACTGTAAAGTAGGGATGGCTTATAAACCACCCACATTTGTGTACAGAAGTAAAAAAATGTGCCATATACCAGGTTTTATCAAATTATGTACATTTATAAAACTGGTGATAATATTTAATGGAAAAAGGCTACTTAAACTCAAGGCTGGAAAAAACCGAAAGAACTCAAACTAGGGATACAACTGCTTAAGCTCATGGTTGAGGCCATGCTTTGGTCAAAAACACACCCATAAGAGAGAGCTGTACACAAGCGGGGGAAAAAGCAGACTTTTCAAGACCTGAGACAAAGATTACACCACACGTCCTGCAGACTTAGTGGCACTTGTGGTGACCATCGCAAGGAAAGTTACTTTGGGCTGGTCAACCACAGGTGTAACCTGGTCAACCACGTTGAACACCAATCTTTTACAGGGCAACCCCCTTATGAAACTGGTTGTGTGACTGTGGGTCCTCACCTGCGCACTTAGAAGGGCCTTATTAAGGCTTGACTGCAGGCACACAAAAATGGTTAATAAAAAGTTAATTTACCAAAGAAGGGGAAATTTAGAAATGAATAACTCAGGGAGATAAAGAGGGAGATAAATTCATAAATGCATCCTACAAGTTCTGCTGACCTGGAATCCCAAGGGCACGCTGAGAGCTGGGGACGAGCCAAGAGCCATGTGCGGCCAACACAAGCCCACGTGTCTGGTTTTATACCAAACCTGGCAGCTTAACCCCACCCTCAGGTCCCAGCCACCCTCCCTTTGGTGGTGATGGGATTTGTCTTTCCCAATGTCCTGATGGCTTTGGTCTGGAGTGGGGGTGGGGTCCACAAAGCCTGTATGAAGCTTGCTCAGGACATCCTGCCCCCTAATATTGTCACTATAGTTTTTATTTTGGAAAAAAGTTTTTATAAAAATATTTTATTCCTATTAACATGTAGGGTTGTTAATATCATTCTAAATGAATAAGCATTTTTTAATTTTCGATCTCTAGTATGGCAAATATTGATAGATATAACCAACAAAATTACCTTGGATCCTCATTCATCTGTGAGAGTGTATTCAGATCATAAAGACAGAAATTTTGAGAATCACTGACTGAAACAGACCCTGGTACTCAGAGAGAGGGTGTGAGAAAGGCTACTCAATGCAGAAGCAAAGACGCCAGAGCCAAGAGCCACCTGCAGGAGGGTCGGGACCCAGCCCCAGCTCTCAGGCTGGTTCTCAGGGCTTCAGGCCTCAGGACAGTGTTTGGGTGGGGAGCCAAGCGAAGGGAATATTCATCTCCACTTTGCTCTGTCACAGGCTGCGCCAAGTCCTCACCCTGTACACGCCCAGTTCTATTTCCCTGTACACGACCATCCGGATAAGTCAATCAACGTCAAGGCTTTCGGGGTGTAAAGTCTGAACTGAGTTTTATAGTCTTCCCAGACCAGGAGGATCCAGACTATGCCACCCCCAACCTTCCTCCTGCTGCTGTCCGGGGCCCTGGTCATGACTGAGACCTGGGCAGGTGAGTGCGAAGTTCGGAGGGGAAAAGTTCGGAGGAGAAAAGTCCTTCCAGGCTTTGGCCTGGAAGGAGTGAGAGGACCCTGCAGTGGCCAGGACCCAGGAAGAGTCCCCGGACCGCCCTCTCCTCCACCCGCATCAAACCCCACACCTCGGTGTCCTGCTCCTCCCTTCCACCCACTCCTGTGCCCTGACCTTTTCCTGCCACCCCCTTTTACTCTCAGGAATCCCCTTGCTCTCTCCCCCTGCCCGGCCCCTTCATCCTCGGACCCAGACACTGGCGCCCAGAGGAGAGTTGGGGTCTCAGCCCCTCCCCTCCCCCAGGCTCCCACTCTGTAATGTACTTGCACACCGCGATGTCCTGGCCTGGCCCCGGGGAACCCCACTTCATCTGCGTGGGCTACGTGGACGACACCCAGTTCCTGTGGTGCCACAACAATGACCCGAGTCTGAAAATGGAGGCAACAGTGCCCTGGATGGAGCTAGAGGGGTTGGGAGAGCCAAAAGCGGATTGTCGAGAGCCACGTACACCTGTCCAGGCTCCGACTGAGCAACCTGCGGATACACTACACCCAGAGCGGAACAGGTGCGTGATCCCCACCTATGGGCAGGGGTTCCCTCCAGTCTCTGGGTCCGAGCTTCCCCTCGAGGCCTTGGAACTTTTACCCTGTTTCTATTTTAGTTTATTACAAATCCCCAGCAGCTGCGCTTGCCTGGGGATGGGAGGTGCTAAGTGGGCGCGGCTGACGTGGCGGGGGCGGCCGGTGCCTCACACCTTGCAGGTGAGGGATGGCTGTGAAGTGGGCCTGGACGGTAGCCTAAGCCGCTTCAATCAGTTCGCCTACGACGGCGTTGATCCCCTCACCCTGATGGAGGAGCTGCGCCAGGACCCCAGCGGGCATGGAGGTGCAGACCTGGGAGGGTGAGTGGGAGGAGGTCCTCGCTCGGAATTCCACACTCCCCGCCTGGAACGCGAGTGTGGCCAGTGGCTCCAAGGACAACTGAAGAAAGGGAACCGGACACTGCGTGCAAGTAAGAGTTGCCTCGGGCCTCCCCTAGGGCCAAGGCTGGCGTCCAGCACAGGGAAGCAGAGTGGGCTCAAGGCCAGATACCACCCTCCTATGGCCCCAGAAGGTGAGGAGTCCTCCTTGGTGTCCAGATCCTCAAAAGTGACCCCTAGAGTGCCAGCCCTTCCTGGGGGCAATTAAGGAAGGCGCTCTCTCCAGGTGAGGAACAGTCCTGAAATAACTGATTCTCTCTGATCCTGGCGGTGTTCTGGTGAACCATGTATTTCTTGCTCACATCTGATTCTCAGAGGTCTTGGATCCTGACTCCAACTTTCCTGAGTCACTTGGGCCTCTATCCAGGTCAAGACGAGAAGTCTCTAGTCTCTCCCTCAGAGCCCTGCAGCCTGCCACCCTGCACCCTGCACCCTGATTCTAGAACTTTCCAAGGATTAGGAGACTATCCCAGTGATCCAAGGCCAGGCTGGTGTTCCAGTTTTGCACTCTGTCCACCCAGTGCAATTATCTGTCCATTCTCAGGATGGTCACATGAGGCTGCTTCAGTGGCCTATGAAAGTAACCTAAAGTATGAATTTTCAGAACTCCTAAAGACACTCGTGACCCACCATGCTACCTCTGACCATGAGGTCACCCTGAGGTGCTGGGCCCTGGGCTTCTACCCTGTGGACATCATCCTGACCTGGCAGTGAGATGGGGAGGACCTGACCCATGACATGGAGCTGGTGGACACCCAGCCTGGGGGGGATGGAACCTTCCAGAAGTGGGCGGCTGTGGTGGTGCCTTCTGGAGAGGAGCAGAGATACATGTGCCGTGTGCAGCATGAGGGGCTGCTGGAGCCCCGAGTCCTGAGATGGGGTAAGGAGGGGGTCATGGGCACAGAGCTTCTCAGGGGCATCAGGAGCCCTTCTGGAGCCCTCCAGCAGGATGGAGGCTGAGGCCTGAAAGTCAGAGTCGCAACTTTTCCCTTCCAGAGCCACCTCCTCAGTCCTCCTTACCCACTGTGGACATCATTGCTGTCCTGGTTCTCCTTGGGGCTGTGCTCACTGGACCTGTGATTTGGAGGAAGAGGCTCTCAGGTAGAGAAGACCTTATATGAGGTCTGAGATTTCTTGTGTAACATCTGCTTGATACTGTGAGGCATGGTCTCACATACATGCACTTTCTCAGCTGAGAGCCAGGTTTGCTGACACTTTTTTGTAAAGCTCATGAAACTCCTTGGTATGAAAAATGAAGGACAAATATTTCAACTGATGACTTTGGTCATGGGGACCTCACTTGAGTAGCTGCAGGTAAAAAGGAAATGTCCCTGCTAAGGACGGAGGAGGCTGGCCCAGCTCCCACAAGTGCTTTCTCCTCATGTTCCCTGATCCTGTCCTGAAGACCAGGACAGGCCAGTTCCTCAGGACTTCTTGGTCCTACCTCCTCCCTGACCTCTCACAAAATGTTTTCTTCCTATAGGAAGAGAAGGAGAGAAATACTAAGTCTGGATATGTGGGGTAGGAAGGCCCTTAGAAAAGTGTAGATGGTGGGCCTCCCTGGTGGCACATGGGCTTGGGCACGGCACTATGGGGTGGTCTGCTGCCTCTGCAGAGCGAGTTCAGTCCCCAACCGGCCAGGGTGCATCTCACATGGCGAGACAGACCTCTCCTGTCACGCCCGCTGCTCCCCTCAGCAGTGTATTTCAGTCAATCTGCCTGTTCTGTTCCCCACTCTGTCTCTGGTGAATCCTCTCACCCCCCGCATCTCTGGCCTTTATCCCAGCTCTTATATGCATAAATGAATAAATCTTTAAAAAAAGAAAAGAAAAGTGTAGATGGAGTCCATGGGGGAGCTCACCCACCCCATAATCGCTCCTTAGTCTCATCTTCTGGGCACTCTAACCAGGGTCTGTCTTCTGGTTTTGCCCCAACCAACTTTTTTTTTTTTTTTTTTTTTTTTATTTATTTATTTATACAAGCACTGGGTACAGTCAGAAGCGTGGGAGGGTGAGAGAATTCACCAGAGCCAGAGCGGGGAGCAGAGCAGGCAGAAGGACCAAAGTACACTGCTGAGGGGAGCAGCGGGCGGCAGGAGAGGTCTGCGCACCATGTGGGACCCTCACCCGGCGGCCGGGGATCGAACCGGCGCTGCAGAGGCTGCGGGCAGCTTCACAACCCAGCGCTCAACCGCTGTACCACTGGGGAGGCCCCCCAACCAACTTTTAAAGTAAAACTCTGGGGCCTCCCTGGTGGTGAAAGGGTTTAAGATACAACCTATGAAGCTCGCCACAGCCACTACAGCACGAGTTCGATCCCCAGCCAGGGAGCTACCCACATGGCACAGCAGACCTCTCCTGATTCACCCGCTGCTGCCCTCAGCAGTGTATTTCAGCAGATCTGCCTGTTCTGTTCCTCACTCTGTCTCTGGTGAATCCTCTCACCCCCCCCCCCCCACAACTCTGGCCTGTATCCCAGCTCTTATATGCACAAATAAATAAATCTTTAAAAAGAAAAGACCACCTAACTTCTCTTGTTGCAAAGGGTACCTGCATGTGTCTGTCTGTGCTCCTACTAGCATAATGTGAGGAGGTGGGGAGACTGGCCCAGCCCTGCCCACCAGATCCCTCCCCACACTGACCTGTGTCTCTCCCTGATGACTTTCCTGCTCCAGCAGAGGCGGGACTGGGTCGTCTTCATCCCTGTCTTAACTTCTATTGCACTGAGCTGCAGCTTCTCCTCTGTTAAAATAGAGAATCTAAATAAATCTTAAAAAAAAAAAAATAAAATAGAGAATCTGATACTAAACAGAAGGGGCTGGGAAAGGCCACATGCAGTCAGATTCTGGCAGCAGCCATAGCAGCTCTTGCCTTTCCTGGCTCTCCTTGCTTTCTCGGGAAACATGGCTTCCAGCGTGGCTGTCTCTGAAGGTGTCAGGAAAGTGTCCAAGGACATGAAGGTGTGTAAGTCATCAACGCCACAGGAAGTGAAGAGGCGCAAGAAGGTGGTGCTCTTCTGCCCGTGTGAGGACAAGAAGAACATCATCCCGGAGGGCAGAGAAATCCTGGTAGCTGATGTGGGCCAGGCCATGAACAACCCCTACCCATCTTTGTCAAGATACTGCCAGACCAGGACTGTGCCCTCCATGACGCAACCTAACAGACCAAGGAGAGCAAGAAGGAGGCCTTGATGCTTATCTTCTGGGCCCCTGAGTGTGCACCCTTAAGTGCAAAATCATCTCTGCCAGCTCCAAGGAGAAGCTGACATGGATCAAGTATGAATTACAAACTGCTGGGGCCTCCCTGGTGGTGTAAGGGGTTATGTCTCCGTGGTATGAAGCTATCTGCAACCACTGCAGCACGAGTTCGATCCCTGGCCAGGGAGTTACCCACATGGCGCAGCAGACCTCTCCTGTCTCGCCCGCTGCTCCCCTCAGCAGTGTATTTCAGTCAGTCTGCCTGTTCTGCTCCCCACTCTGTCTCTGGTGAATCCTCTCACTCCCCACCCCACACCTCTGGCCTGCACCCTAGCTCTTGTATGCATAATTAAAAAAAAAAAAAAACTCTACCCTGGCAGAGAAGCTGGGGGTAGCGTGTCATCTTCCTGGAGGGCAAGCCCCTTCCAACCCCTGCCTAAAACATCTGGCTTCCCCAGACCTGCCCACAGGGGTTGCAGGCTGCCCCCTTCCTGCCAGACCAGAGGGACTAGGGAATCCCAGCAGGGGGAGGACGAAGCCTCCACCTAGTTGCCAAACCCCCCCCCACCCCCAGAACTTCTTCCAACCTCCATCCCTGACAGATCTGGCCTTCCCAAACCACCTTTGATCTGATCCCTCTTGGGTTTAAGCAGACCACGTTCCCCCCAGAAGGGAATTATGACTGTTTTGTGCTCAGTTCTGTTCTCCTCCTCTGGGTGCCCCCATCTCCAGCAGCAAGAGGTATATTGGGGTATTTTTTATAAAGATTTATTTATTTATTTATACAAGAACTGGGGTACAGGCCAGATGCGCGGGAGGGTGAGAGGCTTCACCAGAGACATATATACACAGTTTTCTTTTAATTGTTGTGCTTTTCCTTTGTAATAGAAGGTCCCTTACTAGTCCTGCCTCCATGAGTGGCCATGACCAGGGAGGGGGAGGGGAACCAGGCAGTGTGGGGAGTGGGTCATCTCCACGACATCCCGTTTCTACACAGAATCAGACAGCACAGGGTTGCTATTGCGGTTGAAAGGTGGCAGCACGGAAGAGAAGGAACAGTGAGGGCTTGGAGTATTATTAAAAAAAAATAAATACCCCGGGACTCCCCTCATGGCGCAGGTGGTTGAGCACAGCGCTGTGAAGCTGTCTGCAGCCTCTGCAGCGCCAGTTCGATCCCAGCCGGCGGGTGAGGGTCCCACATGGCACAGCAGACCTCTCCTGTCTCGTGCGCTGCTCCCCTCAGCAGCGTATTTCATCAGTCTGCCTGTTCTGCTCCCCGCTCTGTCTCTGGTGAATCCTCTCACCACCCCTTCCCCCTCCCCCTGGCCTGTACCCCACTTCTGGTATGCATTAATAAATAAATCTTTAAAAAAAAAAAAAGAAGGAAAAAAATAAAATGAAAAAAAAAAGGAAATGCAGGAACATTCATCTGGGAGATGAGTCATAAAGATAAATCTCTCAAACAAGGGGGAAATTGCAACAAATGGGGGGAAGACAAACTCTTAGTCCTGTTAATGCCCATCAAAGACAAACCTGTAGGGACATAGGGGAAAGACAACCTTGTTAATGCCTGTCTAAGAGACTAGTCATTTGTTACTGTATCACCCCCACCTGTAGAGGGGCTGAGAGGAGGTCAGGCAGGGAGCAGGCCGGGCAGCAGGGGAGGGAGGGATGTGGAGGTTCCTGTGTCCATTAAGGGGGTCAGTGTAGATGGTGGGATGGGAGCAAAGCCCTGGGGAGGAGTGATGGGGGTGAGGGTCCCATGGAGGGAACAGCCCATGGGGGGCTGGCTGGTGCCCGGTGAGCAAGGACAGAGGGGGTCGCCCTGCTCATTACTTACAGGAAGGACATGAGAGGTGAGCCTCAACTAGTGACTTGATAGTCATAAGTTATATCTCAATTAAGTGGCTTTAGAACCATATTAAGAAATGGGTCTACAAGTTGCCCTGTGTCTGTCCTCCACTGTACCCACATCCAGGGCTTGTGGGGCAGGGAACTGCCTCAGCCCACGAGGAGCTGAGCACAGACGGCTTCACTGCACAGATGCTCTCAAGGAACTTCCTCTGCATGGTCCTGAGTCACGTGATGAGATGCTGACATTACGCTGCTTCTGTGATGGGAGAGACTTTTGGGGGCCTTCGGTGGGAGGCAGCTTATTTTTCATGTAGGCAGAATGGAAATAATGAGTGCCCAGAAGTTCTTCTGTGTTGATTTTTGATTTTCCACCAATTCTGTGATAAACATGAGGGGAGACAACTCCCCCCTGTGAGTGTGTCTGACTCTCTGGCTCTTCCTTGTGAGGAGAATGAAGCAGAAGGGACGTGCAGAGTCAGGCTCACAGGGGCTGAGACTTCCCGCCTGGGCTCCCCTCCTGGTCCCTCTCTGGGGTGACTCCCTGCACACGGTGGACCCTCAGCTAAGGGGATGCCCCCAGGACAAGGACCTGAGGGTTTTCTCCAGGAGCCACATGCATGAGCTCTGAGGCAGGTCCTTCCACGCTGATCACGGCCTTTCAGATCCGCCAACATCTCGTCCCCATCGCAGCCTCGTGGGACCCAGAGCTGGAGCCTCTGAGTGAGGCCCCTCCTGCCGCCTCCCCCTCAGAGACTGTGGAGACGCCAGAACTTTGTTTTAGGTGCAAAGTAGGAAGTGATTTGGTACAAACCAGTAAAATATTAAGGCAATAAAGTGATCAGTGGCTGTTTTCTCACAAGAAACAGTGGAGGCCAGAGTAGCTCACGTGACAGTCAAGGTCCTGATAGCAATGAGCTGTCAGAAAAGGATTCCACATCCTCTGAAGTGTCCTTCAAAATATGTGATTTTAAAAAATGAGTTCTACCGTTTTTAGATTCCCATTTAGTTTTACTCTTTTGTTTTCTTTATACTATCCCCAGAGCGGTGTCTGCAGGGTCACGGCACAGAGGGGCTGTCAGCAGCCTGGAGCTGTGAGCAGGGCTGACTCTGACCCGCCTGCAGGGAGTGGGGCCCTGGAGCCCCAGAATCAGCCCCCAGGGCTGGCCCTCCAGAGCAACACAGACCTTTCTCCTCTTGATTCCCTGAATCACCTCCTCTTGATTCCAGGAATCTCCCTGCCACCCGAGCATTGGGGAGTTGGGGAGGATGTCGTGGCTCAGGAAATGGGGGCCTCCTCCAAACCATCTGTCCTCTCCTCCTCTCTCTCCTTCATCAGCCTGAGTGTGCGTGTTTGAGTCACACCAGCCCTGCACGGACAGGAAAGGCCCAGAACTTAAGTGATTCCCTGGTCAGTTACAGCACCAGCCCCTCTGCAGTCCCACCAGGGGAGACAGAGACTCTCCCAGCCCCAGCCAGAGCCGCGTCACCCACACAGACCTTCCCCTCACAGTGTCCCCATGCTGCCCCTTCCTGGCCCCACCCTTCCTGGTGCCCCCACCACTCCTTTTGGGCCCATTTTCCTAGTCCCCATTTTCATCCTCTGCTCCATTTCCAGGAGCCTCCCCATTTTCCTGGTCATTCCCTGGGGGCTCTCCTCGACCCTCCCCTCATTCAGGGATGGAAAATTTTTTAAATATGTATATTTATTTCCCTACACCGTGGGTCATCTTTCTATAGTTATTGTTTCTCTTAGGTGCGGCCCTTTCACCAATGATCCACCACACACCACCACCAGCTCCTCGTGTCTCTCCCCGGCTCTGATCACTCCTGCTCCCCCCTGCTGTAAGACGTGGATCGGTGGTCGGCCCACGGGTCTTGGCGTTTTCCTGGAACCTTGTCCTTTTCCTGGGTGAGGACCTGGGCTCCTGGGTAGAATAGAATGTTAATTCCCAGGTGGAAGTGATTTCACCTCTGGAAGCAGAAGCAGAAACAAAGTACAGAGACTCTGGAGTCCAAGGATCCATCCGAGACTGAAGGAACCTCTATATTTGGGGATCAGCCCATAATCTGGGAATCAGCTGTTATGACCTGGAAACCTGCTTTTGTCCTTTGGCCATAGGACCAAGAAAATTTGAAGACTTCAGACCTGACACTGGACTTGGGCGGCCCCTTGTGTGCAGATCCCTGTCCTGCCGCTGGGGGCCCAGGGAGCCTGGGGAGGGCCTGGCTGAGCAGGAGAAAGGGCGGCTCTGGGCTCCTGTGCTCAGCCCTGTGGCCACACGGGGGCGCTGCCGCCTGTTCCGGATTCTGGTGGAGCCGCCAGGACGGGGCGGGGCTGAGGTGGCCAGAGTTGGGGGTCCTGGAGGGCGGCGTCCTGGGGGTGAGATGCTCTGTGAGGAGTCAGAGCAGCAGGGCTCAGAGGAGAGGAGACTCCGGAGCCTGCCCTATGTGTGAGGTTTCTAGCTTTTCTACTCAGAACCCCTCTCTCCAGTCCCTGGACAGTGATTCCTGGGACCACTGGAAAAGAGAAAATATTTCCTTCTATAACCTATTAAATATTGAGAGTATTTAAAAAAATAACATTTAAAGAATACTGTTCGATTTACAGAAAAGTTGCAAAGGCAGTACACGTCTTGTTTCTCCCACACCATTTCCATGTTAACATCCTACACGAGTACAGTTTTTTTTTTTTTAACAACTACTGCAGCAATGTTGACATAATAACTAAATGCCATACTTTCATTTCAGTTTTTGCTAATGTCCATTTGATGCTCCATAATCCCATCCAGTTTGCCTGGATGACAGTTCCTCAGACTTTCCTTGTTTTTATAACATTGACACTGGTGAGGAGTGATGTTCGGGAGAGGTGTTGGGGTCACAGATGGAGGTTCTTGGGTCACCTGTAAGAAAAGCTTCACCAGAGTCCTCCTCTCAGTGGCGTGAGGGCACACACACACACACACACACACACACACAAGGAAAGAAGATGATGCTTGTGCAGAGACACCAGTAGACAGGAGGAGCTGCCCTTGGAGAGGGCGGGTGTGTGAGGAGAAGCCTGCAGGCCCTAGGTGGAGCCTTGGAAGCAGAGCTGAGTCTTCCTGGGGCAGAAAAGGCCCTGAGGTCTGTTCTAGTTGGGAGGGCTCATTCCTTTGTGGAATTGTCATCTGTTGTTAAATTAATTACTTCTATGGTGTGACTGGGCTGATTTGTCAGGAGCAGCGAGTCTCTGCAATGGCTCCATCCCTGTATCCCGCCTCTGGTCTGCACCTCCTTATACTTCCTGTAGCATGTGATACTTGCTATAGCAGTTGGCCCACAGCGATTTTCATTTCCATAATTGATTTAATGACTATGTTAATCACTTCTAACCCCACCTCCAGTTTCAGGTCTTGTGACCCCTCCACCCTAAATTTCCTACTCTTAGCCTCCATCAAGGAGCACTGCTCAGGACTATTGTCCCTCAATTTAGGTTTTTTGTTTTGACTGGGACTGTGGGTTTGGGGAAGCAGACTCCAGGGGCGCAGGGACATTGTCCACTCACCACGGCAGTGCTCATTATGTCCACCTGACCCATCACTGATGGTGTTAACCTTCAACACCTGGCTAAGGCACACTTTCCCAGATTTCTTCCTGAAAAGCTTCTCTTTTTCCCATTTATTTAGAGGCTGTTGTCTTTGGAAGGAAGTCGGTATGGGCAGCTCACACTTATGGGTGTGCTGCTATAAACATTTACATGCATGATTCTACTCCTAGGCATTGACCCAAATGACACAGAAACATTCATTTCAAGGGCACCTGCACCCCTATGTTTATAACAGCACTATTTACAATAGTTAAGTTATGGAAACAACCCAAATGCCCAAAAATAGATGACTGGATCAAGAAGATGTGGTACATATACACCATGGAATATTACTCCATGTTTGCGTGTTGTCGCTGCCAATTGTGACCTACACGAGGCGGAGAAGTTTACATTGGGTCAGCCCATCACTGTGTGTGTGCACATCAGGTCTTGACATTGCTGGAGCAGAAGGGTGGACTTTGACCGCTGGGCGAATGGGAAAATATCAAGCAGCTCTGTTGGACAATCCTAATGTGAAGCTGCAGTTTCCTAATTCCCTGAATCCCGCCACACTGCTTCCAAGTAATGCAGATGGACCTGAGGATGCCACTTTAATCTATAACTGTTTAGAAATCATAGACACAGTGTATGCCAGCCGACCAGATCTGACTGACCAGCCTCTGCCAGATCCAGAGTGGGAGCTATTTACAGATGGCAGCAGCTTCATGAACCAAGGCCATCGATGCGTGGGATACGCAGTGGTGACGCTCCAGAACACCGTGGAGGCCAAGGCTCTTCCGGCAGGTATATCAGCGCAAAAAGCCAAATTAATAGCCCTGACCCATGTGTTGGAACTCTTGAAAGGTAAAAGAGTCAATATATTTACTGACTCCAAGTACTCTTTTTGATTTTCCACATAAACGTGGCCATTTGGAAGGAACAGGGACTCCTTACTGCCAGTAACAAGGACATCAAATATCCATTAGAAATCCTGGCCTTGTTAAAGGCAGTAGCTTTACCATCACCTGTGGCTGTGATGCATTGCCCTGGCCACCAAAAGGGTGGGTCTGACATGGCAAAGTGTAACAGGACAGCTGATCGGTGGCTAAGGCCGCTGCCTGTTCTGCCCTCCAGGGTGCACTCATCCCTCTTGTGGACCTGACTCAGTATGCTCCTGAATACACTGAGCGGGATGAGGAGAGAGCTCGTGCATGGGGATTCACTGAGTTTGACCCCAGCTCCACTTGGAGAGTAAACTCCCATGGGATGATACTCCTCCCAAAGGCCCTTGCATATACGTTGCTAAAACATCTGCACGAAGGATCTCACTATGGGAGAGATGCCTTATTAGAAACGGTGCGCCCATATTTGAAGGGCCCATATTTACATACAATAGCACAACGGATCACCCGAGGTTGTCAACTATGTGCCAGGAATAACCCCAAGACTGACTGCCACCCAAAAGACATTGGGGTTCAATATCGGGGCAAGTGCCCTTTTGAGGACTGGCAGGTAGACTTTACACAAATGCCTAGAACAACAGGCAATTTCATATACGTATTGGTTTTTGTGGACATGTTCTCGGGATGGGTGGAAGCATTTCCCACAATGACGGAAAAACCTTCTGAGGTTGCAAAACAGCTGCTGAAGGAGATAATCCCTTGCTTTGGGTTGTCCAGCTCCATCCACAGTGATAATGGGCCGGTATTCGTCTCTGACATTACTCCTGCAGAAAGCAGTGCGTTACAGATCAACTGGAAATTGCATGCTGCATGGAGACCACAGTCTTCTGGGTAAACAGAAAAGATGAACCACACCTTGAAGAAAGCCTTGGCAAAACTGTGCCAAGAAACACAGCTATGTTGGGACCAGGTACCAGCCCTTGCCCTCCTCCTCATAAGAGTGGCACCTAGAAGTGGGCTACAATTAAGTACAATTAAGCCCCTCTGAAATTGTGTTTGAAAGACCCTTCCAGGCTTCACTTCTGGAAATAGCACAAGATTGCCGCATCACACAATATGTGAAACACATCCAGGAGGTTCTGGCAGTAATTCATAACTTTGCAACCTTGAGGATCTCTATGCCTCCTGATCAACCACTGCATCCCTTCAGACCTGGAGATCAGTTCTTACTGAAGACTTGACAGTGTGGGGATGCCCAAAATCAACTGTCAGAAAAATGGACTGGTCCCTATGATGTTTTGCTGAGCACATATACTTCTCTGAAACTTGCAGGCATAAAACCCTGGGTACATCATTCCAGAGTTAAGAAAGCCCCAAGAGGAACTGACCCAGAGACGAAGTCCCACAGGTCTTGTGAACCCACTGAGGACTTGAGATATTTGTTTAAGAAACAGACAAAAACTTGAATGTTACTGACTTCTTTTCCAGTTATTGCAGGATACCCAAGGACTGAGAAAACTAACATGAGAAAACTAACTAAACCCTGAGAAAACTAACATGCTCTAACCAATCTTCCTTTCAATGTTTAGGAGACATGAAATAACATCTAGGATCATGCATATGCTGGCAGTATTTTTTTTTTTTTTTACACAGATAGACTTTCAATCTTGATTTTGGTATTTCCTTTTAACTTTTTGTTTATAACTTTGAGGTTTTTTTTTTTTCTCTGCTTGTTTTTGTTACTTTGGCCTATCAGTGAAACTGCAGTTGTATGAGATATCCCACGCGTGATAAATGCTAACTAAAGAGTTCTTTGTGTCTATATGTTGTATGTATGTATGTCCTTTCCTTGTGTCTTGGTCTTGGCTTCCAGTGGTTGAAAAATTGGTACACATTGTGCCCATAGACATTGGAAAAAAAAAAAAAAGAGAGAATCTCCAGTTATGAGAAAAAAACTAAAGGTTATGGTTTGATTGTCAACATTGTACTACTAAACTAAGCCGATGCCTTCATAGAGATTGAATATTGTTGTTTCTGTTGTTTTTCTGATACTTATGGCAAAGCTTCCCAGAAATCTAAATTCAAGTACAAATTTGGTAGCCTGTCATTTGGCTGATGCAAGGAAATTTTGTGGAACCGCAGTAGAGCTCCTGAGACACTCCACAAAGTTTCTCCCTTTCCTCCTGGGAAAGGCGTTCGATGAATTTGTTCTATTTGGCTTACCTAGTAGAGTAAAACTAGAAGGGAAGCGCTGTTACTTGGGAAAATGGGTAACACTTTGACCTGATATGTGTGTAAATTATCAATGGTGACTGTCGCCCTGTAATATTGTATACTTCAATTGTTTAATATCTACAGATTTTTTTTTTTTTTGGACCCTCACCGGTGGCCGGGGAACGAACCGGTGCTACAGAGGCTTCAGGCAGCCTCGCAGACCAGCGCTCAACTGCTGCACCACCAGGGGAGGCCCTGTATAGAAATGGTTTCTGGAAATATAGGGAGAAAAGGGTCTCAACAGATTCCTATTGATGGAACTGTTGAGAATAAAACTTTCCCACAAAGGACTGAATAGACCTGGAAATACACTTGATATTTACTAAGTTTTCTTTCACATAATACTGATTTTTTTTTTTTTTGCATTTTGTTCTGAATCCACAAAGTTTCTTGTTTTGGTGACCAGGATCTGCAGCAAGGTTGCATTTTTTTTTCCAGCAAAGCTAACTTGTGTTTGCATTTTCTCTCCCCTTGATACCAACACAGCATAAAAATAGTGGTAGCAATCTTTTACTACTTATCTCAGAGTCTGTTTTTGCATAAATTCCATAGGGATTTTGTCTGCTTGAACAAAAAATTGGACATGAGTGTTATTGTGTGGCTTTGAGTGGAGTTCTTCCAGAAAGTTGAAACAGAGCTGAACCAAGAAGAGGAGAACCTGTTTGCTTTGTTCGTAGGGTTCCAGAGACATCCAAAGAAGGTGAGGAAGCTGCCTCCATTGGCAGGACTGGACAACCCGGCCAACGAAAAGTCCCTGGTACCCTCGAGAAGAGGAAAGCCTAGAAGGAGTCTGATGAGACCAACTTTGTTCCTGAAACCTACATGGACCGGATGTCAACAGTTCACTCTGATCCTATATGGAGTATTCCAACAAAGCCAGCTAAAATTGCTGCTTAGTTATTCTGCCCTATGATTTTATGCAAAAATAGGTACTATGGTTTAAAAGTACATTTAGTTTGCAAACTTTTGCTATGCTGTTCAAAATTTGGGATTAAAGTTGAGAGAATTTGTTTTTACATAATGGTTTTAACCATTTTAAGATTTTTTTTCCTGTGATTTTGAAGTATTTGCTATCTTGTTCTGGCTAATGCCTCCAGAATTTTTTTTTTTTTTTTTTTTTTGGCTTGGACTGATGAACTGTTTTTCCAGGAATGGAGGACTTTTGCTTTCCACAATGGACAATACCTGGAGGGACTGGCTTTCTTTCACACTGGAACCCTGGAAAATTTTCATCTGAGATTATATCCCAGCATCCACATATTTGATCTTTATCACCATGGAAATGGTGGCAAAAAGTGAAAGGGGGGAATTGTTAGGGGGAAAGGATGTCCTGAGCTAATCCCATACAGGCTTTGTGGACTCCACCCCCACTCCAGACCAAAGCCATCGAGACATTGGGAAAGACAAATCCCGTCACCACCAAAGGGAAGGTTGCTGGGACCTGAGGGTGGGGTTAAGCAGCCAGATTTGGTATAAAAACCAAACACGTGGGCCTTGGGGTCTACCTCTCACTCACCTCCTGGCTTCAGGACTCCTGGCTTGCGGCCAGCTCTCAGAGTGCCATTGGGATTCCAGATAGGCGGATTGGATAGGACACATTTAAAATTTAATCTCCCACTTTTCTCCCTGAGTTGTACATTTCCTCATTTGCCCTTCCCTTATAAATGAACCTTTTATTAATCTTTTGTATGTGCGTGCAGTAGAGCATTGATAAGTCCTTTTAAGCACACGGGTGAGGACCCACAGTCAGGCACCCCGTTTTGTATTGGGGCTGCCCTGTAACACTTCCAGTCCCTGCTACACTTCCACCGGCAGTCTTGGGTTTGGCGGCTGAGGACTGAAGAGGCCCGGACTCATCGACTCCAATAATCTTCGAGGAGCCCAGAGTAATGTTCAAGGTAGCAGGTAAGTCCATCTCCTTTCTGGTTGGCACGGAGGCTGCCTTCTCTGTCCTCCCCTCCTATTCCAGTCAAGTTTATCCTTCTCAGGTCTCGGCTACGGGTGCTGACGGCCTTCCTTCTCAGCCCAGGACCACTGGGCCACTCTTTCCTAGTCATGCCTTGTGCCCCACACCACTCCTGGGTCGAGACCGCCTGACCAAACTCGGGGCTACTCATGGTTCCAAGATCCTAGCGCTGCTCTCATCCTCCCACTGCTCCAAACATCCCCTGATCCTCCTCAGGACTCCCCGCTGTCTCCTCCCACTGTCAACCCCCTGGTCTACAATATCTCTATCCTGATTGTTGCCACTCATCATACCCCAGTCCTCATTCGCCTTAAGGATCCTTCTTTTCCCTTTCGCCTCCAGTTTCCAATCTCCCTCACTCACCGTCAGGGTCTCAAACCATCATCCAATGACTCCTGGGAAAGGGACTCCTTACTCCTATGAACTCGTCCTGTAATACTCCCATCCTCCCCGTTAAAAAGCCTGACGGTTCTTACTGCCTAGTGCGAGACCTTCACCTCATTAACATGGCGGTGATGCCTATCCATCCCGGAGTGCCAACCCCAACACCCTCCTATCTCATATACTGTCTTCTACCACACGCTTCTCTGTACTTGACCTTGAAAATGACTTTTTTTCCATCCCTCTGGATCCTCAAGGTTACTTCCTATTTGCTTTTACTTGGGAAGATCTGGACACACACACCTCCCAGCAACTGGCCTGGACAGTCCTGCCTCAGGGGTTCCGGGACAGCCCTCATCTGTTTGGTCAGGCATGAGCTAGTGATCTCCCGTCACGTCATACTCCACCCCGCACTCTCCTCCAGGATGTCGCTGGCCTCCTCCTCTGCAGTCCTTCTCCGCCACAATCTCAGCAACACACTGCACAACTCCTCACCTTCCTGGGCTCAAAAGGATACCGTGTCTCCCCATCCAAAGCCCAACTTTCAGTTCCCACAGCCGTCTATCTGGGTCTTCCACTAACTCCTTCCTCCAAACAGCTGACGGTGGACCACAAACAGGCCATCCGGGGCCTTCCCTCCCTTGAATCGGCAGAACAAACCCTTTTCCTTCCTAGGTTTGGTCGGATTCTTCCATCGTGGATCCCTAATTTTGCTTTCCCAGCCAAGCCACTGTACGACACAGCAAATGCCTCCCCCAAAGGACGTCTCCAATCCTCCGGGGAGGTCCAAAGGGCCTTCCTTTTACTCACACATATCCTCCTTAGGGCACCTGCCCTTGGCCTTCCTCATCCAGAAAAGCCTTTCCTCCTGTGCACAGATGCATGTCGGGGCATTGCAGCAGGCGGCCTTTCCCAGCCTCTGGGCCCAGCCCTGTGTCCTGTCTCTTATCTCTCCAAGCAGATGGATCCCACAGTCAGGGGCTGGCAACCTCGCCTTAGAGCCCTGGCGGCGGCAGCTCTACTCACCCGGGAACCCCTCAAACTTACCCTGGGAAGACCTGTCCAAGCACATTCCTCACACTGCCTTCAGGCCCTCCTGTCTCCCCGCCCTCTCTCCACTCTCACTCCTGCCCACTCACAGGACTTCCACGTGCTCTTTCTCGAAAACCCTCTGGTGAGTCTTATTCAGTCTAATTCTCTCAACCCAGCCCCTCTTCTGCCTGTCTCTGGCCCCCTTCTGTCGTCCATTTGTGTCCTGAAATCCTGGGGAAAAAAATGCAAACCTCCAGACTGGGTTTAACTGACTCCCCTTTGTCAGATGCCTACTGTATGTGTAGACTGGTGGCTCTTGTGTAAATGCACGAGGTCAGCGGAGGGCTGCCTAGGCCATTGTTACCATCAATCAGGTAATTGAGGCAGGAAAGCTGCCCAGAGAAACCACCTTCCAAAAGGCAAAACTCATAGCATTTAACCAGGGCCCTGACCCTCCGCAACCATAAGAAAGTCAACATCTATACGGATTCAACATATGCCTTCCTTATGGCTCACAGTCATGCTGCGATTTGGCAGGAAAGAGGGTTCCTCTCCACCAAGGGGTCCCCCATCATGAACGCTAAACTTATACTTAAGCTTTTAGGAGCCTTGCAGCTCACCAGCTGCGTGGACACTTACCCAGACAGGATTGGCAGGTTGATTTTACTCAACTCCCTACTCACAAAAAGGTTAAATATCTGCTAACAATGGTTAATACAATAACGCGTTGGGTCGAGGTCTTCCTGCAGCTAGAAAAATGGCTCAGGTGGTAACAGAGGCCCTTCTTAGCCACATTATCCCACGCTTTGGCCTCCTCACCTCTCTCCAATCTCACAATGGTCCAGCTTTTTATCTCAAATGTTACTGAGCAGGTCTCCGTGGCTCTGGGTGTCACCTGGAAGCTTCACATTCCCCACCACCCACAATCCTCAAGGAAAGTGGGGCACGCCAATGGGCTAATCAAGGATCACCTGACTAAACTTTTGTTAGAGCTCTGCAGCTGCTCTGGGAACACGTAGACCTGCACTTACCCAGTCCTGCCTTGAATCTCGACCTTTTCAACTGACCTTCCCCACCACTGCAGCCGGGAGACCAAGTCCTGCACAAATCACTTCAGCCAAAGCCACTGCAGCCTCCGTGGACCGGTCCACACACGGTCCTTCTCACCACGCCTATAGTGGTAACACTTCTGGGAGACCCCTCCTGGCACCATCTCTCTCTGGTCAAACGTGCCCCGGAAGACAAACAGTATGCATGTCCTAACCTGGGTCCTACTAGGATGCGCATTTCTTTTCAAAATCTCCCCTAGCCCAGTGTCCTATGTATGGAAATTCAAAGTTAGGGAAACCTTTGTCTCAGGATCCACTGAGACTACCCACGTGGTGGATACTGTGGAGTGCCCACAGGCCGGATGCACAGCACCCATCACTCTCACCCTAACTCTTTCGTCAATTACTAATCCTATGAACACCGTCTTTTATTTCTTTTACCATCAAACCTTAAATCACTGCAAAAATACCTACAGATAATATAGGGGGTGCCCTTACCCGTCATGCACAGTGCACCTTCCAGACAAAGGCTGCATGTTCTCTCCGGTCCATCATAATACGGGTTTCGGTATGAATTAAGTTAACTCTGCTATTTCAGATCCTTGAGACCAAATTGGGTACAGGGAGTCCAAGCCGCAGTGTATTTCTACTGGCTGGCAACATTGTCCTTCTCAAGGGAATATGTCCCAACACAAAATGCCACAGTCCAAGTCTCCCGGGGCATCCTCCATTCGGAACAAGTCCTATAAAATCAGATAACATCATCAGAAAAGACCGAGACACCCTCAGCGTGGATTCATATAATCCAAAATGTTATACCCTTCCTAAATGACTCTTTTGGGACTAATACCTCCTCTTGTTTCCTCTGCGCTTCCCTTCAGAGGCCTCTACTGGCGGCAGCTCCAATTAATCTCAATACCACTACAGCCAAGATAATGGATGCTGCTTGCCAGACTCCCCCACCTCTCAGTCCCCCTATGGGACTCCAATCACAGCTACCCCTGCCAGCAAACTGACGCCCTTTTCGGCTTTCATTCCCGCACTTCTAACATTTTGGTTAAAGGATAGATACCTCCTTAGAAAAAAACTCTGTGTCTTTAGCATCGTTACAACGACAGCTCCCCTCCTTGGCACAGGCCGCTCTCCAAAACCGGTGGGCTCTGGACCTGTTAACATCTGATAAGGGGGCACCTGCCTGTTCCTCAGGGAAGAATGTTGTTACTATATCAGTGAGTCAGGGATTGTAGAACAAAATGTGGAAGCCTTCATGAAACTACGCAAAGACGTGGAAAGGGAAAGCGGGGGCTCCAACTCTCCGCTGACATGGTTTCAAAATCCTATAGCCTCATGGCTCCTCCCACTCTTGGAGCCAATATTAATAATAACCTCGTTTTTTCTTTTTGCTCCTTGCCTCTTAAAATTCACACAGGCTCGCATTCGGGAAATGTCTCCTACCACCTTTATTTTTTTTTTTTTTAAATGTGAGAAGACTTTTTTTTTTTTTTTTAAAGATTTATTTATTTATTTATACAAGCACTGGGTACAGTCAGAAGCGCAGGAGGGTGAGAGAATTCACCAGAGCCAGAGCGGGGAGCAGAGCAGGCAGAAGGACCGAGGTACACTGCTGAGGGGAGCAGCGGGCGGCAGGAGAGGTCTGCGCGCCATGTGGGACCCTCCTCTGGTGGCCGGGGAGCAGCCGGGAATCGAACTGGCGCTGCAGAGGCTGCGGGCAGCTTCGCAACCCAGCGCTCAACCGCTGCGCCACCGGGGAGGCCCTCCTACCACCTTTAACCAACTCCTTCTCCACCCACATTCTCCCATCCCTGCAGAAGACCCTCATAAGGAGGCCTGAACCACTCCCTTGTCTTCATCCCCTTCCAGCAGGAAGTAGCCAAAGAAAGAAACTTCTGCCCTTTTTCCTATCAACAAAAGGCTGGTATGAAGGGTCCATGCAGGAGGCCTGAATGCAAAAACCCACCAGGAAGCCCACCTGGGAACAGGAATGTGGAAGCCTGCCTAGAGGATTCAGACAATTAACCTCCCCCCCTACAAATCCTTTCCCTGCCCTATAAACCCAGTCTCCCACCTGACCTCTCCTCACCCTGTAAAAGCCTGCTTCCCCCTGACAACGTGCGCGGCCTCACGGACCCCCACCCCTTGGGTCCCTGAGGTCCGCCCTGGGCACAATAAATTTTCCCTTCCTTTGAGAAATTTAGCCTGGTTCTCCTTTTCTTTACCGCGCCAAACCTTTCAACTACATATTAAATATATACAGTGTTGATTACTCTAGGATCAAGTCATCAAAAATCATATGTTTTACTTTTTACCACAGATCCCAAAAGAAAAATTGGTCCATACTGTAAGTTGTCGAGTTTATAGTAATAGGACTCAATTTTCCATAATTCTGGAAGTTTACATTTTATCAAGGCAACAAATGCCCTCAGTTGATTTTTAAAAGGGACAGACTCACATTCATTTTCAGGAAAGTGTCTGCCAATTCAACTAGTCTAAGGAACCATGGTTTTAGCCATTCATTCTTTCAATTAAAAATGATATTGCCTAAAAGAAGAGGCAAATTCACTTCATACATTTTTTCCCCCGGGACACGGCCCTTTGGACTGTAGCAGACACGTCTTAAGTGCACTTCCTGGTCATTGCTTCAGACCTTTAAAAAAATGTGGATTTCAGGATGATAAATAGAAAATAGGCTTTCATGATTTAACTAGGACATTCTGAAGGGAAACTGGTCTGGATTTTTTTTTTTCCTGCAAGAAAGTGGTGGTGAAAAATAACTACAACTGCAGTTGGTACTATAATTTCCATTCTTACTAAGTTTTACCTTAGCAAATGTCAAAATAGTGAAAGGCAAATGGTATCTAAGTGATGTTATAAAAATAGTTTTGACCTCCTGGATCTTGTTAAAAGTTCTGGGTGACCTCAAGGCTTCCACAGACCGACTTTAGAAATGCTTTTCTCAGTGAACCAGGGATAGTCTCTGCCTTTGTCACTTATCGAGTATCCTCTGCCTTTGTCTCTTATTGAGCTCTCAGAATCCATCTCCTTGGTTTGGATTTTCAATTTCCAAAGTTTTTCTTAG
Organism: Talpa europaea; assembly: GCF_964194135.1. Classification (NCBI taxonomy): domain Eukaryota; kingdom Metazoa; phylum Chordata; class Mammalia; order Eulipotyphla; family Talpidae; genus Talpa; species Talpa europaea. Next base: position 125,654,043 of record NC_140068.1, on the reverse strand, counting down.
AGCTTTGCCCCTGGAATCTCTGGAAGAGCACTCATTCCTCAGAGATGATGAGAGAGTGCTCGGTCTGAGAAGGGAGGTGGAGAGAGAGGTGCTTCCCTTTGGAACTGGGACAGTTTGTATCTGGAGGCACCAGACTCACTGATAATCTTTTTTGATTTTGTTTTTCACGTACTTAATATGTATTCCCATCCAGTGACTTCACCTCATCCTTAAGAGAGATAATATTGGCCCCTTGATTTTACATGTGTTTAATGCATCTGACTTGATGCTACCAAACCATGAAGAGCTGTGCTGTCCAACAGAACGTTCAGGAAGAAAGAAATGTTCAATATATGTACTGACCAATATGGTGCCTCTAACTATTGAATACTTGAAATGTGGCTCATGAGCTGAAATGTTGCATATTTTACTATATATCATTTAAAATTAAAAAGCCATACGTAGCTAGTAGCTACCATATTGACGGTACATATCTAGAATGTTCTTAACTTTCAGTATCTGCCCCCCAATACTTTGTTGTATAATAAAATAGTACAATAAAATATAATGTACAATAAAATTACCTTCATATGGAAATCATGGATTTTTCTACATGGATTTTTGGTATATCCTTAAAATAAGGCATGTCCAAATAGTTTAATTAACATGTATTTTAACAACAGATGGAGAGGTAAGAGCCCAAATCTGAATACAAACTCTGTCAAATCCATGGATGATGACTGTACTGTGCTGAGGTGTGGGACACTCAAGAGAAACTGTCGGAAAACCAGAAAGAACTTAGAGGGTCTTCTACCCTTGAGTGACAGACTCATCCTAGTGCAATCTGTCAGTCTGCACCTATGACTGATGACTTGCCCAATCCACACAAGCTCAGAGAACCAGCAAAAATCTTACTGACTTGAGGAATTAAACATCAGATTTGGTGGTGACATTTGGGTACACCAGGCACAAGGTAACCAACAAGTGAGTGAATGCCAACATCTGGGTAGACATTGTCCAAAACCTTGGTTGACCATTGAATCACACGGAGACAAGTCAAACCCTTCAAGACCCAGCATGAAAATGCAGCAAGTGGAGACTGAAGCAACAGAGCAGGGGCCCAGCTGTGCACACTGCAGGGGCAGATTTCACCTGATTCTGGCAAATGTCCAGCGTCAGTGGGGGAAAAAAGAAATCCCCAGAAAAATGAAAGAGTCCAGATGTGTTAAATCTTGTCTTTCATGTATTTAGAATTAAACCTGCTTTCTCCATGGTGCTTGACTACTCTCTACAAGGTATCGGCATGATTTTCCTTCTTTGACAAAAGAATATAAATATTTAGTGGCCAGATGATGGAGAGTAGAAGTTTTTCAAATGTTCACAGGTATTTTTATACACTCCAGAGGTCAAGACCAATTCCCCTCCTGTGAGTCCCTGAACTTGCTGGCTCCCTGCTCATGGAGGAGGCTGTGGTGCCTGCGCTACTTCACAGTGAGGCTCAAAAGGCGTCGTGATCTCCTGCTTGATCTCTCCTGATCCTCTCTGGGGGAAAGACATTTGCTCTGCTTGGTGGGCACTCAGATAAGGAGATGCTCACATGGTGAAGAACTGAAGCTTTTTTTCCAGCAGCCACGTGCATGAGCTTCTATGTAGACCCTTCCATGTCCACCAAGCATTTTCTTCAGCGTGACATTGTGATTGCATAATGTGAGGCGCCCTGAGCTGGAACCACCACTGGGGTACAGGCCAGAGGTGTGGAGGGTGAGAGGATGCACCAGAGACAGAGTGGGGTACAGAACAGGCAGACTGACTGAAATACACTGCAGTAAAGTCAGGAGAGGTCTGCTGTGCCATGTGGGTAGCTCCCTGGCCAGGGATCGAACTGGTGCTGCAGAGGCTGTGGACAGCTTCATAGGTCGTGTCTTAACCCCTTGTACCACCAGGGAGGCCCATAAATAAATACATCTTAGACAACAACAAAAGAAGTCTTGGAGAAAGAAGTTATGAGTGTGGAAGCCCTGGGCTTGGGTCCTAGGTCTGTGTCATGCTAAATATGGGAATGTTGCCACTCTCGCCTGTAAAATGGGACTAATAGAGTCTTGGTTGTCTGCCTCACACAGGTGATAAGAAGATTAAGCTGAAACTTACAGTACTGTAGAAGTGAACTATATATTGCTTACAAGAGATGAAGTTTCAATATAAAGACACACTGAAGGTAAATTGATGGAAAAAGATAAGCTATGAAGATAGACATCACAAGGAGATTGGAGTGGTTCTATCAAAATCAGCCATTAAAGATTTCATAATAGAATTCATTGGCAAATACAGAGAACTCCCTCATGATGATAAAATCTAATAGAGTGAGAAACTACAGAGTACAGCTAGAAAGGAGACACGTTGCCTGGCTGGGGTAAGGAGAGGGATCAAATATAAAGGTGCAGCTATTGATAAGAGCTAAGATATGGAAACAACCTAAATGCCCAAAATCAGATGTCTGGATCAAGAAGATGTGCCATATATACGTAAGGGAATACTACTCGGCAATCAAAAAAGATAAAGATGCCATATGCAGCAACATAGATGGAGCTGGAGGGGATTATGCTCAGTGAAAAATAAGTCAGAAGGAAAAGGAAAAATAGTGGATGGTTTCACTTAGAGGAGGAACATAGGGAAACCATACAAGGGATTGGGGAAAAAAGACAAAACTAGCAGCAAACTATACATTGGAGACATTCATCTGGGGAGAGGGAGGGAAATGGATCAAAACGGGAGGGAAGAGCAGCAGAGTCTGTGGTGATGTTCCCAGGTGTCCTGGTGGAGGCACTTTCATGGGGACAACACCTGAGAGGGGAATTCAAACACTGCACAAAAATGAAGACCAATGTAAAAATATATAAATAAATAAATTTCAAAAAACAGTATAAAGGAGCAGGAGACATTTTAGGATGAGGGGGCTGTGCTGTGTGTGCTCTATGTCTGTGCTTCCAGGATTCTATTTATTTAGAATATTTATTTATCTATTTATTCTATTATTTATATTTACCTAACTGTCCGTCTATAACTGGTAAATTTTATTTCATGTAAAGATCTTAAGAAATAAAAGTGGGGAGAAAGAAGACAAAGTAAATACACTAGAGTTAATTAAAAACAGAATTCATTGCTAGCAGTTCTGTCCCAAGGAATGTTAAAGGATTTCTTCCAGGCCTCGGGAAGTGACAGTAGATGATAACTCACACGTCAGAGCAACAACTAGCAACAGAGACATGCAGAATACTCTTTTTTATAGCTTGTCTTAACTTATTGAACAGATATGACTGCTTACATTTTTTGTTTTACAGTTTTATTTGGCTTCTGTTTATTTTGGTTTAATAAATATATATATATTACATGAATAACATTAAGATGGTTAAACAGAACTATATTGCTGTAAATTTCCTATATATTATGGAATGTAGTTCAATTAAGTAGATATTGAAAAATGAAAGATTTAAGTATTTACAACAATAAAAAGTACTGAAATAAATATATCTAAAGCCACAAGAAGAATTAATTTCACAGAAAACCATTTGCTTGAATCAAAGAAAGGTAGAAAATGATGAAATGGAATGAGAAAGATGCAAGGCAATGAAAAAATAAACATCAGAGTGATAGACTTACCATATCAAATACTGGATGGTCTCACTCATAGCAGGAATTTAGAAAACCTAAATAAGGGATCAGGAAAAAGACTAACTGCAATAAAGTAAAAATCAAAATCAGCGAGCAACTATAAACCAGAGACACACTGGAGGGTGGGGGCGGGAGGAGGGATTAGGGTCAAAATAAGGGGGGCGGGAATTGTATGGGGAATATAACCAAGATGAAAATGCACACATTTTGCAAAAATTAAAATGAGAAATGATGTAAAAATAGATAAAATAAAATAATAATAAAAAATAAATTAGGCACTGTGGGTGCTCTAGAGGCGGCCCCCTGGACACACAGCTTTGTGGCCTCAGAGGCTTGGGTGGGGCGGAGTCCAGACCCTGCCAGGAGGGCACTCGATGCGGCTGGGCTCAGGGACTTTCGCTGCTGGCCTCGCAGTGATTGAGGTGATGGGGTCACGCTGTTCCTTCAGGGTTTCTCCAGGGTCCCCCGTTTGTTCTGCTCCCTGGACCCAACACCAAACAGAGCTCCCACCACCCGTCTTCAGTAAAGTTGTTATTATACTGAAAAAAAAAAATTAGCTAAATCCTAATCAAAAGCCTGTGATTCTCTGGCACATATTAAAAAACTAGCAACAATAAATGTTGGCGAGGATGTGGAGATAAAGGAACTCTCCTGCACTGCTGGTGGGAGTGCAAACTGGTCCAACCACTATGGAGAGCTGTGTGGAGATTCCTCAACCTACTAAAGATAGAGCTTCCATAGGATCCAGAAATTCCACTCCTAGGTATTTACCCAAATGACACAGAAACATTAATTCCAAAGGGCACCTGCACTCCTATGTTTATAGCAGCACTGTTTACAATAGCTAAGCTTTGGAAACAACCCAAATGCCCAAAAATAGATGACTAGATCAAGAAGGTGTGGTACGTATACACCACGGAATATTACTCAGCAATCCGAAAGGATAAACTCATGCCATTTGCAGCAACATGGATGGAGCTGGAAGGGATCATGCTCAGCGAAATAAGCCAGAAAGAAAAAGAAAAATACGGGATGGTCTCACTCATAGCAGGAATTTAGAAAACCAAAATAAAGGACCAGGAAAATGACTAACTGCAATAAAGTAAAAATCAAAATCAATAAGCACCTCTAGACCAGAGACACACTACAGTGGGGGGCGGGGGGAGGAGAAGAGGGATTAGGGTCAGAATAAGGGGGGTGGGAATTGTGTGGGGAATATAACCAAAATACAAATGCATACACTATGCAAAAATGAAAAATGATGTAAGAATTATATAAAATTCAAAAAAAGCCTGCAATTCTCAGATTGGATAATATCAAGGAGATTTGTATTCTGTGTGTGTTAGAAAGACTTTCTATACAAACAAATGTAGTTTAAAAGTGAAAGGGTGAAAGGATATGCCAAGGAAATAGAAAGTAGAACCACAAACCTTTACTGTCATTGCAGAAGGTGGCAGGAGCGAGGCCTGAGGGACCCAGACAGCAGGTCCCTGCCTCTGTCCAGGAGGGAGGGGGAGAGCAGAGTGTGGGGGGCACAGTGGATCTGGAAAAGGACTCTGGGTGCTGGGGTGGAGGGGGTGGTTTGGTCACTACCTCTGAAGAGATGGGAGCCTATTCCCTAAATGAATTGTAAATCAATGTTACTGCAATTTGAAAAACAGCCCTCAGAAAAGGGACAGGGAGTGGAAGAGAACCGTATCTGCTTTGGTAATTTCACATCAAAGAGATGTGAAATTATTCCCCTAAATCACACACAGTATTGTAAATCAGTGTTGTTTCAATTAAAAAAAAAAAAAAAAAAGGCCTCATGAAAGGAACGGGGAGTTGAAGGGAAAAGCAACTGCTTTGCAGTCTCCAGGGTGTTGTCATCAAGGGGCTGCAGAGAGAGGCTGTGGGGAGAGAAGATGGCAGCTCCAGAGCCTCCTCTCCTCACTGCCTCCACCCCAGCCTGGTGCCAGGGTTGCTCACAGGGCATCTCACCCGCTCCCCCAGTGATGCTCAGCCCCAGCTCACCCTCTCAGCCTGAGTCACACACACCCAGCCTCTCCCCTGGCTGCCAGACTAGGACGGCGCCGCAGCGCCCCCGTGTGGCCACGGGGCAGAGGACAAGGGGCGAGAACCCTTAGGTCTCTCCAGGTTCTCATGGAGCTCCCAGAAGGACAGGGCTGTGCACAGGAGGGGGAGCCCCACACAGCTTCAGGTTCTCAGTCTGACCTGTTTCCTAATACACGCTGACATGATGAAGGTCTCCTGTCTCACCCGCTGCTCCCCTCAGCAGTGTATTTCATCAGTCCACCTATTCTGTCCCCTGCTCTGTCTCTGGTGAATCCTCTCACCCTCCTGCACATCTGGCCTGCACCCCAGTTCTTGTATGCATGAATAAATAAATCTTTTTAAAAAAAGGGTCTAGAAGTACAGATGATGACTTGAGCTGCAGTATCATCACTGGTCCATACAAGGTGTTTAACCTTAATAAGATCCTTAACGGATCACTGGAGGAGGGGGAGGTTAAGGCAATGCACCAAGAACGCTTTCTGAAGGGACACATTGGAGAGTGATATGATTCTTAATAAAGGCCCAGCTAAACCTGGATTCCAGTGTCTAGGACAGCCATACTAGTTAAATGGAAGGTCCCAGCTCAAGGTTGTGTTGGTGTCCTGTGATGAATCCCTGTCTCATTCACCCCCAGATGCTCTCCAGTGTATCACCCTCTTTTCTCTCTGTTTTATGACTTACTACTCTCCAACATTTTCTAGTTGTTCCACCATTCACTAGTGCATTGTCCATGTTTTCACTGTCATTTGAGATCCTTGAAGTCAGGAGAATTGTCCCATGAACACATTTCCTCAAATGTAGTGAATGGCTAGAAATATCCATTAAAGTAATGAAGAAATGTACTGGCCCCTCTCTCATTACCTCTTGGTTCACATCCTAATCCACTGTCAGTTCTCCCCTATATCTCTTCTGATTTTTCTATCTCTGTCCCTTCCCCAGACCTCATCACCTCCCTTAGGCTCCTGCCCCAGACTAACGACTTTTCCTAGATGATCCTGGAGGGGAGGGTTTTAGACCCTTCCTTCCATCTGGAGGACATTAGGTTGAAATAATCCAACCTCAAAAGGAAACACTGAGAATAGTCAACCTTTCATAGGCTAATATTGCTAAATATACAGCTCATGCATTAGTATGCCCATAGTTGTTCCTTCTCATCAAAAATGGACTTCTGACCAGGGAATGAGGATGAGGTAAGAGGAGAAAACTCCATCCTGCCACATTATCCAACAAGCATTACTGGTGATATGTTGGAACCCAAAGTGAAAGCCCTCCAAGAAACTGAAGGAAGAGGAAAGTAAGATTACCTTCAGACAGGTGTACAGGAAACGCACTAGTGCTGGAAGCCAGAGGAGGAAGGTAAACCTCAGGTGGAGGCATTACCATGTCTAAGCAAAGAATTTATCCCTGATGAAGGGCTGATCAAAACTGGAATTAGGGGCCTCCCCGGTGGCGCAGCAGTTGAGCGCTGGGTTGCAAAGCTGCCCGCAGCCTCTGCAGCACTGGTTCGATCCCCGGCTGCTCCCCGGCCACCGGAGGAGGGTCCTGCATGGCGGGTACACCTCTTCTGCCGCCCGCTGCTCCCCTCAGCAGTGTACTTTGGTCCTTCTGCCTGCTCTGCTCCCCGCTCTGGCTCTGGTGAATTCTCTCACCCTCCCGCGCTTCTGACTGTACCCAGTGCTTGTATAAGTAACTAAGTAAGTAAATAAATAAATCTTAAAAAAAAAAAAACTGGAATTAGACTAAATATTTACTTAGCCTCATTACTTCCAAACACCTTACTAAGCGATTTCCTTGTATTATCTCTTGTAATCCTCCAAAGAGCCCATTGGTCACTGGTCTTATCATCAGAGCTATATTACTAAGACCATGGGAACAGGAACCATGTCTTTTGTTCTCTTAATTTTTTCGCTTGATATTTTGTCCAAACATCACAGCACAAAACACAATAATTGGAAGGAACAACCAACACTGGTTGATTGATTAGTTCCTCTAGTCAGCAATTTTCCTCCCCTCTGAAAATACTCTCCTCCTTTAGCTTTTATCTCTATAACGGTTATATGCATAGCCTCCTCCTTGCCCTTAACTTTGGGGTCTTCCTTCCCTCTGTGAGAAATGCCTCTTCCATCTTTCTTTGGCAGACATCACCTATCTGAAAACAATATAACTTGGTCACTGGGTGGGTGGACTTGTAAGAACAAGATCCACAAAATAGCCATGTGACATTGGGCACATTAACACTTTGTGTCTGTTTCCCTTCAGTGAAATGGTACTAAAAATACATAATTCTAGAATTATTGTAACAGTTGTTGTAAAGAGTTGAAATATAAAGAGTTATCATAGAGTTAAAACCTAATTACAGACAAAGCATAATACCTCAAATGCAAAGTCAAACTGAAGAGAATATTTGGGGGAGAAGAAAATAAGTTCTCACTAAATGATAGCTGGTAGGGTATTTTGATTGTAGGCAAAAGAAATTGCATTTGACTGGTTTAAACCCCCAAGCCCACACCAAATGGAATTTACTAGCATTCTAACTGGCTCAGAGGTAACCAGTCAACATTGGGAAGGATGGACATACAGGGGTCTCAGGTGTTGAAATTCATTTAAGATATCCTGGGGAATGCACTGGGATGATTTTGATCCAACTGTCTTCCATTCTGATCTTGGTCTAGAAAATCCGGGTTATGTCTTTTCTTTGAAGAAGAAGAAAGAGTGGAAAAGTACATGATTAATAGTCACCAAAAATCATGTAGAATGGGGCAGGGGTTGAAATCTCTATTGCTATGGAAATAAATTACCACACAGCCAGTGGCTTAAAATAACACAAATCTGTTATTTTGTTGTTATTTTATTGTTCTGGAGATCAGAAGTTCAAAATCAATCTCAGTGGACCAAAATCAAGACCCCTGTAGTGCAGTGTCCCTGCCACCTGCTCTGAAAATCTTATAGAACATATTATTCCCTCATCTTTGTCATATAAAGTAACCTGATCCATGGGACAATAACCCACCTTAAGCACAAGTCCTGCCCATATGCAAAGGAAGAGGATTATACACACCCTTTGTGCGTCTAAAAATGAACCCTGTAGTAAGCAGAATGGGTATAGACTGTGACACAGATTGTAGTTCAACCTAGGAGGTGTAGGCACAAAGATGTGTATGTGAACTTAAGAGCAATTATGTGTAAAAGTGTCTGAGGAAGGAGAGGAGAAAATGGGGTTCAGAAATGAGGTGATTTCTGAGCTGAGTTTTAATAGACAAGAATTCATCTCTAATGAGTGCTACACATGTAAACCTAAGAGAAGCCAAATTCAGATTTCTGAGTAAAAGACTAATTCTTTACTCTAGACCGCAGATGAATTCCCAAAAGAGCCAAAAATTAAATCCAGGCAGAAATAATCATTTAATCAGTCAGTCAGGCCACCTTGCCTTGCTTTGTGATTTAAAAGGGCTTAAAGAATACATCTGGATCCCATTTTGAAAGCTTATTGAATCTTGAAATTCTTGTTATCTTAGGATTACTAGTGATTTTCAGGATCTTTTTGCTAAAAAATGCCATAAAAGAGCAGGCATATGTGGTGTTGCTGGGAGGAAAAGTAGTCATACTATTGACTAGATGGCACAGTAGTTGAATTCAATGATCAGCCAGTTGCCTTGGGCTTACTAATTTCTTTTTAATCTTACACTGCAATGAAGAATTGCAGGGTGGCGTGAAATGTGAGAAGGGAAAAGGGGGAGAAGACTATTAAGTCAAACACAAAATAGAAAGGGAGCAAGTAAAAGCAGTGCATGAAGTTCCAGCTGGCTAGCAGCGATTCATCACTGCTCCGTTTGCTATTAGAATTCCGGAGGCTTGGAGGGTAAAGGAATGTCCCCAGATATTCCTTTTTCAGTGGTTCTAGGGTTGGTTGAATCTAGTGTTCACCTAGTCTGAACACTTTTCCGTATTCAAAGGTTTTTTTTTTTTTTTGTATTTGCAATTTTTATCCAGCTAGTATATTAACATTTTTTAAAAATCAGATTTTGTAAGGAATTCTCAAGTAGACATGAATTCTTATGTCTCAAGTAGTGTACTAGAGGTATACTAAAAACACTATTCATTTTTTATCTGACATTCTTTTTTGTTCTAGTATTCAACTAGCCTACAGTTAATCAAACAATGAAAAACAGCAGCCTGTCTTGTGCTCTCCCCTGACCGGTTTCAGTATTTTGGATATATTCTATGCTACCTACAGATAATGTATTTATGTCACTCTTGCTTTGTGAGCTTATTTGAGATATATTTCCTGATACCAGTAGCTTTTTATCACTATTTGTACTTCCTCTCTTGATTAATTTTGCAATGGTAAATGATATCCCCCTTTTATATAGTGTTGGATTATCTGTACAATAGTACCTCTTGACTTTCTCTCTTGCCTTAAAAGGACTTAATAGTGATTTGCACATCAAAGACATCTTTACAGACACATCACCCAAAGCAGTGATAGTGAAGGCAAAGATAAACAGCTGGGACTATATCAAATTAAAGAGCTTTTGCACAGCAAAAGAGACAATAACAAAAACAAAGAGAAACCCCACCAACTGGGAGAACATTTTTGCACCCAACACTAATGATAAAGGACTGATCACAAAAATCTGCAAAGAGCTGATGAGACTCAACAACAACAAAGAAAATAATCCAGTCAAAAAATGGGCAGAAGAGCTTAAAAGAAACTTCTCTGAAGAGGAAATGCAAATGGCCAACAGGCATATGAAAAAATGTTCAACATCACTTGTCATCAGGGAAATGCAAATCAAAACTACCATGAGATACCATCTTACACCAGTGAGAATGGCACATATTAAAAAAACTAGCAACAACAAATGTTGGCGAGGGTGTGGAGAAAAAGGAACTCTTCTGCACTGTTGGTGGGAGTGCAAACTGGTCCAACCACTGTGGAAAGCTGTGTGGAGATTTCTGGACCTACTAAACATAGAGCTTCCATATGACCCAGCAATTCCACTCCTAGGTATTTACCCAAAGGACACAGAAACATCAATTCCAAAGAACACCTGCACCCCTATGTTTATAGCAGCACTGTTTACAATAGCTAAGCTTTGGAAACAACCCAAATGCCCAAAAATAGATGACTGGATCAAGAAGATGTGGTACATATATACCATGGAATATTACTCAGCATTCAAAAAAGATAAACACATGCAATTTGCTGCAACATGGATGGCGCTGGAAGGGATCATGCTCAGCGAAATAAGCCAAAAAGAAAAAGAAAAATACCGGATGGTCTCACTCATAGCAGGAATCTAGAAAACTTAAATAAGGGACCAGGAAAATGAATAACTATAAGAAAGTGAAAATCAAAATCAACAAAAAACTATGAACCAGAGACACTTTTAGGGGGGCGGGGGCGGGAGGGGAGGGATTGGGGTCAGAATGGGGGCCTGCAATTGTATGGGGAATATAACAATAAAATTTATAAAAAAAAATAAAAAATAAAAAATAAAAAAAAAATAAAAAAAAATACAGAATTTAACATGAAATCAGGTTTCATTGATGAGGAAAAATAAATTTATACAATCATCACATCAATCAGGTTTATAACTTTATAGCCACTAGTCTACTTGTGACTACTATAAACTACTAACTTTTCTTTCCCTATGTACAATTACTAAATAAGCATATGAAAAATCCATGAGAAATAAGTGGAAACAAATACCCTTCTTATTGACTCTCCTTAAACTTCACTTTGGTTCTCTTGAGACCCTTATTTTCTCCAACTAATGTTTATAACATCATGTTCAGTGACATAAATCAGAAGGAAAACAAACAAACAAAAATTGGATGGTTTCACTTATAGGAGGAATATAGGGGATCCAATTAATTTTTTGACAAAGATATTTTTTCCTAAGAGAATGTCCATTCTAAAGGGAATTCTGGTGTCCTCTGTTCTAATAATATTTTGCCATCTTGTATGTGGAACAGCAGTGAGGTGCAGAGAAAGGAACCCTCAGAGAGAGTTGGGATCTTTAGCTAACTAGATTCTTCTGACATGTAATTTTTAGACCCTTCATCTTTAAGCTACAATAATTATTTTGACCCTAAAAAGGATTGGAAGGAAGAGTCTAAAAAAAAAAAAAAAAAAGGACTTAATAGGAATGATGACAGGTGAAAATACTTACACAGAATATTAATAGATGGGTCATAAAGAAAGGTGTTTCATGTATAAATGAGTTTAAGAAATTCTGGGTAAATAAGTAGAAGTTGTTTATAATGGAGCATATAGAAGCTCTGATGTGCAAATATGTGCTGTAAAGCTTCAAAAGAGCATGTGATATGCAACATTTTCCAAACTTCTGATGATAGAAACTTTTTCATAGCACATCCAGTGATATCTTAAGGAAATGCTTATAAAAAGGTCCAGGAGACAATCTCCTCTTTGATGTGATGGAAGGAACACAAAGTTGCCTTTTAGTGAAACAGCAGTGATCTGCTAGGGCGTTGAGAACTGGATACCTGCAGGTGCTATACTGAGTGCCAGCTGCGCTAACAGTACCTCAATTTCACAAAGAGAGAGGCTGAGGTATAGAAATGGCAAATAGTTTGGACAGTGTCCCACCACATTAAGTGGCAGTCATGATTCAAATCGAGGACTCAGGTTTAGAAATCCCCCAGGACACTCTTCTGCCTCCCCCAATGACAGCTAAACTGCCTAAAAGGAAAGCAGTGCAAAAGGACTGTTTAAAGACCCAGGCACATTAATTAGATTCTGTCATTTTCTGTAATCATCATGCTGACTTTTACCTCTGTAGAGCAACTTATTTTACACCAACATCATTTACATTTATTATCTCCTTGAGTCTCACCCAACCATGTCAGTAGACTGAGAAGTCCACTGGATACAAAAAGTATGAAGGATACAAAAGTTTGAATGTGCTGGCTAGCTCAACATCACTCATCAAGGACTAAAATAGTCAGGGGTTTACCTTATTACTATCTCTATCCTAGCGAGAAGAGTGTCCAAATTTAATGAATAAAAATACAGGAATCTACGATTAAAAAAATAAAAATAAGAATAAAAATCTTTGAATAGTCTAAATTATCAGGTTTGATTAACTCTAGGCTAGTTGAATGCTAGAACGAAAAAGAATGTCACATAAAGAATGCATAGTGGTTTTAGTATATGTCTAGTACACTACTTGAGACATGCTTATAGTAAGATTTCACATGCATTGTTGATCTAAAAATTTTTATATGCATTTTATCTGGCAACTTGATAACTGGAAACAGAGCTCAGAACACAAGATTGAGTAAAAGTAGAGATGGAAGCTAAGTGACCTGGAAGCAGTGGGACATTAAGCTCTGTCTCTGAGCTTCTCAAGTGGTGTGTGCTGATGGTTTAACAAGATGGAGAAGTACTGGTTCCCTCAGCCCTCTGCACAGTTAAGGAAGTCAGAAGTGGTAGAAACACAAGTTCTTTCCAGGACTCCTTGAAGGGTGACCCAAGCATGATGAGGTCTAAAGGGGGCCTAACATTCTCTCGATGACTTTCAGAATAGTTCCAACTACATCGGCAGCCAGCTGCAAAGCATGCCACTGCCCATCATGGACAAGGAGACCCATGTACCCACAAGTTTGTATTCCAAATGCTCGAAGAGTAGGGCTCACAGCCCAAGGTGCAAGTTGTCGGGGTGAAGGTGGTCAGGACATCTTTCAGGTATGGGCCCACACAATATAACTCCAAATCTCTTTCACATATATTGGATAAATGTTGCTCTGTGGCCCATGTGCTCTTACTGGCAATCTAGCTAGCTTCTCAGATGACTGTATTCATGTTCTGTAAATTAGAGTTTCATTGTTACTTTCAAATACTTGATACGTAAAATATAGTTTTTGAACTCTGATTGCATTAATGTAAGCTAAAATTTAACGTATCATTTGTCAACAAAGGAAAAGGAAAAACTATTGAAGTCTTTAAATATAAATTTACCCTTGCAAGTGTTTGAATAGGCTGTGAAAAAAATGGTTTCAAGGTGTTATTGCAAAACTGTTTTTAATGGTGATGACGAGAATTTCAAGAGAATGCATTAAAAAGTCAATTAGGGTTCACTTGTAACCATTTCAACATAAAACATGATAGAAAAATCTATCTTGACTTTCACATCCACAAGAGAACACTGCTCCTACCTTAAGAAGAGCAACCCAGATAATCTACAAAAATCATGTTTTTTTAAGCCCAAAGACAATTCAGGTTGTAAAAAAGCCTAATGAACCTAATCCAAAAAGTGACAACAACCTCCTAGGAGAGCTGCTTTTATCCTGGGCAGCAAATCCAATGGAAAAGGAAGCTGAAAAGAAAAAGCAGCTGAGCCTTTAACGCAATTTTAAAGGGTTTAGAATCCCCAAGAGCTCGACACAGGGGCCTGCACCTGTCCTTTGGCCCTTTTCCATGGACCTTCACAGGACAGCTTGAGGGGGCAGGGAGATAACTGAGAGAACCTGAACTCAGGCATGGAAATCCTGCTGAAGTCAGAGAGGAAGAACTAGGGGAAGTCCCGAACATCCACATTATGGTGCTGCTGATGAGCAGCATGTACCTCTGGGTGAGGAGCTGCAGAACTGAGAAAAAGAGCTACTGTCTCCAGGTACAGATGGGAGTCTAAGGAGAAATGAGAGTGATTCCAGGAGAACTCAGAGTCACCCCAGAGATACACATGGGCCTTACCCTGGGTTAGGTTCTTCTCCCCACTGAAGGTCCAGGAAATGGAGGTAGACAGCTTACCCCAAACACAACTACAAAAGACCTCCTGAAGACTAAGGGCAGAACAGGGATACGGAGAGAAACCCCAGACCTTGCACTGAGTACTAGGAAGGGACCATGTACAGTTAGTAGAGGGCAGGAGCGTGGATATGTTAGGATACAGGGGGGAATTTTTCCCCACCCCCCTGGGTTCTTCTGACACTAGACAAATACATTTATATCAAACAGATTAAGTAGGAGAAAATATCAAATTTAATAACAGCTATATGGAGAATTTACATTATAAATTCTGAAATAAATGATGCAAGTCTGGGGTTTATATTCTGTGTGAAGGGATCTAAAGTATAAAGTGGTTGGGGGTCATTTCACATTACGCAGAGGGAACAACTTCATATCACAAAATCTTCCCTCTGGATGTTTGCCCTGCCTTAAGGTAGGTTCCTCTGATTTTAAAGAGAAGAAGAAAAAAAAAAGGTTGTTTCTGGAAATATCCTTAATTTAGTAAATCTAGGTAATCATTCTTGAAGAAGTAGTAACAGGTTCAATCGAGGATCTCAATTGCTCTTAGTTCTACATATCAAGATAACATATATTGGGGGGAAAAAATCTAGATGTCTTGGAAAAAGTCTATCTGAACCCTTTTCAGGAGACTACTACCACAGAGGAATAAAGCAAAAGCAATCGGATCCTGTTAAAAAGTGAAGGTAAGAAAGAAGTGATTGGCCTCCCTGGTGGCACAGGGGTTAAGATGTAACCTATGAAGCTACCCACAGCCACTGCAGCATGAGTTTGATCCCCAGCCAGGGAGCAACCTACATGGCACAGCAGACCTCTCCTGACTCGCCTGCTGTTCCCCTCAGCAATGTATTTCAGTCAGTCTGCCTGTTCTGTGCCCGGCTCTGTCTCTGGTGAATCCTCACCCCCCCCCCCCCACAACTCTGGCCTGTGCACCAGTTTTTGTATGCATAAATAAATCTTTAAAAAAAAAGAAAGAAAGGAGTGATTAAATACTCCAAGGTGTTCGTATCCCAGTTTCTGCTAAAGGGAAGTGGAGGATAGGCCTCTGTAAGTGTTTTAGAAGAGGCTTGATGGAGATGTGGCATGTGCATTATTTCAAACTAAGGTTAATAAAGACCCTGCAGGTTCTCATAGGAGAAACTTTTACCACTCCCTTAACTATCTTGAAAAATGAAAATTGAAACTATTGTTCAGAATTAGGCTTTTTACCAGAAAGAACCCGTCGATGGTAGAAACCTATCTATGAGGCAGGGCAAACGTCTAAATTGAAAATCTGGTCTTTGTCATATGAGTCACCCAGTCCTCATAATGTGAGTTCCCTTCCTCTCTCCTTGAAGGCCCTGGCCTCTATCTTATTCCTTAGCTAAGGATGTATACCCTCATTTGCCCCCACTGACCCCGGAATTCACATCCACTTAAATTCTCCATATGTTTGTAACTCATCTTTGTTTTTTTCCTACTGATGTATCTGACATTAATTTGTTGTTCAGCCAGTCTAAAAGAATCCAAAGGGGTAGGGAGAAACTTCCTCTCTTCCCCTACAGAAAGTTGTGATTCCTCTATCACGTTACATGAAGCCTACAGTGAACTGAATAACTAAAGCCACAAAACCTTATAGGCCTAGCTCCACTACTGACTAGATTGTGTCAAATCGTCTCACTAATGGTGAGCCAGATAACAAAAGTCTGCCCTTTCTCTAGAGATGATTGCTGTTTTCTTCAGACTCTACTATTCCTTTATAATTGATGATCTCTAAATTTAATTTTAATCAAAATCAAATTATAGGGCCTCCCTGGTGGCGCAGCGTTTGTGCGCTGGGTTGCGAAGCTGCCCGCATTCTCTGCAGCCCCAGTTCGATCCCCGGCTGCTTCCCGGCCACCAGAGGAGGGCCCCACATGGCGCGCAGACCTCTCCTGCCGCCCACTGCTCCCCTCAGCAGTGTGCTTCAGTCCTTCTCCCTGCTCTGCTCCCCGTTCTGGCTCTGGTGAATTCTCTCACCCTCCCGCACTTCTGACTGTACCCAGTGCTTGTATGTATAAATAAATAAATAAATCTTTTAAAAAAAATCAAATTACAAAACACATAGAAAAAGTAAGAAAACTAATATTTCCTCAAAGAGAAAACAGTAAATGAAATCTTACCTACAGAATAAAATTGTTGTTGGAATTATAAGGCAGACACTTTAAAATAATGTTTATAAATATTTAAGATGAAAGAAATAGAAGAAGTGAACATGTTTGGACATTTCAGAGTCAAATGCAAATGCTAGAGATGAAAGCTATATTACAGATAAATAATACTATCAATGAGTTTATTATGTTGTATACAGCAGAAGAAGGAATCAGTGTCACTGAAAACAGACAATGTGATTTTAAAACATATTTGCGTTCAAGATAAACATGCCAATAAATACATAACTTGATTTCCAGGAGAAATACTTTAATGGCCCAGAACATATGAAAGCCATTGACCCAAGATTCAAAAGACTCAGAAACCTAAAGAAGAATAAATACAAAGAAATACCAAAATTATACATCACTGTCTAACTGCTTAAAATCAAACATGAAGAGAAAAACTTAAAAGCCACAAGAGAAAACAAAACACATTACAGAAAGGAGAAAAACAACAGAAATTGTATCTCCTCACTGGAATCAATAGAGACTACAAGACACGGCCATGACAACTTTAAAGTGTTAAACAGAAAAACATATTAGTCTAGAATTCTAGAACTAGTTAAATTATCTTTCAAAAATAAAGATATTTCCCAAAGGAAAAGGTGAAAGAAATTGTCTTAAATAGACTTCTATAAGGAATACTAAAATGTATTAATTTAAGAAATACCAAAGGAATACTAAAATGTTTAGTTCAAAAAGAAAAATACCAAGTAGAGACCCAGTTATTCAGGAAGGTATGAAGAACACTGGAAAAAGAAAAGACATGTCAGTAGATATAAGTGACAAACTCACACACACACAAATACATACATTTTAAAGTCTATTAATCTTCTAAGGTAAAAATAGTAACAAGGTAATGTTAGGTTGTACCATATTTAGAAATTAAAAAAAAGTGTGGCAAGACAGAGCACAGGGGAAGAGAGAGTGATAATTAAAAATATGCTATTTTAATATCCTTACATTGTAAAGTAACAGAATTTTGTTATTATATACATATGACAAGTTAGAGATGTATAATGTAATCTTTAAATCAACCACTAAGAAAATAACATAAAATGATATAACTAAAGATAATACCTAACATAGAAAATAAAAATAAAAGTGATTACCTAAAAATACTTAATTAACAATAAAAAGGGACGAACAAAGAAAGAGCAAATGCAATAATTAAAATCAAATATCAGCATTGTAGTTTAAAACCCACATATACTAATAATAACTAATAATAAGTAAAAAAGAAATTAAAAGATGCAGACTCAGACTGGCTAAAGAATGCAACATCAAAGTAGATGTTTTTGACAAGTAACACTCTTTAAACATAGCGACAACAGAAAAGGGGGCCTCCCTGGTGGCGCAAGGGTTAAAGACATGCACTATCAAGCTCTCCCCAACCACTGCAGCATGAGTTCTACCCTCAGTCAGCCAGGGCACAACCCACATGGCACAGCAGACCTCTCCTGTCTAGCCCACTTCTCCCCTCAGCAGTATATTTCAGTAGATCTTCCTGTTCTGCTCCCCACTCTCTCTAATGAATCCTCTCACTCCCCCCACTCCTCGCAACTATTGTCTACACCCCAGTTCTTGTGTGCATAAATAAATAAATCTTAAAAAAAAGACAACAGAAAAATTGAAAATGAAAGAATGGAAAATATATAGCACTGAAATACTAATTATAAAACATCTTCCATCCCATATTTTATAATAGAAGTAGACTTCAAAGAGTATTACCAAGATAGACATTTCATAATGATAAAAGGTTAAGTCATCAAGAAATCTTAAAAATTTTAAAGCTGTCATATTACTAGTTCTCTTATGAACTAATAAAAAGTATAGACAGATCCAAATTATTGTTGTAGATTTTAGCACCTATCTCTCAGCAATTGATAACAAGACAAAAATTTAACAAAGACATCGGAGATATAAATCAACCTAGTTGAAAGTTATAGAACACTACACCCAAGAACAGAAAAGAATTGTATAATCTTCTCATGTGCACTTGAAAAATTCACCAAGGTAGACTATACTCTGAGACATAAAACAAGTCTCAATAAATGTCAAAAGTCAAAATCATACAAACAAAGCATGTTCTTAGGCTGTAACAGTATTAGATTAGAAATCATTAACAAAATATTACAATAGAATTTTCTGTAATGATGAAAAGGTTCTATATCTGTACTGCCCAAATATGGTACCCATTATCCACATATGACATTTAAGCAATTAAAATTTGGCTAGAATGGTTTAGCCACTGAATTTTAATTTAAATTCATTTAAATAAATTAAATATCCACAATTGACCAATGAATATCATTGGTTCAAATCCATTAAATCTGCAAATATTCAGAAATTTAAAGACACATTTTTAATACACTTAATACACAAAACCATATTTTCTTGGGTCAAACAAATCTCAAGCAAAACTAGAAAATATTTTGAACAAACTCATAAAAAAACACACGATGTCAAATTTCATGGAATACACATAAAGCAGTTCTCAGAGGGTACTTCATAATTTGAAGACTTGTAGATATCACCTAACTTCTCTGAACCTCCATTCTGATTTCTTAATGGGGAAAATAATGCTACCTACCTAGATATTTTTGTAGGAATTAGATGAGAAAATCTTGCATTGGTTTGTGATTATAAAGTGCTATTACTTTTAGACATACTTTATAAAGATAAGATATCCAAAAAAGCATATTTAGGAACAAAATATCACCCTTGTTTGAATTATTATCTCGCCATTACCTAGTTGGGTGACTGTGGATACTTTCCATAAGGTCACCTGACCTAAGTTCAAAAAAAAAGATAAAAACAAAAGCAAGGTAATTTTAAAGTAATTTTCAAACTCTAATTTTTAAGAACTATGAAAGTGACACATTTCCTTTGTCATGTCTACATGACTACAAAGTGCACTGCATTATCATCACCAGGATTCCCTTCTTTCCTGTGGGATCAGGAAGGAGAAAGGTGGAACCATCTCCTGACAAACACTGCACTCACTTCTTCACACGCATCATTCCGTTTCTTCCTCACACTCCTCCTGGGGGGCTGGTATTTTAAGAAAAGTGTTACTGAAGAATCTGAGGTTCAGAGAAATAAAATGATTTGCCTAAGTCTGCACAGTTACACAAGAAGGGGCAGTTCTCAAATTTACCCCCCCCCCCTCCTCTAACTTCATATTCACCCTCGAAAGTGACCTCGAGGACCCGCCAAGCTCACCAGGGAGCAGGACCCAGGGAGTCTCTGCCCCAGAAGTGGACACGCCCGTCCAGTCACCCGCATCCCCGCGGGGAGTGTCCGGGCCTCGCGCTTCCCCGTCTGTCTCGGGCCCAGGCCCGGGGACTCGCGCTGGGCGGGGCGGGGACGCGAGAACCACGAGGAGCCGCGACCCGCCGCCGGGTGACCGCGAAGACGGTCACGAGCACCAGCGCGGGCGCGTCACGCAGAGACGGGAACAGGGGTTTTCTCTGAGAGAACGTGTGATGTCCCCCAAGGACACCTTCTGTTGGGGCAAATGTTTTCTTTCTAAATATTTATTTATTTACACACGCAAGAACTGGGCAACCCGCCGCCCCGGGGAGGTTCATTACCGGCTCCAGCAGCCCCGTTGGTGTCGCTCTCCGCGCTCAGCCGTCGCCGCGCTCCGTCTGCTCGGCCACTCCAGCCCCTCCTCCGGCCTCGGCACCGCACCACACTGCGCTGCGCTGCGCCACGCCACGCCACGCCACGCACGCCACGCCACGCACGCCACGCCTGTTACGCATGCCACACACGCCACGCCACGCCACGCCACGCATGCCACGCCGTGCCACAGGGTGCGCCATGCCGTTCTGCCGAGTGCGCATGTGCAGTGGGAGGGGGGCAAAGCCTGAAGCTTCCCCCTCTTCTTACCGGCACACCCCTTCAGATGCATATTGTTATTCCACACCAACCACCAAAGCACCCACAACCCTCCACCAGTCCATTGTGGTTCCCCCTTTCTCTCCCCCAACACGCCCTCTGGTAACCTCAATTCTATAGTAGGATTTCTAGGGTTTGATTTAATTGTGTCCGTTCCTTGGTTTTGATGTTCCGTATATGAGTATAATCATCCAGTATTTGTCTTTCTCCAACTTACTTAGTGTAATCCCCTCCAGTTCCATCAGTTCCCTCCATGTTGTTGCAAATGGCATGACTTCATTTTTTTGTGGTAGTTGAACAGTATTTCTTTGTGTAAATTTACCATAAATTCTTTATTCACCCATCAGTCCTCGGGAACTTAGACTACTTCCACAACTCAGCTGTTATAAATAGTGCCGCAATTAGCATAGGAGTTCATCTATCTCTTTAAGTTAGTGTTTTTGCATTTTGGGAAATTGATAGTTAGGAATAGAATTGCCAGACCATATGGAAAATATATTTTACTATTTTGAGAAACCTCCATACTGTTTCCGTAAAGGCTGAACCAGTGTACAGTCCCACCAACAGTATATGAGGGTTTCTTTTTCTCCTCATCAATATTGTTGTTTCTGATATTTTTGTTATGGGCCATTCTCACAGGTGTGAGGTGGGTGGTATCTTGCCAAAGCAATCCAAACCACAAAGAACAGAAGAATTACACTACTAGATTTCAGACTATATCATGAAGCTATAGTAATAAAAATAGTATGGTAATTGAATAAAACAGACAAGTAGACCACTGGAATACAATTAAACACCCAGAAATAAGCCCATGCTTATACAGACAAGTAGTCTTCAACAAAAGAGCCAAGACTATACATTGGGAAAAGGAAAGCCCCTTCAATAAATGACACTGGGAAAAGTGGACAACCAAATGCACAAAAATTAAACTACACCACTGTTTCACACCATACACAAAAATAAACTCAAAATGTATTAAAGACATGAATGTAAGACCTTAAGTCATAAAGTACATAGAAGAAAAACATAGACAAAACACTCCACAACATTGGCTTCAAGGATGTTTTGGGGGACTTGACTCCAAAGGCAAGGTAAACAAAAGCAAAATAAACAAATGGCAATATAACAAACTAAAAGCTTCTGCACAGTGAAATAAATATCATTAAAATAAACTATCATTAAAATAAAAGATATCTACTGAGAGGAAGAAAGTATTTGTACATCACACATTCTACAAAGGACTGATTACCAAAATCTGCACAAAATCCACAAAGAACTCATACAACTTAGCAAAAAGAAAGCAAATAACCTAATCAAAAAATGGGCAGGAGAACAAAATAGACACTTCTCCAATTAAGACATACAGATGGGTAGCAGACACAGGGGAATAATGTGAAGGAGTGAGGGTGTCTAGTGGTGGGTGTGGTGTGGTAAAATATACCTAAAGAGGTATAAACCTATACCTCTGAATCATACACAGTGTTGTGAAAAAATGTTATCTCAGTGGAAGACAAAACATTGGTTTTTGTTCTCATTCAGTGAAAATACAAAAATATGAGATAGCAGAAGACATCAAAAGAAAAGAATATTCATTGTCACTTATCATCAGGAAAATGCAAATCAAAACTATAATAAAAAGTTCTTGGAATTATACCATATAGATTTTTTGAAAAATTTTCCACACCTTGATATGAAGATGCCTCACCATACCCACTAACAAAGTCCTAGAGCAAGTCTAAATAATTTGAGTCTATAAATATTTCTAAAACATTTTTGAGACATTATTTTCTCAGTACCTTCTATTGTATACTTAAAAAAGGAATTTTTATGAAATAAATTTAAGACAAAACAGTGCTACCTTGCCTAATGAAAGTAGTTATCTTGTCTTCATTTGATTACTTTTTAAATAGTGACCACTTTGGCAACAGCAATATTCATTGGCTTGAGAACAAATATTATCCACATGTATGAGCACGTATCTCAAACACATATTGCAGCATATCTCTGATAACTCACTTCATTTGTGTTTCACAAACATCTTAAAATGCTTCTGAGGTCCTTAGCTTCTGGGTGAAGTCAAACTACATGGACAGTTCATTTACTACATGCAGCTGTAAGGCACCAAACTGAATTTCAGCTACGAGATCTTTCAGTACAAGAAGTACGATGTGGGCCTCCCCTGGTGGCACAGCGGTAGAGCGCTGGGTTGCAAAGCTGCCCACAGCATCTGCAGTGCCGGTTCGATCCCCGGCTGCCAGGCAAGGGTCCCACATGGCGCGCAGACCTCTCCTGCTGCCCACTGCTCCCCTGAGCAGTGTACTTCGGACCTTCTGCCTGTTCTGCTCTCCGCTCTGGCTCTGGTGAATTCTCTCACCTCCCGCGCTTCTGACTGTACCCAGTGCTTGTATAAATAAATAAGTCAATCTTTAAAAAAAAATTCTACTAAAAAAAAGTGTACGATGTATTTTATGAAATTCTATTTCTACTTTAACTCATATGAAGAAAAATTGATTATTACCAGTCTGTAGGAGTTGGAAACAGATTTAATATTATGCTGTCACTAAAGCATAATTAAGGGATTTTTTCCCTTCAGCAGATATTATAAATACTAGCATTTGTCCTAAGCATTAATTTTGAAAAGAAATTTTACAAATTGCAATAACATTTCCCTTTTGTATAGGAGTGAATAAATGATTTAACTTAATTTCACTGTTACTTTGATTTCAAATCCTTCTTACATGCTTTCATTAATAACTTAATTTTATCCCAATGAGAGCTAGTTCTTCTTACTCTATCTTTGTATCCCTCATAAGCACGTGTTCTTTTGTTAGGCCTACTCAGCTGCCTGGTCCTGAATATTTAACTTGAAAAGAATCTCCAGCATTTGTCATTAACTGCTAGTCTCTCTGCATCTGGTTTAGCTATGATCTTTGTATATTTATGTGTAGTCTTTTAAGCAGACGTTTTAAAAAGAAAAAAAATGTAGGACAAACTAGGAAAAGAGAATGAGGGAAATTAAGCAAAAATCTTGTACTGTAGCAGAATTTTTATAGTGTCTGGTAAAAAAATTGGGTTTAAAACGAAATTGATAATTACAGAGTTTCTCTAAGCTAAAATGTATTTTCAATGTTTCTATAACTTTTTGAGGGAACATTGATTTACAACACTGTATATAATTTAGGGATATAGGTTCATGCCTCATAAGCTATATGTTTACACACCATGCCTACCACACATATATACCCAGAATCCTCTGCCATAGACCACTGAGCCTCCTTCCCACTCATCCCCTCTCTAGCCTCTATTCTGCAGCCATATTTCTGGAGTTTGTTTTTATTTGTTTTGTCTGCTCCTTTTGTTTATTTCTCTGTATTTCACATATGAATCAAATCATCCAGTATTTGTCTTTCTTCTTCTTAGTTCCTTAGCAAAATCCTCTCCAGTTCTATGCATGTTGTTCTGGCAAATTTTCATCTGTTTTTAAACTGAGTAATATTCATTTACATGTATGCCACAACTTCTTTACCCACTCATCTATCCTTGAGCACTGAGGAGGTTATTTCTATAACCAATGCAAATAGTGCTGTAGCAAACATAGGAGTGCAAATATCCCTTTGAATTAGTCTTTTTGTAATTCTTCTAATGCATATCTAATTAACTTCAGATAGATACCTAGGAATATTAGATCAACCATCAGATCTGTTTTTAATATTTTGAGCAACTCCATACTGTTTTCTATAAGGGCTAGCCCTGTCTGCATCCCACCAACATCCTCCCCAACACCTGTTCTGGTCTTATCAGTATGGGTCATTCTCACAATGTAAGAAGGTAACCCATTGTGGTTTTGATTCATATATGATGAAAAGTTATGATGAACATTTTTTCATGTTCCTGCTGGTCATCTACATGTTTTCTTTGGAGAAGTGTCGATTTTATTGGATAATTTTTGTTGCTGAATTTTGTAGATCTTTGATATTAGTCCCCTGTCAGATATATGATATACAAATATTTTCTTCCACTCAGTGGGGCATCTTTTTGTTTTAATGATAGTTTATTTCACTGTGCAAAACTTTTCAGTTGGGTGTCATCCCATTTGTTTATTTTTGCTTCTGTTTACATTGCAGTTGGAGTCAATTCCCCAAATACATCCCTGAAGTCAATGTGGTAGAGTGTTCTGCTTATGTTTTCTTCTATGTATTTTTTATGATTTCAGGTCTTACATCCACATCTCTATTCCATTTTGAGTTAACTTTTGTATGTGGTATGAGACAGTGGTCTAGTTTCATTTTTCTGCATGTGACTGTCCAGTTTTCCTAGTACTATTTGTTGAAGAAAGTTTCCTTTCTCTAATGTATACTTTTGGCTCCTATGTCATAGATTAATTGTCCATATAAGTATGGGTTTATTTCTGTAGTCTCTAAAAAATGTATGTTAGAATTTAGTGTGATAGATAATATTTTGTTATTTTATAAAGAATATGGTAAGTTGGGCTACTTATCTACTTTGGGTTATCTTCCCTCCACATTCAATCTGATGTAAAGCAGACCATTTAGTAGTTTGTTTTGGAATCTTTATGGAGCAGATAAATTTAAAGATTTGGGGATTTGATCCGTAGTAAAGTAAATAA
The DNA here is from genome assembly GCF_964194135.1 of Talpa europaea. Classification (NCBI taxonomy): domain Eukaryota; kingdom Metazoa; phylum Chordata; class Mammalia; order Eulipotyphla; family Talpidae; genus Talpa; species Talpa europaea. Next base: position 125,628,863 of record NC_140068.1, on the reverse strand, counting down.
GTAAAACTCCATGTCTTACCTACCTATGAAAGATGAAATAATTGAATTTCACAACTCTGAAATATTAAGACAAGAGTCAGTTTTCCTACTATGTAAAAAAATGAAAGGACATTATTCACCACATTATTCACCACTTCCTGAAAGCACAACAGGGAGTTAATTGAGTAATTATAACTAACTTACTCATAATGAAAATGGAAGTGCTATAGCTTATACTTATTAAAAATCTGAAAGGTTATAATTTGCTCTAGAATTGAGTCAAAATTGAGAACTATCTATTAACTTAAAATATTCCATGTAATGGTAAAATTACAAGTACTTATGACAATTGAAACTAACAGTAGCATCATTCCATAAATTAGCTTTTGCATTTTAAAAATTGCCACAGTATTACCCTTTGTCACAATAGTGGATAAATAATTTTAATGGATATGGCAATCCTTATTTCATATGATCATTATGAAGTTTACATGAGTAAATTCATATAAAGCATATGTCAAACACAACAGTTCACGTATGGAAAATCTTCAATAAATTATAAACTAACAATTAAATGCTACCTATTTCAAATTACCAAATAAGTAAATATCCAAATCGTGATACAATCTTCCCATTGATGATGGCCTTGATCTTCCACTAGATAATACTGGATAGCTCTAATGCTGAGAAAGGAAACTTTTATATTATATTCCAGCCTTCAACTTTTGCTGTAAATTTTGTTCATTGGACAACACAGACCAGCTTCCCTGTTTTCCACATGACAACTCTTCAAACATTTCTGTACAGCTACATCCTCTTCCTTCAGACCTATCCCTTGACCTATCTTTAGAAAACTGAACCTGGAAATGACCCACTGTAGTCCACCGTAGTATAATCAGGACAGAGCTTAGATTTAATACTTTATTAGTAGTATCTAGAGATTTAATACTTTATTATTAGTCCACCCTTATTCCAGACACTATGTTGGAGGTCAAGTTTAAATATTATTACTGACATTTTGTGTTGCAAATGACAGAAACTTAATTAGCTTGAGTTAAAAGGGAATTTACTAGATTCTGGCAGGTTATTACAGTAGAATGACACTAAGAGATAAAGATGCACCTCAGCCACAGAAGCAACTGACCCAAGGAAACTAAAAATAGAAAGAAGTCTCTCCTGTTCCTGTCTATACAGATCAGATCCCTGTGTTGCCCCCATAGTGGAGATATGGCTACCTGCCAACCCAAGGTTTTACCTCTTAGACCCCAGACTTCCTAAAAGGGACTGTCTTACCATTCTCAGATCTGATTTTGGACTCGAAATAGATTCTCTTTCTTGTTCAAGTGTCCACTTCTGGTCTTATCACCTACGTCATGTTGTACCTTAAGTGCTTATGTGGCTACCATTCTGTATAGGTAGAGAGTTAATTTCTGGAAAAGATGTGCTGGAAGGACAGCCCTGCCAGTGTTCACTGGAGAACACGTTGTTTTAGTTTTCTTTTCTTTTTTTTTTTTTTTTTGAATAGCAATTAGTTTAACCCACTTTAACATTTATATTTAAACCTCAGTTTAGTCTCATGTCCTGTTCTATTCTTGTGATTGTGACATCGTTTTTACTAACTGAACTTCAGAACACCTTTGCAGCCTATATCCATTGCTTTTGTATTCTACTTATCCAGAGACTGACTTTCACATCTTCGTGAGTGAATGATAAAGTGTACAGAGTTACAGATAGAACCTTGTTGCAGCCCATTAGAAATTTCTTTGGGGGTGAACATGGATCCATTTATCAATACCTTTTGGGTACAATCATTCAAACAACCACGATGTCTTAGAAGTGAATCTTTGTAGGAGCTCATGGATGTAATATCAGAGACACTGAGGTTAGAACACTCAACATCTCCTCATCCCATGGGCGAAAACTATTTGAGGAGCAATGTTCCTGCTGCACCAAAAGAATAAAAGCATTTCTTTTTTTTTCTTTTTTTTAATTAATATTTTATTTTATATAATTCTTATATCATTTTTCATTTTTGCACAATGTCTGCATTTTCATATTGGTTATATTCCCCATACAATTGCACCCCCCCTTGTTTTGACCCAAGTCCTCTCTCTCCCTGCCCGCCCCCCCATAGTGTGTCTCTGGTTTATAGTTGCTTGTTGATTTTGATTTTTACTTTGTATTAATTAGTCTTTTTCCTGGTCCCTTATTTAGGTTTTTAAATTCCTGCTCTGAGTGAGACGATGTGGTATTTTTCTTTTTCTTTCTGACTTATTCCGCTGAGCATGATCCCTTCTAGCTCCATCCATGTTGCTGCAAACTGCATGTGTTTATCTTTTTTGTTTGCTGAGTAATATTCCATTGTGTATATGTACCACATCTCCTTGTTCCAGTCATCTATTTCTGGGCATTTGGGTTGTTGCCATAGCTTAGCTATTGTAAATAGTGCTACTATAAACAAAGGCGTGCAGGTGCCCTTTGGAATTACTGATTCTGTGCCATTTGGGTAAATACCTAGGAGTGGAATTGCTGGATCATATGGAAGCTCTATCTTTAGTAGGTCAAATAACCTCCACACAGCTCTCCATAGTGGTTGGACCAGTTTGCACTCCCACCAGCAATGCAGGAGAGTTCCTTTTTCTCCACAACCTCACCAACATTTGTTGTTGCTAGTTTTTTAATATGTGCCATTCTCACTGGTGTAAGATGGTATCTCATTGTAGTTTTGAATTGCATTTTCCTGATTACAAGTGATGTTGAACATTTTTTCATATGCCTGTTGGCCATTTGCATTTCCTCTTTGAAGAAGTTTCTTTTTAGCTCTTCTGCCCATTTTGTCACTGGATTATATTCTTTGTTTTTGTTGAGTCTCATCAGCCCTTTGTAGATTTTTGTGATCAGTCCTTTATCATTAGTGTCCTGTGCAAAAATTTTCTCCCAGTTGGTGGGATTTCTCTTTGTTTTGGTTATTGTCTCTTTTGCTGTGCAGAAGCTCTTTAATTTGATGTTGTCCCAGCTGTTAATCTTTTTTTTTTTTTAATCCTCTTTTTTTTTATAGAGGCACTTTTTTTAATTTACTTATTATTTATTTATTTATTTGTTTGTTTGTTTTATACATGCACTGGGTATAGTCGGAAGCACGGGAGGGTGAGAGAATTCACCAGAGCCAGAGAAGGGAGCAGAGCAGGCAGAAGGACCAAAGTACACTGCTGAGGGGAGCAGCGGGTGGCAGGTAGGTCTGCGCACCATGTGGGACCCTCCTCCTGTGGCCAGGTTGCAGCCGGGGATCGAACTGGCGCCGCAGAGGCCGCGGGCAGCTTCGCAACCCAGCGCTCAACCGCTGCGCCACTGGGGAGGCCCCCAGCTGTTAATCTTTGCTTTCACTCTCACTGCTTTGGGTGATGTGTCTGTAAAGATGTCTTTGAGGTGCATGTCATGTAGTGTTTCGCCTGTATTTCCTTCTATGTATTTTCAGGTCTTATGTCTAGTTCTTTAATCCATTTTGAGTTGGTTTTTGTGCATGGTGTGAGGTAGTAGTCAAGCTTCATTCTTTTGCATGTAGCGACCCAGTTTTCCCAGCACCATTTATTGAACAAACTTTCTTTGCTCCAGTGCATATTCTTTGCTCCTTTGTCAAAGATTAGCTGACCATAAATCTGTGGGTTTATCTGTATTTTCTATTCGGTTCCATTGGTCCATGTGTCTGTTCTTGGTCCAATACTATGCAGTTCTGATGATTATGGCTTTGTAGTATAGTTTGAAGTCTGGGAGTGTGATGACTCCATTCCCTTCTTTTTTATTTCAAGCGAGCTTTGGCTATTTGGGGTTTCTGGTGATTCCATATAAATTTCATCAATAATTGTTCTATTTCTTTGAAGAATGTCATTGAAATTTTTATTGGAATAGCATTGAATCTGTAAATTGCTTTTGGTAGGATGGCCATTTTAATAATGTTAATTCTTCCAATCCATAAGCAGAGGATGTCTTTTTTTATTTCAAGATGGGCTTTTCTCTTGGGCATGAAGTGGTGCCTCATTGTGGGTTTACCTTAAATTTTTTTTTCTCCACTAAAGAGAAAGGCATTTTTTTTTAAGATTTATTTATTTATTTATTCAAGCACTGGGTACAGTCAGAAGTGCGGGAGGGTGAGAGAATTCACCACAGCCAGAGCGGAGAACAGAACAGGCAGACTGACAAAATACACGGCTGAGGGGAGCAGCGGGCGGCAGGAGAGGTCTGTGCGCCACGTGGGACCTTCACCAGTGGCTGGGATCGAACTGGTGCTGCAGAGCCTGCAGGCAGCTTCGCAGCCCAGCGCTCAATTGCTGTGCCACCAGGGGAGGCCAAAGAGAAAGGCATTTTTTAAAAACGAAATCCAAAGCACAGGAAAAATAATTTTCCACCAATTTTCCCTTGGAAGCAAATTCACTTCCTGCTTATATTTCATCCCTTCACTGTTTTGTGTGCTCACTGAGGAAGACTCATTAGCCACCTCCTGTCTTCCCCCTCTTCTTTCTCACTGTCCCCCCATCCCCACCCACTGCTTTTCCAGGCCTGCTAAGTTCGGGTAGCCAACAAGGAATTATTGACAATCCGCCCAGTAATGCCTAATGAAAACAGTGCAGGCAGTCCCAGATGGCCTACTTGAATAAGTGCGGCAGACCAGCTTTTGGCAAAATATTGGGTCAGAGTCCTTGAAAGGAAAAGACGGCCTAGGTGTGGTATAAAGGACTGAGGGGAAGGGGATGAGGTAGTGAGGAGACACTGACACAGGATGAGGTGCAAGTATCTTCTGCTGAGAGACTCAGCAGGTCTTTCTTTATTCAATTTTAGTAATCAGAAAAAAAATGCATTATCATGTGTAAAGCAGAGACAATCAGAGTATTCTATTCCCATGGACTACTGGCTCCTACAGGTTTCAGCTAGACGGTAGCCTTCAAGGTTAATAGATAAAAAACCAAACCTAACACTAAAACATATGATTTCAGCTAGACAATTACCTAGACAGTGGATAGCCGCCAGTACATCCCTATCAACTAAAGCTTAAGCAAGAAAAGACTTTTCTTATTCGCATGGCCTTCAGCCGGGACCGGCTGCTATTCAGCATCAGAACTTTTTCTACCTAGAAACTTCTTAACACAGTTAACTTCATTTAAAAACTTTCCTAAGAAACTTCTAATAAAAAGGAACTTCTAAAAAAGCAAAAGAAGGACTTACTATAATAGTTGTGCTGGTTTGCTTGTCAGGCATGTACAATAAATTGTCTCCCATTGTCAAGTGGGTCAAATTGTTTAATAACTAATTTCTAAAGAGATAATTTTCCGCGCCATCCACCCACAGTCTGCTGACACGTACAATCCACTGCCCAATATACTCTCTAATAAATTTTTCTCTCTCTATGACCAAGAACAAAAAGCAAAGGGATGCCAGATCTCAGCCCCATGGTGTGAGGCCCTTTCTCTTTGCTGCTTGTCAGTATCCTATCTGGCTGGGGCAACAAGACCCCCTGCAGCAAATAAGCAAGAGCAGGACCCCTGTAAAAATCTCTCCAGGGAGGGAGAACAGTGAATCAGTTTCTCAGCCACCTGGGGTTTCCTCATGCAGGCTTGTCTCCCACCAGCAACCCTATGACACCTTCATTATTGAGGAATCCCAACTCCAATCCTTCGGAGGAGTGACATTTTAGGAGCCTTCAAAGGAGAAGCAGATGTTTCTCTAGTAAAGAAGGCAGAGAAAGATGGTCCAGCCAAAGGGACCAGCATATACTAAGGGACGAGAAGGCCTGGAAAAGAATGAACATTTAGGAAGTGTCCAGATGTCAGCTAAATTAGAGGGTTCCCAGGTAGGGCATGGCAGGGCGTGATGGGAACACACTGGCCATGGAGGGCCAGGTCAGGTCCAGATGTGAAAAGTGAAGGAATCCCTTTGTTACAGGAGGACGAGGGGTACCCCAGGACCTCCAAACCTGTCTGCTCTAAATAGGTTCTGCCACCCAGCACATCAAGACAAAACATGCTCAAGTGCATAAAAGCTTCAATGGAAAACAACTTTAATACAATTAGTGTGCAATAAAGAGAAGAAAAACAGGAAGAATACAGTTTCCGAATCAAGCACCAAAAACTACTACCCATGCGCTTGTGGGTAAATGCCCAGCCAAACAGAGTTAGCTCAAAACAGGACCCGAGTCTAAGGCATTTCCTGGTGGGGGCCCATAGGAAAGGGGCAAAAGGGGCCAGGAAAGTCTAGAAGGAAAAGAGCAAAATCAGGGCCTCCCCATGGCTCAGCGGGCTGAGCGCAGGGCTGTGAAACTGTCTGCAGCCTCTGCAGTGTGGGTTCGATTCTGGCAGGCCAGGGAGATACCCACACGGCGCGGCAGACCTCTCCTGCATCGCCTGCTACTCCCCTCAGCAGTGTCTTTGGTCCTTCTGCCTGTTCTGCTCCCCACTCTGTCTCTGGTGAATTTTCTCACCCTCCCCTGCACCTGGCCTGTACCCCAGACCTTGCATAAAAATAAAATAAAAAACTAAAAAATAAATAAATAAAAGAAACAAGCAAAATCAAAATCAAAACCCAAATCAATATAAAGGCTGCCATTGTCAGCCTCCCCACAGGTCTCTTCCCCACATCTCTGTCTCTTTCAATTGTCTCCCTCCATATCCCCCAAGTTCCTGATACAAGCCCCAGGCCAAGGAACAAGTAAGTACAGCTTCTTCACATGTCTCTCTGCTCCACTGTCTCCTCCAGGTGCTGGTCTTGGTATCCCCTTCCTTCTTTCTCCTGCCTTCTCTTGCTCCCCGTCCCTGCTCAGCTCCACACTTCCATGACGGGGCAAGTGAGACACAGGGCAAGCTAGAAATTAGGCAGTTTTAGGGACAGTGCAGGAGGGGACTTCTGAAGAATTTAGGGATTTTCTCCTCAATAAACTTTTTCTTTCTCAAAACAAACCTGTGTCTTCTTGCTTGCTTGCCTGAGAGTCTGCGAAGTTCCTGCTGCGGCTTCAGAGACACCATCCCGTGGGGGTCTAGTGGCTGGGACTCAGCGCTGCACCTGCAGCCTGGGATCTGTTCCAGGCTGGAAGACTAGGCCTGACAATTCCGGTATCACAAGGAACCTGGAAACTCCCCTTTCCTGGGGATTGCCTTGTTACACCTTCAGCTCTAAAATCATTCCTGTGTATTGTCAGCAAGGTAGTTTCTCCCTGTTTGGATAATATTAAGTATTCACCTGCAGGAGGGTGGGGGAAGGACTTTCAACAATGCTTAAGAGAAACCCACACCTTGACCATTCACTCTGCTATCTGATGAGCACTAAATTAATTTCCATATGAACGCATGATGTGGAGGTAAGACACAGAAACACGAATTACAAGAGACACAGCCAGCTCTTATTAAATTTCCCAGAAACACAGTGTGTGCATTAATTAGTCTAAAGCACCTGGAACCTAATGCAAGAGAGATTTACAGGGAGCAGTGGTAAAGAGATGGATTAACCCCAGAAATAGGTTTGGCTCTGAGGCTGATATTTTCTTTTCCTCTCTGAATGGAACAAGATAAGACACATTACTTACAAAATGTAACCACTTCTGGCAGTTTTACCTCTGGTTCCTACCTCCTACCCCCACCCCAAGTGCTGCCAGGCACAGAGACTGGTTCTGAACACAAACCCCTGGGGCCTCTTCAGCTCAAGCCCCAGAGACACTTGCTGGTGAATTGTGCAAATCGGTGGGGGGGGGGGGAATGCCAGTTCCTGATCCTCTCAGGCTTGGCCCTGTTTTCTGTCAATCCAGCTTTGCATGATGAATTGAAGAATTTCCCATATGGCCAAAGGCACCAAGGCACCATCACCACTGGGCTTAATCCTAATGCATTTTTAACTTCCCCCTTTTTAACCAGGTGCCAAGGAGAAAAGATCCACTTGAAAAAATTCCCTGAACAGGCACCAAGGAAGCAAGAGGCATGAATGCCACTTTCTTTGAAAGGCTGAGGCACTGGGAGTAGAAGAGTTGTCATAAAATGCAGGCTAGAGCTCCAGACCCCCTGGGCTGTGACCGAGGCCAAGGCCAGTGTGGCACCCTCAGGACACTTGTGACCTGCCTCTTTATGCTCCTATGGAGAGTTCAGCAGGTGTGATGGGATTTTTTTGGAGTTAGTGGGTTTGGAGTGCGGGGTCCTTGGGCTCACTCTGGGAAAGGTTTCACCAGAGCTCCCGTTTCAGCAACACGCAGTGAGTTTCCCAGGCAAGTTTCTCCACGAGACAGAGACATTGGTTATATTTAAAAAGCAGGTTTGTTAGGGAAAGGGACAGAAGAATAAAGGACACTTGCATAGACACAAGCAGGCAGGAAGAGCTGCCCTGAAAGGGAAGGTTTGCTAAGAGAGGCCTGCATGTTTGCAGGCAGGTGGCCTTGAGGAGAGCGGCCTCCGCTGAGGGAGGTCAATGAGGGGAAGTACAGGTCACGGGTAGGTAGGGAGCTGCTGCCCTGAAGAGGGAGAGAGTTGGTAAAAAGAAGCACCTGCATAGGCACAGGTGGGCAGAGAGATTGCTCCCTGAGCCTGTGCAGACACTGCACTGATATACTCTTCTCTTGTTTGGGAGGGGCACACTCCTTGTGAGCCTTAGATTAGTTGCTCATTTTTTTTTTTTTAAGATCTATTTATTTATGCATACAAGAGCTGGGGTACAGGCCAGAGGTGTGGGGGGTGAGAGGATTCACCAGGAACAGAGTGGGGAGCAGAACAGGCAGACTGACTGAAATACACTGCTGAGGGGAGCAGCGGGCGAGTCAGGAGAGGTCTGCTGCGCCATGTGGGTTGCTCCCTGGCTGGGGATGGAACTCGTCCTGCAGTGGCTGTGGATAGCTTCATAGGTTGCATCTTAACCCCTTGTGCCACCAGGGAGGCCCAATTGCTTATTTTGGATAACTATGTAGAATCTGAAAAGGACAGGAGATTCCACAATGGACTTGATCTCCATATCTTTACCCTTGAACCTTTGCTCTGGACACTCCCTACAGCAGCTTGATACCTGCTTGGATCTTATGCTTTGTAATCTGGGCTTTGGCACCTAAGGATCTTGGTTTCCATAGCTGTGTCAACAGCTATGCTAATCTCTTCTACCCCCACCTCCTGTGTGAGCCAGGTTGCTGGTCTTGTGGGGCCGCCTTTGCAGTTTTGCTATTCCTGTCCTCCATCAGGTGAATACCATGTGAACAGTCTTGTTCTGGAAAGAACAGACTTATTTTGCTGTAATCTTGCTGAGTGATCATGGGCAAGTCACTGAACCCCACATTTTCCTCCACTGTTCAACAGAGAGGTAGAGTGGCATAATCTCCAATATCCGCATGATGTTAAGATCCTATTATTTTACTAACAGCAACCTTATGCTTTCACATTGTGGTGGACATGGTGATGGGCCTCCCAGATGGTCCTTCTGTAACAGGGAGCTTCCCACGAAAAGGGGAGGTGCCAGATTCCCTGCCCCACCCAAGGGAGGGTATAGCTGAGCAGGGAAGAGAAGAAACTGAAGAGGAGACTGGAGAAGGAAGGAAGCAGGATGGATAGCCAGAAGGAGACCTAGAGGAGGCACATGGAGTGAAGAGACATGTGAAGAAGCTGTACTTGATGTTTGGTCCTAGACGGACTGAAACAGATGTGGGTGAGAGACCAATGGCAGCATTGATCTTGATTTTGATTTTGCACTTTTCCTCCAGACTTGGCTGGCTGTTTCTGACCCTTTTCTATGGGTCCCCACCAGAAGGTGCTTTAGACTTGTGGCAGACTTTTGGGCCTCAGTGGCCCTGCTTTGGTTCAACCCTGTTTGGCTGGGCATTCATCCATGAGGGCATGGGTAACTTTAGGTGCTTGATTTCAAAACTATATTCTTTGTCTTTTCTGTACTGCACACTAATTGTATTAAAGTTACTTTCCATTAAAGGTCTTGTATGTTTTGTCTTGGTGTGGCAGACGGCAGAACGTATTTAGAATGGGCAGGTTTGGGGGTTCTGCGGTGTCCCTCTCTTGCCCTGTAACACTTCAGTGAAGACCTATTGGCCAGAGTTGGAAATCATCACCAGGAAAAATTGCCTCAAATTGCCTAAAGCTATATACCAGAGTCAGTGATGCTCCTCAGTTCCTCCTGAATAAGCATCCTTCCTGCTAAGCCCCTTCATGGAGTTAGCTTCTGAGAAAGCCCAAACTGTCAAGATCACTCCATAGAATTGTAGAGTTTGAGCCTCTGACTGCACGTCCCCCCAGCCTTCCTCCCTCATTGTAGAGGAAATGAAGTCTCAGATAATGACTTGCCAAGTTCATTCTATAAGCAGGACTGGGACAAAGTCTTCAGTTTCCCACATCTCAACCAAATCCTCCTATCATTCCTCACTGACTTCCCCAACTTAAACCACTTTTCTTTGCATATGGAGAGAGAGAGATGTGTAGACAGAGAGATAAATAGATTCATCCATCCATCTCCTCTGAGAGGAAGAATAATAAGCTAATGCATGCATTCATGAGTTCATTGCCTCTACTTTACACAAATAAACCATTGGTTTTTGTTTGAGGGAATTTTTTTTATGTCCTTGAGAAGCCATATCGCATAAAGACAATAAGCTGTGGATCAAGAACCAGGAAAGGATTCTTATTCTCAGTTTCTCATTCTTGTGCTGCAAATATGCTGCCATTTGAGAGTAGGATTTTTTCAGATTCCAAGACTGGCTGGGGGATAAGAGTGGGGAAGGGGTAATCATGTTATGAAATGATGGTTCCACAAAGATTGATGTCATTGGGGAAAGCAGTGTGAAGGAGAAATAGGAAATTTCTGTATATGCACACACACACACATTTGTATATATTTATACACATATATTTATATGTACACATTTATATATATGTTATATATGTATTTTTTAGCAATATTTTGTGGTCGAAATTATTTCATAAACATTTGATAATAATAATAATAACTCTCAATGGTTTCATTTATTCTCACAAAGAGTGGATGACTTGAGGGATGGGGGAGGGATGCGCAAGATACAGAGCATACTCACAGCACCTCATTGCAAAGCTAGTGTATTTTGAGTGCCACTCAGTGAGGTAGAGGTGATGAAACTTGTTGCACCAGTCATGTGCTTTTGAAAAACATGCTCTCTATGAAAAAGCCAAGGGACGGGCATTCTTTAGACCAGAGCCCTGAACACTGTCTGCTACAGCACCTGTTTTCCTGTTTGGGTTATATCACCCCAGGTGATTTAAGTCAGACCAGCTCCTTCATTTCATAGGTGAACAAAAACAGAAACCCTGAGAAGAAAACAGCTTTTGCGGTCAGCCAAAGAGTGACTGATTTGACAAAAGCAAACAATTCCAAACTGGAAATATATACCTGGTCCATGGTCTGGAGAACATCCTCTTCTGTTTCAAGAGCCCAGGGTGCATGGGTGGGGAGGAGAGCAAAAGCCAGCTGCCACTAGACTCCCCGCCATCTGCACTGGCATCGGGACTGCCCCATGCAGGCTGCAGGCTCCAGCCAAGTGTTGCCTGCAGCATGGTCAGCAGGTTGTCCAAGGACGGTCATGGAAGTCACGTCCTAAGAAAGGAGCCAGAAAGCAAGAATTAAGCATTTCCAGTTTTATAACTAAATAGCATTCAAAGGTGCTATCAACTATAAATCAAATGTGATGTTAAAAAGGAAAAGAAACAAATCACCTCAATGGAAATAACTGTCTCCTATCAAAGTATCTTGCAATTAAATATCCATTTCTTCTCTAAGTTCTAATTTTCTCTTAGGAGAAGTCAATGTTTTTGCAGTGACAGTCCAAAGTCATGAGGAGAACAGTGTGAGGTTTTATCCCTGGCACTGAACATTGTAAAGGTATATGTTTTTAATAACTTTTTAAACTGAAATATATCTTATTTATAATCTAGTGCATGAAAATTGGTTTTTACTTTTTATAAACCTGATAACCACTGCCCCGCTGACCAAGACCAAGAGGACATTTCCTGCTCCCTAGAAGCTTCCTGGAGTGCTTAGATAGCTACATAACATTTAAATTAATATTACGAAAATCGAAGCCTCCTCCATCTGGGTGGCTAGCTCATCCCAAACCTGGCATTTATCCTAAAGACAGGCATCCTAAGACATTCAGGCACCCTAGCTCAGAACGCCCCACCCACTGCCTTCTCAAAACAGGACCATGCCTTGAGAACATCTTATTGACAAGGTAAAGGAAGGCTAAGGCCTAGGGTAAGGCAAAACTTTATTCTTTGCTCCCTCTAAGGAGCCATGTGGAATGGGGGATTGCCGCAGACCAGCTTTCAGCAAAATGTCAGGTCTGAAGTCCTTGAAAGGAAAAGACGGTCTAGGTGCGGCGAAAAGGACCGAGGGGAAGGGGATGAGGTAGTGAGGAGACACTGACACTGGATGAGGTGCAAGTATCTTCTGCCAAAAGACTCAGCAGGTTGTTTATACTTTTTCAGCAAGCCGTGAGATTAGAATATCATGTGCATAGAAACAAAGCAGAAACAATCAGTGCATCCTTTTTTTCCATAGACTTTTGGCCACTACGTGCTCTCAGCAAGAAGGCAAACTTCAAGGTTCATAAAAAACTAAGCCTTACACTAAAACTCATTGATTCAGTTAAACAATAACCTAAGACAGTAGATAGCTGCCAGGACACCCCTATCAGCCAAAGCCTAAGCAAGAAAAGACTTTTCTTATTTGCATGGCCTTCAGCCGGGGACCAGCTGCTACTCAACTATCAGAACTTTTTCTACCTAGAAACTCCTTAACTCAAATAGCTTCATTAAAAAACTTTCCCAAGAAGCTTCAAGAGAAGGCAATAGAAGGACCTTCTATAATAGTTGTGCTGGATTGCTTGTCAGGCATGTACAATAAATTGTCTCCCATTGTCAAGTGGGCCAAATTGTTTAATAACTAATTTCTAAACAGATAATTTTCCGTGCTATTTACTTACAATATGCTGATACGTGTAATTTATTGCCTAATATACTTTCTGATAAATTTTTCTCTTTTTATGACCAAGAACAACAAGCAAAGGGATGTTAAATCTTTAGCCCCACGGTGTGAGGCCCTTTTTCTTAGCTGCTTGCTAGTACCTTATCTGACTGGGCCAACAAAGCCCCCAGCAGCAGGGGATGGTGAGAACCTGAGGTTTAAGGAAAACCCGGCGTTTGGGGATGACCTGATAGTTTGTCTTATAAGTTATGGTTTTCAATAGAGAACATTGAACTTAAAAGAGTGTTCATCAGTTTGTTTAATCGCCACGGGGTGGTAGAAGCATCCATCTTGAAGTTAAAAAAAGATACTTCTGGTGTGCTTAAGTCTCTAAACTGATGTTTGCAGAAAGTTTGCCTTTTCTTTCTTCTGGATTGTAGAATCAAGTGCCAAGTATCAAATTTCATTCCATTTTTTTTCCCCAGTGGGAAATTTTCTTCAATTCTCAAGTCAGGATTTAATAATATTTGAAGCTGCTGTCACCTGATGATTTTGGAACTGATTTCCCCAACCTTCTTCATTCCAGTACACATTTCAAAATCCTTCATACTTAGAATCTTCACCCTGAAGATTTCCTCTGTGAGGGATGTGAAATAGAAAGTTGTGGGCCTCCCTGGTGGTGCAGCGGGTGGAACACTGCACTGTGAAGCTGTCCGCAGCCTCTGCAGTGTGGGTTTGTTTCCCAGCCGCCCAGGGAGAAACCCACATGGCACGGCAGACCTCTCCTGCCTTGCCTGCTGCTCCCCTCAGCAGTGTCTTCTGTCTGTCTGCCTGTTCTTCTCCCTGCTCTGTCTCTGGTGAATTCTTTCACCCTCCCATGCCTCTGACTATACTCCAGTTCTTATATAAATAAAAAAAATTTAAAAAGAAATAGAAAGTTGCCTATATTTTCTAAAATTCCTAGTTCATAAAAGGAGTTCAATCACTTTCCCCACCTCTCAAAAATACTGTCTCAATTCCTTCCCAGTGCATGTTCTAGTTAGGAACTGAACCAAGCTATATTAAGGACAATTATAAATAAAAGACTTGAAACTGTGGATCAGAGGGAGGGACAGCGGAGGAAAGAAAATTGTAAATAGATGGCATCATTCCTCACAGGGCCCAAATCAGCCTTTGGAACAAATAAGCCAATTTAATTACTCTTGTTATCGCTCATAAGTAAGAATTTTGAGGAAATACCAAATGCCTAAGAGTTTAGGACATTTTTTTCCTTTTTCTCCAAGTGGGAGTTGGAGTTATGTGATTTCAGCAAGGTTGGAGGATGGTGTGTGAGGAGAGCAAGAGGTTCCAGTGGAGGTCGGGTTAAAGTCCAGCCCTTGCTATGCAACTAGTGGGCTCTGCTCATGCCTTGACACTTGTTTTGACAAGGAAAAACTTCTATTTACTTCTATAGAGAAGGGTTTGCTTTCTGGCTTCAGGAAAAAAAGATTTTTATGTGTAGATGTCTAAAGTGAGAAATACCACCTTGGCCCAAAGATCTATTTATTGTCTCATTATTTGTACTCCCATTTTTACTGCGTTTCTCTGATTATATTATGTAAATATCACACATTCATTGTGAACAACTCAAACCATTTATAAAATATGAAACTTTTGAAATATAAAAATATAATAAAAATTATCTTGTCATCTTACCATAATAATAAGCATTAATATTTTGGTGACATTTTTGCATGCATCTCTTTACATATCTATGTGTTTTTACATAAACAGCATTTAGCATAAATGATAATTTTCCTGGGATACCTTTCCACACCCATATCAGCAGCTTTATCCCCATCTCCATTTTCCCCAAGTAACACATGTATCTTAGCCAGAAAAAAACCTGAGGTTTTGCATGCAAATAGTTTATTTGGGTTCATTACCATGGGAACAGGAAACATAAAGCAGGGAGTGGAAGAAAAGTTGATACCAGGGTGCTTTACTGACCTGGGTACTGCCATGGGCAACTGGGGTTCAATCTCCGTGGGGCCCTCTAAGGAGCTATGTGGAATACACCTCAGAATTGTCCACCGATGGAAGGAAAGATGGAGGGACCTATTTACTTGCTGATTTCTATCTCCCATAGATCGAGGGTCGCCACAGGGGCTATTAATTCCCTCTCCTAGGTTGCACATGAGTGAGCAGGTGCCAGACCAGTGCAGCAGTTACCTCACAGAATGGCTTCAGAAAGGACCTGAGGCAGAAAGTGACAAATAAGGTGCAACTGGACTAAGTGACAAATAAGGTGCAACTGGACTATATAAAGGTTATTATACCTGCATGAAACTGCTCACTATGAAACAATAAACTATAGCAGTAAAAAGGTGAACTGAAGGGATAGAAGACATGAGGCCTGAGAAATGTCCCATACAGTCTACTCCTTACACCACTCAAATGTTCTCACGCCCTCTGCGGAGTCCAGTCACTCAGAGGGTCTTTGATGTTGTGGTCAGTGACAAGCTCTACAAAAAACTCAGTTAATGGGCCAAGCCTACACAAATGCATGTGGTCACAACACCATTATCAATGTGCTTCGTCTCTTTCCCCCACACCCATTCCAGATTCCCCTCTCCCTGGAGCGAACCTACATTCTCCATCCCTGTGGATTTGGAGGCTGAGTCCCTCACCCCCATCAAGACATGGTTTCTGCATGGGCTGTTTGTATTTCAACTTGGCAAGAAGCCCCAGATCTCCAGAGTTTCTACGTGTGCTCCTTTCTTACTCCATTGTGCAGCAGCAACCCTAGCTCCTTATAGTAATCAGGGTCAATTATCCTGAAAACGATCACAATAGAGTTCATTGTGGCTCACTGGCTCAAGGAATATAAATGCGTAGGCAGTAGATATAACATCAAATCCAGCAGAACCTTGCTGGTACAAATATGCCTCCCAACCTCCCACCTCACGTCCCTGGGAAGCCTCTAATCTAATAGGGTGGAAGGCGTAGGGTGGGAAGGATAAATTCCTCCAGTGGATCATTAGGAGTAATGGTGAGAGCGGCTGGTCCTTCTTTCACCTCTTAGTTGCAGGATCCATGCTTTCTCGATATTAGAACACAGATTATATATTGGCCATTACTTCAATGTGTATAACACATGTTGAAAGCTGCCTTCCACCATCACAGAGTGTTTTGCCCAAGATAAAATGTTAAAAGTTTTTAATGTCTCTCCTCCTTCAATTATGCTGTCAACTTCCCAGGTGACATGCTGTATGGTAGAATCAGTGATTCCTGCAGACGTGCTGCCAATGTCATACTTATTTCACCATAAAATGTGCCCAGAGGCACATGTTATATATCAGAGGCAATGTTATATAGGCTCTATGCTGGTAAATTAGGCAATCTGTTGGCTCTTGAATAGAGATGCTGGCAGTCAGGGAAGGGAATCTTACATCCAGAATGGATGTCAATTCTTGAGAACAAATCACTCTCCATAACAGGGTGAAGAAATGCACCTGTTACCATGTAGCTGTCTGGTCTACTAAGTGATGTAATCACAGCAAGAGCTTGACTGTGATTTCTTTGACTGGAAATCTGGGCATTCATGAGTGGCAGTGACTGATGAATCACCCATGATGAGAAGAAACTCATGCCTCTGGACTCAGGTATGATCAAATCACTCTTGATCTCAATTTTATGACTTTTTTAGGGACTGTTGAATCAGCCCTAGGGTGACCAAGGAGACAAGTTCACTGTTGTCCACACAAAGGGAACATTCTCTGTGGAGGTGCTCTCTGAGGTGAGGACTCACATGAGACACAAAGGTCTTACACCCTGTGTCCACTCCCATGGACAAAAATGCCTCAATTCCTAACTTCCTTTGACGTTCACCTTCTTCTCATCTTGCTCCTTCTCAGCACTGAATCATTCAGAAAGTCACAAACCACTGCCAGGAGTCTATTTTATAGCCATGACGGAGGGAGGTCAACATTGCCACCATTCAAATTAAGTCATCAGGGCACTGCCTGCAACTCTTGCCACTCCTCACTGTCTCATTGGGCGCTCCTGGGTGAGGCTATTTAATGAAATTGTAGCCCTGGATATCCCATTACATCTCTAATCTTAATATCTTCCTCCTAAAACATATGTTCTTATAAATGGATGTCCTAACATGGACTGATGTAGACATTAATAATGATTTCTTGATTATACTTATGTAATGACATATGGCTGATTTGATAGATATTGCTCATTTGTAAAACCCTACCAATTAACTTAAATTGAGCATCCCCATTTTTTTTTTTTCTTTCTGCAGAGAAGAACTAGAGTGTAGACTTGAAGCTACACTGGAATGAGAGGATTCACCGGAGACAGAGTAGGAAGCAGAACAGGTAGATTTACTGAAAGACACTGCTAAGGGGAGCATCTGGTGAGACAGGAGAAGTCTGCAGAGCCCTAGGAGGGTCAGCTCCCTGGCCTGGGCTAGACTCAGGCCTCAGTGGTAACAGTGCTGAGACTTCACCCCTGGGACACCAGGGAGGCCCAACAAACCAAATTTGCATTACACCTACCATGTGTACTACCTCTATTGTGTACTTGGGAAGATCCCAGGTCACCACTGATTTGGTTCCTTCTCTGTAAAACGCCCAGGTAGAATTCAGAATAGAGGCAACAGGCATGTGAGGGAATCAGGGCCTGAGGGGCCTGGGCAGTGAGTGGTTTGACTAAAGAGTTTACACTAGTTGTAGATCTTCTGCAAGGCCATAGCAAGAAGGAGGCCAGCACTATGACAGAACTGGACTCAAAAGGAGTAAAAAAACTTGGGTGATACAAAACAAACTTTATTAGTATTTCCATAATGAACAAGAAACCTTGGAGGAAATAAAACGAAAACAACTTGAAATTAATTAGGAAACAAAGATTTGAACTACAAGAGGACGGCCAGGTGTCTGTGGGTGCAGGGTTAGTAGAAATTAAATGAGGACATGTGGCTAGGGAGGTGGGTGAGGAGAGGTTTGGGGTCAGCGGTGCTTAGTCTGCACCAGAGGTGGACAGGCAGGACAGGGGTCAGGCATGGGACCCTGGAGGAATGGTATCAGGTGAGCACCCTCTGCTTGTGCTGCCGGATCCCTGCAGGGGCTGGTTCCCCAGGCAGGGCTGCTGTGGCTTAGCACCCTCACTTGAACCTGCAGGATGTTGGCCAGAAGTGGCTTCCTCCCACAGGTGTGGTTTGAGCTCAGGACGCTCTTGCATAGGCAGCATTCTCCTGACCAGGGCCTGGCTGTCCCGCAGGGGTGGAGTGAGCTCAGCACTGTCCCCATAGGGTTCAGTATCCTGGTCATTGTCTGGTTCCTCCCACAGCACTCCTCTTATCTCAGAATCCTCAAAGAAGTCTTGGGGATCCTGCACCAGTCTTGGCTTCCCCAGAAAGGAGGGGTGTGAACTGCCCACACTGGGCAGCTCCTGAAGCATCCTGGCCTATACCTGTCTCCCACAGTGGGGCTGGTGTAAACACACCACTGCCAGCTGCCCTGCTGGGGCCTGGCTAGGGCCTGGCTCCCTGCAAACAGGTGGTGTTTGCTTGTGCCCAGCAGGTTGTCCCACAGGTTGCAGGTCCTGGCCTGGTTTCCCCAGCAGGGCTGGTATTAGCTTAGCAGCCCGGGGACATCCTGCTGGAATCTGGGGAGTTTCAGGCTGACTATTCAGGGGTCACAAAGCTCAGAGTGCCCAGGACGCCTACAGCATCCTGGGCATTGTCTGTCTGACCCAGCAGGCCTGCTGGGCTCTCCTGTTGCTCTGGAACAGCATATGCAGGAGCGGCTTCTCCTGGCCCTTCCGGACCCCTAGTGTCTGCTTGTCTCCAATCAGCAACTTGGCTGGTCTCCTGGCCTGTCCCATGGGCAGCAGGGAAGCCTGGCTGTGCTCCTTGAGAAGGGGCTAGAGATGCAAGAGGACAGGCCATCAGCCACATGCCAGATTGCCACTTGCCTTTGTAAACAGACCACATGCTAGAGCCCTGAGCAGAGACCAGCCCAAGATAGGGGGCCCCTGGGATTCTGTTCCCCAAATTCGGCAGCTACAGATGCCAGGTCATACTGCTCGTGGTCCGAATCTAGCCCGTGTGGTCTCCTCCAAGGGGCACCTGACCCTACCCTGCCCAGTCGGGCCCATGCACCAGACTGTGCCACTTACCCTCGGACAGCTCCTCAAGGGCCTTTGTGTACTCCAGCCAGTTCCTTTGGACATGTGCCCCAATCTCAAATTGCGGGTACACTTCAACCAGGGCTCTGTGCTGGGACAGATCCCACACTGGGCTGTGGGAGGACAGTCGGGAAAATGCACTCTCTGGATCTCTTCACCTTCCTGGACACAGAACACCTTCTGGGAGCAAACAGACATACCTCCTGGGTAGCAACCAGCTGGGGCAAGAGGGAGCAGCCATGACTCTCTGGGTCCCAACACCAGCTAGGCTGGTTCTGGTGTAGACATGACCCACCTCCTGGGTGGGCCAGACCCTCCTTCCTTGAGCAGGCACACACTCACTCTCACCGCTCGCACACCCACACTCACAGGGGGAAGGGAGGGGTGGGGGCATCAGAGCCCTGGCGTGGCCTGACCTGTCCCGAGGGCCCCCCTAGTTTCCTCAGGGGCAGTGCTGGTGCTGGCCAGAGACGTCGACACAGGCTCCTCATGCCTTTCAGCAGAGTGCGACACGAGTTTCGGGGACCTTTTTTGGGTCCACTGCAGGGAGACCTGGGCAAACAGCAACAAAATATGGTGCCGGGTCCAGGCCCACCAGGCAAGTGAGGTGGGTCAGGTTTGGTTCAGAACCAACTGCCTGGGGACCAGGGTTCCGAGGTGATGTGTGCCCTGTCATCTTTTGGAGGTGATGTCACTTCCTGGGTCCCCTTCCCTGGACTTCCTGCTCAGACAGATGCCCCCCATCCCATGGCTGCCTGGGCCACTTCCTGTTCACCCTCCATGCCAGGCCCAGCCCACAACACTGACAGCAGCACAGCCTCCCTGAGCCCTTGGATGGCGAGACATGGCGAGACGTAGCCAGGGCCCCTGCCGGCACTCTGGTCTCTGGCTGCTGACCTGGCTCATCCTCCCTGCCAGGGAGCAGGCCCTGCAGCATCGGCAACTCCAGGCTCCTGTCTCCCATGGGCCCAGAGGAGCTCCAGAGTGTGGAGCCTTTCCCACGGCGGTCCTGGGGAGTGGGTCACTCCTGTCTGCTGCCCTTGGAGGGGAGGCTGGTGTCAGGCTCACTGCACTTGGAGGGTCCCCCCTGGGGAAGGGCACCTGCTTATGCCTCACCCAGGCCTGGCCAGCCCTGCTGGGGGCTGAGACATCTCCTACCCGGGGTGCCTGTCCTCCCACCCAGTGTGCCTGTCAGCCCTGCTCCTCTCTGGCCATGCCCTACAGGGCCTTGCGGGCCCAGTCAAGGTGCCAGGGCCACAGACAGTGCACACCTGCCGGCCACAGATTTCTCAGGGCACCCTGCCTGCTCACACACCTACCCACCTGCCTGGAGGTTGTATCGACTTGGGACTGGGTTCTGACTAGGACGAGGCCACCCAAGGCAGGGGGTGTCCACTCCAACAGTGAGTGATGCCAGCGAGGCCTCTTCTGTCTCCTTCCCTGTCCTCACTGGCTGACTCTCCCTTTCTCTTTCTGTATGTCCCTCTGATGTTCTCTCTCCCCCTCTTGGTCTGTCCTCATCTCACTCTCTGTGTGTGTCCCTGTCCCTCTCGGCCTCTCTGTCCCTGCCCCATTCCTCTGTGTCCCTGTCTCAGTCTCTCTCTGATCCCCAGTGTGCGGAGGACCAGAGGGAGGGTGGGGGGAGCACAGGGGACTGAGGTGATGGTGCACGGGTGCCTTGGAGAAGGAAACTCTATGGGGACTACACCTGAGGGGGTGGGGGAAAGCAAATAGTGTTTACAAGTGAAAAGTGAAGTTAAAAAATAAAAAAAAGAAGAGTATCAAAAAAGAATACAGTCACGCCTGCAGGATCCTCATCCTGTCTTGGCTTCTCCAGCAGTGGGGGTGTGAACTGCCCACCCTGGGCAGCTCCTGAAGCATCCTGGCCTATTCCTGTCTCCCGCAGTGGGGCTGTTTTGATCCTGTCTCCTGGAGGCAGCATCAAGTTGGGTTTTGTTTTTGGTACAACCAGTCACTCTGTGTCTTGTTCTTTGGTGTGTTCAATTCCTATCCATGAAGGGTGATGACATGATGACTTACTACTGCGCTTTTGTCCTTAGTCAAATCCAGCCAAGAAATGTGTGGTATCTGGAGCGGGTGGTGAGGGCTCCAGGCTCACTGCCTCCTTGGTCCCCTGGTCAGTTTGGAGGATGGTGTCGGTCCAGAGGCCCAGAAATTAGCCAGGTGGCTGGGGTTCTGACCTGGGCACTGCCATAACCCCTCAGTCTCCAGGTCCTTGTTTCTGAGAGGGTGTGGGGGAGGGGTGTCAGGACAGTATCACTTCCCAGCTCACAGAGTGCTGGGGAGGAATCTCCAAGGTCACATGGAGAAAGTCACTGCTGAGGTCATGTAGTCGGCCTTTCATCAGCTCCCTGAGCCACTTCTGTTCCTGTGCCCACATGTGGCTTTCAAGACCCAGCTCCCATGTCCCCTTCCTGCTGAGGAAGGAACCTCCCTGGCTCTGCCTTGGCCCCCTCTGAGGCAGCTATTGCAGCCCTTCTCTCCTCACACACCCCAGGCTGCAGGGCCTCCTGGGTGGGGTCATGTGGTTCTCCGTGACCTTAACACCCTGTGGAGTATGTTCCTGGGCACCAGCATGCATTGGGTTAGGGTACCCCAAATGTCCACTGCAGGTCTGTGTCAGCTGAGTCGCCTGGGATGTGTTTAGAGAGAAGTTCCCTGGCCCATCCCCAGAGGCAGAGAGTGGGCTCTGGCTGCCCAGGGCTGGGGAGGGGAAAGTGGGGGTGGTGCCCATGGGCCCAGGCCCAGTAAACAAGGTTGTTGTGGTGATGGAGATGTTCTCAAGGGAGACTATGGGATGATTGCTCTGCTCTGCACTTACCAAAAGGAAATGACAGTTGAGCCTTCAACAAATGACTCAATGGCCAAAAGTTATATCTCAATAAATTTGCTTTTAAAACATGAAAAAATGGGTCTACAAGTTGCCCTGTGTCTGTCCTCCACAGTATCCTGATAGAGGGCTTGTGGGGCAGGAAACTGTCTCAGCCCACGAGTTGCTGAGCACAGACGGCTTCACTGCACAGATGCTCTCAAGGCGCCTCCTCTGCGTGGTCCTGGGTCCTGCAATGAGATGCTGACGTCACGCTGCTTCTGTGATGGGAGAGACTTTAGGGGCCTTGGGTGGGAGGCAGCTTATTTTTTATGTGGACAGAATGGAAATAATGAGTGTCCAGAAGGTCTACTGTGTTGGTTATCAAATTTCCACCAGTTCTGGGATACACAGGAGGGGAGACAGTTCCCCCCGTGAGTGTGTCTGACTTGCTGGCTCTTCCTCGTGAGGAGACTGAAGCAGAAGGGACGCGCCACGTCACAGAGTCAGGCTCACAGTGGCTGAGACTTCCCGCCTGGGCTCCCTTCCTGGTCCCTCTCTGGGGTGACTCCCTGCACACGGTGGACCCTCAGCTAAGGGGACGCCTACAGGACAAGGACCTGAGGGTTTTCTCCAGGAGCCACATGCATGAGCTCTGAGGCAGGTCCTTCCACGCTGATCACGGCCGTTCAGATCCACCAACATCTCGTCCCCATCGCAGCCTCATGGGACCCAGAGCTGGAGCCTCTGAGTGAGACCCCTCCTGCCGCCTCCCCCTCAGAGACTGTGGAGACGCCAGATCTTTGTTTTAGGTGCAAAGGAGGAAGAGATTTGGTACAAACCAGTAAAATATTCAGGCGATAAAGTGATCAGTGGCTGTTTTCTCACAAGAAACAGTGGAGGCCAGAGTAGCTCACGTGATGGTCAAGGTCCTTATTGCAATGAGCTGTCAGACAAGGATTCCACGTCCTCTGAAGTGTCCTTCAAAATATGTGATTTTTAAAAATCAGTTCTACCGTTTTTAGATTCCCATTTAATTTTGCTGTTTTGTTTTCTGTATACTATCCCCAGAGTGGTGTCTTCAGGGTCACGGCACAGAGGGGCTGTCAGCAGCCTGGAGCTGTGAGCCAGGCTGACTCTGACCTGCTAGCTGGGAGTGGGGCCTTGGAGCCCCAGAATCAGCCCCCAGGTCTGGCCCTCCAGGGCAGCACAGGCCTTTCTCCTCTTGATTCCCTGAATCACCTCCTCTTGATTCCAGGAATCTCCCTGGCATCCCAGCATTGGGGAGTTGGGGAGGATGTTGTGGCTCAGGAAATGGGGGCCTCCTCCTAACCATCTGTCCTCTCCTCCTCTCTCCTTCATCAGCCTGAGTGTGCATATTTGAGTCACACCAGCCCTGCACGGACAGGAAAGGCCCAAAACTTAAGTGATTCCCTGGTCAATTACAGCTCCAGCCCCTCTGCAGTCCCACCAGGGGAGACAGAGACTCTCCCAGCCCCAGCCAGAGCCGCGTCACCCACACAGACCTTCCCCTCACAGTGTCCCCGATGCTGCCCCTTCCTGGTCCAACCCTTCCTGGTGCCCCCACCACTCCTTTTGGGCCCCATCCCCTAGTCCCCATTTTCATCCTCTGCTCCATTTCCAGGAGCCTCCCGTCTTCCTAGTCATGCCCGGGGGATCTCCTCAACCTCCCCTCATTCAGAGATGGAGAATTTTTAAAAGATGTATATTTATTTATTTATTTCCTTACAGTGTGGGTCATCTTTCTATAGTTATTGTTCCTCTTACGTGCGGCCCTTCCACCAATGATCCACCACACACCACCACCAGCTCCCCGGGTCTCTCCCGGGCTCTGATCACTCCTGCTCCCCCTGCTGCAAGACGTGGATGGATGGTCGGCCCACGGGTCTTGGTGTTTTCCTGGAACCTTGTCCTTTTCTTGGGCGATGACCTGGCCTCCTGGGTAGAATTGAATGTTAATTCCCTGGAAGCAGAAGCAGAAACAAAGTACAGAGACTCTGGAGTCCACGGATCCATCCGAGACTGAAGGAACCTCTATATTTGGGGATCAGCCCATAATCTGGGAATCAGCTGTTATGACCTGGAAACCTGCTTTTGTCCTTTGTCCATAGGACTAAGAAAATTTGGGGACTTCTGACCTGACACTGGACTTGGGCGCCCCCTTGTGAGCAGATCCCTGTCCTGCCGCTGGGGGCCCAGGGAGCCTGGGGAGGGCCTGGCTGAGCAGGAGAAAGGGCAGCTCTGGGCTCCTGTGCTCAGCCCTGTGGCCACACGGGGGCGCTGCCGCGCTGCTCCGGATTCTGGTGGAGCCGCCAGGACGGGGCTGGGGCTGAGGTGGGCAGAGTTGGGGGTCCTGGAGGGCGGTGTCCTGGGGTGAGATGCTCTGTGAGGAGTCAGAGCAGCAGGGCTCAGAGGAGAGGAGACTCCGGAGCCTGCCCTGTGTGTGAGGTTTCCAGCTTTTCTCCTAGACCCCTCTCTCCAGTCCCTGGATGTTGATACCTGGGAAAACTGGAAAAAAAAATTTTCCTTCTATAACCTATTAAATATTGAGAGTATTTTAAAAAATAACATTTAAAGAATACTGTTCTATTCACAGAAAAGTTGCAAATGCAGTACAGGTCTTGTTTATCCCCCACCACTTCCATTTTGTTAACATCCTACATGAGTACAGATTTTTTTTTTTTTACCACTAATGCAGCAATGTTGACATAATAACTAAACAACATACTTTCATTCGGTTTTGCTAATGTCCATTTTATGCACAATAATCCCATCCAGTTTGCCTGGATGACAGTTTCTCAGACTTTCCTTGTTTCCTTGGGAGAGGTGTTGGGGTCACAGATGGGGGTTCTTGGGTCACCTCTAAGAAAAACTTCACCAGAGTCCTCCTTTTAGTGGGGTGAGGGCACACACACACACACACGCACACATATGAAAAGAAAGAAGTCCATGCTTGCACAGACACAAATTGGCAGGAGGACCTGATCCTGGAGGGTTGGGGTGTGTTAGGGGAAGCCTGTTAGTGGAGGCTCATTAGAACTCTGTTGGTGTGTGTGGTGTGGAATTACACATCTTAATAGGTGTGAAGATGCACTCCAAAAATTTATACAGTGTTATAAACTAGTGTAACACATGCATATATATATTAATTATTGCTTTTGGGTGTTTTGCTTACATTACTGCTAAAAGCCATGATCCATTACGGAGGTCTTACTATGTGGGCCTCTTAGTTGAATCATTGAATCATAGTCTCTGGTATACTATCAGCTTTCCAATCCTCAGATATGGAGGAAATTCCTAATTCCGTTTATTCCACATCTAGGTCATGGGTAAGAAAATGTTTGCTCCTCAGTTGATCTATGTAGCCAACATCTGCATCAATAATATAGAAAATCCTTGAATTTCCTCAAATTATGTCCTGGAAAATGTTCCTCAAATTTTGTCCCCTGCAGTTATTTCATTGTTTTCCTTCCTTTCCAGTCTGATTTGGCTAATTTTAATGCCATTCCAATAGGGAACAGTGGTAGAGAAAGAAATAGACGAGATAGTAAAACATCACTCCTTAATTCTTGTAGCCCTAGGAAAATCAAGTGTTCTCTATGGTGGTGGAAAGAGGAGATTATTTCCTGATGCAGGAGCACTCACAATGTAATGGAAATGCATGGTTGTATTGCCATGGTTTTGATCCCTTGCATATTTTGGAATAGGGCCCAAGTCCTGTTTCACAAGCCTAAATAACTAACCTGGACCTGGGTTCCAAGGAGGACCATGGATTTGTGGCTCATGGGTGCACACTTCTCTGCCCCACTGGGGGCATATTGTGGCACCAGCCTTGTAGAGACTTTGGGCCCAAGACCTGTTTTCTGTGGTTTCCTGAGGGGAGGTTCCCCAAACTGTGTTTGCATGGAATAGCTGTGAGCCATCTACAAACTTCCATAATGGAGTTTCTCTTCATATATTTAAGTTGTATTCTGTTGTATAGTGATTTGTGGACTAGACAATGTAGCAGAAGTACACTGAAGCAAGTTGATTAAGAGTTGATAAATGAATGTAATGTAACAGAATTATCTGATTTATTCTCAAAATGTTTATACTTCAGTTAGTTTATGCTTTAGTTGGAATTACCATGTTAATCCCTTCATCATATTGCTCTGTACTATTCTCAAATAGTTTCTCATCAAAGTCTTTTCTCCTTGATCTGCTTTGCAGACTTTCCAAACAAAGACTGCCACCTTTTTCCAATGTATGTTTTTCAAGCATAATAGAACTGGGGTGTAGACCAGAGGTGCAGTGGTTGAAAGGATTCACCAGAGAGAGTGGGGAGCAGAACAGGCAGATGTACTGAAATACACTGCTCAAGGGAGCAGCAGGCATGACAGGAGAAGGCTGCTGCACCCTATGTGGCTTAGCTCCCTCATGGGGAATTGAACTCAGGCCACAGCAATGATGGAGCTGAGACTTACTCTCAAAGCCACCAGCGATGCCCCTTTCCCAATAATTTCTCACTGCACCATTGGCCATATAGAATTTAATATAAAATGAATGTGTCTTTACTGATCAATGAATCATGTCACAGGCAAGTTTTAGATTTAAATTAATTGGTATGCATGTGTAAGGATTATATACTACATGGTTACTATGAATAGTTTTTTCTGAAATTGAAAAGACTCTTTTTGGTAAATGTCAAAGTAAAAACTAATATGAAAATATTTAACCTTTCGTTCTTATTATAACAAAATGGAAAATAACAAATGACAGGTTTTCACATGGTAGCCCTGAAGGATAATGCTTTTCAGATCCCTTTTATCCATCTCATTTAATAAATAGCCCTTCATTACCTTTTTATGTTACAAGTTTGCATACTGACCAGATTGCAATGAAAGAACAGTCTAATGAAAAACACTATGTTTGAAATAGATGTAGGTCATTCTGTGCCCATAAATTTTTAAGTAGTTGATGGAAAATTGGTCTCTCTAAGTAAGAGATTTTTGTTTTATTTTCAAGTTAGGCTATAGTTTTGGATCTGTGGACAAACCATTTACTCTCCCTGGTATTATCTTTCTTCTAGCTAATTCTGTGTGTCATAGTCTCTTCTGGTACCATCGATATTATTTCAAAGAGGAAGATTTAATCCGGTGGGGTTTTTTAGTAGCTGAGTGGTATTGTGTGTTGTGCGCCATATTTTCGTAACCAACTCATCTAGTGTTGGACCCTTAGGTTGCTTCCATCACTTTGGTATTGAAAATACTATTACAATGAACATAGGAGTGCACATATCCCTTCATATTAGTGGTTTTGTATACTTCAGAGAGATATCTAAGAATGGGATTGCTGGATCATCAGGTAGAACTATTTTTAGTATTTTCAGAAATACCTATCCTACTTTTCTAGGAAAGGAAACAGTCTTCACTTCCACCAACAGTGGAGTAAAGACATAGATATAAGTTCTGAAATCACAAAATACACAGAAAAACAAAAATGACACAGTTCCTTAATCCGCCTTAGAGATGACTTTTGTCAATCGGATTACATTGGCAAAGGAAACAAAAGCAAATATAAACAAATGGGACAATATTAAACTAAAAGGTTTCTATAGAATGAAAGAAACCACCATTAAAAAAGCTAATGATTTGGAGAAAATACTTACATATGTCAGACAAGGGCTTAATATAGAAATTTTATAAAGAACTCATTAAACTCATCACCAAAAGAACAAATGTCCCCATTGAAAAGTGGACAGAGATGTTGAAGAGCGCCTTGTCCACAGGAGACAGAGAAGGCAGCAGGCCCATGAACGTGTGTTCTTCCTCTCCTATTCAGAAAGCAAATCAGAAGCAAAATGAGCGATCATCTCCTATCTGTTAAGAGGGTTATTATCAAAATAGACAAGAAACAAGTGATGGTAAAGTTGTGGAGAGAAAAAATTCTTTGTAGATTGTTGTTACAAATTTAAACTGTTCTAATCATGGAAATAGTGTGGCAATCCCTCAACAAAATTAAGAAATAAATATCACATGACCCAGCTTGCTGACTTCTCTTTAGTTGTCAAGCTTTACCACAAAAATATACAAACTTAAATTCAAAGAGATATATGGAACACCATGTTCATCATAACATTATTCACAACACTCAAGACAGAGAAAAAAACTCAGAGCCCACTGATAGATGATAAAATAAAAAAAAAAGTGATATATATGTATAAAGTGGGAGACTACTCAGCTATAAAGAAGATGAAATCCTGCCGTTTGCAACAACATGGATTGACCTAGAGTATCTATATTTTGCTATCTAAAATAAGTCAGAGGGATAATAAAAGCACCATATGATTTTGTTACAGGGCAAGGAGAGGAGCAGCCCAGACACCACAAACCTACCTGCTCTAAATGGGTTCTGCCGTCCACCGCATCACCACAAACATATGAGACTTTACTGGGAAGGAACTTCAATACAATTAGGAAACAATATAGGAAAGGCAGAGACTACAGTTTCTTTTTTTTAAAATATTTTATTTTAAATAATTCTTACATCATTTTTCATCTTGGCACAATGTATGCATTTTCATTTTGGTTATATTCCCAATACAATTGCACCCCCCCCTTATTTTGACTCTAGTCCTTCCTCTCCCTGCCCTCCCTCCCTCACCCCACCCCGCACCCCCTCCCCCTGTAGTGTGTCTCTATAGTTTCTAAATAAAGTATCCAGTGTTACCAGTCCCCTTGTTGGTAAAAGTCCATCCAAAAGGGATTGGCCCAGAATAAGGTCCCAAAGCCTGCCACAGGTCTAAGGCATCTTCCAGTGGGGACCCATAGAAAAGGATCAGAAACCACCAGACAAGTCTGGAAGGAAAAGAGTAATTTATCAAAAGCAAGACAAAAACCGCCATTGCCACCTCCCCACGGGTCTCTCGCCCACATCTGTGTCACCCAGTCCACGACCAAAAGGCAAGCGTGGTTTCTTCACGCGTCTCTCTGCTCTACGTGCCTCCTCTGGGTCTCCTTCTGGCTCCATCCTGCTTCCTTCCTCAGTTTCCTCTGCAGCTTCTTCTCTCCCTGCTCAGCTCCACCCTCCCTTGGGTGGGGTGGGAACCTGGAACCTCCCCCTTTCCTGGGGACCACCCTGTTACAATTTCACTCCTATATAGATGATAAAGAAACAAAACAAAAGAACAAAAAAAAACAAACCAAAAACAACAACTTAGTCTGTAAGAACAAAATATCTGCTGCCAGAGGGAAACAGGAAAAGGGGCTGAGGAATTTGGGTGAAGGAGTTCTTGTATGGTGAAGAATAGAAACTGTTTATTCAAATGTTAATTTTCAATGTACACCAAAACCCATCCCTATATAATGGTACAAACCAGTGGAACTTCAGTAAAAATTAAAAGAAAATGAAGTGAAACACAAAGATGTTTATTAGAGCTCATGAAATTTGTGATAATTCCGAAGCTCCATTTGTATATATATGTAAAAAAGTAAAAGCTATTCAGAGATATTTTGACTTGCTCTCTTAGATGCAATCCTCATACTTTTCCTTTTTTAAATTTTTTCTCCCTCAGCAGTTAATTTTTAAAAACAATGGAATCAACTGATGGCCTATGAAGGGACATTTCAAGGTCTTAATTTCAGAGGACATTTATTCTGATTGCTGTGTGTTCTTCACAGTTTTTGCTGTAATACATGGGAGTCAGAATCTCCAAGATGGATGAGGGTTGCTCAAAGACTCACATTTTGATGCAAATTTCCTAAGTCATCCTAAATTCCAGCCACTTCAAAATTCATGGAGCAAACCCAATGATGTAAAATTGTGGAGAAAAGGGAAATGATTTCCTTAGAACAAGAAAATGACACCTCAGGCTAAATTCAACCTTGTAAATACAATGAAAAACCAGCCACATTCATTTGTTAATTGTCCTTGGCTATCTCCTTGCTGTAGTGCAGATTTTAGTAGTTGCAAAAGGAACTACAATATATGGTAAATAAAGTTTGAAATATTTATTCTTTGACGAGAGAGAAATTTGTCAATCCTTGTTCTACAGTCATGATTTGTAAACATTCAAGCGCAGCTTCTCTGGCATAGGGAGGGTGAAGAAAGAGATCTGAGCCTGTGTTCTTCTTCCCTTATCAGGTCTCTGAATCTACAGAAAATAAGGGAACTTTTTAGAGTTTGAAAATCAGTGAATTTATCTTTGATTGCCCCATCAATATTAGCTTGCTAATGCTGTTAATAACATTTATATCAGAAATAATAATAATTCAGGGTCAGTGATATAAGCGATGATTGGATAGTTCCTTAAGTGGAACAAACATTATTAAGCAGTCTTTGTGGTGGAACCATAGCTGGGGGAGGCGTGAGGTATGGGGGTGTAAGAGTGCAGCAGAGATGGAGTAGAGAACAGAAAAGGAGGATTTATTGAAATACCCTGCAAGGGAACAGGGGGCAAGAGGGAGCTATACAGCTGTGTGTGAAGGATTTGAGACTTTTACACTAGGGTTCCATAGGGTTTCTTACTTGGGGAGCCAGTTTGCACGGGTTATCGGCTGGGGTGTCTGCTCTTGGGTGCAGACCCTTGACACAGACACATGTGCAGGCCCTGCCTCTGCATTCCTGGAGTTGGGCTGGTTTATCTGCCATGGTGGTCAGTCTAGCGGCCCAGTTCCCGTGGCAGCCTTATTGATGCCCTTCTCTGCTCAAGTCTCTCAAACATGACTGTGGGGTAAGAGTGAGAGCTTAGTTTTTAACCTTATGAAATGACACCCTGACACCCGTGTTGGGCCAGATGTATACTGCAGGAGTGACAACATAATCCTTTCTCTGGAAATCACAGTATTTTCTTTCCTTTTTCCAGAATTTATACTATTTTTGCTGATTGGATGGGCTCATGTTTTAATATTTGGTAATTAAACATGTTTTTGACAGGGAATGAGTAATAAAAAAATAAAGCAACCCAATTCAACCCCCTTTTGCTCTTTTGATTGTACCATAACTTACAACTTAATTGTCAGAAATTCTCTCTTAAGAAAATGTAGAATTGCTTCCGTGTTTAGCCTTTGGGGATTTGGGGTTCCCTTTTTGGTAATTTACTTGACACTTATTGATATAAGAGTGTTAAGTCATAAAGTGCATGCTTTGAATTGTTTCTGTCAGTAGAGACTTCCAAATTTAATGGATGCAGACAGGTGAAGACCAAGAAGAGGGAATGTAAATCGCATATAGGGAATTATCCACTGTGGCAGAAAAACAGAAACCAAATGGTGGGGTAGTGTTAAATAAGGTTAAAATGAAGCCCCTACCCCTTGCCCAGCAGGAAGGTTTGGGAGGCTTGAACACAGAGAGAACGGATAAGGCTGCTCTGGGTCCCAATCTGTAAGATGGATCCCTTTGACCAGGAATGTGGAGGCAAGGCCAGGACACATTCTGGGTCAAACATCAAGCCCCCAGGATCAGACACCCCTGTACTAACCAGCCCAAAACTAACTCCCCAAAGCAAAACTGACAAAACTATTTATAAAAGGGAGCTCAGGCTTAGGGGCGGAGCAACATGGCGGCGAGGAGACGCTGCGAGTAAGATCTCCCATTAAAAAAAGTTAATAGGGAGGAAAAGCGGCAGGTCCCAGTGAGAACTGGGACACGGAAGATAAACGGACGACTCCAGCAAACTGCCCGAAGAAGAAAGTTGCCATAAAAGAGGACGAGAAGGGAGGGAAGCGCAGAACCCTGCTCCCCTCCCCCGCCCACAAAGTCGGCACTCTCCGACCCGACCGGCAGAAAGGAGGGAAACAACAAACCAAAACGGCCAACAAGAAAAACGGACGCAGCAAGTGGGACTGTGAGTGGAAAGGAACTATTGCAGCCACCACACCCTGTGAACGGGAGAGGCGAACCCTGCAGGATCCGCCGCGGAGGTGAGCTCCTGGCGCCATTAAAGAGAGCCACGCCCCCCAGGAGGAGACCAGCACCAGCACACAGCCCCGGCCGCCCGGTAAGGTTGCGTGCGGAAAGCGGCGCGGATCCGGACCGGATCGCAGCTGCCCAGGTCCCCGCGCCTGCGACCTAGGCTTGCGGGGAGACGGCGGAGGCCCTCCCTGAGTGAGCAGGAACAAGGCGCCCAGGCAGGGGAGCGGGATTCAAAAGGCGCCATTCCCGCGCCACTGATCTGGGCTATAGCCTGCGTCCTGGAAATGAGGGCTTTGGAACTGAGACCCGGGGCACGAAATTAGGGGGAGACTGCGGAGGCCCTCCCTGAGTGAACAGGAACAAGGCGCCCAGGCAAGGGAGCTGGATTCAAAAGGCGCCATTCCCGCCCCACTGATCTGGGCTACAGCCCGCGTCCTGGAACTGAGGGCTTTGGAACTGAGACCCGGGGCACGAAATTAGGGGGAGATGGCGGAGGCCCTCCCTGAGTGAGCAGGAACAAGGCGCCCAGGCAGGGGAGCGGGATTCAAAAGGCGCCATTCCCGCGCCACTGATCTGGGCTACAGCCCGCGTCCTGGAAATGAGGGCTTTGGAACTGAGACCCGGGGCACAAAATTAGGGGGAGACTGCGGAGGCCCTCCCTGAGTGAGCAGGAACAAGGCGCCCAGGCAAGGGAGCTGTATTCAAAAGGCGCCATTCCCGCGCCACTGATCTGGGCTACAGCCTGCGTCCTGGAACTGAGGGCTTTGGAAGTGAGACCCGGGGCACGAAATTAGGGGAAGACTGCGGAGGCCCTCCCTGAGTGAGCAGGAACAAGGCGCCCAGGCAAGGGAGCTGGACTCAAAAGGCGCCATTCCCGCGCCACTGATCTGGGCTACAGCCCGCATCCTGGAACTGAGGGCTTTGGAACTGAGACCCGGGCACGAAATTAGGGGGAGACGGCGGAGGCCCATCCTGAGTGAGCAGGAACAAGGCGCCCAGGCAGGGGAGCAGGATTCAAAAGGCGCCATTCCCGCCCCACTGATCTGGGCTACAGCCCGCATCCTGGAACTGAGGGCTTTGGAACAGAGACCCGGGGCACGAAATTAGGGGCGTGGGTTCCCCACGACGGTGGGGCACAAGGCAGACACAGCACCCCAAAGCCGTTGAGGTGTACCCTACCATCCCCGCTCTGCTCCCTGTCCCACGGGGTGGAAAATCAGCTCCCCAAGGGCTCTAGGAGAGATCTCTGGCACCACCTAGCGACTTGAAGCCAGCAGAGGCTCCTGAAGGAGCTAGTGGCCAGCTGGGGAGTTTGCCCACACCGGGCCCCTTCCGAACAAGTAGTCTGAGCCCACAGGGAGAGCGAGCACCCACAGCCGGGGCAGACCAGGTGCACAGAAGAGTGTGCCTGAGACCAGACACGCAGGGAGTGTGTCCCACATCACCATTTTAGAACAGGGACATTTCTTCAGTAAAGACTACCTGCAGAAGGCTTCCTCAGGAGCCAGAGGTGAGCGGGGGAAGTTCGCCCACGCCAGACCCCCTCTGGCCTGCAGTCCAAGCCCAGAGGGGAGCAGGAACCCACCGCCGGGGCAGACCAGGCGCACAGGGGAGTGTGTCCCTACATCGGCATTTTAGAACAGGGACCTTTCTCCAGTAAAGACTGCTTGAAACTGACAGATGACTCCTGGAAGAACCAGAGGGGAACAGAGAAGCCCACCCAAGATGCCGGCCAGTCCCAACAACACACTGTCCCAACGCATACGGCAAATTAGAAAACAGACAGTAGGGAAGAGAAGAACCACACGCAACCTAGCAACTCTCCAGAGAAAAAGCACACCACAAAAAGAAAGCCAGCCCCCAGATTGCAAAGACAATAACTTGGAAGAATTTCTGAGCCTTCCAGAAAGAGAATTTAAAATTGCCGTGATTAAAAAACTAACAGAAGTCATAAAGGAAAACAATGATAAGGGAAAAATAATCAACGATCAGAAGAATGCAATTGAGTCCCTAGAGAGGGAAAACAATGGTCAGAAGAAAGAAATTGAGTCCCTAAAGAGGGAAGTAAAAGAAATGCAGGAGATCAAAGAATTAATGGAAGAACTAAAGAATTCTGGGAAAAGCAATGAAAGCAGAATAGATGAAATGGAAGAACGAATAAGTAATCTTGAAGACATAGAAATAAAAAGAACCAAAACAGAAAAGGAAAGAGAAGTACGAAGGAAAAAGAACGAAGAAAGACTTCGGGAACTATCTGACTCCATGAGGAAAGGAAATATAAGAGTTATAGGAATACCAGAAGGAGAGGAGAGAGATGTAGGAACAGAGAAAATATTCAAAGAGATAATTGAAGAGAACTTCCCAAATGTGAAGAAGGAGCTGAAAATTGATATACAAGAAGCAAGAAGAACACCAAACTTCCACGACGAAAGGAAAAATACAGCAAGACACATAATAGTAAAGCTCCCAAGAATCCAGGACAAGGAAAAAATAATGAAGCTGGCAAGAGGGAAGAAACAGATAACATTCAAATGAAAACCAATCAGGCTGACATCAGACTTCTCCGAAGAAACACTACGGGCAAGGAGAGAGTGGAGGGACATAGTCAACAGACTCCAAGAAAACAGATGCCAACCAAGAATACTCTATCCCGCAAAGCTCTCCTTCCTCTTTGAAGAAAGAATATGGACCTTTCCAGACAAACAGAAACTCCGGAATTTCATTGCAACTAAACCCCCACTCCAAAAAATACTACAAGGAGTCCTAAAGCCAGAACCTCAGAGGGACGAATAACAATGAAAGAAGGCCAAAAAAAAAAAGTTATTAAAAGAATAAATAAATAAAATCAAAGGAAAGACAAACACAATGGCAAATACAGATGTTAACATATCAATAATAACTCTGAATGTAAATGGACTAAACTCTTCAATAAAAAGACACAGAGTTGCAGCCTGGATTAAGAAACAAAACCCAACCTTTTGCTGTCTCCAGGAAACACATTTAGCTACAAAAGATAAAAATAGGCTCAAAGTTAAAGGATGGAAAACAATCCTACAAGCAAATGGACCAAAAAAGAAAGCAGGAACAGCTATACTTATATCAGATAAAACAGATTTCAAACTCAAAAAGATAAAAAGAGACCCCAAGGGTCACTACATTATGATCAAGGGGACAATACTTCAAGAAGAAATAACACTCATTAACATATACTCACCAAACGAAGGAGCACCAAAATATATCAGACAACTGTTGTCCTCTCTGAAAACAGACATCAGAGAAAACACATACGTAGTGGGAGACTTCAACACACCACTATCAACAATGGATAGATCAACAAGACAAAAAATAAGTAAAGAAACTAAAGCTCTAAATAAGGACCTAGAGCAATTGGGCTTAACAGACATCTATAGAACACTAAACCCCAAAAAAACGGAGTACACATTTTTCTCAAGCGCACACGGATCATTCTCCAGGATCGATCACATACTGGGGCACAAGACAAACATCAACAGATACACCAAGATTGAAATCATATCAACCATCTTTTCTGACCATGAAGGCATCAAACTAGAAATAAACCATAAAAAGAAGGCAAGGAACTTTCCTACCTCATGGAGATTAAAAACCACACTACTGGAAGACCATTGGACTAATGAGGAGATCAAAGAAGAAATTAAAAAATTTTTTGAATTGAACGACAAGGAGGACACCAATATCCTAAATGTATGGGATGCAGCAAAAGCAGTAATAAGAGGAAAATATATAGCAATAGAAGCTCACATCAAGAAACAAGAAAGAACGCAAAGAAACAACCTAATCTCGAAGCTCAAAGATCTAGAAAAAGAACAACAAAAAAACCCCAAAACCAGTAGAAGAAAAGAAATAATAAAAACCAAAGCAGAAATAAATGAAATTGAAACTAAAAAAACAATCCAAAAGATCAATGAAACCAAGAGCTGGTTCTTTGAAAAAATCAATAAAATAGACAAACCCCTAGCCAGGCTCACAAAGGAAAAAAGGGAGAAAGCACAAATAAACAGGATCATCAATGAAAGAGGAGAAATCACAACGGACACAGCAGAAATCAAAAGAATAATCAGTAACTACTATGAACAGTTATATGGAAACAAGTTCAACAATCTAGAGGAGATGGACAAATTCCTACAACTCTACAATCACCCAAAGCTAGATAAAGAAGAAATAGAACACCTAAACAGACCAATTACAAGCAGCGAAATTGAAATGGTAATAAAAAACCTCCCCAAAAACAAAAGCCCAGGACCTGATGGATTTACAAATGAATTCTACCAAACATTCAGAGACGAATTAGTGCCTATCCTTCACAAACTCTTCCAAAAAATTGAGAAGGAAGGGACAATACCAAACACGTTTTATGAAGCCAACATTACACTAATACCAAAACCGAACAAGGACAACACAAAAAAGGAAAACTACAGGCCAATCTCCCTAATGAACACTGATGCAAAAATCCTCAATAAAATTTTAGCTATCAGAATCCAACAATGTATCCATAAGATAATTCACCACGACCAAGTTGGATTCATTCCAGGGGCACAAGGATGGTTTAACATCCGAAAATCAATCAACGTTATCCAACACATCAACAAAAAGAAATATAAAAACCATATGATAATATCAATAGATGCTGAGAAAGCTTTCGACAAAGTGCAACACCCATTCATGATAAAAGCCCTTGAAATTCTTGGGATACAAGGAACATACCTCAACATCATAAAGGCCATCTATGACAAGCCAACAGCCAGTATCATTCTCAATGGTGAAAAGCTGAAAGCAATTCCATTAAGATCTGGAACAAGACAAGGATGTCCACTCTCACCATTGCTTTTCAATATAATACTGGAAGTCCTAGCCAGGGCAATAAGACAAGAGAAAGACATCCAAGGAATCCAAATAGGAAAAGAAGTCAAACTATCACTATTTGCAGACGATATGATATTATATATAGAGAACCCCAAAAACTCCACAGAAAAGCTAATTCAACTCATCAATCAGTTCAGTAAAGTGGCAGGATACAAAATCAACACGCAAAAGTCAGTAGCCTTCCTATACACAAACAATAAATCTGAAGAAGAAGAAATCAAAAAGACCATCCCTTTTGTTATTGAAACAAAAAAAATCAAATATTTGGGAATAAATCTAACAAAAGAGGTAAAGGACCTATACAAAGAAAACTATAAAACACTGTTAAAAGAAATAGAAGAAGACACAAAGAAATGGAGAGACATCCCCTGCTCATGGATTGGAAGAATAAACATTATTAAAATGGCCATCCTTCCAAAAGCAATATACAGATTCAATGCTATTCCAATCAAAATTTCAATGTCATTCTTCAAAGAAATAGAACAATTATTGATGAAATTCATATGGAATCACAAAAAACCCCGAATAGCCAAAGCTCTCCTGAAAAAAAAAGAAGGGAATGGAGGCATCAGACTCCCAGACTTCAAACTATACTACAAAGCCATAATCATCAAAACTGCATGGTATTGGAACAAGAACAGACATACAGACCAATGGAATCGAATAGAAAATCCAGAAATAAACCCACAGATTTATGGTCAACTAATCTTTGACAAAGGAGCAAAGAATATGCATTGGAGCAAAGAAAGTTTGTTCAATAAATGGTGCTGGGAAAACTGGGTCGCTACATGCAAAAGAATGAAGCTTGACCACCACCTCACACCATACACAAAAATCAACTCAAAATGGATTAAAGAACTAGACATAAGACCTGAAACCATAAAATATATAGAAGGAAATATAGGCGAAACACTACGTGATTTGCACATCAAAGACATCTTTACAGACACATCACCCAAAGCAGTGATAGTGAAGGCAAAGATAAACAGCTGGGACTACATCAAATTAAAGAGCTTTTGCACAGCAAAAGAGACAATAACAAAAACAAAGAGAAACCCCACCAACTGGGAGAACATTTTTGCACCCAACACTAATGATAAAGGACTGATCACAAAAATCTGCAAAGAGCTGATGAGACTCAACAACAACAAAGAAAATAATCCAGTCAAAAAATGGGCAGAAGAGCTTAAAAGAAACTTCTCTGAAGAGAAAATGCAAATGGCCAACAGGCATATGAAAAAATGTTCAACATCACTTGTCATCAGGGAAATGCAAATCAAAACTACCATGAGATACCATCTTACACCAGTGAGAATGGCACATATTAAAAAAACTAGCAACAACAAATGTTGGCGAGGGTGTGGAGAAAAAGGAACTCTTCTGCACTGTTGGTGGGAGTGCAAACTGGTCCAACCACTGTGGAAAGCTGTGTGGAGATTTCTGGACCTACTAAACATAGAGCTTCCATATGATCCAGCAATTCCACTCCTAGGTATTTACCCAAAGGACACAGAAACATCAATTCCAAAGAACACCTGCACCCCTATGTTTATAGCAGCACTGTTTACAATAGCTAAGCTTTGGAAACAACCCAAATGCCCAAAAATAGATGACTGGATCAAGAAGATGTGGTACATATATACCATGGAATATTACTCAGCATTCAAAAAAGATAAACACATGCAATTTGCAGCAACATGGATGGCGCTGGAAGGGATCATGCTCAGCGAAATAAGCCAAAAAGAAAAAGAAAAATACCGGATGGTCTCACTCATAGCAGGAATCTAGAAAACTTAAATAAGGGACCAGGAAAATGAATAACTATAAGATAGTGAAAATCAAAATCAACAAAAAACTATGAACCAGAGACACTTTTAGGGGGGCGGGAGGGGAGGGATTGGGGTCAGAATGGGGGGGCTGCAATTGTATGGGGAATATAACAATAAAATTTATTTAAAAAAAAAATAAAATAAAATAAAATAAGTATATTTTGCAATTTAAAAAAAAAAATAAATAAAAAAAAATAAATAACATTGCTTACAGAAAAGGAAGTAAAATGCCCAAGCTTACGATAGTTCATTCATGATATATGATCCACATTTTAGTTTATCAGTGAAACTCTCATGAGGATAGACGTGTGTTTGTGTGTGTGTGTGTGTGTTCAATGGTAGTGGAATACTGTGAGACAATAAATCTTTCTGCTAAGTAATCCTGACTGAGGTGAAGTGAGAGTTGAGGTAGACACTATTCTCTCTAGAAGGATATTTCCTACACTTATAATTAAGTTGCCCTTTGTGATTCTTTTTCCCAAGCCTAAGTAATAGTCACTCCTTTGGCTTGTATCCTAATGTATCCAATTTTCCAGGTCTTTAATCTTCATGGCACTCAGCTACAAATTCCCCACAGCTCTTAAACTGTTGAGTTCACAATT
Source organism: Talpa europaea (assembly GCF_964194135.1). Lineage (NCBI taxonomy): Eukaryota > Metazoa > Chordata > Mammalia > Eulipotyphla > Talpidae > Talpa > Talpa europaea. The sequence continues at coordinate 125,589,681 of NC_140068.1, read as the reverse complement.
GGTACCATATTCAGTTAAGAGCCTGAAAAGAGAAAGGCATAAAAATATTGTCTCGTGGGTCCTATTGTACTATTACTAATTATTCATCCCCTGTCAAGCTTATTCTGCAAACCTATCTTCTAGTTTTCCTTCATTTCCTCCTGTTTTCAATCATCATTCTTGAGTATTTGAAAACAGCATTCATTTTTGGATTATACCTTAACTTCGGTAAATCCTGCTCCATATGCTAAATTCTGAGGACTTACTCTCTCCCAGTTACTCTCTTTTGAATGAATTCCAGAACTTCCATGTCCCTAATGTGTAGTATCCTAACCCAAATGCAACACTCCAAAAACAGGACTGTCATCTTTCTTAATATAGCTATCATATATTTTCTAACAATGCCAAAAATTGCATCAGTCTTTTAAACAGTCCCATTAAATATATTACTCCCATTTTCACCAAAGTTAAATGACATCTCCCAAACAAGTAAGAGTTATACATTTATACTAGTTGGATTTCACTACATAAGAACAGCCATTCTCTAAGTGCGGCAGATCTTTAATAATTTCATGTCACCCCAAATATTAAAATAAAATATAAAAATGAAATCAAAGATTAAAAATTCTTCAAAAACAAAATAAAGTAATAAATGTATGCTAGAGTTATAGTGCTCAAAAAAGACTGAAAGAAATAAGTGAAACATTTGAATGTAGAAAATTTTATATTTCTAAAAAGTAAAAACATGCAAACAGCTAGAAGAAATAATCACAACATATATATCAAATAACATGAAAATTCTAATCAAAAAGAATACATGCCCTGCTGTGTTTACTGCAGCACAAAAAAAAAAAAAAAAAAAAAAAAAAAAAGGGAGCTCAAAATCTTTCTTCACTTGCAGATCTTTCCTGTCTCCCTAGCTGCTTCTCTTAGCAGTGTATTTGAACAAATGTGCCTTTTCTGTTCTCCAGTCTGCCTCTGGTGAAATTTTTCACCCCTGCACCTCTGGTCTGTCAAGGTATCTTTAAGAATTTGAAAACCAAGCCCCCACTCCTTGGCCAGAGGCAAGTTTGGGAGGCTGGAATGATAAAGGGAGTGGATGGAACTGCCATGGAAACATGGACATTAAGCTGGTGAGGCCCAGAACTGATGATCCTCTATGCTGATTCAGATCATCAGTCAGGACACACCCAAGACTAGTCACCCTAACCAGTCAATGGTTCTAAAGCGTAGAGACTTGGGACCCAAACTCTGAGTAGTCCACCCTTCCTGTTTCGCCCTCTGCTTCTTTTAGCAGTGTATTTCAATAAATTCACCTGGTATTTCCCATCTGTATCTGGTGAACTCTTTCACCCCTGCAACAGGGCCTCCACCTTGATTCTTCCCCACAACATTCTATATCAATAATCTTTGTTAGATAGAGTGGTGTGATTTCTTATAAAAGAAGATGGAACCTAACCTCTTCAACTACACCAATCTTCCATCTACCCAAACCTCTACTCTTTGTTCTCTGAATTCAGCAAATAAAAATAAAACTTAAAAAAAAAAAAGCATGGGCCTCCCCTGGTGGCGCAGCGGTTGAGTGCTAGGTTGCGAAGCTGCCCGCAGACTCTGCAGTGCAGGTTCGATCCCTGGCCACCAGCGAGGGTCTCACATGGCACCACAGAACTCTCCTGTTGTGCCCGCTGCTCCCCTCAGCAGTGTATTTTGTCACTCTGCCTATTCTGTTCTCTGCTCTGGCTCTGGTGAATTCTCTTACCCTCCCCCACTTCTGACTGTACCCAGGTCTTGTATAAATAAATACATAAATCTTAAAAAAAAAAAAAAAGCAAATAGCAATTACATCTACCAAGTTGCTCAGGATAGAAAGTTTGGCAGCATCTTTAATTTCTGTCTTTCCCTCACTTTCTATATCCATCCAAAGCAGCCCTATTAGCTAACATCCTAAGCAAAGTACCATTCTGACCCACACCTCTCTCTTTGTCTACTGCAAGTTTCTCTGTTGTTTTCCCTGTTGCATCTTGTTCTCCTACAATCTAGTTTCCCCAATGCAAAGAGATTTTCCTCAAACACAAATTATTCAATTCACTCCACTCGCCAACACCTCTCTCCATTTTCACAATGAGCATGAAGTTCAGGCCATCCCCCTGAATTAGGAAGTTCTGAGTGACTAGTTTCTGTGAATATCTTTGACCTTGTCTCACAATTCCTTCTCCTTTGTCCACATGAAACACTGACCTGCTTTTTGTTACTGCAGGGTGATTCAGTCCTTTCTGCCTCTCTGTGCTCCCCTCTGCAATTGTGCTTTCTCCCAAACTTTGCTGTATGCATCCTGGTCTGTCAATAGAGTTCATATTGTCATTTATTGAAGTCTTATAATTTCCATGAAAGAATAATGTTTTCATAGCTTTACAGATACATACATTTTATTAAAAATATCCTGGTGGGTTTCATATTTTGATGTTATCCTAAATGGCATTGAAAATTCAATTGGTTTGTTTCGATCCTTTGTACAGTTCCTATCACCATTTGTTATTTCTCTGTTGGATATTTTAAAACTTATTTATATTGCTTTTATTCCCTGCCACTGAAAAGTCAGTTTTATCACAACAATCTCTCTATATCTTGATCACTAGAACACTATCAATTCTACAAAAGTACAGTGTAGTTTCTCAATAATTAGTCATTGTTTCTTTTGAGTGAATATCATATATAGGTAACCTTGGAAAAAGTAATTAGCCTCTCTAAATCTCCTTCCTCAGATATTAATATATATGTAAGTGCACATATTGATATATGTAATATACATAGAATTAAACCAATGATACTTATACTTCCTGATATTTATCACTATTAAATCACTTTATTTTGGTTGAAGTGTTAAAAGCAACCTAAAAAACAAAGTATTCTGAATTTCCTAACATTTTTGTTTAGTTTGAAGCACACTGGTACTGTTATGACCTATTGGATTTGTTAGTATATTCCTTCTCAAAGGAACTTTTGTGCATATAGTATTATTATTTAATGTTATTTTTCTACTAAACTGACTGCATGACACAATTGCAGCCCCCCAAAAAGAAAGACAGGCTGAAAAAGAATCCTGAAATTACCTCTTGAAAATTTTAGAATTTAAACCTTACTAGTTCATTGCAACAGCAGTAAATGTGCCTTTTTTTTTTTTCTTAATTTTCTTAAAGATGTATTTTATTTATGCAAGCACCAGGGTACAGGCCAGATGCGCGGGAGGGTGAGAGGATTCCCCAGAGACAGCCTGGAACAGAACAGACAGACTGACTGAAATCCACTGCTGAGGGGAGCAGCGGGCGGGGCAGGAGGGGTCTGCGCGCCACGTGGACCCTCGCGGGCGCGGCAGAGGCTGTGGACAGCTCCCCAGCGCGCGCCCAACCGCCTGTGCCCCCTGTTTGCTGTTCTCCCCACAGTGTGAGCGCGACAGTAAAGCACCTGCCAACCCCAGGATGGGGACGCCTGGAAAAGCCAAAACCCAGGCCGGGATTGCTCAGGACAGATGAAAGGGCCTCCCGGGCATTCCAAGGGTTGTCGTTAAGCGGCAGCTTTTTCGTTAAGGCTGAGAAACCGCTGGCGGTTCCCTCTGCCAATGGCTGTGGCCTGTGGCTCTGACGCCACAAAGAGCCCTTGTGACGGCACCGGCACCGCCTGCATCAGGCCCGCCCGGACTGCGCCTGTGTCCTCAGGAGCCGGGAAGCTTTGGACAGTGACCTGTGCACTCCGGACGACGAGAGAGACCGTGAGAGCCAGTTTTGGGGTATTTGGTTCTCTTTTGTTTTATTTATCGGTTTATTTATTTAATTATTTGTTTAGGCTATTTATTTTAGTTATTTTATTTTTCTTTCTTTGTTTTTTACCTTATTTTCCTTGTTTTTTTTTTTTTTTTTTTTGTATTTGCTTATAGTCAGGGCTGGTGAGGGTGGTCAGCGTAGTCAAGCGCACAGGCGCTATGTCCCAGGGACGGCAAGGGCAAAGCTACCTGGTGCTGCGGGAGCTGGGGCGGGGCTCCCACGCCAAGGTGATGTTGGCGCTGCACGCGCTCACGGGCACGAAGGTGCTCATCAGGGGCGTCCGCAAGTCCGAGGTGCCCGACCTCCGCCTCCTGGCCCGCGAGATGGGGTGCATGAAGGCCCTTCACCACCCGAACATCGTGGAGCTCTTCCAGGTGGTGGACACCGGGCCGGAGCTGCAGCTGGTCATGGAGTACGTGCAGGGGGAGGACCTGCAGGACTTCCTGGACAGGCGTGGGCGCCTGGGCGAGCGCGAGGCCCGGCCGCTCTTTCGGCAGATCCTCGCGGCCCTCAGCTACTGCCATGCCAAAGGCATCGCGCACAGGGATGTGAGGCCTGAGAACATTCTGCTGACCCGAGAGGGGAAAGTCAAGCTGGTGGACTTTGGGCTCAGCGTCCAGGCCTTCAACCGGGCGCTGAGCAGGTGCTGCTGTCGCCCAGAATACAGGGCCCCCGAGGTCTACCTTGGCCAGCGCTACAATGGCCCCAAGGTGGACGTGTGGAGCCTGGGCGTCGTGTTCTATAAAATGGTGACCGGCACACTGCCCTTCAGGGGCCCAAACCTCTGGGCGATCAGGGTGCGCGTCGTGGGCAGGCGGGTCCAGCTGCCCGACTATCTCACAGAGCAATGCCAGGACCTACTGGCCAAAATGCTGGCACCAGACCCCTGGAGGCGCAGCACCCTGGAGAGCATCCGGCAGCACGCCTGGCTAGCAGAAAAGACTGAGGGACTCCTGCCCTTCAGCGAGCCGTCCCTCAGCCCCCAGGACCCGGCCATAATCAAAGGTATGGAGCGCCTGGGCTACCAGAGGCAGGAAATTCGGGAGGCCATTGACGCTAACAAGTACGACAAGGTCATGGCCACCTACCTGATCCTCCGCTCCAGGAAGCAGGCGGGGGAGGAGGACTATGAGGAGGAGGGCCAGGAGCGGCCCAGGCGCGTCACTTTCCAGGTGCCAAAGCTCGTCACCTTCCGGGAGCCCGGTGACCCCGATTCCAAGGACAGCCTCCCGCAGCCTGAGGTTTCGGGGAATACCCCAAGGCCGGGTATCCTGCGAAAGCAGGAAGTCCAAAAGAGGGCAAAGGATGCCACCCCGGGCACCAGGGTCATCTCCGCAGGAGTCCCTGAGCTGGAGGACGCCCAGAAGCACACCACCGCCGCAGGGCCAGGCCACCTGTTAGATGATGCCCCGAAGGGCAGACCCTCTGCGCTAGGCCCGGTACTGGAGGACGCCTGGGGGGACACCAGCACCTCTGTGGCCAGACCCCAGCAGGAGGACACCAGGGAGCACAGTAGCACCTTGGTGTCAGTCCTCCAGCTGGAGGACACTGGGGAGCACGGCAGCACCACTGAGACAGGCCCCCAGCTGGAGAGGGACCAGGAAAGCAGGGCCAGCACGATCTGTCCAGCTCCACAGGCCTCCAGCACCCCCCTAAGACCTCCCCCAAGACGTGGCTGGCCTTCCAGTGCAGTGGCCCCTTCAGCAATCATCAGGGCCAGAGACAGGGTATTAGATATTATCCTAGAATTTTGTTGCTGCTGTGCAACATTCGAATTGCAGAGCAACAAAGACTAAAAATAGCACCACACCAGACAAAACCTCCCCACCCCAAAGCACAAAGTGGCCATGGGGAACAGGAGTACACCAGGGAAGGTTGAGGCTCTGGAGAGGCTCAGGGACTGGGCCCAGTCACAGGAGCCAGGAGCAGCATGAGACCCATGGGACTGCAGCACAGAAATCTGGGCAAAACTGATGTCCCTGAGCAGAGCAGGTGAAGGGCCAGGAGGGCCACGGAACTGGTGAAACACCTGGAGGGGAGCAGAGTGGGTGAGTGGTGGGGTGTGGAGGGGCTGGGGAGAGCTGAGCAGGTACAGGGCCCAGGAGGGGTATGAGGCTGTGTGGGTGGCCCCAGGGCCAGAGGCAGGAAACCCTGGGCCTCTCTCCCCCATCATAGGCTCAGTTCCCTGAGGACCATACTGCCCCCTTGCTGGGAGAGACCTGCTGCTCTATCCTGGGCACAGGGATGGCATAGAGGATGCAGGAGCTCTCGCAAAGGCTTGGGTCCAGGTGGTAAAACGTGCAGATTGCAAGGAGCAGATAGAGAAGGTCTCTAGCTCCCCTTAAGAAAGACTCGGGGACCAGTATATTAGAATCCAAACAGGACTCTTCAAGGTGGACAGAGTTTATGCACAGACCAACCTTACTCCACACGACCTGCTCAGCTGGAAAATCTGCACATCTTCCTACACCAGGAAGCCCTAGGCTGTGACCAAACTCAGTCCCACAGTGAGCATTGTCACCTCAAATTTTTGCAGCTTGGGATTCTTACACAGTGTCAGCCCAACTGGTATTTCCCCTTTTAAAAATCCTCTCCAGAAGGCCACCCACCCGTCCTCCTCCCTGGATTCAAACCCTGCAGGGTGACCTTAGCCAAATTGGAAACATTAATATCGCCCAACAGATGCGGGCTTTGGACACCAGTCTCTGTCAAGTAAATCACTGGGTCCAGGAACGAAAAGCTACAGGGGCTGTCTACCTTAAATTGGTGTTTTTTATCATTGTTTAGATGGTGTTCAAGATGGGTAAAATGAAATGGCATAAGAAAGAAAGAAAGCAAAAGAAAGTGTTGAAGGTCTGATAGAGATTTTGGTGAGAAATCATGTGTACTCAGGTGTCTCCCCCTCCTCCAACACATTCATGGACTTGCTCATCTGACCAGCAAAGTCCCCTCTGATCGATACTTCGTCAGCCGAAGCTGGGGCCAGGACATCCAAATGTGGACCAGCTCTCCCTTACTGCCATGGATCCTGCCCCTAGTAGGCCCAGTGATTATGATGATGCTTTTCTTTGTTTCTACACCCTGTTTTCTCTGCTTTATCCACGCAAAGCTCTCTGAGATGAGCCTTCGCTCTCCCAGACCCGGGAAAGCCATTCCTGTTATTGACAGATGAGCAACAGGGCATTGCTCTAGGGGTTCTGGGCCAACCTGGGCTGTCCAGCGACCAGTTACTTATTTCCCTAAACAAAGGGATCCCACTGTAAGAGGATGGCAGCCCTGCCTGCACGCACTTGCGGCAGCTGCTCGTCTCGCTAGACAGGCCTTAAAACCCACACTGGGCCAATCTGTAGATGTTAATTCTCCACATCGGCTCCAGGACCTACTCAAGCAGTATGTATGCAAGTGCTGGGCCCAACTCGGGCACGCATCACTGCTCCCCTGGTCCAGGTTCCACTCAGCCTACAGAGCAGAGACCCACTGTTTCTAATCCCATCACTTCAAGCCACTTCCCGTTCTTCTGTCTATACCTGGAAATTCCAGATCAGCGCAGCCTCAGGCAAAGTATTAGCACTCACAGGGCCTCTGAACCTAACCTTATTTTTTTCTTTTTGCCCCATGCTTACTGCATTTCATCCAACACGGGATCCAAGATCCGCCCCGTAGCACCTTTAACCAACTCCTCCACCCATGTCCTCCTGTCCCTGCAAAGACCTTCTCATAACCAGGCCTGAGCCCCCACCCCGGTCTTCGCCCCCGTCCAGCAGGAAGTAGCCAAAGAAAGAACCGTCGCCCCTTTTCCTATCAACAAAAGGCTGGTATGAAAGGTCGATGCAGGGGCCAGGAATGGGGAAGCCCACATACAAACAACAAGATGGCCCTGACACCAGTACCCCTGATTCCATCAAACTGAAACTGAAGCCATAAGCAGGGGAAAACAACTCGGCTCCACGAAAAAACAACTTTGTTCCACCTAAACCTGTTCCCCCCCTGCCAACCCAGTTTTCCTGCCTAACCTCTCCTCACCCTATGAAATGACATCTCCCCCCAAGACGGGCGTGACTTCAGGGACACCCCACCTTGAATCAGCAAAGCTCGCCTGGGGGCACAATGAATGTCCCTTCCTTTGAGAAAGTTTAGCCTGGCTCCCCTTTTCTTTACCGCGCCAAACCTTTCATCTTGGTGCCCGAAACCTGGAAGGCTGTGTCCCCTGGCGCTGGGGCCGCCTTCCCGTCCCTGGGACCTCTCCTCTCCATGGCAGACGCCTCACATCCACCACCGGCCTTGATCCTCGGGGTGAGTCACCTGCCTGACCCTCCTTCCTAGGAGGACCTCACCCCTGGTTACCTGGCTCCTCTCCTCACCCCCATCCTGGTCGACTGTTCCATAAACCGCGGGCCTACGCCAGCCGACCCCCATTGCTCCTGGTTCTGATTTGGGGAAGCCCATCCAGTCCAGGTGTCCCTTTCTCATGCCCTCCCATCTCTCCCTCCTGCAAACCATTTGTACTTTCCAAGTCTCCATTCTCCTCTCCCTCTTCGCCCTCTCCTCTTCTGCGTTCTCTTGTCCTCTAGATGTTCAGTCTTCACCTCCTTCAGCTCCCCAGGCCTGCCCCCGCTTCCACCTCCCAGCCAGCACACCTGCTCTCACAGTCGTCCTCTTTGTCCCCTTAGGGAGGTTGCGGGGACTGAAGGAGCAGGTGGAGTCCACGATCCTTTCCCTCTGTCTGATCTCTCCCAGATTGAAAAGCATCTCGGCTGTTTCACTAAGGACCCCACTACCTACACCAAAGAATTTCTTTATCTTACCCAAGGTTACACCTAAGGTTACACCTATAACCTTCGGTGTCATGACTACACGTTATCCTCTCTTCCACCCTGACCTCTAATCACAGAGAACGTGTTTTTCAGTCTGCTCGAGGCCACGCAGATCAGGTCACTTCACTGACACAACCATGCCCCAGGCCCTGAAGCAGGTCCCCGCCAGGAGCCTGGCTGGGAATCCCAGACTGACACTGATGCGGGTCGCAAGGGCAGGGCTCGCTGCCTCTTAGCCAGGCTCCAAGCAGCAGCCTGTCTCCAAGGCAGTTAATTTTGACAAGCACGGGAGATCACCCAGTTCCACCCCATACGAGGAGGACGGTGACTACAAACAGCGATGAAGAGCATGTGGGTGCTAGATCTGTTCATAAACCTACCCGGGATGGGTTGGTTGCACTACAACTAGCGTAGACGGCAGGATGGTTCAAAGCAGGACGGCTCTACGCAGACGAAACCCTTTGGAACCTGGGGAGGGGTTGCCAGGTGGCCAGCCACGAGCAGATGGTACTCGGTGGCCAACCTCCTCGCCCTGTGGGCACCTCTCCAGGAATGGCCAGAGGTAGATGGATCCCCAGGGCAGTTGGAACAGGCCCTGTATGAAATAGAAGAAACCCTGAGTGGATGTGTTATAGGACAGGGAGAGGGGCAGCCCAAACCCCGCAAACCTGCCTATTCTACATGGGTTCTGCCATCCGCCGCATCAACACAAAACATAGGAGACTTTAATGGGAAGGAACTTTAATAAAACTAGGAAACAATACAGGGAAGGCAAAGAGTCTAGTTTCTAAATGAAACATCCAGAGTTACCCGTCCCCTCGTGGGTAAAAGTCCATCCAAATGGGATTGGCCCAGAACAAGGCCCCAAAGCCTGCTACAAGTCTAAAGCATCTTCCAGTGGGGACCCACAGAAAAGGGTCACAAACAACTGAACAAGCCCGGAAGGAAAAGAGCAAAATCAACATCAAGATAAAAGCTGCCATTGTCACCTCCCCACGGGTCTCACCCACATCTGTGTTACCCAGTCCACGACCAAAAGACAAGCACAGTTTCTACACATGTCTCTAGGCTCCATGCGCCTCCTCCAGGTCTCCTTGCTCCATCCTGCTTCCTTCCTCAGTCTCTTCTTCAGCTTCTCCTCTTCCTGCTCAGCTCCACCCTCCCTTGGGTGGGGCAGGGAACCTCCCCCTTTCCTGGGGACCACCCTGTTACAGATGCAGTTCCCGCGAGGTGGCAGGAGCAGTGGGATGGGTGTTTCTCACAGCTCTGCTTGAGTCCAGGCAGAAAGAGCAATCTAGAGTCCAGCGAGTATGGGATGAGATGCGGGAAAAGATGCGAAAACTACAATGTTTGAGGATTCTGGAGGAAGAAGTTCAGAGAAACCAACCCACCATTCTGGAGATGCCAGACTCCAGCTCAGAAAGGAAGGAGAGGGAGGCTGGCCCTTTGCCCGAATCGCAGCTGGTGGTGGGAAACCAACCCATGACTCCAGAGATGCCAGACCCCTCCTCAGGACAGGAGGAGAGGGAGGCTGCCCCTTTGCCCGAGTCACAACCAGCAATGGCAAACCAACCTGCGACCCCTGAGATGCCGGACTCCTCTGGAGAGGAGGTGGAGGCTGGTCCCATGCTCCGGGCCCGCTGAGTGGTGACTCAGAAATAAAGCGGCAGCCACCCATGGCCCCAGGTGGGTGGTCAGGCTGCTGGACCACCACAAATGACAGAATTTACTTCCTATCAACCATACACCCAGGCGGAACTGGTGGACTTGGACAAACAGTTTCCACCAGAAACCAGGGGAACCCTTGGCAGCCTGGCTGCTACATTTGTGGGGCCTGGGGCTGGATGGGATCATTTGCACGGCACAAGTGATGGAGAGACTGGCCTCCATGGTTTACACCCATCCTTGCGACAGAGGCTACAGAACAGACAGCAGTATGGCCAGGGCGACCACACCCTCCGGGAATGGATAATGGCTGCCATACGGACAGTCTGGCTGATGCAGGAGACGTGCCGGACACAGTAAGTGGATGGCAGACGTACGCCGAGCTGGTACAGGTCCTTCGGGAATTGGGGATGCAGCAGGCCATGTTTAATGTGAATTCCCGTGGTCCTGATGATGAGCGTTTCACAGCAGGGATGAGAGACTTGGTATTAAAAAATGTCCCCTCATCCTCATTCGGATCCCTCATGGCAGTTGTAGCACCCCATGTGAGTCGTCAGCTACACGACGTCACAACAGTGATAGCCAGCTTGGGCGAAGTTGAGAACTGGCGCTCTCAAACTCAGGAGGGAATATGGGTAGTTGTTGAAAAGTCAAAAGGAATGCCAAGGAGGGAAAGGAATCTACTTGGCACCACAGAATTTATTAAAGTCACCCATAACCAAATGTGGACAGATTTAGTGAGAGCAGGTGTAGATAGCACTAAAATACACGCACAGCCCAATCTATATTTGTTGGAATTATGGCAGCAGCTGCAAGAAGACCAGAGGTTCACGCCCATGAGAAGGACTGCTGCTCAGAGGGAGCCTGGAAGCTCCAGGCCTCAGGCACATGTCCTGCGCCTGGAAGACACTTGCTGCCAACCCTATCCTCGGGTGAGGCCTGATCGCTTTCAAATAGGGTGAGGGCCAAGGAACCCGTCCACAGGGGACGGGCGGGGACCGGAGGCCACATGTGGAGCTTGCCATCCACTGGTCCCCAACTAACATGCAAAGGGTTTTAGCTCTGGTAGACACAGGAGCAGAATGTACTCTGCTCTATGGAAATCCAGAAAGATTTCACAGGTCTACTTGTATTGATGGCTATGGAGGCCAGAGTGTCAAGGTGACAGCAGTGAGACTATCTCTGGGGATTGGGCCATTACCCCCCAAAAGAGTATAAAGTATATGTGTTGCCTGTCCTGGAGTACATCCTGGGGGTGGATGTACTATGTGGCTTATGGCGAGAGACCACAGCCGGAGAGTTTCACCTTAGAGTGCGTGTGGTAAAGGCAGTGGTGAAAGGACACGCTAAGCATCTGCCCACACAACTGCCAGTCCCTAGGCGAGTGACTAATACCAACCAATATCAGTTGCCCGGAGTCTACAAGGAAATTGGGCACAATATCAGAACTGGAGAAAGCGGGCATTGTGCGTACTGCCCACAGCCCCGACAATTCACCGGTGTGGCCAGTGAAGAAGCCGATGGCTCTTGGCGCATGACGGTAGATTATCATGAGTTAAATAAGCTAGTTCCCACTTTGCATGCTGCAGTGCCTTCGGCAGCAGATTTGGGGATCATCTGCTGGTGCCAATGAATGTCTTTTGCCACTAGGTTGGTACCTTGCCTGGACTAACTTGTGTTCTGTTGTATTTTGTTGTTATAGTGTGATGTGTACTATTTACTTTTATGGGACATGGCTGCGTTGTTTATGTTTGCTAAGAAACAAAATTGTCTATATGTAGATGGTCTGGCAGAAAACCCTGAGGGGGTGGATTGTAGGGTAAGGTAAAAAGTATCAGGCTTTTCTGCTCTCCCGCCATTAGGAGAGATGACGCATCTGTGCGAGCCTGAACGCAGGCCTGATGGCGGCACCTGGAGTAGGGTGGGGGTGCGGTGTCGAGGGTGGAGGAGGACAGTGGAGTGTGTGGAGGAGAGCGGCGACTACAAACAAGAGCGAGGAGCATGTGGCTGCTAGAACCGTTCATAAACACACCTGGAATGGGTTGGTTGCGTTACAGCGGGGTCCTGGGCTTCACTCTGGGATAGGTATCTGCAGAGCTCCCCTGTCAGTGGCACGCGGCGAGTTTCCCAGGCGAGTTTCTCCACGAGACAGAGACGGTAGTTACATTTAAAAAACAGGTTTATTGGGGAAAGGGAAAGGGGCAGGTTTTGCTGAGAGAGGCCTGCATGGTTGAAGGCTGGCAGCCTTGACAGGTCATAGGCGGGCAGGAAGCTGCTGCCCTGCAGAGGGAGAGAGTTGGTAAGAAGAGGAACCTACACAGTCCCAGGTGGGCAGAGGGAGTGCTGCCCCGAGCCAGTGCAGAGAATTTACAGACACAGTCCTCTTCTGTTTGGGGGGGTCACTCCTTGTGAGCCGTCAGTTGGTTGCTGATTTTGGATAACCACGCAGAATCCAAGAGGCACTGGAGATACCAGGATGGGGAGTGGAGATTCCAGGATGGGCCCAATCTCCAAATCTTTCCCCTCAGGCCTGTGCTCCACTCCCTAGAGCATCTGATCCTGCTTGGGTCTCATGCCTTGTGATAAGGCCCTGGTGCCTAAGGGTCATGAGCTGAGTTAATGGTCATGCTATTTCCCTCTATCCCTACCTCCTTGTGAGTCAGGTTCTGGTGTCAGGGTACCTCCTTTCCAATCTTTCTATTCTGTCTGCTATTAAGGTATTCCTATTTTGTGAGGAGGGGAAGCTGGGTCCCGAATGCTGGGTGAGTATGGAGTAAGTGGCTCCTATAGCAATCAGAGAATTAATATCTTACCTGTGACATCCAGGGTTACTCTAGGCTTAACCACAGAGACCATGACATTGGGGACCTGGTGACGTCCTTGGGCCCTATCACTTGTCATCCAGGAGGTGTCAGTAGTCAGTCTACTACAGGGCAGGGAGAGGGGCACCCCAGAACCCCCAAAGCTGCTTGCTCTAAATAGTTTCTGCCATCTGCCGCATGGACACAAAACATTTAAGACTTTAATGGAAAGGAACTTTAACACAATTAGTAAACAATACAGAAAAGACAAAGAATCTGTTAGAGGTCAGGGAGAAGGGCAGCCCAGACACCACAAACTTGCCTGCTCTAAATAGGTTCTGCCATCCGCCGCATCAACAGAAAACATATGAGACTTAAATGAAAAGGAACGTTAATACAATTAGTAAACAATGCAGGAAAGGTAAAGAATATAGTTTCTAAAATAAGCATCCAAAGTTACCCATCCCCTTGTGGGGAAAAGTCCACCCAAACAGGATTGGCCTAGAGCAAGTCCTGAAAGCCTCTCCAAAGTCTAAAGCGCCTTCCAGTGGGGACCCACAGAAAAGGATCAGAAACAACCAGACAAGTGTGGGAGGAAAACAGCAAAATCAAAATCAAGACAAAAACCACCATTGTCACCTCCCCACCGGTCTCTTGCCCATGCTGTTGTCACCCAGTCCACGACCAAAAGGCAAGTGCAGTTTCTGCACGTGTCTCTCGGCTCCATGTGCCTCCTCCAGGTCTCCTTCTGGCTCCATCCTGCTTCTTTCCTTCTCAGTCTCCACTGCAGCTTCTTCTCTCCCTTCTCAGCTCCCTTCTCTCTCTTCCTTTGGGTTGGGCAGGGAACCTGGAACTTCCCCTTTACCTGGGGACCACCCTATTATCTTGGATATCTCATACAGAAACACATATTTTAACTGTCTTAATTTGTTTAGGTGAGATGTCATTAAATTTTAGTTTTCTTATAATAACAAGCAAAAAAATAAACCTGCAAGCTCAACAATATTTAGAGAAAGTGATATTGTTTAACATTCTCATTCTTAAACTTAATAAGACCTTAGTTTTATATGAAATTTGGCCACCATTTAAATAGTGATAAAAGAAAAAATTTAAGGGAGAGATACCAATTGTAGCTGTTAGTTTTTCTTAGGACAGGAATTTTAAATTAATTTCAGAGTTGCAAATTCTAACATCCCAAAAACCAAATTTCTTTCTTAGGCAAGTACTAGATAGATTGATGAAAACCAAGAAAAATAAGAGAGACTTAATATCATATACATTTCCTACATACCTGTGAGGAACACAGTGTTGCTAAGGAACTTGCCCATGAGGCTAGATTTTGCTAGGACAAGGGGAAAGAAAGACGTCAATCTGGGATTTTTCTGGAAAAGAATTTTATCAAGAGATTTAGGACTAACCATCAAAATGCAAACTTATCTTTTTTGATGTAGACTAGGTCAATTACTCTTTTTTTTTTCCTGAATACTGTGTGCTTCCTTTTGAAAATAGAGACATTTCAACATAAAATATTGATACTCAACATGAAAACTGTAAGGCTTGAATGCTACAAATTCAACCATTAAGTTTTGATCTAGTTTTTGATTACCAAAATCTTAAATCCTGATCTCAAAATTGGGAATTTTTTATTAGACTTTATATAGTTGTCATTTATAACTAATACTCCTAAGGCATTAGATAGTGATACAAACAGATTTTTTGATTTTTTTTTTTAAAACTTTGGTCATGTGCATTAGTTTTAAAAAGTAGGTATTCTTTTTTTTAATAATAAATTTTATTTTTATATTCCCCAACAATTGCAACCCCCCCCATTCTGACCCCAATCCCTCCCCTCCCGCCACCCACCCCCAAAAAAGTGTCACTGGTTCAAAGTTTTTTGTTGATTTTGATTTTTACTTTCATATAGTTACTCATTTTCCTGGTCCCTTATTTAAGTTTTCTAGATTCCTGCTATGAGTGAGTCCATCCAGTAGTTTTGCTTTTCTTTCTGGCTTATTTCGCTGAGCATGATCCCTTCCAGCGCCATCCATGTTGCTGCAAACTGCATGTGTTTATCTTTTTTGAATGCTGAGTAATATTCCATGGTATATATGTACCACATCTTCTTGATCCAGTCATCTATTTTTGGGCATTTGGGCTGTTTCCAAAGCTTAGCTATTGTAAGTAGTGCTGCTATAAACGTAGGGGTGCAGGTGTTCTTTGGAATGGATGTTTCTGTGTCCTTTGGGTAAATACCTAGGAGTGGAATTGCTGGATCATATGGAAGCTCTATGTTTAGTAGGTCCAGAAATCTCCACACAGCTCTCCATAGTGGTTAGACCAGTTTGCACTCCCACCAACAGTGCAGAGAGTTCCTTTTTCTCCACACCCTCGCCAATATTTGTTGTTGCTAGTTTTTTTAATATGTGCCATTCTCACTGGTGTAAGATGGTATCTCATGGTAGTTTTGATTTGCATTTCCCTGATTACAAGTGATGTTGAACATTTTTTCATATGTCTGTTGGCCATTTGCATTTCCTCTTCAGAGAAGTTTCTTTTTAGCTCTTCTGCCCAATTTTTGACTGGATTATTTTCTTTGTTGTTGTTGAGTCTCATCAGCTCTTTGCAGATTTTTGTGATCAGTTCTTTATCATTAGTGTTGTGTAAAAAAATGTTCTCCCGCAACATGGATGGCGCTGGAAGGGATCATGCTCAGCGAAATAAGCCAAAAAGAAAAAGAAAAATACCGGATGGTCTCACTCATAGCAGGAATCTAGAAAACTTAAATAAGGGACCAGGAAAATGAATAACTATAAGAAAGTGAAAATCAAAATCAACAAAAAACTATGAACCAGAGACACTTTTAGGGGGGCGGGGGCGGGAGGGGAGGGATTGGGGTCAGAATGGGGGGACTGCAAATGTATGGGGAATATAACAATAAAATTTATTATTAAAAAAAATAAATAAAAAACAAAATTAAAAAAAAATAAAAATAAAAAAAAATGTTCTCCCAGTTGGTGGGGTTTCTCTTTGTTTTTGTTATTGTCTCTTTTGCTGTGCAGAAGCTCTTTAATTTGATGTAGTCCCAGCTGTTTATCTTTGCCTTCACTATCACTGCTTTGGGTGATGTGTTTGTAAAGATGTCTTTGATGTGCAAATCATGTAGTGTTTCGCCTATATTTCCTTCTATGTATTTTGTGGTTTCAGGTCTTATGTCTAGTTCTTTAATCCATTTTGAGTTGATTTTTGTGTATGGTGTGAGGTAGTGGTCAAGCTTCATTCTTTTGCATGTGGCAACCCAGTTTTCCCAGCACCATTTATTGAACAAACTTTCTTTGCTCCAATGCATAGTCTTTGCTCCTTTGTCAAAGATTAGTTGACATAAATCTGTGGGTTTATTTCTGGATTTTCTATTCGATTCCATTGGTCTGTGTGTCTGTTCTTCTTCCAATACCATGCAGTTTTGATGATTATGGCTTTGTAGTAGAGTTTGAAGTCTGGGAGTGTGATGCCTCCATTCCCTTCTTTTTTTTTTTCAGGAGAGCTTGGCTATTCGGAGTTTTTTGTAATTCCATATGAATTTCATCAATAATTGTTCTAGTTCTTTGAAGAATGACATTGAGATTTTGATTGGAATAGCATTGAATCTGTATATTGCTTTTGGTAGGATGGCCATTTAATAATGTTTATTCTACCAATCAATGAGCAGGGGATGTCCTTCCATTTATTTGTGTCTTCTTCTATTTCTTTTAATAGTGTTTTATAGTTTTCTTTGTATAGGTCCTTTACCTCTTCGGGCTCAGTGTCCAAGGCTTCCCCCAGGCGCTGAGCACGTGCTGCTGTCGCCCAGAATACAGGGCCCCCAAGGTCTACCTTGGCCAGCAGTACAACGGCCCCAAGGTGGACGTGTGGAGCCTGGGCATCATGCCCTACGAAATGGTGACCGGCACACTGCCCTTCAGGGGCCCCAGCCTCAGGGCAATCAGGGAGTGCGTCCTGGGTGGGAACGTCCACCAGACCACCTACTTCATGGTCCAGGGCGGGGACCTGCTGGCCAAAATGCTGGCACGGGACCCCTGGAAGCGCAGCACCCTGGAGAGCATCCAGCAGCATGCCTGGGTAGCAGAAACGAGCAGGGGACTCCTGCCCTTCAGCGAGCCGTCACTCTGCCCCAGGACCTGGCCATAACCAAAGGTATGGAGCGCCTGGGCTACCAGAGGCAGGAAATTCGGGAGGCCATTGACGCTAACAAGTACGACAAGGTCATGGCCACCTACCTGATCCTCCGCTCCAGGAAGCAGGCGGGGGAGGAGGACTATGAGGAGGAGGGCGAGGAGCGGCCCAGGCGCGTTACCTTCCAGGTGCCGAAGCGCGTCACCTTCCGGGATACCGGTTACCCTGATTACAAGGACTCCCCACCCACACCCACCCCGCCGGCACCTGAGGTTTCGGGGAATACCCCAAGGCCGGGTATCCTGGGAAAACACCCAGTGCAGAAGATTGGAAAGGATACCCACCCCACTCCCTCAGCCTGAGGTTTTGGGGAATGCCCCAAGGCCAGGAATCCTGCGAAAGCAGGAAATCCAAAAGAGGGGAAAGGATGCCACCCCGGACAACAGGGTCAACTCCACCAGGTCCCTGAGCTGGAGGATGCGCAGCAGCACACCACTGCTGCAGGTCCAAGCCCCCTGCTAGAGGACACCCCAAAGGGCAGTCCCTCTGCGCTAGGCCCAGAGCTGGAGGATGCCTGGGGGGACACCAGCATCTCTGTGGCTAGACCCCAGCAGGAGGACCCTGGGGAGCACAGGAGCACCGCGGTGTCAGTCCTCCAGCTGGAGAACACTGGGGAGCACGGCAGCACCACTGAGACAGGCCCCCAGCTAGAGAGGGACCAGGAAAGCAGGGCCAACCCAATCAGTCCAGCTCCCCAGCCCTCCAGCACCACCCTAAGACGTCCCCCAATATGTGACTGGCCTTCCAGTGCAGTGGCCCCTTCAGCAATCATCAGGGCCAGAGATAGAGTATTAGAAATTATCCTAGAATTTTGTTGCTGCTGTGCAGCATTGGAACTGGAGAGCAACAAAGATTAAAAATAGTGCCATACCCGGCAGAAGACCCCCCACCCCCAAAGAACAAGCACTCAGTGGCCATGGTGAACAGGAGTACACCAGGGAAGGTTGAGGCTCTGGAGAGGCTCCGGGGCTGGGCCCAGTCAGAGGGGCCAAGAGCAGCATGAGACTCACAGGACTGCAGCACAGAAGTCTGGGCAGCACTGATGTCCCTGGAGCAGAGCAGGTGAAGGACCAGGCAGGCAACGAAACTGGTGAAGCATCTGGAGAGGAGCAGAGCGGGTGAGGGTTGGCGTGTGAAGGGGTTGGGGAGAGTTGAGCAGGTACAGGACCAGGAGAGGGGTGTGGGGCTGTGTGGGCAGAGCCTCCAGAGGTCCCAGGGCCACAGGCGAAGAACCCTAGGCCTCTCTCCCCCATCTTAGGTACTGCCCCCTTGGTGGGAGAGACCTGCTGCTCACCCCTGGGCACACAGATGGTGCAGAGGATGCAGGAGCTCTTGCAAAGGCTTGGGCCTGGGTGGTAAATCGTGCAGATTGCAAGGAGCACAAAGATAGGCTCTCTAGTTCCCCTTAAGAAAGACTCTGGGACCAGTATATTAGAATCCAAACGGGACTCTCCAAGGTGGGCAGAGGTTATTCACAGAGCAGCCCTAATCCACCATGACCTGCTCAGCTGGAAAATCCGCACATCTTCCTGCTCCACGAAGCCTAGGCTATGATCAGTCTCAGTCCCGCAGTGAGCACACCTAGGTGTCCAGTGTCCCCTGGGCTGAAGCTGCAGCTCGTCATGGAGTACGTGCAGAAGGGATTTTGCAACTTGGGATTCTTACACATTGTCAGTCCAGTTGGAATTTCTCCTTTTAAAAATCCTCTCCAGAGGGCTACCCACCCTTCCTCCTCCCTGGATTCAAACCCTGCAGGGTGACCTTAGCCAAATTGGAAACATTAATATGCCCAACAGATGCAGGCTTTGGACACCATTCCCTGCCAATTAAATCACTGGGTACAGGAATGAAAAACTACAGGGGCTGTCTACCTTAAATTGGTGTTTTTTCATCATTGGTTAGATGGTGTTCAATTCCCTTCTAAAACTAAGGTTTTGCTAAGTCTGGTAAATGCAAGTGAGGTGATTATGTGTGTTTGAAAAAAGAAATGTATGGAAGAGGGATATTCTGAAGGGCCTTAAGATTATGTAAAGCCAGATGGGTAAAATGAAATGGCATTAGAATGAAAGCAAGCAAAAGAAAGTGTTGAAGGTCTGACAGGGAGGTTTTGGTGAGAAATCGTGTGTACTCAGGTGTCTCCCCCTCCTCCAACACATTCCTGGGCTTGCTCATCTGACAAGCAAAGCCCCCTCTGACTGACCTTTTGTCAGCTGAAGCTGGGGCCAGGACATCCAAACTTGGACCAACTCTCCCTTACTGCCATGGATCCTTCCCACAGTAGGCCTGGTGATCATGATCATGCTTTTATTTGCTTCTACACCCCATTTTCTCTGCTTTATCCAGGAAAAGCTCTCTGAGATGAGCCTTCGCACTCCCAGACCTGGGAAAGCCATTCCTGTTATTGACAGATGAGGAACAGGGCGTTGCTCTAGGGGTTCTGGGCCAACCTACACCAGTCCAGCGAGCAGTTGCTTATTTCTCTAAACAAATGGATCCCACTGTAAGAGGATGGCAGCCCTGCCTGCGTGCACTTGCGACAGCTTCTCGTCTCGCTAGACCTAAGGCCTTAAAACCCACACTGGGCCAACCTGTAAATGTTAGTTCTCCACATTGGCTCCAGGACCTGCTCACTCATCAGGCTCTCTCCCCTCCATCACCCTCTTGTCTGTTAGATTTCTACTCTCTTTGTCAAAGACCCTCTCATCTCCCTCTCCCAATCCTCGACTCTCCATCCTGCCAGGCTTCACGGGTGTTCCACTCCCTAACGCAGGTAACACCCTCTTCTTACTACGGGGGACACCATCACCATTCGGACAGTGGACCTGCCTTTATCTCAAAGATTACTCCACAGGTCTCCTCCCTGGGCATCACCTGGGAACTACACTTTCCCTCCCGACTGCAATCCTCTGGTAAGGTAGAACGGGTAAATGGTCTGACCAGAGACCACCTAGCCAAACTCTCCACAGAGCCCACAAATCCTGGGTGGAGCTGCTCCCACTGGCTTTAGTGCACCTCCGAACCACTCCCCATGGCCCCTTGTTCCTGAGCCCCCTTGAACGGATGTATGGCAGACCTCTTCTTACTAACCATGAGCTCCGCGTCCAACCTACACTGTTGGCTGGATATTTTCCATACTTCTCTTTGCTCAGACAGCTGCTCCAAGAACACGCAGACCTTTGTCTGCCACAACCTGTGCCTCTGTCCCCTGATGCACCTGTCAACCTGCTGTGCCCTGGAGACCAGGTTCTTCTGAAAGCCATCTCTCCAAAACCACTTCCGCCAAAGTGGATGGGTCCACACACGATCATCCTGACTACACCAATGGCTGTCAAGGCATCAGCTGTCCAGGGTCAAAGTGGTCCCTGTGGACAAGCAGTATGTATACAAGCACATGGGCCCAACTCGGGTTTGCATCAATGCATCCCTGGTCCACATCCCACTCAGCCTATAGAGTAGAGGCCCTCTGATTCTCCTTCCTCTGTTTCTTTTTTTTTTTTCTTTAAAGATTTATTTATGCAAGCACTGGGTACAGTCAGAAACACAAGAGGGTGAGAGAACTCACCAGAGACAAAGCGAAGAGCAGAACAGGCAGACTTGACGAAGCACACTGCTGAGGGGAGCAGTGGGCGGCAGGAGAGGTCTGCCCGCCATGTGGGACCCTCGCCTTGAGGCCAGGGATTGAACCAGTGCTGTAGAGGCTGTGGGCAGCTTCACAACCCAGCGCTCAACCGTCAACCGCTGCGCCACCGGGGAGGCCCCTCTCCTTCCTCTGTTTCTAATCCCATCTCTTCAAGCCACTTCCAGTTCTTCTGTCTATGCCCAGCAATTCCAGATCAGCACAGCCTCGGACCAGGTATTACCACTCATAGGGCTTCTTATCCTAATCTCATTTTTTCTTTTTGCCCCATGCTTACTCCATTTCATCCAACACCGGATCCAAGAACTGTCCCATACCACCTTTAACCAACTCTTTCTCCACCCATATCCTCGCACTGCAAAGACTGTCTCATAACCAGGCCTGAGCGCCCACCCTGGTCTTTGCCCCTGTCCAGCAGGAAGTAGCCAAAGAGAGAACCATTGCCCCTTTTCAACAAAAGGCTGGTATGAAAGGTCGATGCAGGGGCCAGGAATGGGGAAGCCCACATACAAACAACAGGATGGCCCTGACACCAGTACCCCTGATTCCATCAAACCGAAACTGAAGCCATAAGCAGGAGAAAACAACTCGGCTCCACGAAAAAACAACTTAGTTCCCCCTAAGCCTGTTTCCCCGCCGCTACCAACCCAGTTTTCCTGCCTAACCTCTCCTCACCCTATGAAATGACATCTCCCCCCACAACGGGCACGATTTCAGGGACACCCATCTTGGGTATGACGCTTGCCTGGGGGCGCAATGAATTGTCCCTTCCTTTGAGGAAGTTTAGCTTGGCTCCCCTTTTCTTTACTGCGCCAAACTGTTACAGGGCAGCCCTGGTATAAAAAGGGTTGTCTGACTGTTTCCCGATTCTGGTGGAGTGTTTCGGATTCTGGTGGAGCTGCCCGGACAGGGCCGGTTCTGAGATGGGCAGAGTTGGGGGTCCTGGAGGGCGGCATCCTGGTGGTGAGATGCTCTGTGAGGAGTCAGAGAAGCAGGGCTCAGAGGACAGGAGACTCGGGGGAATGCCCTGGGTGTGAGGTTTCCAGCTTTTCTCCCCAGGACCCCTCTCTCCAGCCTCTGGATAACAAAACCTTGGGAAACAGGAAAGTAGATCATTTTTTCCTTTTACAACCTATTTAGTATTGAGGACTTAAAAAAAAAAAAACATAACATTTAATGAATACTGTTAAATTTACAGAAAAGTTGCAAAGATAGTACAGTTCTTATTAATCCCACACCATTTCC
Source organism: Talpa europaea (assembly GCF_964194135.1). Classification (NCBI taxonomy): domain Eukaryota; kingdom Metazoa; phylum Chordata; class Mammalia; order Eulipotyphla; family Talpidae; genus Talpa; species Talpa europaea. The sequence goes on along the minus strand of NC_140068.1, from coordinate 125,567,492 downwards.
ACTTTGTTAACATCTTACATGAATACAGTTGTCTTTTTTTTTTTTCACAGCTAATGAAGCAATGTTGACACAGTTACCAAACTCCGTGCTTAATTTCATCAGTTTATCCTAATGCACATTTTATGTTCCATAATCCAAATTGCCTCACTCAGTTACAGCCAGTTCTCCTCGATGTGCCTCTTGCTGATTGTTTCTCTGACTTTGCTTGTTTTTATAACGTTGACATTGGTGAGGAGTGATATTTTGGAGAGGTGTTGGGTTCACAGTTGGGGTTCTTGGGTCACATCTGAGAAAAGTTTCACCACCCTCCCCCACCCACTGAGTAGGCTCTCTCCGACCAACGGAAAGGAGGGAAAAAAAAAAAACTGCAAGAACGAACTACAGATCAAGTGGGACACTGAGTAGAGAGGAACTATTTCAGGCACCGCACCCCACAAATGGGAACTGTGGAGAACGGTGAAGAAATCACCACAGAGGTGATCGAGCGGCTCCGGGCGCCATCAGAGGAAGACAAGGATTCCACGGTGACCTACAAATAGCCTAAGGCCAGCCGAGAACCACTGGGAAAAAGCAAAGGTCAGCAAGGACAGGTCTCTCTGCCACCTCATGACCAGAACAAAATCACCAACTAACTGATTCCCTGTTGGAACTAAGTAAATACAGAGGGAGGGAACTGTAAGGGACAGTGCCCAGCAACACAGCATCAACACTCTGGTGGAGTGTTGTCTCCAGTGCTAGTCTCAGTCTGGTGAAGAGTTTCCGACACCCCTAAAGGAGCACTCCAAAGAGATGGAAGCCACCCTTAGGACAACTTGGATCCTTCTCCTTTGGGGACTTGCTGGCGCGGGGTTGCACAGAGAGGAGGGGGCAGATCTTGCTGGCTTTCAGGGCTGCTTCAGAACCCAGGGGTTCTCTGAGCCCCTCTGGCTGCCCCCCCAACAGTAAATGGACTGAACGGTGAAGAGGAGGAGGAAGAGGAGGACAAGGGTCCCCTGACATAACTAAGCATCCCGGACGATCTAGACAGCTGCGAGGCCATGGTGAGCTCGGCCCTGGGGCCCCTTCCCTGCCCCACCTTCCCCCTTCCACCAGCACACCCTTCTTCTTGGTTCCCCTCCCTTTGATTAAGCTTTCACCCACCTCTGCTGGGAGCCAGTGGGTAGACACCAACACCATCCTCGAATCTAAGGTGTGCCCACGGAGGCCCTGAGAGGTGTGCCTCCCAACCTCCTGCCGGGCCCACAGGGGCACCCTGCACCTCTGGCCCACAGGTGGCATTTTGTAACTTGGCCTTGGCCAGTGCTGAGGAAGAACAGGCGCGGCTGCACAGACAGCTAAATGAGCAAAAGCTGCTCTGGTGGCTCCTGGCTCAGCAGGTAGCCCCATGGGACCAGGAGACTAAGAAGATGGAGGCCCCAGCCCCCGGGGGGAAAGTGTGCCTGGGGAGACCCACCAGGCCCTTCAGGGAGCCATGGAGAAACTGCAGGTGAGTGTGTGTAAGGCAGGAAGGAATGGCCACAGGGCAGGTTTTCTGATCCAGCAGACCAGGTACAGGAGAAGTGAGTCCTGGAAGCCTCAGTGAATTTTGCAGACTTTATTGGGATTTACCAGATACATGGCAGGTAGGGGTGCTAGGGGGCCAGGAGGCTGACAGGCCTCCCAGCCCACAGCAAGTCTTCACTCTTTCTGGGCTCTCTGGCGTTCTCTGGTGGTCTCTGCTGCTCTGCTCTCTCGGTTCTGCTTCTGCTTCTCTGCTTCTGCGGGCGTCCCCGTGACGCCACCCTTAAAAGCCCATCTTAGCCCAGGTGAATCCCATCTACCTATGCCCACACCCTACTCCAGGTGCCCGCATCAGGCATGCATTCGGGACCACAGGGTTCCATCATCCATCCTATGGGCGGGAGAGCAGAAAAGCCTGATACTTTTACCTTACCCTACAATCCACCCCCTCAGGGTTTTCTGCCAGACAGTCTATACAAGTGATACACACGTTTCTCTTGACGAATATGAACACTGCAGCCATGGCCCACAAAAGCAAATGAAATATATCACAATGAAATATAACAGAACACAAATAAGTCCAGGCAGGGCATCAACCTAGTGCAAAAGACAATTATTGGCACCAGTAGATGATCCACCACTTCCGCTGCCGAAGGCACTGCTCATGCGAGGGAGGGAACCACTCAGGCATCAGCTGTCACACGCCGGGAGCCATCAGGCCTCCCGGCCCCCTCCGGCTGCAGTCTCGGCCACAAGCCACACACCGCATCCACCCCCAGGATGCACTCACTCTTGGATTGGCGATTCTGTACTCTTTGGGGGTAATCGCCCATCCCTCAGGGTTTTCTATCTGTGGTCGCTCCAACGCTCCAACATTCAGGCCCCTGCACTCAGGCCAACCTACTGCACAAGCACATGGGTCGGGGATCCGTGGATACAAGTCCACATGCGGCCTCTCTTGGGTCCCCTCTTTGGCTGTGGGCTCCACCACAAGCCACGTTCCCTACCCATCCCCCAAAGATGGGCTCCTCAGCTCCTCACCCTCACTCAACTATGAGCAGGGCATCACCCACAGGTGATTTTAAAAGACTCACTGGCCTTTAGCTTACGTAGTGCTTAACAGCCGCTCAGGGCTTCCCGAACTTAGCACAAGCTTTTGCCTTCTCAGTTGGCTTTTCTCCTCTGCTTAGCTGCTGGGCAGTACACCGGCTGCCTTTGGCCACCAAGGCCCACTGACACCCCCAGACTCCCATCTCTGGGGGTGTACAATCCCATCCTTCCTCAGGGTCCCAAAACATATCAAACTTGCCAAGGTCCTCCCCCTTCTGGCGGGATTGTTAGTCCATTAGTCCAAGTTCATCGGCTTTTCCCTTTGTCCACACTGGGGAGCTCTGAGTCGTGGTCCTTTCTCCCCCGACGATTCTTGCTGCCTAGGCGGGGATTGTTGGCTGGTCCTCTCGGGCATCTCCTCCTCCAGGCGAGGTCTCATCCCGCAGGTCCCGCACCTTTCCCTTCCCCTGTCCCGCCATGACACGTCCAGCGCTGTCACAGGCAAACACTGTCTGCTGCTCCTCAGTCCCTCCCGGTCTTCGGAGGGCTCCATACCGGTCTACATGGATCATCTTGCTGACTTACACCAATTGTAAGAGAGGAAGGAATGGACACGGGGCAGATTTTCTGATCCAGCAGACTCGGTCCAGGAGAAGAGTGTCCTGGAAGCCTCAGTGGCTTTTGTAGGCTTTTATTGGGATTTACTGGATACATGGCAGGTAGGGGTGCTAGGGGGTCAGGAGGCTGGCAGGCCTCCCAGCCCCCAGCAAGTCTTCACTCTTTCTGGGCTCTCTGGCGTTCTCTGGTGGTCTCTGCTGCTCTGCTCTCTCGGTTCTGCTTATGTTTCTCTGCTTTTGCTGTGAATGCCACCCTTAAAAGCCCGGTCTTAGCCCAGGTGAATGCCATCTACATATGCCCACACCCTACTCCAGGTGCCTGCATCAGGCTTGCATTCAGACCACAGGGTTCCCTCATCTATCCTAAAGGCGGGAGGGCAGAAAAGCCTGATAGTTTTATCTTTCCCTACAGTGTGGTTTTCCAGAGGGCTAGGCGGGCTGGGTGCTGGGCAGGCCAGCACTGCTGAGCCCCTGAGCCCGCTGTCTGGCCGAGGGCCGATTTACCGAGCTCATGCAGGAAAAAGTGGGCTTACAGGACTGGATGGAGGAGCTGGAGCATCGATGTATCCAGATGTCTGGAGAGACTGACACCATCGGTGAGCAGGGAGGCTTGTGCCCTGCAGCTGGGGTGCTATGCAGAGGCTGGGGAGACCCCAGCAGCTGAGCTGTCTGCGCGCCCTCCCCCTAGGAGAATACATCGCTCTCTACCAGAACCAGAGAGCAGTGATGAGGGAGGAGCACCAAGAGAAGGAGGAGTCCATAAGGCAGCTGGCCCAGGACAAAGAGGAGATGAAGGTAGTCAGAGCTCTGGCTCCATGGTGGTGCGGCTGGGGGCGGGGCGGGCTTCTGAGCATCTCTGCTTCCAGGTGAAGCTGTTAGAGCTGCAAGAGTTGGTTTTGCGGCTGGTGGAGGCACGCAACGAATGGCGGGCAAAGCCCTGAGCACCCACCCAGAACCCTGCTGCTGAGCCCACTAGCGCATGCCTAGTCCCCAAGAAGCTTGGCACCGCCAACGTCCAAGGTGAGGAAAGCCCCTAACGGGCGGCTGGTCAGGAAGAGCACACTCCGCCAGGCACACAGCATCCTGTCTCTGTCTCTCTGTAGGGTAAAGAAAATATCAGGCTTTTCTGCCCTTCCGCCATCAGGATAGATGATGGATCCTTGTCCTGAATGCATGCCTGATGGCGGGCACCTGGAGTAGGGTGTGGGCATAGGTAGATGGGATTCAGCTGAGCTAAGACTGTGCTTTTAAGGGCGGTGTGACGGGGACGCCAGCAGCAGCAGTAGAAGCCGAAGCTGAAGCCGGTAGAGAAGCCAAGATCACCAGAGAGCCCAGATAAAGTGAAGATTTGCTGGGGGCCGGAGGCCTGCCAGCCTCCCAACCCCCCAGCCAGCACCCCTGCCTGCCATATGCCTGGTGAACCCCAATAACAAACCTGCAAAACGACTGAGGACTCTGACTCCTCCTTTACCCGGTCTGCATGGGATCAGAAAACCTGCGCTGTGCCCTGCTCATGCCCTTACTCTCTCTAAAGAACCAAGTAAGGTGAGCCTTGTCCACGATGTACAGCCGACCCAGGGTGAGGCCCAGCTGGGCCTGACTCCCCTCGAGAACGCCTCTGCGCAGCAGGTCGTTCAGCTGCTTCAAGAAATGCAGAACTCCCAGGAAGGCGTCACCATTGGAAACAGCCCATGCCTTCCCTTCTTCTACCAGGCTGACGACAACGAGGTGAAGATAATGGTGGTCTAGGCCACCGGCATGGGGCTGGAGGCTCTGCCCCCACCTGGCCCTCACCAACCCATCCCTGTTCCCCAGGCTTTCCCCCCCCATCCTTTGGCTCTCCTTCCCAGTCGTCCTTTCATCCCTCGGCTTAAAAAAGGGGTACAACAACTCCCCTATCTAATAGGGTGAAATAGGTGCAGACCCTAGCCTCTGAGGTTAGGGCTGTGTCTTCATTTAACTCTGGACTAATCATACTTCCAGAGGCAAGGAGCTAGAAATATCCAGCTAGTTATTTAGGGGGCTCCGTTCTACAATATAGGGGCTCCTTGAATGACCAATTGAATCCTTACCAGTCCTTCTTGCAGAGGGCCTAGGTTATATTAGGCAATTTTGGGCCACGTGCCCCCCACCTCACCCCAACCATGTCGAGCGGGGCAGCACTTTGAAAGCCCAGCACGGGGGCTAAGTGCAGACAGAGATACCAGCTGGGGCAGGTGGGCACCAACACCTGTCTAGAGTGTAGCCACAGAGATAGCAGTGGTTTATTTGAGACCACCCAGATCCACAAAGGGGTGGCCTCCCCTGCTCCCTTTTGAAATTTCCCCATGGGCCTTTGCACCCAATTTTGTTTTTGTTTTTCTTTGTTTTGTTTTGTTTTTAATTTTTTGTTGGACCCAATAATTGTTTTGATTTTTCTTTATTTTTTTTATTTTTACTTTTTGTTGCACCCAATTATTCTGGAGGTGATCCCTATCTGCAAAGGGGAGGCCTCTCCTACTACCTAGCAAAAGTCCCCATGGGACTGTGTGCCCGATTATTTTGTGGGAACCCACCTGTTAAGGGGGGGCTCTGCTCACTACACATGTCTTGCAGCTTGAGGTTAACCTGTCCCACTCACAAAAGGCCCGCGGGCATGAGGCCACCCCAATCTGCAAAGGGGTGGCCTCCCCCATCACCCCTCAAGTCCTGCGGGCATGAGGCTACCCCAATCCACAAAGGGGTGGCTTCTGCTGTCCTCCTCACAAAAGTCCCACGGGCATGAGGCCACCCCAATGTGCAAAGGGGTGGCCTACTCCTTCCCGCCTCACAAAAGTCCCATGGGCATGAGGCCACCCAATCTGCAGAGGAGTGGCTTCTCCCGTCCCGCCCCTCACAAAAGATCCACAGGCCTGAAGCCACCCCAGTGCACAAAGGGGTGGTCTCCCCCTTGCCCCCTCACAAAAGTATGAGGCCACCCCAATCCACAAAGGGGAGAACTCCCCCATCCCCCTCCTCACATAAGTCCTGCAGGCATAAGGCCACCCCAATCCGCAAAGGGGTGGCCTCCCCCGTCGCTCCTCTCGAATGCCCCACAGGTATGAGGCCACCGCAGTCCACAAGGGGGTGGCCTCCACTTGCTGTCTTTGCAAAAGTCCCGTGGGCCTCTGAACCTGATTATCTTGGGACCACCCCGGATTTGCAGAGAGGTGGCCTTCACTGCTTCTTTTACAGAAAGTACCCATAGAGGGGATGCATGGCTTACTGCGGCAATTTGGGGGTACACACTCCCCCAACCCTGTGGAAAACTGGGCTTGACCAGAAGCCGGGCCGGGGTGGCTGGTGGAGGCCAGGCGGAAGGCGCGCGGGCGCCCCGCGGTGTACATACTGTGCTGGGACATGTGTACATGGGACTGAGATGGCCCCTGTATCACAGCGGAGGCTGGGGTGGCCCCTGGGAGAGGAGGTTTCTATGAATCAGTTGACATCGAGGAAACTTATTTATAGATCGCCCAGGACAGAGGAAGGAGGCAAGGCCAGGGAGTGGTTCCTGGTGTTTCACTTTTGTTTCTGAATAAACCGAACTCACCACGTGGTGGGGCCCTGGGTTCTGGGCTCAGGCGCTGCGCTGGGTGTGGGTCCTGCCAGCAGAGGGCAGGCTTCGGGGTGCAAGGTGCGCATTGGCGCTGCCTGTCAGGGCATCTAATCCCCCTCAGCTCTCTGACCTGTAGGGCCTGTGGGCTGCTTGCTGCCCCGGGAGGGCCAGAGTACTGGCTTCCAGCCTAGGCATTTCTCCTCTCACCCTGTTCTTCTGGGGCTCCCACCCAGGCCCCATGAGTCCTCCAGGCTGGCACTCTACCCCTGATGGCCACAGCAGGGTTCAGATGAAGACCAGCTAAGTGCAGGTGCTTTCCCGAGCAGCCTGGGAAAAACTGGTGCCTCCCAGGCACCCCTGCGCCCCCATGCTTAAACCTTCCCTTCCCCCTGAACGCCACAGAACAGAACCAGCACACAACACGTTGCTCCCCATTGTTCAGAAATGGGTTTCATTCTCAGCCAAGAGACAGCAGGACTGGTCGCGGCCAGAAGCACAAAGCTGCCGGAGCAGCACCCCCATGCTCGGGGAAGGGGCAGGAAGGTGGCTGGGGGGGCTGACTGTGCACAGGCAGGGAATGGCAGGGAGGCTCGTCGGAGGCGGCACGTGTTGGCGGGGGTGGCTGGGGTGACAGTGTTTGCTTGTAGTTGGGCCACAAGACTCAGAAGGACAGCACAGCCAGCGGTTCCCAGCACCAGAGATGCGCGCTTGCACGTGTGTGTGTGCCCGTGTATTTATAGACATGCATAGAGCAGGGCAGGAGCAATACCACCGAGGAGGCACAAGAGTCACCGAGGTCACGCCTGGGGTGTCAGCTCACCACCACAACAGACTAAAGTCACAGATGAAGGGGGAGGCTTGGGGCCGGGGGCCAAGTCACAGAACAGTCACACAGGCAGGCCCGGGAAGAGAGGTGTCCCAGGAAGAGGAGGGGTCTGGTTAGAGGCCGAAGGGGGCCCTGGGGCTCTCAGGATGGGATGGACTTGCCTGACCCGATCAGCTGGCAGCTGGAGAGAAGCAGAGAGAAAACGGGGGAGGGCAGAGATGGGGGAGAGCTGGGAAGGCAGGTGCAGCCTGGGCTGCAGCGCTGGGGGGGAGGTGGGGAGGGAAGACGAAGCAGGGGAGGGTGTGGGCAGGGGTTCTGGATGAGAGGGGAGGGGGGACAGGGAGGGGGGATGCAGGAGCAGGAGCTGGAGCCTCTCCCTGCTCACTCGCCGGCCTCTCACACACACGAGACAGTGCACCCGTGTGCCAGACATGTGATCGGCCCCTCCGGCTCCCTCCTCTCTGCTCCCCTGTCTTTCAACCCGCCAGCCCAGGGTCACCCTTAGTGTAAGGAGTAGGCGGCCTCGGGCCCCACGTGACTCCACCATTTCTGATGGAGAAAGACAGGCGGAATACCACTGTTTGCCCCGGGAGGGCAGAGCTGAGAGGATGGCTGGAGGGAGCACCGGGGGCCCCCTGGGGTGGGCAGAAAGCACAGTAGTTCCCCATATGGACCCTGGGGAGGCAGGGAGGGCAGGAGGCCAGATGCTAGTGGCCACAGGCTTATAAGTCTAAGAGGGGAGCCTCAGCTGGCTGGGGGACCACAGGTCGTGTAGGTGAGGCTGGGCCCTTCCTGGTGTGGAAAAGCAGAAGAGCCAGCATCAGTGTAGGGGTGCGGGGGCAGGCAGGTCTGTGGGGCGAGTTTTACTGACCAGCTTGGGTAGAACTCAGAGAAGCCGACTTGCCCAGGTCAGCCGGCACTGAGGTCCCCTGGCTGAAAAAGGAGAAGTGACACTATGAACAACAGGCCCAGGTCCACGGGCCTGCAGGCGGGCTTCGGTGCTTCACCTGGGGCACAGGGACTGCCGTGGCCCTGTGCTGGCGGGAACAGCAACAGCAGGCACGGAGGGCAAGGCGCTCTGTGGCCTGCCTGGTTGCAAGGTGGCTGCGGGCCGAGGGTGTGGCTTGGACCCTCAGGCTTTCCAAAGCCATCAGACAACCTGAGCCTTCCTGAAGGTGACTCAGTTGCCACAATAAGGAGGAGGGGTCAGACCTCCTCTGCCCTGTGGTGGATCCGGTTCCAAAGCTCCCAAGGCGGCTGCCCTGCCCCAGCAGCACACTCACATAGGGGGATGGGGGCTGCACCCCCAGCATGAATTTCGAAGGCTCCCTGACGGCCTGCTCCCTGACAGCGGCACAAGCGGCCTATCAGCTCAACACCCTGCGTGACCATCTGCACTGCAGGTCCTCGAGCCTAGAGACTTCCACAGCCAGAGAACATCCACCTAGGTGGAAGGCCCGGGTAAGACAAGTCTCAGTGGCTGTCTTCAGTCGGAGGTACTTTGGGAACCTGGGGTGGCTTGCCTGTATGAACTTAAGTGTGTGTGTGACCAATATAGGAATCAAATTCTCTCTGAGAGCCAACTTCTGACTGAAGCTTATCTATCACCCTCGCGGCAGATGCCTTCTCTCAAACCTCGGTCCCTTGGAGCTTAGGCCAGATATGTGCCCTAAGCGTCTCATCTTTTACTGCAGCGCTGCGTGGCCTCAATACCAATTGGACAATGGCTCCCACGGGCCGAGCATGGCGCTTTTGACTTCTCCATCCTTACAGACCTAAAGAGTTCTGTCACCGCCATGGAAAATGGTCAGAGATCCCTTAGGGCCAGGCTGGCTTTCTCTTGTGCTCCCGTGCCCCCCTCCAGCCCCTCCCTCCTGAAAACTTGCCACACTCTCCAAGTCTTGAGACTCCTCTCACTCTTCCCCTCTCTGGAACCTCTTCAACGTTTTCTGATCCTCTAGATTCTCAGTCTTCACCTCCTCCAGCTCCCCATTCAGGCCTCCCCTCTTCTTTTCACCTCCTAGCCACCACACCCGTTCTGGGTGGTCCTCTTCTGGGTCCCCTCAGGGAAGTGGCGGGGAATGAAGGAGGAATTAGGGTCCGTGGTCCTTTCTCTCTGTCTGGTCTCTCCCAGACTGAAAAGCTTCTTGGCTCTTTCACTAACAATCCCACCACCTACACCAAAGAGTTTCCTTATCTTACCCAAGCCTGTGACCTTACTTGTCATGACTACATGTGATCCTCTCTTCCACCCTGACCTCTGACAAAAGGGAATGTGTTTTTAGGTCTGCCCAAGACCATGCAGATCAGGTCCCTGTGACTGACACAACCATGGCCCCAGGCTCTGCAGCAGTTCCCAGCCCAGAGCTGGGGTGGGGCTCCCAGACTGACACAGGCAGGGCCCCCGGGGCAGGACTCACCAAGACCATTTTATTACCTGTCTCCTAGCTGGTCTCCAAGCGGCTGTGCACAAAAGTGTAAATTTTGCTAAGCTCAGGGAGATCACCCAGTCTGCCTCAGAAAACCCTGCTGCCTTCCTTAGTCGCCTGACGGAGGCGTTCCAGCGCCATACCAGGCTTGACCCTGACTCAAATGGAGGCTCAACAGTTCTGGCTACCCATTTTATATCTCAGTCAGCTCCTGACATTAATAGAAGCTTAAGAAGTTTGAGAGGACTCCCCTGATGGCGCAGATGGCAAAGCGCCGCGCTGTGAGTCTCTCCGAGGCCTCTGCAGTGCCGGTTCCATGCCGGCCGGCCAGCAAGGGTCCCACATGGCACAGCAGACCTCTCCTGCCTCGCCCGCTACTCCCTTCAGCAGTGTATTTCGTCAGTCGGCCTGATCTGTTCCCCACTCTGTCTCTGGTGAATCCTCTCACCCTCCCACATATCTGGCCTGGACCCCTGTTCTAGTGTAAATGAATAAATAAACCTTTTTTTTTTTTTTTAAAGAAGGCTGAGGACTGTCCTCAAACCCCTATCCAGGATCTGCTGAATATGGCCTTGACAGTTTTTAAAAACCGGAAGGAACAGGACAGGGCAGAGAGGGAACCCCGTAGTCTCCAGAAGGCTGGGCTTCAAGCTCAGGCCCTGGTAGGGCCTTGAGACTGCCAGGCCATGTTCCTTCAACCACCGCAGTGCCTGCCGGCCGACAGAGGACGACAACGGGCCCCATGGCCCCCAACCGACCACCGCTGGGAGCCTTCTTCAAATGTGGTCGAGAAGGCCACTGGACCAGACAATGCCTCAACACCTACCAGGACCATGCCCCATCTGCAACGTCCAGGGTCACTGGAAAAGTGACTGTCCCTCCATGCCTGGCTGCGGTGGACCAGTCCTTCCAGCCCCTGCAACTCTTGCCACCGGCGGTCTTCGGTTTGGCAGCTGAGGACTGAAGAGGCCCGGACTCATCGACCCCGATAGACTTCAAGGAGCCCAGGGTAACAGTCAAGGTAGCAGGTAAGTCCAACTCCTTTCTGGGCTCTCCTTTAATATGTTGCTGGCCTCCTTCTCTGCAGACCTTCTCTGCCACAATCTCAGCAACACACTGCACAACTCCTCACCTTCCTGGGCTCAAAAGGATACCGTGTCTCCCCGTCCAAAGCCCAACTTTCAGTTCCCACAGCCGTCTATCTGGGTCTTCCACTAACTCCTTCCTCCAAACAGCTGACGGTGGACCACAAACAGGCCATCCGGGACCTTCCCTCCCCTGAATCGGCAGAACAAATCCTTTCCTTCCTAGGTTTGGTCGGATTCTTCCGTCACTGGATCCCTAATTTTGCTTTCCTAGCCAAGCCACTGTACGACACAGCAAAAGCCTCCCTCGAAGGACGTCTCCAATCTCCCGGGGAGGTCTGCAGGGCCTTCCTTTTACTCACACATATCCTCCTTAGGGCACCTGTCCTTGGCCTTCCTGACCCAGAAAAGCCTTTTCTCCTGTGCACAGACGCACATAGGGGTATGGCGGCAGGTGGCCTTTCCCAGCCTCTGGGCCCAGCCCTGTGTCCTGTCGCTTATCTCTCCAAGCAGATGGATCCCACCGTCAGGGGCTGGCAACCTTGCCTTAGAGCCCTGGCGGCGGCAGCTCTACTCATCCGGGAACCCCTCAAACTTACTCTGGGAGGACCTGTCCAAGCACATTCCTCGCACAGCCTTCAGGCCCTCCTGTCTCCCCGCCCGCTCTCCACTCTCCCTCCTGCCCACTCACAGGACTTCCACGTGCTCTTTATCGAAAACCCTCTGGCGAGTCTCACTCAGTCAACTTCTCTCAACCCAGCCCCTCTTCTGTCTCTGGCCCCCCTTCTGCCGCTCATTCATGCCCTGAAATCCTGGGCGAAATGCAAACCTCCAGACTGGGTTTGGCCGACTCCCCTTTGTCAGCTGCCTACTGGGCTCTGTCTGTAGACTGCAGCTCTTGCGAAGGTGCGCGAGGTCAGCGGAGGGCTGCCTAGGCCATGGTTACCCTCGATCAGGTCATCGAGGCAGGAAAGCTGCCCGGGGGAACCACCTCCCGAAAGGCAGAACTCAGAGCACTTACCGGGGCCCTGACCCTCAGCAACCATAAGAAAGTCACCATCTATACGGATTCAACATATGCCTTCCTTATGGCTCACAGTCCTGCTGCGATTTGGCAGGAAAGGGGGTTCCTCTCCACCCAGGGGTCCCCCATCATGAACGTTAAACTTGCCCTTAAGCTTCTAGCGGCCTTGCAGCTTCCAACTGAAGTCGCCATTATCCACTGTGAAGGACACCACACGGACAATTCTTATGTGACCACAGGGAATAACAAGGCTGATGCAGCAACAAGGGCTCCCACCACTCACTCTGCTGCAGATCCTGGTCCTATTCTCTCTCTATCTGTCCCCTCCATCTCTCCGACTTAGAACCTAATGAACGCCAAATCCTGAGTCTGCTTTTCCACCCCTCCTTGAATGCAAAAGTCTGGCAGCTGTGTTCCCATCGTCAAGCCGGTGCTCCTGGATCACCTCAAGGGGGAATTCGCCAACCTCCTTCTTCTGCAGCTCACCAGCTGCGTGGACACTTACCTGGACAGGATTGGCAGGTTGATTTTACTCACCTCCCTACTCACAAAAAAGTTAAATATCTGCTCACAACGGTTGATACAATAACAGGTTGGGTCAAGCCCTTCCCCGCAGCTAGAGAAACGGCTCAGGGGGTAACCGAGGCCCTTCTTAACCACATTATCCCATGCGTTGGCCTCCCCACATCTGTCCTATCTGACAATGGTCCAGCTTTTATCTCAAAGATTACTCAGCAGGTCTCCGCAGCTCTGGGTATCACCTGGAAGCTTCACATTCCCCACCACCAGCAATCCTCAGGGAAAGTGGAGCGCGCCAATGGGCTCATCAAGGGTCACCTGACTAAACTCTCCTGAGAGCTCTGCAACTGCTCCAGGAACATGCAGACCGGTACTTACCCAGTCCTGCCCGAATCTCGACCTCCTCAACTGACCTTCCCCACCACTGAATCCAGGAGACAAAGTTCTGCTCAAACCGCTTCAGCCAAAGCCACTGCAGCCTCCATGGACTGGTCCGCACACAGTCATTCTCATCACGCCTATAGCGGTAACACCTCTGGGAGACCCCTGCTGGCACCATCTCTCTTGGGTCAAACGTGCGCCCGAAGACAAACAGTATGTATGTTGTAACCTGGGTCCTACTAGGATGCGCATTTCTTGTCAAAATCTCCCCTAGCTCAGTGTCCTATGTGTGGAAATTCAAAGTTAGGGAGACCTTTGTCTCAGGATCCACGGAGAGTACCCACTTGGTGGGTACTGCGGATGCCCACAGGCCGGATGCACAGCACCCATCACTCTCACCCTAACTCTTTCATCAATGAACAACACTATGAACACCATGTTTTCTTTCTTTTACCATCAAACCTTATCATTGCAAGAATACCTACAAAGAATATGGGGGGTGCCCTTGCCCGTCATGTGCAGTGCACCTTCCAGACAAAGGCCGAATGTTCTCTCCATCTGTCATAATACAGGTCAATACGAATCAAGTTAACTATACTATTTCAGGTCCTTGGGACCTATGCTGGGTACAGGGAGTCCAAGCCACAGGGTACACGGGCTGGCATTCCTACACAGTGGCAACATTTTCCCATCTCAAGGGACTATGTCCCGACACAAAATGCCACAGTCCAAGTCTCCCAGGACATCCTCCATTCAGAGCAAGTCCTACAAAATCAGCTAACATCATCAGAAAAGACTGAGACACCCCCAACCTGGATTCGTAAAATACAAAACGCTATACTATTCCTACATAACTCTTTTGGATCTAATACCTTTCTTGTTTCCTCTGTGCTTCCCTTCAGAGGCCTCTACTGGCAGCAGCTCCAATTCATCTCAATACCACTATGATCAAGATTACAGACGCTGCTTGCCAGACTCCCCAACTCTCAGTCCACCTATGGGACTCCAATCACAGCTACCCCTGCTATCCAACTGATGCCCTTGTCGGCTTTCTTTCCTGCACTTCTAACATTTCGGTTAAAGGTATCTACCCCTCCTTAGAAAAAACCTCTGTGTCTTTAGCATCATCACAAAGACAGCTCCCCTCCCTGGCACAGGCCATGCTCCAAAACCGGCGGGCTCTGGACCTGTTGACGACTAACAAGGGGGGCACCTGCCTGTTCCTCAGGGAAGAATATTGTTATTGTATCAATGAATCAAAGATTGTAGAACAAAATGTGGAAGTCTTCATGAAACTACGCAAAGACATGGAAAGGGAAATTGGGGGCTCCAATTCCCCGCTGACATGGTTTCAAAATCCTATAGTGTCATGGCTCCTCCCACTCTTGGGGCCAATACTAATGATGACTTTACTTTTTTTTTTCTTTTTGCTCCTTGCCTCCTGAAATTCACACAGGCTCACATTCAGGAAATGTCTCCTACCACCTTTGACCAACTCCTTCTCCACCCACGTTATCGCATCCCTGCAGAAGACCCTCATAACCAGGCCTGAGCCACCCCCTTGGCTCTCTGCCAGACCAGAGAGCAGTAATGAGGGAGCAGCACCTAGAGAAGGGGTTCTCATAAACGGGCTGGCCCAGGACAAAGAGGAGCGGCGAATGTGCGTGGAGGGGCAAAGGGTGGAAAGTAGCTACGTCACAATCCCTGGGAACCATCCTTATGTCACATCAAGAGCTGGGTGCTTGATTTGTTGCCCCAGCCCCCAGGACTAACCCCCTTTCAGGTTTCTCTTGTGGCTGCAGATTACCAACTTGAAGGGGACCCAAGACCTGACCCTGGGAGAGGGTTCAGGCTCGCTTGCTCTGTACTGTACCCCACCTTTAAACACTGAGCGCCTACAAAGCCTAAGCTTCCCTAGTAAACTTGAAACGCTGGCAACTGCTCTGGGAGACACTGGGAAGAACTGTTTAGTTTGGTTTTCTGCGGGGTTTCTACTTCTCCACGGAGACTTTCCAATTTTTGTCTGACTCCTTCATCTCACATTCTAATTCCTTATGACCCTGGGGCCAGAGTGCCCCCCAATCAGTGCTCTTTGGAGTGATCTGTTTACCCTCTGTGGATCAGATCCCAGCAAACTGACCTTCCCAGTTGGGAATCTTCCCCCAGTCATCTCAACATGGGTTGCTCTGCTCGCCACAGGATAAACAGGCGACTGAAGCATCAATTCTGCTTGAGTCTCCTGAGAAAAAAAAGCCTTCTGTGTTAATGCACGTATGCAGACATATGTGAGATTGTAACAGATTGCTCTGAAATGGGCCTGGCTGTGCCCCTGGCTGTCCCCTCACTGCCTCCTGCCATCAGCATCCACTGGTGCAGGAGCTTGAGCAGCGCTGCCTGCTGGCAGCTACTGAGTCATGGCATCCCAGAAGTTCGAGTCTGAAGACTGAGTGAAAATTCCTAAACATTTTTTCTTTAAACCAAGTTATCAGTCCATTTCTTCTGTCATTGGGAGGATGGGACGGGGGGACTACTCACAGCACCTGGTGGAGATGTTGGTGGCATGACGTCAGATGGCAAATCTAACTTGTAAAGTGGGGTGTGAGTACAGGGGCTTGCCGTTCTCGTGAGCCTCAACTCTCTTTTTCCTCTCCACAGTGGAGAGACTACCAAAGGAAAAACATCTTGGGGTCTCCTGCAAGAGACCACTGGAAGTGGTTGTAAGTCATCTGAAGATGTAAGTCTTGCTCAGCCAGGCTGGGAGAGGGGTGCTCCAGGGGCAGCTCAGTGAGAGGTGAAGAGCATGAAAGAAGTGGGTAAGAACCCTGGGTCTGAGTGCGGCCTTTCCATAGCACTGCTGGGGATCTGATTTGGGGCAACACTGTTTAAGCTCTTTGTCCACCTGTGAGTCAGGGTGCTACAGCTCTACTTAAATCTAGGCAGCATCCGTGAGAGGATTGTGCGTTCATCCCTTCGCGTGGGGCCTGGTGCGCAGTGAGCCTTCAGTACAGGGCGTCGCTATGGACTTCTTGCTCTGGCAATTTCCCTCATCCCCAGCCTCAAGGGGAAGCCAGTCAGTGAGGACACCCTCTCCCTTTAGGGCGGCAAAGATGAGCCCCAGGTGCTTGGGATTAGGTGACCTCTGAGGTGGGAGTCCGTCTTTGCCACCGGCTTGCTGGGTGATCCCAGGGAAAGTCACGTCCTTCTCAGGCCTCAGTTTCCTCAACTGGAAGATGAAGTTGTTGGGCCAGATCAGTGTCTTTCAGACTGATTTGGTAGCTTTGATCATCTCTTGGTTCATGTTGCTTTCTGCCTCGGGCGAGGTGGTGAGTGGCCGTTTGGAAAGAAGGCACAGGCCATGTTATGATCCGTCACCCATGTCTCCATCATCCATCGTCCAGAGCTGCTCTCTCTTTCCTTCTCTGACCTTCTTGTCTTCTCTAAGTCGCTTTTCTCTTCCTCCCCTTGCCCTTGTTTTTCTCTTTTCACCTCCTGTAGATTCAGGACATTCTGCAGGTGCTGTGTCCGACCTTAACCGCTCCAATGGGGTAGCGCTCCCCCCATTGGACAGGAGGAAGGTGAGGCCGTGCCGAGACCCCCTCTCTGGCTTGGCCTCTCCGAGCGTGCATGCCCGAGGCTTGTCTGGTTGAGGTACTTGGCCTCTGGCTGATTTTATGTTGCCATCATTAACCCTCGGTGTGTCCATGTCTGCTGTTTCACCTGCTTGGTTGATCGTTGTTTTCCTTCCCGCACATCTTTATCATCTTGGAGAAGATACAATACACCGTGAAGGGTGAGAGGTCATTTGTGAAGAGCTTCCAGAGCAGGAGTGTGAGATTTGGGCCTTCCAAGCCTCCAGGGTGAATGCTCAGGGGCCCGTCCTACTAGGAGAGCCTCAAACCCCCGCCCCAAACACGGGGCTTGCCCTCTGGTCATGTCCCGCAACAACCAACAGTCCACACTGCAGTTGATTTTCCAAAGTGATGAATTCATTTTAGCTTAGGAATGGGAAATGCAGGCTTAGGAGAAAGGGAGCTTTTGTTATAGGTGCAAGGACTAAGGTGAGTTTTGTAGCAGAACTGCATGTGCGTGAGGTTCACCAGAGATGAGTGGCTGGGACATCCTCCCCCACTGTCTTTTAAAAATCAACTGGACACTTACCCATCTCCCATGGGCCCTTGGCAGCAGACACTTTGCTAGGCGGCAAGGTGGGATGTGGCAACTGAGGGAGCAGTTGGCTCTGAAGGGTTTGGAGGCTGGAGGGGTGGCTTTTGAGACTGATGTGTAGAGGTGGGCAGTGTTCATCCCCGTGGAGAGCGGGTGACCTGGGAGTCCCGGGCAGAGGGTGGGTGCAGGAGATGATCAGATTCGGAGCCCAGAGAGTGGTTGGCAAGAAGGTAAGGTGCCTGGGGTGCCCTGGCCTGGGGGATGACCTCTTCCTGATGTGGGAGGGGACACCGAGCTCTGGGTCTCCAGCTGTATTGGGTGGCGTCTCATTGTTACTTCTGTCTGTCCTGGCCCATCAGAGTATGGAGGTGACCGGCTCCCTCCAAACAGAGCAACACACCAAGAGCGAGCTGGCCATGAAACTCGGCCAGGTACGGGAGAAGCTGGCAGAGTTGAAGGAGCTGGTAAGGCCTGCGCTAGCTGGGAAGGGCTCGGAGGCCTCCGGGAGGGAGGTCCTTAGGCCGGGTCAGAGATGGCTCCAACTCAGGGCTGGGGGGCACTGAGGACCCTGCAATCCTGCCAGGTCCGTGACCACCTGTGCCCTAGGCTCTGACATGGAGTGGTGGGTTCCTCGGGACTGCAGGTCACCTCCCTGCTGGAGGCATGAGCCAGTAGGGGAGAGACGAGGAGATGTGGAGACATCCTGGTTCCAGAATTGGCTCTGGCTTGCGCTTCACTGAACAGGGCTGAGCCTCAGCATCCTTCACTTCAGAGTGCACTAGAAAGCAGTTCTGCTTCGGTGAGGGAAGGGGTCTGGGCAGGTGGCAAAGTCCCACAGTGCCTGCCTCAGGAAGAGGGGTCCGTGCCTGTCCCCCGCATCTGTGGGCGCAGATCTGGGAGATGACTTGGTGGCGGGAGCCAGTAGCAGCGGTGGTCTCCACTCTGCTGCTCCACCACAAGTCCGTTGTAGCAGTTGCTCTTCATAACTGCCCTTTTCTGCATGCTTCCTGGGTTATGGGCAGGACCAATCAGGTGGTCCAGTCAGCCAAGGATGAAGATGGTCCAGGGCCTCCCTGGTGGCCTAGAGGTTAAGTCTCGGCACCATCACCACTGCTGCCTGAGTTTGATCCCTGGCCGGGTGCTGACCCACAGGGCGTAGCAGACCTCTCCTGCCTTGCCGGCTGCTCCCCTCAGCAGTGTGTTTCAGTCAGTCTGCCTGTTCTGCTCACTCTACACCTTTGGCCAATACCCCAGTTCTTCTGCACAAAAAAAGAAAAATAGTCCAACCAGACTTGATGTTGGGACACCCTGAAGAGTGATATAAGCCAGGGTTAGAGGGAGCTGAGGGGCTCTGTTCCAACCTCCAAAGAAAGAAGGGGAAGACTCTGTTCCTGGCCTCTCAAGAAATGAGGGCCAGAAGCTAAAAGAAGAAAAGCAGCATCCAGTAGCCAACCTCTGTGGGAGGAAGAGAGGATGAAGACCTCTGTCAGAGACTGGGCCTCCAGTCCTCAGTCTGACATCACCGGAAAGGAGCAAAGGCTCCGGGCCTCATGTCTGAAAGAGCTGTTCGTTGTTGGTGTTGTCCAGCAACTCATAAAGAGCTTTTAACACTTGGTGTCTCTGACACCGGCTGGGATCCCAACTGAAATGGGTATTCACGGGGCATGAGGATGGGATGCCAGGATAGGCTGCAGTGGCACCCACCTGCCCGGGCTCTAAGACAAGAGAGCCACCAAAAGCCCCAAAGCTAAAACCAAGGGCTGGAGCATTACAGTACCCATACGATAGGGGCCTACAGGCTAGAGCCGATGGAAGGATAGTGCCCAGTAGGGGACTCATCACCGTGGTTCTCAACCGTGTGCACAATTGCAAGAGACTTCAGTCTGGAAACAACCACCTTGAGGGCCTCTGCTGGTGGTGCAGCAGTTGAGTGCTGGGCTGTGAAGCTGCTGCCTCTGCTGCCCGCAGCCTCTGCAGTGCCGGTTCACCGGCTCGATCCCTGGCCGCTGATGAGGGTCCCACATGGTGCGAAGGACCTCTTCTGCCACCCGCTGCTCCCCTCAGCAATATACTTCAGTCCTTCTACCTGTTCTGCTCCCTGCTCTGGCTCTGGTGAATTCTCTCACCCTCCCCCGCTTCTGACTTTACCCAGTGCTTATATAAATAGAAAAAAGTTCTATTTGCAGAACTTCTAACCTCCTGGAATCCCCTGTGCAGAGTAAGCAGGTGCTCTCAGAGACTCCAGCTCCCTTTAGGGTGGCAGGTGCCAGCACACCAGCAGAGGACCTTACACTACTTCAAAGGAAATTGGCACCCCCTGATCACTGCAGCACTATTTACAGTAGCCAGGCTGTGGAAGGGGTCGTACATTGATAATAGAATATTACTCATCAAGAAATATAAACTCATGCCATCTGGGGCAACATGGATGGAGCTAATGGAAATAAGCCCAAAGGAGAAAGACAAAAACATCACTTAGATATGGATATAGAGAAATTAAACAAAGGACTAGATTAAGCTATACCTTGAGTCTCCCAGGTGGTGCCTGACTACTGGCTGGGGCTGCAGACCAGCCTAGACTTCCTGGCCTGGCAGCACTGGATGGTGGACTGACCCTCTCTAGTTTGACATCAAACTTATTTGACGACAAAGCCTGACTCCTGCTGACTGAGTGCCCCATTGTCTTGTTTCACTTACACCACCACTGGGTCCCCAGCCTCTGCTATTTACTGGGTCTGAGATGGATCTTGTACTTGATGCTGCATGTAATTTTTTGTTTCTTTGTTTTTAGATGCATTTTTAATTTATTTATGCATACGAGAACTGGGGTACAGGCCAGAGGTACAGAGGGTGAGAGGATTCACCAGACACAGAGTAGGGAGCAGAATAGGCCGATCCACTGAAATCCACTGCTGAGGGGAGTGGTGGGTGAGACAGGAGAGGTCTGCTGCCCCTGTGGGTTGCTCCCTGGTCAGGAATCAAACTCAGGTGTAAGAAGTGATAGCACTCAGACTTAAACCTTATGCCCCCACGGAGGCCCTGTTTTTTTTTTTTTTTTTTTACATCTTTTGATATTATTTAAAATAATAGAAGCACTCCTTCTGCTCTAATTTCATAATAAACACGCTCCAGCCCTTGGCTCAGGTCAGGTTTACACGTGTCTTTGTCACCTTTACTCAGTGTCCATCTCTCATGACAGTGCAAGCTCCATGTCTCCAGGGTCCTCTCTCTGCTGCCATTGTGTCTGCAGGGGAGGCAGCTTGGGGAGGCAGGAGCCAGCCAGGGAGAGGGATGCTGGGAAGTGAAGAGGAGGCAAAGGCAGAGAACACTTGGGAGATGTTCCCTGGTTCACTGAGAAAAGCATTTCTCAAAGTGTGGTTGTGGAATCCTTGAAGTCACCCAGAGCCTGTCATAGGAGCCACGAGGTCAAAACTATTTTCTAAATGTCACTTAGACACCATTGGCTTTTTCACTATTTTGACATCTGCTGAGGTAAAACTTACTAAAAATGGAGCTTATATTACTAACTGCAGTTATTCTTCACAACTTCTTACCTCAGAAACACAACTCAAAGGCAGTGTCTTTCAAAGTGTCTTGGTTGAAGTATTAAAAATTATCTTCATTATTCTGTCATCCTCAAATCCACATTTTACAGCACCTGATGCGATGACACGCAAGTGCACACACAACACTCCTGTTGCGTCCCCAACTACCATGTGCCAAGGAAAATATTTGCATGAGATGAATTAGACTGTTTTTCTTTTTTTGTAGGCAATACCATCTTCACATGAAGGAATGATTGATAAAATCTGTGGCTATTTGATCTGGTTAATTAGCAGACATTGTCCTGAAAATGAGTGTGTGCTCCTTTGAGAAAATCAACTGACAATTGCTAACTGAGACTAACTTCAACTTGACCAAATGCAAGTGCTCAGAAAAAAAACAGAATCATGGAAAATTGTGTCCTATCACTAACTTGACAACTTCCAGTACTACTTTTACTTTTTGGATTTGTGGTGAAAAATAAAATA
This sequence comes from Talpa europaea, assembly GCF_964194135.1. Lineage (NCBI taxonomy): Eukaryota > Metazoa > Chordata > Mammalia > Eulipotyphla > Talpidae > Talpa > Talpa europaea. The sequence goes on along the minus strand of NC_140068.1, from coordinate 125,546,292 downwards.
AATTTTTTAAAATAATTTGATTCCAGTGTAATGAACATTGAAGAGCTTTATAATTTGTGGAACAATATATTACTTTAAAAAAATCACACATTAAAACTAACTGCAGTTAGTTTTATGCAAGAGAGAACTATGGAAATGTAAGAAATATTTAATGATATTGTTTCAGGTTTGACTTTGCAAATAACCTGGGAGAAAATGCCAGCTGTATAGATTTTTTTTTTATTTGTTTGTTTGTTTGTTTTGTTTATACATGCACTGGGTACAGTCAGAAGCGCGGGAGGGTGAGAGAATTCACCAGAGCCAGAGCGGGGAGCAGAGCAGGCAGAAGGATCGAAGTACACTGCTGAGGGGAGCAGCGGGTGGCAGGAGAGGTCTGCGTGCCATGTGGGACCCTCCTCCGGTGGCGGGGAGCAGCCGGGGATCAAACTGGCGCCGCAGAGGCCGTGAGCAGATTCGCAACCCAGCGCTCAACCGCTGTGCCACAGGGGAGGCCCCAGCTGTATAGATTTAATTTAGTATCCAAGTGGAATATTCACAATAATGTGAAAACACTACTTCAACATATTTGTGTGAGGCTGTAGACATTTTTTTTAATAATAAATTTTATTTTTATATTCCCCATACAATTTCAACACCTCCATTCTGAGCTGTAGACATTTTTTCATAGACTTCAACCAGAACCACAGCTAAATGCAGAAGGAAACATGAAAATCCTACTCTCTTCTAATGAGACAGACAAGAAAAAACAATGAGACAGACAAGAAAGACAACTGCAAACATAAACCACGTGAAAGATCCACTCTTCCCATTGCCCTGATTAAAAGAAGTTATTTAACAGGCATTGGTTATTGATTATCTATTAACAGGCATTGGATTATTATTATTATTCTAAATGAAACAACTACATGATCAAACTCGCTTTATTCCCAGTGTGGTAAGTATGGGGAGTGATACCTCCTAAACAAGATTATGCTTGGCGTCCTCCCTAATTTGTAAGACTGGACACGGATCCGGAAGGAAAATACTGAGAATCGCAGACCCAGTGCTTGGGTCATGGAGACAGGGTGAGGAAGCTTTGGGTGAGGACAGGAGGGGCCAGAGCAAAGCCCCAGGTCCCTAGTCTGGTTCTCATAGTTCCAGGCCCCAGGACTGTGTCTAGGGCAGGAAGGTTACTGTTGGGGATACCCCACTGCCCCCTTAGCCTCCCTTCTGTCTCCACCACCTGTGCTGGGCCCTGGACACTTGTGACTCCTCCCCAGTTCTCATCCCCAGTGCCTAGATGGTTCCCAGGGAAGCCAATCAGCATGGCCCCCGGGTAAGTCTCCACCCACCAGCCTAGAGTCAGGAGCTCCCCAGACCCCAGTAGTGCTGGTCATGGGGTCCCCAACCCTCCTCCTGCTGCTTCTCTCCAGGGCTGTGGCCCAAACCTGGGCTGGTGAGAGCAGGGAGGAGGGAAAAGCCTTCTCTGGAGGAGGCTGTTGCCTTAGGCTCCTCTGTCCCCCCACGCTTCCTCTCAATCCTAGTCCCTTTCTGTCCCCCCACCCTAGCGCCCTCTTCTGTCCCCCTGAGTCCCTCTCCTTCTCCACCTGATGCCCCTTTTCAAGCTCTCGAGCCTCCTCCCTTCCTGAACACGTTCTCCCCTCATGCCCCATCTCCCTGGGACTCAGGACCAGTGCAGGGAGGAGGTTCAGCCCAACTTTCACCCCTTCCTGCCCCCAGGCTCCCACTCTTTAAGGCTTTTAGAAATCAAGACCTCCCAGCCCAGCCTCCAGGAGCCCCGGTACATCACAGTGGGCTACATGGACCACGCACAGTTCAGGCGGTTTGACAGCAACTCTCCAGGTCACAGTGTGGAGATGCTGCAGCCCAGGGCAGAGCAGGTGGGGCAGGAGGACCTGGACTAGGAGACAGAACCAAAGACAATAGGCACAGAGGTTCAAAGCTGCCCTAATGGCTCCTGGAGGACCTGCATGGCTGCTACAACCAGAGCTAGGACAGTGAACAATGCTTGCCCAGGGCCAGGTCACAGCTCCCATTCGCCAGACCTTTGCCCCTAGTCAGGGTCGCAGTGATTCCCAGAGGCTATGGCACCTGCCATAGTGGAGGAGGGAGTTTGGGTAAAGCACGAAATGAACAACCCGGAGGGCAGGTGTTTGGAGTGGATCCCAAGTCTCCTGGAGATGGGGAAGGAGGCGCTGCAGCTCAGTGGTAAGAGGGGCTACAGGGCTTTTGATCTCCCTGAGGCTCACACCCTACAGGGAAAACTGAATGGTCAGAAAAGCGCCCCCTTCTGGTCAGAAAGAGAACTGTCTCTCAAGTTTTCAAGCTCTGGGATGGAGACTGGCCCAGAGGGTCCTATTGTTTCTGAAGGACACTTAAGGAATCCAGTTTCTCCCGAGAAAGAGGGGAGACCACCCCTGAAATCACCCTGCACAGGACCCTTTTCACCAGCAGCCATCGTAGGAACAATGAGTTTCTCTCTTGAGATCTTGTTTTTTGGTCAGAGAGCATTTTTGGAGATCTCACTCCTACCTGTGTCCTCACCCTCCACCCAAGTCAGCAACAAAATGTTTAGAGACCTGCATCCCACCCTGGGCTCTCACCTACTATCCCAGACTCCCAGACCAGGCTGGTTTCTGGGGTTTGTGCTACCTCCCTCCAAGCATGTTTTCCTGTCCATTCTGAGGATGGCCATGAGGCTGCTTCAGTGACCATAGAGGAAATAGCAACCATAAAATGTCCGATTCTTCCTGCTCAGACCCCCAAAGGGCATGTGTGACCCAGTACCCCATCTCTGAGCATGACATCACCCTGAGGTTCTGGGTCCTGGGCTTCTACCCTGACCTGGCCCCGTACATGGAGCTGGTGGAGACCAGGCTTGGCGGATGGAAACTTCCGGAAGTGGGCGGCTGTGGTGGTGCCTTCTGGAGAGGAGCAGAGATACATGTGTATCTTCAGCATGAGGGGCTGCTGGAGCCCCTTATCTTGAGATAGGGTAACTAGGGGGACTTGGGCACGGAGCCCATTCTCAGGAGTATTAGGAGCCCTTTGAGAACTTCTAAGGGTCAGACTAAGGACTGGGGTCTCCCCTTCCCTTCCCTTCCAGTGCCCCCTCCTCAGCCTTCCATCCCCACTGTGGGCATCACTGCTGGCCTGGTTCTCCTTGGAGCTCTGCTCACTGGAGCTGCGGTGGCTGCAGCTGTGATGTGGAGGAAGAAGCGCTCAGGTGGGGAAGGGAGTGGGGGAATCTTGTCCACTGGGGGCTTTCATGTCCCAGGGAGAACTTGCCCTGCCTGGTTAATGGGATGTACCATCCACGCATGTGTGTTGCCCAGAGGGCATTTTGTCCAGTCCCCCCTCACCTCCTTTCTTCATTTTTCCCAGTCCTGACCTGGGTCTTTAGTCACAGTATTCCAGGATTAGAAGATTCCTTAAAGACTGCAAGGGCGGACTCCTCCCTTGTCTCACATGATGATTCTTCCCACAGGAAGACAAGGAGGAAGCTACACTCAGGTTGCAGGTAAGTGTGGATCAGGGGTTTGATCCCTGAGGCCCTGTGGATAGTGTTGATGAAGCCATTCAGTTTCCATTCATGATGGTGATATTCATGTCTTCAAATCTTAAGGCCACTTATTAATGGCTCAGCTCACCATGCAGACGTTCACCTCTTTGACTTCAACTGTGGACAATAATTTACATTGTGGGGTAGAATTGGAGGGGCATTCTTCCTTGGAAGGAAAGAGACCACAGTTATGTGAAGAAGGTGACGAAGGAAAGCACAGCAGCAAGCAGGGAATGGTTGTAAAAATGAGAAATTAGGGCATCGCTGGTGGTGCAGGCAGTTGAGTGCAGTGCTGTGAAGCAGTCCGCACCCTCTGCAGTGGCACGGCAGACCTGTCCTGTCTTGCCCGCTGCTCCCCTCAGCAGTGGATTTCAGTCAGTCTGCCTGTTCTGTTCCCCACTCTGTCCCTGCTGAATCCTCTCACCCTCCCCCACATCTGGCCTGCACCCTACTTCTTGTATAAATAAATCTTTAAAAAGAAAAGAGAGAGAGAAATGACTCAACGCTGACTTTTCAAAGACTGAGCACATTATTTTTTTTTTGGTATGTCATGGCGTGTTCTGTCCTTGTTGTCTTCCATGGATTTTATGGTTTCTTGTCTTAAGTCCCATCCTGTTATCCATTTTGAGTTGATTTTTGTGTGAGGTGGGAGACAGTGGTCTAGTTTCATTCTTTTGCACGTGGCTGTCCAGGGTCCCCAGCACTGTTTATCGAAGAGCCTTTCCTTGTGACCCCCTCATCTTAACCTTGTCTACATAAACTTCACTGGATGGCACGTTGGAGAAAGGGGTTTACTTCTTCCCATCCATAGTTGTATTTTAAAATTACAATTCATTTTACGTTCTCCATTGTCTTTCAGCAACCTTAGGTATTTACCTGGAACTATTTCAAAAGCACTTGAAACAATTGAAAGATTAGCGGCATATGTCCTTTAAAGAGGAAAGTAAATGATGAACCCATCTGGATCAGGACCATTAATATCTGACAAGACAGAACAGGGAACAGTGTGGGCTGACAGAACAGCAGGAACAGGCCCTGAAGGGCTGGGAGATGCAGTGAGGGGGTGAGTGTCCTTCCTGCAGGGTGTCCAGAATCCCCTAGTGTTGTCCAGGGACACCTGCCCTGTGCTCTGTACCCCCCTCTTTTCCCTCTCCACTTGGAACAAAAGGAAGCCCTAATGGGGAGACATGTGTCCTCCTGGGGCAGTTTTGAGTCCAAGTCACTTCCTGCTCCCCTCCCCATGAGGTGGGTGGATTTAGGGGCTGTACTGTGCTGAGAGCTGGGGTGGGGGTGGTTTATATCCTGCAGCTGCAGCCCTGCCCCCCAAGAAGTCTGGCTGGTCATCTACCCTGGGGAGAGGGGGCATGATAGTGCCAGAAGGCACAGAGCTGATTCTCTATGATCTGAGCAAACGTGTAAAGAAAAGTTTGCCCTGGAGCCCTCAGTGGCTTTCTCAGGCTTTTACTGATCTTTTACATGTAGTGCAGAAACCAGGTACACGGCAGACAGGGGTGCTGGGGTGCCAGGAGCTGGCACTCTTTACTGGGCTCTCTGGCAGTTGTCCCTCTCCTGTGTTCTTTGCTTCTCTTGCCAATATAAATACTGCAGCCCTGGCCCACAGAAGTAAACAATACAACTGAATATAACAGTGTAACAAAATGCAGGCGTCCATCAGGCATGCGATGCTAATGGCGGGAGGGCAGAAAAGCCTGACAATCATTTACCCCACAGGGTGGGTAACTTTCAGTGTTTTGTTGGGAAACTGTTATCCCACTGTAATAGGATGGTCTCCAGGAAATGGGGAGGTTCCAGGTTTCCTGCCCCACCCAAAAGGAGGGTGGAGCTGAGCGGGGAGAGAAAAAGCTGCAGAGGAGACTGAGGAAGGAGGATGGAGCCAGAGGAGACCTGGAGGAGGCACATGGAGCGGAGAGAAACGTGAAGAAACTGCGCTTGCCTATTGGTCGTGGACTGGGTGACACAGATGTGGATGAGACCCGTGGGGAGGTGACAATGGCAGCTTTTATCTTTGATTTTGATTTTGCTCTTTTCCTCCCATACTTGTCTGGTTGTTTCTGATCCTTTTCTGTGGGTCCCCACTGGAGGATGCTTTAGACTTGGGGCAGGCTTTGGGGCCTTGCTCGGGGCCAATCCCGTTTGGGTAGACTTTTACCCACGAGGGGATGGATAACTTTGGTTGCTTGATTTAGAAACTATATTCTTTGTCTTTTTTGTACTGTTCCCTAATTGTATTAAATTTACATTTCATTAAAATCTCATATGTTTTGTGTTGATGGGCGCATGGCAGAACCTATATAGAGCAGGCAGGTTAGCGGGGTCAGGGTGCCCGTCTCCCTGCCCTGTAACACCATCTTCCCTTCCCCTCTGGCGCTCCTCTAGTGTGTTCTTTCACACTCAGAGTGTGCTCTGCCTTTATGAGGCAGATGGCAAAAGCCATTTGGAGCATACAGATTTGGGTGTCCCAGGGTGCCTCTCATTCTGCCTAACTGATTGAGGTTGTTTTCTCTGATCAGGACTCATTTCACTTCTCTACTGCTCTGCCTCCACTGGCTCCTCACCCAGAGGCAGGAATCCCCCAGGAGGAATAAGCCCTCAGTGGGGATCTGAGCAGGTTCCTGCTGTTTGAGGCAGGACCTTGTCTTCAGCCCTGGCAGGTCAGGGCTGGGGAGGGACTGACCTTCAGGTAAACTAAAGGAGCAGACAGAGCAGAATAGAATAGAGGCCTGTGGGGGGTACCCCAACTCCTTGGGGACAATATTGTGTGTCCTGATGCTTCTCCATGACACCTGCTCACACTGAGGGGCATAGGACCACAAGCAGGTGCTGGCCTGTCCTTCATGGGGGGCCTGGGTCTGGGCCTCTGACCTGGGAAGTCACTGGGTGATGAGGAGGAGGGAAGAGCAGTTTGCAGCCGGGACCAGGTGCTGGGAATGAAGGGGTCCAGTGTTTTGAGCAGAGTGGGTCTGGGGTGTGGGTTCCACGGGGTGGGAAGGGAAGGGAGGATGTTTTTTCCCAATAAACCTCTTGGTCTCTAGCAGCACAGAGGCTCAGCAGCCCTGAGAGTAGCCAGGTGTGTCCTTGGTCTCAGGGCCTAAGGAGTCACCAGAAGGGCCCTGCTCCTGCTGGTGGGGGTCCCTGGGCCCTTCTCCCCCCTGAGCCCAGAGCTCCTGGCTGCCCTGCTCCTCTGTGTGGCCCTGGCTGCCCTGCTCCTCTGTGTGGCCCTGGCTGCCTCTTGCCCTGTTTCTCCCCAGCCCTGAGGAGATGGCGCCTGCTCTTGTCCCAGCTCTGTGCTCCTTGGGGACAATAGCATTAGGCTTGTCCCAGCTCTGCCTCCTCCCCTCCCTGCTGCTCCTCCTCCAGCTGCTCCCCGGGGTCCAAACGTGAGTGTGATGACCGAAGGGCATGATGGCTCAGAGTAGGATCTCTATGAACCCATGCAGAAGTGTGAAGGAGTCCTTGAGCCCTCAGTGGCTTTTTCAGGCTTTTATTGGGATTTTCAGGCTCTTACTGGGCACACCCCTGCCTGCCATGTGCCTGGGGGCCAGGAGGCTGGCAGGCCTCATAGCTCCCGGTGAATCTTCACTTTTTTTTTTTTGCTCCCCACAGCAGTGTATTTCAGTCAATCTGCCACTCTGGTGGATCTCTGGTGGATCCTCTCACCCCCCACCCCTTTCCTCATCGCAGGCCTTACCCCAGCTCTTGTATGCATAAATAAATAAATCTTTAAAAAAAAAAAGAAAAAGAATCTTCACTCTTTCTGGGTGCTCCAGCATTCTCTCATGGTCTTGTTCTCTCACTTCTGGTCGTTTTCCATTCTGCGACACCGCCCTTACAAGCCCCGTCTCAGCACAGGTGCACCCACCTGCGCATGCCCACACCCTTCTCAGGTGCCCGCCATCAGACATGCATTCAGGACCGCAGGGATCCATCATCAATCCTAATGGTGGAAGAGCAGAAAAGCCTGACAATCATTTACCCTACAGTGTCCCTCCGTGTTCTGTGGAAGTGGAAACTGTCCAAAGTAATGTTGAAACTGATGGTGAAGGGGAAAGCAATGAAACAACTGATGCAGTAAAAGGGCCCATCACACCCGCCTGGCACAATTAGCACGTTTACCATCTTACCATTTGCAAGTTCCCCTCTGAGCAATTTATGACTTGACTCTTTTTTTTTAAAGATTTTTATTTTATTTATACAAGAACTGGGGTACAGGCCAGATGCGCGGGAGGGTGAGAGGATTCTCCAGAGACAGAGCGCGGAACAGAACAGGCAGACTGACGAAATACTCTGCTGAGGGGAGCAGGGGGCGAGACAGGAGAGGTCTGCTCGCCAGGTGGGTTGCTCCAAGGCTGGCGGGGATCAAAGCGGCACTGTAGTGTCTGCGGACAACTTCACAGCGCTGCGATCAACCGCCTGAGCCACCAGGGAGGCCCTGGTCTCTATCTTAACTGGGCCTCATTCCAAAAGAAAGGAGTCAAGTGGCTGGCTCCTTCCCCCTCCCATAGCACAGATCCTTGTCTAACCACCCCCCCCCCCGCCTTTGTCTAAACAGCCCTGTGCTCTACCAAATGGCCTGTGCACTACAAAAAAAATGAAATCTGTCAAATTTATCAGTGTAATGAATGCTGAAATTCCTGAGTATAAATGGAAATCTTTGTGTATGTTGGTGGCCCAGATCTTAGGGGGAGACTCTCCTGTCTGGTGTCCACTAGTGTGATAATAATGAAACCTGTACCCACCTGTCCTTGGAGTGCCCTTTGTTCCTTTCTAGCCTGGCAAAATAGTTTTCGAGTAGGTAGGGCCCTGGGGTCTGGAGCTCTTCCTTCAGGAATGATGGCTGTGTGGGGGGACCCTGGCTCTAGAAAAATTGGGGTACTTCCCAGGGGAGGGAGAGGGATCGAAACAGAAGAGGGAAGAACACAAAGGACAATGCTGATGGTGCGTGGGTGAACTGGTGGTGGGAATTTTAAGGGGACTACACCTGAGAGTGTTACAGGGCAGGGAGAGGGGCACCCCAGAACCCCCAAACCTGCCTGCTCTAAATAGGTTCTGCCATCTGCCTCATCAACACAAAACATATAAGACTTTAATGGAAAGGAGCTTTAATACAATTAGTAAACAATACAGAAAAGACAAAGACTATAATTTCTCAATCAAGCACCTAAAGCTACCCGTCCCCTCGTGGGTAAAAGTTCATCCAAACAGGATTGGCCTCGAGCAAGGCCTGAAAGCCTGCCCCAAGTCTAAGGCACCTTCTGGTGGGGACCCACAGAAAAGGATCAGAAACAACCAAACAAGTCTGGAAGGAAAAGAGCAAAATCAAAATCAAGACAAAAAATACCACTGTCACCTCCCCATGAGTCTCACCCACATCTGTTTCAACCAGTCCACGACCAAAAGGCAAGCACAGTTTTTTCACAGTTCTCTCTGCTCCATGTGCCTCTTCCAGGTCTCCTTCTGGCTCTCTGTCCTGCTTCCTTCCTTCTCCAGTTTCCTCCTCCAGCTTCTGCTCCTCCCTGCTCAGCTCCACCCTACCTTGGGTGGGGCAGGGAACCTGGAACTTCCCCTTTTCGTGGGCACTACCCCGTTACAAGAGGAGAAAGCATACATTCCACAAAAATGTAGAATGATGTGGTAGATAGATAGATAGATAGATAGATAGATAGATAGATAGATAGATATAAAAGATGGGGGTGCTCTCCAAAAACTATTGTGATGACACAGTTAAGAGCAGTCTCTGAGCTGCAACAAGAGGGGGAGGGATGACCATTGCTCAGTCAGGGGTTATGATGTTTCAAAAAGTGAACTATCAAAAATGTGAACATACCTATCCCCTCATTTTTTACTTTTGATTTATTTGTATCAAACACTTGTCAGTTAACTTAGGGGGAAGAAACAGACACCTTATAAGGGAAAACCAATCAGGTTAACTTCAGACTTCTCTGAAGAAACAATAACAATAATAACAGTACGAAACAATAAAGCAAAAACAGACAATTATAAATGAGAGACATCCTACAGGGGAGGAGGAGGGAGAGGGATCAGAGGGAGGGAGGGAGGAGCACAGGGGACTGTGGTGATGGTGCACGGATACATCGGTGAAGGAAATTCTATGGGGACTACACCTGAGGGTGGGGGAGCAAATATTTTTTTTTAAAAATGAACAATGTTGTAAAAAATAAAAAAAAATTAAAAATTAAAAAGAAAAGAAACACTTGTCAGTTACTAATTCATTTAACTCCACCAATATTTGTATGTTATGTGCTTGGTGCTGTGTACAAAACAGAGACATTCCCTAACTTCAGAGAGCTGCTTTCATGCAGGAGACAGTGAATAATAAAGACAAGAAACCCACCCCATCCTGTAGAGGGGTTGAGGGGAGGGACAGGCAGGGAGCAGGTGGGGCAGCAAGAAAGGGGGGTATGGGGGCAGCTGTGTCCATCAAGGGGGTCAGTGCAGAAGGTGGGATGGAAGCAAAGCCCTGGGAAGGGGATGTTCTGGAGTGAGGTTCCCATGGAAGGAACATCCTGTGGGGGGCTGGCTGGTGCCCGGGGTGCAAGGGCAGAGGGGATGAGGATCAGCTAGAGCAGAGGGAAAGGGAGGGACACAGGAGTGGGTGTCATAGGCCTGGGAAGGGGCCACCTTGTGAGGATGGGGGTGACTGTGGGGTTGGGGCGCCCCTGCCAGGCTGTGAACAGACCAGGGCCTGGTTCAGCTCCCAGGTGGCAGGAGAGACTAGTCTGTGTGTCTCCAGGTGAGAGAGGAGGGGCTCAGGTCAAGCTGGGTGAGAAGTGGCTCTTTGGAGGTGCAGGGGGCTCCCAAGGACAGCACAGTCCTGTCCTGTCTTCCTAGGCCTCATCATCAGGTGAAGGGCCCTGACTGGGGAGCAGGCTGGGTGAAGCTTTTTCTTCTTCTTCTTCTCTCTCTCTCTTTTTTTTTTAAAGATTTATTTATTTATTTATACAAGCACTGGGTACAGTCAAAAGCACGGGAGGGTGAGAGCCAGAGCGGGGAGCAGAGCAGGCAGACTGACGAAGTACACAGCTGAGGGGAGCAGGGGGCAGCAGGAGAGGTCTGCGTGCCATGTGGGACCCTCCTCCGGTGGCCGGGGAGCAGCCGGGGATCAAATCAGTGCTGCAGAGGCTGTGGGCAGCTTGGCAACCCAGCGCTCAACTGCTGCGCCACCGGGGAGGCCCTCCTCTTCTTTTTTTAATTGAGGTAACATTAATTTACACACTGCATAGATGTGAGGTGTAGAGCTTCTCATCAGGCAACTGTATATTTCACACATACCCATTAGCAAAAGTCCAATCACAATCCTTCACCAAGATATTCCCTCTACCCTCCGTCTCCTCTGGTCACTGCCATTTTGTTGTGGTTGTTGATTGCTTTTTTCCCTTCATAGTCCACAAATAAGTACAATCCTATGTTTTCTGTCTTTCTCAATTTGACATAGCATAATTCCCTGAAATTCTATCCACATTGTTGAAAATGGCGAGATTTCTTCTTTTTGCAGTATCTGAGTACTATTCCATTATGTGTGTGTATGATGTATGTAAATCACATTTTGTTAATCCTTTCATCTGTTCTTTAGAACTTGGGTTGTTCCCTATTTTGGCTATTGTAAATAGCACTGCAATGAAAATAGGGGCCCTGTCTCGTTTTGAATAAGTGTTTTCTTATTCATCAGGTCAATATCCAGAGGTGGAAATCCTGCATCATATTGCAATTCTTTTTTATTTTCTTGAGAACCACCGTATTGTTTTTCCAAATGGCTGTACCAATTACATCCAACCATTAGTGCAAAGGGTCCTTTAACCCTTGTTCCTCACAGAATTTATTTCTTGACTTTTGATAATAGACATTTTTACTGGTGTGAGCAGAAATCTAATTGATTTTTTCAAATGTTGACCCATCCTTGTGTTGCTGAGATAAACCTCACTCTGTCATGGTGTGTGATCCTTTTTCATGTGTGATTGAATTTGGTTTGCTAAGGTCTTGTTGAGGATGTTTGCATCTATGTTCATCAGGGATTAGTCTGTAGCTTTCTTTTTGTGTGATGTCCTTCTCTGCTTTTGGTATCAAGGGAATGTTGGGCTCATGAGATGTGATGGCAGCATTCCCTCTTCCTCTGTGTTTTTGAAGAGTTGAGAAGTCAGGTGTTAGTTCATCTTTAAAGAGTTTGTAGAAGTCACTGAAAATGTCTGGTCCTGGACTTTGTTTTTCAGGAAACTTTTGATTCATGTTTTAGTGTCTTTGCTTGTAGTTGCTTTGTTCTGAATCTTCCTGACTCAGTCTCAGAAGGTTTGTATACTTCTAAGAATTTGTCACTTTCTTCCAGGTTATTTGAGGTCATTCAATTTATTGACATATAGGTATTTGGAATTATGCCATATAGATATTTGGTATTATGATCTTTTGTATCCTAATGTGTCTGTTGTAACTTCTCCCCTTTTGTTTCTTATTCTATTAGTTTTTTTTTCCTTTTTTCCTCCTTGAAAGTGTAGTAAAATATTTGTCTGTTTTGTTTATTTTTTTCAAAGAACCATATTTTGGTTTCATTGATTTTTTTGTCTCTCTTTGATTTCTTTGTTATTTATTTCTGCTTTAATATTTTTTTCCTTCGACTGTCTCTTGGTTTCATTTGTTCTTTCTAGCTGTTTAGATTCTTTACCTGAGCTCTGTCTTGACTCTAGGTGTGGCCTGTATTGCTCTGTATTGCCCTCTTAGTGCTGCTTGTGCTGTGTCATTTGTCTCAAGGTATTTTAAAATTTCTTGGTTGCTTTCCTTCTTAACCCAAGAGTGATTTGGTAGAGTGTCGTTCAATCTTCACATGTTATTTTTCCCCCTGGTTTCTTTTTATGGTTGATTTGAGTTTGATACCATTGTGATCAGAGAGATACTTGATGATTTCAGTCATCATGAATTTATGACACTTGTTAGATGACCCAACAAGTGATGTATTCTGGAGGCTATTCCAGGTGCACCTGACAAGAATATTATTTAGCTTTTTGGAGTATAAATATTCAGCCCAGATGGTCTAATTTCTCACTTAAAGTTATAGTTTCCCGGAGTTCTGTAGGGTGATGTGTCCTTGATGAAAGTGGAGTGTTGAATTTCTTTACCACTGTTGTGTTGCTGCCAATATCTGTTTTCAGATGTGTTAATAGTTGCCTTATGTATTTTGCTGCTCCTTTGCTTGGTGCATGTGTATTGATGAGTGTTATGTCTTCCTGATGTAGGATTCCTTAATCGTATGATGTTCATCTCTGTCTCTTGTTACCTTTTTTTCTGGAAGCTTATTTTATCTTATATGGCAGCCCCTGCAAATTTGGGGGTGCCCCATTTTCTTGTGTTTTTCCCAAGAACTGTTTTGATCCAGTCTCCTGGAGACAGCATAAAGTTGGGTTTTATTTTTTGGTACAACCAGTCACTCTGTGTCTTTCTCTTTGGTGAGTTCAATTCATTTGCATAAAGGATGATGACATGATGACTTACTACTGCCCTTTTGTCTTTAGTCAAATCCAGCCCAGAAATGTGTGGTATCTGGAGAGGGTGGTGAGGGCTCCAGGGAACCTGCCTCATAGGTTCCCCAGTCAGATTGCAGGATGGTGTCAGGCGAGAGGCCCAGACATTAACCAGGCAGCTGGGGTTCAGACCTGGACACTGCCATAACCCCTCAGGCTCCATGTCCTTGTTTCTGAAGGGGAATGTGGGGGAGGGGTGTCAGGATAGTATCAATTCCCAATTCACAGAGTGCTGGAGAAGAATCCCCGAGGTGACACAGAGAAAGTAACTGCTGAGGTATGTAGCCGGCCTTCAGTCAGCACCCTGAGCCACTTCTGTTCCTGTGCCCACCTCTGGCTTTTGAGACCCAACTCCCATGTCCCCTTCCTGCTGAGGAAGGAACCTCCCTGGCTCTGTGTTGGCCCCCTCCGAGGCAACTACTGCAGCCCTTGTCTCCTCACACACCCCAGGCTGCAGGACCTCCAGGGCGGGGTCACGTGGTTCTCTGTGACCCCAGCACCCTGTGGAGTATGTTCCTGGGCAACAGCATGCATTGGGCTTGGGGACCCCAAATGCCTGACTGCAAGTCTGCGCCATCAGAGTCACCTGGGGTGTATTTAGAGAGAAGTTCCCAGGCCTGTCCCCAGAGGCAGAGAGTGGGCTCTGGCTGCCCAGGGCTGGGGAAGGGAAGATCCTTCCACACTGATCACAGCCCTTCAGATCCACCAACATCTCATCCCCATCGCAGCCTCCTGAGACCCAGAGCAGGAGCCCTGAGCACGGACCCTCCTGCTGCCTCTCCCTCAGAGACTGTGCGAATTGCCAGATCTTTGTTTAATGTGCAAAGGATGAAGTGATTGGTACAAACTATTAAAAAATTTAAGGCAATAAAGTGATCAGTGTCTGTTTTCTTACAAGAAATAGTGGAGACTGAATAAGTCACGTGACAGTCAAGGTCCTGATAGCAATGAGCTGTCAGACAAGGATTCCACATCCCCTGAAGTGTCTTTCAAAATAAACCTGATTTAAAAAAATTATTCCTAGTGTTTTAAGATTCCATTTAATGTTGCTGTTCATTTTTTTTTCACATTATCCTCAGAGCGGTGTCTGCAGGATCACGGCACAGAGGGACTGTCAGCAGCCTGGGGCTGTGAGCAGGGTTGACTCTGACCCACCTGTAGGGAGTGGGGCCCTGGAGCCCCAGAATCAGTCCAAGGGCTGGTCCTCCAGGGAGGCACAGGCCTTGCTCTGCCCTCCTCTTGGCTCCCTGAATCTCCCAGACACCCCAGCATTGGGGAACTGAACGGGGATGTTCCGGATGAGGAAGGGGACTCCCCTTAACTATTATCTCCCCCATCTCCCTGCCATCTCCAGCATCAAGACAAAACATGGAAGACCTTTCATGGAAAGGATTTTTAATACAGTTAGTGTGCAACAAAGACAAATGAAAGAATAAAGTTTCCAAATCAAGCACCAAAGTCACCATCCCTTGTGGGTAAATGTTCAGCCAAACAGGGTTGGCCCAAGCAGGGCCTGAAAGCCTGTCACAGTCTAAAGCACCTCCTGGCGGGACCCATAGAAAAGGGGGGACAGGGCTGTCAAGTCTGGAAGGAAAAGAGCAAAATCAAGATAGAAGCTGCCATTGTCACCTCCCATGGATTTCTCACCCATGTCTGTGTCACCCAGTCCAAGGCCAAGAAGCAAGTTCAGCTTCTTCACGTGTCTCTGCCCCATGCACCTCCCCCAGGTCTCCTTCTGGTTCCATCCTGCTTCCTCCCTCCTCAGCCTCCTCTCAAGCTTCCTCTCCCTGCTCAGCTCCACCCTTCTTGGGTGGGGCATGAACCCAGATCCTCCCTTGGGGGCCCCCCTGTTACAGTCCTCTCCGTCACCAGCATGTGCATATGTGTGGGTGACACCTGCCCTGCAAGGACAGGCAAGGCCCCAGATGTGCGCAGTTCCCTGGGCAGTTACAGGCCAGCACTGCTGCATCCCCCAGGGGAGACAGACGCTCCAGCTCCCCAGTGAGAGCCTATGTCACCCACACAGACCTTCCCCCTCAGTGTCCCCCGTGTGGCCCCTTCCCTGCCCGGTCCTCTCTGGCTCCCCCTGCACCCCTTTCCACCTCTGTCCCCTAAAGTCCCCATTTCCATCCTCTGCTCTATTTTCCAGGAGCTTCCCCATCTTCCTAGCCAGTGCCCTGGGGGCTCTCCTAGGCCCCTCCCCTCCTCCAAAGGATGGAGAATGTAAGGTGATTCCCAGGAGGAGGGGCTTTCGTCCTTGGAAGCAGAGGCAGAAACAAATTACAGGGACCCTGGAATCTAAGTTTTCATATAAAGAGACTGAGGCAATCTATATATTTGGGGATTTGCCCAGAACCTAGGAACCAATTATGTCCTGGAGACCACTGCAGACTAAAAATAAGGACACTGAAACTGACGCAGACTTGGGCGCTCCCTTGTGTGCAGATCCCTGTCCTGCCACTGGAGGCCCAGGGAGCCTGGCGAGGGCCTGGCTGAGCAGGAGAAAGGGCAGCTCTGATCTCCTGTGCTCAGCGCTGTGGCCACACGGGGGCGCTGCCGCGCTGCTCCGGATTCTGGTGGAGCAGCCAGGTCGGGGCGGGGGGCTGAGGTGGGCAGAGTTGGGGGTGCTGGAGGGCGGCGTCCTGGGGTGAGATGCTCTGTGAGGAGTCAGAGAAGCAGGGCTCAGAAGAGAGGAGACTCCGGAGCCTGCCCTGTGTGTGAGGTTTCCGTCTTTTCTCCCCAGAACTCCTCTCTCCAGTCCCTGGACAGTGATACCTGGGAGAATCGGAAAAGAGAAAATTTTTTTCTTCTACAACCTATTCAATATTGAGGGCATTTTTAAAAAAATAATATTTAGGGCCTCCCTGGTGGCTCAAGGAGCTAAGACATAGCACTATGAAGCTCTCCGCAGCCACTACGGCGTGAGTTTGATCCCCAGCCAGGGAGCTGCCCATATGGCACGTCAGACCTCTCCTGTCTCGCCCGCTCCTCCCCTCAGCAGTGCATTTCAGTACATCTGCCTGTTCAGCTCCCCACCCTATCTCTGGTGAATCCTCTCACCTCCACATTTCTGGCCTGCACCCCAGTTCTTGTATGCATAAATAAATCTTTATAAAAAAATAAATTGATCTTAAAAATAACATTTAAAGAATACTATCAGATTTATAGAAAAGTTGCAAAGGCAGTACAGGTCTTGTTTATCCCACACCATTTCCATGTTGTTAACATCCTACATGAATACTTTTATTTTTTTACAACTAATGCAGCTATGTTGACATAATTACTAAATGCCATCTTTGCTACTGTCATTTTATGCTCCATAATCCCATCCAGTTCGCCTGGATGACAGTTTCTCAGATTTTCCTTGTTTTTATAACATTGACACTGGTGAGGAGTGATGTTTGGGAGAGGTGTTGGGGTCACAGATGAGGGTTCTTGGGTTACCTCTAAGAAAAGCGTCACCAGAGTCCTCCTTTCAGTAGCGTGTGGGCACACACACACACACACACAAGGAAAGAAGATGATGCTTGCGCAGACACCAGCAGGCAGGAGGAGCTGCCCCTGGAGAGGGTGGGTGTGTGAGGAGAAGCCTGTTAGTAGAGGCTCATTAGAACTCTGTTAGTGTGTGTGGTGTGGAATTACACATTTTAAAAGATGTGAAGCTGTACTCCAAAGATTTATACAGTGTTATAAAGTAGTGTAACACACACACACACACACACATATATATTAATTATTGCTTTTGGGTATTTTGCTTACATAACTGCTAAAAGCCATGATCCATTACGGAGGTCTTACTATGTGGGCCTCTTAGTTGAATCATAGTCTCTGGTATACTATCAGCTTTCCAATCCTCAGATATGGAGGAAATTTCTAATTCTGTTTATACCACAGCTAGGTCATGGGTAAGAAAATGTTTACTCCTCCGTTGATCTATGTAGCCAATATCTGCATCAATAATATAGAAAATCCTTGAATTTCCTCAAATTATGTCCTGGAAAATGTTCCTCAAATTATGTTCCCTGCAGTTATGTCATTGTTTTCCTTTCCTTTCCAGTCTGATTTGGCTAATTTTAATGCCATTCCAAAAGGGAACTTTGGGAGAGAAAGAAATAGATGAGATAGTAATAAATCACTCCTTGAGTCTTGTAGCCCTAGGAAAATCAAGTGTCCTCTGTGGTGGCGAAAAGAGATGATTTCCCGATGCAGGAGCACTCACAGTGTAATGGAAATGCAGGGTTGGATTGCCTTGGGTTTGATCCCTAGCACATTTTGGAACAGGGCCCGAGTCCTGTGTCATAAGCCTATATACCTGACCTGGGACCTGGGTTCCACGGAGGACAATGGACTTGTGACTCATGCATGCACACTTCTCTGCCCCACTGGGGGCATTTTGTGGCACCAC
Organism: Talpa europaea; assembly: GCF_964194135.1. Lineage (NCBI taxonomy): Eukaryota > Metazoa > Chordata > Mammalia > Eulipotyphla > Talpidae > Talpa > Talpa europaea. The sequence continues at coordinate 125,528,780 of NC_140068.1, read as the reverse complement.
CCTTGTAGAGATTTGGGCCCAAGACCTGTTTCCTGAGGTGAGGTTCCCCAAACTGTGTTTGCATGGAATAGCTGTGAGCCATCCACAAACTTCCACAATGGAGTTTCCCTTCATGTATTTAAGTTTCATTCTATTGAGTAGTGATTTGTGGACTAGACAGTGTAGCAGAAGTACACTGAAGCAAGTTGATTAAGAGTGGATAAATGAATAAAGTGTAACAGAATTAGCTGATTGATTTATTCTCAAAATGTTTATACTTCTGTTAGTTTATGCTCTAGTTTGAGTTACCATGTTTATCCCTTCATCATATTGCTCTGTTAGTATTGTTGGTAGAGTTAAGTTAGCATTGCTAGTATTTAGTGAGGTTAGTGAATACTTTTTGAGTACTATTAATGCTAGATTAATAGTACATTTGTTAATATCGTAGGAGAGTCAGTTGTCAGCAGAGGTAGCGCAAGGGCTGGGAGCACAGTCAGGGCTGGTGAGTGTAGTCAGCGTAGTCCAAGTGCATAGGCGCTATACATAGGGCACCTCCCTGCTGACCTCTGCAGGATTCAGAGGGAAGCAAGCCACTCCTGGGGAGTGGGAGGGGACCCTGACCCAGGCGACCCTGAGCTGGTCCTCAGCCTGCCCCTGCCCACTGCCCACAGGGGCACCCAGGAGCCCCAGGTACGCACACCTGTCAGGTGTGTTCACTCTATGGTGGGTGCCTGGTGTGCACTGTGTGTCACTCCCGCCTGGAGCCATGCACCGGCCGCCCGCCCCTCTGGCCACCCCCACTCTGCTGTCAGGTGCCTGTCCCTCACCCCAGCAGTGAGGCGACACCTGTCTTACCTCAAGAGCAGCTCCCTTGCTCTTTTAAGTGATTCGATGATTCGAGAATGTCTCCTGTGCACATTTTATTCAGAGGCCTCTCTGGCCAGCGTGCTGCCAGGGTCGGCAGGGCTTCAGAGGACAGCACTGCAGGTCTTGTCCTGAGGGACAGCCCGTGTCCCCGCGGACTGTGGGGCCAGCCCCACCTGGGTATTGGACACCAGCCAGCGCTGCCCAGACACCAAACCCTGCCTGCCCGCAGGCCCTGCCCTGCACCCCACCTTCTCCCTGTGGGGACCACGGCCTGGCCCTCGGGGCACAGCCCCTGCTCACCTCAGTGAGCACCGAGAATGGGAACCCCAGGTCCTCCCGGACCCAGCAGGCGAGCATGGGGGTGCAGAGAGAAGCCCTCCCTGCTGCAGGACACAAAGGGAGAGCGACTGGCCAGCTGGTGCGGAGGCGGCGGCCTATGAAGAGGGTTTTCCAAGAGGGAAATCAGCATGAGGAAAAGCACTCAAAAAAAGTACAAGTTTATCTTCAGTTATTTTGCTTAGAAATAAGCACATTTTCAAAGTTTGTAAGAAGTAATGTGATCAGCGCACGGCCCTGCTCTGACTTTCTTTCCAGGCGAGGCCAGGGCCTGTGGCCGCCGCCAGGGGCTGTTGGGCAGGGAGGCGCCCACGGGCGGTCACTGGGCAGCCCCGGGCTCGCAGGCCCTCTCTGGGGGCTGGGGATGTGGCTCGTTGGGCTGCTGGGTAGGGTTCCCAGTTTCCCTGCTGTGGCAATCAAACGTCCTGGTAGTTTCACGCTTTTCCTGGGGAGACCCTGATGAATGGAAAGCAGCAACCCCAGGTGGACGTGGGGCCGGCACAGGGTGCACCCCACCTGTGAGCAGGCTGTTAGGCCGCAACTCAGCTGACAGGCTCCGACCTGCCCTACCCATGTGCAGCGACGTTTATGTGCGCGATTCCTTGGTGGCCCTATGAGCGGGACCCTACTATCACCCTGCAGTTGCCCCGAAAGCCTGCATGATGGTGAAGGACCTGGAGGCAAGACCTCCCTTCTGACCTGGTCTAACGCCCCCTCTGCTCCCTGGCACTCCCTCTGTGCCCTAGCACTCCCTCTGCGCCCTGGCACCCTCCCTTCGCCCAGGCACACCCCCTCTGTGCCCTGGTACCCCCTCTGTGTCCTGGCACACCCCCCTCTGTGCCCTGGCGAACCCCCTCCGCGCCCTGGCGCCCCCTCTTCCCCGGGAGCCTCCACTCTCTCCGCCTGCAGCTGGTGGGCCCTGGGCCTTGGGCTGGCCTGAGTGGTATGGCAGGGTCTGGCATCTGACCTGCATTGAATAAACGCAAACCCATCACCCTCGCACACACTGTGCCCCAGAGGAAGTAAGGAAGGAAGGCGGTACCCTGGGACTTGCCTGCCAGGGCTAATTGTTCTGAGCTGGCTCCTCCCACTGGGTGCTCAGCCTGGGGAGGAGGGTGGCCCCAGCCTGGGGAGGAGGAGGTTCTCCTCTTAATAACTTGGCGGGGGGGGGTGGGGTGGGGGGGGCTGGTGAAGATGCTACCTCCATGTGGTGGCCTTGGAAGTTGTGCCCACGCTTCACTCGCTTGATTCCAGAGGGGGTTTAAATGATAAAAGAAGCCTCTCTCGCAGGGCCTCTAAGGGTCCAAACTGTAGAATCCCCCAGGGAGAGGGAGCAGAGAGGCCTCTGGCTCCCCTGAGGCCCACCCCCAGGGCCCTCAGCACTCTGGGGAAGGCACATCTGAGGTAACCAGCAGGCCTGGGGTACTGGACCCTCCCCTGCACGGAGCCCACGCCCAGGGCCCGTGGGTCTGGGAGTGGTTCTGAGAGCAGGTCTAAACAGACCATCGGGCACCCCCTCACCCTGTTCAGAGGCGGGGTTTGCACTGCTGGAGCTGGATCCAGACTTTGTCCACACTGTGCTCTGATGAATAACTGTCATCTATGAAACTTCTGAAGAAACACAGGAGTTTTATAATCATTCCCTTTTTCATACCGAACCCAGTGATGCTCCGTGCGGGGCTTCAAGTGTGAGTCTTAGAATTTCCTTCCATGGACCGGGAAGACCTCCTCCTGAAGGCCCGTCTGGAGCGGCGCCTCTACCCTTACGGGTAGAGATTCCACCCCTCCTGTAACTGCCGAGTCCCTGGAGTACCCCCACGAGAAAGCTCCTGGCTGGGCTTCCTCTGCTGACTGCCCCGTCCCCAGCGAGCACAACACACCCTGGCCCCCAGACCCCGGCCTGGGTCCGCGGGGTGGCAGCCCCCACAGCTCGCCAGGGCTCCCCCTGGACTCCTGCTTCCCCTTCCCTGCCTCACAGACCTGCCCCTGCCTGGGCGGCCCTCCCACCCCTGGGCCTGGTGCACCCCACATGCCCCAATCCCTGGGCTCCGGCCACGTTGTGCTGGGGCCCGCCATGGAATGAGCAGAGCCCCAACTCAGCCGCCCCAGGAAATGGCCGGCCGGGACCATGCACCACCATGCCAAGGGGGCAGGTCACTTTGCCTAGACTGAGGTGACTTCAGCACATCTGGTCAGCGTGAGAGTGACCACCGATGACAGTTTCCGGCACCCCTGCCCGACCCCTGTGCGGGATGAAGGGGCTGACCGCGTGGGCGTGAGGAAGTGTCCCAGCGACCGCGTGGGAAAGAGGAAGGAGGGATTCTGGAAGGTACTTCCGGGTGAGGATTTGAACATCTCAAAGTATCTGTGAGCTTGTCTTGGTGGAGACGGATACACAGATGCCGACTTGTAGCTGATGGTGCACCCGCACCCAGGGGCGCCCGCCTGAGTGAGAGCAGGCCGTTGTGCTGGGGACGAGGGCGCGTGCCAGGGTGAGGACGCGGGCCAGAGTGGTGCTGCGGGGATGGCACGGGCGCCTGGGGCTGGTCGGGCAGTGGAGGCTGGGGTCTGGGGAGTGGGGAGGACAGCCTGGGGCGCAGAGAGGTCTTGAGGCCAGTCCTGGGCCTGCACGTGCTCCCAGGGCCGGGTCTGGAAGCCTGGGGAAGCCTGCTCTGGCCGGCCAGCTCGGGATGCAGCTGGGGCGCACGTCTGCCATGGCCGTGCTGCCTCTTGGAGGTGACGTTTTCCAGCCTCTCCTCCATCGCACCTCTGCCGGGGCGAGGGGCCCCTCGGATGTCAGCACACCTGAGCCGGGCGCCCCCCCCAGGCTCCTCAGGCCAAACCTCAGGCTGGTCGCCTGCTGGCACGTGAGTGCTGGGGTGACCTTGTGAGGCTTGCGTGCCAGCGCCCTTTGCCGGCCACCCTCACATGGCAGCGCTGATGGGGTGGGTAGCCTGGGCATCCCCAGGTCCCACTGTACCCTGTGCTCTCACCTGCTGGAACCCGCCCACCTGCCTGCTCGCCTGCTCCCTGGGTGCCTGCACTGCTCTCCACCCCTGGCTGCAGCATGCCAGGCAAAGAGTGGGGGCCCAGTGTGAAGACCTCATGGAAGAAGCCTGCCCACAGGCCGGGGTGCAGCTTGTTATCTTCCCCACCTCTAGCAGTGAGAAAGACGGTGATGGAGAGGGGCTAAGGCCAGCCAAGGCCGCAGCCGCAGGGCGCGTGCTGCCCGCGAGGAACAGGAGAGCTGGGGGGTGGGCCATCAGGGGGCCAACTCGGGTGGAGCATAGTGGACTCCACCCTGCCCAGGACCCTGCCCGGGACCCCATCCAGGAGCCTGGACACTCTTCCCCGCAGCCTCGCCCCCATGAACTCAGGTTTCCTGGTGCCGCGGGCACTCCAAGACCCGGTGGTGCCAGCTAGAGCTTGCAGCGGCTCCTCACCCAGTGCCCCAAAATGCACCTGTGTGTGTGCAACCGCCCGTGCCCCTGAGCGTGTTCACAGCGGGCACTCATGCATGCGCCGTGCCCTGGCCGTCTTCTGTCTGCAAGTTTTCTGAAAAATATACACACGGATAACATTATTTTGGAAAATAAGTTATTAAGTCAAGCACAAGTGCGTTGTGAGGCAGTGCCCCCCCATGCAGCGGCCTCTGGTCCTGCTGGTAAGAGGGGGGCGGGGGCACGTGGAGGGCTCCGCTCAGGCCTTTCCAGGCTGAGATGCTGCGTTTTCCTTGAGTTGGGAGACGCCCTCGGCGCAGGTGCTCTGGTCGCTGGAAGTTGGCCTAGGTGGGGGTCTCACCGCATGGGTGCGTGGATGTGCTCTCGTGGGCACACCTGAAACTGCAGTGTGAAGCGGAAGGCCGCTGGCACCCGTCTGTCCTCAGGATGGGCTCCTGGGTACCTGCTCCCTAGATTTTCAAGAAACACCCATTTGTTTGAGTCAGTCCAGTTCAGCATCTCCGGGGCCATCCTAAGCTACGTTTTAAAAAAGTTTTCCAAAGAACTGCTTGGGTCCCAGGGGTGCTGCCCGTGCCTGAGCCCCCTGGGCAGCGGGGAGTCTCAAAAGTTTGCTTTTGCTGCTTATTAACTCGGTTGGCAAATCGTGGAAGAATACCTGGGAGGAGGATTCCCCGAAGGCCAGGCCCCAGGAGACCTGGGTTGCTGAAAGGTGGAGCGTGTTCCAGTCACGTCACCCGCAGAAGATGGCCAGTCGCAGCTCACAGGAGGGAGCCAGGGCCGGTGTGCGGGGTGGAGGGCAGCAGGGCCGAGCCGGCAGCAGGGAGGACCGTGGGCACCATGTGCCGGGGAGATGGACAGGTAGGCCCAGGGCTCAGAAGGCCACCAGGAGAGGTGTGTTTGGAGCCAGAGGCCATGCCTGTGGGCGAGGGGCTGCGAGCCTGAGGCTGCAGGCCCTGCGGATGCTCTGTCCAGGTGGGATCGCTGCCCTGTGGTCCCTGGAGAGCAGCAGGGAGGCCCTAGCCCAGAGGCGCCTGGTGGCCCTGGATGGCGGGAGGTCTGTGGTACTGGGGCCTGTTTATTTCCATAAAGGCTCCAGGGAAGCTGTGAAATGAGATGTGGGGCTGGCGCCTGGGAGGTTCTGTCTCGGGGCGGGTCTTGTTGGCTGAGCTCATTGTAAATCAGGTGATCCAGTCCCTGGAATAGCCAGGACTTGATGTCAGCCCCAAGCAGGTCTGCACCCCCACCCCCATCACCCCACCACCTGCTCGCACCTCCACCCCTGCCACCCCCCACCCCTGCCAACCCCCCACCCTGTCACCCTGGCACCCCGTCCTGCCGCAAAGGGCTAGGCCCAGCAGGTCCTTTTTCCCTTGTGTCCTTGACTGCGTTTGAGGGGGACTTTAGGTGACTCAGAAATGGGGCCAAATGCCCTGTGACCCAACCACATTGCCCATGCTGACCCCGTCAACCAGGTCCTGGTGGTCTCGGCATTTAAATTCTGCCTTTGTCCGGTCACTGCTCATGTCATGGAAGTGGGAGCAATGGCAGGAAAGGACCACGTTCCAAAGTGAATTGCATCACTCGCTGCCCTGTGGGGTCACGCTTCCCCTCAGCCTGGGCTCCTGGACTGGCCTGGGGTCAGCCTGCCCTGGGGCAGGGCCCAGGAACAGTAGTGAGCAGAGAAGGCCAGAGACTGTGGTCTGTGCTGTGCGCAGGAGCTAAGATGGGGTCAGAACAGAGACCCAGAGGTCTGGTGCCTCTGAGGAGGGTGGGGAGCGGCTGGGAGGGAGCAGGGCAGGCAGGCCCTAGGCACAGAGAGCAGACCCACACAGCAGGGCCAGCTCCTGGGCGCAGCCAGCAGGTGGAGCCAGGGGCCTTTTTCACTGCAGAGCTCCAGAGACCATGGCTCCTTAGCCCTGAACTGGCCGCTCCCTGCAGCCTCACGCCCAAGCCCCTCGCCAAAGCGTTTGCTTTGCGCTCTGGTTTCCAGCCTAGCAGAGGCCTCTGCTGTGGCAGCTGCTCTGTCCACTTTCCCAGGAGGAAGGACGGGTGTGCCTGGGGCGCAGGGAGACTGGAGCAGTCGGGTGGGAGGGGCGGCGCTCCTTGGGGGGATGCGGCATTTCCAGGGGGGTGTAGGTTAATTTGGGCAAGAGACCAAATAAAGCCACAGCCGGCTCAGGTGCAGCCTCTGCGGGAGAGGGGGGGAGGACGGGGTGATGCACCACCCATCGGGCTCCCTGGGAGACAGAGGGGGGCGGTGAAGGAGGGCCTCCGGGTACTTCAACTTCATCACTTTTCTACACAAAAAGTCTTGGAAGGTTTTGGAGAAGCGCCTGAAATAGTCTCTAGGGGGAGGGAGGGAGGTGGAAGGGCCTGCGGCTGGAGTCCTGGGCCTGGGCATTACAGAGGTGACATCACGCTCAGTCCTTGATGAGGGAAGCCCCTGATGGCAGGCGGATGCTGGCTTCATCCAGAACTAGGCTAGACCTTGAAAAAAAGGAGGGGTGACTTGTTGACTGGACACAAAGTCCGATCACTAAGCTGGTGTCCACCTGGGTGAGAAGGTACCAGTGGAGATGCAGGCTGGCTCAGCCCTGGCCACACAGACACACACAGACACACTCAGATGCTCAAGTGCCCGGAGGAGGTGTCCATAAACACTGAGGGCAGAACACAGTCTCCCGGGGCTGGGAGACGGGCCAGGTGTGACCTGTTTCCAGATGAGGGTCACCTGTGGGAGGAAAGGGCCCAGGCCCTTTCCAGGAAAACATAGCTATTAATTTTTTAAAGGTTTATTTATTTATGCATAAAGAACTGGGGTACAGGCCAAAGGTTGGGGGGGGGGAGAGGATTTACCAGAGACCAGAGACAGAGTGGGGAGTAGAACAGGCAGATCTACTGAAACACGCTGCTGAGGGGAGCAGCGGGGAGACAGAAGAGGTCTGTCTCGCCTTGTGGGTCACTCCCTGGCTGGGGATTGAACTCATGCCTTAGTGGCTGGGGACAGCTTCACAGTGCTGAGACTTAACCCTCGCGCCACCAGGGAGGCCCGGCTATTAATTGTATTTCCTGTGTTTGGCTCAGTGAGCCCCTTCTTACCTGGGGTGTTGAACCTGAAACTTCTAGATCTCAGAGAGCCTGGTGAGTGGAGCTTGCTGAGGCCCTCCCCCAACTCTTGGGCCCCTTTTGCCTAATGGGTTGAAACTACAGTGGTCTAAAAGCCAGGGGGAGCCGCGCACGTTCTTCCAGAAAGCTGTAGGGGAGACGGGAGTGCTCGAAGACAGTCTCTCATGTTCCAGATAGCATCGAGGATTTTCATGCCTTGTCCGCAGTGCTTTCCAAGGTCTCTTCCCCTCCGCAGGCGATGGAGCCCCCAAATGTGTCTGCTGTCACTGAGTTTCAGCTGCTGGGGTTCCAGAACCTTCTAGAGTGGCAGTCCCTGCTGTTTGCCATCTTTCTGTTCATCTACGTGCTCACGGTGGTGGGGAACGTCGTCATCATTGCCGTGGCGAGCCATGACCGGCGGCTGCACACGCCCATGTACACGTTCCTCAAGCACCTGTCCTTCCTGGAGGTCTGGGACACCTCCACCGTCGTGCCGCCGCTGCTCGCCGGCCTGCTGTCCCCGGGCCGTGCCATCTCCTTCCCCGCCTGCATGGCCCAGCTCTACTTCTTTGTGTTTTTCGGGGCCACCGAGTGCTTCCTCCTGGCCACGATGGCCTATGACCGCTACCTGGCCGTCTGCAGCCCCCTGAGCTACACCCTCCTGATGCGCCCCAGACCTGCGCCAAGCTGGTGGCCGTCTCCTGGGTGACCAGGGTGGGCACGGGGTCCTGCCCTGCCTGATGATCTTCAGGCTGGACTTCTGTGGCCCCAACCGGATCAACCACTTCTTCTGCGACCTGCCCCTCCATGCGGCTCTCCTGCTCCCGCGTCTACCTCACCGAGATGGTCGTCTTCGCCCTGTCCATCGCTGGCTGCGCGTGTGCCTCCTCCCCACCCTCGTGTCCCACGTCTTCATCGTGGCCGCCATCGTAAGGATCACCTCCGCCTCCGGCCCGCGAAGACCTTCTCCACGGCGGCTCCCACCTGGCCGTGGTCACCACCTACTCCGGGACCACGATCTCCATGTACGTGCGCCCCAATGCCCACCTGTCCCCTGAAATCAACAAGATCATTTCCGTCTTCTACACCGTGGTCCCCCCACTGCCGAACCCCAGCATCTACCATCTATGGTTTGAGGAACAAAGACTTCCAAGAGGCCTTGAGGAAAGTGATGACGAGGAGGGGCCGCATCTGCAGCCTCAGAGCGCAGGGCAGCTTCTCGCTCAGGTGCGGCCAGTGGGTGGGGCCAGGCGCGGCCCAGTGCGGTGGGGCCCTCGGCGGCGGGCGCTGCCCCGGCTGCCACAGGTGGGGGCTGCTCCCCGCCCCCCGCCCGCCGGCCGCTCGCTGGGCCCCTGCCGGCCCTGCTGTCCTCGCTCTGCTCTCCGGGGTCCCGCCGTGTGGCCGCGGGCTCCGCACGTCCCGTCCCCGTGCACGGCCGGCCCGAGCTCGTGGGGCCGCGGACAGAAGCCGCCCGGGGGCCCGCGCGGGGTGTCCCGGCGTCGCCCCGGCCCGCGGCAGGCGGCCCAGGGGCGCTTCCAAACGCCAGGCTGGTCTGCAGAGACTCAGATCCCGGGTGTGTATTGAATGGAATCTTAGGAAAAGCAGTCACGGCGGGAGGAGAGGGCGGGGCGGGTGAAGGGGGCAGAGGCGAGAGAAGGACGGGCGGGGGGAGTAGGGAACCGAGGGGGAGGGCGGGAGGGGCGGGGGGGCGGGGGAGGGACAGGCCGCCGTGGCCCGCGTGGCCGCCCCGTGCAGCTGCCGTCCCCGCCGACTCTGGACCCGCCGTCGACGCGCCGCTGCTGACCGGCTGCCCCTGCCCCTCCCCGGGTGCCTGTCCCCGCCGGCGTGGGGGCCGGGGCGGCCTGGGGCGTCTCTGCCTCGGTGGCGTCTGTCTCCGGCCTGCAGCGGAGGCCGGCAGTGCCCGCGGCGCCCCCGCTCCCGCCCCCGCCCGGCTCGGGCCGCCCGCCGCCCTCCAGCTCGCCCCGGCCCCAGCGCGGGCCGCCGAGCTGCTCCCGCCTCCCCGGGCCCGCCCCCCAGGACGTCGTCGGGCCCGGGCGAGGCCTTCGGGCCGGGTGAGCGTGGACCAGGGCGGCGCGCGAGGGAGGCGGGGGACGGGCCGAGCGGACCCGCCGCCCAGAGGCCCGGGAGGCCGAGGCCGGGCCCGCCAAGGGGCAGCGCGAGGGCGCACGGGGCGGCGGACGCCCAGGACCGGCCAGCGCCCCCCGGCCGCCGCTTCCCGCCCGCCGCTCACCGCGGGCGCCGGCCAGCCACGGGGGCCGCCGCGGGCCGCTCGGCGGGAGACACCGGCGCCCGCAGCTGCGTGAGTGGCGGGGCGACACCTGCAGCAAGGGACGCCCTGAGACCCCGGGCCCCGGGGCGCCTTCGGGGGCCCCCAGAGAAGAGGCGGGGCCTGCCGCCCGCGCCCCCGCCCGTTTCTGGGCGCCGCCAGCCCTACTTATAGCCGCTCTCAGGCTGCCCCGCCCACACAGGTGATTGGACCGTTTTTCAATCCTGAGGCTGATTGGACCGTTTAGCACCAGTCAGCTGGTAGCTCACACCTGATTGGGCCAGCCCACAAGCCGGGAAGCACAGGTTGCATAAAAAGGCGCTGAGGCGCCGGTTGGCTCTGGCCCCGCTGCCCCGATGCCGGGGCCGGGCGTGGGGCGGGGCTTGGCCAGGCTCTGCGGGGAGTAGCGGGAGGGGTGACCCGCCTCGCCCGGCGGATGCCCAGCGGTGGTCAGCGGCCTGCCAGGCCGGCGCTGTGGGCCTGTCTCTGACCCCCTGCCCTGGCGCCCGCTGTACGGTGAGCAGTCGGGGCTCCCTGCGGACCGAAGAGAGACCTGCGGGCTGAGGCGGGGCTTCCCCGGGTCGGGGTGGCGCTGGGGCTCGGAAATCCTCGGGGTTCCCGGGAACAGGACGCGCCCCTGAGCTAACCTGGGGCCGGGCCAGGGCCTCTCGGGCTTGACTGAGCGCGGGGCCGGGGCGGTTGTGGGGGCTCCGGGGGCGCCATCCCGCGGCAGCCGGGACGCACGGGGCCCTGCGGGGCCGGGAGACGCGTGGGTCGCGAGGAACGGCGCGAAGGCGAAGGCGCCCGCGCGGGCTGCGGGTCGGGCGAGGGGCGCGGCGGGGGCGCCCGGGGTGCCCGAGTCCTCGGCGGAGGGGCGTCCCGGCGCCCCCGCCGAGCCCGCACCGAGGCCTGAGGACGCGCGGGCGCGGTGCCCGGTTCCGGGCCCCGAGCGGCCCTGCCTGGCGAGCTGCCTGCGCCCGCCCTGGCGCCGCGGTCCGCGTCCTGGGCGCCCGGGGCGCAGCCCCCCGCCCCCGCTCTTTGGGGCACGGAGTTCTGTGACACCAGCCCCGTCGCCCGAGCCCGTCCCCCGCGAGGTCCAGCTCCGGGCGGCCGGGGCGGGGGGCGCAGCCCAGGTGGCCAGGGGCGCTGCTTCCCCCTGGGCGCGCCGACCCCGGAGCCGCCGGGAACGCCCCTCCGCCGGCGGGGGCCGCGGGGCGAGCCGGGCCTGACCCCCGGGCGGGCGGACGCGCCCTGGGCGCTGCCCTGTCCTCTGCAGCAGGCCCGGGATGTCCTCGGAGGCTCGGACGCGCGCCCGCCCGCCCCTCGGGCTTCTCTGCGGCCCTGGAGGAGGGTCCTCGCCGGCCGGGCCGGACAGGCGGCAGACGGACCGAGGGGCCAGAGGAGCTGAACCTGCGGGGCGGGGGCCCCTCGGGAAGCACCCGCGGTTTTTGAAAAAAGACATTTATTTATTTATTCATGCGCACAAGAGCCGGGGTGCAGCCAGCGGCAGGGGTGGGGGTGGCGGTGGGGAGACTCCCCAGGACAGCGAGGGGCGGAGCGGGCGGATGGGCTGAGGCGCCGCTGCGGGACGGCGGGGCCGGAGCGTTGGCTGCCCCTGGGGTCTGCGCCTGGCTGACCCACTCGGCGCCCGCCTGAGCCTCGGCCCGCGCGCCCTCGGCGTTTCCCGCCTCGGAGCTGGACTTGGGGACTCTGGGGCGCGTCCCTTAACGCCCGCCTTGGCGCTGCTTCTCCTGATTTTCCCTGCAGCCCCCCACCCCTTGCGTGGAGGGGACCCCGCTGCGCCCACCCCGCCTGCGTCCAGTCCTCCGGGCGCGTGACCCGCGAGGGGGGTGGTGCGCGGGGAGCTCCAGAGCCCCTCGGAGCGGGGGCCTGGGCCTGGGAACTGAAGCGGTGGGCGGAGGACACGCGTCTCAGGGGCGTCCCGTTCATCCCTCACGTTGGGTCCTCACCGGACACACCCCCTTCTGCTAGCTGGTTCCCCTCACCGCCCCCTCCCCATCAGCTCCTGGCGGGACCTTCCCCACAGGGGACAGACAGAGGCTGCCAGGGAGCTGAGGGGCCCCTTTGGTGTCTGCAGCGCGCGCCAGCCTCCTCTGCGGCTACTCACCCAGGCGCCCTGGCAGGGTGAGCAACGAGTGCGCACCCCGGTCCGCCCCATCACCCCCTCCCCAGCGCGCCCTGCTCTGGGGCTCCCCTGCGGGGCGCGGCCATAGTTTAGCAGTTGAGCGTGGCCCCACGATGGGTCTCAGTCCCCCAGCCCCCCCCCCCTCCGTCACGGGTGCCCCCAGGCGCCCCGAGGAGCCCAGGAAGACCCCGGGCGCGCCGCTGGCGCTGAGGAGGCGCCCAGTTCGCCTAATGAGCCCTGGGCCTCACAGGGGCGGTTTGGAAAGTGGGGGCTCCGCGCTCCACTGTCCCCAGCGCGCCTCCCCTGCGCTCCCTCCGCGCGGCCGGGGTAGCTGTGCCCCAGGATAGGAGGAGACCCCGGGGACCCCAGGGGCGACCACAGACACCAGGAGGGCTCCGGACGCGCCTGAAAGACCGACCTGCGCCGTCCCCGGCTCGAGCTGCTGTCCCGGGTCCCATGGGGACTCCAGCAGGGCGCGGAGTCCCCAGCCCGGACCCGGGCCCGGTGGGCGGAAGCGCCCCCCCCAACCCCCGGCCCACACCCGCGCAGGGGACGGGCAAGGCCGCCTTAGCGGGCGAGGGGAGCGGGGCGGGGAGCCTTGCGGTCAGCGCCGAGCTCCCCGGCCGCGGTCACCCCGTCCCCCCAAGACCGTAGTCACCTCCCCGCCCCGGGGAATCCCTTGCGTCCACCGCGCCCCTCACTGACGGGACAGGGGTCGCTGCCCCCCCAACCCAGGGCGGGCCCTGACCAGGGGAGGCGGCGTCTACGCGGACCGGTCTCCCGCGGGGTACCCGGCCTGGCGGGGGCGGCGGCCTGAGGCTCCTCCCCTGCCTAGAGTGTGGCCCCGGGCTCCTGCGCCACACGGACTCAGATGGCGGGGGTGTCGGCTCCCTGCTGCGCATCCTCCCTCCTCTGGGCTCCTGCCCGGCTGTCGGCTCCCCGAGAGGGCGGGATGGGGGCCCAGGGGGGCCCTGGAGGGGTCGAGAGCGCGGGCAGGCCCAGCGCCCAGGGATGGCCGGTCCACGCCGGCCGGGGCGCCACACCTGCTGGATGCACGGCTGGGCGGCTCTGGGGCCTGAGCCCCTGGGCGGACGAGCAAGGTCCGGGAAGTGGGGCGCGCGCAGAGCGGCGCGGGGTGCGGGCCTTTCCTAAACCGCGGTGCAGCAGGGTCAGCCCAGGACGCTGCCCGCGGTGGAGCTGCCCCTGCCGCGGGCCAGGAAGGGCCGGGAGCCCTGGAAGCGGCTCGGCTCCGGCTCGGGGGCGGCCCTCGAGGGGCGGGGCCGGGAACCCCCCTTTCCGGCAGCAGTGGGGCCGGCGGGGCGGAGCTGGTGGGTGGGTGTTGGGCGCTGCCAGGGCAGCAGAGCCATGGTGGGGGGAGGGGGTGGCCTGGCGCTCCAGCTCGATTTCAGCTTCGGTCTCCACAGTGACCCGCGCCCCTGCGCGCTCGAGAAAACAGGAGGCGAGTTCTGCTTCCCGCGGTCCAGCTTCTTGTGGTCAATAATTATCTTCCTTCCTTTTTAGCTTTTGATACTTTCTAGTGAATTTAAGTTCGTAATGTATTTCTTGACCTTCTATATCAACAGTTGGAATGTATGACTTCTGGCACATTGAGAATTTATAAAAATGTTATTTAATACCCACAACTGTGCTAGCAGCAAGTTAACATGATAAAAAGAAATAGTGAGATAAATCATTTAGTAACGCCAAGTAAGAAAAAAAAATCAGAAATCAATGGTTTTAATTGTGATTAAATGTTTGAATTCATACAACTCAAAGCAGTTAATGTTTTATTAACTTATATATCTAATTACGTTGTACAAGGTTGGCAAAAATGTTGGCAGTGAAGAGTATGTGTTTAGAATGGTCTGATCCAGTTTCTTGTTCAATGCACACACTGGATTCTCATTATATTCCATAACGTTTATTGACCAGTGTAACAGCATCATGAATTAATGTTAAGAGTCACTTATCAGCACTAAAAATAAAAAGGCCAATCACTTAAAAGAGCAGTAGGCCATTGTCAGCCCAGAAGCTCAAAGGTCAGGATTCTGCCACCTCTTCTACCGCCCCTGGCTGGTCTCCAGATTTGCCTGGTTCCACCTGGAACTCCCCCGGGCTGGACACAAGGTTAGTCTGACTCAGCCCCTCCCAGGTGAGTGTTTGAGAGTGACTGAATGTCTGATATCCAATTGGAACTGCATTTCATCATGAAATATTTGGTGTGAAATTTTCAAGTATGGAACATCACAGATGGGAAAGTAAAGGATGATGCAGTCAGCGGAGAGGAGCTGAGGCCAGACAGCAGCCACACCCACGGGGCACTTCACTTCCCAAATGAGATCTTCTTCAAATCCTTTGCATGTCTATGAACACACCAAATGATAGTGTTACTTTTTGCACGTAAATCCGACAGCTTTTTTCACTTCAACGAGTTCATAAAAATGCAGACACTCTGTGTGAGATTCCTGTTGATGACCTGCCCAGCCAGGGCATTGTCCTGCCATTCCCACCCGCCCACTCTAGGTGATGAAATAAATGGGGACAACACTCCTGTGAAGTGTGGTGTGAGTCATGGATGGCATCCCTAACACATTTCTAGGAATATTAGATACGAGGTAGACTACTAGCTACCGTTTTGTTTTGAGCAGATTGTTTCTCAAAAATTCCCACCCAATGATTTTTGTAATATTTTAGTAATTATACTGCACAGGAACTTAACTTTCTTATTTCTGCTGTCCACCAAGCGCTGAGTGTGTTTATGGTAAATGTGGTGACACCCATACCAGAGCTTCCAGAGGGTCTCCACCACATCACGTGTGTGGGTCCTTCTCTACAGTGGATCGCAACTGCTCAGATTCTAACTTGGACCCTAAGACCTTGTTTATGCTGTGAAGGCCTCACTCACTAAGTACAGGGGCCTCTGTCCTACCATGACCCCGATCCCACATGTGACCGTGAGGGTCAGTGACATTAGAGGGGAAGCCGCCTTAGAGACTGGAGATGCTGCCCCAGGGACAACTAAGATGACAACAGATGAAACTGCTGCTGACAACTGCTGACAACTGAGATGAAACCCAGCCATCTTCTCTCTTGGCCGGGAGCTACAGAAATGGAGAACAGCAAAGAGTGGCTGAAAGTTCAGTTACTCCAGTATACACGGAATATCACATGGCACCTCAGAGGTAAAAAGAGCAACAACTAAAACTAAGGGTATATGAAGTTATCTTAATATGATGATGGTAAAGGGAAATGTATAATTATTGTGACAAAAATCCACAGCATTTGCTTTTATATATTCTCTTTAAAAATCTTTAAAAATGATTTCTTTCCTTATTAAACTACCATTTTACTTGCTCTCAAGTAAAATGAGCGGGAATGAACATTTACAAAGGAAATTAAACCCTCTTGATAGAGCATGGTCAGTGGTCAGATTGTATAAGTGGGGAATTAGCCTGCAATCATATGTGCTTTCCTCCCTTCTGGTCCTCTTTTATGGCCACTTTCTTCTTCGGGTAGTTTGCTGGAGTCGTCCGTTTATCTTCCGTGTCCCAGTTCTCACTGGGACCTGCCGCTTTTCCTCCCTATTAACTTTTTTGAATGGGAGATCTTACTCACAGCGTCTTCTCGCCGCCATGTTGCTCCGCCCCTCCTGTTAGAATTTTTTAATGTCTTCCGTGACCTTGCTCTTCCCTCCTCTTGGCTCCCTGAATCTCTCTGATACCCCAGCATTCGGGAACTGAGGGGGGATATTCTGGATATGTAGCCTGGCCTCCACTTAACAATCTCCCCCAACTCTCTGCCATCCGCAGCATCAAGACAAGACCTGTAGGACCTTTAATGGAAAGGAACTTTAATACAGTTAGTGTGCAACAAAGACAAAGGAAAGAATAAAGTTTCCAAATCAAGCACCCAAAGTCACCATCCCCTTGTGGGTAAATGTTCAGCCAAACAGGGTTGGCCCAAGCAGGGCCTGAAAGCCTGTTACTGTCTAAAGCACCTCCTGGCGGGGACCCATAGAAAAGGGGGGACAGGGCTGACAAGTCTGGAAGGAAAAGAGCAAAATCAAGGTAGAAGCTGCCATTGTCACCTCCCATGGATTTCTCACCCACACCTGTGTAACCCAGTCCAAGGCCAAGAAGCAAGCGCAGCTTCTTCACGGGTCTCTGCCCCATGTGCCTCCCCCAGGTCTCCTTCTGGCTCCATCCTGCTTCCTTCCTCCTCAGCCTCCTCTCCAGATGCTTCTTTCTGTTCAGCTTCACCCTCCTTAGATGGGGCAGGAACCTGGACCCTCCCCTGGGTACCCCCCATTACAGTCCTCTCCGTCACCAGCATGTACATGTGTGTGGTTGACACAAGCCCTGCAAGGACGGGCAAGGCCCCGGATGTGCACAGTTCCCTGGGCAGTTACAGGCCAGCACTGCTGCATCTCCCTAGGGGAGAGAGACGCTCCAGCTCCCCAGTGAGAGCCCGTGTCACCCACACAGACCTTCCCCCTCAGTGTCCCCTGTGCCGCCCCTTCCCTGCCCGGTCCTCTCTGGCTCTCCCTGCACCCCTTTCCGCCTCTGTCCCCTAAAGTCCCCATTTCCATCCTCTGCTTTTCCAGGAGTCTCCCCATCCTCCTAGCCAGTGCCCTGGGGGCTCTCCTAGGCCCCTCCCCTCATCCAAGGATGGAGAATGTCAGGTGATTCCCAGGAGGAGGGGCTTTCATCCTTGGAAGCAGAGGAAGAAACAAATTCAGGGACCCAGGAATCTAAGTTTCCATCCCAAGAGACTGAGGCGACCTATATATTTGGGGATTTGCCCAGAACCTAGGAACCAGTTGTCATGTCCTGGAGACCACTGGAGACGAAAAAGGACACTTAATCTGACACAGCACTTGGACACCCCCTTGTGTGCAGATCCCTGTCCTGCCGCTGGGGGCCCAGGGAGCCTGGGGAGGGCCTGGCTGAGCAGGAGAAAGGGCGGCTCTGGGCTCCTGTGCTCAGCCCTGTGGCCACACGGGGGCGCTGCCGCGCTGCTCCGGATTCTGGTGGAGCCTCCAGGACGGGGCGGGGGCTGAGGTGGCCAGAGTTGGGGGTCCTGGAGGGCGGCGTCCTGGGGGTGAGATGCTCTGTGAGGAGTCAGAGCAGCAGGGCTCAGAGGAAAGGAGACTCCGGAGCCTGCCCTGTGTGTGAGGTTTCCGTCTTTTCTCCCAGAACCCCTCTCTCCAGGCCCCGGATGATGATGCCTGGGAAAACTGGAAAAGAGAAAATTTTTCACTTCTACAACCTATTCAATATTGAGGGCATTACAAAAAAATAACATTTAGGGCCTCCCTGGCGGTTCAAGGGGTTAAGACGCAGCACTATGCACCTATCCGCAGCCACGGCGGCATAAGTTTGATTCCCCAGCCAGGAAGCTGCCCACATGGCGCAGCAGACCTCTCCTGACTCGCTCCCTTCTCTCCTCAGCAGTGTATTTCAGTCGGTCTGCCTGTTCTGCTCCCCACTCTGTCTCTGGTTAATCCTCTCACCTCCACATTTCTGGCCTGCACCCCAGTTCTTGTATGCATAAATAAATCTTCATAAAAAAATAAATTGATCTTTAAAAAAAAACATTTAAAGAATACTGTTAGATTTATAGAAAAGTTGCAAAGGTAGTACAGGTATTGTTTATCCCACACCATTTCCATTTTGTTAACATCCTACATGAATACTTTTATTTTTTTACAACTAATGCAGCAATGTTGACATAATTACTAAATGCCATACTTTCATTAGTTTTTGCTAATGTCCATTTTATTCTCCATAATCTCATCCAGTTTGCCTGGATGACAGTTTCTCAGACTTTCCTTGTTTTTAAAACATTGGCACTGGTGAAGAGTGATGTTTGGGAGAGGTGTTGGGATCACAAGTCTTGGGTCACCTCTAAGAAAAGCTTCACCAGAGTCCTCCTTTCAGTGGCTTGTGGGCACACACACACACACACACACACACACACACACACACACACACAAAAGGAAAGAAGAAGCAGCTGCTTGCGCAGATGCCGGCAGGTAGGAGGAACTGCCCCTGGAGTGGGCCGTTGTGTGACGAGAAGCCTGCAGGCCCCAGGCGGAGCCTTGGGAGCAGAGCTGTGTCTTCCCAGGGCAGAAAGGGCCCTGAGGTAGTGTTCTGGTTGGGAGGGCTCATTCCTTTGTGGGATTGTCATCTGTCATTAAATTAATTACTTCTATGGTGTGACTAGGCTGATTTGTCAGGAGCAGCGAGTCTCTGCAAAGGCTCCATCCCCACATCCCAGCTCTGGTCTGCGCCTCCTTATACTTCCTGCAGCATCTGATACTTGCTATATCAGTTGGCCCAAAACAATTTTTATTTCTATAGTTGGTTTAATAACTGTGCTAATCACTTCTACCTCCACCTCTAGTTTTTTTTTTTTTTTTTTAAGATTTATTTTATTTATTTATGCAAGCACTGGGTACAGTCAGAAGTGCGGGAGGGTGAGAGAATTCACCAGAGCCAGAGCAGAGAGCAGACAGGCAGAAGGACCGAAGTACACTGCTGAGGGGGAGCAGCGGGCGGCAGGAGAGGTCTGTGTGCCATGTGGGACCCTCCTCCAGTGGCCGGGGAGCAGCCGGGGATCGAACCAGCGCTACAGAGGCTGCGGGCAGCTTCATAACCCAGCGCTCAACTGCTGCACCACTGGGGAGGCCCTCCACCTCTAGTTTCTGGTCATGTGACCCCTGCACCCTAAATTTTCTACTCTTAGCCTCCATCAAGGAGCACTGCTCAGGACTATTGTTCTTCAACTTAGGGTTTTTTTTTTTTTTTTTTTGACTGGGACTCTGGGTTTAGGGAAGCAGACCCCAGGGGTGCAGGGCCATTGTCCACTCAACACGTCAGTGCTCATCATGTCCACCTGACTCATCACTGATGGTGTTAACCTTCAATGCCAGGTTAAGGCAGTGTTACCCAGATACCACCTTACACCTGTGAGAATGACCCATTGAAGTGTGTGGAGAAAAAGGAATTCTGGTGGTGGGTCAGAATGGAGACTAGTCCTGTTAGCCAGCAGAATAAGGGGTTCTTAAACCTGTGCACTTCACATGAGTTATGTCATCAGCTGCATAAAGACAAAACATACTCTAATGCATAACACCTTCGTTAGAAAAGAAAATTAATACAAATCAGTGTGCAATAGAGAATTAATGTGCAATAGCAAAAGAGAAGAAAAGGAATATAGGTAGAATAGTTCCCAAGTGAAGCACCCAAAGTTACCCGTCCCCTCATGGGTAAATGCCCAGCCAAACAGGCTTGCCCAAAGCAGGCCAGCTGAGGCCCAAAGGCCTGCCACAAGGTGAAGGCATCTAGTGGTAGAGACCCATGGGACAGGGGTAGGAAATGCCAGACAAGTCTGGAAGGAAAAGAGAAAAGTCAAAATCCACAAAAACATAAGAGCAGCCATTGTTAGCCTCCCCTTGAGTCTCTCATGCACGTCTTTGTCTCTTTCACGTGTCTCTTTCCATGTCCCCAACTCCTTGGCACAAGTCCAAGCCTGAGGAGCGAGAGTGGCTTCTTCTTGGAATGTCTCTCTGCTCCATGCGCCTCCTCCAGTCTCCTCTCCCCATCGTGCTCCACGTCTTCCTCCTCTTCCTTGGCTTCTCCTCCCTGCTCAGCCCCACCTTTCCTGGGGCGGGGCAGGACACCTGGAACCTCCCTTTTCTATGGAGAGCACATGGTACAGTCCTGCCCCTGTGGAGAACAAATGAGGGTTCCTCAAAATATTCAAAATAGACCTGTCACCTGGTCAGGGACTCCATTCCTTGGTATTTATACAAAGAAGGTAAAACACTAATTCCGAGGAATATGCGCCTCCTATGGTCACTGCAGCGCTGTCCACCATAACCAAGCTATGGACACAACCTAAGTGCCCAACGGCAGAGGAGGGGATAAAGAACACAAGCTTTATACCCAGTGGAATACTACCCAGCTGTGAAAAAGATGAAATATTGAATTTGCAACAACATGGATAGATGTGGATGGGATGACGCTAAGTGCTGCACCTCCCCCTGCAGTGACCTTTTGCGCAGTCTCTCAACCCTGAGGCGGCCTCATCGTTCACTGCTGTGCTGGTCCGCGGCAGCTAAGTGAAAAAGTTTGGAGGCGAAAGTTAAATACTGGATGATTTTATTCATATGTGAAATATAAAGAAACAAAGCAGGGACTGGTAAAACTAAACCAAAACAAACTCTAGAACTGTAACTGCAAAACTGAAGCTATGGGGTGGGGTGAGAGCAGGAAACAAGGTAGGAAGAGGGTCCCATGGACTGTGGTGGAGGACTATGGGGGCCCTTAGGTGGGTGGGAAGTGATAATGAACATCTAAAGAGGGTGACCCTGTGCCTCGCACACATGCAGTGTGTAAACCAGTGTTACCTCAACTGAATAATACAATGAGGGGAAAAAAGAAAAGTTCTTAAGCAAAAGAAAAAAATTAACTGGTCTTCTCCATCAATCACCGGCCTCAGGACTTGGCCTTCGCCTCCTCACTGTCATGCAGGCTGAGGGGCTGGTTTTCCACAAGGGCAGAGGCAGGAGGTGCAGGGACTCCTGGGGCTGCTCAGACACCGCTGGGTAGAGACAGTGCAGAGAGGGCGGCTCTGAGGGGAACCAGAGACAGAGGGTTAGAGTAACCCCAGTGCTGAGCGAGGATCTGGTTCCCAAGGAGAGGGGAGTGTGTGTGTGTGTGTGTGTGTGCGTGTGTGTGTGTGTGTGTGTAACAGCAGAGACAGGATACACAACATAAGATGATGGGAAGTCAATTAACATCAAGCTCCAGAATAAATTAATTCAAATCACACACAGAGTAGAGAGTGTCAGAACAACAACTCAGTAAATACAGTTCCACGGAGAAGCAGTTTTTTAGCAGGACTGAAAAAGCATTGGGCCTGAAGAGGAGGAGGAGGTTTAGAAATACCTAATGTTTGGCTTGAGGTGGAAGGAGCTGGGCAGGACCCCCCTCCAGGCCCCGCCCACAATATGGTGGCACCTTCACCCTGACAGCTCCCTCCCCCAAACCCCAATTTTTCTCTCCTTTGGAGTCACCATAGAAAACCCACTGGCCTCAGAGTTAGGGAGCACCATGGGCTGCAGCTACTTTCTCTCTAGACCAGAGCTGGAGGGAGCCACACAGGGGGAGGGGGGAGTGTGTGCCCTGCTGGCCTGGCCCAGGGGCTGGATTAGCCCAGGTCACCCCAGTTACCCAGCTGAGCCTTTGTCCACAGTCCAGGAAGGGAGGGAGAGATGGAGCAGGGTCTGCCTCAGCTCCTGGAGAAAGGTGTAATGTTAGGTGGGTGAACTTAGGTTTCTTTCTCATTCTGGGCTCCCCCATCTCCCCAGGTACCCCTCCATGTGCAGCAGGGAGAGGATCTCAGAGAAACCCAGGCTGGATCCCGCACCTCCCTCCCCACTATCGTGTTCAGGGTGAATCCCCTTGTATTCATGGCCACACTGGAGGAGAGCACAGAAAGGTAAGTATTATTATTGTATTCGCAAGTGATTAGAAGTAAGATTTTTTACTATAAATGCTCTTTTATTTTTGTTGTTGCTGTAACAGTGCTGTGCAATCAGAAAAAAAACCTGGGAGAGGGAGAAAGTGTGGACTTGAGTTTTCATGATGCAAACAAAAAAAAAAAAAAAAAAGGAAAAAAGCCAAAAATGAAAATAAGACAAACATGGATTATTCAGTTTAACCCATGACACCCTGGAAGTTGCCAGATATCATGATCCCAGAGCAATTAATGTCTGTGGGGAGTGAGACTCAAAAGCCCAGCCCAGGAAACACAGCGGGGGATGCAGGGCTCTGACCAGCCCAGGGCCCCCCTGCTGTGGCAGCTGCAGTGAGGAAGGTTCTCCGAGCTGAGGAGTCTGGGAACTCAGTGTGGTCACATCCACTGGAAACATCCAGAGTGAGGTTGGGTCATCCTAGTGACAGCTGCCTCACTACCAGCCCAGGCCGTCCTACTATTGATAAGTCAAATTTAAAAAATTCCTCCCTGGAGGGAAAGTGTCAGGGAAAGGTGGTGGTGTCCATGCAGGCCCTTCCCTCACAGCCCGGCCCAAGGAGAGTCCCCGAGTGTCTCCTCAGGGGCCTCTGCTGCCTCCTCTAGTGAGCAGAGGACTCACATCACGGGGGAGGGAGACCTGCCCTGCCATGTCTTCCCTCCTGGGGATCCTGTGGGGAGTGAGCCCCTGAGCACGTGTGCAGACAGCTCGGGACCCAGCACAGGGAGTGCTTGATCCTGAGGGCTCCTGGGCCTTTGTGGGAAGGAACTTGAAATATAATTAGGTCTCCCCAGCTTCTCCTGGAGCTCCCAGAGGGACAGGGCTGTGCACACAAGGGGAGCCGCATCCAGAGTAAGGTTCTGTGTCTTAATTGTCTCCCCAAGAGGACATTGCCTGCTCCCTAGAAGCTTCCTGGAGTGCTTGGATATCTAAATAACATTAAAATATTACGAAAATCGAAGCCTCCACCATCTGGGCGTCTAGCTCATCCCAAACCTGGCATTTATCCTAAAGACAGGCATCCTAAGACATTCAGGCACCCGAGCTCAGAACGCCCCACCCATTGCCTTCTCAAAACAGCACCATGCCTTGAGAACATCTTACCGACAAGGTAAAGGAAGGCTAAGGCCTAGGGTAAGGCAAAACTTAATTCTTTGCTCCCTCTAAGGAGCCATGTGGAATGGGGCATGGTGAGAACCTGAGGTTTAAGGAAAACCCGGCGTTTGGGGATGACCTGACAGTTTGACTTATAAGTTATGGTTTTCAATAGAGAATAATTGAACTTAAAAGAGTGTTCATAAGTTTGTTTAATCGCCACTGGGTGGTAAAAACATCCATCGTGATGTTGGAAAACGACGCCTCTGGTGTGTTTCAGTCCCTAAACTGATGTTTGCAGGAAGTTTGCCTTTTCTTTCTTCTGGATTGTAGAATCAAGTGCCAGGTATCAACTTTTATTCAATTTTTTTCCCAGTGGGAAATTTTCTTCAATTCTCAAGTCAGAATTTACTAATATTTGAAGCTGCTGTCACCTGATGATTTTGGAACGGATTTCCCCAACCTTCTTCATTCCAGTACACATTTCAAAATCCTTCATACTTAGAATCTTCACCCTGAAGATTTCCTCCGTGAGGGCTGTGATAACCGACTCTTTGAAATAGAAAGTTGCGGGCCTCCCTGGTGGTGCAGCGGGTGGAGCACTGCGCTGTGAAGCTGTCCGCAGCCTCTACAGTGTGGGTTCGATTCCCGGCCGCCCAGGGAGAAACCCACATGGCACGGCAGACCTCTCCTGCCTCTCCCGCTGCTCCCCTCAGGAGTGTCTTCTGTCTGTCTGCCTGTTCTGCTCCCCACTCTGTCTCTGGTGATTTCTTTCACCCTCCCAAGCCTCTGACTATACTCCAGTTCTTATATAAATAAATAAATATTTAAAAAGAAATAGAAAGTTGCCTATATTTTCCAAAATTCAAATCATAATTCATAAAAGGGCTTCAATCACTTCCCCCACCTCTCAAAAACATTGTCTCAATTCCTTCCCACTGCACGGTCTGGTTAGGAACTGAACCAAACTATATTAAGGACAATTATAAATGAAAGACTTGAAACAGTGGATCAGAGGGAGGGATAATGACGGAAAGAAAATTCTGAATAAACGGCATCATTCCTCATAGGGCCCAAATCAACCTTTGGAACACATAAGCCAATTTAATTCTTCTTGTTATCTCTCATAAGTGAGAATTTTGTGGCAATACCAAATGCCTGAGAGTTTAGGACATTTTTTTTTTCTTTTTCTCCAAGTGGGAGTTGGAGTTATCTGATTTCAGCAAGGTTGGAGGATGGTGTGTGAGGAGAGCAAGAGGTTCCAATGGAGCTCAGATTGAAGTCCAGCCCTTGCTATGCAACTAGTGGGCTTTGCTCATGCCTTGACACTTCTTTTGACAAGGTAAAACTTCTATTTACTTCCATAGGGAAGGGTTTGCTTTCTGGGTCTGCTTTCATGTGTAGATGTCTAAAGTGAGAAATCCCACCTTGTCTCATTATTTGTACTCCCATTTTTACTGTGTTTCTCTAATTATATTATGTAAATATCACACATTCATTGTGAACAACTCAAACCATTTATAAAATATGAAACTCTGAAATATAAAAATGTAATTAAAAATATCTTGTCATCTTACCATAATAATAAACATTAATATTTTGGTGACATTTTTGCATGCATCTCTTTACATATCTATGTGTTTTTAATAAACAGCATTTAGCATAAATGATAATTTTCCTGTGGATACCTTTCCACACCCATCTCAGCAGCTTAATCCCCATCTCCATTTTCCCCAAGTAACACACATATCTTAGCCAGAAAAAAAACTTGAGATTTTGCATGGGAATAGTTTATTTGGGTTCATTACCGTGGGAACAGGAAACATAAAGCAGGGAGTGGAAAAAAAGTTGATACCAGGGAGCTTTACTGACCTGGGTACTGCCATGGGCAACTGGGGTTCAATCTCCCTGACAAATAAGGTGCAACTGGACTAAGGTGGTGGAAGTTGATACCTGCATGAAACTGCTTACTATGATACAATAAACTATAGCAGTAAAAAGGTGAACTGAAGGGATAGAAGACATGAGGTCTGAGAAATGTCCAATACAGTCTACTCCTTACACCACTCAGATCTTTTCATGGGCTCTGTGGAGTCCAGTCAGTCACAGGGTCTTTGATGTGGTGGCCAGTGACAAGCTCTACAAAAGATCAGTTAATGGGCCAAGCCTCCACAGATGCATGTGGTCACAACACCATTATTAATGTGCTTTGTCTCTTTCCCACACAGCCATTCCAGATTCCCCTCCCCCTGGAGCAAACCTACATTCTTCATCCCTGCAGAGTGGGAGGCTGAGTCCCTCACCCCCATCAGGACATGGTTGCTGCATGGCCTCTTTGTATTTCTACTTGGCAAGAAGCCCCAGTTCTCCAGAGTTTCTGCACGTGCTCATTTCTTATTACATTGTGCAGCAGCAACCCTAGCTCCTCATAGTAATCAGGGTCAATTATTCTGAAAACAATAACAATAGAGTTCATTATGGCTCACTGGCTCAAGGAATATAAATGCTTAGGCAGTAGATATAGCATCAAATCTAGCAGAACCTTGCTGGTACAAATATGCCTCCCAACGTCCCACCTCACGTCCCTGGAGAGCCTCTAAACTAATAGGGGAAGGCGTGGGGTGAGAAGGATAAATTCCTCCAGTGGATCATTAGGAGTAATGGTGAGAGTGGCTGATCCTTCTTCACCTCTTAGTTGCAGGATCCATGCTTTCTCGATATTGGAACACAGATTATATATTGGCCATTACTCAATGTGTATAACACATGTTGAAAGCTGCCTACCACCATCTCAGAGTGTTTTGCCCAAGATAAAATGTTAAAAGTTTTTAATGTCTCTCCTCCTTCAATTATGCTGTCAACTTCCAAGTGACATACTGTGTGGTAGAATCAGTGATTCCTGCAGACATGCTGCCAATGTCATACTTATTTCACCATAAAACGTGCCCCTTATCAGAGGCAATGTTATATAGGCTCTATGCTGGTGAATCAGGCAATCTGTTGGCTCTTGAATGGAGATGCTGGCAGTCAGGGAAGGGAATCTTACATCCAGAATGGATGTCAATTCTTGAGAACACATCACTCTCCATAACAGGGTAAACTGAGTGAAGAAATCCACCTGTTTCCATGTAGCTGTCTGGTCTACTTAAGTGATGTTATCACAGCAAGAGCTTGACTGTGATTTCTTTGACTGGAAATCTGGGCATTCGTGAGTGACAGTGACTTATGAATCTCCCATGATGAGAAAAAACTCATGCTACTGGAATCAGGTATGATCAAATCACCCTTGATCTCGATTTCTATGACTTTCAGGGACTGTTGAATAAGCCCTGGGGTGACCAACGAGAGAGACTGAGTGTTATCCACACAAAGGGGATATTATCTGTGGTAGGTGCTCTCTGAGGTGAGAACTCACATGAGACACAAAGGTCTTACACCCTGTGTCCACTCCCATGGACAAAAATGCCTCATTTCCTAATTTCCTTTGACGTTCATCTTCTCATCTTGCTCCTTCTCAGCACTGAATCATTCAGAAAGTCACAAGCCACTGCCAGGAGTCTATTTTATAGCCGTAACGGAGGGAGGTCAACATTGCCACCATTCAAATTAAGTCATCAGGGCACTGCCTGCAGCTCTTGCCAATCCTCACTGTCTCATTGGGTGCTCCTGGGTGAGGCTATTTAATGAAATTGTAGCCCTGGATGTCCCATTACATCTCTAATCTTAATATCTTCCTCCTAAAACATATGTTCTTATAAATGGATGTCCTAACATGGACTGATATAGACATTAATAATGATTTCTTAATTATACTTATGTAATGACCTATGGCTGATTTGATAGATATTGCTCATTTACAAAACCCTACTGTTTAACTAAAATTCAATATCCCAAATTTTTTTTTTCTTTCGGCATAGGGATAAGAGGATTCAGCAGAGACAGAGTGGGAAGCAGAACAGGTAGATTTACTGAAATACACTGTTAAGGGAGCATCTGGTGAGATAGGAGAAGTCTGCTGAGCCCTAGCAGGGTCAGCTCCCTGAGCTGGCCTAGATTCAGGCCTCAGTGGTGACAGCGCTGAGACTTCACCCCTAGGACACCAGGGAGGCCCAGCAAACCAAATTTGCATTACACCTACCATGTGTACTACCTCTATTGTGTACTTGGGAAGATCCCAGGTCACCACTTATTTGGTTCCTGCTCTGTAAAACGCCCAGGTAGAATTCAGAACAGAGACAGCAGACATATGAAGGAATCACTGCCTGAGGGGCCTGGGCAGTGAGTGGTTTGGCTAAAGGGTTTACACTAGTTGTAGATCTTCTGCATAGGCCATAGCAAGAAGGAGGCCAGCACTATGACAGAACTGGACGCAAAAGGAGTGAAAAAATTTGGGTGATACAAAACAAACTTTATTAGTATTTCTATAATGAACAAGAAACTCTGGAGGAAATAAAATGAAAACAATTTGAAATCAATTAGGAAACAAAGATTTTTGAATTACAAGAGGAGGGCCAGGTGTCAGTGGTTGGAGGGATAGTAGAAGTTAAACAAGGATATGTGGCTAGAGAGGTGGGTGAGGAGAGGTTTGGGGTCAGCGGTGCTTAGTCAGCACCAGAGGTGGGCAGGCAGGACAGGGGTCAGGGGATGGGACCCTGGAGGAACGGCATCAGGTGAGCACCCTCTGCATATGTTGTTCCAGACGAACAGGAGAGCCCAGCAGGCCTGCTGGGTCAGACAGACAATGCCCAGGGTACTGTAGCTGTTCCTGGGCACTCTGAGCTCACTAAACCCCTACATAGCCTGAAACTCCCCAGATTCCAGCAGGATGTCCCCAGGCTGCTGAGCTAATACCAGCCCTGCTGGGGAAACTAGTCCAGGACCTGCAACCTGTGGGACAACCTGCTGGACATAACCATACACCACCTGTTTGTGGGGAGCCAGGCCCTAGCCAGGCCCCAGCAGGGCATGCTGGCAGTGGTGTGTTTACACCAGCCCCACCGCGGGAGACAGGTAGAGGCCAGGATGCTTCAGGAGCTGCCCAGTGTGGGCAGTTCACACCCACCCCTTCTGGGGAAGCCAAGACTGGCGCAGGATCCCAAAGACTTCTTTGAGGATTTTAAGATAAGAGGAGTGCTGCAGGAGGAACCAGACAATGACCAGGATGCTGCACCCCATGGGGACAGTGCTGAGCTCACTCCACCCCTGCTGGAACAGCCAGGCCCTGGCCAGGAGAATGCAGCCTATGCAAGAGCGTCCTGAGCTCGAACCACACCTGTGGGAGGAAGCCACTTCTGGCCAAAATCCTGCAGGTTCAAGTGAGGGTGCGAAGGCAGCAGCAGCCCTGCCTGGGGAACCAGCCCCTGCAGGGATCCTGCAGCACAAGCAGAGACAACCCCGGTGTCTGCTTCTCTCCAGTCAGCAACTTGGCTGGGCTCTGGCCTGTCCCATGGGCTGCAGGGGAGCCTGACTGTGCTCCTTGAGAAGCGGCTAGAGATGCGATTGGACAGGCCATCAGCCACATGCCAGATTGCCACTTGTCTTTTCAAACAGACCACATGCTAGAGCCCTGAGCAGGGACCACCCTAAAATAGGGGGCCCTTGGTATTCTGTTCCTCAAATGAGGCAGTTGCAGATGCCAGGTCAGACTGCTCGTGGTCCAAATCTAGCCCGTGTGGTCTCCTCCAAGGGCCACCTGACCCTACCCCGCCCAGCCGGGCCCATGCACCAGCCTGGGCCACTCACCCTCGGACGGCTCCTCCAGGGATTTCGGGTACTGCAGCCAGTTCCTTTGGACATGTGCCCCAATCTCAAAGTTGCAGGTGCACTTCAACCTGGGCTCTGTGCTGGGACAGATCCCACACTGGGCTGTGGGAGGACAGTCGGGGAATTGCACTCTCTGGATCTCTTCAACTTCCTGGACACAAAAGATCTCCAGGGAGTAAACAGACACACCTGCTGGGTAGCAAACAGCTGGGGCAAGAGGGAGCAGCCATGACGCTTTGGGTCCCACCACCAGCCAGGCTGGTTCTGGTGTAGACATGAGCAGACTCCTGGGTGGGCCAGACCCTCCTTCCTGGAGCACGCACACACTCACTCTCACCGCACGCACACCCGCACTCACAGGGGGAAGGGAGGAGTAGGGGCATCAGAGCCCTGGAGTGGTCTGACCTGTCCCCAGGGCCCCCCTAGTTACCTGAGGGGCAGTGCTGGCGCTGGCCTGAGGCGTACGCACAGGCTCCTCATGCCTTTCAGCAGAGTGTGACACGAGTTTCGGGGACCTTTTTTGGGTCCACTGTGGGGAGACCTGGGCAAACAGCAAGAAAACGTGGGGCGGGTCCAGGCCCACCAGGCAAGTGAGCTGGGTCAGGTTTGGTTCAGAACCAACTGCCTGGGGACCAGGGTTCCGAGGTCATGTGTGCCCTGTCATCTTTTGGAGGTGATGTCACTTCCTGGGTCCCCTTCCCTGGACTTCCTGCTCAGACAGATGCCCAACCCACTCCGCCCCCCCCTGGCCTGCCACATGGCTACCTGGGCCACTTCCTGTTGGCTCTCCATACCAGGCTCATCTCACAACACTGACAGCAGCACAGCCTCCCAGAGACCTTGGATGGAGCCATGCAGCCAGGGACAACCTGGGGACCCAGGTCTCTGGCTGCTGACCTGGCTCATCCTCCCTGCCAGGGAGCAGGCCCTGCAGCATCGGCAACTCCAGGCTCCTGTCTCCCATGGGCCCAGAGGAGCTCCAGAGTGTGGAGCCTCTCCCTGGGGAGTGGGCCACTCCTCTCTGCTGCCCTTGGAGGGGAGGCTGGTGTCAGGCTCACAGCACTTGGAGGGTCCCACCCGGGGAAGGGCACCTGCACACGCCTCACCCAGGCCTGGCCAGCCCTGCTGGGGGCAGAGACATCTCCCACCCGGGGTGCCTGTCCTCCCACCCAGTGTACCTGTCAGCCCTGCTCCTCTCTGGCCGTGCCCTACAGGGCCCTGTGGGCCCAGACAAGGTGCCAGGGCCACAGACAGTGCACACCTGCCGGCCACAGACTTATCAGGGCCCCCTGCCTGCTCACACACCTACCCACCTGCCTGGAGGTTGTATTGACTTGGGGCTGGGTTCTGACTGGGACGAGGCCACCCAAGGCAGGGGGTGTCCACTCCAACAGTGACTGATGCCAGCGAGGCCTCTTCTGTCTCCTTCCCTGTCCTCACTGGCTGACTCTCCCTTTCTCTTTCTGTATGTCCCTCTGATGTTCTCTCTCCCCCTCCTGGTCTGTCCTCATCTCACTCTCTGTGTGTGTCCCTGTCCTTCTCTGCTTCTCTGTCCCTGCCCCATTCCTCTGTGTCCCTGTCTCAGTCTCTCTCTGATCCCCAGTGTGCAGAGGTCCAGAGGGAGGGAGGGAGGAGCACAGGGGACTGAGGTGATGGTGCACGGGTGCCTTGGAGAAGGAAACTCTATGGGGACTACACCTGAGGGGGTAGGTGGAAAACAAATAGTCTTTACAAGTGAAAAGTGAAGTTAAAAAATAAAAAAAAGAAGAATATAAAAAAAAAATACAATCACGCCTGCAGGATCCTCATCCTGTCTTGGCTTCCCCAGCAGTGGGGGTGTGAACTGTCCACACTGGGCAGTTCCTCAAACATCCTGGCCTATACCTGTCTCCCGCAGTGGGGCTGTTTTGATCCTGTCTCCTGGAGGCAGCATAAAATTGGGTTTTGTTTTTGGTACAACCAGTCACTCTGTGTCTTTCTGTTTGGTGAATTCAATTCATTTCCATGAAGGGTGATGACATGATGACTTACTACTGCGCTTTTGTCTTTAGTCAAATCCAGGCAAGAAATGTGTGGTAGGGCCTCCCCGGTGGCGCAGCGGTTGAGCACTGGGTTGCAAGGCTGCCCGCAGCCTCTGCAGCATCGGTTCGATCTCTGGCTGCTCCCTGGCCACCGGAGGAGGGTCCCACATGGCGCGCAGACCTCTCCTGCTGCCCGCTGCTCCCATCAGCAGTGTACTTCATCAGTCTGCCTGTTCTGCAACCTGATCTGGCTCTGGTGAATTCTCTCACCCTCCTGCACTTCTCACTGTACCCAGTGCTTGTATAAATAAATAAATAAACAAATCTTTAAAAAAAAAAAAGTTGTATCTCAATAAATTTGCTTTAAAAACATAACAAATAGGGTCTACAAGTTGCCCTGTGTCTGTCCTCCACAGTATCCTCATCAAGGGCTTGTGGGGCAGGAAACTGCCTGAGCCCACGAGGAGCTGAGCACAGACGGTTTCACTGGACAGAAGCCGTCATGGCGCCTCCTCTGCGTGGTCCTGAGTCACGCGATGAGATGCTGACATCACGCTGCATCTGTGATGGGAGAGACTTTAGGGGCCTTGGGTGGGAGGCAGCTTATTTTTCATGTGGGCAGAATAGAAATAATGAGTGTCCAGAAGGTCTACTGTGTTGGTTTTCAATTCTCCACCAGTTCTGGGATACACAGGAGGGGAGACAGCTCCCCCGTGAGTGTGTCTGACTCCCTGGCTCTTCCTCGTGAGGAGAATGAAGAAGAAGGGACGTGCCACGTCACAGAGTCAGGCTCACAGGGGCTGAGACTTCCCGCCCGGGCTCCCCCTCTCTGGGGTGACTCCCTGCACACGGTGGACCCTCAGCTAAGGGGACGCCCACAGGACAAGGACCTGAGGGTTTTCTCCAGG
Organism: Talpa europaea; assembly: GCF_964194135.1. Lineage (NCBI taxonomy): Eukaryota > Metazoa > Chordata > Mammalia > Eulipotyphla > Talpidae > Talpa > Talpa europaea. The sequence goes on along the minus strand of NC_140068.1, from coordinate 125,497,271 downwards.
AGCCACATGCAGGAGCTCTGAGGCAGGTCCTTCCACGCTGATCACGGCCATTCAGAGTCGCCAACATCTCGTCCCCATCACAGCCTCGTGGAACCCAGAGCTGGAGCCTCTGAGTGAGGCCCCACCTGCCGCCTCCCCCTCAGAGACTGTGGAGATGCCAGATCTTTGTTTTAGGTGCAAAGGAGGAAGAGATTTGGTACAAACCAGTAAAATATTCAGGCGATAAAGTGATCAGTGGCTGTTTTCTCACAAGAAACAGTGGAGGCCAGAGTAGCTCACGTGACGGTCAAGGTCCTGATTGCAATGAGCTGTCAGAGAAGGAATCCAAGTCCTCTGAAGTGTCCTTCAAAATATGTGATTTTTAAAAATCAGTTCTACCGTTTTCAGATTCCCATTTAATTTTGCTGTTTTGTTTTCTTTATACTATCCCCAGAGCGGTGTCTGCAGGGTCACGGCACAGAGGGGCTGTCAGCAGCCTGGAGCTGTGAGCAGGGCTGACTCTAACCTGCTAGCAGGGAGTGGGGCCCTGGAGCCCCAGAATCATTCCCCACAGATGGCCCTCCAGGGCAGCACAGGCCTTTCTCCTCTTGATTCCCTGAATCACCTCCTCTTCATTGCAGGAATCTCCCTGCCACCCCAGCATTGGAGAGTTGGGGAGGATGTTGAGGCTCAGGAAATGGGGGCCTCCTCCTAACCATCTGTCCTCTCCTCCTCTCTCTCCTTCATCAGCCTGAGTGTGCGTGTTTGAGTCACACCAGCCCTGCACTGACAGGAAAGGCCCAGAACCTAAGTGATTCCCTAATCAGTTACAGCTCCAGCCCCTCTGCAGTCCCACCAGGGGAGACAGAGACTCTCCCAGGCCCAGCCAGAGTCGCATCTCCCACACAGACCTTCCCCTCACAGTGTCCCCGATGCTGCCCCTTCCTGGCCCCACCCTTCTTCGTGCCCCCAACACTCCTTTTGGGCCCCATCCCCTAGTCCCCATTTTCATCCTCTGCTCCATTTCCAGGAGCCTCCCTGTCTTCCTAGTCATGCCCTGGGGGCTCTCCTCAACCTCCCCTCATTCAGGGATGGAAAATTTTTAAAAGATGTATATTTGTTTATTTATTTCCTTACAGCGTGGGTCATCTTTCTATAGTTATTGTTCCTCTTAGGTGCGGCCCTTCCACCAAGGATCCACCACACACCACCACCAGCTCCCCGGGTCTCTCCCCGGCTCTGATCACTCCTGCTCCCCCCTGCTGCAAGACGTGGATGGTGGTTGGCCCCGGGTCTTGGTGTTCTCCTGGAACCTTGTCCTTTTCTTGGGCGAGGCCCTGGGCTCCTGGGTAGAATTGAATGTTAATTCCCTGGAAGCAGAAGCAGAAACAAAGTACAGAGACTCTGGAGTCCACGGATCCATCCGAGACTGAAGGAACCTCTATATTTGGGGATCAGCCCATAGTCTGGGAATCAGCTGTAATGACCTGGAAACCTGCCTTTGTCCTTTGTCCATAGGACTAAGAAAATTTGGGGACTTCTGACCTGACACTGGACTTGGGCGCCCCCTTTGAGCAGATCCCTGTCCTGCCGCTGGGGGCCCAGGGAGCCTGGGGAGGGCCTGGCTGAGCAGGAGAAAGGGCGGCTCTGGGCTCCTGTGCTCAGCCCTGTGGCCACACGGGGGCGCTGCCGCGCTGCTCCGGATTTGGTGGCGCTGCCAGGACGGGGCGGGGGCTGAGGTGGGCACAGCTGGGGATGCTGGAGGGTGGCGACCTGGGGGTGAGATGCTCTGTGAGGAGTCAGAGCAGCAGGACTCAGAGGAGAGGAGACTCCGGAGCCTGCCCTGTGTGTGAGGTTTCCATCTTTTCTCCCAGAACCCCTCTCTCCAGTCCCTGGACGGTGATACCTGGGAAAACTGGAAAAGAAAAAAATTTTTCTTTATATAACCTATTAAATATTGAGAGTATTTTAAAAAATAACATTTAAAGAATACTGTTCGATTTACAGAAAAGTTGCAAAGGCAGTACACGTCTTGTTTATCCCACACCATTTCCCTTTTGTTAACATCCTACATGAGTACAGATTTTTTTTTTTTACCACTAATGCAGCAATGTTGACATAATAACTAAACGCCATACTTTAATTCATTTTTGCTAATGTCCATTTTATGCCCAATAATCCCATCCAGTTTGCCTGGATGACAGTTTCTCAGACTTTCCTTGTTTCCTTGGGAGAGGTGTTGGGGTCACAGATGGGGGTTCTTGGGTCACCTCTAAGAAAAACTTCACCAGAGTCCTCCTTTCAGTGGGGTGAGGGCACACACACACACGCATACATATGAAAAGAAAGAAGTCCATGCTTGCACAGACACAAATTGGCAGGAGGACCTGATCCTGGAGTGGGGGGGGGGGCGGTTTTGGGGAAGCCTGTTACTGGAGGCTCATTAGAACACTGTTGGTGTGTGTGGTGTGGAATTACACATTTTAATAGGTGTGAAGCTGTACTCCAAAAATTTATACAGTGTTATAAACTAGTGTAACACACGCATATATATATTAATTATTGCTTTTGGGTGTTTTGCTTACATTACTGCTAAAAGCCATGATCCATTACGGAGGTCTTACTATGTGGGCCTCTTAGTTGAATCATAGTCTCTGGTATACTATCAGCTTTCCAATCCTCAGATATGGAGGAAATTTCTAATTCCATTTATACCACATCTAGGTCATGGGTAAGAAAATGTTTGCTCCTCAGTTGATCTATGTAGCCAACATCTGCATCAGTAATATAGAAAATCCTTGAATTTCCTCAAATTATGTCCTGGAAAACGTTCCTCAAATTATGTCCCCTGCAGTTATTTCATTGTTTTCCTTTCCTTTCCAGTCTGATTTGGCTAATTTTAATGCCATTCCAATAGGGAGCAGTGGTAGAGAAAGAAATAGATGAGATAGTAATACATCACTCCTTAATTCTTGTAGCCCTAGGAAAATCAAGTGTTCTCTATGGTGGTGAAAAGAGGAGATTATTTCCTGATGCAGGAGCACTCACAATGTAATGGAAATGCAGGGTTGTATTGCCATGGTTTGATCCATAGCACATTTTGGAATAGTGCCCAAGTCCTGTTTCATAAGCCTAAATAACTAACCTGGACCCGGGTTCCAAGGAGGACCATGAATTTGTGGCTCATGCGTGCACACTCCTCTGCCCCACGGGGAGCATATTGTGGCAACACCCTTGTAGAGACTTTGTTTCCTGTGGTTTCCTGAGGGGAGGTTCCCCGAACTGTGTTTGCATGGAATAGCTGTGAGCCATCTACAAACTTCCATAATGGAGTTTCCCTTCATGTATTTAAGCTGTATTCTGTTGTATAGTGATTTGTGGACCAGACAATGTAGCAGAAGTACACTGAAGCAAGTTGATTAAGAGTTGATAAATGAATGTAATGTAACAGAATTAGCTGACTGCTTTATTCTCAAAATGTTTATACTTCAGTTAGTTTATGCTTTAGTTGGAATTACCATGTTAATCCCTTCATCATATTGCTCTGTACTATTCGCAAATAGTTTCTCATTAAAGTCTTTTCTCCTTGATCTGCTTTGCAGACTTTCCAAACAAAGACTGCCACCTTTTTCCAATGTATGTTTCTCAAGCATCACAGAACTGGGGTGTAGACCAGAGGTGCAGTGGTTGAAAGGATTCACCAGAGAGAGTGGGGAGCAGAACAGGCAGATGTACTGAAATACACTGCTCCAGGGAGCAGCAGGCATGACAGGAGAAGGCTGCTGTACCCTATGTGGCTTAGCTCCCTCGTGGGGAATTGAACTCAGGCCACAGCAGTGATAGAGCTGAGACTTACTCTCAAAGCCAACAGCGTGGCCCCTTTCCCAATAATTTCTCACTGCACCATTGGCCATATAGAATTTAATATAAAATGAATGTGTCTTTACTGATCAATGAATCATGTCACAGGCAAGTTTTAGATTTAAATTAATTGGCATGCATGTGTAAGGACTATATACTACATGGTTACTATGAATAGTTTTTTCTGAAATTGAAAAGACTCTTTTTGGTAAATGTCAAAGTAAAAACTAATATGAAAATATTTAACCTTTCGTTCTTATTATAACAAAATGGAAAATAACAAATGACAGGGTTTCACATGGTAGCCCTGAAGGATAATGCTTTTCAGATCCCTTTTATCCATCTCTTTTAATAAATAGCCCTTCATTACCTTTTTATGTTACAAGTTTGCATACTGAACCAGATTGCAATGAAATAACAGTCTAATAAAAAACATTATGTTTGAAATAGATGTAGTTCATTCTGTGCCCATAAATTTTTAAGTAGTTGATGGAAAATTGGTCTCTCTAAGTAAGAGATTTTTGTTTTATTTTCAAGTTAGGCTATAGTTTTGGATCTGTGGACAAACCATTTACTCTCCCTGGTATTATCTTTCTTCTAGCTAATTCTGTGAGTCATAGTCTCTTCTGGTACCATCGATATTATTGCAAAGAGGAAGATTTAATCCGGTGGGGTTTTTTTAGTAGCTGAGTAGCATTTGTGTGTTGTGCGCCATATTTTTGTAACCAACTCATCTATTGTTGGACCCTTAGGTTGCTTCTATCACTTTGGTATTGAAAATACTATTACAATGAACATAGGAGTGCACATATCCCTTCATATTAGTGGTTTTGTATACTTCAGAGAGATATCTAAGAATGGGATTGCTGGATCATCAGGTAGAACTATTTTTAGTGTTTTCAGAAATACCTATCCTACTTTTCTAGGAAAGGAAACAGTCTTCATTTCCACCAACAGTGGAGTAAAGACATGGCTATAAGTTCTGAAATCACAAAATACACAGAAAAACAAAAATGACACAGTTCCTTAATCAGCCTTAGAGATGACTTTTGTCAATCGGATTACATTGGCAAAGGAAACAAAAGCAAATATAAACAAATGGGACAATATTAAACTAAAAGGTTTCTATAGAGTGAAAGAAACCACCATTAAAAAAGCTAATGATTTGGAGAAAATACTTACATATGTCAGACAAGGGCTTAATATAGAAATTTTATAAAGAACTCATTAAACTCATCACCAAAAGAACAAATGCCCCCATTGAAAAGTGGACAGAGATGTTGAAGAGCGCCTTGTCCACAGGAGACAGAAATGGCAGCAGGCCCATGAACGTGTGTTCTTCCTCTCCTATTCAGAAAGCAAATCAGAAGCAAAATGAGCGATCATCTCCTATCTGTTAAGAGGGTTATTATCAAAATAGACAAGAAACAAGTGATGGTAAAGTTGTGGAGAGAAAAAATTCTTTGTAGATGTTGTTACAAATTTAAACTCTTCTAATCATGGAAATAGTGTGGCAATCCCTCAACAAAATTAAGAAAAGAAATATCACATGACCCAGCTAGCTGACTTCTCTTTAGTTGTCAAGCTTTACCACAAAAACATACAAACTTAAATTCAAAGAGATATATGGAACACCATGTTCATCATAACATTATTCACAACACTCAAGACAGAGAAACAAACTCAGAGCCCACTGATAGATGATAAAATAAAAAAAAAGTGATATATATGATATATATATATATCATATGTATATATATATACAGTGGGAGACTACTCAGCTATAAAGAAGATGAAATCCTGCTGTTTGCAACAACATGGATTGACCTAGAGTATCTATATTTTGCTATCTAAAATAAGTCAGAGGGATAATAAAAGCACCATATGATTTTGTTACAGGGCAAGGAGAGGGGTAGCCCAGACACCACAAACCTACCTGCTCTAAATGGGTTCTGCCGTCCTCCGCATCACCACAAACATATGAGACTTTACTGGGAAGGAACTTCAATACAATTAGGAAACAATATAGGAAAGGCAGAGACTACAGTTTCTTTTTTTTTAAATATTTTATTTTATATAATTCTTACATCATTTTTCATCTTGGCACAATGTATGCATTTTCAGTTTGGTTATATTCCCAATACAATTGCACCTCCCCCTTATTTTGACTCTAGTCCTTCCTCTCCCTGCCCTCCCTCCCTCCCCCCACCCCGCACCCCCTCCCCCTGCTGTGTGTCTCTATAGTTTCTAAATAAAGTATCCAATGTTACCAGTCCCCTTGTTGGTAAAAGTCCATCCAAAAGGGATTGGCCCAGAATAAGGTCCCAAAGCCTGCCACAGGTCTAAGGCATCTTCCAGTGGGGACCCATAGAAAAGGATCAGAAACCACCAGACAAGTCTGGAAGGAAAAGAGTAAATTATCAAAAGCAAGACAAAAACCGCCATTGCCACCTCCCCACCGGTCTCTCGCCCACATCTGTGTCACCCAGTCCACGACCAAAAGGCAAGCGTGGTTTCTTCACGCGTCTCTCTGCTCTACGTGCCTCCTCTGTGTCTCCTTCTGGCTCCATCCTGCTTCCTTCCTTCCTCAGTTTCCTCTGCAGCTTCTTCTCTCCCTGCTCAGCTCCACCCTCCCTTGGGTGGGGTGGGAACATGGAACCTCCCCCTTTCCTGGGGACCACCCTGTTACAATTTCACTCCTATATGGATGATAGAGAAACAAAACAAATGAACAAACAAAACAAACCAAAAACAACATCTTAGTCTGTAAGAACAAAATATTTGCTGCCAGAGGGAAACAGGAAAAGGGGCTGAGGAATTTGGGTGAAGGAGTTCTTGTATGGGGAAGAATAGAAACTGTTTATTCAAATGTTAATTTTTAATGTACACCAAAACCTATCCCTATATAATGGTACAAACCAGTGGAACTTCAGTAAAAATTAAAAGAAAATGAAGTGAAACACAAAGATGTTTATTAGAGCTTATGAAATTTGTGATAATTCCGAAGCTCCGTTTGTATATATATGTAAAAAAGTAAAAGCTATTCTGAGATATTTTGACTTGCTCTCTTATATGCAATCCTCATACTTTTCCTTTTTTAAATTTTTTCTCCCTCAGCAGTTAATTTTTAAAAACAATGGAATCAACTGATGGCCTATGAAGGGACATTTCAAGGTCTTAATTTCAGAGGACATTTATTCTGATTGCTGTGTGTTCTTTACAGTTTTTGCTATAATACATGGGAGTCAGAATCTCCAAGATGGATGAGGGTTGCTCAAAGACCCACATTTTGATGCAAATTTCCTAAGTCATCCTAAATTCCAGCCACTTCAAAATTCATGGAGCAAACCCAAAGATGTAAAATTGTGGAGAAAAGGGAAATGATTTCCTTAGAACAAGAAAATGACACCTCAGGCTAAATTCAACCTTGTAAATACAATGAAAAACCAGCCACATTCATTTGTTAATTGTCCTTGGCTATCTCCTTGCTGTAGTGCAGATTTTAGTAGTTGCAAAAGGAACTACAATATATGGTAAATAAAGTTTGAAATATTTATTCTTTGAGGAGAGAGAAATTTGTCAATCCTTGTTCTACAGTCATGATTTGTAAACATTCAAGCGCAGCTTCTCTGGCATAGGGAGGGTGAAGAAAGAGATCTGAGCCTGTGTTCTTCTTCCCTTATCAGGTCTCTGAATCTACAGAAAATAAGGGAACTTTTTAGAGTTTGAAAATCAGTGAATTTATCTTTAATTGCCGCATCAATATTAGCTTGCTAATGCTGTTAATAACATTTATATCAGAAATAATAATAATTCAGGGTCAGTGATATAAGCGATGATTGGATAGTTCATTAAGTGGAACAAACATTATTAAGCAGTCTTTGTGGTGGAACCATAGCTGGGGGAGGCGTGAGGTATGGGGGTGTAAGAGTGCGGCAGAGATGGAGTAGAGAACAGAAAAGGAGGATTTATTGAAATACCTTGCAAGGGAACAGGGGGCAAGAGGGAGCTATACAGCTGTGTGTGAAGGATTTGAGACTTTTACACTAGGGTTCCATAGGGTTTCTTACTTGGGGAGCCAGTTTGCACGGGTTATCGGCTGGGGTGTCTGCTCTTGGGTGCAGACCCTTGACACAGACACATGTGCAGGCCCTGCCTCTGCATTCCTGGAGTTGGGCTGGTTTATCTGCCATGGTGGTCAGTCTAGCGGCCCAGTTCCCATGGCAGCCTTATTGATGCCCTTCTCTGCTCAAGTCTCTCAAACATGACTGTGGGGTAAGAGTGAGAGCTTAGTTTTTAACCTTATGAAATGACACCCTGACACCCCTGTTGGGCCAGATGTATACGGCAGGAGTGACAACATAATCCTTTCTCTGGAAATCACAGTATTTTCTTTCCTTTTTCCAGAATTTATACTATTTTTGCTGATTTGATGGGCTCATGTTTTAATATTTGGTAATTAAACATGGTTTTGACAGGGAATGAGTAATAAAAAAATAAAGCAACCCAATTCAACCCCCTTTTGCTCTTTTGATTGTACCATAACTTACAACTTAATTGTCAGAAATGCTCTCTTAAGAAAATATAGAATTGCTTCCGTGTTTAGCCTTTGGGGATTTGGGGTTCCCTTTTTGGTAATTTATTTGACACTTATTGATATAAGAGTGTTAAGTCATAAAGTGCATGCTTTGAATTGTTTCTGTCAGTAGAGACTTCCAAATTTAATGGATGCAGACAGGTGAAGACCAAGAAGAGGGAATGTAAATCGCATATAGGGAATTATCCACTGTGGCAGAAAAACAGAAACCAAATGGTGGGGTAGTGTTAAATAAGGTTAAAATTAAGCCCAGACCCCTTGCCCAGCAGGAAGGTTTGGGAGGCTTGAACACAGAGAGAACTGATGAGGCTGCTCTGGGTCCCAATCCGTAAGATGGATCCCTTTGACCAGGAATGTGGAGGCAAGGCCAGGACACATTCTGGGTCAAAGATCAAGCCCCCAGGATCAGACACCCCTGTACTAACCAGCCCAAAACTAACTCCCCAAAGCAAAACTGACAAAACTATTTATAAAAGGGAGCCCAAAATCTTTCTTCACTTGCAGATCTTTCCTGTCTCCCTAGCTGCTTCTCTTAGCAGTGTATTTGAACAAATGTGCCTTTTCTGTTCTCCAGTCTGCCTCTGGTGAAATTTTTCACCCCTGCACATCTGGTCTGTCAAGGTATCATTAAGAATTTGAAAACCAAGCCCCCACTCCTTGGCCAGAGGCAAGTTTGGGTGGCTGGGATGATAAAGGGAGTGGATGGAACTGCCATGGAAACATGGAACTTAAGCTGGTGAGGCCCAGAACTGATGATCCTCTATGCTGATTCAGATCATCAGTCAGGACACACCCAAGACTAGTCACCCTAACCAGTCAATGGTTCTAAAGCGTAGAGACTTGGGACCCAAACTCTGTGCAGTCCACCCTTCCTGTTTCGCCCTCTGCTTCTTTTAGCAGTGTATTTCAATAAATTCGCCTGGTATTTCCCATCTGTATCTGGTGAACTCTTTCACCCTGCAACAGGGCCTCCACCTTGATTCTTCCCCACAACATTCTATATCAATAATCTTTGTTAGATAGAGTGGTGTGATTTCTTATAAAAGAAGATGGAACCTAACCTCTTCAACTACACCAATCTTCCATCTACCCAAACCTCTACTCTTTGTTCTCTGAATTCAGCAAATAAAAATAAAACTTAAAAAAAAAAAAAAAGCATGGGCCTCCCCTAGTGGCGCAGGGGTTCAGTACTAGGTTGCGAAGCTGCCCAGAGAATCTGCAGTGCCGGTTCAATCCCTGGCCACCAGCGAGGGTCTCACATGGCACCACAGAACTCTCCTGTTGTGCCCGCTGCTCCCCTCAGCAGTGTATTTCATCACTCTGCCTATTCTGTTCTCTGCTCTGGCTCTGGTGAATTCTCTTACCCTCCCGCACTTCTGACTGTACCCAGGGCTTGTATAAATAAATACATCTTTAAAAAAAAAAAAAAGCAAATAGCAATTACATCTACCAAGTTGCTCAAGATAGAAAGTTTGGCAGCATCTTTAATTTCTGTCTTTCCCTCACTTTCTATATCCATCCAAATCAGCCCTATTAGCTAACATCCTAACCAAAGTACCACTCTGACCCACTCCTCTCTCTTTGTCTACTGCAAGTTTCTCCGTTGTTTTCCCTGTTGCATCTTGTTCTCCTACAATCTAGTTTCCCCAATGCAAAGAGATTTTCCTCAAACACAAATTATTCAATTCACTCCACTCGCCAACACCTCTCTCCATTTTCACAATTAGTTGAAGTTCAGGCCATCCCCCTGAATTAGGAAGTTCTGAGTGACTAGTTTCTGTGAATATCTTTGACCTTGTCTCACAATTCCTTCTCCTTTGTCCACATGAAACACTGACCTCCTTTTTCTTACTGCAGGGTGATTCAGTCCTTTCTGCCTGTCTGTGCTCCCCTCTGCAATTGTGCTTTCTCCCAAACTTTGCTGTATGCATCCTGGTCTGTCAATAGAGTTCATATTGTCATTTATTGAAGTCTTATCATTTCCATGAAAGAATAATGTTTTCATAGCTTTACAGATACATACATTTTATTAAAAATATCCTGATGGGTTTCATATTTTGATGTTATCCTAAATGGCATTGAAAATTCAATTGGTTTGTTTCGATCCTTTGTACAGTTCCTATCACCATTTGTTATTTCTCTGTTGGATATTTTAAAACTTATTTATATTGCTTTTATTCCCTGCCACTGAAAAGTCAGTTTTATCACAACAATCTCTCTATATCTTGATCACTAGAACACTATCAATTCTACAAAAGTACAGTGTAGTTTCTCAATAATTAGTCATTGTTTCTTTTGAGTGAATATCATATATAGGTAACCTTGGAAAAAGTAATTAGCCTCTCTAAATCTCCTTCCTCAGATATTAATATATATGTAAGTGCACATATTGATATATGTGATATACATAGAATTAAACCAATGATACTTATACTTCCTGATATTTATCACTATTAAATCACTTTATTTTGGTTGAAGTGTTAAAAGCAACCTAAAAAACAAAGTATTCTGAATTTCCTAACATTTTTGTTTAGTTTGAAGCACACTGGTACTGTTATGACCTATTGGATTTGTTAGTATATTCCTTCTCAAAGGAACTTTTGTGCATATAGTATTATTATTTAATGTTATTTTTCTACTAAACTGACTGCATGACACAATTACAGCCCCCCAAAAAGAAAGACAGGCTGAAAAAGAATCCTGAAATTACCTCTTGAAAATTTTAGAATTTAAACCTTACTAGTTCATTGCAACAGCAGTAACTGTGCCTTTATTTTTTTTTAATTTTCTTAAAGATGTATTTTATTTATGCAAGCACCGGGGTGCAGGCCAGATGCGCGGGAGGGTGAGAGGATTCCCCAAAGACAGCCTGGAACAGAACAGACAGACTGACTGAAATCCACTGCTGAGGGGAGCAGCGGGCGCGGCAGGAGGGGTCTGCGCGCCACGTGGACCCTCGCGGGCGCGGCAGAGGCTGTGGACAGCTCCCCAGCGCGCGCCCAACCGCCTGCGCCACCTGTTTGCTGTTCTCCCCACAGTGTGAGCGCGACAGTAAAGCATCTGCACAAGGCAGAGCTAGGATGGGGACGCCTGGAAAAGCCAAATCCCAGGACGGGATTGCTCAGGACCGATGAAAGGGCCTCTCGGGCATTCCAAGGGTTGTCGTTAAGCGGCAGCTTTTTCGTTAAGGCTGAGAAACCGCTGGCGGTTCCCTCTGCCAATGGCTGTGGCCTGTGGCTCTGACGCCACAAAGAGCCCTTGTGACGGCACCGGCACCGCCTGCATCAGGCCCGCCCGGACTGCGCCTGTGTCCTCAGGAGCCGGGAAGCTGTGGACAGTGACCTGTGCACTCCGGACGACGAGAGAGACAGTGAGAGCCTGTTTTGGTTCTCTTTTGTTTTATTTATTGGTTTATTTATTTAATTATTTGTTTAGGCTATTTATTTTAGTTATTTTATTTTTCTTTCTTTGTTTTTTACCTTATTTTCCTTGTTTTTGTTTTTTTTTTTGTATTTGCTTATAGTCAGGGCTGGTGAGGGTGGTCAGCGTAGTCAAGCGCACAGGCGCTATGTCCCAGGGACGGCAAGGGCAAAGCTACCTGGCGCTGCGGGAGCTGGGGCGGGGCTCCCACGCCAAGGTGACGCTGGCGCTGCACGCGCTCACGGGCACGAAGGTGCTCATCAGGGGCGTCCGCAAGTCCGAGGTGCCCGACCTCCGCCTCCTGGCCCGCGAGATGGGGTGCATGAAGGCCCTTCACCACCCGAACATCGTGGAGCTCTTCCAGGTGGTGGACACCGGGCCGGAGCTGCAGCTGGTCATGGAGTACGTGCAGGGGGAGGACCTGCAGGACTTCCTGGACAGGCGTGGGCGCCTGGGCGAGCGCGAGGCCCGGCCGCTCTTTCGGCAGATCCTCGCGGCCCTCAGCTACTGCCATGCCAAAGGCATCGCGCACAGGGATGTGAGGCCTGAGAACATTCTGCTGACCCGAGAGGGGAAAGTCAAGCTGGTGGACTTTGGGCTCAGCGTCCAGGCCTTCAACCGGGCGCTGAGCAGGTGCTGCTGTCGCCCAGAATACAGGGCCCCCGAGGTCTACCTTGGCCAGCGCTACAATGGCCCCAAGGTGGACGTGTGGAGCCTGGGCGTCGTGTTCTATAAAATGGTGACCGGCACACTGCCCTTCAGGGGCCCAAACCTCTGGGCGATCAGGGTGCGCGTCGTGGGCAGGCGGGTCCAGCTGCCCGACTATCTCACGGAGCAATGCCAGGACCTACTGGCCAAAATGCTGGCACCAGACCCCTGGAGGCGCAGCACCCTGGAGAGCATCCGGCAGCACGCCTGGCTAGCAGAAAACACTGAGGGACTCCTGCCCTTCAGCGAGCCGTCCCTCAGCCCCCAGGACCCGGCCATAATCAAAGGTATGGAGCGCCTGGGCTACCAGAGGCAGGAAATTCGGGAGGCCATTGACGCTAACAAGTACGACAAGGTCATGGCCACCTACCTGATCCTCCGCTCCAGGAAGCAGGCGGGGGAGGAGGACTATGAGGAGGAGGGCCAGGAGCGGCCCAGGCGCGTCACTTTCCAGGTGCCAAAGCTCGTCACCTTCCGGGAGCCCGGTGACCCCGATTCCAAGGACAGCCTCCCGCAGCCTGAGGTTTCGGGGAATACCCCAAGGCCGGGTATCCTGCGAAAGCAGGAAGTCCAAAAGAGGGCAAAGGATGCCACCCCGGGCACCAGGGTCATCTCCGCAAGAGTCCCTGAGCTGGAGGACGCCCAGAAGCACACCACCGCCGCAGGGCCAGGCCGCCTGTTAGATGATGCCCCGAAGGGCAGACCCTCTGCGCTAGGCCCGGTACTGGAGGACGCCTGGGGGGACACCAGCACCTCTGTGGCCAGACCCCAGCAGGAGGACACCAGGGAGCACAGTAGCACCTTGGTGTCAGTCCTCCAGCTGGAGGACACTGGGGAGCACGGCAGCACCACTGAGACAGGCCCCCAGCTGGAGAGGGACCAGGAAAGCAGGGCCAGCACGATCTGTCCAGCTCCACAGGCCTCCAGCACCCCCCTAAGACCTCCCCCAAGACGTGGCTGGCCTTCCAGTGCAGTGGCCCCTTCAGCAATCATCAGGGCCAGAGACAGGGTATTAGATATTATCCTAGAATTTTGTTGCTGCTGTGCAGCATTCGAGTTGCAGAGCAACAAAGACTAAAAATAGCACCACACCAGACAAAAGCCTCCCCACCCCAAAGCACAAAGTGGCCATGGTGAACAGGAGTACACCAGGGAAGGTTGAGGCTCTGGAGAGGCTCAGGGGCTGGGCCCAGTCACAGGAGCCAGGAGCAGCATGAGACCCATGGGACTGCAGCACAGAAATCTGGGCAAAACAGATGTCCCTGAGCAGAGCAGGTGAAGGGCCAGGAGGGCCACGGAACTGGTGAAACACCTGGAGGGGAGCAGAGTGGGTGAGTGGTGGGGTGTGGAGGGGCTGGGGAGAGCTGAGCAGGTACAGGGCCCAGGAGGGGTATGAGGCTGTGTGGGTGGCCCCAGGGCCAGAGGCAGGAAACCCTGGGCCTCTCTCCCCCATCATAGGCTCAGTTCCCTGAGGACCATACTGCCCCCTTGCTGGGAGAGACCTGCTGCTCTATCCTGGGCACAGGGATGGCATAGAGGATGCAGGAGCTCTTGCAAAGGCTTGGGTCCAGGTGGTAAAACATGCAGATTGCAAGGAGCAGATAGAGAAGGTCTCTAGCTCCCCTTAAGAAAGACTCGGGGACCAGTATATTAGAATCCAAACAGGACTCTTCAAGGTGGACAGAGTTTATGCACAGACCAACCTTACTCCACACGACCTGCTCAGCTGGAAAATCTGCACATCTTCCTACACCAGGAAGCCCTAGGCTGTGATCAAACTCAGTCCCACAGTGAGCATTGTCACCTCAAATTTTTGCAGCTTGGGATTCTTACACAGTGTCAGCCCAGCTGGTATTTCCCCTTTTAAAAATCCTCTCCAGACGGCCACCCACCCCTCCTCCTCCCTGGATTCAAACCCTGCAGGGTGACCTTAGCCAAATTGGAAACGTTAATATCGCCCAACAGATGCAGGCTTTGGACACCAGTCTCTGCCAAGTAAATCACAGGGTCCAGGAACGAAAAGCTACAGGGGCTGTCTACCTTAAATTTGTGTTTTTCATCATTGTTTAGATGGTGTTCAAGATGGGTAAAATGAAATGGCATAAGAAAGAAAGCAAAAGAAAGTGTTGAAGGTCTGAGAGAGATTTTGGTGAGAAATCATGTGTACTCAGGTGTCTCCCCCTCCTCCAACACATTCATGGACTTGCTCATCTGACCAGCAAAGTCCCCTCTGATCGATACTTCGTCAGCCGAAGCTGGGGCCAGGACATCCAAATGTGGACCAGCTCTCCCTTACTGCCATGGATCCTGCCCCTAGTAGGCCCAGTGATTATGATGATGCTTTTCTTTGTTTCTACACCCTGTTTTCTCTGCTTTATCCACGCAAAGCTCTCTGAGATGAGCCTTCGCTCTCCCAGACCCGGGAAAGCCATTCCTGTTATTGACAGATGAGCAACAGGGCATTGCTCTAGGGGTTCTGGGCCAACCTGGGCTGTCCAGCGACCAGTTGCTTATTTCCCTAAACACACGGATCCCACTGTAAGAGGATGGCAGCCCTGCCTGCACGCACTTGCGGCAGCTGCTCGTCTCGCTAGACAGGCCTTAAAACCCACACTGGGCCAATCTGTAGATGTTAATTCTCCACATCGGCTCCAGGACCTACTCAAGCAGTATGTATGCAAGTGCTGGGCCCAACTCGGGCACGCATCACTGCTCCCCTGGTCCAGGTTCCACTCAGCCTACAGAGCAGAGACCCACTGTTTCTAATCCCATCACTTCAAGCCACTTCCCCTTCTTCTGTCTATACCTGGAAATTCCAGATCAGCGCAGCCTCAGGCAAGGTATTAGCACTCACAGGGCCTCTGATCCTAACCTTATTTTTTTCTTTTTGCCCCATGCTTACTGCATTTCATCCAACACCGGATCCAAGACCCACCCCGTAGCACCTTTAACCAAACCTTCCACCTATATCCTCGTGTCCCTGCAAAGACCTTCTCATAACCAGGCCTGAGCCCCCACCCCGGTCTTCGCCCCCGTCCAGCAGGAAGTAGCCAAAGAAAGAACCGTCGCCCCTTTTCCTATCAACAAAAGGCTGGTATGAAAGGTCGATGCAGGGGCCAGGAATGGGGAAGCCCACATACAAACAACAAGATGGCCCTGACACCAGTACCCCTGATTCCATCAAACCGAAACTGAAGCCATAAGCAGGGGAAAACAACTCGGCTCCACGAAAAAACAACTTTGTTCCACCTAAACCTGTTCCCCCCTGCCAACCCAGTTTTCCTGCCTAACCTCTCCTCACCCTATGAAATGACATCTCCCCCCACAACAGGCGAGACTTCAGGGACACCCCACTTTGAATCAGCAAAGCTCGCCTGGGGGCACAATGAATGTTCCCTTCCTTTGAGAAAGTTTAGCCTGGCTCCCCTTTTCTTTACCGTGCCAAACCTTTCATCTTGGTGCCCGAAACCTGGAAGGCTGTGTCCCCTGGCGCTGGGGCCGCCTTCCCGTCCCTGGGACCTCTCGTCTCCATGGCAGACGCCTCACATCCACCACCGGCCTTGATCCTTGGGGTGAGTCACCTGCCTGACCCTCCTTCCTAGGAGGCCCTCACCCCTGGTTACCTGGCTCCTCTCCTCACCCCCATCCTGGTCGACTGTTCCATAAACCGCGGGCCTACGCCAGCCGACCCCCATTGCTCCTGGTTCTGATTTGGGGACGCCCATCCAGTCCAGGTGTCCCCTTCTCATGCCCTCCCATCTCTCCCTCCTGCAAACCAGTTGTACTTTCCAAGTCTCCAGTCTCCTCTCCCTCTTCGCCCTCTCCTCTTCTGCGTTCTCTGATCCTCTAGATGTTCAGTCTTCACCTCCTTCAGCTCCCCAGGCCTGCCCCCGCTTCCACCTCCCAGCTACCACACCTGCTCTCACAGTCGTCCTCTTTGTCCCCTTAGGGAGGTTGCGGGGACTGAAGGAGCAGGTGGAGTCCACGATCCTTTCCCTCTGTCTGATCTCTCCCAGATTGAAAAGCATCTCGGCTGTTTCACTAAGGACCCCACTACCTACACCAAAGAATTTCGTTATCTTACCCAAGGTTACACCTAAGGTTACACCTATAACCTTCGGTGTCATGACTACACGTTATCCTCTCTTCCACCCTGACCTCTAATCAAAGAGAACGTGTTTTTCAGTCTGCTCGAGGCCACGCAGATCAGGCCACTTCACTGACACAACCATGCCCCAGGCCCTGAAGCAGGTCCCCGCCAGGAGCCTGGCTGGGAATCCCAGACTGACACTGATGCGGGTCGCAGGGGCAGGGCTCGCTGCCTCTTAGCCAGGCTCCAAGCAGCAGCCTGTCTCCAAGGCAGTTAATTTTGACAAGCACGGGAGATCACCCAGTTCCACCCCATACGAGGAGGACGGTGACTACAAACAGCGATGAACAGCATGTGGGTGCTAGATCTGTTCATAAACCTACCCGGGATGGGTTGGTTGCACTACAACTAGCGTAGACGGCAGGACGGTTCAAAGCAGGACGGCTCTACGCAGACGAAACCCTTTGGAACCTGGGGAGGGGTTGCCAGGTGGCCAGCCACGAGCAGATGGTACTCAGTGGCCAACCTCCTCGCCCTGTGGGCACCTCTCCAGGAATGGCCAGAGGTAGATGGATCCCCAGGGCAGTTGGAACAGGCCCTGTATGAAATAGAAGAAACCCTGAGTGGATGTGTTATAGGACAGGGAGAGGGGCAGCCCAAACCCCGCAAACCTGCCTATTCTACATGGGTTCTGCCATCCGCCGCATCAACACAAAACATAGGAGACTTTAATGGGAAGGAACTTTAATAAAACTAGGAAACAATACAGGGAAGGCAAAGAGTCTAGTTTCTAAATGAAGCATCCAGAGTTACCCGTCCCCTCGTGGGTAAAAGTCCATCCAAATGGGATTGGCCCAGAACAAGGCCCCAAAGCCTGCTACATGTCTAAAGCATCTTCCAGTGGGGACCCACAGAAAAGGGTCACAAACAACTGAACAAGCCCGGAAGGAAAAGAGCAAAATCAACATCAAGAAAAAAGCTGCCATTGTCACCTCCCCACGGGTCTCACCCACATCTGTGTCACCCAGTCCACGACCAAAAGACAAGCACAGTTTCTTCACGTGTCTCTAGGCTCCATGCACCTCCTCCAGGTCTCCTTGCTCCATCCTGCTTCCTTCCTCAGTCTCTTCTTCAGCTTCTCCTCTTCCTGCTCAGCTCCACCCTCCCTTGGGTGGGGCAGGGAACCTCCCCCTTTCCTGGGGACCACCCTGTTACAGATGCAGTTCCCGCGAGGTGGCAGGAGCAGTGGGATGGGTGTTTCTCACAGCTCTGCTTGAGTCCAGGCAGAAAGAGCAATCTAGAGTCCAGCGAGTATGGGATGAGATGCGGGAAAAGATGCGAAAACTACAATGTTTGAGGATTCTGGAGGAAGAAGTTCGGAGAAACCAACCCACTATTCTGGAGATGCCAGACTCCAGCTCAGAAAGGAAGGAGAGGGAGGCTGGCCCTTTGCCCGAATCGCAGCTGGTGGTGGGAAACCAACCCATGACTCCAGAGATGCCAGACCCCTCCTCAGGACAGGAGGAGAGGGAGGCTGGCCCTTTGCCCGAGTCACAACCAGCAATGGCAAACCAACCTGCGACCCCTGAGATGCCGGACTCCTCTGGAGAGGAGGTGGAGGCTGGTCCCATGCTCCGGGCCCGCCGAGTGGTGACTCAGAAATAAAGCGGCAGCCACCCATGGCCCCAGGTGGGTGGTCAGGCTGCTGGACCACCACAAATGACAGAATTTACTTCCTATCAACCATACACCCAGGCGGAACTGGTGGACTTGGACAAACAGTTTCCACCAGAAACCAGGGGAACCCTTGGCAGCCTGGCTGCTACATTTGTGGGGCCTGGGGCTGGATGGGATCATTTGCACGGCACAAGTGATGGAGAGACTGGCCTCCATGGTTTACACCCATCCTTGCGACAGAGGCTACAGAACAGCCAGCAGTATGGCCAGGGCGACCATACCGGGAATGGATAATAGCTGCCATACGGACAGTCTGGCTGATGCAGGAGACGTGCTGGACACAGTAAGTGGATGGCAGACGTACGCCGAGCTGGTACAGGTCCTTCGGGAATTGGGGATGCGGCAGGCCATGTTTAATGTGAATTCCCGTGGTCCTGATGATGAGTGTTTCACAGCAGGGATGAGAGACTTGGTATTAAAATGTCCCCTCATCCTCATTTGGATCCCTCCTGGCAGTTGTAGCACCCCATGTGAGTCGTCAGCTACACGACGTCACAACAGTGATAGCCAGCTTGGGCGAAGTTGAGAACTGGCGCTCTCAAACTCAGGAGGGAATATGGGTAGTTGTTGAAAAGTCAAAAGGAATGCCAAGGAGGGAAAGGAATCTTCTTGGCACCACAGAATTTATTAAAGTCACCCATAACCAAATGTGGACAGATTTATTGAGAGCAGGTGTAAATAGCACTAAAATACACGCACAGCCCAATCTATATTTGTTGGAATTATGGCAGCAGCTGCAAGAAGACCAGAGGTTCACGCCCATGAGAAGGACTGCTGCTCAGGGGGAGCCTGGAAGCTCCAGGCCTCAGGCACATGTCCTGCGCCTGGAAGACACTTGCTGCCAACCCTATCCTCGGGTGAGGCCTGATCGCTTTCAAATAGGGTGAGGGCCAAGGAACCCGTCCACAGGGGACGGGCGGGGACTGGAGGCCACATGTGGAGCTTGCCATCCACTGGTCCCCAACTAAATTGCAAAGGGTTTTAGCTCTGGCAGACACAGAGCTAATGTACTCTGCTCTATGGAAATCCAGAAAGATTTCACAGGTCTACTTGTATTGATGGCTATGGAGGCCAGAGTGTCAAGGTGACAGCAGTGAGACTATCTCTGGGGATTGGGCCATTACCCCCCAAAAGAGTATAAAGTATATGTGTCGCCCGTCCTGGAGTACATCCTGGGGGTGGATGTACTAAGTGGCTTATGGCTAGAGACCACAGCCGGAGAGTTTCACCTTAGAGTGCGTGTGGTAAAGGCAGTGGTGAGAGGACACGCTAAGCATCTGCCCACACAACTGCCAGTCCCTAGGCAAGTGACTAATACCAACCAATATCAGTTGCCCGGAGTCTACAAGGAAATGACGGGCACAGTATCAGAACTGGAGAAAGCGGGCATTGTGCGTACTGCCCACAGCCCCGACAATTCACCGGTGTGGCCAGTGAAGAAGCCCGATGGCTCTTGGCGTATGACAGTAGATTTATCATGAGTTAAATAAGCTAGTTCCCACTTTGCATGCTGCAGTGCCTTTGGCAGCAGATTTGGTGGATCATCTGCTGGTGCCAATGAATGTCTTTTGCCACTAGGTTGGTACCTCGCCTGGAATAACTTGTGTTCTCTTGTCTTTTTTGTTATAGTGTGATGTGTACTATTTACTTTTGTGGGCCATGGCTGCGTTGTTTATGTTTGCTAAGAAACAAAATTGTCTATATGTAGATGGTCTGGCAGAAAACCCTGAGGGGGTGGATTGTAGGGTAAGGTAAAAAGTATCAGGCTTTTCTGCTCTCCCGCCATTAGGAGAGATGACGCATCCCTGCGGGCCTGAACGCAGGCCTGATGGCGGCACCTGGAGTAGGGTGGGGGTGCGGTGTCGAGGGTGGAGGAGGACAGTGGAGTGTGCGGGGGAGAGCGGCGACTACAAACAAGGGCGAGGAGCATGTGGCTGCTAGAACCGTTCATAAACACACATGGAATGTGTTGGTTGCGTTACAGCGGGGTCCTGGGGTTCACTCTGGGAAAGGTGTCTGCAGAGCTCCCCTGTCAGTGGCACGCGGCGAGTTTCCCAGGCGAGTTTCTCCACAAGACAGAGACGGTAGTTATATTTAAAAAACAGGTTTATTGGGGAAAGGGAAAGGGGCAGGTTTTGCTGAGAGAGGCCTGCATGGTTGAATGCGGGCAGCCTTGACAGGTCATAGGCGGGCAGGAAGCTGCTGCCCTGCAGAGGGAGAGAGTTGGTAAGAAGAGGAACCTACACAGTCCCAGGTGGGCAAAGGGAGTGCTGCCCCGAGCCAGTGCAGAGACTTTACAGACACAGTCCCCTTCTGTTTGGGGGGGTCACTCCTTGTGAGCCGTCAGTTGGTTGCTGATTTTTGGATAACCACACAGAATCCAAGAGGGACTGGAGATACCAGGATGGGGAGTGGAGATTCCAGGATGGGCCCAATCTCCAAATCTTTCCCCTCAGGCCTGTGCTCCACTCCCTAGAGCATCTGATCCTGCTTGGCTCTCATGCCTTGTGATAAGGCCCTGGTGCCTAAGGGTCACGACCTCTACCGCTGAGTTAATGGTCATGCTATTTCCCTCTATCCCTACCTCCTTGTGAGTCAGGTTCTGGTGTCAGGGTACCTCCTTTCCAATCTTTCTATTCTGTCTGCTATTAAGGTATTCCTATTTTGTGAGGAGGGGAAGCTGGGTCCCGAATGCTTGAGAGTATGGAGTAAGTGGCTCCTATAGAAATCAGAGAATTAATATCTTACCTGTGACATCCAGGGTTACTCTAGGCTTAACCACAGAGACCATGTCATTGGGGACCTGGTGACGTCCTTGGGCCCTATCACTTGTCATCCAGGAGTTGTCAGTAGTCAGTCTACTACAGGGCAGGGAGAGGGGCACCCCAGAACCCCCAAAGCTGCTTGCTCGAAATAGTTTCTGCCATCTGCAGCATGGACACAAAACATTTACGACTTTAATGGAAAGGAACTTTAACACAATTAGTAAACAATACAGAAAAGACAAAGAATCTGTTAGAGGTCAGGGAGAAGGGCAGCCCAGACACCACAAACCTGCCTGCTCTAAATAGGTTCTGCCATCCGCCGCATCAACAGAAAACATATGAGACTTAAATGAAAAGGAACGTTAATACAATTAGTAAACAATGCAGGAAAGGTAAAGAATATAGTTTCTAAAACAAGCATCCAAAGTTACCTGTCCCCTTGTGGGGAAAAGTCCACCCAAACAGGATTGGCCTAGAGCAAGGCCTGAAAGCCTCTCCAAAGTCTAAAGCGCCTTCCAGTGGGGACCCACAGAAAAGGATCAGAAACAACCAGACAAGTGTGGGAGGAAAAGAGCAAAATCAAAATCAAGACAAAAACCACCATTGTCACCTCCCCACCGGTCTCTTGCCCATGCTGTTGTCACCCAGTCCACGACCAAAATGCAAGTGCAGTTTCTGCACGTGTCTCTCGGCTCCATGTGCCTCCTCCAGGTCTCCTTCTGGCTCCATCCTGCTTCTTTCCTTCTCAGTCTCCACTGCAGCTTCTTCTCTCCCTTCTCAGCTCCCTTCTCTCTCTTCCTTTGGGTTGGGCAGGGAACCTGGAACTTCCCCTTTACCTGGGGACCACCCTATTATCTTGGATATCTCATACAGAAACACATATTTTAACTGTCTTAATTTGTTTAGGTGAGATGTCATTAAATTTTAGTTTTCTTATAATAAGAAGCAAAAAAATAAACCTGCAAGCTCAACAATATTTAGAGAAAGTGATATTGTTTAACATTCTCATTCTTAAACTTAATAA
Source organism: Talpa europaea (assembly GCF_964194135.1). Taxonomy (NCBI): domain Eukaryota; kingdom Metazoa; phylum Chordata; class Mammalia; order Eulipotyphla; family Talpidae; genus Talpa; species Talpa europaea. The sequence continues at coordinate 125,475,090 of NC_140068.1, read as the reverse complement.
GACCTTAGTTTTATATGAAATTTGGCCACCATTTAAATAATGATAAAAGAAAAAATTTAAGGGAGAGATACCAATTGTAGCTGTTAGTTTTTCTTAGGACAGGAATTTTAAATTAATTTCAGAGTTGCAAATTCTAACATCCCAAAAACCAAATTTCTTTCTTAGGCAAGTACTAGATAGATTGATGAAAACCAAGAAAAATAAGAGAGACTTAATATCATATACATTTCCTACATACCTGTGAGGAACACAGTGTTGCTAAGGAACTTGCCCATGAGGCTAGATTTTGCTAGGACAAGGGGAAAGAAAGAAGTCAATCTGGGATTTTTCTGGAAAAGAATTTTATCAAGAGATTTAGGACTAATCATCAAAATGCAAACTTATCTTTTTTGATGTAGACTAGGTCAATTACTCGTTTTTTTTCCTGAATACTGTGTGCTTCCTTTTGAAAATAGAGACATTTCAACAAAAAATATTGATACTCAACATGAAAACTGTAAGGCTTGCATGCTACAAATTCAACCATTAAGTTTTGATCTAGTTTTTGATTACCAAAATCTTAAATCCTGATCTCAAAATTGGGAATTTTTTATTAGACTTTATATAGTTGTCATTTATAACTAATACTCCTAAGGCATTAGTGATACAAACAGATTTTTTGATTTTTTTTTTTTTTCAAATTTTGGTCATGTGCATTACTTCTAAAAAGTAGTTATTCTTTTTTTCAATAATAAATTTTATTTTTATATTCCGCAACAATTGCAACCCCCCCCCCATTCTGACCCCAATCCCTCCCCTCCCGCCACCCACCCCCAAAAATGTGTCTCTGGTTCAAAGTTTTTTGTTGATTTTGATTTTTACTTTCTTATAGTTACTCATTTTCCTGGTCCCTTATTTAAGTTTTCTAGATTCCTGCTATGAGTGAGACCATCCGGTAGTTTTCTTTTTCTTTCTGGCTTATTTCGCTGAGCATGATCCCTTCCAGCGCCATCCATGTTGCTGCAAACTGCATGTGTTTATCTTTTTTGAATGCTGAGTAATATTCCATGGTATATCTGTACCACATCTTCTTGATCCAGTCATCTATTTTTGGGCATTTGGGCTGTTTTCAAAGCTTAGCTATTGTAAACAGTGCTGCTATAAACCTAGGGGTGCAGGTGTTCTTTGGAATTGATGTTTCTGTGTCCTTTGGGTAAATACCTAGGAGTGGAATTGCTGGATCATATGGAAGCTCTATGTTTAGTAGGTCCAGAAATCTCCACACAGCTCTCCATAGTGGTTGGACCAGTTTGCACTCCCACCAACAGTGCAGAGAGTTCCTTTTTCTCCACACCCTCGCCAATATTAGTTGTTGCTAGTTTTTTTAATATGTGCCATTCTCACTGGTGTAAGATGGTATCTCATGGTAGTTTTGATTTGCATTTCCCTGATTACAAGTGATGTTGAACATTTTTTCATATGTCTGTTGGCCATTTGCATTTCCTCTTCAGAGAAGTTTCTTTTTAGCTCTTCTGCCCAATTTTTGATTGGATTATTTTCTTTGTTGTTGTTGAGTCTCATCAGCTCTTTGCAGATTTTTGTGATCAGTTCTTTATCATTAGTGTTGTGTAAAAAAATGTTATCCCAGTTGGTGGGGTTTCTCTTTGTTTTTGTTATTGTCTCTTTTGCTGTGCAGAAGCTCTTTAATTTGATGTAGTCTCAGCTGTTTATCTTTGCCTTCACTATCACTGCTTTGGGTGATGTGTTTGTAAAGATGTCTTTGATGTGCAAATCATGTAGTGTTTCGCCTATATTTCCTTCTATGTATTTTATGGTTTCAGGTCTTATGTCTAGTTCTTTAATCCATTTTGAGTTGATTTTTGTGTATGGTGTGAGGTAGTATTCAAGCTTCATTCTTTTGCATGTGGCAACCCAGTTTTCCCAGCACCATTTATTGAACAAACTTTCTTTGCTCCAATGCATAGTCTTTGCTCCTTTGTCAAAGATTAGTTGACCATAAATCTGTGGGTTTATTTCTGGATTTTCTATTCGATTCCATTGGTCTGTGTGTCTGTTCTTCTTCCAATACCATGCAGTTTTGATGATTATGGCTTTGTAGTAGAGTTTGAAGTCTGGGAGTGTGATGCCTCCATTCCCTTCTTTTTTTTCTCAGGAGAGCTTGGCTATTCGGAGTTTTTTGTAATTTCATATGAATTTCATCAATAATTGTTCTAGTTCTTTGAAGAATGACATTGAGATTTTGATTGGAATAGCATTGAATCTGTATATTGCTTTTGGTAGGATGGCCATTTAATAATGTTTATTCTACCAATCCATGAGCAGGGGATGTCTTTCCATTTCTTTGTGTCTTCTATTTCTTTTAATAGTGTTTTATAGTTTTCTTTGTATAGGTCCTTTACCTCTGCGGGCTCAGTGTCCAAGGCTTCCCCCAGGCGCTGAGCACGTGCTGCTGTCGCCCAGAATACAGGGCCCCCAAGGTCTACCTTGGCCAGCAGTACAACGGCCCCAAGGTGGACGTGTGGAGCCTGGGCATCATGCCCTACGAAATGGTGACCGGCACATTGCCCTTCAGGGGGCCCAGCCTCAGGGCAATCAGGTAGTGCGTTCTGGGTGGGAACGTCCACCAGACCACCTACCTCATGGTCCAGGGCGGGGACCTGCTGGCCAAAATGCTGGCACAGGACCCCTGGAAGCACAGCACCCTGGAGAGCATCCAGCAGCACGCCTGGGTAGCAGAAACGAGCAGGGGACTCCTGCCCTTCAGCGAGCCGTCGCTCTGCCCCCAGGACCTGGCCATAACCAAAGGTATAGAGCGCCTGGGCTACCAGAGGCAGGAAATTCGGGAGGCCATTGACACCAACAAGTACTGCGAGGTCATGGCCACCTACCTGATCCTCCGCTCCAGGAAGCAGGCGGGGGAGGAGGACTATGAGGAGGAGGGGGAGGAGCGGCCCAGGCGCGTTACCTTCCAGGTGCCAAAGTGCGTCACCTTCCGGGATCCCGGTTACCCTGATTACAAGGACTCCCCACCCACCCCCACCCCGCCGGCACCTGAGGTTTCGGGGAATACCCCAAGGCCGGGTATCCTGGGAAAGCACCCAGTGCAGAAGATTGGAAAAGATACCCACCCCACTCCCTCAGCCTGAGGTTTTGGGGAATGCCCCAAGGCCAGGTATCCTGCGAAAGCAGGAAGTCCAAAAGAGGAAAGGATGTCACCCCAGGCAACAGGGTCATCTCCACCAGGTCCCTGAGCTGGAGGATGCGCAGCAGCACACCACTGCTGCAGGTCCAAGCCCCCTGCTAGAGGACACCCCAAAGGGCAGTCCCTCTGCGCTAGGCCCAGAGCTGGAGGATGCCTGGGGGGACACCAGCACCTCTGTGGCTAGACCCCAGCTGGAGAACACTGGGGAGCACGGCAGAACCACTGAGACAGGCCCCCAGCTGGAGAGGGACCAGGAAAGCAGGGCCAACACAATCAGTCCAGCTCCCCAGCCCTCCAGCACCACCCTAAGACGTCCCCCAATATGTGACTGGCCTTCCAGTGCAGTGGCCCCTTCAGCAATCATCAGGGCCAGAGATAGAGTATTAGAAATTATCCTAGAATTTTGTTGCTGATGTGCAGCATTAGGAACTGGAGAGCAACAAAGATTAAAAATAGTGCCATACCCGGCAGAAGACCCCCCACCCCCAAAGAACAAGCACTCAGTGGCCATGGTGAACAGGAGTACACCAGGGAAGGTTGAGGCTCTGGAGAAGGCTCCGGGGCTGGGCCCAGTCAGAGGGGCCAGGAGCAGCATGAGACTCACAGGACTGCAGCACAGAAGTCTGGGCAGCACTGATGTCCCTGGAGCAGAGCAGGTGAAGGACCAGGCAGGCAACGAAACTGGTGAAGCATCTGGAGAGGAGCAGAGCAGGTGAGGGTTGGCGTGCGGGGGGGTTGGGGAGAGTTGAGCAGGTACGGGACCAGGAGAGGGGTGTGGGGCTGTGTGGGCAGAGCCTCCAGAGGTCCCAGGGCCACAGGCGAGGAACCCTGGGCCTCTCTCCCCCATCTTAGGTACTGCCCCCTTGGTGGGAGAAACCTGCTGCTCACCCCTGGGCACACAGATGGTGCAGAGGATGCAGGAGCTCTTGCAAAGGCTTGGGCCTGGGTGGTAAATCGTGCAGATTGCAAGGAGCACATAGATAGGCTCTCTAGCTCCCCTTAAGAAAGACTCTGGGACCAGTATATTAGAATCCAAACAGGACTCTCCAAGGTGGGCAGAGGTTATTCACAGAGCAGCCCTAATCCACCATGACCTGCTCAGCTGGAAAATCCGCACATCTTCCTGCTCCACGAAGCCTAGGCTATGATCAGTCTCAGTCCCGCAGTGAGCACACCTAGGTGTCCAGTGTCCCCTGGGCCGAAGCTGCAGCTCGTCATGGAGTACATGCAGGAGGGATTTTGCAACTTGGGATTCTTACACAGTGTCAGTCCAGCTGGAATTTCTCCTTTTAAAAATCCTCTCCAGATGGCTACCCACCCTTCCTCCTCCCTGGATTCAAACCCTGCAGGGTGACCTTAGCCAAATTGGAAACATTAATATGCCCAACAGATGCAGGCTTTGGACACCATTCTCTGCCAATTAAATCACTGGGTACAGGAATGAAAAGCTACAGGGGCTGTCTACCTTAAATTTGTGTTTTTTCATCATTGTTTAGATGGTGTTCAATTCCCTTCTAAAACTAAGGTTTTGCTAAGTCTGGTAAATGCAAGTGAGGTGAGGTATGTGTGTTTGAAAAAGAAATGTATGGAAGAGGGATATTCTGAAGGGCCTTAAGATAATGTAAAGCCGGATGGGTAAAATGAAATGGCATTAGAATGAAAGCAAGCAAAAGAAAGTGCTGAAGGTCTGAGAGGGAGGTTTTGGTGAGAAATCGTGTGTACTCAGGTGTCTCCCCCTCCTCCAACACATTCATGGGCTTGCTCATCTGACCAGCAAAGCCCCCTCTGACTGAACTTTTGTCAGCTGAAGCTGGGGCCAGGGAATCCAAACTTGGACCAACTCTCCCTTACTGCCATGGATCCTTCCCATAGTAGGCCTGGTGATCATGATCATGCTTTTATTTGTTTCTACACCCCATTTTATCTGCTTTATCCAGGAAAAGCTCTCTGAGATGAGCCTTCGCACTCCCAGACCCGGGAAAGCCATTCCTGTTATTGACAGATGAGGAACAGGGCGTAGCTCTAGGGGTTCTGGGCCAACCTACGCCAGTCCAGCGAGCAGTTGCTTATTTCTCTAAACAAATGGATCCCACTGTAAGAGGATGGCAGCCCTGCCTGCGTGCCCTTGCGGTAGCTGCTCGTCTCGCTAGACCTAAGGCCTTAAAACCCACACTGGGCCAACCTGTAAATGTTAGTTCTCCACTTTGGCTCCAGGACCTGCTCACTCATCAGGCTCTCTCCCCTCCATCACCCTCTTGTCTGTTAGATTTCTACTCTCTTTGTCAAAGACCCTCTCATCTCCCTCTCCCAATCCTCGACTCTCCATCCTGCCAGGCTTCACGGGTGTTCCACTCCCTAACGCAGGTAACACCCTCTTCTTACTACGGTGGACACCATCACCAGTTGGACAGTGCACCTGCCTTTATCTCAAAGATTACTCCACAGGTCTCCTCCCTGGGCATCACCTGGGAACTACACATTCCTTCCCGACCGCAATCCTCTGGTAAGGGAGAACGGGTAAATGGTCTGACCAGAGACCACCTAACCACTGAGCTGCGCAAATCCTAGGTGGAGCTGCTCCCACTGGCTTTAATGCACCTCTGAGCCACTCCCTGTGGCCCCTTGTTCCTGAGCCCCCTTGTATGGATGTATGGCAGACATCCGCTTACTAACCATGAGCTCCCCGTCCAACTTAAACTGTTGGCTGGATATTTTTCATACTTCTCTGCTCAGACAGCTGCTCCAAGAACACACAGACCTTTGTCTGCCACAACCTGTGCCTCCGTCCCCTGATGCACCTGTCAACCTGCTGTGCCCTGGAGACCAGGTTCTTCTGAAAGCCATCTCTCCAAAAGCACTTCCGCCAAAGTGGATGGGTCCACACACGATCATCCTGACTACACCAATGGCTGTCAATGCATCAGCTGTCCAGGGTCAAAGCGGTCCCTGTGGATAAGCAGTATGTATACAAGCACATGGGCCCAACTCGGGTTTGCATCAATGCATCCCTGGTCCACATCCCACTCAGCCTATAGAGTAGAGGCCCTCTGATTCTCCTTCCTCCATTTCTTTTTTTTTTTTTTTTTAAAGATTTATTTATGCAAGCACTGGGTACAGTCAGAAACACAGGAGGGTGAGAGAACTCACCAGAGACAAAGCGAAGAGCAGAACAGGCAGACTTGACGAAGCACACTGCTGAGGGGAGCAGTGGGCGGCAGGAGAGGTCTGCCCGCCATGTGGGACCCTCGCCTTGAGGCCAGGGATTGAACCGGTGCTGTAGAGGCTGTGGGCAGCTTCACAACCCAGCGCTCAACCGTCAACCGCTGCGCCACCGGGAAGGCCCCTCTCCTTCCTCTGTTTCTAATCCCATCTCTTCAAGCCACTTCCAGTTCTTCTGTCTATGCCCAGCAATTCCAGATCAGCACAGCCTCAGACCAGGTATTACCACTCATAGGGCTTCTTATCCTAATCTCCTCATTTTTTCTGTTTGCCCCATGCTTACTCCATTTCATCCAACACCGGATCCAAGAACTGTCCCATACCACCTTCAACCAACTCCTTCTCCACCCATATCCTCGCGCTGCAAAGACTGTCTCATAACCAGGCCTGAGCGCCCACCCTGGTCTTCGCCCCTGTCCAGCAGGAAGTAGCCAAAGAGAGAACCATTTCCCCTTTTCAACAAAAGGCTGGTATGAAAGGTTGATGCAGGGACCAGGAATGGGGAAGTCCACATACAAACAACAAGATGGCCATGACACCAGTACCCCTGATTCCATCAAACCAAAACTGAAGCCATAAGCAGGAGAAAACTACTCAGCTCCACGAAAAAACAACTTAGTTCCCCCTAAGCCTGTTTCCCCCCGCTACCAACCCAGTTTTCCTGCCTAACCTCTCCTCACCCTATGAAATGACATCTCCCCCCACAACGGGCACGATTTCAGGGACACCCATCTTGGGTATGACACTTGCCTGGGGGCGCAATGAATTTTCCCTTCCTTTGAGAAAGTTTAGCTTGGCTCCCCTTTTCTTTACTGCGCCAAACTGTTACAGGGCAGCCCCGGTATAAAAAGGGTTGTCTGACTGTTTCCCGATTCTGGTGGAGTGTTTCGGATTCTGGTGGAGCTGCCCGGACAGGGCCGGTTCTAAGATGGGCAGAGTTGGGGGTCCTGGAGGGCGGCATCCTGGTGGTGAGATGCTCTGTGAGGAGTCAGAGAAGCAGGGCTCAGAGGACAGGAGACTCGGGGAATGCTCTGGGTGTGAGGTTTCCAGCTTTTCCCCCCAGGACCCCTCTCTCCAGCCTCTGGATAACAAAACCTGGGGAAACAGGAAAGTAGATCATTTTTTCCTTTTACAACCTATTTAGTATTGAGGACTTTAAAAAAAAAAATAACATTTAATGAATACTGTTAAATTTACAGAAAAGTTGCAAAGATAGTACAGTTCTTATTCGTCCCACACCATTTCCACTTTGTTAACATCTTACATGAATACAGTTGTATTTTTTTTTTCACAGCTAATGAAGCAATGTTGACACAGTTACCAAACTCTGTGCTTAATTTCATCAGTTTTTCCTAATGCACATTTTATGTTCCATAATCCAAATTGCCTCACTCAGTTACAGCCAGTTCTCCTCGATGTGCCTCTTGCTGACTGTTTCTCTGACTTTGCTTGTTTTTATAACGTTGACATTGGTGAGGAGTGATATTTTGGAGAGGTGTTGGGTTCACAGTTGGGGTTCTTGGGTCACGTCTGAGAAAAGTTTCACCAGATTCCCCCTTTCACATACACAGTGAGTTTCCCCACAAGACAGAGACTTTTTGTCTCTGCCAAAGAGAAGTTTTATTATTTCTTTTTTTTAAAAAAGGGAAAGAGTCAGAACCCTGCTACTCTCCCCCACCCACTGAGTAGGCTCTCTCCGACCAACGGAAAGGAGGGGAAAAAAAAAAAAAACTGCAAGAACGAACTACAGATCAAGTGGGACACTGAGTAGAGAGGAACTATTTCAGGCACCGCACCCCACAAATGGGAACTGTGGAGAACGGTGAAGAAATCACCACAGAGGTGATCGAGCGGCTCCGGGCGCCATCAGAGGAAGACAAGGATTCCACGGAGACCTACAAATAGCCTAAGGCCAGCTGAGAACCACTGGGAAAAAAGCAAAGGTCAGCAAGGACAGGTCTCTGGTGCCACCTCATGACCAGAACAAAATCACCAACTAACTGATTCCCTGTTGGAACTAACTAAATACAGAGAGAGGGAACTGTAAGGGACAGTGCCCAGCAACACAGCATCAACACTCTGGTGGAGTGTTGTCCCCAGTGCTAGTCTCAGTCTGGTGAACAGTTTCCGACACCCCTAAAGGAGCACTCCAAAGAGATGGAAGCCACCCTTAGGACAACTTGGATCCTTCTCCTTTGGGGAATTGCTGGCGCGGGGTTGCACAGAGAGGAGGGGGCAGAGCTTGCTGGCTTTCAGGGCTGCTTCAGAACCCAGGGGTTCTCTGAGCCCCTCTGGCTGCCCCCCCCCAACAGTAAATGGACTGAACAGTGAAGAGGAGGAGGAAGAGGAGGACAAGGGTCCCCTGACAAAACTAAGCATCCCGGACGATCTAGACAGCTGCGAGGCCATGGTGAGCTCGGCCCTGGGCCCCCTTCCCTGCCCCACCTTCCCCCTCCCACCAGCACACCCTTCTTCTTGGTTCCCCTCCCTTTGATTAAGCTTTCACCCACCTCTGCTGGGAGCCAGTGGGTAGACACCAACACCATCCTCGAATCTAAGGTGTGCCCACGGAGGCCCTGAGAGGTGTGCCTCCCAACCTCCTGCCGGGCGCACAGGGGCACCCTGCACTTCTGGCCCACAGGTGGCATTTTGTGACTCGGCCTTGGCCAGTGCTGAGGAAGAACAGGCGCGGCTGCACAGGCAGCTAAAGGAGCAAAAGCTGCTCTGCTGGCTCCTGGCTCAGCAGGTAGCCCCATGGGACCAGGAGCCTGAGAAGATGGAGGCCCCAGCCCCCGGGGGGAAAGTGTGCCTGGGGAGACCCACCAGGCCCTTCAGGGAGCCATGGAGAAACTGCAGGTGAGTGTGTGTAAGGCAGGAAGGAATGTCCACAGGGCAGGTTTTCTGATCCAGCAGACCAGGTATAGGAGAAGTGAGTCCTGGAAGCCTCAGTGAATTTTGCAGACTTTTATTGGGATTTACCAGATACATGGCAGGTAGGGGTGCTAGGGGGCCAGGAGGCTGACAGGCCTCCCAGCCCCCAGCAAGTCTTCACTCTTTCTGGGCTCTCTGGCGTTCTCTGGTGGTCTCTGCTGCTCTGCTCTCTCGGTTCTGCTTCTGCTTCTCTGCTGCTGCTGGCGTCCCCGTGACGCCACCCTTAAAAGCCCATCTTAGCCCAGGTGAATCCCATCTACCTATGCCCACACCCTACTCCAGGTGCCCGCATCAGGCATGCATTAGGGACCGCAGGGTTCCGTCATCCATCCTATGGGCGGGAGAGCAGAAAAGCCTGATACTTTTACCTTACCCTACAATCCACCCCCTCAGGGTTTTCTGCCAGACAGTCTATACAAGTGATACACACGTTTCTCTTGACGAATAGGAACACTGCAGCCATGGCCCACAAAAGCAAATGAAATATATCACAATGAAATATAACAGAACACAAATAAGTCCAGGCAGGGCATCAACCTAGTGGCAAAAGACAATTATTGGCACCAGTAGATGATCCACCACTTCCGCTGCCGAAGGCACTGCTCATGGGAAGGAGGGAACCACTCAGGCATCAGCCGTCACATGCCAGGAGCCATCAGGCCTCCCGGCCCCCTCCGGTTGCAGTCTCGGCCACAAGCCACACACCGCATCCACCCCCAGGATGCACTCACTCTTGGGTTGGCGATTCTGTATTCTTTGGGAGTAATCGCCCATCCCTCAGGGTTTTCTATCTGTGGTCGCTCCAACGCTCCAAAATGCAGGCCCCTGCACTCAGGCCAACCCACTGCACAAGCACATGGGTCGGGGATCCGTGGATACAAGTCCACATGCGGCCTCTCTTGGGTCCCCTCTTTGGCTGTGGGCTCCACCACAAGCCACGTTCCCTACCCATCCCCCAAAGATGGGCTCCTCAGCTCCTCACCCTCACTCAACCATGAGCAGGGCATCACCCACAGGTGATTTTAAAGGACTCACTGGCCTTTAGCTTACGTAGTGCTTAACAGCCGCTCAGGGCTTCCCGAATAGCACCAGCTTTTGCCTTCTCAGTTGGCTTTTCTCCTCTGCTTAGCTGCTGGGCAGTACACCGGCTGCCTTTGGCCACCAAGGCCCACTGACACCCCCAGACTCCCATCTCTGGGGGTGTACAATCCCATCCTTCCTCAGGGTCCCCAAAACATATCAAACTTGCCAAGGTCCTCCCCCTTCTGGCGGGATTGTTAGTCCATTAGTCCAAGTTCATCGGCTTTTCCCTTTGTCCACACTGGGGAGCTCTGAGTCGTGGTCCTTTCTCCCCTGATGATTCTTGCTGCCTCGGCGGGGATTGTTGGCTGGTCCTCTCGGGCATCTCCTCCTCCAGGCGAGGTCTCATCCCGCAGCTCCCGGACTTTGCCCTTCCCCTGTCCCGCCATGACACGTCCAGCGCTGTCACAGGCAAACACTGTCTGCTGCTCCTCAGTCCCTCCCGGTCTTCGGAGGGCTCCATACCGGTCTACATGGATCATCTTGCTGACTTATACCAATTGTAAGAGAGGAGGGAATGGACACGGGGCAGGTTTTCTGATCCAGCAGACTCGGTCCAGGAGAAGAGAGTCCTGGAAGCCTCAGTGGCTTTTGTAGGCTTTTATTGGGATTTACTGGATACATGGCAGGTAGGGGTGCTAGGGGGTCAGGAGGCTGACAGGCCTCCCAGCCCCCAGCAAGACTTCACTCTTTCTGGGCTCTCTGGCATTCTCTGGTGGCCTCTGCTGCTCTGCTCTCTCGGTTCTGCTTAGGTTTCTCTGCTTTTGCTGTGAATGCCACCCTTAAAAGCCCAGTCTTAGCCCAGGTGAATCCCATCTACATATGCCCACACCCTACTCCAGGTGCCTGCATCAGGCTTGCATTCAGACCACAGGGTTCCCTCATCTATCCTAAAGGCGGGAGGGCAGAAAAGCCTGATACTTTTATCTTACCCTACAGTGTGGTTTTCCGGAGGGCTGGGCGGGCTGGGTGCTGGGCAGGCCGGCACTGCTGAGCCCCTGAGCCCGCTCTCTGGCCGAGGGCCACTTTACCGAGCTCATGCAGGAGAAAGTGGGCTTACAGGACTGGATGGAGGAGCTGGAGCATCGATGTATCCAGATGTCTGGAGAGACTGACACCATCGGTGAGCGGGGAGGCTTGTGCCCTGCAGGTGGGGTGCTATGCAGAGGCTGGGGAGACCCCAGCAGCTGAGCTGTCTGCGCGCCCTCCCCCTAGGAGAATACATCGCTCTCTACCAGAACCAGAGAGCAGTGATGAGGGAGGAGCACCAAGAGAAGGAGGAGTCCATAAGCCAGCTGGCCCAGGACAAAGAGGAGATGAAGGTAGTCAGAGCTCTGGCTCCATGGTGGTGCGGCTGGGGAGGGGGGGTGGGCTTCTGAGCATCTCTGCTTCTAGGTGAAGCTGTTAGAGCTGCAAGAGTTGGTTTTGCGGCTGGTGGAGGCACGCAACGAATGGCGGGCGAAGCCCTGAGCACCTGCCCAGAACCCTGCTGCTGAGCCCACTAGCGCATGCCTAGTCCCCAAGAAGCTTGGCACCGCCAACGTCCAAGGTGAGGAAGGCCCCTAACGGGCGGCTGGTCAGGAAGAGCACACTCCGCCAGGCACACAGCATCCTGTCTCTGTCTCTCTGTAGGGTAAAGAAAATATCAGGCTTTTCTGCCCTTCCACCATCAGGATAGATGATGGATCCTTGTCCTGAATGCATGCCTGATAGTGGGCACTGGAGTAGGGTGTGGGCATAGGTAGATGGGATTCAGCTGAGCTAAGACTGTGCTTTTAAGGGCGGTGTCACGGGGACGCCAGCAGCAGCAGTAGAAGCCGAAGCCGAAGCTGGAAGAGAAGTCGAGATCACCAGAGAGCCCAGATAAAGTGAAGATTTGCTGGGAGCTGGGAGGCCTGCCAGCCTCCCAGCCCCCCAGCCAGCACCCCTGCCTGCCATATGCCTGGTGAACCCCAATAAAAAACCTGCAAAACCACTGAGGACTCTGACTCCTCCTTTACCCGGTCTGCATGGGATCAGAAAACCTGCGCTGTGCCCTGCTCCTGCCCTTACTCTCTCTAAAGAACCAAGTAAGGTGAGCCTTGTCCACGATGTGTAGCTGACCCAGGGCGAGGCCCAGCTGGGCCTGACTCCCCTAGAGAACGCCTCTGCACAGCAGGTCGTTCAGCTGCTTCAAGAAATGCAGAACTCCCAGGAAGGCGTCACCATTGGAAACAGCCCATGCCTTCCCTTCTTCTACCAGGCTGACGACAACGAGGTGAAGATAATGGTGGTCTAGGCCACCGGCATGGGGCCGGAAGCTCTGCCCCCACCTGGCCCTCACCAACCCATCCCTGTTCCCCAGGCTTTCCCCCCCCATCCTTTGGCTCTCCTTCCCAGTCGTCCTTTCATCCCTCGGCTTAAAAAAGGGGTACAACAACTCCCCTATCTAATAGGGTGAAATAGGTGCAGACCCTAGCCTCTGAGGTTAGGGCTGTGTCTTCATTTAACTCTGGACTAATCATACTTCCAGAGGCAAGGAGCTAGAAATATCCAGCTAGTTATTTAGGGGGCTCCGTTCTACAATATAGGGGCTCCTTGAATGACCAATTGAATCCTTACCAGGCCTTCTTGCAGAGGGCCTAGGTTATATTAGGCAATTTTGGGCCACGTGCCCCCCACCTCACCCCAACCATGTCGAGCGGGGCAGCACTTTGAAAGCCCAGCACGGGGGCTAAGTACAGACAGAGATACCAGCTGGGGCAGGTGGGCACCAACACCTGTCTAGAGTGTAGCCACAGAGATAGCAGTGGTTTATTTGAGACCACCCAGATCCACAAAGGGGTGGCCTCCCCTGCTCCCTTTTGAAATTTCCCCATGGGCCTTTGCACCCAATTTTGTTTTTGTTTTTCTTTGTTTTGTTTTGTTTTTAATTTTTTGTTGGACCCAATAATTGTTTTGATTTTTCTTTATTTTTTTTATTTTTACTTTTTGTTGCACCCAATTATTCTGGAGGTGATCCCTATCTGCAAAGGGGAGGCCTCTCCTACTACCTAGCAAAAGTCCCCATGGGACTGTGTGCCCGATTATTTTGTGGGAACCCACCTGTTAAGGGTGGGCTCTGCTCACTACACATGTCTTGCAGCTTGAGGTTAACCTGTCCCACTCACAAAAGGCCCGCGGGCATGAGGCCACCCCAATCTGCAAAGGGGTGGCCTCCCCCATCACCCCTCAAGTCCTGCGGGCATGAGGCTACCCCAATCCACAAAGGGGTGGCTTCTGCTGTCCTCCTCACAAAAGTCCCACGGGCATGAGGCCACCCCAATGTGCAAAGGGGTGTCCTACTCCTTCCCGCCTCACAAAAGTCCCATGGGCATGAGGCCACCCAATCTGCAGAGGAGTGGCCTCTCCCGTCCCGCCCCTCACAAAATATCCACAGGCCTGAAGCCACCCCAGTGCACAAAGGGGTGGTCTCCCCCTTGCCCCCTCACAAAAGTATGAGGCCACCCCAATCCACAAAGGGGAGAACTCCCCCATCCCCCTCCTCACATAAGTCCTGCAGGCATGAGGCCACCCCAATCCGCAAAGGGGTGGCCTCCCCCGTCGCTCCTCTCGAATGCCCCACAGGTATGAGGCCACCGCAGTCCACAAGGGGGTGGCCTCCACTTGCTGTCTTTGCAAAAGTCCCGTGGGCCTCTGTGCCTGATTATCTTGGGACCACCCCGGATTTGCACAGAGGTGGCCTTCACTGCTTCTTTTACAGAAAGTACCCGTAGAGGGGATGCATGGCTTACTGAGGCAATTTGGGGGTACACACTCCCCCAACCCTGTGGAAAACTGGGCTTGACCAGAAGCCGGGCCGGGGTGGCTGGTGGAGGCCAGGCGGAAGGCGCGCGGGCGCCCCGCGGTGTACATACTGTGCTGGGACATGTGTACATGGGACTGAGATGGCCCCTGTATCACAGCGGAGGCTGGGGTGGCCCCTGGGAGAGGAGGTTTCTATGAATCAGTTGACATCGAGGAAACTTATTTATAGATCGCCCAGGACAGAGGAAGGAGGCAAGGCCAGGGAGTGGTTCCTGGTGTTTCACTTTTGTTTCTGAATAAACCGAACTCACCACGTGGTCGGGCCCTGGGATCTGGGCTCAGGTGCTGCGCTGGGTGTGGGTCCTGCCAGCAGAGGGCAGGCTTCGGGGTGCAAGGTGCTCATTGGCGCTGCCTGTCAGGGCATCCAATCCCCCTCAGCTCTCTGACCTGTGGGGCCTGTGGGCTGCGTGCCGCGCTGGGAGGGCCAGAGTACTGGCTTCCAGCCTAGGCATTTCTCCTCTCACCCTGTTCTTCTGGGGCTCCCACCCAGGCCCCATGAGTCCTCCAGGCTGGCACTCTACCCCTGGTGGCCACAGCAGGGTTCAGATGAAGACCAGCTAAGTGCAGGTGCTTTCCCGAGCAGCCTGGGAAAAACTGGGGCCTCCCAGGCACCTCTGCGCCCCCATGCTTAAACCTTCCCTTCCCCTTGAACACCACAGAACACAACCAGCACACAACACGTTGCTCCCCATTGTTCAGAAATGGGTTTCATTCTCAGCCAAGAGACAGCAGGACTGGTCGCAGCCAGAAGCACACAGCTGCCAGGACAGCACCCCCATGCTCGGGGAAGGGGCAGGAAGGTGGCTGGGGGGCTGACTGTGCACAGGCCGGGAATGGCAGGGAGGCTCGTCGGAGGTGGCACGTGTTGGCGGGGGTGGCTGGGGTGACAGCGTTTGCTTGTAGTTGGGCCACAAGACTCAGAAGGACAGCACAGCCGGCGGTTCCCAGCACCAGAGATGCGCGCTTGCACGTGTGTGTGTGTGCCCGTGTATTTATAGACATGTATAGAGCAGGGCAGGGGCAATACCACCGAGGGGGCACAAGAGTCACCGAGGTCACGCCTGGGGTGTCAGCTCACCGCCACAACAGACTAAAGTCACAGATGAAGGGGGAGGCTTGGGGGCTGGGGGCCAAGTCACAGAACAGCCACCCAGGCAGGCCTGGGAAGAGAGGTGTCCCAAGAAGAGGAGGGGTCTGGTTAGAGGCCGAAGGGGGCCCTGGGGCTCTCAGGTTGGATGGACTTGCCTGACCCGATCAGCTGGCAGCTGGAGAGAAGCAGAGAGAAAACGGGGGAGGGCAGAGAAGGGGGAGAGCTGGGAAGGCAGGTGCAGCCTGGGCTGCAGCGCTGGGGGGGAGGTGGGGAGGGAAGACGAAGCAGGGGAGGGTGTGGGCAGGGGTTCTGGATGAGAGGGGAGGGGGACAGGGAGGGGGGATGCAGGAGCAGGAGCTGGAGCCTCTCCCTGCTCACTCGCCGGCCTCTCACACACACGAGACAGTGCACCCGTGTGCCAGACATGTGATCGGCCCCCTCCGGCTCCCTCCTCTCTGTTCCCCTGTCTTTCAACCCACTGGCCCAGGGTCACCCTTAGTGTCAGGAGTAGGGGGCCTCGGGCCCCACGTGACTCCACCATTTCTGATGGAGAAAGACAGGGGAATACCACTGTTTGCCCCGGAGGGCAGAGCTGAGAGGATGGCTGGAGGGAGCACTGGGGGCCCCCTGGGGTAGGCAGAAAGCACAGTAGTTCCCCATATGGACCCTGGGGAGGCAGGGAGGGCAGGAGGCCAGATGCTAGTGGCCACAGGCTTATAAGTCTAAGAGGGGAGCCTCAGCTGGCTGGGGGACCACAGGTCGTGTAGGTGAGGCTGGGCCCTTCCTGGTGTGGAAAAGCAGAAGAGCAAGCATCAGTGTAGGGGTGCGGGGGCAGGCAGGTCTGTGGGGCGAGTTTTACTGACCAGCTTGGGTAGAACTCAGAGAAGCCGACTTGCCCAGGTCAGCCGACACTGAGGTCCCCTGGCTGAAAAAGGAGAGGTGACACTATGGAACAACAGGCCCAGGTCCCCGGGCCTGCAGGCAGGCTTCGGTGCTTCACCTGGGGCACAGGGACGGCCGTGGCCCTGTGCTGGCGGGAACAGCAACAGCAGGCATGGAGGGCAAGGCGCTCTGTGGCCTGCCTGGTTGCAAGGTGGCTGCGGGCCTAGGGTGTGGCTTGGACCCTCAGGCTTTCCAAAGCCATCAGACAACCTGAGCCTTCCTGAAGGGACTCAGTGCCACAATAAGGAGGAGGGGTCAGACCTCCTCTGCCCTGTGGTGGATCCTGTTCCAAAGCTCCCAAGGTGGCTGCCCTGCCCCAGCAGCACACTCACATAGGGGGATGGGGGCTGCACCCCCAGCATGAATTTTAAGGCTCCCTGAAGGCCTGCTCCCTGACAGCGGCACAAGCGGCCTATCAGCTCAGCACCCTGCGTGACCATCTGCACTGCAGGTCCTCGAGCCTAGAGACTTCCACAGCCAGAGAACATCCACCTCGGTGGAAGGCCCGGGTAAGACAAGTCTCAGTGGCTGTCTTCAGTCGGAGGTACTTTGGGAACCTGGGGTTGGCTTGCCTGTATGAACTTAAGTGTGTGTGTGACCAATATAGGAATCAAATTCTCTCTGAGAGCCAACTTCTGACTGAAGCTTATCTATCACCCTCGCGGCAGATGCCTTCTCTCAAACCTCGGTCCCTTGGAGCTTAGGCCAGATATGTGCCCTAAGCGTCTCATCTTTTACCGCAGCGCTGCGTGGCCTCAATACCAATTGGACAATGGCTCCCATGGGCCGAGCATGGCGCTTTTGACTTCTCCATCCTTACAGACCTAAAGAGTTCTGTCACCGCAATGGAAAATGGTCAGAGATCCCTTAGGGCCAGGCTGTCTTTCTCTTGTGCTCCCGTGCCCCCCTCCAGCCCCTCCCTCCTGAAAACCTGCCACACTCTCCAAGTCTTGAGACTCCTCTCACTCTCCCCCTCTCTGGACCCTCTTCAATGTTCTCTGATCCTCTAGTTCTCAGTCTTCACCTCCTCCAGCTCCCCAATCCGGCCTCCCCTCTTTTTTTCACCTCCTAGCCACCACACCCGTTCTGGGTGGTCCTCTTCTGGGTCCCCTCAGGGAAGTGGCGGGGACTGAAGAGGAATTAGGGTCCATGGTCCTTCCTCTCTGTCTGGTCTCTCCAAGACTGAAAAGCTTCTTGGCTCTTTCACTAACAATCCCACCACCTCCACCAAAGAGTTTCCTTGTCTTACCCAAGCCTGTGACCTTACTTGTCATGATTACATGTGATCTTCTCATCCACCCTGACCTATGAAAAAAGGGAGCAGGTTTTTAGGTCTGCCCAAGACCATGCGGATCAGGTCCCAGTGACTGACACAACCATGGCCCCAGGCTCTGCAGCAGTTCCCAGCCCAGAGCTGGGGTGGGGCTACCAGACTGACACAGGCAGGGCCCCCGGGGCAGGGCTCACCAAGACCATTTTATTACCTGTCTCCTAGCTGGTCTCCAAGCGGCTGTGCACAAAAGTGTAAATTTTGCTAAGCTCAGGGAGATCACCCAGTCTGCCTCAGAAAACCCTGCTGCCTTCCTTAGCCGCCTGACGGAGGCGCTCCAGCGCCATACCAGGCTTGACCCTGACTCAAATGGAGGCTCAACAGTTCTGGCTACCCATTTTATATCTCAGTCAGCTCCTGACATTAATAGAAGCTTAAGAAGTTTGAGAGTCCTCCCCTGAAGGCGCAGATGGCAAAGCGCCGCGCTGTGAGTCTCTCCGAGGCCTCTGCAGTGCCGGTTCCATGCCGGCCGGCCAGCGAGGGTCCCACATGGCACAGCTGACCAATCCTGCCTCGCCCGCTACTCCCCGCAGCAGTGTATTTCGTCAGTCTGCCTGTTCTGTTCCCCACTCTGTCTCTAGTGAATCCTCTCACCCTCCCACGTATCTGGCCTGGACCCCGGTTCTAGTGTAAATGAATAAATAAATCTTTTTTTTTTTTTTTTTTAAAGAAGGCTGAGGACTGTCCTCAAACCCCTATCCAGGATCTGCTGAATATGGCCTTGACAGTATTTAAAAACCGGAAGGAACAGTACAGGGCAGAGAGGGAACCCCGTAGTCTTCAGATGGCTGGGCTTCAAGCTCAGGCCCTGGTAGGGTCTTGAGACCGCCAGGCCATGTTCCTCCAACCACCGCAGTGCCTGCCGGCCGACAGAGGACGACAACGGGCCCCATGGCCCCCAACCGACCACCGCTGGGAGCCTGCTTCAAATGTGGTCGAGAAGGCCACTGGTCCAGACAATGCCCCAACACCTGCCAGGACCGTGCCCCATCTGCAACGTCCAGGGTCACTGGAAAAGTGACTGTCCCTCCATGCCTGGCTGCGGTGGACCAGTCCTTCCAGCCCCTGCAACTCTTGCCACCGGCGGTCTTTGGTTTGGCAGCTGAGGACTGAAGAGGCCCGGACTCATCGACCCCGATAAACTTCAAGGAGCCCAGGGTAACAGTCAAGGTAGCAGGTAAGTCCAACTCCTTTCTGGGCTCTCCTTTAATATGTTGCTGGCCTCCTTCTCTGCAGACCTTCTCTGCCACAATCTCAGCAACACACTGCACAACTCCTCACCTTCCTGGGCTCAAAAGGATACGGTGTCTCCCCGTCCAAAGCCCAACTTTCAGTTCCCACAGCCGTCTATCTGGGTCTTCCACTAACTCCTTCCTCCAAACAGCTGACGGTGGACCACAAACAGGCCATCCGGGACCTTCCCTCCCCTGAATCGGCAGAACAAATCCTTTCCTTCCTAGGTTTGGTCAGATTCTTCCGTCACTGGATCCCTAATTTTGCTTTCCCAGCCAAGCCACTGTACGACACAGCAAAAGCCTCCCTCGAAGGACTTCTCCAATCCCCCGGGGAGGTCTGCAGGGCCTTCCTTTTACTCACACATATCCTCCTTAGGGCACCTGCCCTTGGCCTTCCTGACCCAGAAAAGCCTTTCCTCCTGTGCACAGACGCACGTCGGGGTATGGCGGCAGGCGGCCTTTCCCAACCTCTGGGCCCAGCCCTGTGTCCTGTCGCTTATCTCTCCAAGCAGATGGATCCCACCGTCAGGGGCTGGCAACCTTGCCTTAGAGCCCTGGTGGAGGCAGCTCTACTCACCCGGGAAACCCTCAAACTTACTCTGGGAAGACCTGTCCAAGCACATTCCTTGCACCGCCTTCAGGCCCTCCTGTCTCCCGGCCCACTCTCCACTCTCACTCCTGCCCACTCACAGGACTTCCACGTGCTCTTTCTCGAAAACCCTCTGGCGAGTCTCACTCAGTCAACTTCTCTCAACCCAGCCCCTCTTCTGTCTCTGGCCCCCCTTCTGCCGCTCATTCATGCCCTGAAATCCTGGGCGAAATGCAAACCTCCAGACTGGGTTCGGCCGACTCCCCTTGGTCAGATGCCTACTGGACTCTACCTGTAGGCGGCAGCTCTTGTGAAGGTGTGCGAGGTCAGCGGAGGGCTGCCCAGGCCATGGTTACCCTCGATCACGTCATCGAGGCAGGAAAGCCGCCCGGAGGAACCACTGCCACGGACCAGCGCAGCGGTAGACTTGCAGGACTGTCTCAGGATTGAGAAACTGTGAGGATGCTCAAGGAATCGGCGCATAAATGACAGACAGACACACAAATGACAGACAGACACACTTCAAGAGTGAAGATCTGAATGTAATTTGCTCAAAATCATCATACACTTTTATACCTTTTCCAACAATAGATGATTTCATACAATTTAATTCTTTCTCAGCATAAAATACTTTGTAAGGCATAAGACATCTACTTTGTTATTCATGTTCATGTGATCGCTGTTCCATGACATGGCACAGTAAACGATCTCCAGGTACTGAATCTACACAATCATTTTTGCTTATACAGAACAGCACTCTTTAAGCTAGTTTTTCTTGATTTGTTTCCCAAGACCTCAATTATCAGAAAGCATTGATATTTACCTACTGGCACCTTTTACTTTTAGTGATCACGAGCAATATATTCTCTACATAAGCATTTTGATTTTTATGGTGTTGTCTCATGTGAGAAGTATTATGATTATTATAAAACTACCATTGCCACACACTATTTTCTTTATCATGCATTTCCTGAAACTGATTGTACACATATAAAGAAAAAGCAAAGTAAGTGAAAAGTTGTATGATTATGGACAGGTTGCTAAGTTGTTGCTATTTCTGAAACAATGTCTATCTGGTTAATGGTTAAACTGCTTTGTAGGTAATTCCATCAGGCTTGTTTGCAGGTGACGCCCTTAGCAGCCTTGTTTCCATCAAAGGAGGGGTTAATTACTGGGGGCTTGTTGCCTAAATTAGGCTTATAGGCATGTGTGCCTTGTTTGATCTGAACGCCAAAGTTTATCATGATGAAGCCCCTCGGGGACTGCGCCTGTCTTAGGTCGTCAGGAGTCACAGACATGAGGCTGGCCAGTGCCTTCTTTAGTCTGCCCCCGATCTTACCCGTCATTGACTGTCCAGTCCAGCGCACAGGGGAAGGGGGTCTTACTGTAAGGGCAGGAACTGGACACAGAGCAGGTTTTCTGATCCCATGCAGACTGGGTAAAGCAGTCAGAGTCCTTAGTGGGTTTTTGCAGGTTTTTTATTTGGGGTTCACCAGGCATATGGCAGGCAGGGGTGCTGGCTGGGGGGCTGGGAGGCTGGCAGGCCTCCCAGCCCCCAGCAAGTCTTCACTCTATCTGGGCTCTCTGGCGTTCTTTCTGCTGCTTTTCCGCTTCGGCTTCTACTGCTGCTACTGCTGCTGCTGCTGGCTGGGGCTGCTGGCGTCCCCCCGTGACGCCGCCCTTAAAAAGCACAGTCTTAACTCAGCTGAATCCCATCTACCTATGCCCACACCCTATTCCAGGTGCCCGCCATCAGGCATGCATTCAGGAAAAGGATCCATCATCTATCCTGATGGCGGAAGGGCAGAAAAGCCTGACATTTTCTTTACCCTACAGTCCACCCCCTCAGGGTTTTCTGCCATACAGTCTATACATATATATACAATTTTCTAAGCAAACAAACAATGCAGCCATGGCCCACAAAAGCAAATACATCAAATATAACAAAATACAATATAACAAAATACAACAGAACACAAATAAGTCCAGGCAGGGCACCAACCTAGCGCAAAAGACAATTATTGGTACCAGCAGATGAGCCACCAAATCTGCTGCCGAAGGCACTGCTCATACGAGGGAGGGGAATCACTCACGGCATCTACTATATCACACCAGGAGCCGTCAGGCTTCCTGGCCTTCTCTGGCTGTAGTCTCGGCTACAAGGCACACACAGCATCCACCCCCAGGATGCACTAGCTCTGGGATTGGCAATTTTATTCTCTTGGGGGTAATCACCAACCCTCAGGGTTTCTGTCTGCAGTCGCTCCAACACTCGGCCTTCATAGCCACCAATGCGACTCGCAGACCCCTGCACTCAGGCCAACCCACTGCACAAGCACATGGGTCGGGATCCAAACTCTGCATTCGGCTTGGGCTCCACCCCAAGCCACGTTCCCCACCCGTCCCCCAAGGACAGGTTCCTCAGCTCCTCACCCTCACTCAAGAATGAGCAGGGCATCACCCACAGGTGATTTTACGAGACTCACAGGGCTTCAGCATAGTCAGGCTGCTTAACAGCCGCTTAGGGCTTCTCAACTTAGCATCAGTACCAGCTTTTGCTGCCTTAGTTGGCTTTTCTCCTCCACCTGGCTGCTGGGCATGCACAGGCTGCTTTTGGCCATCAAGGCCCACTGGCCACCCCCAGATTCTCAAAAAAAAAAAAAAAAAAAAAAAAAAAAAAAAAACATAACCTGCCAAGGTCCTCCGCCTTCTGGCAGGATTGTCAGTCCAAGTTTATCAGTCCATGTCCATTGGCCTCTCCCTGCGTCAGCAGCGGCCTGCTGCCTCAGGGGTCATTGCCTGGTCCTTTCCGGTGTCGTTGGCTGGTCCTTTCCGGTATTGTTGCCTGGTCCTCTCGGGCATCTCCTCCATGCGAGGTCTCGTCCCACAGCTCCCGGACCGTATCCATCTTCTGTGCCGCCATGGCGCCTCCAGCGTCGTCACAGGCAAACACACAGTCTGTTCTCCTTAGTCCCTCCAGGTCTTCGGAGGGCTCCAATACCCGTCTGCATGGATCTTGCCGACTTACGCCAATTGTAAGGGCAGGAACTGGACACAGAGCAGGTTTTCTGATCCCATGCAGACCGGGTAAAGGAGTCAGAGTCCTTAGTGGGTTTTTGCAGGTTTTTTATTTGGGGTTCACCAGGCATATGGCAGGCAGGGGTGCTGGCTGGGGGGCTGGGAGGCCTGCCAGCAAGTCTTCACTCTATCTGGGCTCTCTGGCGTTCTTTCTGCTGCTTTTCCGCTTCGGCTTCTACTGCTGCTACTGCTGCTGCTGCTGGCTGGGGCTGCTGGCGTCCCCCCTTGACGCCGCCCTTAAAAAGCACAGTCTTAACTCAGCTGAATCCCATCTACCTATGCCCACACCCTACTCCAGGTGCCCGCCATCAGGCATGCATTCAGGAAAAGGATCCATCATCTATCCTGACAGCGGAAGGGCAGAAAAGCCTGACATTTTCTTTACCCTACACTTACTCACTCTGATGTGTCTGAGTGAAAGCCTCCCTCTTTCCAGTAAGTTCACTGGCGTTCAGCGGCAGAGGCTGCCGCAGTTCCCCCTCTATTTTTAAGTTTAAGCTGCATGGCGTACATGTCACGTTTTACCGTTAACCACCTCCCGAAAGGCAGAACTCAGAGCACTTACCGGGGCCCTCACCCTCAGCCACCATAAGAAAGTCACCATCTATACGGATTCAACATATGCCTTCCTTATGGCTCACAGTCCTGCTGCGATTTGGCAGGAAAGGGGGTTCCTCTCCACCCAGGGGTCCCCCATCATGAACGTTAAACTTGCCCTTAAGCTTCTAGCGGCCTTGCAGCTTCCAACTGAAGTCGCCATGATCCACTATGAAGGACACCACACGGACAATTCTTATGTGACCACAGGGAATAACAAGGCTGATGCAGCAACAAGGGCTCCCACCACTCACTCTGCTGCAGATCCTGGTCCTATTCTCTCTCTATCTGTCCCCTCCATCACTCCGACTTAGGAGCCTAATGAACGCCAAATCCTGAGTCTGCTCTTCCACCCCTCCTTGAATGCAAAAGTCTGGCAGCTGTGTTCCCATCGTCAAACCGGTGCTCATGGATCACCTCAAGGGGGAATTCGCCAACCTCCTTCTTCTGAAGCTCACCAGCTGCGTGGACACTTACCCGGACAGGATTGGCAGGTTGATTTTACTCACCTCCCTACTCACAAAAAAGTTAAATATCTGCTCACAACGGTTGATACAATAACAGGTTGGGTCAAGCCCTTCCCCGCAGCTAGAGAAACGGCTCAGGGGGTAACCGAGGCCCTTCTTAACCACATTATCCCATGCGTTGGCCTCCCCACATCTGTCCTATCTGACAATGGTCCAGCTTTTATCTCAAAGATTACTCAGCAGGTCTCCGCAGCTCTGGGTATCACCTGGAAGCTTCACATTCCCCACCACCCGCAATCCTCAGGGAAGGTGGAGCGCGCCAATGAGCTAATCAAGGGTCACCTGACTAAACTCTCCTGAGAGCTCTGCGACTGCTCCAGGAACACGCAGACCGGTACTTACCCAGTCCTGCCCGAATCTCGACCTCCTCAACTGACCTTCCCCACCACTGCATCCAGGAGACCAAGTTCTGCTCAAACCGCTTCAGCCAAAGCCACTGCAGCCTCCATGGACTGGTCCGCACACAGTCATTCTCACCATGCCTATAGTGGTAACACCTCTGGGAGACCCCTCCTGGTACCATCTCTCTCGGGTCAAACGTGCGCCCGAAGACAAACAGTATGTATGTTGTAACCTGGGTCCTACTAGGATGCGCATTTCTTGTCAAAATCTCCCCTAGCTCAGTGTCCTATGTGTAGAATTTCAAAGTTAGGGAGACCTTTGTCTCAGGATACACGGAGACTACCCACTTGGTGGGTACTGCAGAGTGCCCACAGGCCGGATGCACAGCACCCATCACTCTCACCCTAACTCTTTCATCAATGAACAACACTATGAACACCATGTTTTCTTTCTTTTACCATCAAACCTTAGATCATTGCAAGAATACCTACAAAGAATATGGGGGGTGCCCTTGCCCGTCATGTGCAGTGCACCTTCCAGACAAAGGCCGAATGTTCTCTCCATCTGTCATAATACGGGTTTCAATACGAATCAAGTTAACTATACTATTTCAGGTCCTTGGGACCTACGCTGGGTACAGGGAGTCCAAGCCACCGGGTACACAGGCTGGCATTCCTACACAGTGGCAACATTTTCCCATCTCAAGGGACTATGTCCCGACACAAAATGCCACAGTCCAAGTCTCCCAGGACATCCTCCATTCAGAGAAAGTCCTACAAAATCAGCTAACATCATCAGAAAAGACTGAGACGCCCTCAACCTGGATTCGTAAAATACAAAACGCTATACTATTCCTACATAACTCTTTTGGATCTAATACCTTTCTTGTTTCCTCTGTGCTTCCCTTCAGAGGCCTCTACTGGCGGCAGCTCCAATTCATCTCAATACCACTATGATCAAGATTACAGACGCTGCTTGCCAGACTCTCCAACTCTCAGTCGCCCTATGGGACTCCAATCACAGCTACCCCTGCTATCCATCTGCTGCCCTTGTCGGCTTTCATTCCTGCACTTCTAACATTTCGGTTAAAGGTATCTACCCCTCCTTAGAAAAAACCTCTGTGTCTTTAGCATCATCACAAAGACAGCTCCCCTCCCTGGCATAGGCCATGCTCCAAAACCGGCGGGCTCTGGACCTGTAAATGGCTAACAAGGGGGGCACCTGCCTGTTCCTCAGGGAAGAATGTTGTTATTGTATCAATGAATCAGAGATTGTAGAACAAAATGTGGAAGCCTTCATGAAACTACGCAAAGACATGGAAAGGGAAATTGGGGGCTCCATCCCCGCTGACATGGTTTCAAAATCCTATAGTGTCATGGCTCCTCCCACTCTTGGGGCCAATACTAATGATGACTTTACTTTTTTTTTTCTTTTTGCTCCTTGCCTCCTGAAATTCAGACAGGCTCACATTCAGGAAATGTCTCCTACCACCTTTAACCAACTCCTTCTCCACCAACGTTATCGCATCCCTGCAGAAGACCGTCATAACCAGGCCTGAGCCACCCCCTTGGCTCTCTGCCAGACCAGAGAGCAGTGATGAGGGAGCAGCACCTAGAGAAGGGGTTCTCATAAACGGGCTGGCCCAGGACAAAGAGGAGCGGCGAATGTGCGTGGAGGGGCAAGGGGTGGAATGTAGCTACGTCACAATCCCTGGGAACCATCCTTATGTCACATCAAGAGCTGGGTGCTTGATTTGTTGCCCCAGCCCCCCAGGACTAACCCCCTTTCAGGTTTCTCTTGTGGCTGCAGATTACCAACTTGAAGGGGACCCAAGACCATGGGACCCGACCCTGGGAGAGGGTTCAGGCTCGCTTGCTCTGTACTGTACCCCACCTTTAAACACTGAGCGCCTACAAAGCCTACGCTTCCCTAGTAAACTTGAAACGTTGGCAACTGCTCTGGGAGACACTGGGAAGAATTGTTTAGTTTGGTTTTCTGCGGGTTTCTACTCCACGGAGACTTTCCAATTTTTGTCTGACTTCTCCATCTCACATTCTAATTCCTTATGACCCTGGGGCCAGAGTGCCCCCCAATCAGTGCTCTTTGGAGTGATCTGTTTACCCTCTGTGGATCAGATCCCAGCAAACTGACCTTCCCAGTTGGGAATCTTCCCCCAGTCGTCTCAACATGGGTTGCTCAGCTCACCACAGGATAAACAGGCGACTGAAGCATCAATTCTGCTTGAGTCTCCTGAGAAAAAAAAAGCCTTCTGTGTTAGTGCACGTATGCAGACATATGTGAGATTGTAACAGATTGCTCTGAAATGGGCCTGGCTGTGCCCCTGGCTGTCCCCTCACTGCCTCCTTCCATGAGCATCCACTGGTGCAGGAGCTTGAGCAGCGCTGCCTGCTGGCAGCTACTGGGTCATGGCATCCCAGAAGTTCGAGTCTGAAGACTGAGTGAAAATTCCTAAACATTTTTTCTTTAAACCAAGTTATCAGTCCATTTCTTCTGTCATTGGGAGGATGGGACGGGGGGACTACTCACAGCACCTGGTGGAGATGTTGGTGGCATGACGTCAGATGGCAAATCTAACTTGTAAAGTGGGGTGTGAGTGCAGGGGCTTGCCGTTCTCGTGAGCCTCAACTCTCTTTTTCCTCTCCGCAGTTGACAGACTACCAAAGGAAAAACACCTTGGGGTCTCCTGCAGGAGTTAAGGAAAAAAAGAAGAAACATGGCAGTAGGCCAGAGACAACCACTTCCAGTGGTTGTAAGTCATCTGAAGATGTAAGTCTTGCTCAGCCAGGCTGGGAGAGGGGTGCTCCAGGGGCAGCTGAGTGAGAGGTGAAGAGCATGAAAGAAGTGGGTAAGAACCCTGGGTCTGAGTGCGGCCTCTCCGTAGCTCTGCTGGGGATCTGATTTGGGGCAACACTGTTTAAGCTCTTTGTCCACCTGTGAGTCAGGGTGCTACAGCTCTACTTAAATCTAGGCAGCATCCGTGAGAGGATTGTGCATTCATCCCTTCGTGCGGGGCCTGGTGCGCAGTGAGCCTTCAGTACAGGGCGTCGCTATGGACTTCTTGCTCTGGCAATTTCCCTCATCCCCAGCCTCAAGGGGAAGCCAGTCAGTGAGGACACCCTCTCCCTTTAGGGTGGCACAGATGAACCCTGGGTGCTCGGGATTAGGTGACCTCTGAGGTGGGAGTCCGTCTTTGCCACCTGCTTGCTGGGTGATCCCAGGGAAAGTCACGTCCCTCCCGGGCCTCAGTTTCCTCACCTGGAAGATGAAGTTGTTGGGCCAGATCAGTGTCCTCCAGACTGATTTGGTAGCTTTGATCATCTCTTGGTTCATGTTGCTTTCTGCCTCAGGTGAGGTGGTGAGTGGCCGTTTAGAAAGATGGCGCAGGCCGTGGTATGATCCCTCGACCATGTCTC
This sequence comes from Talpa europaea, assembly GCF_964194135.1. Classification (NCBI taxonomy): domain Eukaryota; kingdom Metazoa; phylum Chordata; class Mammalia; order Eulipotyphla; family Talpidae; genus Talpa; species Talpa europaea. The sequence goes on along the minus strand of NC_140068.1, from coordinate 125,447,648 downwards.
CAGCATCCATCGTCCAGAGCTGCTCTCTCTTTACTTCTCTGACCTTTTTGTCTTCTCTAAGCCACTTTTCTCTTCCTCCCCGCATTCTCTTGTTTTTCTCTTTTCACCTCATGTAGATTCAGGACATTCTGCAGGTGCTGGTGTCCGACCTTAACCGCTCCAATGGGGTAGCGCTCCCCCCATTTGACAGGAGGAAGGTGAGGCTGTGCTGAGACCCCCTCTCTGGCTTGCCCTCTCCCAGCATGCATGCCCGAGGATTGTCTGCTTGGGGTACTTGGCCTCTGGCTGATTTTATGTTGCCATCATTAACCCTCGGTATGTCCACGTCTGCTATTTCACCTGCTTGGTTGATCGTTCTTTTCCTTCCTGCACATCTTTATCATCTTGGAGAAGATACAATACACCGTGAAGGGTGAGAGGTCATTTGGGAAGAGCTTCCAGAGCAGGGGTGTGAGATTTGGGCCTTCCAAGCCTCCAGGGTGAATGCTCAGGGGCCCGTCCTACTGGGAGAGCCTCAATAAACCCCCGCCCCAAACACAGGGCTTGCCCTCTGGGCATGTCCTGCAAAGACCAACAGTCCACACTGCAGTTGATTTTCCAAAGTGATGAATTCATTTTAGCTTAGGAGTAGGAAATGCAAGATTAGGAGAAAAGGGGCTTTTGTTACAGGTGCAAGGACTAAGGTGAGTTTTGTAGCAGAACTGCAAGTGCGTGAGGTTCACCAGAGATAAGTGACTGGGACATCCTCCCCCACTGTCTTTTAAAAATCAACTGGACACTTACCCATCTCCCATGGGCCCTTGGCAGCAGACACTTTGCTAGGCGGCAAGGTGGGATGTGGCAACTGAGGGAGCAGTTGGCTCTGAAGGGTCTGGAGGCTGGAGGGGGTGGCCTTTGAGACTGATGTGTAGAGGTGGGCAGTGTTCATCCCCGTGGAGAACGGGTGACGTGGGAGTCCCGGGCAGAGGGTGGGTGCAGGAGATGATCGGATTTGGAGCCCAGAGAGCGCTTGGCAAGAAGGTAAGGAGGCTGGGGTGCCCTGGGCTGGGGGATGACCTCGTCCTGATGTGGAAGGGGACACTGAGCTTTGGGTCTCCAGCTGTATTGGGTGGCGTCTCATTGTTACTTCTGTCTGTCCTGGCCCATCAGAGTATGGACCGCTCCCTCCAAACAGAGCAACACACCAAGAGCGAGCTGGCCATGAAACTCGGCCAGCTATGGGAGAAGCTGGCAGAGCTGAAGGAGCTGGTAAGGCCTGCGCTAGCTGGGAAGGGCTCGGAGGCCTCTGGGAGGGAGGTCCTTAGGCCAGGACAGAGGTAGCTCCAACTCAGGGCTGGGGGGCACTGATGACCCTGCAGTCCTGCAAGGTCTGTGACCACCTGTGCCCTAGGTTCTGACATGGAGTGGTGGGTTCCTCAGGACTGCAGGTCACCTCCCTGCTGAAGGCATGAGCCAGTAGGGGAGAGACGGAGGAGACGTGGAGACATCCTGGTTCCAGACTTGGCCCGGGTCATGCTTCACTGAACAGGGCTGAGCCTCAGCATCCTTCACTTCAGAGAGAACTAGAAAGCAGTTCTGCTGCGGTGAAGGAAGGGGCCTAGGCAGGTGGCAAAGTCCCACAGTGCCTGCCTCAGGAAGAGGGGCCCGCGCCTGTCCCCCGCATCTATGGGCATAGATCTGTGAGATGACTTGGCGGCAGGAGCCAGCAGCAGCGGTGGTCTCCACTCTGTTGCTCCACCACAAGTCTGTTGTAGCAGTTGCTCCTCAGAATTGCCCTTTTCTGCATGCTTCCTGGGTTATGGGCAGGACCAATGAGGTGCAAGTTCTGAGCTGATTGGTGCTAAGTGGTCCAGTCAGCCAAGGATGAAGATTGTCCAGGGCCTCCCTGGTGGCCTAGTTGTTAAGTCTCGGCACCCATCATCACTACTGCCTGAGTTTGATCCCTGGCTGGGATCTGACCCACAGGGCACAGCAGACCTCTCCTGCCTTGCCAGCTGCTCCCCTCAGCAGTGTGTTTCAGTCAGTCTGCCTGTTCTGCTCACTCTACACCTTTGGCCAATACCCCAGTTCTTCTGCACAAAAAAGGAAAAATAGTCCAACCAGACTTGATGTTGGGACACCCTGAAGAGTGATATAAGCCAGGGTTAGAGGGAGCTGAGGGGCTCTGTTCCAACCTCCAAAGAAAGAAGGGGAAGACTCTGTTCCTGGCCTCTGAATAAAGGAGAACCAGAAGCTGAAAGAAGAAAAGCAGCACCCAGGAGCCAACCTCTGCAGGAGGAAGAGAGGATGAAGACCTCTGTCAGAGACTGGGCCTCCAGTCCGCAGTCTGACATCACCGGAAAGGAGCAAAGGCTCCGGGCCTCATGTCTGAAAGAGCTGTTTGTTGTTGGTGTTGTCCAGCAACTCATAAAGAGCTTTTAACACTTGGTGTCTCTGACACCGGCTGGGATCCCAACTGAAAAGGGTAGTCACGGGGCATGAGGATGGGATGCCAGGATAGGCCGCAGTGGCACCCACCTGCCCGGGCTCTAAGATAAGAGAGCCGCCAAAAAGCCCCAAAGCCAAAACCAAGGGCTGGAGCATTACAGTACCCATACGATAGGGGCCTACAGGCTAGAGCCGATGGAAGGATAGTGCCTGGTAGGGGACTCATCACTGTGGTTCTCAACCGTGTGCACAATTGCAAGAGACTTCAGTCTGGGAACAACCACCTTGGGGGCCTCCCCTGGTGGCGCAGCGGTTGAGTGCTGGGCTGTGAAGCTGCTGCCTCTGCTGCCTGCAGCCTCTGCAGGGCCGGTTCCCGGCTCTATCCCTGGCCGCTGGTGAGGGTCCCACATGGCGGGACAGACCTCTCCTGCCACCCACTGTTCCCCTCAGCAATGTACTTGGGTCCTTCTGCCTGTTCTGCTTCCTGCCCTGGCTCTGGTGAATTCTCTCACCTTCCCGCGCTTCTGACTTTACCTAACGCTTATATGAATAAAAAAAAGAAAAAAATTCTATTTGCAGAACTTCTAACCTCCTGCAACCCCCTGTGCAGAGTAAGCAGGTGCTCTCAGAGACTCCAGCTCCCTTTAGGGTGGCAGGTTCCAGCACACCAGCAGAGGACCTTACACTACTTCAAAGGAAACTGGCACCCCCTGATCACTACAGCACAATTTACAGTAGCCGAGCTGTGGAAGGGGTTGTACATAGATAATAGAATACGACTCATCAAGAAACATAAACTCATGCCATGGGGCAACATGGACGGAGCTAATGGAAATAAGCCCAAAGGAGAAAGACAAAAACGTCACTTAGATATGGATATAGAGAAATTAAACAAAGGGCTAGATTAAACTATCCCTTGAGTCTCCCAGGTGGTGCCTGACTACTGGCTGGGGCTGCAGACCAGCCTAGACTTCTTGGCCTGGCAGCACTGGATGGTGGACTGACCCTCTCTAGTTTGACATCAAACTCATTTGATGACAAAGTCTGACTCCTGCTGACTGAGTGCCCCATTGTCTTGTTTCACCTACACCACCACTGGGTCCCCAGCCTCTGCTGTTTACTGGGTCTGAGATGGATCTTGTACTTGATGCTGCATGTAATTTTTTATTTCTTTGTTTTTAGATGCATTTTTAATTTATTTATGCATACGAGAACTGGGGTACAGGCCAGAGGTGCAGAGGGTGAGAGGATTCACCAGACACAGAGTAGGGAGCAGAATAGGCCAATCCACTGAAATCACCTGCTGAGGGGAGTGGTGGGTGAGACAGGAGAGGTCTGCTGCCCCATGTGGGTTGCTCCCTGGTCAGGAATCAAACTCAGGTCTAAGAAGTGATAGCACTCAGACTTAAACCTTATGCCCCCACGGAGGCCCTGGTTTTTTTTTTTTTTTTAACATCTTTTGATATTATTTAAAATAATAGAAGCACTCCTACTGCTCTACTTTCATAATAAACACGCTCCAGCCCTTGGCTCAGGTCAGGTTTACACGTGTCTTTGTCACCTTTGCTCAGTGTCCATCTCTCATGACAGTGCAAGCTCCATGTCTCCAGAGTCCTCTCTCTGCTGCCATTGTGTCTGCAGGGGAGGCAGCTTGGGGAGGCAGGAGCCAGCCAGGGAGAGGGATGCTGGCAAGTGAAGAGGAGGCAAAGGCAGAGAACACTAGGGAGATGCTCCCTGGTTCACTGAGAAAAGCATTTCTCAAAGTGTGGTTGTGGAATCCTTGAAGTCACCCAGAGCCTGTCACAGGAGCCACGAGGTCAAAACTATTTTCTAAACGTCACTTAGACACCATTGGCTTTTTCACTACTTCGCCATCTGCTGAGGTAAAACTTACTAAAAATGGAGCTTAAATTACTAACTGCAGTTATTCTTCACAACTACTTACCTCAGAAACACAATTCAAAGGCAGTGTCATTTCAAAGTGTCTTGGTTGAAGCATTAAAAATTATCTTCATTATTCTGTCATCCTCAAATCCACATTTTACAGCACCTGATGCGATGACACGCAAGTGCACACACAACACTCCTGTTGCGTCCCCAACTACCATGTGCCAAGAAAAATATTTGCATGAGATGAATTAGACAGTTTTTCTTTTTTTGTAGGTAATTCCATCTGCACATGAAGGAATGAATGACAAAATCTGTGGCTATTTGATTCGGTTAATTAGACAGACATTGTCCTTAAAATGAGTGTGTGCTCCTTTGAGAAAATCAACTGACAATTGCTAACTGAGAGTAACTTCTCCTTGACCAAATATAAGTGCTCAGAAAAAACCAGAATCATGGAAAATTGTGTCCTATCACTAACTTGACAATTTCCAGTACTACTTTTACTTTTTGGATTTGTGGTGAAAAATAAAATGAATTTTTTAAAATAATTTGATTCCAGTGTAATGAACATTGAAGAGCTTTATAATTTGTGGAACAATATATTACTTTACAAAAATCACACATTAAAACTAACTGCAGTTAGTTTTATGCAAGAGAGAACTAAGGAAATGTAACAGAATAAGAAATATTTAATGATATTGTTTCAGGTTTCACTTTGCAAATAACCTGGGAGAAAATACCAGCTGTATAGATTTAATTTAGTATCAAAGTGAAATATTCACAATAATGTGAAAACACTACTCCAACATATTTGTGTGAGGCTGTAGACATTTTTTCATAGACTTCAACCAGAACCACAGCTAAATGCAGAAGGAAACTTGAAAATCCTACTGTCTTCTAATGAGACAGACAAGAAAAAACAATGAGACAGACAAGAAAGACAACTGCAAACATAAACCACGTGAAAGATCCACTCTTCCCATTGCCCTGATTAAAAGAAGTTATTTAACAGGCATTGGTTATTGATTATCTATTAAGACATTGATTATTACTATAATTCTAAATGAAACAACTACATGATCAAACTCGCTTTATTCCCAGTGTGGTAAGTATGGGGAGCGATACCTCCTAAACAAGATTATGCTTGGCGTCCTCCCTAATTTGTCAGACTGGACACGGATCCGGAAGGAAAATACTGAGAATCACAGACCCAGTGCTTGGGTCACGGAGACAGGGTGGGGAAGCTTTGGGTGAGGAGAGGAGGGGCCAGAGCAAAGCCCCAGGGCCCCAGTCTGGTTCTCATAATTCCAGGCCCCAGGGCTGTGTCTAGGGCAGGAAGGTTACTGTTGGGGATACCCCACTGCCCCCTTAGCCTCCCTTCTGTCTCCACCACCTTTGCTGGGCCCTGGACACTTGTGACTCCTCCCCAGTTCTCAGTCCCCAGTGCCTGGAGGTTCCCAGAGAACCAGTCAGCATCACTGCCTGCCCAGTTAAGTCTCCACCCACCAGCCTAGGGTCAGAAGCTCCCCAGACCCCAGCAGTGCTGGTCTTGGGGCCCCCAACCCTCCTCCTGCTGCTTCTCTCCAGGGCTCTGGCCCAGACAGACACCTGGGCTGGTGAGTGCAGGGTGGAGGGAAAAGGCTTCTGCAGAGGAAGCTGCTGCCTTAGGCCCCTCTGTCACCCCCGTGGCCCCCTCAGTCCTGGTCCCTTTCTGTCCCCCCACCCTGCCTCCTCCTTTTGTCCCCTGAGTCTTGCCCCCTCTGGACCCGCTGCCCATGTTCAGTCTCTGGAGCTCCCTCCCTCCTGGACACTTTCTCCCCTGCCCCATCTCCCCGGGACTCAGGACCTGCCCTGGGAGGAGGGTCCGCCCGGCTTTCACCCCTCCCCGCTCCCAGGCTCCCCCTCTCTGAGGGTGTTAGAAATGGTGATGTCCCGCCCGGCCTCGGGGAGCCCCGGTGGATCGCGGGGGCTACGTGGACAACACGCAGTTCGGGGTTCGACAGCGACTCCCCGGGCCAGAGCGCGGAGCCGCGGGCCCCTGGGCGGGCGGGCGGGCGGGGCGGGAGGTCGGGCGAGGAGACGCGGCTCCGCAGACACTCGGCGCGGAGGCTCCAAGCGCTCCTGGAGGCCCCGCGCGGCCGCCGCAGCCAGAGCCGGGCCGGGGAGCAGCGCGGGCCGGGGCGGGTCACCGCTCCCGCCCCACCCCCCGCCCCGAGTCTCGGGGCCCCGTGACCCCCGAGGCCGTGGCCCCTGCCAGGCCCCTTGACCAGGGAAGAGCCCGCGGGACTTTCACCCTTTAGGTTTTATTTAAGTTTGGGATTATTCAGGGCGGGAGATCAGGTGCGGGCAGAGACCACGGGGTGACTGAAGGGCGGGCTCAGGGTCTCCCACGGTCCAGAGGACTCTGGGCTGCGCCGCGGGGCCCGACGGCGCCTCCCCCGCGGGCACGACCAGCTCCCCACGACGGCGCCGGGGACGCGCCCTGGGCGGGGACCTGCGCGCCTGGACCCGGCGGGCCCGCGGCTCAGCTCCCCGGCGCGAGGGGGAGGGGGAAGGTCGGGCAGAGCAGGACGGGAGCAGCCTGGGGGCGGGTGCGTGGCGGGGCCCCCAGACTCCTGGGGATGGGGAAGGAGGCGCCGCAGCTCAGAGGTGAGAGGGCTGCGGGGCCTTTGATCTCCCTGAGGCGCGCACCCCGCAGGGAAATGGAATCATGGTGAGGAAGCGCCCCCTTCTGGCCAGAGAGGGAGCTGTCGGCCACGTTTTCCAGCTCTGGGATGGAGACTGGCCTGGAGGCTCCTGCTTTTTCTGAAGGACAGTTAAGGAATCCAGTTCCTCCTGAGAAAGAGGGGAGACCACCCCTGAAATCACCCTTCACTGGATCCTTCTGACCAGCAGCCATCGTAGGAGCAATGAGTTTCTCTCTCGAGATCTTGTTTTTGGTCAGAGAGCATTTTTGGAGATCTTACTCCTGCCTGTCTGTGTCATCACCCTCCACCCAGGTCAGCAACAAAATGCTCAGAGACCTGCATCCCTCCCTGGGCTCTCACCTACTACCCCAGACTCCCAGACCAGGCTGGTTTCTGGGGTTTGTGCCCCTCCCTCCATCTACACTGTTCTCTCCACTGGAGGATGGTCACATGAGGCTGCTTCAGTGTCCATGGAGGAAACAAAAAGCATTAAAATTCCATTTCTTCCTACTCAGGCCCCCCAATCGCCATATGTGACCCATCACCCCATCTCTGAGCATGAGGTCACCCTGAGGTGCTGGGCCTTGGGCTTCTACCCTGATGACATCACCCTGACCTGGCAGCAAGTTGGGGAGGACCTGACCCAGGACACAGAGCTGGTGAACACCAGGCGGGGGGCAGTGGGGACTGGAAACTTCCAGAAGTGGGCAGCTGTGGAGGTGCCTTCTGGAGAGGAGCAGAGATACACATGCCATGTGCAGCATGAGGGGTTGATAGCACCCCTAGTCCTGAGATGGGATAAGGAGGGAAATGTGGGCACAGAGGCTGACTCGGGGCCATCAGAAGCCCTTCTGGAGACCTTCAGAGAGTCAGACCGAGGCCTCAGGCTCAGGGTCTGACCTTCCCTTCCCTTCCAGTGCCACCTCCTCAGTTCTCCATCCTTGCCGTGGTCCTCATTTCCAGCTCGGTTTTCTTTAGAGGTGCTCATTGGACACAAGGTGGTTCATGTGTGAGGGGGTAGAAGAAGTGCTCAGGTAGGGAAGGGAGTGGGGGATCTTGTCCACTGGGGGCTTTCATGTCCCAGGGAGAACTTGCCCTGCCTGGTTAATGGGAAGTACCATCCACACACACGGGTGTTGCCCAGAGGGCATTTGGTCCAGTCCCCCTTCATCTCCTTTCCTCATTTTTCCCAGTCCTGACCTGGGTCTTTAGTCCCAGTTCTGGAAACTTCCCTGTTCTGCAGGATTAGAAGATTCCTTTAGGCTTCTGACCTGACTGCTCCCTGGTCTCACCTGATGCTTCTTCCCACAGGAGGACAAGGAGGAAGCTACACTCAGGCTGCAAGTAAGTGTGGTCAAGGCTTGGATCCCTGAGCCCTGGGAATGGCGTAGATGGAGCCCATGAGAGAGTCACTCTCATCAGTTTCTCCTGTGGTCTCATCTCTCACCAAGTTTTGTTGTGTTCTCCCCTGGGCAGCCACAGTCCCTGTGCTCTGAAGTGTATCTCCGCCCCTATAGGTGAGACCCTGGAGAATTGCAGTGGGGGTGGGGATTGAGGCAGAGAGGCTGGGACTATGCAATGGGGATGCTTTCAGGAGGACATCTTGGGAATGCAGTGGACCATTGATAATGTTAACACTCGGGTAATGAGTGAGCTGTCAGGGGTGAAGATGCCACCACATCCTAGCAGGGGCCAGGACAGGCGGAGGGGTCCTGCCCAGCTCCTTACACCTCAAGCCAACCATAAACCTCCTCCTCTTCTGCAGGTCCAATGCTTTTTCAGTCCCACTCAGAAGCTCCTTCTCCATGGAACTGTATTTATTGGGGTGTTGTTCTGACACTCTTTACACTGTGTGAAATTTGAATTACTTTATTCTGGGGCTTGATGTTAATTGACTTCCCATCATTTTATATTGTGTACCCTGTCATTCTTGTTACACACACACACACACGCACACACACACACACACACACACGCGCACATTCCCCTCTCCTTGGGAACCAGACCCTCACTCAGCACTGGGGTACTCTGACCCTCTGTCTCTGGTCCCCTCAGAGCCTCCCTCTCTGCAGTGTCTCTACTCAGCAGTGCCTGGGCAGCCCCAGGAGTCCCTGCACCTCCTGCCTCTGCCCTTGTGGGCAACCAGCCCCTCACCCTGCATGGCAGTGAGGAGGCGAAGGCCAAGTCCTGAGGTCAGTGACCAATAGAGGAGACAATTTACCTTTTTCTTTTCTTTTCCCCCTCATTGTATTATTCAGTTGAGGTTAGCATTGGTTTACACACTGTATGTGTTCAGAGGCAAGGGTCACATCTCTTCAGATGTTTGTTACCACATCACACCCACCCTAAGGGCACCCATAGTCTTCACTACAGTCCATCGGGCCCTCTTCCTACTTTGTTTCCTACTCTTACCTCCAGCCATAGCTTCAATTCTACAGTCATATATATAGAATATGTTTTGGTTTAGTTTCATCTGTCCCAACTTTGTTTCTTTATATTCCAAATATGAATGAAATCATCTGTATATAATTTTTCCTTCAAATTTATTTCACTTAGCATAATCCCATCTATATCTATCATGTTGATGCAAATTCAATATTTCATCTTTTTCACAGCTGAGTAGTATTTCATAGTGTGTATAGCTTGTGTTCTTTATCCCCTCATCTGCCGTTGGGCACTTAGATTGTCTCCATAGCTTGGTTATAGTAGACAGTGCCGCAGTGACTGTAGGAGGTGCATATTCCTTGGAATTAGTGTTTTAATTTCTTTGGATAAATACCATGGAATGGGATCCTTGACCATATGACAGGTCTATTTTGAGGAACCTTCATTTTTTTTTTTCCCCATAGGGGCAGGACCAATGTGCTATCCATAGAAAACAGAGGTACCAAGTTACCGCCCCGCCTAAGGAAAGGTGGGGCTGAGCAGGGATGAGAAGCTAAGGAAGAGGAGGAAGACATGGAGCAAGATGGGGAAAGGAGACTGAGGAGGTGCATGGAGCAGAGAGACATGTGAAGAAGAAACCACGCCTTGCTTCTCACTTGGACTTGTGCCATGGAGTTGGGGACATGGAAAGAGACATGTGAAAGGGATTAAAAACATGGGTGAGAGACTCATGGGGAGGCTGACAATGACCGCTGTTATCTTGTCATGGATTTAGATTTTGTTCTTTTCCTTCCAGACTTGCCTGGCCCCTCCTGACCCTTTCCCATGGGTCTCTACCAGTAGGTGCCTTAGCCTTGTGGCAGGCGTTCGGGCCCCAGTGGGCCTGCTTTGGGCCCAGCCTGTTTGGCTGGGCATTGACCCATGAGGGGACGGGTAACTTTGGGTGCTTCACTTGGGAACTATACTAACTATATTCTTTCTCTTCTTCTCCCTCTATTGCACACTGATTCTCTATTTTATAGTAATTGTATTAAAGTTCTTTTCTATTGAAGGTCTTACACTTTAGTGTATGTTTTGTCTTTATGCAGCTGATGGCAGATCCCATGTAGAGTGTGCAGTTTTGAAGGTCCAGGGAACCCCTCATTCTGCCCACTGACAGGACAAGACATCATTCCCACCCACCATGTGCCAGAGTTCCTTTTTCTCCACACCTTTCAATGGGTCATTCTCACAGATGTGAGGTGGGAACTCACTGTGGTTTTATTTATTTTTTAAAGATTTATTTATTTATTTATACAAGCACTGGGTACAGTAAGAAGCGCAGGAGGGTGAGAGAATTCACCAAAGCCAGAGCAGGGAACAGAATAGGCAGGCTGACGAAGAAATACACTGCTGAGGGGAGCAGCAGGAGGGGCAGGTGAGGTCTGTTGCACCATGTGGGACCCTCGCCTGCGGCCGGGGATCAAACTGGCTTGCAGAGGCTGCTGGCAGCTTCGCAGCCCAGTGCTCAACCGCTGCGCCACCAGGGGAGACCTTCATTGTGGTTTGAATTGGCATTTTTCTGACAGCACATGATGATAAACTTGTATCCATATATCTAATGGCCACATGTGTATCTTTTTTAGAAAAGTACCTATTTAGCTCCTCTCCTCTGTTTTGAGGTATTTTCTTGTTTTGGAGTTCTTTGTAGATCTTGGATATTAAATCCTTATTGGATTGATGATGTACAAATAGTTTCTCTAATTTGATATTGTCTTTTCATTTTAATGATAGTTTCCTTCACTATGTAGCTTTTTAGTCTGATGTGATTCCACTGGTTCCTTTTTGCTTTTGAATCCTTGGAGCACAGAAGACACTATGGGCAGTGAAAATCCTCTGTATGATATTCTCATGATGGACACAGGTCATTACACGTGTCCAACACCCCAAGAATGGACAATACCAGAGTAAACCCAAAGGGAAACCATGACTTTGCAACTATGACGAGCAGGTCCATTACTTGTAACCCACATTTCAGTCTGGTCTTAACACATGATTTGGTCATGATGTGTGAAGAGTTTTATAAGTTGAGGAATGAAGTGTAATTTACTTTAGAAAACATATTTCATGCTCATACAAGGACATTTAAATAACACTCAAGGATACGCATAAGTCATTCCCCTCCACCCCCAACACCCCAATCAGCCAGTATCTGCTCAAAACCTAGCAATTTATCTTTTCTCTTCCAAATATATGTATCTCCATGCTCCTGTCTGGGCAACAGTGTTCGTTTTCCCATCAGTAAAGGAGTTCAGGTCACAGAGTTGGGGGGAAACATTTGCAAATCACGAATCTGACAAAGGACTGTATCTACAAATAATGCCGAAAACTCAATGATCAGAAAGAAATAACCCAATTTTAATAAGGACAAAAATAGTGTAATAAATGAATGGCACCTCATCTGTAAAAATGTACAAAACTTCTATACAAACGGCAACTGTATTCATAGAAAAGTGAAAATATGAACAAATGCTCACTATCACAGTTAAGAACAGTGACACCATCACACCTAGGAGAGACTGAAAATGCAAACTCTGCACAATACCAGGTGCTGTCCAGGGTGTGAACAACAGAAGCCTCATTACATTCATTTTTTTAAATTTTTTTATTTATATAAGAGCTGGGGTACAGGCCCAAGTCGCGGGAGAGTGAAAGGGTTCACCAGAGACCTGATTCACCAGATCTGATGAATCAGGATTCACCAGAGTGGGGAGCAGAACAGACAGACGAACTGAAAGCACTGCTGAGGGAAGCAGCGGACGAGAGAGGAGATGTCTGCCCTGCCAAGTGGGAGTCTTCCTGGCTGGCCAGGAATCGAACCTGCACTGTGAGGCTGCGGACAGCTTCACAGCACTACGTTCAACCCACTGTGCCACCGTGGAGGGCCCTCATCACATTCATTTTAAAAGATGCTTTAGGGGCTGAGAGACACATCAGAGCCCTGGGCACTATTGTTGCCTGGTTGAGAACAAAACGGAACCTGGTAAGAGATGACACCACAGGAGGGAAAGATGAGGGTGACTCCCCCATGGAGTCCATTTACACTGTCCCCAGGGGCTCAGGGTCAAACCACTGATCTACACTTACCTAGAGCCTGAGTGTAGCTTCCTCCTTGTCTCCCTGTGGGTAGAAAAATCATGTGAGACCAGGGAGCAGTCAGGTCAGAAGCCGAAAGGAATCTTCTAATCCTGCACCACAGGGAAGTTTCCAGAACTGGGACTAAAGACCCAGGTCAGGACTGGGGAAAAAGAAGAAAGGAGGTGAGGGGGGACTGGAGCAAATGCCCTCTGGGCAACACATGTGTGTGGATGGCACTTCCCAATAAACAGGCAGGGCAAGTTCTGCCTGGGACATGGAAGCCCCCAGTGGACAAGATCCCTCACTCCTTTCCCTACCTGAGTGCTTCCTCCTCCACATCACAGCTGCAGCCACCGCAGCTCCAGGGAGCACAGCTCCAAGGAGAACCAGGCCAGCAATGATGCCCGCGGTGGGGATGTAGGACTGAGGAAGGGGCACTGGAAGGGAAGGGAAGATCATACCCTGAGCCCCAGACCTTATCCTGACCCTCTGAAGGCCTCCAGAAGGGCTCCTGATGGCCCTGAGAACAGCCTCAGTGCCCACATCCTCCTCCTTACCCCATCTCAAGACTTGGGGCTCCAGCAGTCCCTCATGCTGCACATGGCACGTGTATCTCTGCTCCTCTCCAGAAGGCACCACCAGAGCCGCCCACTTCTGGAAGGTTCCATCTCCCCCAGGCCTGGTCTCCACCAGCTCCATCTCCTGGGTCAGGTCCTCCCCATCTCGCTGCCAGGTCAGGGTGATGTCCGCTGGGTAGAAGCCCAGGGCCCAGCACCTCAGGGTGACCTCATCCTCAGAGGTGGGGTGGTGAGTCACATGTGTCCTTGGGGGATCTGAGGTGGTAAATCAGAAAAGTCATTTTGTGTTTCCTCCATGGACACTGAAGAATCCTCATGAGAGCATCCTCACAATGGACAAGACAACTGGTGTGGCAGGAAGAAGCATAAACTGTAAAAAACAGGCTAATCTGGGGAATCTGTGTGATTCTCCTATTCCTAAGAAAGTTCTGGAATGAGGAGGAAAGCCCAGGGTAGGATGAAGCAGAGGGAGTGGAACACAGACTTTTTATTCCTGACCTGGGTGGAAGGTGAATGACACAGAAAAGCAGGAATCACATAACTGAAAATGTTCCCAGACCAGAAACAAGACTGAGAGAGAAACTCGTGGTTCTCAAACAGGCCCCTGGTCAAAAGGACCTGGTGATGTGTGAGGTCAGGGGCTGTCTGTCTTTCTCAGGAGAGACGGGATCCCTTCACTGTCCTTCAGGAGAGGCCGGAGTCTCTGGGAGTCTCTCTAGTGCAGAACATGAAACCCAGGGGAGCCTCCCTCTCGGGACTAGAGAGAGGACTCATTTCCCGCAGTGACTCCAGGCAGGGGGGGGACCGGGAGGCCTCCAGGCCCCTCTTACCCATGCGCTGCAGAGTCTCCTTCCTGTACTCCAGGCATGTGCGCAGCCACCTCAAGCACCTGCCATCCGCATAGTTCCTGAATTTCTCTGCCTCACCCTGGGCCTCCCACTCGCGCCCGGTTATCTGAGCAGCCATGTCCGCAGTGGTCCAGGAGCGCAGGTTCTAGTTCAGGGCCAGGTAATCAGCGCCACGAACTGATCATACCCGCGGAGGAGGAGCCCTTTGGGCCCCAAGTCGCAGCCAAACATGTTCTGGAAGGTGTGAGAGCCTGTCCCCGCCCCGTCACCCCGGGATCTCCCCGCCCACGCCCCCTCCCGCCGGGAATAAACTAAACAGAATGAAATGGGGTGAATGTCCCGCGGGCTGTTCCCGGGCAGGTTGCAGAGAAGCCTGGAGGGGGAGACCCTGGGCGACCCCCGTCCGTGGGGATGGGGGTGCTGACCCGGCCCGGACCCGCGCCAGCTCACCGGTCTCGCTCTGGTTGTAGAGGCCGAGCAGGGAGTCCAGGTGCGCTCGGTACCTCAGTGCGCTGTCCCTTAGGATCCGCGTCCTCCCGTCCAGCTCCTCCTGCTCCTCCTGCTCCTCCTGCTCCACCTGCCCCGCCCAGGGCGCCCGCGGCTCCGCACTCTGGCCAGGAGAGTCGCTGTCGAACCTCCCGAACTGCGTGTCGTCCACGTAGCCCATGGCCATGAAGCGGGGCTCCCCGAGGCCGGGCCGGGTCATCGCGGTGTAGAAAGTCCTCAGGGAGTGGGGGCCTGGGGGCGGGAGGGGAGACCTGGCCTGTTCTTCTCCCCTTCGGGGGCTCGAGTCCCAGGGGGCGCCCACGAGACAGAAAGTGGGTGAAAGACGAGTGAGAGTGAAAAGCGGCTGCGGGACGAAAATGGCCGGGACTCGGGGGCCAGAGGAGGCTGGGGTCTCGGGGGACAGAAAGGGGCCAGGATGGGGCGGGGCCGAGGTGGGGGGACAACTAGGGCGGTGGCGAGGTCGCGCCTTTCCCACGCCCGCCCGCGCCCTCGCTCCCGCCTCTGGGAGCGCCCTGTCCCCTCCCGACCCGCACTCACCCGCCCGGGTCTCCCTCGGGGCCGCGGCCCCCGCGAGCAGGAGCAGGAGGGCTGCGCCCCCCATCCCCCAGGACGCGCCTCCACCCGGGCTGGGGAGACGGAGTCCCGGCGGGCGGGCGAGGGCTTTGGAACGGGAGCCGCGGGGCTGCTGATTGGCTGCTCTGGAGACCTCCAGGCAATGGGGAGTGAGCCCTGGGGTGACTCTCACCAGTATCCAGGAGGGAGGACCCGCCCAGGCTGTGAGCCCAGAAGCGGAACCGAGGGGAGAGGGCGAATCCCCAGCAGTCACCTTCCAGCCCTGCACCCCGCGCTGGGGACAGAGACCCAGACAGCCACACCCCGAGACCTGGGACTTTGCCGCCCCCTCCTATCCTGCTCTGAGACCTTTGCCACACCGTGTCCCTGAGTCCAGGCCCAGGGACTGGGTCCGCAAGTCTCAGACATTTTTCTTTCAGAAACTCTGTTCAGTCTCACAAATTATTATGGATCCCATGTATAATTTTGTTACGTGGGTTACAGCTTTAAATATTTACTTTACTAGAATAAAACCTTTTTAAAAGATGTTATTGCTTCTTTACTTTAGAATATAAATAACCTGGGGCCTCCCTGTTGGCACAAGGGGTTAAGCATCAGCACTGTGAAGTGACCTGTAGCTGCAGCAGCACAAGTTGGCCAGGGAGCAACTCATATGGCACCGCAGACCTCTCCTGCCTCACCTGCTGCTCCCCTCAGCAGTGGATTTCTGTAGATCTGCCTGTTCTGCTCCCCACTCTCTGTCTTTGGTGAATCCACTCACCTGCCACACCTCTGGCCTGTACCCCAGTTCTTGTATGCATAAATAAATAAATCTTTTTTAAAAAGAATACTAATAACCTATGATATGCTAATGATGGAGTTTTTGAGTCAGTGGGTTTGGAGTGAGGGATTCTTGGGGTCACTCTGGGAAAGATGTCACCAGGGCTCCCATTTCAGCAGTACGTGGAGAGTTCCCCAGGCAAGTTTCTTCACGAGACAGAGACACTAGTTATATTTAAAGGGAAGGTTTTTTACGGGGAAAAGGATGTCCTAAAGCTAATTCCATACAGGCTTTGTGGACTCCACCCCCACCCCAGGCCAAAGCCAAAGACACTGGGAACTCCAAATCCCATCACCACCCAAGGGAAGGTGGCTGGGATCTGAGGGTGGGGTTAAGCAGCCAGGTTTGGTATAAAACCAGACACGTGGGCTTTGGTGGGGGGCTCTTTTTTTGGCTCTCCGCCAGCTGGCAGCGCTTGGCCAGCTCTGAGAGTGCCTTTGTGTTTCCAGGTTGGCGAATAGGGTAGGACGCATTAAAGACTTTATTTCCCTATTTTCTCCCTGAGTTGTACATTTCCTCATGTCCCTTTCCCTTTTATTAACCTTTTGTGTGTGCCTGTAGTGGAGTACAAATAAGTCCCTTTTATGCGCGCAGGTGAGAACCCACAGCCAGGCAACCCATTTTTATATCGGGGCTGCTCAGGTTTATTAGGGAAAGGTTTATTAGGGAAAGGGACAGAAGAGTAAAGGATATTTGCATAGACACAGGTGGGCAGGAAGAGCTGCCCAGAAAGGGACAGGTTTGCTGAGAGAGGCCTGCAGGGTTGCAAGTGGGCAGCCTTGAGGAGAGCTGCCTCCACTGAGGGAGGTCAATGAAGAGAAGTGCAGGCATGATACAGGTCATGGGCAGGCAGGAGGCTGCTGCCCTGCGGAGGAGAGATTTGGTGAAAAGAGGCACCTGCATAGTCACAGGTGGACAGAGGGAGTGCTACCCCAGCCTGTGCAGAGACCGCACTAATACAGTCTTCTGTTGGGGAGGGGCCACTCCTTGTGAGCCTTTGGGTTAGTTGCTGATTATGGATAACTGTGCAGAATCTGAAAGCGACCAGAGATTCCACCATGGGCTCAATCTCCATATCTTTACCCTTGGGCCTGTGCTCTAGACAGCAGTCTGATACCTGCTTGGATTTTCTGTTTTGTAATCTAGGCTTTGGTGCCTACGGATCTTGGTTTCTAGATCTGTGTCAGTGGCTGTGTTAATCCCTTCTACCCCCTGCTCCTTGTGTGAGCCAGATTTCTGGTCTTGGGGAACCTCCTTTCCAGTCTTTTTATATTGCTGTTCTCCATCATTTACTAACTTGACAACTTCCAGTACTATTTTTACTATTGGGATTTGTGGTGCAAAATAAAGTGAAAAAAATTTTTTTAAATAATTTGATTCCAGGGACCTCCCTGGTGGCGCAAGGGGTTAAGACGCAACCTATGAGGTAATCAGAAGCCTCTGCAGCCTCAATCTGCTCTGGATTCCCAGGCCAGCCAGGGAGCAACCCACATGGCATAGCAGACCTCTCCTGACTAGCCCACTGCTACCCTCAGCAGTGTCCTTTGGTCAATCTGCCTGTTCTGTTCCCCACTCTGTGTCTGGTGAATCCTCTCACCCCCCACACCTCTGGTCTGTTCTCCAGCTCTTGTATGCATAAATAAATAAATCTTTTAAAAAAATAAATAATTTGATTCCAGTGTAATGAATACTGAAGAGCTTTATGAAAGGTTTGGCCTGGTAAAGAAAAGGAGAGCCAGGCTAAACTTTCTCAAAGGAAGGGAAAATTTATTGCGCCCCGGGCGGACTTCACGGACCCATGGTGGGGGTCAGTGAAGCCTGGTGGGCTGTTCCCAGGTGGGCTGCCTGGTGGGTTTTTGCATTTGGCCTCCTGCATGGACCTTGACTTTATAACTTAGTGGAACAATATATTACTTTAAAAAAAAAATCACACATTAGCACAAGACCCAACCAATATGCAAGAGAGTGATGAGAAAATATATTATTGAGCAAATGAATATAAAGATTCCAGCAGAATTTCCAGTCTAGGTGCAATTGTAATAGAGTGGTGCCCAGGAAAATGTTCCCTCGCCCCACCCAAAGGAGGGTGGAGCTAAAGAGAAGAGAAGAAGCTGGAGAGGAGACAGAAGAAGAAATGAAGCAGGATGGAGCCAGAAGGAGACATGGAGGAGGCACATGGAACAGAGAGACACGTGAAGAAACTGCGTTTGCCTTTTGGTCCTGAAACAGACGTGGTTGAGAGACCCATGGGGAGGAGAGCAATGTTAGCTTTTATCTTGATTTTGATTTTGCTCTTTTCCCTCCAGACTTGTCTGGTTATTTCTGATCCTTTTCTGTGGGTCCCCACTAAAAGATGCTTTAGATTTGTGGCAGGCTTTTGGGCCTCGCTCTGGGCCAATCCCATTCGGGTGGTCTTTTACCCATGAGGGGACGGGTAACTTTGGGTGCTGGATTTAGAAACTATATTCTTTGTCTTTTCTATATAGTTTACTAATTGTATTCAATTTCCTTTCCATTACAGTCTTAAATGTTTTGTCTTGATATGGCCGATGACAGAACCTATTTAGAGCAGGCAGGTTTGCGGGGCCTGGGGTGCTCCTCTCCCTGCCCTGTAACACAATGAACACGCCCATGCAGGCATAATTAACAAGTTTGCTTACTCACAGCTCTTTCCCTTCTAAGATGCATGGCCAGGGCCTGAGCACTCTTATCTACAACGTTGGGCAGTAAACCAGCTGGCCTGTCTCTTAAAGGGCATCCTCAAATACCTCATCTTGCCCCCTTTGCCTGGCGCCCCTTGTCTGGGGACTTTGCAGCAAATGGTTGTGCCTGCTTGTAGGGTAAAGAAAATATCAAGCTTTTCTGCCCTTCCGCCATCAGGATAGATGATGGATCCTTGTCCTGAATGCGTGCCTGATGGCGGGCACCTGGAATAGGGTGTGGGCATAGGTAGATGGGATTCAGCTGAGCTAAGACTGTGCTTTTAAGGGCGGCATCACGGGGATGCCAGCAGCAGCAGTAGAAGCCGAAGCCGAAACCGAAAGAGAAGCCGAGATCACCAGAGAGCCCAGATCGAGTGAGGATTTGCTGGGGGCTGGGAGGCCTGCCAGCGTCCCGCCCCCCCCAACACCCCTGCCTGCCATATGCCTGGTGAACCCCAATAAAAGACCTGCAAAAAACCCACTGAGGACTCTGACTCCTCCTTTACCCGGTCTGCATGGGATCAGAAAACCTGCACTGTATCCAGTCCTGACCCTGTACTGCTGAAAACGATGCTATTGATGGAGGACAGGAATGAAAAAAACTGAAGAAAGGAAGCACCACAAGACCAGAAACCTGGCTGTAGGATAAATGGTTTTCAGGCTTTTCTGCCCTTCCACTATCAGGATTGCCTTGCCTGATGGGGCACCTGCAGTTGTTACATTGTTGCAAGCTGTCTGGTTTACTTCTGTGGGCCGTGGGAGGGGTATTGAGATAGGCTCCAGAGAAGCAGAAGCAGGAGAGCAGCAGAAGAGAAAAGGGGAGAAAGTAGCCAGAGAAGCCCAAAGTGAAGACTTGCCAGGGGCTAGGAGGCCTGCAGGCTTTCTGGCCCCCTGGCACCCCTGCCTACCCTGTACCTGTTTGCCACACTACATGTAAAGCTCAATAAAAGCCTAATAAAATCAATGCGGGCTCCAGGACTCTCCTTTACCCCATCTGCCGAATGATAAATAACCTGCTCTGTGGCCATCCTGGTCCTACACTGGCTCTCACAAGGATGGGGGTAGAAGAGATTAGCATAACCATCAACACAGTTGTGGAAACTAGGATCCTTCTGCTCAGACTACACAGTTGTGAAAACTAAGATCCTTTGGCGCCAAAGCCTAGATTACAAAGCATAACATCCAAGCAGGTATCCCAGGGTGCATCCAAAGGTAAAGATATGGAGATTGAGCCCATTGTGGAATTTCAGGTCTTTTTCAGATTCTGCAAAGTTATCCCAAATCAGCCACTAACCCTAAAGCTTACAAGGAGTGGCCCCTCCCAACAGAAAAGGACTATATCCCTCTGCCCACCTGTGACAGATACCTCTCTCCGCAGGGCAGCAGCCTCCCTGCCTGCCATGACCTGTACCTGCCAAGGCTTCTCCTCACTGACTTCCCTCAGTGGAGGCAGCTCTCCTCAAGGCCGCTCGCCTGCAACCACGCAGGCCTCTCTCAGCAAACCTGTCCCTTTCGGAGCAGCTCTTCCTGCCCACCTGTGTCTATGTAAGTGTCTTACTCTTCTGTCTCTTGCCCTAATAAACCTTCCCTTTAAATATAACTAGTGTCTCTGTCCCGTGGAGAAACTCGCCTGGAGAATTCTCCATGTGTCGCTGAAATAGGAGCTCTGGTGAAACCTTTCCCAGAGTGACCCCAAGGACCCCACATTCTAAACCCACAGACCACAAAAACCACATCACTATCAATGTAAGAGATATGGACACAGTTGTGTATAAAAGGAACCCTTGGTCTTTATTTTTTGTTTTGTTTTGTTTTGTTGATTTTTTTAAAATAAATTTTATTTTTATATTCCCCATACAATTGGAACCCCCTTATTTTGACCCCAATCCCTCCCCTCCCCGCCCCCCAACCCCCATAGAGTGTCTCTGGTTCATAGTTGTTTGTTGATTTTGATTTTCACTTTCTTATAGTTATTCATTTTCCTGGTCCCTTATTTAAGTTTTCTAGATTCCTGCTATGAGTGAGACCATCCGGTAGTTTTCTTTTTCTTTCTTGCTTATTTCGCTGAGCATGATCCCTTCCAGCTCCATCCATGTTGCTTCAAATTGCATGTGTTTATCTTTTTTGAATGCTGAGTAATATTCCATCGTGTATATGTACCACACCTTCTTTATCTCTGAAGAGTAAATGCAAATGGCCAACAGGCATATGAAAAAATTTTGAACATCACTTGTCATCAGGGAAATGCAAATCAAAACTACCATGAGATACCATCTTACACCAGTGAGAATGGCACATACTAAAAAAACTAGCAACAACAAATGTTGGCGAGGATGTAGAGAAAAAGGAACTCTTCTGCACTGCTGGTGGGAGTGCAAACTGGTCCAACCACTATGGAGAGCTGTGTGGAGATTTCTGGACCTACTAAACATAGAGCTTCCATAGGATCCAGCAATTCCACTCCTAGGTATTTACCCAAAGGACACCGAAACATCAATTCCAAAGAGCACCTGCACCCCTATGTTTATAGCAGCACTGTTTACAATAGCTAAGCTTTGGAAACAAACCAAATGCCCTTGGTCTTTAAACCGGTGCTCAAACCTTATGGGGCTACCCAGGTCTGGGACCTCATACATGAATAATAAAGCTTCTGACCTCACCATTCCTGAAGTACCGATTGTTCTTCCTCTGCCTGGATAAAAGGCCAGAATTTATTTCTACAAGAACACTATGGAAATGTAACAGAATAAGAAATATTCAATGATACTGTTTCAGGTTTCACTTTGCAATTAACCTTGGAGAAAATACCAAAACACCACCTGTATAGTTTTAATGTAGTATCAAAGTGGAATATTTCAAATTGTCTGAAAACACTACTTCAACATATTTGTGTAAGGCAGTGTCTGCATAGTTATAGTAAGGCAGTGTGTATTTTTTCATAGACTTCAACCAGAACAACAGACCAAATGGAGAAGAAAATATGAAAATGCAAAGGTCTTCTAATGAGACAGACAAGAAAGACAATTGCAAAAATATAAAATGCAAAAGATCCACTCTTCTCATTGCCCCGATTATTTTCAGAAATATTATTTCTGTTAAGAACACTTTCTGTTAACATGCATTGGGTTATACATATTATTCTAAATGAAATAGTTACATGATTAAACACAGCTTTATTCCTAGGGTGGTAAAGAGGGGTAGTAATACCTCATAAACAAAAGTATACTTGGCGTCCTCACTTATCTGTAAGACTTTATGCAGATTCTGAAAGGAAAATGACTGAGAAGCACTGACCCAGTCCTTGGGCCTGGAATCGGGGAGACAGTGTGACAAAGCTCTGGGTGAGGAGAGGAGGGGGCAGAGCAAAGCCTCAGGGCCCTAGTCTGGTTCCCATAGTTCCAGGCCCCAGGGCTGTGTCCAGGGCAGGAAGGTTACTGTTGGGGATACCCCACTGCCCCCTTAGCCTCCCTTCTGTCTCCACCACCTGTGCTGGACCCTGGACACTTGTGACTCCCCCCCAGTTCTCAGTCCCCAGTGCCTGGAGGTTCCCAGAGAAGCCAATCAGCATGGCCCCCAGTTAAGTCTCTGTCCACCAGCCTAGAGTCAGAAGCTCCCCAGACCCCAGCAGTGCTGGTCATGGGGCCTCCAACCTCCTCCTGCTGCTTCTCTCCAGGGCTGTGTCCCAGGCCCAGGCTGGTGAGTGCAGGATGGGGAGAGAAAAGGCTTCTCTGGTGGAGGCTGTTGACTTAGGCCCCTCTGTCCCCCCACGGTTCCTCTCAGTCCTAGTGCCTTTCTGTCCCTCCCACACTAGCTCCCTCTTCTGTCCCCCTGAGTCCCACTCCTTCTCCACCTGATGCCCCTTTTCAAGCTCTGGAGGCTCCTCCTTCCCTGAACACTTTCTCCCCTCATGCCCCATCTTCCTGGGACTCAGGACCCAGGGAGATGGGTCAGCCTGGCTTTCACCCCTTCCTGCCTCCAGGCTCCCACTATCTAAGGCTTTTCGAAACCAAGATCTCCCAGGGCCTCCGGTGGCACAGTGGTTGAGCGTCGCACTGCAAAGCTGTCTGCAGGCTCTGCAGCACTGGTTCAATTCTACGCTGGCCAGGGAGAAGCCCACATGGCACAGCAGTCCTCTCCTGTCTCGCCCACTGCTCCCCTCAGTAGTGTCTTCGGTCCGTCTGCCTGTTCTGCTCCCTACTCTGTCCCTGGTGAATCCTCTCACCCTCCCACGCTTCTGACCTGTACCACCAAGACCTCCCAGCCCAGCCTCAAGGAGCCCCAGCACATCGCCGTGGGCTACATGGACGACACACACAGTTCAGGCGGTTTGACAGTGACTCTCCAGGTCACAGTGTGGAGGTGCTGGAGCCCAGGGTAGAGCAGATGGGACAGGAGGATCTGGACAATGATACAGAACCAAAGACAAGAGGCACAGAGGTTCAAAGCTGCCCTACATGGCTCCTGGAGGACCTGCGCAGCTACTACAATCAGAGCTAGGATGGTGAACAATATTTGCCCAGGGCAGGTCACAGATCCCATTCCACAGTGATTTCGAGAGGCTATGGCACCTGTCATAGTGGAGGAGGAGTTTGGGCAAAGCACAAAATGAACAACCTGGAGGGCAGGTGCGTGGAGTGACTCCCAAGACTCCTGCAGATGGGGAAGGAGGTGCTGCAGCTCAGAAGTAAGAGGTGCTGAGGAGTCTTTCATCTCCCTGAGGCTTACACCCCTCAGGGAAAACGGACTCATGGTCAGAAAAGCGCCCCCTTCTGGTCAGAGAAGGAGCTGTCTGTCACATTTCAAAACTGTAGTAGAGACTGGTCCAGCGGCTCCTATTTTTTCTGAGGGACAGTTAAGGAATCCAGTTTCTCCTGAGAAAGAGGGGAGACACCCCCTGAAATCACCCTGCATAGGATCCTTTTCACTGGCAGTCTTCTTAGGAACAATGAGTTTCTCCCTCAAGATCTTGATATTTAGTCAGAGAGCATTTTTGGAGATCTCACTCCTGCCTGTCTGTGTCATTACCCTCCACCCAAGTCAGCAACAAAATGCTTAGAGACCCGCATCCTACCCCAGGCTCTCACCTACTCTCCCGGACTCCCAGACCAGGCTGGTTTCTGGGGGTTGTGCTTCCTTCTTCCAAGCATATTGTCCTGTCCATTCTGAGGATCGTCATGAAGCTGCTTCAGTGTCCATGGAGAAAATATAAACCATAAAATTTCCGATTCTTCCCACTCAGACCCCCAAAGGGCACATGTGGCCCACAACCCCATCTCTGAGCATGAGGTCACCCCGAGGTGCTGGGCCCTGGGCTTTTACCCTGTGGACATCAGCCTGAACTGGCAGAGAAATGGGGAAGAGCTGATGCAGGACATGGATTGGGTGGACGCCAGGCCTGCAGGTGATGGAAGCTTCCAGAAGTGGTTGGCTGTGGTGGTGCCTTCTAGAGAGGAGCAGAGAGACACATACTATGTGCAGCATGAGGGGCTGCTGGAGCCCCTTATCTTGAGATGGGGTAAGGAGGGGGACTTGGGCACAGGGCCTCTTCTCCAGGGAATCAGGAGCCCTTCTGAGAACTTCAAAAGCATCATTGCTGACCTGGTTCTCCTTGGAGCTGTGCTCACTGGAGCTGCAGTGGCTGCAGCTGTGATCTGGAGGAAGAAGCACTCAGGTAGGGAAGGGACTGGGGGGATCTTGTCCACTGGGGGCTTTCAAGTCCGAGGGAGAACTTGCCCTGCCTGGTTAATGGGAAGTACCATCCACACACATGTTGCCCAGAAGGCATTTGGTCCAGTCCCCGCACTTCCTTTTTTCATTTTTCCTAGTCCTAACCTGGGTCTTTAGTCACAGTATTCCAGGATTAGAAGATTCCTTTAGGACTGCACAGGCTGACTCCTCCCTTGTCTCACATGATGATTCATCCCACAGGAGGACAAAGAGGAAGCTACACTCAGGTTGCAGGTAAGTGTGGGTCAGGGGTTTGATCCCTGAGGCCCTGGGGATAGTGCTGATGAAGCCATTCAGTTTCCATTCATGATGGTGATTTTCATGTCTTCAGATCTTAAGGCCACGTATTAGTGGCTCAGCTCACCATACAGACATTCACCTCTTCTTTTGACTTCAGCTGTGAACAATAATTTACATTGTGGGGTAGAATTGGAGGCTCATTCCTCCTTTGAAGGAAAGAGACCACAGTTATGGAAGAAGGTGACAGAAGAAAAGCACAGCAGCAAGCAGGAAATGGTTGTGAAAAATGAGAAATTAGGGCCTCCCTGATGGTGCAGAAGGTTGAGCGCAGCACTGTGTAGCTGTCTGCAGCCTCTGCAGTGCCGGTTCGATCCTCGCCAGCCACAGAGCAACCCACATGGCATGGCAGACTTCTCCTGTCTTGCCCGCTGTGCCCCTCAGCAGTGTATTTCGTCAGTCTGCCTGTTCTGTTCCCTGCTCTGGCTCTGGTGAATCTTCTCACCTCCCATGCATCTGGCCTGTGCCCCGGTTCTTCTGTGCATGAATAAATCTTTCCAAAAAAGAGAGAGAGAAATTATTCAATGCTGACTTTACAAAGACTGAGCACATTATTTTTTCTTTAAAGATTTATTTATACAAGAAATAGGGTATAGGCCAGAGGTACGGGAAGGTGAGAGAATTCACCAGAGACAGAGTGGGGAGCAGAACAAACAGACGGACTGAAAGCACTGCTGAGGGGAGCAGCAGGTGAGACAGGAGAGGTCTGCCATGCCATGTCAATAACTCTCTGGTGGGCCAGGAAGTGAACCTGCGCTGCATAGGCTGTGGACAGTTTCGTAGCACTGTGCACAACCCGTTGCACCACCGGGGACACCCTGAGCACATTATTGCTCCATTATTAAATATTTTTAATGAGGGGAAATAATCTATATCCAGCCAGGAGACATAGCAATGACAGCATTTGAAACTCCACATTGAGGGCACTGCTGACAGATAGATGATGGTCATGGTGAGAGACCAAGAGAAACCAACCTCATGGGTAAACACCAGGGTTTGACCTAAGAGGTCACCGTGTCTTCCTAGCCAGTGAATCTATAACTTATATAGTCTCATCAATAATTTTTAAAAAGTTGGAGAGATAGTAAATTATTGAGGGAGCCAGGTAATATACCTTTGCTTTATTTATTTTTTTTTTTTTTAGAGGCATGCTTTATTTATTTGTTTGCTGGTTTGTTTGTTTGTTTTTTGTTTATACATGCACTGGGTACAGTCAGAAGTGCGGGAGGGTGAGAGAATTCACCAGAGCCAGAGCGGGGAGCAGAGCAGGCAGAAGGACCGAAGTACACTGCTGAGGGAAGCAGCGGGCGGCAGGAGAGGTCTGCACGCCATGTGGGACCCTCCTCCGGTGGCCGGGGAGCAGCCGGGGATCGAACCGGCACTGCAGAGGCCGCGCGCAGTCTCGCAACCCAGCGCTCAACCGCTGCGCCACCGGGGAGGCCCAATATACCTTTGCTTTAACTCCCAAAATTCATTAAGGAAAACTCATTGTGCTTAATAGCACCAAGGCTCAGCACCATGACAAGGGAACATAAGTACAGGATTCAGGTGGTGTCTGGTGTCAGGAGTGAGCTCCGTCTTCCTGCTGGTCTGGCAATGACCACTTGTAGTACTTTGTTCACGGGAAGCCTCAGTATGACAGCAGGTCTGATGGAATCTAGTAGTGACTGTGCAAGTGACCCACTTCCTAGCAGGTGTGATGACACTGTCAACTCCTGACACACAGGAAGCTTCTTCTTTGGGGACATTGTGAAATGCATTTTACTGATGAATAGATAAACTGGAATTTCTTTATTTTTTAAGATTTATTTATTTATGTATACAAGAACTGGGGTACAGGCCAGAAGTGGGGGAGTGAGAGGATTCACCAGAAACAGAGTGGGGAACAGAACAGGCAGATTGACTGAAGTACACTGCTGAGGGGAGCAGCAGGCAAGTCAGGAGAGGTCCGCTGCACCATGCGGGTAGCTCCCTGGCTGGCCAGGGATCGAAGTCTTGCTGCAGTGGCTGAGGATAGCATCATAGGTTGTGTCTTAACCCCTTGCACCACCAGGGAGGCCCTACACTGGAATTTCTAAAAAATATCTATACTACCATGATTCAATCCAGATGTGGGGCTATTTAACTAAAGATTTTATGGCTTTTAATTTAAAACCATCATGAAATAATTGTAAAATAGTGTGCATCTAAATGTATTTGGAAAGGGAACATTGATGGCCAAGTAGTATATTTGGCTGCTGGATTTCTAGCTAAACTGATACATTGTGCTTTTGCTTTTTTCAAAGTGAAAAACCTATACTTTTCCTAAAAAGAAATAACTGCCAAATATTTATTCTTGTCACTGAAGACTGGTTTTTCTCTGAGTAAGATGTGGGATTACCAGACCTTTCTGGGCAGAGATTGACATGGTGCAACTTCTTTTTGGAAGCCTCCGTCTGGCTGCTGTGCAGAATCAAGAGGTGAAGGTGATAGGTGGGAAGATAAATGTGGGAAACTAGCACAGGTTCTAAGATGGAAAATTTGGTAGCTTTATGGGGTATGATGAGGAAAGTAACACAGTGTTTGGATCTGGATATATTTAGAGATGGACTTTACAGCATTTCCTAATGTAACATCTGGGTTGTGAGAAAGATGGGTCAGGATGCCACCCAACATCTCAGACTGTGAAGTGGAGATGTGGAGCCCTCGGTGACACGAGCAGGCTTCAGAAGTAGCACATTTGTGGAAATGGCATCCGAGGTGTTCATTAGGAGAGTTGAAGCTGAGGGTTACTGAAAATACAGTGATGGTGGCAAAGGTCAGACAAGCCTGGAGCACAGGTGAAATATGTAAACTGAGAAATAGATCTGGGAGGTGATATGATGTAAATGATATTTGTTGGGTGACCTGATCAGACCAAAGCCCCACTCACTGCACAGTCTGACCCCACGTGGAGAAGACACAAATATCAAAGAGCCCCACTTCAGTGAGCCCAGGAGTCACTGGGATGCTTATGAAGACTGAGAAGGTCTAGAACAGAGCCCGAGAGTCTGTGTTTATAACAGCGCTGGTGCTGATGTGCTGCTTTCATATCACACTTTTAGCAGCAGGTCAAAACCATGACTCCCACCTGGCTGTGCGTCAGCCTCACATGCAGAGCATGTTGAAGAAGAGATTCCCAGGCTCCCTGTTCATCACTCTGAGCTGCTGGATCTGGGCGAGACCTGAGCGTTTGTAACATGCCCACATACATCCTGGGGCTCAACCATGTGGGTCTGCCAGACTTCAGTGGCCCGTTCAGCCACCATTACGGTTACCTGCAGTTCTGCATTCCTATACCAAGGTCAGAACGGTCCAGTCACAGTCATATGAGCCAAACCTTACAAGGTGACTTTCATACCAATCAAGAGCAGAAAGCTGGATCACTCTGGAAAGGGTGTGCATCAAGAGATAGGACCGGGAACACCCTGGGCGCTGAGGACTGATGTATGACAAGGGACCCCAGAGGCTGATCAGTGGAATGCCTTCTTAATAAGATTAGAAACATGGCTGGGGGTTTGGGGTCCAGTTTTCGATTACAACACTTGGTCATCAAGCTGATAACATAGTCAGCAGACTCATGTCCCCCCAAGCCCTTGATGACATTCCCGAGTTTCACCCATCCTTTCTCCTTGTCCTCCTAACGCACGTAGCTGATGCTCTATGATTATTCCACCAATAAAAACGGTCAGGATCTTGCTCGCAGCGGCAGCCTGCATTATGCAGCCTGCTCCACGGCTCCCGCGTCTTTGTCAGTGTGGGGTTGCCCGATGCCACACAGCCAAATTGGGATCCCCCTGATGTCGGTGATCAGGGAGCTGTGAGGACCTGGGAGGAAAAAGACAAGACATGTGCTGGGGGGTCTGTTTTGCTTTCTCTCCCAGAAGGCATATCCAGGTGGGCATGAGGAAGTGGTTCAGCATAAGGAAAATCTGTCACTATTCCTGGATGGATTTCTTACTCGTTTCATACAA
This sequence comes from Talpa europaea, assembly GCF_964194135.1. Lineage (NCBI taxonomy): Eukaryota > Metazoa > Chordata > Mammalia > Eulipotyphla > Talpidae > Talpa > Talpa europaea. Next base: position 125,419,098 of record NC_140068.1, on the reverse strand, counting down.
ATTTACAACATAGATTTTTCAAGTAAAATTTACTAAAGGCATTAATAGATACATGTGAATGTGTATATGCCTGTATATAATAGTGTAGTGTGTAACACTGACTCCAGATCCCTGTGGCTTACCCAGCTCTGTCCTGCCCCCTGAGTGGTGGGACATGTGGGCTTTGTTGGTGCAGCTGCCCCAGTGGGCACAGCCAGAGGCCAGTGGGAGCAGGAGTCTGAAAGGGCTGGCAGATGCAGTGGGGCTTTCCTACCCTGGCACCCTGTGTGTGCAGGTGGGAGCTGGTGGGCGCAGCTCTAGAGGTGGTGGCAGAGGGGGAGTTTCCTGACAGGGGGCAGACAGACTTCAGAGGGCCCCTCCCCCAGAGCAAGCCAGGGTTAAGCACAGGAGCCCCTAGGGCTTGGCTCCTCCATCCCTGGCCCCTCAGAGGAGCTGCTTCTGGGCAGCACCAAGGCCGCCCTGCAGTGGGTGCCACATGACAGCTTCGCTAAGGACCTCCTCACTGAGCTAGGGATGATAGCTGGGGGGCATCAGCTGGGTATGAATGGACCCCACCAGCTCTGGCAGGCTCCAGAAGGCCGCTGCTTGAGGACAGGGCTGAGGCCACCCTGACAGCTGTGGCCACTGCACTCAGCAGCGGGAGTGGCAGTGGGTACAGTAGGTGGGCACTTTACCAGCAGCCACCGTCAGTGTCATGGAAATGGCGGCAACCAATCTGGCAGCAGAGGCTCTCTGTCCCCACACACCACCCCAGGGCATGCAGCCCACTGGGGCTACAGCAGCAAGGTCAGCTTTGAGACCTGTCATTGCTGCTGACTGTCCGGCACCACCTCCCGGTGCTGTTGCCTCCTTCCCTTCAGGCCCAGCATTCAGACTGTGGCTGTGCCTGCTGGGGTGATGCTCAGAGGGGAGCACCCCCGGGGAACACCTCCTGCTGCCACTATGGGTTGGGTCCTGGCCCAGTGCTTCCGGCTGTTCCACCAGCTCCAGGCCCTCCCTGATGGGACTGTACCACCTTACACAGGCAGCCTTAATTTGGGACTATTGGACACAGCGGACACTATCTGGGGTGACACAGCTGGCCACTGAGGCCTTAGAAACTCTTTATTTCCCTGCTCTCCTGTTTGTTAGAGAAACCTCATTGCTGTTCCCTGAGCCTGAGTGGTTGCAATTGAGCACAGGGGTGAGAACCACAGTGTCCTCTCCCCTACCTTAGCTCTGTCTTTCTGAGAGGGGGCCAGGAAGGAAGGGCCCATACCTAGTAGAGGAATCTGCACACATGCAGGCTGCACATACATGCTACATGACTCATGATCTGTTTTCTTTGAACTAAAGCTCTTGTTTAAACTGAGATCCTGCCCTGCTGATGCCCCAAAGAGTGCCGGACACTGATGCCTTCTGATGTACCAGGGGCAGGATACCCAGGAGGTTGATGGCAAGTTCTGGGGCTGCTCATGACAGACAGACACCAAGAGTGTCAGCTGTGACAGGCTGTTCTGATGGATGATTTTCTCAGAACATAAAGGTTTGCCAGCACAGAGAGCCCAGGGAGACACACAGGAGAGAGGCGTGTGGAGAAGCTGCCTTGCTTCTTGGCTTTGGACTTGAACCAGGAACTTAGAGACATGGAAGGAGACTCCTGGAAGAGACCCAGGGGGGAGACAGACCTTTCCCTTGTACTTTAATTTTGCTCCTTTTGGCCCAGACTTACTGGCTCCTTTCATCCACTTCCCAGGTCCCCCACCTGAAGGTGCCTTAGCATTGGGGGACCTTTCAGGCCACAGTGGCCTGCTTTGGGCCAAGGCTGTGTGTTTGGGTCTTTACCCACGAGGGGCTGGGGAACTTTGGGTGTTTTATTCCTAATGTTATTTCTTCCTTTCTCTCTATGAACATTAATTCTTTTAAACTTCTTTCACACTAAGAAATAAAACTACAGTTTTGTCATGAAACTAAAGAAAACTACAAAACTTATGCAAAGCTGGGCCCATAAATATATCTTTTGATATATGATATATCTTTTTTTAAAAGATTTATCTATTCATTTACACAAGAACCAGGGTACCGGCTAGATGCGCAGGACGGTGAGAGGATTCACCAGAGACAGAGCGGGGAACAGAACAGGCAGACTGACAAAATACACTACTGAAGAGAGCAGCGGGCATGACAAGAGAGTTCTGCTGCGCCATTTGGGACCATCGCCAGCCGGCCGGGATAGAACCGGCGCTGCAGAGGCTGCAGACAGCTTCACAGCACAGGGCTCAACCACCTGCGCCACCAGGGGAGGCCCGATATATATTTTTTTAAAAAGATTTATGTATTTATCCATATAAGAACTGGGGTACAGGCCAGAGATAGGGGGGCGAGAGAATTCACCAGAGAAAAGTGGGGAACAGAACAGGCAGATTGACGAAGTACACTGCTGAGGGGAGCAGCAGGCAAGTCAGGAGAGGTCTGCTGCACCATGTGGGTAGCTCTCTAGCTGGGGATCAAAATAGTGCTGCAGTGGCTGCAGATAGCTTCATTGATTGTATCTTAACCCCTGCACCACCAGGGAGGCCCTGATATATCTTTCAATAAAAATATATATATATAAAAGCTAACTGAAATATTTCCTTTCTTTCTCTCTCCCAAGGATGTAAAATGCTGGAAGCCATGCTACTCATGTTGTCTGACAAGGGTCCGGGCCGCACCCTGATTAAGTGTTTGCATCTCATCCTCACTCATTTTCTACAATCGCGCCGACGCTGTCCCATATTTCAGGAACCCCTGACACCCAGGCTGTTGCGGCTGGTTTGCAGCAGTAAAACTTTTACTAAGTATTCTATTTTCTCATGTCAAAATGTTAGTTTGCATATATCCAATAAGGTTCTTTTTTCCCTTCTAGTTGACTGACTATTGGAAATATGGGTGTTTTACCAAGTGTTGCATCTGGCAACACCACACTGATAAAGAAATGGGAGTCATGGAGCAGGCTACATAATGCAGCATGCTGCTGAAGAGCAAGATCCTGGCCTTTTTATTAACAGAATAATCATACAGTAGCAGTTGTAAGGGGAAGGAAAAAAGAAAAAGGGGAAGAAGGTGACTAGAAAATGTGCTCCACATCTATAGTTTCAGGGGTTGTGAGTCTGCTCTCCAGGCACTTCTCATCTGCTGGTTGACTGGGTATTGTAATTGAGATCAGCCCACACAGACCTTCCCCCCACAGTGTCCCCGATGCTGCCCCGTCCCTGCCCGGTCCTGTCTGGCTCCCCACTGTACCCCTTTCCACCTCTGTCCCCTAAAGTCCCCATTTCCATCTTCTCTCTCTTTTCCAGGAGTCTCCCCATCTTCCTAGTCAGTACCCTGGGGGCTCTCCTAGGCCCTCCCCTCCTCCAAGGATGGAGAATGTCAGGTGATTCCCAGGAGGAAGGCCTTTCGTCCTTGGAAGCAGAAGCAGAAACAAATTACAGGGACCCTGGGATCTAAGTTTCCATCCCAAGAGACTGAGGCAACCTTTATATTTGGGGATTTTCTCAGAATCTAGGAACCAGTTGTCATGTCCACTGGAGACTAAAAATGAGGACACTAAAACTGACACAGACTTGGGCGCCACCTTGTGGCAGATCCCTGTCCTGCCGCTGCGAGCCCAGGGCCTGGGGAGGGCCTGGCTGAGCAGGAGAAAGGGCGGCTCTGGGCTCCTGTGCTCAGCCCTGTGGCCACACGGGGGCGCTGCCGCGCTGCTCCGGATTCTGGTGGAGCCGCCAGGATGGGGCGGGATGTGAATTGGGCAGAGTTGGGGGCTCTGGGGTCCGGTGTCCTGGGGTGAGATGCTCTGTGAGGAGTCAGAGAAGCAGGACTCAGAGGAGAGAAGACTCTAGAGCCTGCCCTGTGTGTGAGGTTTCCAGCTTTTCTCCCCAGGACCCCTCCAGTCCCTGGATAACAAAACAAGTCCCTGGATTCCAGTCTCTGGAAAACAGGAAAGTTGATCATTTTTTCCTTCTACAATCTATTTAGTATTGAGGACATTAAAAAAAAAATAACATTTAAAGAATACTGTTAAATTTACAGAAAAGTTGCAAAGGTAGTACAGTTCTTGTTTACCCCACACCATTTCCACTTTGTTAACATCTTGCATGACTAAAGTTGTTATTTATTTTATAGCTAATAAAGCAATGGTGACACAATTACCAAACTCCATGCTTAATTTCCTTGAATAGTGTCTCAGTGCCTTGGTCTCTCTCCTCACCTTCTGGGATACCTATAACTCTCTCTTTTTTTTTTTAAGATTTATTTATACATATAAGAACTGGCGTATGGGCCAGAGGCGTGGAGGGTGAGAGAATTCACTGGAGACAGAGTGGGGAGTAGAACAGGCAGACTGACTGAAATACACTGCCGAGGGGAGTAGCTGGCAAGTCAGGAGAGGTCTGCTGTGCCATGTGGGTAGCTCCCTGGCTAGGGCTAGAACTCCTGCTTCAGTGGCTGCTGATAGCTTCATAGGTTGCGTCTTAACTCCTTGCACCACCAGGGAGGTCCTGTGGAAGCACAGGCCGGCAATATCGGAGGGTGCTCTTTTACTCAGGGTCTTGCCATTCAAAGGCAAAAAGCAGTTGATCCTGGGCCTCCCTGGTGGTGCAGCAGTTGAGCGCTGGGTTGCAAAGCTGCCCGCGGCCTCTGCAGCACCGGTTCGATTCCCGGCTGCTCCCCGGACACCGGAGGAGGTTCCCACATGGCTCGCAGACCTCTCCTGCCGCCCGCTGCTCCCCTCAGCAGTGTGCTTCAGTCCTTCTGCCTGCTCTGCTCCCCGCTCTGGCTCTGGTGAATTCTCTCACCCTCCCGCACTTCTGACTCTACCCAGTGCATGTATAAACAAAACAAACAAACAAATAAATAAAAATACATACCTCTTTAAAAAAAAAAAAGCAGTTGATCCTGAACATCTATTGGGATACAGAAAAAGTCATCTTTAAGATCTAATATAGAAAACCATCCAAAGTCACCAGGTATGGCAGTTAATAAGGTGTAGGGATTAGGCACAGTCGGGATATAAATCCTGGACAATGTCATTAATGGCCCAAAAATCTTGGACAAAACGGCCTGTATGGGGTTTCCTCACTGGCAACACTGGAGTGTTGTATGGTGAGCGGCAGGGCCTAATGAGTCCAGATTGAAGGAATCTTTTTAACACTGGCTCAATTCCCCTCAAGGCCTCCTTCTTTAAGGGGTATTGCTTCCTCCTTGGGGTTTTGTTTCCTTCGATCACTTCTTTTATTTTTTTAAAGATTTATTTATTTTTATACAAGAACTGGGGTACAGGACACAAGCGAGGGATGGTGAGAGGATTCACCAGAGACAGAATGGGGAACAGAACAGGCAGAAATACACTGCTGAGGGGAGCAGTGGGCAAGGCAGGAGAGGCCTGCCCCGCCATGTGGGAATCTCCCTGGCCGGCCAGGAATCGAACCAGCGCTGCAGAGGCTGCAGACAGCTTCACAGCGCAGCACTCAACACACTGTGCCACCAGGGAGGCCCCCTGCAATCACTTCTATCTTTATAGACTCTGCATTTTTTGCACGTCCTGGGGTCCCACCAGCCCATACCCATTTACTTACTCGTTCAATGATTTCTGAAGGTAAAACTTCACTTTTGGTGGAACATCTTGAGTAAAAAACATCTGGAACTACAGAGCATGTTCTGGAGGTACCTGTAGGTGAAGCCTCAGAATTTTGGGTGAAAACATAATTTGTGCGTTAAGCTTACTTAAAAGGTCACAACCAAGCAGCGGGATTGGACACTCTTCCATGTACAGGACGCTGTGCTGGAGCTGTGTGGTGCCCAGCCGGCATCCAGAGGTTGTAAGAAGGCTTTCTGTTGTGGCCTTCCTGGGATCCCAGTGACTGCTGCGGTCTCTTTGCTCACTTTAGTCAATTTAGAATTCAGAATTGAGAATGTCGCTCCAGTGTCCACCAAGAAATCAATCAGACGATCCCCCACAGCGAGTGTTATCGGGGCTCTGAGGCGGTTATTGTAATGGGCTTCTTTAGATCTAGTGGAGCCCCCGGGAACGCCTATTCTTCATCTGAACCTTCTCCATGAATATCATTTGTCTCCTTTCCTCTGTAATTGGCTCTAGATTCCTTCTATTCTGTCTATATTCCCTCCTATCTTCATCTGAGCCTCTACTCTGGGCTATCATTTCTCTCCTTTCCTCTCTCCGTGGTTCTGGGTTCTGTGTGCTCTGTCTATATTCCGTCCAGTCACCCCTGGGTGAATCGTCATGTCGTGGTGTCCTCTGTCTTCTGTCCTGTCTTCTGTCATTATTGTGTCTGCTGCTCCCCTGTAATCTGGGACAACTGTACTTCCAATGTCCCTCCTCCCTGCAGTGAGCATGGACTGTTAGGGCGTTGGGAGAGGAAGATAAATGCAGACAAGTTCGCCATCCTCTTAGCAGCCTGCCGGTATGAGGGGACAGATCTCCTCCAATTTAGGAGGTCCGCGGTGCTAAAGGGATGGTGTGACCAAAAGTACCCAGCAGGTCACCCATGTTCATTCAAGCCACCCACTGGCAGCTGTCGGAGAGGAAACTGTCCTGCATCAGGGTGATTCTTCCTGCAAAAGTGGGTGCCCCATCTAGTGTGGGGGGAGATGCCATTTTTTTTTTCTTCCCTGGAGGGCAGTGGAGGCTGTGACGCCTCAGGAGTCTGCGTGGGAGGGGCCTTGTCACACGGAGAAGGACTTTGTCTTGATGTGTTTAAGATGTTTAACACGTGATAATCCTCCTCTTCTAACTCTGCCCTCTTGCAGTCCTCGTGGAGGGCGGCCTGTAGCTGGCCCTACATACTTTTACAAGCTTGATCCTGCATGCTTTTAAAAGCTGACTCAAAAATGTTATGGTTTTCATCCCTCATACTCTTAATAGTTAAATCAAGAGCCTGAATTTGTTGTTGCATGGCTAAGTTAAGAGCCTGAATGCGTTCTTGCACATTTTCAGTATGTGAAGTAGAACATCTACCTCTCATAGAAACAAGAATGTAGCAAATGGCGCTTATGCACATTCCCAAAAAAAAAAAACCCAGAAGCAAAGACTGTAAAGTAGGGATGGCTTATAAACCACCCACATTTGTGTACAGAAGTAAAAAAAATGTGCCATATACCAGGTTTTATCAAATTATGTACATTTATAAAACTGGTGATAATATTTAATGGAAAAAGGCTACTTAAACTCAAGGCTGGAAAAAACCGAAAGAACTCAAACTAGGGATACAACTGCTTAAGCTCATGGTTGAGGCCATGCTTTGGTCAAAAACACACCCATAAGAGAGAGCTGTACACAAGCAGGGGAAAAAGCAGACTTTTCAAGACCTGAGACAAAGATTACACCACACGTCCTGCAGACCTAGTGGCACTTGTGGTGACCATCGCAAGGAAAGTTACTTTGGGCTGGTCAACCACAGGTGTAACCTGGTCAACCACGTTGAACACCAATCTTTTACAGGGCAACCCCCTTATGAAACTGGTTGTGTGACTGTGGGTCCTCACCTGCGCACTTAGAAGGGCCTTATTAAGGCTTGACTGCAGGCACACAAAAATGGTTAATAAAAAGTTAATTTACCAAAGAAGGGGAAATTTAGAAATGAATAACTCAGGGAGATAAAGAGGGAGATAAATTCATGAATGCATCCTACAAGTTCTGCTGACCTGGAATCCCAAGGGCACGCTGAGAGCTGGGGACGAGCCAAGAGCCATGTGCGGCCAACACAAGCCCACGTGTCTGGTTTTATACCAAACCTGGCAGCTTAACCCCACCCTCAGGTCCCAGCCACCCTCCCTTTGGTGGTGATGGGATTTGTCTTTCCCAATGTCCTGATGGCTTTGGTCTGGAGTGGGGGTGGGGTCCACAAAGCCTGTATGAAGCTTGCTCAGGACATCCTGCCCCCTAATATTGTCACTATAGTTTTTATTTTGGAAAAAAGTTTTTATAAAAATATTTTATTCCTATTAACATGTAGGGTTGTTAATATCATTCTAAATGAATAAGCATTTTTTAATTTTCGATCTCTAGTATGGCAAATATTGATAGATATAACCAACAAAATTACCTTGGATCCTCATTCATCTGTGAGAGTGTATTCAGATCATAAAGACAGAAATTTTGAGAATCACTGACTGAAACAGACCCTGGTACTCAGAGAGAGGGTGTGAGAAAGGCTACTCAATGCAGAAGCAAAGACGCCAGAGCCAAGAGCCACCTGCAGGAGGGTCGGGACCCAGCCCCAGCTCTCAGGCTGGTTCTCAGGGCTTCAGGCCTCAGGACAGTGTTTGGGTGGGGAGACAAGCGAAGGGAATATTCATCTCCACTTTGCTCTGTCACAGGCTGCGCCAAGTCCTCACCCTGTACACGCCCAGTTCTATTTCCCTGTACACGACCGTCCTGATAAGTCAATCAACGTCAAGGCTTTCGGGGTGTAAAGTCTGAACTGAGTTTTAGAGTCTTCCCAGACCAGGAGGATCCAGACTATGCCACCCCCAACCTTCCTCCTGCTGCTGTCCGGGGCCCTGGTCATGACTGAGACCTGGGCAGGTGAGTGCGAAGTTCGGAGGGGAAAAGTTCGGAGGAGAAAAGTCCTTCCAGGCTTTGGCCTGGAAGGAGTGAGAGGACCCTGCAGTGGCCAGGACCCAGGAAGAGTCCCCGGACCGCCCTCTCCTCCACCTGCATCAAACCCCACACCTCGGTGTCCTGCTCCTCCCTTCCACCCACTCCTGTGCCCTGACCTTTTCCTGCCACCCCCTTTTACTCTCACGAATCCCTTGCTCTCTCCCCCTGCCCGGCCCCTTCATCCTCAGACCCAGACACTGGCGCCCAGAGGAGAGTTGGGGTCTCAGCCCCTCCCCTCCCCCAGGCTCCCACTCTGTAATGTACTTGCACACCGCGATGTCCTGGCCTGGCCCCGGGGAACCCCACTTCATCTGCGTGGGCTACGTGGACGACACGCAGTTCCTGTGGTGCCACAACAATGACCCGAGTCTGAAAATGGAGGCAACAGTGCCCTGCATGGAGCTAGAGGGGTTGGGAGAGCCAAAAGCGGATTGTCGAGAGCCACGTACACCTGTCCAGGCTCCGACTGAGCAACCTGCGGATACACTACACCCAGAGCGGAACAGGTGCGTGATCCCCACCTATGGGCAGGGGTTCCCTCCAGTCTCTGGGTCCGAGCTTCCCCTCGAGGCCTTGGAACTTTTACCCTGTTTCTATTTTAGTTTATTACAAATCCCCAGCAGCTGCGCTTGCCTGGGGATGGGAGGTGCTAAGTGGGCGCGGCTGACGTGGCGGGGGCGGCCGGTGCCTCACACCTTGCAGGTGAGGGATGGCTGTGAAGTGGGCCTGGACGGTAGCCTAAGCCGCTTCAATCAGTTCGCCTACGACGGCGTTGATCCCCTCACCCTGATGGAGGAGCTGCGCGCCAGGACCCCAGCGGGCATGGAGGTGCAGACCTGGGAGGGTGAGTGGGAGGAGGTCCTCGCTCGGAATTCCACACTCCCCGCCTGGAACGCGAGTGTGGCCAGTGGCTCCAAGGACAACTGAAGAAAGGGAACCGGACACTGCGTGCAAGTAAGAGTTGCCTCGGGCCTCCCCTAGGGCCAAGGCTGGCGTCCAGCACAGGGAAGCAGAGTGGGCTCAAGGCCAGATACCACCCTCCTATGGCCCCAGAAGGTGAGGAGTCCTCCTTGGTGTCCAGATCCTCAAAAGTGACCCCTAGAGTGCCAGCCCTTCCTGGGGGCAATTAAGGAAGGCGCTCTCTCCAGGTGAGGAACAGTCCTGAAATAACTGATCTCTCTGATCCTGGCGGTGTTCTGGTGAACCATGTATTTCTTGCTCACATCTGATTCTCAGAGGTCTTGGATCCTGACTCCAACTTTCCTGAGTCACTTGGGCCTCTATCCAGGTCAAGACGAGAAGTCTCTAGTCTCTCCCTCAGAGCCCTGCAGCCTGCCACCCTGCACCCTGCACCCTGATTCTAGAACTTTCCAAGGATTAGGAGACTATCCCAGTGATCCAAGGCCAGGCTGGTGTTCCAGTTTTGCACTCTGTCCACCCAGTGCAATTATCTGTCCATTCTCAGGATGGTCACATGAGGCTGCTTCAGTGGCCTATGAAAGTAACCTAAAGTATGAATTTTCAGAACTCCTAAAGACACTCGTGACCCACCATGCTACCTCTGACCATGAGGTCACCCTGAGGTGCTGGGCCCTGGGCTTCTACCCTGTGGACATCATCCTGACCTGGCAGTGAGATGGGGAGGACCTGACCCATGACATGGAGCTGGTGGACACCCAGCCTGGGGGGGATGGAACCTTCCAGAAGTGGGCGGCTGTGGTGGTGCCTTCTGGAGAGGAGCAGAGATACACGTGCCGTGTGCAGCATGAGGGGCTGCTGGATCCCCGAGTCCTGAGATGGGGTAAGGAGGGGGTCATGGGCACAGAGCTTCTCAGGGGCATCAGGAGCCCTTCTGGAGCCCTCCAGCAGGATGGAGGCTGAGGCCTGAAAGTCAGAGTCGCAACTTTTCCCTTCCAGAGCCACCTCCTCAGTCCTCCTTACCCACTGTGGACATCATTGCTGTCCTGGTTCTCCTTGGGGCTGTGCTCACTGGAGCTGTGATTTGGAGGAAGAGGCTCTCAGGTAGAGAAGACCTCATATGAGGTCTGAGATTTCTTGTCTAACATCTGCTTGATACTGTGAGGCATGGTCTCACATACATGCACTTTCTCAGCTGAGAGCCAGGTTTGCTGACACTTTTTTGTAAAGCTCATGAAACTCCTTGGTATGAAAAATGAAGGACAAATATTTCAACTGATGACTTTGGTCATGGGGACCTCACTTGAGTAGCTGCAGGTAAAAAGGAAATGTCCCTGCTAAGGACGGAGGAGGCTGGCCCAGCTCCCACACATGCTTTCTCCTCATGTTCCCTGATCCTGTCCTGAAGACCAGGACAGGCCAGTTCCTCAGGACTTCTTGGTCCTACCTCCTCCCTGACCTCTCACAAAATGTTTTCTTCCTATAGGAAGAGAAGGAGAGAAATACTAAGTCTGGATATGTGGGGTAGGAAGGCCCTTAGAAAAGTGTCGATGGTGGGCCTCCCTGGTGGCACATGGGCTTGGGCACGGCACTATGGGGTGGTCTGCTGCCTCTGCAGAGCGAGTTCAGTCCCCAACCGGCCAGGGTGCATCTCACATGGCGAGACAGACCTCTCCTGTCACGCCCGCTGCTCCCCTCAGCAGTGTATTTCAGTCAATCTGCCTGTTCTGTTCCCCACTCTGTCTCTGGTGAATCCTCTCACCCCCCGCATCTCTGGCCTTTATCCCAGCTCTTATATGCATAAATGAATAAATCTTTAAAAAAAGAAAAGAAAAGTGTAGATGGAGTCCATGGGGGAGCTCACCCACCCCATAATCGCTCCTTAGTCTCATCTTCTGGGCACTCTAACCAGGGTCTGTCTTCTGGTTTTGCCCCAACCAACTTTTAAAGTAAAACTCTGGGGCCTCCCTGGTGGTGAAAGGGTTTAAGATACAACCTATGAAGCTCGCCACAGCCACTACAGCATGAGTTCGATCCCCAGCCAGGGAGCTACCCACATGGCACAGCAGACCTCTCCTGATTCACCCGCTGCTGCCCTCAGCAGTGTATTTCAGCAGATCTGCCTGTTCTGTTCCTCACTCTGTCTCTGGTGAATCCTCTCACCCCCCCCCCCCACAACTCTGGCCTGTATCCCAGCTCTTATATGCACAAATAAATAAATCTTTAAAAAGAAAAGACCACCTAACTTCTCTTGTTGCAAAGGGTACCTGCATGTGTCTGTCTGTGCTCCTACTAGCATAATGTGAGGAGGTGGGGAGACTGGCCCAGCCCTGCCCACCAGATCCCTCCCCACACTGACCTGTGTCTCTCCCTGATGACTTTCCTGCTCCAGCAGAGGCGGGACTGGGTCGTCTTCATCCCTGTCTTAACTTCTATTGCACTGAGCTGCAGCTTCTCCTCTGTTAAAATAGAGAATCTAAATAAATCTTAAAAAAAAATAAAATAGAGAATCTGATACTAAACAGAAGGGGCTGGGAAAGGCCACATGCCGTCAGATTCTGGCAGCAGCCATAGCAGCTCTTGCCTTTCCTGGCTCTCCTTGCTTTCTCGGGAAACATGGCTTCCAGCGTGGCTGTCTCTGAAGGTGTCAGGAAAGTGTCCAAGGACATGAAGGTGTCATCAACGCCACAGGAAGTGAAGAGGCGCAAGAAGGTGGTGCTCTTCTGCCCGTGTGAGGACAAGAAGAACATCATCCCGGAGGGCAGAGAAATCCTGGTAGCTGATGTGGGCCAGGCCATGAACAACCCCTACCCATCTTTGTCAAGATACTGCCAGACCAGGACTGTGCCCTCCATGACGCAACCTAACAGACCAAGGAGAGCAAGAAGGAGGCCTTGATGCTTATCTTCTGGGCCCCTGAGTGTGCACCCTTAAGTGCAAAATCATCTCTGCCAGCTCCAAGGAGAAGCTGACATGGATCAAGTATGAATTACAAACTGCTGGGGCCTCCCTGGTGGTGTAAGGGGTTATGTCTCCGCGGTATGAAGCTATCTGCAACCACTGCAGCACGAGTTCGATCCCTGGCCAGGGAGTTACCCACATGGCGCAGCAGACCTCTCCTGTCTCGCCCACTGCTCCCCTCAGCAGTGTATTTCAGTCAGTCTGCCTGTTCTGCTCCCCACTCTGTCTCTGGTGAATCCTCTCACTCCCCACCCCACACCTCTGGCCTGCACCCTAGCTCTTGTATGCATAATTAAAAAAAAAAAAAAACTCTACCCTGGCAGAGAAGCTGGGGGTAGCGTGTCATCTTCCTGGAGGGCAAGCCCCTTCCAACCCCTGCCTAAAACATCTGGCTTCCCCAGACCTGCCCACAGGGGTTGCAGGCTGCCCCCTTCCTGCCAGACCAGAGGGACTAGGGAATCCCAGCAGGGGGAGGACGAAGCCTCCACCTAGTTGCCAAAACCCCCCCCACCCCCAGAACTTTTTCCAACCTCCATCCCTGACAGATCTGGCCTTCCCAAACCACCTTTGATCTGATCCCTCTTGGGTTTAAGCAGACCACGTTCCCCCCAGAAGGGAATTATGACTGTTTTGTGCTCAGTTCTGTTCTCCTCCTCTGGGTGCCCCCATCTCCAGCAGCAAGAGGTATATTGGGGTATTTTTTATAAAGATTTATTTATTTATTTATTTATACAAGAACTGGGGTACAGGCCAGATGCGCGGGAGGGTGAGAGGCTTCACCAGAGACATATATACACAGTTTTCTTTTAATTGTTGTGCTTTTCCTTTGTAATAGAAGGTCCCTTACTAGTCCTGCCTCCATGAGTGGCCACGACCAGGGAGGGGGAGGGGAACCAGGCAGTGTGGGGAGTGGGTCATCTCTACGACATCCCGTTTCTACACAGAATCAGACAGCACAGGGTTGCTATTGCGGTTGAAAGGTGGCAGCACGGAAGAGAAGGAACAGTGAGGGCTTGGAGTATTATTAAAAAAAAATAAATACCCCGGGACTCCCCTATGGCGCAGGTGGTTGAGCACAGCGCTGTGAAGCTGTCTGCAGCCTCTGCAGCGCCAGTTCGATCCCAGCCGGCGGGTGAGGGTCCCACATGGCACAGCAGACGTCTCCTGTCTCGTGCGCTGCGCCCCTCAGCAGCGTATTTCATCAGTCTGCCTGTTCTGCTCCCCGCTCTGTCTCTGGTGAATCCTCTCACCACCCCTTCCCCCGTACCTCTGGCCTGTACCCCAGTTCTGGTATGCATTAATAAATAAATCTTTAAAAAAAAAAAGGAAAAAATAAAATGAAAAAAAAAAAAAAGGAAATGCAGGAACATTCATCTGGGAGATGAGTCATCAAGATAAATCTCTCAAACAAGGGGGAAATTGCAACAAATGGGGGGAAGACAAACTCTTAGTCTTGCTAATGCCCATCAAAGACAAACCTGTAGGGACATAGGGGAAAGACAACCTTGTTAATGCCTGTCCAAGAGACTAGTCATTTGTAACTGCATCACCCCCACCTGTAGAGGGGCTGAGAGGAGGTCAGGCAGGGAGCAGGTCGGGGAGCAGGGGAGGGAGGGATGTGGAGGTTCCTGTGTCCATTAAGGGGGTCAGTGTAGATGGTGGGATGGGAGCAAAGCCCTGGGGAGGAGTGATGGGGTGAGGGTCCCATGGAGGGAACAGCCTGTGGGGGGCTGGCTGGTGCCCGGTGAGCAAGGACAGAGGGGGTCGCCCTGCTCATTACTTACAGGAAGGACATGAGAGGTGAGCCTCAGCTAGTGACTTGATGGTCGTAAGTTATATCTCAATTCAGTGGCTTTAGAACCATATTAAGAAATGGGTCTACAAGTTGCCCTGTGTCCGTCCTCCACTGTATCCACATCCAGGGCTTGTGGGGCAGGAAACTGCCTCAGCCCACGAGGAGCTGAGCACAGACGGCTTCACTGCACAGATGCTCTCAAGGAACTTCCTCTGCGTGGTCCTGAGTCACGTGATGAGATGCTGACATCACGCTGCTTCTGTGATTGGAGAGACTTTGGGGGGCCATGGGTGGGAGGCAGCTTATTTTTCATGTGGGCAGAATGGAAATAATGAGTGCCCAGAAGGTCTTCTGTGTTGATTTTTGATTTTCCACCAATTCTGTGATAAACATGAGGGGAGACAACTCCCCCCTGTGAGTGTGTCTGACTCTCTGGCTCTTCCTTGTGAGGAGAATGAAGCAGAAGGGACGTGCAGAGTCAGGCTCACAGGGGCTGAGACTTCCCGCCCGGGCTCCCCTCCTGGTCCCTCTCTGGGGTGACTCCCTGAACACGGTGGACCCTCAGCTAAGGGGATGCCCCCAGGACAAGGACCTGAGGGTTTTCTCCAGGAGCCACATGCATGAGCTCTGAGGCAGGTCCTTCCACGCTGATCACGGCCGTTCAGATCCGCCAACATCTCATCCCCATCGCAGCCTCGTGGGACCCAGAGCTGGAGCCTCTGAGTGAGGCCCCTCCTGCCGCCTCCCCCTCAGAGACTGTGGAGACACCAGAACTTTGTTTTAGGTGCAAAGTAGGAAGTGATTTGGTACAAACCAGTAAAATATTCAGGCGATAAGTGATCAGTGGCTGTTTTCTCACAAGAAACAGTGGAGGCCAGAGTAGCTCACGTGACAGTCAAGGTCCTGATAGCAATGAGCTGTCAGACAAGGATTCCACATCCTCTGAAGTGTCCTTCAAAATATGTGATTTTAAAAAATGAGTTCTACCGTTTTTAGATTCCCATTTAGTTTTGCTGTTTTGTTTCTTTATACTATCCCCAGAGCGGTGTCTGCAGGGTCACAGCACAGAGGGGCTGTCAGCAGCCTGGAGCTGTGAGCAGGGCTGACTCTGACCCGCCTGCAGGGAGTGGGGCCCTGGAGCCCCAGAATCAGCCCCCAGGGCTGGCCCTCCAGAGCAACACAGGCCTTTCTCCTCTTGGTTCCCTGAATCACCTCCTCTTGATTCCAGGAATCTCCCTGCCACCCGAGCATTGGGGAGTTGGGGAGGATGTTGAGGCTCAGGAAATGGGGGCCTCCTCCTAACCATCTGTCCTCTCCTCCTCTCTCTACTTCATCAGCCTGAGTGTGCGTGTTTGAGTCACACCAGCCCTGCACAGACAGGAGAGGCCCAGAACTTAAGTGATTCCTTGGTCAGTTACAGCACCAGCCCCTCTGCAGTCCCACCAGGGGAGACAGAGACTCTCCCAGCCCCAGCCAGAGCCGCGTCACCCACACAGACCTTCCCCTCACAGTGTCCCCAATGCTGCCCCTTCCTAGCCCCACCCTTCCAGGTGCCCCCAGCACTCCTTTTGGGCCCCATTTTCCTAGTCTCCATTTTCATCCTCTGCTCCATTTCCAGGAGCCTCCCCGTCTTCCTAGTCATGCCCTGGGGGCTCTCCTCAACCTCCCCTCATTCAGGGATGGAAAATTTTTTAAATATGTATATTTATTTCCTTACAGCGTGGGTCATCTTTCTATAGTTATTGTTTCTCTTAGGTGCGGCCCTTTCACCAATGATCCACCACACACCACCACCAGCTCCTCGTGTCTCTCCCTGGCTCTGATCACTCCTGCTCCCCTCTGCTGTAAGACGTGGATGGGTGGTCGGCCCACAGGTCTTGGCGTTTTCCTGGAATCTTGTCCTTTTCCTGGGTGAGGACCTGGGCTCCTGGGTAGAATTGAATGTTAATTCCCAGGTGGAAGTGATTTCACCTCTGGAAGCAGAAGCAGAAACAAATGACAGAGACTCTGGAGTCCAAGGATCCATCCAAGACTAAAGGAACCTCTATATTTGGGGATCAGCCCATAATCTGGGAATCAGCTGTTATGACCTGGAAACCTGCTTTGTCCTTTGGCCATAGGACCAAGAAAATTTGAGGACTTCAGACCTGACACTGGACTTGGGCGCCCCCTTGTGAGCAGATCCCTGTCCTGCCGCTGGGGGCCCAGGGAGCCTGGGGAGGGCCTGGCTGAGCAGGAGAAAGGGCGGCTCTGGGCGCCTGTGCTCAGCCCTGTGGCCACACGGGGGCGCTGCCGCGCTGCTCCGGATTCTGGTGGCGCTGCCAGGACGGGGCGGGGGCTGAGGTGGGCAGAGTTGGGGGTCCTGGAGGGTGGCGACCTGGGGGTGAGATGCTCTGTGAGGAGTCAGAGCAGCAGGGCTCAGAGGAGAGGAGACTCCGGAGCCTGCCCTGTGTGTGAGGTTTCCAGCTTTTCTCCCAGAACCCCTCTCTCCAGTCCCTGGACGGTGATTCCTGGGACCACTGGAAAAGAGAAAATATTTCCTTCTATAACCTATTAAATATTGAGAGTATTTTAAAAAATAACATTTAAAGAATACTGTTCGATTTACAGAAAAGTTGCAAAGGCAGTACACGTCTTGTTTCTCCCACACCATTTCCATGTTAACATCCTACACAAGTACAGTTTTTTTTTTTTTAACAACTACTGCAGCAATGTTGACATAATAACTAAACGCCATACTTTCATTTCAGTTTTTGCTAATGTCCATTTGATGCTCCATAATCCCATCCAGTTTGCCTGGATGACAGTTTCTCAGACTTTCCTTGTTTTCATAACATTGACACTGGTGAGGAGTGATGTTTGGGAGAGGTGATGGGGTCACAGATGGAGGTTCTTGGGTTACCTGTAAGAAAAGCTTCACCAGAGTCCTCCTCTCAGTGGCGTGAGGGCACACACACACATGCACACACACACACACACACACACAAGGAAAGAAGACGATGCTTGTGCAGACACCAGCAGGCAGGAGGAGCTGCCCTTGGAGAGGGCGGGTGTGTGAGGAGAAACCTGCAGGCCCTAGGTGGAGCCTTGGGAGCAGAGCTGCGTCTTCCTGGGGCAGAAAAGGCACTGAGGTCGTGTTCTAGTTGGGAGGGCTCATTCCTTTGTGGAATTGTCATCTGTTGTTAAATTAATTACTTCTATGGTGTGACTGGGCTGATTTGTCAGGAGCAGCGAGTCTCTGCAATGGCTCCATCCCTGTATCCCGCCTCTGGTCTGCACATCCTTATACTTCCTGTAGCATCTGATACTTGCTATAGCAGTTGGCCCACAGCGATTTTCATTTCCATAATTGATTTAATGACTATGTTAATCACTTCTACCCCACCTCCAGTTTCAGGTCTTGAGACCCCTCCACCCTAAATTTCCTACTCTTAGCCTCCGTCAAGGAGCACTGCTCAGGAGTATTGTCCCTCAATTTAGGTTTTTTGTTTTGACTGGGACTGTGGGTTTGGGGAAGCAGACTCCAGGGGTGCAGGGACATTGTCCACTCACCACGGCAGTGCTCATTATGTCCACCTGACCCATCACTGATGGTGTTAACCTTCAACACCTGGCTAAGGCACACTTTCCCAGATTTCTTCCTGAAAAGCTTCTCTTTTTCCCATTTATTTAGAGGCTGTTGTCTTTGGAAGGAAGTCAGTATGGGCAGCTCACACTTACGGGTGTGCTGCTATAAACATTTACATGCATGATTCTACTCCTAGGCATTGACCCAAATGACACAGAAACATTAATTTCAAGGGCACCTGCACCCCTATGTTTATAGCAGCACTATTTACAATAGTTAAGTTATGGAAACAACCCAAATGCCCAAAAATAGATGACTGGATCAAGAAGATGTGGTACATATACACCATGGAATATTACTCAGCAATCAAAAAAGGTAAACACATGCAATTTGCAGCAACATGGATGGCGCTGGAAGGGATCATGCTCAGCGAAATAAGCCAGAAAGAAAAAGAAAAATACCGGATGGTCTCACTCATAGCAGGAATCTAGAAAACCTAAATAAGGGACCAGGAAAATGAATAACCATAATAAAGAAAAAATCAAAATCACCAAGCAACTATAAACCAGAGACACACTATGGGGGGGAGGGGAGAAGAGGGATTGGGGTCAAAATGAGGGGGGTGCAATTGTATGGGGAATATAAAAAAATAAATCTTAATAAAAAATAAAGTAGAAAAAACCATTTACATGCATGCAGAGTTTTTTAATATAAGTTTTCATTTTTTTAAAGATTTATTTATTCATGCATACAAGAACTGGGGTACAGGCCAGGGATGAGGGGGTTGAGAGGATTCACCAGAGACAGAGTGGGGGGCAGAACAGGCAGCTAACTGAAATACACTGCTTGGGGGAGCAGTGGACGAGTCAAGAGAGGTCTGCTGTGCCATGTGTGTCACCTCCCCAACTGCACACAGCTTCATAGGTTGCGTCTTAACCCCTTGTGCCTCCAGGGAGGCCCCCACATGTGTTTTCAAATTATTTGGGTAACTAGCTGGGGCAGTGATCGCTGGGCTGTATGTCAGGTTTTTGGCTTTTCAAAGAAACTGTCAAAGATCTTTGACAGTGACCGCACCCTTTAGCATTCCTGCAGGCAGTGTTGAGGCTCCTGTTGTCCACATCCTGGGCAGCACCTGTGCAGGGTTTGCATTTTTCAGCCCCTACCAGGTGTGATGGTGTCACTGTTGTTCCCTTTGTCTTTCCCTAGTGCCCTGTGATGCTGAGCATCTGTTCATGTTCTTCCTTGTCGTCTGTGTCTCTTCTTGGTGACGTGTCTGTTAAAGTCTTTTGTCCATTTTTCAAATGAGGCACCACTCATTTACAACACTGTTTTTGTCCCTTTTAAAATTGTGTTATTTCTCTCTGCTCATTGAGTTTTAAGCGTTATTTTGTAAATTCTAGATACAGTCCTTGATCAGATTCATGATTTGCAAATGTTTCCCCCACTCTGTGTCCTGAACTCCTGTACTGACAGGAAAACAAGCATTGTTGTCCAGACAGAAGCATGGAGATATATATATATATATATATATAGATATATATATATAAAAATATATATATATATTTTTTTTAAGAAGAGAAATGATAAATCACTAACTGGCTTTGAGCAGATGTCCTAGCTGACTGGGTGTTGGGGGGGTGACTTACCTATATGTGTCCTTGAGTGTTATTTAAATGTTCTTGTATGTGCATGAAATATGCTTTCAAAAGTAAATTACACTACATTACTCAATTTATAACACTCCTCACACATCACGACCAAATCACGTGTTAAGACCAGACTGGCACGTGTTTACCAGTGATGGACCCGCACGTCACAGTCGCCAAACTCATGGTTTCCCTTTGGGTTCACTCTGGTGTTGTCCGTTCTGTAGGTGTTGTTGGACAAATGTACAATGACCTGTGTCCATCAGAGTATTTTCACTGCCCATAATGTCTTCTGTGCTCCAATGAAACAAAAGCAAAAAAAAACCCAAAAAACCCAATGGAATCACATGAGACTAAAAAGCTTCTACATAGTGAAGGAAACTATCATTAAAATGAAAAGACAATATTGAGTCAGAGAAGATATTTGCACATCATCAATCCAACAAGGAGTTACTATCCAAGATCTACAAAGAACTCCAAAACAAGGAAACAACCCAATCACAACAGGGGCAGAGAAGCTAAATAGGTACTTTTCTAAAGAAGACACACATGTGGCCAACAGGTACATGGATACATGTTTATCATCATGTGCTGTCAGGAAAATGCCAATTAAAACCACAATGAGTTACCACCTCACACCTGTGAGAATGACCCGTTGAAGGGTGTGGAGGGAAAGGAACTCTGGCACATGAGGATGAAGTCTGGTCCTGTTAGCGGGCTGAATGAGGGGTTACCAGGGGCCCTCAAACCTGTACACTCTACATGGGATCTGCATCAGCTGCCTAAAGACAAAACCTAACGGATAACATCTTTGTTAGAAAAGAACTTGAACACAATGAGTGTGCAATAGAGAATTAGTGTGTAATAGGAAAAGAGAAGAGAAAGAACATAGATAAATAATTCCCAATTAAGCACCCAAAGCTACCTGTCCCCTCATGGGTAAATGTCCAGCCAAACAGGCTGGGCTCAAAGCAGAACCACTGAGGCCCAAAAGCCTGCCACAATCTATGGCACCTACTGGTGACCCATGGGACAGGGGCAGGAGGGGCCAGGCAAGTCTGGAAGGACAAGAGCAATGTCAAATCCACATCAAGATAACAGCTGCCATTGTCAGGCTCCCCTGGGTCTCTCACCCACATCTCTGTCTCTTTCACGTGTCTCTGACCCTACCTAGGTCCTCACACGTGTGCTCACAGGCTGCACCTACAGAACTTCCTCTTGCACCTGTGCGTGTCCACAGGGCGTCTGTCCTGAAATCCTCCATGTCACTTCAATAATGATGTATTGTATCGCCTCAGTACCCAGGACTCAGAAGTATCCTTTTGCTTTAAACTTGATTCCTCATTTCCCCTCTATATCAACATCCTTTCAGTGAGAAGGTTTGAAGTGTTTGGGGAGAAACAGGAACCCTCTGCTCCATGGTCCCCCTCCTAGAGGATGTTGTCATCAGGGCTCACGGCCTTATGGTCACATCTCCTAGCGCACAGCCCTCCCCGGGCAAGGACTGGTCATGGGAGACAGACTTACAGCTTCCCGTGGCCTGAACTTTTCTCACCATTTGGTTCCTGCTTTTTTCATGAGGGCCGAGCAGGAGGAGGGGAGTGTCCAGCTCCTCCCCGGAACCCTCAGCCTCTGTCCTCCCTCAGGCGTCAGGGCATGAACAAGGACAGGCAGTCGGGGTACCTGCTGTGTCTAGGTTCTGCCATCACTGGCCTGATGCTCTTTTCATTATTTACCCTCATCTAGAAAATAAGAATGGATTTGAAGTTCCTTTTTAGCTCAAATCCTAACACTCTGGCAGGCATGGATTTTGTTTTTAAGATTTATTTAATTATTGTTAAATTTATGTGTTTATGCATACAAGAACTGGGGGACAGACCAGACGTGGGGGTGAGAGGGTTCACCAGAGACAGCGGGAACAGAACAGGCAGAGTGACTGAAATACACTGCTGAGGGGAGTAGTGGACAAGTCAGGAGAGGTCTGCTGCGCCATGTGGGTATCTCCATGGCCAGGGATTGAACTCGTGCTGCAGAGACTGCGGACAGCTTCATAGGTTGCATCTTAAGCCCTTGTGCCACTGGGAGGCCCAAGATTTATTTATTCATGTTTATAAGAACTGCGGTACAGGGCAGAGGTGTGGGGGGTAAGAGGATTCACCAGAGGCAGTGGGGAGCAGAACAGGCAGACTGACTGAAATCCACTGCTGAGGGGAACAGTGGGTGAGACAGGCAAGGTCTGCTGCACTATGTGGGTTGCTCCCTGGCCTGGGATCTAACTCACGCTTCAGAGTCTGTGGATGGCTTCACAGTGCTGTGCTTAACCCCTTAGGCCACCAGGGAGGATGAGGCATGAATTTTTGCAGCTTCACTTGTCACTTTCTCAAGCCAGAACAGAGAAGGGGGGTCAGGTGGGCGCAGGACACCACACCCTGCAGCGGGACAGTCACCAGTTCCACTCTCAGGTTATGTTAAAACAGGGCAATGTTGGGGACAGTCACTGTCTCTGGGTCCTCATCCATGTGCTCACACTTGGAAGACAACACTCAGGCTCAGGATGTAAAAGCAACAGGGTATATTAAAAAGGGGAGACTGCAAACAAGGAAGGAGTGTCTAAGCCCAGAAATGGCCATCCGTCCTACCTCAGACAGTGTCCTCAGTGTCCACCGGTCCAAAACAAAGGCTACTCACACAAGCTGTGCTATGACAGCCTGGAGCTGGTGACAACAGGTAAGCAGTGGAGCAGGATCCAACTCCCGGTGGCAGCAGGAGGTGATCCCAGGTGGGGCTGCTCAGGTGATGCTGCAGTAGCCAGCAACAGCTATCCAAAGGCCAGGCGAACAGCACCAGACCCTGGACTGGACACTGTCAAATACAACAGCACCAGGAGATAGTGCCAAAGAATGAGAAGTGGTGGACAGCTCTCAGAGGAGGCCGGATACAGGTCAGCAGTGCTGGTCAGCACTGGTCCAGCAGGCAATGGTGCCAGAGATGCCAGTTTACATCTTAATCAAGACGCCATTGTACCAACAGCAAACAGCCTTAGAGAGGCTGGACATAAGCCACCAGCAAACAGCCCCTTTAGAAACTCCAGGGACAGCCTGACGATGTTCTCTGCAGGCGGTGTTAGAGCCAGGGCCAGAAGCAGGTGTAGCCATCAGGTCTTAGAAAGGTGTCTGGAAAGGTCTCACACTCTGCAGAGGGCTTGGCAAAGATCTTTCTAGGAGTACCGACAAATCTGACCAGGAGCTGTCTATCAAGTGGCTCAGGCTGGCTGCTGCTCTGGCTTGTATCCTCTTCAGGGTGCCACCTTTCAAGCTTGATTGGCCCCTTTATAATCCCAGCTGTTTGGTTGGTGCCAGTGGAGCTCCAATCAGATTGGTCCATTTAGAGGCCTGGATGGTCTCAAAAAACTTGAATGGTGGGGTGCTCCCTGGTGGTGCAGGGGTTAAAGACACAGCACAATCAAGCTATTGCCAGCCACTACAACATGAGTTCGATCCCTGGCCAGGGAGCCAATCCACGTGGCACAGCAGGCCTCTCCTGTCTAGCCCGATGCTCCCCTTAGCAATGTATTTCAGTAGATCCTCCTGTTCTGCTCCCTACTCTGACTCTGGTGAATCCTCTTACCCCTGACACCTCTGGCCTAAACCCCCATTCTTGTGTGCATACATAAGTAAAAATAAAAATCTCTTTGAAAACAAACAAACAAAACAAAAAATATCTTGAATGACACCTGTCAGAGCCTGAATCTGTTTGGTCCATTACAATTCTGGCACTGTGTTCTCAAATGAAACACATGCCAGTGTGTCCAGATGCCTGAGGTCAGATAGTCTCACCCTGGAGTGCGGGCTGCTGTCACTCAGATGGCATCAAACAGGCCCATAGGCTGCACGCAGTAAGGTCCCCTCTCCCCCCAGCATCAGGGATCACAGTGGGTGTGGGCTTCAGCAGGGCCAGATGCTCACCTGAGCATCCAGAGCAGGCACCCCTCTATCACAGGCCACCAGGCCGGTCTCCCACCTGCCACAGCACAGCCCAGGCCAACGCTGCCAGAGCTCAGGGAGGCCCACAGTCCACATGCTGAGTTTGGGCCTAGAATGCCAGGGGCCTCTCTCTCCATGGCTTCTGTCAAGGCTTGCTACTGAAGTAGGCCTCAGCAAAGCTGGTCATACCCCACCACTTGCACCAGGCTGCAGGGATCCAGATTAAATGTAGAAGCAGGAAAATGACCCCTGGGCAAGTCTGCTCCCAGAGGACAAACTGACCAGAATAAAACTGAACCTGCTGTTCCCTCTTGTGGTGGCTTCTGGCAGCATGGACAGCACACAGTGACCTCGGCGGGTCAGAGAGTCACTCAGCTGAGAGCAGGGCTGGCAGAAGCTGTGGCCACAGGAGATGCTCCAGGGGCCTCCTGTCTCCAGGCAGATGCTGCAGGTCACTTCTTCCAGGAGGGGTCCAGTAGTGACCCCAAGGCCATGACCGTCCTGCAAGGTGGGTGAGGAAGTTGAACAAGGGAGGGCAGAGGAGACGCTCACGGAGGAGGTGACCACACCTGCCCTGGTCAGACCACAGGAGCCTCCTCCCTGCCCCGCACACTCTCACCCTCTCCAGTCTCTGCTCCCCACGGCACACCAGGCCTTTCTCAACATGGACCCTCACCTGCCTTCTCTGCTCCCCACACCAGGCAGGGAGGGCTCACAGGGCCTGGCATCACCTCCACTTTCTCTCCCACCTCACCTGCCTCCAGCACCAGAGCAACATCAGGAGGAATGTTTTTTAATTTGACTTGTTGGTAGAAGGGCGTCTGGGCAGGTAGTGAGTGCCCATCACTAAGAGGACCCAACCCTCACTCTGGATGTTTCCAGTGGATGTGACCACACTGAGGCCTCAGCCTCCTCAGCTCGGAGACCCTTCCTCACTGCAGCTGCCACAGCAGGGGGGCCTGGGTGGTCAGAACCCCGGGTCACCCAATGTGCGGCCTGGGCTGAGCTTCTGAGTCTCACTCCCCACAGTCATGAGTTACGCTGGGATCATGGTATCTGACAACTCACAGGGTGTCGTGGGTTAAAATGAATAATTCATGCAAATGTTTCTCTTATTTTCACTGTTGACTTTTTTTCTTTTTTTTTTTTTTTTTGGTTGTATTATGAAAACTCAGTTCAACACTTTCTCCTTCTCCCAGGTGTTTTTCTAATTGCACAGCCTTGTTACAGCAACAACCCAAATAAAAGATCTTTTATTGTAAAAAAAAAAAAACTTCCCTCCAATCCCAGTAGCAAATATCATAATGATACTTACCTTTCCGTGCTCTCCTCCAGCGCGGCCATGCGGACAAGCAGATGCATCCTGAACACTAGTGGGGAGAGGCGTGGGGGAAGCAGCCTGGTTTTGACCTGACATCCTCTCCCTGCTGCACGTGGAAGGTTATGCTGGGGAGACGGGAGAGCCCCAGAATGAGAAAGAAACGTCAGTTCACCCCTCTAACATTCCATCTTCCCCTAGGAGCTGAGGGAGACCCTGGTGGTTCCAGTAAACTTGAGCAGCCTGTTCAGGCGCCATTTGTGTGACCTGCAGTTCTGCATTCCCGCACAAGGTCAGAGGTGCCCGGTCACTCAGTCACGGGAGCCAGACCTTACAAGGTGCCTTTCAAATCTTTCAAGAGAGAAATCTTGAGCTCCCTGGGAAGGCGATGCATCACGAGGTGGGACAAGGGAGCCCAGAAGCTGACCAGGGGACCGCCTTGTTGATAAGATTAGGCCCATGGTCCAGGGTCTGGGGTCTGGTTTCGATTCCAACACTTGATCATCAAGCAGATAAGAATTATCTGGTCAGCAGACTCCTGTCCCCCTGAAGCCCAAGATGACGTTCCTTATTTCACCCATCCTTTCCTCCTCGTCCTCCTGCCCCACGTAACTGACGCTGTATGATTATTCTAGCAATAAAAACGGCCTGGATCTTCCTCTTCCGCAGCATCCTGCATCATGTAGCCTGCTCCACGACGCCCGTTTCTTTATCAGTGTGGTGTTGCCCAACGCAACAGACCCTGCTCCATCTCCCCTCCCTTCCTGGACTGTGGACAAAGGCTCAGCTCAGGAACTGGGGTGACTCGGGCTAATCCTGCCCCTGGGCCAGGCCAGTGGGGGACACACATTCCTCCCTCCCCCTGTGTGGCTCCCTCCAGCTCTGGTTTAGAGAGAAAGTAGCTGAAGCGCATGGAACAACCTCATTTTGAGGCCCGTGGGTTTTCTATGGTGAGTCCAAAGAAGATGAACGTTGGGGACTGAAGAGGAACATTGGCGACTGGGGGAGGGAGCTGTCAGGGGTGAAGTTACCACCACATCCTAGCAGGCGCCTGGAGCAGGGGTCCTTCCCAGGTCCTTACACCTCAAACCAACCAGGAGATAGTTCTAAACCTCAGCCTCTTCTTCAGGTCCTGTGCCTTTTCAGTCCTGCTTGGAAACTGCTTCTCCACAGAACTGCATTTACTGAGGTGTTGTTCTCACACTTTACTCTGTGTGCGATTTCAATTCATTTATTCTGGGGCTTGATGTTAATTGTCTTCCCATCATCTTGTGTTGTATATCCTGTCATTCTTGTTACACACACACACACACACACACACACACACACACTCCCCTCTCCTTGGGAACCAGACCCTCACTCAACACTGGGGTTACTCTGACCCTCTGTCTCTGGTCCCCTCAGAGCCGCCCTCTCTGCAGTGTCTCTACCCAGCAGGGTCTGAGCAGCCCCAGGAGTCCCTGCACCTCCTGCCTCTGACCTTGTGGGAAACCAGCCCCTAAGCCTGCGTGACAGTGAGGAGGTGAAGGCAAAGTCCTGAGGTCAGTGACTGCTGAGGAGACAATTTGCTTTTTTCGTTTCTTTTTCCCCTCACTGTATTATTCAGTTGAGGTAACATTGCTTTACACACTGTATGTGTTCAGAGGCCCAGGGTCACCCCTCTTCAGATGTTTGTTACCACATCACGCCTACCATAAGGGCACCCACAGTCTTCACCATAGTTCACTGGGCCCTCTTCCTACCTTGTTTCCTGCTCTTACCCCACTCCATACCTTCAATTCCATAGTCATATTTCTAGAGTTTGTTTTGGTTTAGTTTCACCTGTGCCTGCTTTGTTTCTTTATATTCCACATATGAATGAAATCATCCAGTATTTAACTTTCTCCTTCAAACTTATTTTACTTAGCATAATCCCATCCATATCTATCCTTGTTGCAAAGTCAGTATTTTTCTTTTTCATGGCTGAGTAGTATTCCATTGTATATACGGTTTGTGTTCTTTATCCCCTCACCTGCTGTTGGGCACTTAGGTAGTCTCCATTGCTTGGTTATGGCAGACAGTGCTGCATTGACCATAGGAGGCGCATACTCCTCGGAATTAGCATTTTACGTTCTTTGGATAAATACCAAGGAATGGAATGCTTGACCATGGGACAGGTCTATTTTGAATATTTTGAGGAAACTTCATTTGTTTTCCATAGGGGCAGGACCAATGTGCTATCCGTAGAAAAGAGAGGTTCCAGGTTACCGCCCCACCCAAGGAAATGTGTGGTTGAGCAGGGATGAGAAGCTAAGGAACAGGAGGAAGACGTGGATTGAGATGAGGAAAGAAGACTGGAGGAGGCACATGGAGCAGAGAGACATGTGAAGCAGCAGCCAGGCTTGTTCCTCAGGCTTGGACTTGTGCCAGGGAATTGGGGACACAGAAAGAGACATGTGAAAGAGACAAAGACTTGGGTGAGAGTCCCACTGAGACGCTGACAATGGCAGCTGTTGTCTTTTTTTTTTTTTTTTAAAGATTTATTTATTTATTTATACAAGCACTGGGTACAGTCAGAAGCGAGGGAGGGTGAGAGAATTCACCAGAGCCAGAGCGGAGAGCAGAGCAGGCAGAAGGACCGAAGTACACTGCTGAGGGGAGCAGTGGGCGGCAGGAGAGGTCTGCATGCCATGTGGGACCCTCCTCCGGAGGCCGCGGAGCAGCCGGGGATCGAACCGGCGCTGCAGAGGCTGCAGGCAGCTTCGCAACCCAGCGCTCAACCGCTGCACCACCGGGGAGGCCCGGCAGCTGTTGTCTTGATGTGGATTTTGATTTTGCTCATTTCCTTCCAGACTTGACTGGCCCCTCCTGCCCCTGTCCCATGGGTCTCTACCAGTAGGTGCCTTACCCTTGTGGCAGGCGTTCGGGCCCAGTGGGCCTGCTTTGGGCCAACCCTGTTCCTCTGGGCATTTACCCATGAGGGGACGGGTAGCTTTGGGTGCTTCACTTGGGAACTATTCTAACTATATTCTTTCTCTTCTCTCTATTGCACACTAATTGTATTAAAGTTCTTTTCTATTGAAGGTCTTAGGCTTTAGAGTATGTTTTGTCTTAATTCAGATGATGGCAGATCCCATGTAGAGTGTACAGGTTTGAGAAACCCTGGAAAACCCTCATTCTGTCCACTAACAGGACCAGACTTCATTCCCACCCACCATGTACCAGAGAGAGTTCCTTTTCCTCCACACCCTTCAGTGGGTCATTCTCACAGGTGTAAGGGGGTAACTCATTGTGGTTTTAATTGGCATTTTCCTGACAGCACATGACAAACATTTATCCATGTACCTATTGGCCATCTGTATGTCTTCTTTACAAAAGTATCCATCTAGCTCCTCTGCCCTGTTTTTATTGAGTTGTTTTCTTGTTTTGCAGTTCTTTGCAGGTCTTGGATAGTAACTCCTGCCGGGGACCAGCCTCCGGCAAAATGTCGTGTCAGGGGTTCCTGAAAGGATGAGACGGCCTCGGCGAAAACGAAAGGACTGAAACTTAGGGGCTGAGGGGAAGGGAATGAGGAGACACCGACACTTGGTGTGGTGCTAGTATCTTCTGCCGAGAGGCTCAGCAGGTTTTTTATTTATACATTTTTTGCAAGAAGTGAGATGACATTATCATGGGCATAGAAACAAAGCAGAAACAATCAGTGCATCTCTTTTTCTAGGGGCTTTTGGCCACTACATGCTCTCAGTAAGAAGGCAACCTTCAAGGCTAATAAAAAACTAAGCCTTACACTAGAACTCATTGTTTCAACCAAACAATAACCTAAGACAGTAGATAGCCGCCAGTACATCCCTATCAGCCAAAGCCTAAGCAAGAAAAGACTTTTATTCTCATGGCCTTCACAGCAGGAGCTGGCTGCTACTCAGCTATCAGAACTTTTTTTATTTAGAAACTCCTAACACTAAATAGCTTCATTTAAAAACTTCCCCAAGAAACTTCAAGGGAAGGCAAAAGAAGGACCCACTATAATTATTGTATTGTAATGCTTGTCAGGCATGTTCAACAAACCATCTCCCATTGTCAAGTGAGCCAAACTGCCCAACAACTAATTTCTAAACACACAATTTTTCGTGCTATTTACTTACAGTATGCTGATACATATAATTTATTGCCTAATATACTTTCTGATAAATTTTTCTCTCTCTATGACCAAGAACAAAAAGCAAAGGGATGCCAGATCTTCAGCCCCACGGTGTGAGGCCTTTTCTCTTAGCTGCTTGTCAGTATCCTATCTGGCTGGAGCAACAAGGCCTCCTGCAGCAAACTCCTTTTTGGATTGATGATGTGCAAATATTTTCTCCAACTTGATATTGTCTTTTCATTTTAATGAGTTTCCCCCACTATACAGAAGCTTTCTAGTCTCATGTGATTCCATTGGTTTCTTTTTTGCTTTTGCTTCCTTGGAGCACAGAAGACATTAGGGACAGTGAAAATACTCTGCATGATATTCTCATGATGGACACAGGTCATTATACATTTGTCCAACACCCACAGAACGAACAACACCAGGGTGACCCCTGAGAGAAATCATGACTGTGCAACTATGATGTGCGGGTCCCTCACTTGTAGCCCACATGCCAGTCTGATCTTAATACGTGATTTGGACATGATGTGTGAAGAGTTTTATAAATTGAGGAATGAAGTGTAATTTAGTTTTGAAAGCATATTTCACGCTCATGCAAGAACATTTAAATAACACTCAAGGATACGCATAAGTCAGTCATTCCCTTCCATCCCCCAACATCCCAGTCAGCCAGTATCTGCTCAAAACCAATTAGAAATTTATCTTTTCTTTTCTAAAAAAATATATCCATGCTTCTGTCTGGACAATAATGCTTGCTTTCCCGTCAGTAAAGGAGTTCAGTCACAGAGTGGGGGGAAACATTTGCATATTAAAAAACTGATAAAGGACTATATCAAGAATTTACAAATAATGCTTAAAACTCAATGATCAGCAAGATATAACCCAATTTTAATAAGGACAAAAAAACAGTGTTATAAATATAGCAAAAAAAAATTGACTTCCAGGACTCCCTTGGTGGCGCTGGTGGTTGAGCGCAGCACTGTGAGGCTGTCCGCAGCATCTGCAGTGTAGGTTAGATCCCGGCCAGCAGGCAAGAATCCCACATGGTGCGGCAGACCTCTCCTGTCTCGCCCGCTGCTCCCCTCAGCAGTGTATTTCATCAGTCTGCTTGTTCTGTTCCCCACTCTGTCTCTGGTGAATATTATCACCTCCCGTGCATCTGGCCTGTACCCCATTTCTTGTATGAATGAAAAAATAAATTTTTTATTTATTATATTTTATTTATTATTATTTATAGACATAACAACTTATGTAGACATAGAAAAATAAATATATGAACAAATGTTCAATATCACAGTTAAGAACAACAGTGACACCATCACCCTGCTGCCCAGGGTGTGCACAACAGGAGCCTCATCGGGTTCATTGTAAAAGATCCTTAGGGGCTGAGAGACACATCAGAGCCATAGGCACTGTCGCTGCCTGGTTGAGAACAAAACAGAACCTGGTCAGAGATGAGACCACAGGAAGGACTGATGAGGGTGACTCCCCCATGGAGTCCATCTACACTGTCCCCAGGGGCTCAGGGATCAAACCCCAGATCCACACTTACCTGCGGCCTCAGTGTAGCTTCCTCCTTGTCCTACTGTGGGAAGAAGCATCATGGGAGACCAGGGAGCAGTCAGGTCAGAAGACCTAAAGGAATCTTTTAATCCTGCACAACAGGAAGTTTTCAGAACTGGGACTAAAGACCCAGGTCAGGACTGAGAAAAATGAAGAAAGGAGGTGAGGGGGGACTGGACCAAATGCCCTCTGGGCAACACACATGCGTGGATGGTACTTCCCATTAACCAGGCAGGGCAAGTTCTCCATGGGATATGAAAGCCCCCAGTGGACAAGATCCCCCACTCCCTTCCCTGAGTGCTTCTTCCTCCACATCACAGCTGAAACCACTGCAGCTACAGAGAGCACAGCAACAAGGAGAACCAGGCCAGCAATGATGCTCACGGTGAGGATGGAGGACTGAGGAGGGGGCACTGGAAGGGAAGGGAAGATCATACCCTGAGCTCCAGACCTTATCCTGACCCTCTGAAGGGCTCCAGAAGGGCTCCAGAAGGGCTCCTGATGGCCCTGAGAACAACATCACTGCCCACATCCTCCTCCTTACCCCATCTCAGGACTTGGGGCTCCAGCAGGCCTTCATGCTGCACGTGGCACGTGTATTTCTGCTCCTCTCCAGAAGGCACCACCACAGCTGCCCACTTCTGGAAGGTTCCATCTCCTCCAGGCCTGGTCTCCACCAGCTCCATCTCCTGGATGAGGTCCTCCCCATCTCGCTGCCAGGTCAGGGTGATGTCCGCAGGGTAGAAGCCCAGGGCCCAGCACCTCAGGGTGACCGCATACTCAGAGGTGGGGTGGTGGGTCACACGTGTCCTTGGGGGTTCTGAGGTGGTAAATCAGAAAACTCACTTTGTGTTTCCTCCATGGACACTGAGGAATCCTCATAAGACCGTCCTCACAATGGACAAGAAATCTGGTGTGGCAGGAATGACAGGGGTGAAGGATGTCCTGAGCAAACTCCATACAAGTTTTGTGGACTCCACCCCCACGACACTGGGAACTACAAATCCCACGATCACCAAAGGGAAGGTTGGGAGGACCCGAGGGTGGAGTTAAGCAACTAGGCTCTCCATTTGGGTATATAACTGGTCATGTGGCCGGGAGTCTCTGGCTTGGCCACGAGGCGAGCTAGGTTTTCGCCACCTCTGTGGGTCACTGGAATCCCAGGTCAGCGGAACGGGGAGGACGTATTTTCGAACTTATCTCCCTCTTTTTCTCCCTGAGTTATTCATTTCCCATTCCCCTTCCTGTGTAAATAAACCTTTCATCAACCTTTTGTGTGTGTCTGCAGTTTAGCATTCATAAGTCCCCTTTAAGCGCAAGGTGAGGACCCACAGTCAGGAAACCCCATTTTTATCAGGGTTTGCCCTGTAACAGCTAGAAGCATAAAAAATGTAAAAAACAGGCTAATCTGGGGAATCTGTGAGATTCTCCTATTCCTTAGAAAGTTCTAGAATGAGGATGAAAACCCAGGGTAGGATGAAGCAGAGGGAGGGGAACACAGACTTTTTATTCCTGACCTGGGTGGAAGGTGAATGACACAGAAAAGCAGGAATCACATAACTGAAAATGTTCTCAGACCAGAAACAAGACTGAGAGAGAAACTCGTGGTTCTCAAACAGGCCCCTGGTCAAAAGGACCTGGTGATGTGTGAGGTCAGGGGCTGTCTGTCTTTCTCAGGAGAGACGGGATCCCTTCACTGTCCTTCAGGAGAAGCCGGAGTCTCTGGGAGTCTCTCTCGTGCAGAACATGAAACCCAGGGGAGTCCCCCTCTCGTGACTAGAGAGAGGACTCATTTCCTGCAGTGACTCCAGGCAGGGGGGGAACGGGAGGCCTCCAGGCCCCTCTTACCCGTGCGCTGCAGAGTCTCCTTCCCGTACTCCAGGCATGTGTGCAGCCACCTCAAGTACCAGTACTCCAAATAGTTTCTGAATCTCTCTGCCTCACCCAGGGCCTCCCACTCGCGCCGGGAGATCTGAGCGGCCGTGTCCGCTGCAGTCCAGGAGCGCAGGTCCGGGTTCAGGGCCAGGTAATAGGCGCCAACGTAGGCGTACTGTCTGTACATGCGGAGGACTCGCCAGTCGGGCCCCAAGTCGCAGCCAGACATCATCTGGAAGGTGTGAGACCCTGTCCCAGCCAGTGTCACCCCGCGGTCACCCCGCCCGCGCCCCCTCTCGCCCTTAATAAACTAAACAGAATGAAACGGGGTGAAAGTCCCTTGGGCTGTTCCCGGGCAATTGCAGAGAAGCCTGGAGGGGGAGACCCTGAGCGACACCCCCGCCCCGTCCATGGGGATGGGGGTGCTGACCCAGCCAGGACCCGCGCCAGCTCACTGGTCTCGCTCCGGTTGTAGAGGCCGCTCAGGGCGTCCAGTCGTGCTCGGTACCACAGTGCGCGCTCCCTTAGGATCCGCGCGTCCTCATCCCACTCCTCCTGCTTCTCCTGCTCCACCTGCTCAGCCCAGGGCGCCAGAGGCTCCAAGCTCCAGCCCGGAGAGTCGCTGTCGAACCGCTGGGACTGCGTGTTGTCCACGTAGACCACGGAGATGAAGCGGGGCTCCCCGGGGCCGGTCCGGGACATCGTGGTGTGGAAAATCCTTATGGAGTGGGGGCCTGGGGGTGGGAGGGGAGACCGGGCTATTCTTCTCCCCTTCGGGGGCTCGAGTCCCAGGGGGCACCCAGAGACAGAAAGTGGGTGAAAGACAAGTGAGAGTGAAAAGCGGCTGCGGGTCGAAAATGGCCGGGACTCGGGGGGCCAGAGGAGGCTGGGGTCTCGGGGGACGGAAAGGGGCCAGGACGGGGCGGGGCCGAGGTGGGGGGACAACTAGGGCAGCAGAGAGGTCGCGCCTTTCCCACCCCTGCCCACGCCCTCGCTCCCGCCTCTGGGAGCGCCCTGTCCCCTCCTGACCCGCACTCACCCTCCCGGGTCTCCCTCGGGGCCATGGCCACCGGCCACCGCGAGCAGGAGCAGGAGGGCTGCGCCCCCCATCCCCCAGGAGGAGCCCTCACCCAGGCTGGGGAGATGGAGTCCCGGCGGGTGGGTGGGGGCTTTGGAACGGGAGCCGCGGGGCTGCTGATTGGCTGCTCTGGAGACCTCCAGGCAATGGGGAGTGAGCCCTGGGGTGACTCTCACCAGTATCCAGGAGGGAGGACCTGACACAGGTTGTGAGATGTGAAACTGGGGAGATGAGGAAGCCCCAATAGTCACCTTCCAGTCCAGAACAGCGCTCTGGGGACTGAGACCTTGAGAGCCACACCCAGAGACCCCTGCTCTCCTGCACCAAGACCTTTGTCACACTATTGCCTCCCTGAATCCAGGCCCAGGAATTGGGTCAGTGATTCTCAAACATTTTTCTTTCAGCATGTCTCTACAGTCTCATAAATCACTACGGATCCCATGTATAATTTTTTCATGTGGGTTATAGCTTAAATATTTACTTTACTAGAATAAAACCTTTCAAAAGATGTTATTATGCAGGGAGCCATGCTACTCCTGTCGTCTTGTTATAGGGCAGCCCCGATACAAAACGGGGTGCCTGACTGTGGGTCCTCACCCGCGCGATTAAAAGGACTTATCAATGCTCTACTGCAGGCACACACGAAAGGTTAATAAAAGGTTTATTTACAAGGGAAGGGCAGATGAGGAAATGTACAGCTCAGGGAGAAAAATGGGAGACAAAGTTTTAAATGCGCCCTACCCGATCCACCAATCTGGAATCCCAAATGGCACTCTGAGAGTTGGCCGCAAGCCCCGAGCCATGAAGTCAGGAGGCAAGCGATAGTGAGCCCCCCCCAGGCCCATGTGTTTGGTTTTTTATACCAACCCTGGCTGATTAACTCCACCCTCAGGTCCCTGCCACCTTCCCTTTGGTGGTGACAGGATTGGTCTTTCCCAATGTCCTGATGGCTTTGGTCTGGAGTGGGGGTGGAGTCCACAAAGCCTGTATGGAATTAGCTCAGGACATCCTTTCCCCCTAACAGTCTGACAAAGGTCCAGGCATGGGGCAGATTCCTGAAAAGTCAGGAATCTCTTTAGCTGACTCCTGCTAGAGTCTCATTTGTTTATGGCTAGTTTCTACCATTGTTAAAATACGCATTTAAAAGTAAAACTGCAAATGCTGTTTGATCAATTACTGAATAACCAATCTGACAGCAAATGGCACTGCGTAATTCATTGATAACATTGGTTAGTTAGCATACACATTCTTGACACAGGAAAAGGGGGAGGATGCAGATCTTTGAGACTGGCCCAGGAGAACAACCAGCCTAGCAGGCTGCCAGGCCTTGTTTAGATATGCCTGTTAAGGAAGCAAGCTTGTCTTTTACTTACATGTCCATGTCTATGGCTCTTTAACAGGGAAAGATTTGCTTTTCCTTAACAGTTCCCTTTCAGTGACAATGGGTATGGTAGCTGTTGGAGTATGCATTCACGAATAAGCCAACAACAATTTTGTGACTGGTTAAGCTAATAATCTTGACAGCACAAATAATGTACTTGGAAATAGTCAATGTTACCACTGCTGATGTCACATATTAACCATTCTGAGAACCAAAAGCTATAACCATCTCAGGCCCTGCCTCTGATGAAATATTTGTAGTTCCTTAAAACAACAGTCAGCAATCTTACAGAAAAAGGAATTTTCCCTTGATCTTAAAGTTAGATATGAAAACTAGGCTGATTAAATAAGTAGAGGAGTAATAGGTTAGATTCTGTTAGATTAGGAGAATTCCTCCCTTAATTGAGAGCTTGGGGCTAGTGAAGAGTCAGTGCGGCTTGTCTGGCACTGACGTCCTCCATGCCCTTGGTTCCTTAATATTGAATCAGTATCTTATTAAAACAATATATATTAGATGATGATTTCTTATAAAAGCCTTCTGTTTTTTGCTTTAATCATATTGTTACAAAGCAGCCCTGATATAAAACGGGTTGCCTAGCTGTGGGTCCTCATGTTAGGGGGAATGGATGTCCTGAGCTAATCCCATACAGGCTTTGTGGACTCCACCCCCACTCCAGACCAAAGCCATCAGGACATTGGGAAAGACAAATCCAGTCACCACCTAAGGGAAGGTTGCTGGAACCTGAGGGTGGGGTTAAGCAGCCAGGTTTGGTATAAAAACCTTGGGGCCTTGGGGGGCCTTGGGGGCTCTTGCTCTCTTGCTCCCTCCTGGCTTCACGGCTCCTGGCTCGTGCCAGCTCTCAGAGTGCCATTTGGAATTCCAGATCAGCGAATCGGGTAGGACACATTTAAAATTTTGTCTCCCACTTTTCTCCCTGAGTTGTATATTTCCTCATTTGCTCTTCCATTAAAAGTAAACCTTTTATTAACCTTTCATGTTTGTGCCTGCAGTATTTTTTTTTTTAGATTTTTTAAATTTTTTTATTTATTTATACAAGCACTGGGTACAGTCAGAAGCGTGGGAGGGTGAGAGAATTCACAGAGCCAGAGTGGGGAGCAGAGCAGGCAGAAAGATGGAAGTACACTGCTGAGGGGAGCAGCGGGCGGCAGGAGAGGTCTGTGCACCACGTGGGACCCTCCTCAGGTGGCCAGGGAGCAGCTGGGGATTGAACCGGCGCTGCAGAGGCTGGGGGCAGCTTTGTAATCCAGCGCTCAACCGCTGCGCCACCAGGGAGGCCCGCCTGCAGCGCTGAGCCACCGGGGAGGCCCGCCTGCAGTATAGTATTGATAAGTCCTTTTAAGTGCATGGGTGAGGACCCACAGTCAGGCAACCCATTTTGTATCCGGGCTGCCCTGTAACATTCACCTGCACGCTTCTAATGCTCCAGATTTTTTTTTTCTTTTGGCTTGGATAATGGACTATTTTCCAGTAATGGAAAACTGTCATACTGGACATTCATGGACAATGCTGCTGACTAATTGTTGCTTCTCTTACACACATTGTAACCCTGAAAAAAGCCTGTCTCCTAAGACTACACCCTGAGATCTGTGCCACCATAGATATGGTGGAATAAAAATTAAAAGGGGTGATTGTAACAGGGTGGTCCCCAAGAAAGGGGGAGATTCCAGGCTCCCTGCCCCACCCAAGTGGAGGGTGGAGCTGAGCAGAGAGAGAAGAAGCTGCAGAGGAGACTGAGGAAGGAAGGAAGCCGGATGGAGCCAGAGGAGGCACATGGAGCCGAGAGACACGTGAAGAAACTGCACTTGCCTTTTGGTCGTGGACTGGGTGACACAGATGTGGGTGAGAGACCAGTGAGGAGGTGGCAATGGCTGTTTTTATCTTGATTTTGATTTTGCTCTTTTCCCTCCAGACTTGTCTGGTTATTTCTGATCCTTTTCTGTGGATCCCCACTGGAAGATGCTTAAGACTTGTGGCAGGCTTTGGGGCCTTGTTCTGGGCCAATCCTGCTTGGGTGGACTTTTACCCACGAGGCGATGGGTAACTTTGGGTGCTTGATTTAGAAACTATATTCTTTGCCTTTTCTGTATTTTTTCCTAATTGTATTAAAGTTCCTTCCCATTAAAGTCTCATATGATTTGTGTTCATGCAGTGGATGGCAGAACCCATTTAGAATAGGCAGGTTTGTGGTGTCTGGGCTGCCCCTTTCCCTGCCCTGTAACAATATGGTTATATGTTAGTCTCAACTTTATAGGTTAGTTAGAAAAAAATCCCTGTGTCTCCCTTCCTCCAGGTAACTTCCTGTCCTTTGTTTCCCCAGCCCTTAGTTAATCCTTCACTGTAGTAAATATAGAAATTTTAGTCTCAGTCACGTAAGTTTTTGCTAGTAATAAAATGATTAAGATAAATGACTATTCTAAGAACACTTTTGTTTAGCAACTGTGCCTTCTTCAAAATAAAGAATGTTACAACCTCTGCTGAAGGGCAAATTAACCCCTGGCTGTTCTAGAGGAAGATGTGATGATTGTTATCTTCCTGCTCTAATACATATGCTTATGTACTCTGGGTTTGCTTGTAATGTATAAATAAAGGGCTGCTGAGACCCTCAGCAGGATGATGTCTGCACCCTGATCAAGTGTTTGCATCTCCTCACTAGCCCTCCCCCTAATCCCTCAGATTTGTCCATGCCCTCTCATCCTTACAGGAACCCCTCACAGGACAGTTTGCTGAGGCTGGTCCCTGGCATTATTACTTCTTTACTTTAGAATATTAATAACCAATGTATGCTAACAAAGCATTTTTAAGAAAATAACTTTCTGTAAATGTAAGGATAATCGTACAATTGTATGATTTTTTTTTAAAAGTTACCTATTGTTTCACTACTGAAAGGTCCATGCAGGAGGCCTGAATACAAAAACCCACCAGGAAGCCCACCTGGGAACAGGAATGCAGAAGCCTGCCTAGAGGATTCAGATAATGAATCTCCCCTGCCCTACAAATCTTTTCAGGGACCTACAAACCCAGTCTACCACCTGACCTCTCCTCACCCTATAAAAGCCTGCTTCCCCCTGACAATGTGTGTGGCTTCACAGACCCCCACCTTGGGTCCCTGAGGCCATCAGGAGTGCAATAAATTTTCCCTTCTTTTGAGAAATTTAGCCTGGCTCTCCTTTTCTTTACTGCTCTGAACCTTTCATGTGGTGCACTGGCGGCCGCTGGTACACGACCCGGGGCACACTCCCTGCGGGAGAACAGGCCCTCGCTGCCTCTCATGTCACGTGAGCGGAGCAGGGACTTGCTCTAGTCCCTTACTGGGCTTCCTGGTAACTCCAATCCATGTGGCCACTTATGCCTCAACAACTTGTTCTTCTCATCTCCCTTGGAGGGGCCATCCTCCTCTTCCTCCTGTTGGCCCACCTTCTCTTCCTACGGCACTTCGCCAAATAATCGCGAATAACGAAAAGACCCGGCCGGCCGGCCTGTGGACCACCAGCACTTGGCTCGTGACTCTCCCAGGGTGAGCTGTTGCCTCTAAGGTCCCTTGGATTGTTAGGGGGAAAGGATGTCCTGAGCTAATTCCATGCAGGCTTTGTGGACTCCACCCCCACTCCAGACAAAAGCCATCAAGACATTGGGAAAGACAAATCCCATCACCACAAAGAGAAGGTTGCTGGGACCTGAGGATGGAGTTAAGCAGCCAGGTTTGGTATAAAAACCAAACACGTGGGCCTTGGGGTCTCTCTCTCACTCGCCTCCTGGCTTCACGGCTCCTGGCTTGCGGCCAGCTCTCAGAGCGCCATTTGGGATTCCAGATTGGCAGATTGGGTAGGACACATTTAAAACTTTATCTCCCACTTTTCTCCCTGAGCTGTACATTTCCTCATTTGCCCTTCCCTTGTAAATAAACCTTTTATTAACCTTTTGTGTGTGCCTGCAGTAGAGTATTGATAAGAGTTTTTAAGTGTGCAGGTGAGGGCCCACAGTCAGGCACCCCGTTTTGTATTAGGGCTGCCCTGTAGCAGTTTGAGCCCAACGTGGTTTCCAAGTTACACCCACGGTTGACCAGCCCAAACTAACTTTCCTTGCCTTGGTCACCATAAGCGCACTAGGTCTGCAGGACTCGCAGTGTAATCTTTGTCTCAAGTCCTGAAAAGTCTGTTTTTTTCCTGTGTGTACAGCTCTTGTGTGTTTTTGACCCAAATATGGCCTCAACCATGAGCTTACACAGTTTTATCCCTAGCTTAAGTTCTTTCAGTTTTCTTCCGGCCTTGAATTTAAGTAGCCCTTATCCATTAATTACCACCAGTTTCATGAATGTAAATAATTTGATGAAGCCCGGTGTATGGCACATGATTTTACTACTGTATACATACATGGGTGGTTTACAAGCCATCCCTTTATAGTCCTGCCTTGAATCTCAACCTCCTCAACTGACCTTCCCCACCACTGCAGCCGGGAGACCAAGTCCTGCACAAATCACTTCAGCCAAAGCCACTGCAGCCTCCGTGGACTGGTCCACACACGGTCCTTCTCACCACGCCTATAGTGGTAACACCTCTGGGAGACCCCTCCTGGCACCATATCTCTCGGGTCAAACGTGCCCCCGAAGACAAACAGTATGCATGTTGTAACCTGGGTCCTACTAGGATGCACAT
Organism: Talpa europaea; assembly: GCF_964194135.1. NCBI lineage: Eukaryota > Metazoa > Chordata > Mammalia > Eulipotyphla > Talpidae > Talpa > Talpa europaea. Next base: position 125,379,581 of record NC_140068.1, on the reverse strand, counting down.
TTCTTGTCAAAATCTCCCCTAGCCCAGTGTCCTGTGTGTGGAAATTCAAAGTTAGGGAAACATTTGTCTCAGGGTCCACTGAGACTACCCACTTGGTGGGTACTGCGGATGCCCACAGGCCGGATGCACAGCACCCATCACTCTCACCCTAACTCTTTCGTCAATTACTAATCCTATGAACACCGTCTTTTATTTCTTTTACCATCAAATCTTAAATCACCGCAAAAATACCTACAGATAATATAGGGGGTGCCCTTACCCGTCATGTACAGTGCACCTTCCAGACAAAGGCTGCATGTTCTCTCTGGTCCATCATAATACGGGTTTCGGTATGAATCAAGTTAACTCTGCTATTTCAGATCCTTGAGACCAAAGTTGGGTACAGGGAGTCCAAGCCGCAGGGTACACTGGCTGGCATTTCTACCCAGTGGCAACATTGTCCTTCTCAAGGGAATATGTCCTGACACAAAATGCCACAGTCTAAGTCTCCCAGGACATCCTCCATTCGGAACAAGTCCTATAAAATGAGCTAACGTCATCAAAAAAGACCGAGATACCCTCCGCGTGGATTCATATAATCCAAAATGTTATATACCCTTCCTAAATGACTCTTTTGGGACTAATACCTCCTCTTGTTTCCTCTGAGCTTCCCTTCAGAGGCCTCTACTGGCGGCGGCTTCAATTAATCACAATACCACTACGACCAAGATAACCCAAGATAATGGACGCTGCTTGCCAGACTCCCCAACTCTCAGTCCCCCTATGGGACTCCAATCACAGCTACCCCTGCTAGCAAACTGACACCCTTGTCGGCTTTCATTCCTGCACTTCTAACATTTCGGTTAAAGGATAGATACCTCCTTAGAAAAAACCTCTCTGTCTTTAGCATCACTACAACGACAGCTCCCCTCCCTGGCACAGGCCACTCTCCAAAATCAGCTGGCTCTGGACTTGTTAATGGCTGATAAGGGAGGCACCTGCCTGTTCCTCAGGGAAGAATGTTGTTACTATATCAGTGAGTCAGGGATTGTAAAAAAAAATGTGGAAGCCTTCATGAAACTACGCAAAGACGTGGAAAGGGAAAGCGGGGGCTCCCACTCTCCGCTAACATGGTTTCAAAATCCTATAGTGTCCTGGCTCCTCCCACTCTTGGAGCCAATATTAATAATAACCTTGTTCTTTCTTTTTGCTCCTTGCCTCTTAAAATTCACACAGGCTCGCATTCAGGAAATGTCTCCTACCACCTTTAACCAACTCCTTCTCCACCCACATTCTCGCATCCCTGCAGAAGACCCTCATAATCAGGCCTGAGCCACCCCCTTGGTCTTCACCCCCTTCCAGCAGGAAGTAGCCAAAGAAAGAAACTTTCGCCATTTTTCCTATCAACAAAAGGCTGGTATGAAGGGTCCATGCAGGAGGCCTGAATGCAAAAACCCACCAGGAAGCCTACCTGGGAACAGGAATGTTAAAACCTGCCTAGAGAATTCAGATAATGAACCTCCCCCTGCACTACAAATCTTTTCCCCGCCCTATAAGCCCAGTCTCCCACCTGACCTCTCCTCACCCTGTAAAAGCCTGCTTCCCCCTGACAAAGTGCTTGGCTTCACAGACCCCGCCTTGGTTCCCTGAGGTCTGCCCTGGGCACAATAAATTTTTCCCTTCCTTTGAGAAATGTAGCCTGACTCTCCTTTTCTTTACCGCTCCAAACCTTTCAACTACATATTAAAAAGATAGTGTTGATTACTCTGGGATCAAGTTATCAAAAATCATGTTTTACTTTTTACCACAGATCCCAAAAGAAAAAAATTGGTCCATACTGTAAGTTGTCAAGTTTATAGTAATAGGACTCAATTTTCCATAATTTTGGTTTTCTCTGGAAGTTTACATTTTATCAAGGCAACAAGTGCCCTCAGTTGATTTTTAAAAGGGACAGACTCACGTTCATTTTCAGGAAAGTGTCTGCTAATTCAACTAGTCTAAGGAACCATGGTTTCAGCCATTTATTCTTTCAATTAAAAATGATATTGCCTAAAAGAAGAGGCGAATTCACGTCATATGTTTTCTCCCCCTGGGACATGTCCCTTTGGACTGTACCAGACGTGCCTTATGTGCACTTCCTGGTCATCACTTCAGACCTTTAAAAAAATGTGGATTTCAGGATGATAAATAGAAAATATGCTTTCATGATTTAACTAGGACATTTTGAAGTGAAACTGGTCTGGATTTTTTTTTTTTTCCTGCAAGAAAGTGGTGGTGAAAAATAACTACAACTGCAGTTGGTACTATAATTTCCATTCTTACTAAGTTTTAACTTAGCAAATGTCAAAATAGTGAAAGGCAAATGGTATCTAAGTGATGTTATAAAAATAGTTTTGACCTCCTGGATCAAGTCTTACTGACTTGAGGAATTAAACATTAGATTTGGTGGCGACATTTGGATACACCAGGCACAAGGTAACCAACAAGTGAGTGAATGCCAACATCTGGGTAGACATTGTCCAAAACCTTGGTTGACCATTGAATCACATGGAGACAAGTCAAACCCTTTAAGACCCAGCATGAAAATGCAGCAAGTGGAGACTGAAGCAACAGAGCAGGGGCCCAGCTTTGCACACTGCAGGGGCAGATTTTACCTGATTCTGGCAAATGTCCAGCGTCAGTGGGGGAAAAAAGAAATCCCCAGAAAAATGAAAGAATCCAGATGTGTTAAATCTTGTCTTTCATGTATTTAGAATTAAACCTGCTTTCTCCATGGTGCTTTTTTGAATAAAGCCTGACTACTCTCTACAGGGTATCGGCATGATTTTCCTTCTTTGACAAAAGAATACAAATATTTAGTGGCCAGATGATGGAGAATAGAAGTTTTTCAAATGTCCACAGGTATTTTTATACACTCCAGAGGTCAAGACCAATTCCCCTCCTGTGAGTCCCTGGACTTGCTGGCTCCCTGCTCATGGAAGAGGCTGGGGCGCCTGCGCTACTTCACAGTGAGGCTCAAAAGGCGTCTCGATCTCCTACTTGATCTCTCCTGCTCCTCTCTGGGGGAAAGATATTTGCTCTGCTTGGTGGCACTCAGATAAGGAGATGCTCACATGGTGAAGAACTGAAGCTTTTTTTCCAGCAGCCACGTGCATGAGCTTCTATGTAGACCCTTCCATGTCCACCAAGCCTTTTCTTCAGCGTGACATTGTGATTGCATAATGTGAGGTGCCCTGAGCTGGAACCACCACTGGGGTACAGGCCAGAGGTGTGGAGGGTGAGAGGATGCACCAGAGACAGAGTGGGGTACAGAACAGACTGACTGACTGAAATACACTGCAGTCAAGTCAGGAGAGGTCTGCTGTGCCATGTGGGTAGCTCCATGACCGGGGTTCGAACTGGTGCTGCAGAGGCTGTGGACAGCTTCATAGGTCGTGTCTTAACCCCTTGCGCCATCAGGGAGGCCCATAAATAAATACATCTTAGACAACAACAAAAGAAATCTTGGAGAAAGAAGTTATGAGTGTGGAAGCCTTGGGCTTGGGTCCTAGGTCTGTGTCATGCTAAATATGGGAATGTTGCCACTCTTGCCTGTAAAATGGGACATATAGAGTCTTGGTTGTCTGCCTCACACAGGTGATAAGAAGATTAAGCTTAAACTTACAGTACTGTAGAAGTGAACTATATATTGCTTGCAAGAGATGAAGTTTCAATATAAAGACACACTGAAGGTAAATTGATGGAAAAAGATAACCTATGAAGATAGACATCACAAGGAGATTGGAGTGGTTCTATCAAAATCAGCCATAAAAGATTTCATAATAGAATTCATTGGCAATATAGAGAACTCCCTCAGAATGATAATATCTAATAGAGTGAGAAACTCCAGAGTATAGCTAGAAAGGAGGCACGTTGCCTGACTGGGGTAGGGAGAGGGATCAAATATAAAGGTGCAGCTATTGACAAGAGCAAAGATATGGAAACAACCTAAATGCCCTAAATCAGATGTCTGGATCAAGAAGATGTGCCATATATACACAAGGGAATACTACTCGGCAATCAAAAAAGATAAAGATGCCATATGCAGCAACATAGATGGAGCTGGAAGGGATTATGCTCAGTGAAAAATAAGTCAGAAGGAAAAGGAAAAATAGTGGATGGTTTCACTTAGAGGAGGAACATAGGGAAACCATACAAGGGATTGGGGGAAAAGACAAAACTAGCAGCAAACTATACATTGGAGACATTCATCTGGGGAGAGGGAGGGAAAGGGGTCAAAATGGGAGGGGTGAGCAGCAGAGTCTGTGGTGATGTTCCCAGGTGTCCTGGTGGAGGCACTTTCATGGGGACAACACCTGAGAGGGGAAATCAAACACTGTACAAAAATGAAGAACAATGTAAAAATATATAAATAAATTTCAAAAAACAATGTAAAGGAGCAGGAGACATTTTAGGATGAGGGGGCTGTGCTATCTGTGCTCTATGTCTGTGCTTCCAGGATTCTATTTATTTAGAATATTTATTTATCTATTTATTCTATTATTTATATTTACCTAACTGTCCATCTATAACTGGTAAATTTTATTTCATGTAAAGATCTTAAGAAATAAAAGCGGGGGCCTCCCCGGTGGTGCAGCGGTTGAGCGCTGGGTTGCAAAGCTGCCCGTGGCCTCTGTGGCACCGGTTCGATCCCTGGCTGCTCCCCGGCCACAGAGATGGGTCCCACATGGCGCGCAGACCTCTCCTGCCACCCGCTGCTCCCCTCAGCAGTGGACTTCGGTCCTTCTGCCTGCTCTGTTCCCCGCTCTGGCTCTGGTGAATTCTCTCACCCTCCCACGCTTTTGACTGTACCCAGTGCTTGTATAAACAAAAAACAAACAAACAAGCAAACAAATAAATAAATAAAAACATAAAAAAAAATAAAAGCGGGGAGAATGAAGACAAAGTAAATACACTAGAGTTAATTAAAAACAGAATTCATTGCTAGCAGTTCTGTCCCAAGGAATGTTAAAGGATTTCTTCCAGGCCTCGGGAAGTGACAGTAGATGATAACTCACACATTAGAGCAACAACTAGCAACAGAGACATGCAGAATACTCTTTTTTTGTAGCTTGTCTTAACTTATTGAACAGATATGACTGCTTACATTTTGTGTTTTACAGTTTTATTTGGCTTCTGTTTATTTTGGTTTAATATATATATATTACACGAATAACATTAAGATGGTTAAACAGAACTATATTGCTGTAAATTTCCTATATATTATGGAATGTAGTTCAATTAAGTAGATATTGAAAAATGAAAGATTTAAGTATTTACAACAATAAAAAGTACTGAAATAAATATATCTAAAGCCACAAGAAGAATTAATTTCACAGAAAACTATTTGCTTGAATCAAAGAAAGGCAGAAAATGATGAAATGGAATGAGAAAGATGCGAGGCAATGAAAAAATAAACATCAAAGTGATAGACTCAAATCTTACCATATCAAATACTGGATGGTCTCACTCATAGCAGGAATTTAGAAAACCTAAATAAGGGATCAGGAAAAAGACTAATTGCAATAAAGTAAAAATCAAAATCAGCAAGCAACTATAAACCAGAGACACACTGGGGAGTGGGGGCGGGAGGAGGGATTAGGGTCAAAATAAGGGGGGCGGGAATTGTATGGGGAATATAACCAAGATGAAAATGCACACATTTTGCAAAAATTAAAATGAGAAATGATGTAAAAATAGATAAAATAAAATAATAATAAAAAATAAATTAGGCACTGTGGGTGCTCTAGAGGCGGCCCCCTGGACACACAGCTTTGTGGCCTGAGAGGCTTGGGTGGGGCGGAGTCCAGACCCCGCCAGGAGGGCTTGCGATGCGGCTGGGCTCAGGGACTTTGGCCGCTGGCCTCACAGTGATTGAGGTGATGGGGTCCCGCTGTTCCTTCAGGGTTTCTCCAGGGTCCCCCGTTTGTTCTGCTCCCTGGACCCAACACCAAACAGAGCTCCCACCACCCGTCTTCAGTAAAGTTGTTATTATACTGAAAAAAAAAATTAGCTAAATCCTAATCAAAAGCCTGTGATTCTCTGGCACATATTAAAAAACTAGCAACAATAAATGTTGGCGAGGATGTGGAGATAAAGGAACTCTCCTGCACTGCTGGTGGGAGTGCAAACTGGTCCAACCACTATGGAGAGCTGTGTGGAGATTCCTCAACCTACTAAAGATAGAGCTTCCATAGGATCCAGAAATTCCACTCCTAGGTATTTACCCAAATGACACAGAAACATTAATTCCAAAGGGCACCTGCACTCCTACGTTTATAGCAGCACTGTTTACAATAGCTAAGCTTTGGAAACAACCCAAATGCCCAAAAATAGATGACTAGATCAAGAAGGTGTGGTACATATACACCACGGAATATTACTCAGCAATCAGAAAGGATAAACTCATGCCATTTGCAGCAACATGGATAGAGCTAGAAGGGATCATGCTCAGCGAAATAAGCCAGAAAGAAAAAGAAAAATACGGGATGGTCTCACTCATAGCAGGAATTTAGAAAACCAAAATAAGGGACCAGGAAAAAGACTAATTGCAATAAAGTAAAAATCAAAATCGGGCCTCCCCGGTGGCGCAGCGGTTGAGCGCTGGGTTGCGAAGCTGCCTGCGGCCTGTGCGGCGCCGGTTCGATCCCCGGCTGCTCCCCGGTCACCACAGGAGGGTCCCGCATGGCGCGCAGACCTCTCCTGCCGCCCGCTGCTCCCCTCAGCAGTGTCCTTCGGTCTTTCTGCCTGCTCTGCTCCCCGCTGTGGCTCTGGTGAATTCTCTCACCCTCCCGCGCTTCTGACTGTGCCCAGTGCATGTATAAATAAACAAAACTGAATAAATAAATAAATAAATAAATGAAAAACATGCCTCTAAAAAAAAATAAAAATCAAAATCAATAAGCACCTCTAGACCAGAGACACACTACAGTGGGGGGCGGGGGGGAGGAGAAGAGGGATTAGGGTCAGAATAAGGGGGGTGGGAATTGTGTGGGGAATATAACCAAAATAAAAATGCATACACTATGCAAAAATGAAAAATGATGTAAGAATTATATAAAATTCAAAAAAAGCCTGCAATTCTCAGATTGGATAATATCAAGGAGATTTGTATTCTGTGTGTGTTAGAAAGACTTTCTATACAAACAAATGTAGTTTAAAAGTGAAAGGGTGAAAGGATATGCCAAGGAAATAGAAAGTAGAACCACAAACCTTTACTGTCATTGCAGAAGGTGGCAGGAGCGAGGCCTGAGGGACCCAGACAGCAGGTCCCTGCCTCTCTGTCCAGGAGGGAGGGTGAGAGCAGAGTGTGGGGGGCACAGTGGATCTGGAAAAGGACTCTGGGCACTGGGGTGGAGGGGTGGTGTGGTCACTACCTCTGAAGAGATGGGAGCCTGTTCCCTACATGAATTGTACATCAATGTTACTGCAATTTGAAAAACAGCCCTCAGCAAAGGGACAGGGAGTGGAAGAGAAACGTATTTGCTTTGGTAATTTCACATCGAAGAGATGTGAAATTATTCCCCTAAATCACACACAGTACTGTAAATCAGTGTTGCTTCAATTAAAAAAAAAAAAAATAGGCCTCATGAAAGTAACAGGGAGTTGAAGGGAAAAGCATCTGCTTTGCAGTCTCCAGGGTGTTGTCATCAAGGGGCTGCAGAGAGAGGCTGTGGGGAGAGAAGATGGCAGCTCCAGAGCCTCCTCTCCTCACTGCCCCCACCCCAGCCTGGTGCCAGGGTTGCTCACAGGGCATCTCACCCGCTCCCCTAGTGATGCTCAGCCCCAGCTCACCCTCTCAGCCTGAGTCACACACACCCAGCCTCTCCCCTGGCTGCCAGACTAGGACAGCGCCGCAGCGCCCCCGTGTGGCCACGGGGCAGAGGACAAGGGGCGAGAACCCTTAGGTCTCTCCAGGTTCTCCTGGAGCTCCCAGAAGGACAGGGCTGTGCACAGGAGGGGGAGCCCCACACAGCTTCAGGTTCTCAGTCTGACCTGTTTCCTAATACACGCTGACATGACGAAGGTCTCCTGTCTCGCCCGCTGCTCCCCTCAGCAGTGTATTTCGTCAGTCCACCTATTCTGTCCCCTGCTCTGTCTCTGGTGAATCCTCTCACCCTCCCGCACATCTGGCCTGAACCCCGGTTCTTGTATGCATGAATAAATAAATCTTTTTAAAAAAAGGGTCTAGAAGTACAGATGATGACTTGAGCTGCAGTATCATCACTGGTCCATACAAGGTGTTTAACCTTAATAAGATCCTTAACGGATCACTGGAGGAGGGGGGAGGTTAAGGCAATGCACCAAGAACGCTTTCTGAAGGGACACATTGGAGAGTGATATGATTCTAAATAAAGGCCCAGCTAAACCTGGATTCCAGTGTCTAGGACAGCCATACTAGTTAAATGGAAGGTCCCAGCTCCAGGTTGTGTTGGTGTCCTGTGATGAATCCCTGTCTCATTCACCCCCAGGTGCTCTCCAGTGTATCACCCTCTTTTCTCTCTGTTTTATGACTTACTACTCTCCAACATTTTCGAGTTGTTCCACCATTCACTAGTGCATTGTCCATGTTTTCACTGTCATTTGAGATCCTTGAAGTCAGGAGAATTGTCCCATGAACACATTTCCTCAAATGTAGCGATTGGCTAGAAATATCCATTAAAGTAATGAAGAAATGTACTGGCTCCTCTCTCATTACTTCTTGGTTCACATCCTAATCCACTGTCAGTTCTCCCCTGTATCTCTTTTGATTTTTCTATCTCTGTCCCTTCCCCAGACCTCATCTCCTCCCTTAGGCTCCTGCCCCAGACTAACGACTTTTCCTAGATGATCCTGGAGGGGAGGGTTTTAGACCCTTCCTTCCATCTGGAGGACATTAGGTTGAAATAATCCAACCTCAAAAGGAAACACTGAGAATAGTCAACCTTTCATAGGCTAATATTGCTAAATATACAGCTCATGCATTATTATGCCCATAGTTGTTCCTTCTCATCAAAAATGGACTTCTGACCAGGGAATGAGGATGAGGTAGGAGGAGAAAACTCCATCCTGCCACATTATCCAACAAGCATTACTGGTGATATGTTGGAACCCAAAGTGAAAGCCCTCCAAGAAAATGAAGGAGGAGGAAAGTAAGATTACCTTCAGACAGGTGTACAGGAAACGCACTAGTGCTGGAAGCCAGAGGAGGAAGGTAAATCTCAGGTGGAGGCATTACCATGTCTAAGCAAAGAATTTATCCCTGATGAAGGGCTGATCAAAACTGGAATTAGGGGCCTCCCCGGTGGCGCAGTGGTTGAGCGCTGGGTTGCAAAGCTGCCCACAGCCTCTGCAGCGCTGGTTCGATCCCCGGCTGCTCCCCGGCCACCAGAGGAGGGTCCTGCATGGCGCGTACACCTCTTCTGCCGCCCGCTGCTCCCCTCAGCAGTGTACTTTGGTCCTTCTGCCTGCTCTGCTCCCCGCTCTGGCTCTGGTGAATTCTCTCACCCTCCCGCGCTTCTGACTGTACCCAGTGCTTGTATAAGTAACTAAGTAAGTAAGTAAATAAATAAATCTTAAAAAAAAAAACAACTGGAATTAGACTAAATATTTACTTAGCCTCATTACTTCCAAACACCTTACTAAGAGATTTCCTTGTATTATCTCTTGTAATCCTCCAAAGAGCCCATTGGTCACTGATCTTATCATCAGAGCTAGATTACTAAGACCACGGGAACAGGAACCATGTCTTTTGTTCTCTTAATTCTTTCGCTTGATATTTTGTCCAAACATCACAGCACAAAACACAATAATTGGAAGGAACAACCAACACTGGTTGATTGATTAGTTCCTCTAGTCAGCAATTTTCCTCCCCTCTGAAAATACTCTCCTCCTCCTTTAGCTTTTATCTCTGTAACGGTTATATGCATAGCCTCCTCCTTGCCCTTAACTTTGGGGTCTTCCTTCCCTCTGTGAGAAATGCCTCTTCCATCTTTATTTGGCAGACATCACCTATCTGAAAACAATATAACTTGGTCACTGGGTGGGTGGACTTGTAAGAACAAGATCCACAAAATAGCCATGTGACATTGGACACATTAACACTTTGTGTCTGTTTCCCTTCAGTGAAATGGTACTAAAAATACATAATTCTAGAATTATTGTAAGAGTTGTTGTAAAGAGTTGAAATATAAAGAGTTACCATAGAGTTAAAACCTAATTACAGACAAAGCATAATACCTCAAATGCAAAGTCAAACTGAAGAGAATATTTGGGGGAGAAGAAAATAAGTTCTCACTAAATGATAGCTGGTAGGGTATTTTGATTGTAGGCAAAAGAAATTGCATTTGACTGGTTTAAACCCCCAAGCCCACACCAAATGGAATTTACTAGCATTCTAACTGGCTCAGAGGTAACCAGTCAACATTGGGAAGGATAGACATACAGGGGTCTCAAGTGTTGAAATTCATTTAAGATATCCTGGGGGATGCACTGGCATGATTTTGATCCAACTGTCTTCCATTCTGATCTTGGTCTAGAAAATGTGGGTTATGTCTTTTCTTTGAAGAAGAAGAAAGAGTGGAAAAGTACATGATTAATAGTCACCAAAATCATGTAGAATGGGGCAGGGGTTGAAATCTCTATTGCTATGGAAATAAATTACCACACAGCCAGTGGCTTAAAATAACACAAATCTGTTATTTTGTTGTTATTTTATTGTTCTGGAGATCAGAAGTTCAAAATCAATCACAGTGGACCAAAATCAAGAAACCCTGTAGTGCAGTGTTCCTGCCACCTGCTCTGAAAATCTTATAGAACATATTATTCCCTCATCTTTGTCATATAAAGTAACCTGATCCATGGGACAATAACCCTCCTTAAGCGCAAGTCCTGCCCATATGCAAAGGAAGAGGATTATACACACCCTTTGTGCGTCTAAAAATGAACCCTGTAGTAAGTAGAATGGGTATAGACTGTGACACAGATTGTAGTTCAACCTAGGAGGTGTAGGCACAAAGGTGTGTATGTGAACTTAAGAGCAATTTTGTGTAAAAGTGTCTGAGGAAGGAGAGGAGAAAATTGGGTTCAGAAATGAGGTGATTTCTGAGCTGAGTTTTAATAGACAAGAATTCATCTCTAATGGGAGCTACACATGTAAACCTAAGAGAAGCCAAATTCAGATTTCTGAGTAAAAGACGAATGCTTTACTCTAGACCACAGATGAATTCCCAAAAGAGCCAAAAATTAAATCCAGGCAGAAATAATCATTTAATCAGTCAGTCAGGCCACCTTGCCTTGCTTTGTGATTTAAAAGGGCTTAAAGAATACATCTGGATCCCATTTTGAAAGCTTATTGAATCTTGAAATTCTTGTTATCTTAGGATTACTAGTGATTTTCAGGAACTTTTTGCTAAAAAATGCCATAAAAGAGCAGGCATATGTGGTGTTGCTGGGAGGAAAAGTAGTCACACTATTGTCTAGATGGCACAGTAGTTGAATTCAATGATCAGCCAGTTGCCTTGGCCTTACTAATTTCTTTTTAATCTTACACTGCAATGAAGAATTGCAGGGTGGCGTGAAATGTGAGAAGGGAAAAGGGGGAGAAGACTATTAAGTCAAACACAAAATAGAAAGGGAGCAAGTAAAAGCAGTGCATGAAGTTCCAGCTGGCTAGCAGCGATTCATCACTGCTCCGTTTGCTATTAGAATTCTGGAGGCTTGGAGGGTAAAGGAATGTCCCCAGATATTCCTTTTTCAATGGTTCTAGGGTTGGTTGAATCTAGTGTTCACCTAGTCTGAACACTTTTCCGTATTCAAAGGTTTTTTTTTTTTTGTATTTGCAATTTTTATCCAGCTAGTATATTAACATTTTTTTAAAATCAGGTTTTATAAGGAATTCTCAAGTAGACATGAATTCTCATGTCTCAAGTAGTGTACTAGAGGTATACTAAAAACACTATTCATTTTTTATCTGACACTCTTTTTTGTTCTAGTATTCAACTAGCCTACAGTTAATCAAACAATGAAAAACAGCAGCCTGTCTTGTGCTCTCCCCAGACCGGTTTCAGTATTTTGGATATATTCTATGCTACCTACAGATAATGTATTTATGTCACTCTTGCTTTGTGAGCTTATTTGAGAAATATTTCCTGACACCAGTAGCTTTTTATCACTATTTGTACTTCCTCTCTTGATTAATTTTGCAATAGTAAATGATATCCCCCTTTTATATAGTGTTGGATTATCTGTACAATAGTACCTCTTGACTTTCTCTCTTGCCTTAAAAGGACTTAATAGGAATGATGACAGATGAAAATACTTACACAGAATATTAATAGATGGGTCATAAAGAAAGGTGTTTCATGTATAAATGAGTTTAAGAAATTCTGGGTAAATAAGTAGAAGTTGTTTATAATGGAGCATATAGAAGCTTTGGTGTGCAAATATGTGCTGTAAAGCTTCAAAAGAGCATGTGATATGCAACATTTTCCAATCTTCTAATGATAGAAACTTTTTCACAGCACATCCAGTGATATCTTAAGGAAATGCTTATAAAAAGGTCCAGGAGGCAATCTCCTCTTTGATGTGATGGAAGGAACACAAAGTTGCCTTTTAGTGAAACAGCAGTGATCTGCTAGGGCGTTGAGAACTGGATACCTGCAGGTGCTATACTGAGTGCCAGCTGTGCTAACAGTACCTCAATTTCACAAAGAGAGAGGCTGAGGTATAGAAATGGCAAATAGTTTGTACAGTGTCCCACCACATTAAGTGGCAGTCATGATTCAAATCGAGGACTCAGGTTTAGAAATCCCCCAGGACACTCTTCTGCCTCCCCCAATGACAGCTAAACTGTCTAAAAGGAAAGCAGTGCAAAAGGACTGTTTAAAGACCCAGGCACATTAATTAGATTCTGTCATTTTCTGTAAACATCATGCTGACTTTTACCTCTGTAGAGCAACTTATTTTACACCAACATCATTTACATTTATTATCTCCTAGAGTCTCACCCAACCCTGTCAGTGGACTGAGAAGTCCACTGGATACAAAAAGTTTGAAGGATACAAAAGTTTGAATGTGCTGGCTAACTCAACATCACTCATCAAGGACTAAAATAGTCAGGGGTTTACCTTATTACTATCTCTATCCTAGCGAGAAGAGTGTCCAAATTTAATGAATAAAAATACAGGAATCTACGATTAAAAAAATAAAAATAAGAATAAAAATCTTTGAATAGTCTAAATTATCAGGTTTGATTAACTCTAGGCTAGTTGAATAGTAGAACAAAAAAGAATGTCAGATAAAGAATGACTAGTGGTTTTAGTATATGTCTAGTACACTACTTGAGACATGCTTACAGTAAGATTTCACATGCATTGTTGATGTAAAAATTTTCATATGCATTTTATCTGGCAACTTGATAACTGGAAACAGAGCTCAGAACACAGGATTGAGTAAAAGTAGAGATGGAAGCTAAGTGACCTGGAAGCAGTGGGACATTAAGCTCTGTCTCTGAGCTTCTCAACTGGTGTGTGCTGATGGTTTAACAAGATGGAGAAGTACTGGTTCCCTCAGCCCCCTGCACAGTTAAGGAAGTCAGAAGTGGTAGAAACACAAGTTCTTTCCAGGACTCCTTGAAGGGTGACCCAAGCATGATGAGGTCTAAAGGGGGCCCAACATTCTCTCGGATGACTTTCAGAATAGTTCCATCTACATCGGCAGCCAGCTGCAAAGCATGCCACTGCCCATCATGGACAAGGAGACCCATGCACCTTCAAGTTTGTATTCCAAATGCTCGAAGAGCAGGTCTCACAGCCCAAGGTGCAAGTTGTCGGGGTGAAGGTGGTCAGGACATCTTTCAGGTATGGGCCCACACAATATAACTCCAAATCTCTTTCACATATATTGGATAAATGTTGCTTTGTGGCCCATGTGCTCTTACTGGCAATCTAGCAAGCTTCTCAGATGACTGTATTCATGTTCTGTAAATTAGAGTTTCATTGTTACTTTCAAATACTTGATATGTAAAATACAGTTTTTGAACTCTGATTGCATTATTGTAAGCTAAAATTTAACATATCATTTGTCAACAAGGAAAAGGAAAAACTACTGAAGTCTTTAAATATAAATTTACCCTTGCAAGTGTTTGAATAGGCTGTGAAATAATGGTTTCAAAGTGTTATCACCTATGTGCAAAACTGTTTTTAAGGGTGATGATGAGAATTTCAAGAGAATGCATTAAAAAGTCAATTAGGGTTCACTTGTAATCATTTCAACATAAAACATGATAGAAAAAGCTATCTTGACTTTCACATCCACAAGAGAACACTGCTCCTACCTTAAGAAGAGCAACCCAGATAATCTACAAAAATCATGTTTTTTTAAGCCTGAAGAGAATTCAGGTTGTAAAAAAAAGCCTAATGAACCGGATCCAAAAAGTGACAACAACCTCCTAGGAGAGCGGCTTTTATCCTGGGCAGCAAATCCAATGGAAAAGGAAGCTGAAAAAAAAAGCAGCTGAGCCTTCAAGGCAATTTTAAAGGGTTTAGAATCCTCAAGAGCTCAGACACAGGGGGCCTGCACCTATCCTTTGGCCCTTTTCCATGGACCTTCACAGGACAGCTTGTGGGGGCAGGGAGAAAACTGAGAGACCCTGAACTCAGGCATGGAAATCCTGCTGAAGTCAGAGAGGAAGAACTAGGGGAAGTCCCCAACACCCACATCATGGTGCTGCTGATGAGCAGCATGTACGTCTGGGTGAGGAGCTGCAGAACTGAGAAAAACATCTACTCTCTGCCCCCAGGTACAGATGGGAGTCTAAGGAAAACTGAGAGTGATTCCAGGAGAACTCAGAGTCATCCCAGAGATACACATGGGCCTTACCCTGGGTTAGGTTCTTCTCCCCACTGAGGGAAGGACCAGGAAGTTGAGGTAGACAGCCCACCCCAAACACAACTACAAAAGACCTCCTGAAGACTAAGGGCAGAACAGGGATATGGAGAGAAACCCCAGACCTTGCACTGAGTACTAGGAAGGGACCATGTACAGTTGGTAGAGGGCAGGAGCGTGGATACCTGTGTTAGGATACAGGGGGAAATTTTTCCCCACCCCCCTGGGTTCTTCTGACACTAGACAAATACATTTATATCAAACAGATAAGTAGGAGAAAATAGCAAATTTAATAACAGATATATGGAGAATTTACATTATAAATTCTAAAATAAATGATGCAAGTCTGGGGTTTATATTCTGTGTGAAGGGATCTAAAGTATAAGGTGGTTGGAGGTCATTTCACATGACGAGGAGGGAACAACTTCATATGACAAAATCTTCCCTCTGGATGTTTGCCCTGCCTTAAGGTAGGTTCCTCTGATTTTAAAAAGGAAAAAAAAAAAAAAGGTTGTTTCTGGAAATATCCTAAATTTAGTAAATCTAGGTAATCATTCTTGAAGAAGTAGTAAGTTTCAGTTGAGGATCTCAATTGATCCTAGTTCTACATATCAAGATAACATATATGGGGGGGCGGGAATCTAGATATCTTAGAAAAAGTCTATGTGAACCCTTTTCAAGAGACTACTACCACAGAGGAATAAAGCAAAAGCAAACAGATCTTGTTAAAAGTGAAGGTATGAAAGAAGTGATTGGCCTCCCTGGTGGCGCAGGGGTGAAGACGTAACCTATGACGCTGCCCACAGCCACTGCAGCATGAGTTTGATCCGGAGCCAGGGAGCAACCTACAACGCACAGCAGACCTCTCCTGACTCGCCTGCTGTTCCCCTCAGCAATGCATTTCAGTCAGTCTGCCTGTTCTGTGCCCGGCTCTGTCTCTGGTGAATCCTCACACCCCCCACAACTCTGACCTGTACCCCAGTTCTTGTATGCATAAATAAATGAATCTTGAAAAAAAAAAAAAAAGAAGTGATTAAATACTCCCAGGTGTTCACATCCCAGTTCCTGCTAAAGGGAAGTGGAGGATAGGCCTCTGTAAGTGTTTTAGAAGAGGCTTGATGGAGATGTGTCAATTTGGCATGTGGATTATTTCAAACTAAGGTTAATAAAGACCCTGCAGGTTCTCATAGCAGAAACCTTTACCACTCCCTTAACTATCTTGAAAAATGAAAATTGAGACTATTACTCAGAATTAGGCTTTTACCAGAAAGAACCCTTCAATGGTAGAAACCTATCTACAAGGCAGGGCAAACATCTAATTCAAAAATCTGGTCTTTGTCATATGAGTCACCCAGTCCTCATAATGTAAGTTCCCTTCCTCTCTCCTTGAAGGCCCTGGCCTCTATCTTATTCCTTAGCTAAGGACATAGACCCTCATTTGCCCCCACTGACCCTGGAATTCACATCCACTTAAATTCTCCATATGTGGGCCTCCCCAGTGGCTCAGCGGCTGAGTGCTGGGTTGCTAAGCTGCCCGCAGCCTCTGCAGCACCAGTTCGATTACCGGCCGCAGGGCGAGGGTCCCACATGGCGCGCAGACCTCTCCTGCCGCCCGCTGCTCCCCTCAGCAGTGTACTTCGGTCCTTCTGCCTGCTCTGCTCTCTCCTCTGGCTCTGGTGAAATCTCTCACCCTCCCGCGCTTCTGACTGTACCCAGTACTTGTATAAATAAATAATAAATCTTTTAAAAAAATTCTCCATATGTATGTAACTCAATTTTGTTTTTTTTTTTTTTTGTCCTATTGATGTATCTGACATTACTTTGTTGTTCAGTCAGTCTAAAAGAACCCAAAGGGGTAGGGAGAAACTTCCTCTCTTCCCCTACAGGAAGTTGTGACTCCTCTACCATGTAACATGAAACCTATAATGAACTAAATAACTAAAGCCACAAAACCTTACAGGCCTAGCTCCACTACTGACTAGATTGTCTCAAATCGTCTCACTAATGGTGAGCCAGATAACAAAAGTCAGCCCTTTCTCTAGAGATGATTGCTGTTTTCTTCAGACGCTACTATTTCTTTATAATTGATGATGTCTGAATTTAATCTTTATCAAAATCAAATTATAAAACACATAGAAAAAGTAAGAAAACTAATATGTCCTCAAAGAGAAAACAGTAAATGAAACCTTCCCTACAGAATAAAATTGTTGTTGGAATTATAAGGCAGACACTTTAAAATAATGCTTATAAATATTTAAGATGAAAGAAATAGAATAAGTGAACATGTTTGGATAATTTCAGAGTCAAATGCAAATGCTAGAAATGAAAGATATATTACAGATAAATAATACTGTCAATGAGTTTATTATGTTGTATACAGCAGAAGAAGGAATCAGTGTCATTGAAAACAGACAATGTGATACTTGATTTCCAGGAGAAATACTTTAATGGCCCAGAACATATGAAAGCCATTGACCCAAGATTCAATAGACTCAGAAACCTAAAGAAGAATAAATACAAAGAAATACCAAAATTATACATCACCGTCTAACTGCTTAAAATCAAACATGAAAAGAAAAATCTTAAAAGCCACAAGAGAAAACAAAACACATTCCAGAAAGGAGAAAAACAATAGAAATTATATCACCTCATTGGAATCAATAGAGACCAGAAGACACAGCCATGACAACTTTAAGTGTTAAACAGAAAAAACATATTAGTCTAGAATTCTAGAACTAGTTAAATTATCTTTCAAAAATAAAGATATTTCCCCAAGGAAAAGGTGAAAGAAATTGTCTTAAATAGACTTCGATAAGGAATACTAAAATGTATTAATTAGTTCAAGGAATACTAAAGGAACACTAAAATGTTTAGTTCAAAAAGAAAAATACCAAGTAGAGACCCAGTTATTTGGGAAGGTGTGAAGAACACTGGAAAGAGAAAAGACATATCAGTAGATATAAGTAACAAACACATACACACACAAATACATACATTTTAAAGACTATTAATCTTATAAGGTAAAAACAGTAACAACGTAATGTTAGGTTGTACCATATTTAGAAATAAAAAAATGTGTGGCAAGACAGAGCACAGGGGAAGAGAGAGTGATCATTAAAATATGCTATTTTAATATCCTTACATTGTAAAGTAGCAGAATTTTGTTATTATATACATATGACAAGTTAGAGATATATAATGTAATCTTTAAATCAACCACTAAGAACATAACATAAAATGATATAACTAAAGATAATACCTAACATAGAAAATGAAAATAAAAGTAAAGACCTAAAAATACTTAATTAACAATAAAAAGGGAGGAACAAAGAAAGAGCAAATGCAACAATTAAAATCTAATATCAGACATGGCGGCGAGGAGACGCTGCGAGTAAGATCTCCCATTAAAAAAAGTTAATAGGGAGGAAAAGCGGCAGGTCCCAGTGAGAACTTGGACACGGAAGATAAACGGAGGACTCCAGCAAACTGCCCGAAGAAGAAAGTTGCCATAAAAGAGGACGAGAAGGGAGGGAAGCGCAGAACCCTGCTCCCCTCCCCCGCCCACAGAGGCGGCACTCTCCGACCGGCAGAGACGAGGGAAACAACAAACCAAAACGCCCAACAAGAAAAACGGATGCAGCAAGTGGGACTGTGAGTGGAAAGGAACTATTTCAGCCACCACACCCCGTGAACGGGAGCTGAGGCGAACCCTACAGGATCCGCCGCGGAGGTGAGCTCCAGGCGCCATTAAAGAGAGCCCCGCCCCCCAGGAGGAGACCAGCACCAGCACACAGCCCCGGCCGCCCGGTAAGCTTGCGCGAAAGCGGCGCTCAGATTGCAGCTGCCCAGGGCCCTGCGCCTGCGACCTAGGCTTGCGGGGAGACAGCGGAGGCCCTCCCTGAGTGAGCAGGAACAAGGTGCCCAGGCAGGGGAGCGGGATTCAAAAGGCGCCATTCCCGCGCCACTGATCTGGGCTACAGCCCGCGTCCTGGAACTGAGGGCTTTGGAACTGAGACCCGGGCGGAGGCCCTCCCTGAGTGAGCAGGAACAAGGCGCCCAGGCAGGGGAGCGGGATTCAAAAGGCGCCATTCCCGCGCCACTGATCTGGGCTACAGCCCGCGTCCTGGAACTGAGGGCTTTGGAACTGAGACCCGGGGCACGAAATTAGGGGCGTGGGTTCCCCACGACGGTGGGGCACAAGGCAGACACAGCACCCCAAAGCCGTTGAGATGTACCCTACCATCCCCGCTCTGCTCCCTGTCCCACGGGGTGGAAAATCAGCTCCCCAAGGGCTCTAGGAGAGATCTCTGGCGCCACCTAGCGACTTGACCCCAGCACAGGCTACTGAAGGAGCTAGTGGCCAGCTGGGGAGTTAGCCCACACCGGGCCCCTTCTGAACAAGTAGTCTGAGCCCACAGGGAGAGCGAGCACCCACAGCCGGGGCAGACCAGGCGCGCAGAAGAGTGTGCCTGAGACCAGAAGCGCAGGGAGTGTGTCCCACATCACCATTTTAGAACAGGGACATTTTTTCAGTAAAGACTACCTGCAGAAGGCTTCCCCAGGAGCCAGAGGTGAGCGGGGGAAGTTCGCCCACGCCAGACCCCCTCTGGCCTGCAGTCCAAGCCCAGAGGGGAGCAGGAACCCACCGCCGGGGCAGACCAGGCGCACAGGGGAGTGTGTCCCCACATCAGCATTTTAGAACAGGGACCTTTCTCCAGTAAAGGCTGCTTGAAACTGACAGATGACTCCTGGAAGAACCAGAGGGGAACAGAGAAGCCCACCCAAGATGCCGGCAAGTCCCAACAACACAGTGTCCCAACGCATACGGCAAATTAGAAAACAGACAGTAGGGAGGAGAAGAACCACACGCAACCTAGCAACTCTCCAGAGAAAAAGCACACCACAAAAAGAAAGCCAGCCCCCAGATTGCAACGACAATAACTTGGAAGAATTTCTGAGCCTTCCAGAAAGAGAATTTAAAATTGCCGTGATTAAAAAACTGACAGAAGTCATAAAGGAAAACAATGATAAGGGAAAAATAATCAATGATCAGAAGAATGCAATTGAGTCCCTAGAGAGGGAAAACAATGGTCAGAAGAAAGAAATTGAGTCCCTAAAGAGGGAAGTAAAAGAAATGCAGGAGATCAAAGAATTAATGGAAGAACTAAAGAATTCTGGGAAAAGCAATGAAAGCAGAATAGATGAAATGGAAGAACGAATAAGTAATCTTGAAGACACAGAAATAAAAAGAACCAAAACAGAGAAGGAAAGAGAAGTACGAAGGAAAAAGAACGAAGAAAGACTTCGGGAACTATCTGACTCCATGAGGAAAGGAAATATAAGAGTTATAGGAATACCAGAAGGAGAGGAGAGAGATGTAGGAACAGAGAAAATATTCAAAGAGATAATTGAAGAGAACTTCCCAAATGTGAAGAAGGAGCTGAAAATTGATATACAAGAAGCAAGAAGAACACCAAACTTCCACGACGAAAGGAAAAATACAGCAAGACACATAATAGTAAAGCTCCCAAGAATCCAGGACAAGGAAAAAATAATGAAGCTGGCAAGAGGGAAGAAACAGATAACATTCAAAGGAAAACCAATCAGGCTGACATCAGACTTCTCCGAAGAAACACTACGGGCAAGGAGAGAGTGGAGGGACATAGTCAACAGACTCCAAGAAAACAGATGCCAACCAAGAATACTCTATCCCGCAAAGCTCTCCTTCCTCTTTGAAGAAAGAATATGGACCTTCCCAGACAAACAGAAACTCCGGAATTTCATTGCAACTAAACCCCCACTCCAAAAAATACTACATAAGGAGTCCTAAAGCCAGAACCTCAGAGCGACGAATAACAATGAAAGAAGGCCAAAAAAAAAAAAAAGTTATTAAAAGAATAAATAAATAAAATCAAAGGAAAGACAAACACAATGGCAAATACAGATGTTAACATATCAATATTAACTCTAAATGTAAATGGACTAAACTCTTCAATAAAAAGACACAGAGTTGCAGCCTGGATTAAGAAACAAAACCCAACCTTTTGCTGTCTCCAGGAAACACATTTAGCTACAAAAGATAAAAATAGGCTCAAAGTCAAAGGATGGAAAACAATCCTACAAGCAAATGGACCAAAAAAGAAAGCAGGAACAGCTATACTTATATCAGATAAAACAGATTTCAAACTCAAAAAGATAAAAAGAGACCCCAATGGTCACTACATTATGATCAAGGGGACAATACTTCAAGAAGAAATAACACTCATTAACATATACTCACCAAACGAAGGAGCACCAAAATGTATCAGACAACTGTTGTCCTCTCTGAAAACAGACATCAGAGAAAACACATACGTAGTGGGAGACTTCAACACACCACTATCAACAATGGATAGATCAACAAGACAAAAAATAAGTAAAGAAACCAAAGCTCTAAATAAAGACCTAGAGCAATTGGGCTTAACAGACATCTATAGAACACTAAACCCCAAAAAAACGGAGTACACATTTTTCTCAAGCGCACACGGATCATTCTCCAGGATCGATCACATACTGGGGCACAAGACAAACATCAACAGATACACCAAGATTGAAATCATATCAACCATCTTTTCTGACCATGAAGGCATCAAACTAGAAATAAACCATAAAAAGAAGGCAAGGAACTTTCCTACCTCATGGAGATTAAAAACCACACTACTGGAAGACCATTGGACTAATGAGGAGATCAAAGAAGAAATTAAAAAATTTTTTGAATTGAACGACAAGGAGGACACCAATATCCTAAATGTATGGGATGCAGCAAAAGCAGTAATAAGAGGAAAATATATAGCAATAGAAGCTCACATCAAGAAACAAGAAAGAACGCAAAGAAACAACCTAATCTCGAAGCTCAAAGATCTAGAAAAAGAACAACAAGAAAACCCCAAAACCAGTAGAAGAAAAGAAATAATAAAAACCAAAGCAGAAATAAATGAAATTGAAACTAAAAAAACAATCCAAAAGATCAATGAAACCAAGAGCTGGTTCTTTGAAAAAATCAATAAAATAGACAAACCCCTAGCCAGGCTCACAAAGGAAAAAAGGGAGAAAGCACAAATAAACAGGATCATCAATGAAAGAGGAGAAATCACAACGGACACAGCAGAAATCAAAAGAATAATCAGTAACTACTATGAACAGTTATATGGAAACAAGTTTAACAATCTAGAGGAGATGGACAAATTCCTACAACTCTACAATCACCCAAAGCTAGATAAAGAAGAAATAGAACACCTAAACAGACCAATTACAATTAGCGAAATTGAAATGGTAATCAAAAACCTCCCCAAAAACAAAAGCCCAGGACCTGATGGATTTACAAATGAATTCTACCAAACATTCAGAGACGAATTAGTGCCTATCCTTCACAAACTCTTCCAAAAAATTGAGAAGGAAGGGACAATACCAAACACGTTCTATGAAGCCAACATTACACTAATACCAAAACCGAACAAGGACAACACAAAAAAGGAAAACTACAGGCCAATCTCCCTAATGAACACTGATGCAAAAATCCTCAATAAAATTTTAGCTATCAGAATCCAACAATGTATCCATAAGATAATTCACCACGACCAAGTTGGATTCATTCCAGGGGCACAAGGATGGTTTAACATCCGAAAATCAATCAACGTTATCCAACACATCAACAAAAAGAAATATAAAAACCATATGATAATATCAATAGATGCTGAGAAAGCTTTCGACAAAGTGCAACACCCATTCATGATAAAAGCCCTTGAAGTTCTTGGGATACAAGGAACATACCTCAACATCATAAAGGCCATCTATGACAAGCCAACAGCCAGTATCATTCTCAATGGTGAAAAGCTGAAAGCAATTCCATTAAGATCTGGAACAAGACAAGGATGTCCACTCTCACCATTGCTTTTCAATATAATACTGGAAGTCCTAGCCAGGGCAATAAGACAAGAGAAAGACATCCAAGGAATCCAAATAGGAAAAGAAGAAGTCAAACTATCACTATTTGCAGACGATATGATATTATACATAGAGAACCCCAAAAACTCCACAGAAAAGCTAATTCAACTCATCAACCAGTTCAGTAAAGTGGCAGGATACAAAATCAACACGCGAAAGTCAGTAGCCTTCCTATACACAAACAATAAATCTGAAGAAGAAGAAATCAAAAAGACCATCCCTTTTGTTATTGAAACAAAAAAAATCAAATATTTGGGAATAAATCTAACAAAAGAGGTAAAGGACCTATACAAAGAAAACTATAAAACACTGTTAAAAGAAATAGAAGAAGACACAAAGAAATGGAGAGACATCCCCTGCTCATGGATTGGAAGAATAAACATTATTAAAATGGCCATCCTTCCAAAAGCAATATACAGATTCAATGCTATTCCAATCAAAATTTCAATGTCATTCTTCAAAGAAATAGAACAATTATTGATGAAATTCATATGGAATCACAAAAAACCCCGAATAGCCAAAGCTCTCCTGAAAAAAAAAGAAGGGAATGGAGGCATCAGACTCCCAGACTTCAAACTATACTACAAAGCCATAATCATCAAAACTGCATGGTATTGGAACAAGAACAGACATACAGACCAATGGAATCGAATAGAAAATCCAGAAATAAACCCACAGATTTATGGTCAACTAATCTTTGACAAAGGAGCAAAGACTATGCATTGGAGCAAAGAAAGTTTGTTCAATAAATGGTGCTGGGAAAACTGGGTCGCTACATGCAAAAGAATGAAGCTTGACCACCACCTCACACCATACACAAAAATCAACTCAAAATGGATTAAAGAACTAGACATAAGACCTGAAACCATAAAATATATAGAAGGAAATATAGGCAAAACACTACGTGATTTGCACATCAAAGACATCTTTACAGACACATCACCCAAAGCAGTGATAGTGAAGGCAAAGATAAACAGCTGGGACTATATCAAATTAAAGAGCTTTTGCACAGCAAAAGAGACAATAACAAAAACAAAGAGAAACCCCACCAACTGGGAGAACATTTTTGCACCCAACACTAATGATAAAGGACTGATCACAAAAATCTGCAAAGAGCTGATGAGACTCAACAACAACAAAGAAAATAATCCAGTCAAAAAATCGGCAGAAGAGCTTAAAAGAAACTTCTCTGAAGAGGAAATGCAAATGGCCAACAGGCATATGAAAAAATGTTCAACATCACTTGTCATCAGGGAAATGCAAATCAAAACTACCATGAGATACCATCTTACACCAGTGAGAATGGCACATATTAAAAAAACTAGCAACAACAAATGTTGGCGAGGGTGTGGAGAAAAAGGAACTCTTCTGCACTGTTGGTGGGAGTGCAAACTGGTCCAACCACTGTGGAAAGCTTTGTGGAGATTTCTGGACCTACTAAACATAGAGCTTCCATATGACCCAGCAATTCCACTCCTAGGTATGTACCCAAAGGACACAGAAACATCAATTCCAAAGAACACCTGAACCCCTATGTTTATAGCAGCACTGTTTACAATAGCTAAGCTTTGGAAACA
Organism: Talpa europaea; assembly: GCF_964194135.1. Lineage (NCBI taxonomy): Eukaryota > Metazoa > Chordata > Mammalia > Eulipotyphla > Talpidae > Talpa > Talpa europaea. The sequence goes on along the minus strand of NC_140068.1, from coordinate 125,355,138 downwards.
ACCCAAATGCCCAAAAATAGATGACTGGATCAAGAAGATGTGGTACATATATACCATGGAATATTACTCAGCATTCAAAAAAGATAAACACATGCAATTTGCTGCAACATGGATGGCGCTGGAAGGGATCATGCTCAGCGAAATAAGCCAAAAAGAAAAAGAAAAATACCGGATGGTCTCACTCATAGCAGGAATCTAGAAAACTTAAATAATGGACCAGGAAAATGAATAACTATAAGAAAGTGAAAATCAAAATCAACAAAAAACTATGAACCAGAGACACTTTTAGGGGGGCGGGGGCGGGAGGGGAGGGATTGGGGTCAGAATGGGGGGCTGCAATTGTATGGGGAATATAACAATAAAATTTATAAAAAAAAAAATAAATGTTAAAAAAAAATAAATAAAATCTAATATCAGCATTGTAGTTTAAAACCCACATATACTTATTAGTAACTAAATAATAACTAAAAAAAGAAATTAAAAGATGCAGACTCAGACTGGCTAAAGAATGCAACATCAAAGTAGATGTTTTGACAAGTAACACTCTTTAAACATAGCGACAACAGAAAAGGGAGCCTCCCTGGTGGCGCAGGGGTTAAATACACGCACTATCGAGCTCTCCCCAACCACTGCAGCATGAGTTCTACCCTCAGCCAGCCAGGGCGCAACCCACATGGCACAGCAGACCTCTCCTTGTCTTGCCCACTTCTCCCCTCAGCAGTATATTTCAGTAGATCTTCCTGTTCTGCTCCCCACTCTCTCTGGTGAATCCTCTCACCACCCCTCACCCCCCCACACCTCTGGTCTACACCCCAGTTCTTGTGTGCATAAATAAATAAATCTTAAAAAAAAAAAGACAACAGGAAAATTGAAAATGAAAGAATGGAAAATACACAGCATTGAAATACTAATCATAACACATCGTCCATTACCGTATTTTTTATAACAGAAGTAGACTTCAAAGAGTATTACCAAGATAGGCATTTCATAATGATAAAAGGGTTAAGTCATCAAGAAATCTTAAAAATTTTAAAGCTGTCATATTACTAGTTCTGTTATGAACTAATAAAAAGTATAGACAGATCCAAATTATTGTTGCAGATTTTAGCACCTATATCTCAGCAGTTGATAACAAGACAAAAATTAAACAAAGACATCGGAGATATAAATCAACTTAGTTGAAAGTTATAGAACACTACACCCAAGAACCGAAAAGAATTGTATAATCTTCTCATGTGCACTTGAATAATTCACCAAGGTAGACTATACTCTGAGACATAAAACAAGTCTCAATAAATGTCAAAAGTCAAAATCATACAAACAAAGCATGTTCTTAGGCTGTAACAGTATTAGATTAGAAATCATTAACAAAATATTATAATAGAATTTTCTGTAATGATGAAAAGGTTCTATATCTGTACCACCCAAATATGGTACCCATTATCCATATATGACTTTCAAGCAATTAAAATTTGGCTAGAATGCCTTAGCCACTGAATTTTATTTTTTTTTTCTAAAAGACACTTCAGTCTTTTTTTTTTTTAATAATTGCTCTTTTTTGTTTGTTTGTTTTAAAGATTTATTTATTTATTTATACAAGCACTGGGTACAGTCAGAAGGGCAGGAGGGTGAGAGAATTCACCAGAGCCAGGGCAGGGAGCAGAGCAGGCAGAAGGACCAAAGTACACTGCTGAGGGGAGCAGTGGGCAGCAGGAGGGGTCTGTGCGCCATGTGGGACCCTCCTCCTGCGGCCGGGGAGCAGCCGGGGATCGAACTGGCGCTGCAGAGGGCAACTCAGCACTCAACCACTGCGCCACCTGGGAGGCCCTGTATTTTAATTTAAATTCATTTAAATAAATTAAATATCCACAACTGACCAATGAATATCATATTGGACAGTTCAGATCCATTAAATCTCCAAATATTCAGAAATTTAAAAGGCACATTTTTAATACACTTAATACACAAAACCACATTTTCTTGGGTCAAACAAATCACAAGCAAAACTAGAAAATATTTTGAACAAACTCATAATAAAACACACAATGTCAAATTTCATGGAATACACATAAAGCAGTTCTCAGAGGGTACTTCATAATTTGCAGACTTGTAGATATTACCTAACTTCTCTGAACCTCCATTGTGATTTCTTAATGGGGAAAATAATGCTACCTACCTAGATATTTTTGTAGGAATTAGATGAGAAAATCTTGCATTGGTTTGTGATTATAAAGTGCTATTACTTTAAGACAAACTTAATAAAGATAAGATATCCAAAAAAGCATATTTAGGAACAAAATATCACCCATGTTTGAATTATTATCTCGCCATTACCTAGTTGGGTGACTGTGGATACTTTGCATAAGGTCACTTGACCTCAGTTTAAAAAAAAGATACAAACAAAAGCAAGGTAATTTTAAAGTTATTTTCAAACTCTAGTTTAAGAACTATGAAAGTGACACATTTCCTTTGTAATGTCTACATGACTACAAAGTGCACTGCGTTATTATCACCAGGATTCCCTTCTTTCCTGTGGGATCAGGAAGGAGAATGGTGGAACCATCTCCTGACAAACACTGCACTCACTTCTTCACACGCATCATTCCATTTCTTCCTCACACTCCTCCTGGGGGGCTGGTATTTTAAGAAAAGTGTTACTGAAGAATCTGAGGTTCAGAGAAATAAAATAATTTGCCTAAGTCTGCACAGTTACACAAGAAGGGGCAGTTCTCAAATTTACCCCCCCCCATCTCTCTCTCTGTCTCTAACTTCATATTCACCCTGGAAAGTGACCTCGAGGACCCGCCAAGCTCACCAGGGAGCAGGACCCAGGGAGTCTCTGCACCAGAAGTGGACACGCCCGTCCAGTCACCCGCATCCCCGCGGGGAGTGTCCGGGCCTCGCGCTTCCCCGTCTGTCTCGGGCCCAGGCCCGGGGACTCGCGCTGGGCGGGGCGGGGACGCGAGAACCACGAGGAGCCGCGACCCGCCGCCGGGTGACCGCGAAGACGGTCACGAGCACCAGCGCGGGCGCGTCACGCAGAGACGGGAACAGGGGTTTTCTCTGAGAGAACGTGTGACGTCCCCCAAGGACACCTTCTGTTGGGGCAAATGTTTTCTTTCTAAAGATTTATTTATTTACACACGCAAGAACTGGGCAACCCGCCGCCCCGGGGAGGTTCATTACCGGCTCCAGCAGCCCCGTTGGTGTCGTCACGCTCTCCGCGCTCAGCCGTCGCCGCGCTCCGTCTGCTCGGCCACTCCAGCCCCTCCTCCGGCCTCGGCACCGCACCACACTGCGCTGCGCTGCGCCACGCCACGCATGCCACGCCACGCACGCCACGCACGCCACGCCATGCCCGCCATGCCATGCACGCCGCGCCACGCACGCTGCGCCACGCCGTTTGGCCAAGTGCGCATGTACAGTGGGAGGGCGGCAAAGCCTGAAGCTTCCCCCCTACTTACCCCCACACCCCTTCAGATTCATGTTGTCATTCCACACCAACCACCAAAGCACCCACAACCCTCCACCAGTCCATTGTGGTTCCCCCCTTTTTCTCCCCCAACACGCCCTCTGGTAACCTCAATTCTATGGTAGGATTTCTAGGGTTTGATTTAATTGTGTCTGTTCCTTTGTTTTGATGTTCCGTATATGAGTATAATCATCCAGTATTTGTCTTTCTCCAACTTACTTCACTTAGTGTAATCCCCTCCAGTTCCATCAGTTCCTTCCATGTTGTTGCAAATGGCATGACTTCACTTTTTTGTGTAGTTGAACAGTATTTCATTGTGTAAATCTACCATGAATTCTTTATTCACCCATCAGTCCTCGGGAACTTAGACTACTTCCACAACTCAGCTGTTATAAATAGTGCTGGATTTAGCATAGGAGTTCATCTATCTCTTTAAGTTAGTGTTTTTGCATTTTGGGAAATGTATAGTTAGGAATAGAATTGCCAGACCATATGGAAAATATATTTTACTTTTTTGAGAAACCTCCATACTGTTTCCGTAAAGGCTGAACCAGCGTACAGTCCCACCAACAGTATATGAGGGTTTCTTTTTCTCCTCACCAATATTGTTGTTTCTGATATTTTTGTTATGGGCCATTCTCACAGGTGTGAGGCGGGTGATATCTTGCCAAATCAATCCAAACCAAAAAGAACAGAAGAATTACACTACTAGACTTCAGACTATACAACAAAACTATAGTAATAAAAATAGTAATTGAATAAAACAGACAAGTAGACCACTGGAATACAATTAAACACCCAGAAATAAACCCATGCTTATACAGACAAGTAATCTTCAACAAAAGAGCCAAGACTATACATTGGGAAAAGGAAAGCCCCTTCAATAAATGACACTGGGAAAAGTGGACAACCAAATGCAGAGAAATTACACTAGACCACTGTTTCACACCATACACAAAAGTAAACTCAAAATGTATTAAAGACATGAAGGTAAGACCTTAAGTCATAAAATACATAGAAGAAAAACATAGACAAAACACTCCACAACATTGGCTTCAAGGATGTTTTGGGGGACTTGACTCCAAAGGCAAGGTAAACAAAAGCAAAATAAACAAATGGCATTATATCAAACTAAAAGCTTCTGCACAGTGAAATAAATATCATTAAAATAAACTATCATTAAAATAAAAGATATCTACTGAGAGGGAGAAAGTATTTGTACATCACACATTCTACAAAGGACTGATTACCAAAATCTACACAAAATCTACAAAGAACTCATGCAATTTAGCAAAAAGAATGCAAATAACCTAATCAAAAAATGGGCAGGAGAACAAAATAGACACTTCTCCAATTAAGACATGCAGATGGCGAACAGACACAGGGGGAAAATGTGGAGGAGTGAGGGTGCCTGGTGGTGGGTGTGGTGTGGTAAAATATACCTAAAGAGGCGTAAACCTATACCTCTGAATCATAGACAGTGTTGTGAGCCAATGTTATCTCAGTGGAAAACTAAACATTGGTTTTTGTTCTCATTCAGTGAACATACAAAAATATGAGATAGCAAAAGAAGACATCAAAGGAAAAGAATATTCATTGTCTCTTATCATCAGGAAAATGCAAATCAAAACTATAATAAAAAGTTCTTGGAATTATCATTGGATTACAATACCATATAGATTTTTTGAACAATTTTCCACACCTTGATATGAAGATGCCTCACCATACCCACTAACAAAATCCTAGAGCAAGTCTAAATAATTTGAGACTATAAATATTTCTAAAACATTTTTGAGACACTATTTTATCAGTACCTTCTATTGTATACTTATAAAAGGAATTTTTATGAAATAAATTTAAGACAAAACAGTGCTACCTTGCCTAGCAAAAGTAGTTATCTTGTCTTCATTTGATTACTTTTTAAATAGTGACCACTTTGGCAACAGCAATAGTCATCTGCTTGAGAACAAATATTATCCACATGTATGAGCATGTATCTCAAACACATATTGCAGCATATCTCTGATAACTCACTTCATTTGTGTTTCACAAACATCTTAAACTGCTTATGAGGTCCTTAGCTTCTGGGTGAAGTCAAACTACATGGACAGTTCATTTACTACATGCAGCTGTAAGGCACCAAATACTAGCATTTGTCCTAAGCATTAATTTTGAAAAGAAATTTTACAAATTGCAAAAACATTTCCCTTTTGTATAGGAGTGAATAAATGATTTAACTTAATTTCACTTTTACTTTGATTTCAAATCCTTCTTACATGCTTTCATTAAATAACTTAATTTTATCCAAATGAGAACAGTTCTTCTTACTCCATCTTTGTAACCCTCTTAAACATGTGTTCTTTTGTTAGGCCTACTCAGCCGTCTGGTCCTGAATATTTAACTGGAAAAGAATCTCCAGCATTTGTCATTAACTGTTAGTCTCTCTGCATCTGGTTTAGCTATGATCTTTGTATTTTTATGTATAGTCTTTTAAGCAGACATTTTAAAAAGAAAAAAAAATGTAGGACAAACTAGGAAAAGAGAATGAGGAAATTAAGCAAAAATCTTGTACTGTAGCAGAATTTTTATAGCGTCTGGTAAAAAAATTGGGTTTAAAATTAAATTGATAATTACAGTTTCTCTAAGCTAAAATATATTTTTAATGTTTCTATAACTTTTTGAGGGAACATTGATTTACAACACTGTATATAATTTAGGGACATAGGTTCACACCTCATAAGCTATATGTTTCCACACCTTGCTACCACAAATGTATACCCAGAATCCTCTGCCATAGACCACTGAGCCTCCTTCCCACTCATCCCCTCTCTAGCCTCTATTCTGCAGCCATATTTCTGTAGTTTGTTTTTATTAGTTTTGTCTGTTCCTTTTGTTTATTTCTCTGTATTTCATATATGAATCAAATCATCCAGTATTTGTCTTTCTTCTTCTTAGTTCCTTAGCATAATCCCCTCCAGTTCTATGCATGTTGTTCTGGCAAATTTTCATCTATTTTTAAACTGAGTAATATTCATTGTACATGTATGCCCACAACTTCTTTACCCACTCATCTATCCTTGGGCACTGAGGTTATTTCTATAACCAATGCAAATAGTGCTGTAGCGAACATAGGAGTGCAAATATCCCTTTGAATTAGTCTTTTTGTAATTCTTCTAGTGCATACCTAAGTAACTTCAGATAGATACCTAGGAATGTTGCATCAACCATCAGATCTGTTTTTAATATTTTGAGCAAACTCCATACTGTTTTCTATAAGGGCTAGCTAGCTCTGTCTGCATCCCACTAACATCCTCCCCAACACTTGTTCTGGTCTTATCAATATGGGTCATTCTCACAATGTAAGGTGGTAACCCACTGTGGTTTTGATTTACATATGATGAAAAGTGATGATGAACATTTTTTCATGTTCCTGCTGGTCATCTATATGTTTTCTTTGGAGAAGTGTCTATTTTATTGGATAATTTTTGTTGCTGAATTTTGTAGATCTTTGATATTAGTCCCCTTTGATATTAGAAAATACAAATATTTTCTTCCACTCAGTGGGGCATCTTTTTATTTTAATGATAGTTTATTTCACTGTGCAAAACTTTTCAGTTGGGTGTCATCCCATTTGTTTATTTTTGCTTATGTTTACCTTGCCGTTGGAGTCAATTCCCCAAATACATCCCTGAAGTCAATGTAGTAGAGTGTTCTGCTTATGTTTTCTTCTGTGTATTTTTTACGATTTCAGATCTTACATCCACATCTCTATTCCATTTTGAGTTAACTTTTGTATGTGGTATGAGACAGTGATCTAATTTCATTTTTCTGCATGTGACTGTCCAGTTTTCCTAGTACCATTTGTTGAAGAAAGTTTCCTTTCTCTAATCTATACTTTTGGCTCCTTTGTCATAGATTAATTGTCCATATAAGTATGGGTTTATTTCTGTAGTCTCTAAAAAATGTATGTTAGAAGTTAGTGTGATAGATAATATTTTGTTATTTTATAAAGAATATGGTAAGTTGGGCTAGTTATCTACTTTGGGTTATCTTCCCTCCACATTCAATCTGATGTTAAGCAGACCACTTAGTAGTTTGTTTTGGAATCTTTATGGAGCAGATAAATTTAAAGATTTGGGAATTTGATCCGTAGTAAAGTAAATAAGTATAACTCCATGTCTTACCTTCCTATGAAAGATGAAATAATTGAATTTCACAACTCTGAAATATTAAGACAAGAGTCAGTTTTCCTACTATGTAAAAAAATGAAAGGATGTTATTCACCACATTATTCACCACTTCCTGAAAGCACAACAGGGAATTAATTGAGTAATTATAACTAACTTAATCATAATGGAAAGGGAAGTGCTATAGCTTATATTTATTAAAAATCTGAAAGGTTACAATTTGCTATAGAATTGAGTCAAAATTGAGAACTATCTATTAACCTAAAATATTCCATGTAATGGTAAAATTACAAGTACTTATGACAATTGAAACTAACAGTAGCATCATTCCATAAATTAGCTTTTGCATTTTAAAAATTGCCACAGTATTATCCTTTGTCACAATAGTTGATAAATAATTTTAATGGATATGGCAATCCTTATTTCATATGATCATTATGAAGTTTACATGATTAAATTCATATAAAGCATATGTCAAACAACAGTTCACGAGTGGAAAATCTTCAATAAATTATAAACTAATAATTAATTGCTACCTATTTCAAATTACCAAATAAGTGAATATCCAAATCGTGATGCAATCTTCCCATTGATGATGGCCTTGATCTTCCACTAGATAATCCATCCATTATTGGATAGCTCTAATGCTGAGAAAGGAAACTTGTATATTACATTCCAGCCTTCAACTTTTGCTGTAAATTTTGTTCATTGGACAACACAGACCAGCTTCCCTGTTTTCCACATGACAACTCTTCAAACATTTCTGTACAGCTACATCCTCTTCCTTCAGACCTATCCCTTGACAGTCATCTTTAGAAAACTGAACCTGGAAATGACCACTGTAGTCCACCCAGTATAATCAGGGCAGAGCTTAGATTTAATACTTTATTAGTACTACCTAGAGATTTAATACTTTATTATTATTCCACCCTTATTCTAGACACTATGTTGGAGGTCAAGTTTAAATATTATTACTGACATTTTGTGTTGCAAATGACAGAAACTTAATTAGCTTGAGTTAAAAGGGAATTTACTAGATTCTGGCAGGTTATTACAGTAGAATGGCACTAAGAGATAAAGATGCACCTCAGCCACAGAAGCAACTGACCCAAGGAAACTAAAAATAGAAAGAAGTCTCTCCTGTTCCTGTCTATACAGATCAGATCCCTGTGTTGCCCCCATAGTGGAGATATGGCTACCACCCAACCCAAGGTTTTACCTCTTAGACCCCAGACTTCCTAAAAGGGACTGTCTTACCATTCTCCGATCTGATTTTGGAATCCTCCGAAATAGATTCTCTTTCTTGTTCAAGTGTCCACTTCTGGTCTTATCACCTACGCCACGTTGTACCTTAAGTGCTTATGTGGCTACCATTCTGTATAGGTAGAGAGTTAATTTCTGGAAAAGATGTGCTAGAAGGACAGCCCTGCCAGTGTTCACTGGAGAACACGTTGTTTTAGTTTTCTTTTCTTTTTTTTTTTTGAATTGCAATTAGTTTAACCCACTTTAACATTTATATTTAAACCTCAGTTTAGTCTCATGTCCTGTTCTATTCTTGTGATTGTGACATCGTTTTTACTAACTGAACTTCAGAACACCTTTGCAGCCTATATCCATTGCTTTTGTATTCTACTTATCCAGAGTCTGACTTTCACATCTTCGTGAGTGAATGATAAAGTTTAGAGAGTTACAGATAGAACCTTGTTGCAGCCCATTAGAAATTTCTTTGGGGGTGAACATGGATCCATTTATCAATACCTTTTGGGTACAATCATTCAAACAACCACGATGTCTTAGAAGTGAATCTTTGTAGGAGCTCATGGATGTAATGTCAGAGACACTGAGGTTAGAACACTCAACATCTCCTCATCCCACGGGCGAAAACTATTTGAGGAGCAATGTTCCTGCTGTACCAAAAGAATAAAAGCATTTCTTTTTTTTCTTTTTTTAATTAATATTTTATTTTATATAATTCTTATATCATTTTTCATTTTTGCACAATGTCTGCATTTTCATATTGGTTATATTCCCCATACAATTGCACCCCCCCCTTGTTTTGACCCAGTCCTTCCTTTCCCTGCCCGCCCCCCATAGTGTGTCTCTGGTTTATAGTTGCTTGTTGATTTTGATTTTTACTTTGTATTAATTAGTCTTTTTCCTGGTCCCTTATTTAGGTTTTTAAATTCCTGCTTTGAGTGAGGCCATGTGGTATTTTTCTTTTTCTTTCTGTCTTATTTCGATGAGCATGATCCCTTCTAGCTCCATCCATGTTGCTGCAAACTGCATGTGCTTATCTTTTTTGATTGCTGAGTAATATTCCATTGTGTATATGTACCACATCTCCTTGATCCAGTCATCTATTTTTGGGCATTTGGGTTGTTGCCATAGCTTAGCTATTGTAAATAGTGCTGCTATAAACAAAGGCGTGCAGGTGCCCTTTGGAATGACTGTTTCTGTGTCATTTGGGTAAATACCTAGGAGTGGAATTGCTGGATCATATGGAAGCTCTATCTTTAACCTCTATCAAGCTCTATCAAGTAACCTCCATACAGCTCTCCATAGTGGTTGGACCAGTTTGCACTCCCACCAGCAATGCAGGAGAGTTCTTTTTTCTCCACAACCTTACCAACATTTGTTGTTTGTAGTTCTTTAATATGTGCCATTCTCACTGGTGTAAGATGGTATCTCATTGTAGTTTTGATTTGTATTTTCCTGATTACAAGTGATGTTGAACATTTTTTCATATGCCTGTTGGCCATTTGCATTTCCTCTTTGAAGAAGTTTTTTTTAGCTCTTCTGCCCATTTTGTCACTGGATTATTTTCTTTGTTTTTGTTGAGTCTCATCAGCTCTTTGTAGATTTTTGTGATCAGTCCTTTATCATTAGTGTCGTGTGCAAAAATTTTCTTCCAGTTGGTGGGATTTCTCTTTGTTTTGGTTATTGCATCTTTTGCTGTGCAGAAGCTCTTTAATTTGATGTCGTCAAGCTGTTCATCTTTTTTTTTTTAATTCTCTTTTTTTTTTTTATAGAGGCACTTTTTTTATTTACTTATTATTTATTTATTTATTTGTTTGTTTGTTTGTTTTATACATGCACTGGGTACAGTCGGAAGCACAGGAGGGTGAGAGAATTCACCAGAGCCAGAGCAGGGAGCAGAGCAAGCAGAAGGACCAAAGTACACTGCTGAGGGGAGCAGCTGGCGGCAGGAGAGGTCTGCGCGCCATGTGGGACCCTCCTCCTGTGGCCGGGGAGCAGCCGGGGATCGAACCGGCGCCGCAGAGGCCGCGGGCAGCTTCGCAACCCAGCGCTCAACCGCTGCACCACTGGGGAGGCCCCCAGCTGTTAATCTTTGCTTTCACTCTCACTGCTTTGGGTGATGTGTCTGTAAAGATGTCTTTGAGGTGCATGTCATGTAGTGTTTTGCCTGTATTTCCTTCTATGTATTTTCAGGTCTTATGTCTAGTTCTTTAATCCATTTTGAGTTGGTTTTTGAGCATGGTGTGAGGTAGTAGTCAAGCTTCATTCTTTTGCATGTAGCGACCCAGTTTTCCCAGCACCATTTATTGAACAAAATTTCTTTGCTCCAATGCATATTCTTTGCTCCTTTGTCAAAGATTAGCTGACCATAAATCTGTGGGCTTATTTCTGGATTTTCTATTCGGTTCCATTGGTCCATTTGTCTGTTCTTGGTCCAATACTATGCAGTTCTGATGATTATGGCTTGTTAGTATAGTTTGAAGTCTGAGAGTGTGATGCCTCCATTCCCTTCTTTTTTATTTCAAGCGAGCTTTGGCTATTTGGGGTTTCTGGTGATTCCATATGAATTTCATCAATAATTGTTCTATTTCTTTGAAGAATGTCATTGAAATTTTTATTGGAATAGCATTGAATCTGTAAATTGCTTTTGGTAGGATGGCCATTTTAATAAAGTTAATTCTTCCAATCCATGAGCAGGGGATGTCTTTTTTTATTTCAAGATGGGCTTTTCGCTTGGGCATGAAGTGGTGCCTCATTGTGGGTTTACCTTTAAATTTTTTTTTCTCCACTAAAGTGAAAGGCATTTTTTTTAAAGATTTATTTATTTATTTATACAAGCACTGGGTACAGTCAGAAGTGTGGGAGGGTGAGAGAATTCACCACAGCCAGAGCGGAGAACAGAACAGGCAGACTGACGAAATACACGGCTGAGGGGAGCAGCGGGCAGCAGGAGAGGTCTGTGCGCCACGTGGGACCTTCACCAGTGGCTGGGATTGAACTGGTGCTGCAGAGCCTGCAGGCAGCTTCGCAGTCCAGCGCTCAACTGCTGTGCCACGAGGGGAGGCCAATGAGAAAGGCATTTTTTAAAAATGAAATCCAAAGCAGAGGAAAAATAATTTTCCACCAATTTTCCCTTGGAAGCAAATTCACTTCCTGCTTATATTTCATCCCTTCACTGTTTTGTGTGCTCACTGAGGAGACTCATTGCCACCCCCTGTCTTCCCCCTCTTCTTTCTCATTGTCCCCCCACCCCCACCCACTGCTTTTCCAGGCCTGCTAAGTTCGGGTAGCCAACAAGGAATTATTGACAATGTGCCCAGTAATGCCAAATGAAAACAGTGCAGGCAGTCACAGATGGCCTACTTGAATAAGTGCCGCAGACCAGCTTTCGGCAAAATGTCGGGTCAGAAGTCCTTGAAAGGAAAAGACGGCCTAGGTACGGTGTAAAGGACTGAGGGGAAGGGGATGAGGCAGTGAGGAGACACTGACACTGGATGAGGTGCAAGTATCTTCTGCTGAGAGACTCAGCATGTCTTTATTCAGTTTTAGTAATCAGAAAAAAAATGCATTATCATGTGTAAAGCAGAGACAATCAGAGTATTCTATTCCCATGGACTACTGGCTCCTACAGGTTTCAGCTAGATGGTAGCCTTCAAGGTTAATAGATAACAAACCAAACCTAACACTAAAACTTATGATTTCAGCTAGACAATTACCTAAGACAGTGGATAGACGCCAGTACACCCCTATCAGCTAAAGCTTAAGCAAGAAAAGACTTTTCTTATTCGCATGGCCTTCAGCCGGGACCGGCTGCTACTCAGCTATCAGAACTTTTTCTAACTAGAAACTTCTTAACACAGTTAACTTCATTTAAAAACTTTCCTAAGAAACTTCTAAATAAAAAGGAACTTCTAAAAAAGCGAAAGAAGGACTTACTATAATAGTTGTGCTGATTTGCTTGTCAGGTATGTACAATAAATTGTCTCCCATTGTCAAGTGGGTCAAATTGTTTAATAACTAATTTCTAAACAATTTTCCACGCCATCCACCCACAGTCTGCTGACACGTACAATCCACTGCCCAATATACTCTCTAATAAATTTTTTCTCTCTCTATGACCAAGAACAAAAAGCGAAGGGATGCCAGATCTTCAGCCCCATGGTGTGAGGCCCTTTCTCTTTGCTGCTTGTCAGTATCCTATCTGGCTGGGGCAACAAGACCCCCTGCAGCAAATAAGCAAGAGCAGGACCCTTGTAAGAATCTTTCCAGGGAGGGAGAACAATGAATCAGTTTCTCAGCTACCTGGGGTTTCCTCATGCAGGCTTGTCTCTCACCAGCAACCTTATGACCCCTTCATTATTGAGGAATCCCAACTCCAATCCTTCAGAGGAATGACATTTTAGGAGCCTTCAAAGGAGAAGCAGATGTTCCTCTAGTGAAGAAGGCAGAGAAAGATGGTCCAGGCAAAGGGACCAGCATATACTAAGGGACGAGAAGGCCTGGAAAAGAATGAACATTTAGGAAGCATCTAGAGGTCAGCTAAATTAGAGGCTTCCCAGGTAGGGCATGGCAGGGCGTGATGGGAACACACTGGCCATGGAGGGCCAGGTCAAGTCCAGATGTGAAAAGTGAAGGAATCCCTTTGTTACAGGAGGACGAGGGGTACCCCAGGACCTCCAAACCTAAATAGGTTCTGCCACCCAGCACATCAAGACAAAACATGCCCCAGTGCATGAAAGTTTCAATGGAAAACAACTTTAATACAATTAGTGTGCAATAAAGAGAAGAAAAACAGGAAGAATACAGTTTCCAAATCAAGCACCAAAAACTACCACCCATGCGCTTGTGGGTAAATGCCCAGCCAAACAGAGTTAGCTCAAAACAGGACCCGAGTCTAAGGCATTTCCTGGTGGGGGCCCATAGGAAAGGGGCAAAAGGGGCCAGGAAAGTCTAGAAGGAAAAGAGCAAAATCAGGGCCTCCCCGTGGTGCAGCGGGTTGAGCGCAGGGCTGTGAAACTGTCTGCAGCCTCTGCAGTGTGGGTTCGATTCTGGCAGGCCAGGGAGATACCCACATGGCGCGGCAGACTTCTCCTTCATCGCCCGCTGCTCCCCTCAGCAGTGTCTTTGGTTCTTCTGCCTTTTCTGCTCCCCACTCTGTCTCTGGTGAATTCTCTCACCCTCCCCTGCACCTGGCCTGTACCCCAGACCTTGCATAAAAATAAAATAAAAAACGAACTAACTAAATAAATAAATAAAAAAGAAACAAGCAAAATCAAAATCAAAACCCAAATCAGTATAAAGGCTGCCAGTGTCAGCCTCCCCACAGGTCTCTTCCCCACATCTCTGTCTCTTTCAATTGTTTCCTTCCATATCCCCCAAGTTCCTGGTACAACCCAAGGCCAAGGAGCAAGTACAGCTTCTTCACATGTCTCTCTGCTCCACTGTCTCCTCCAGGTGCTGGTCTTGGTATCCCCTTCCTTCCTTCTCCTGCCTTCTCTTGCTCCCCATCCCTGCTCAGCTCCGCACTTCCATGACGGGGCAAGTGAGACACAGGGCAAGCTAGAAATTAGGCAGTTTTAGGGACAGTGCAGGAGGGGACCTCTGAAGAATTTAGGGATTTTCTCCTCAATAAACTTTTTCTTTCTCAAAACAAACCTGCCTCTTCTTGCTTGCTTGCCTGAGAGTCTGCGAAGTTCCTGCTGCGGCTTCGGAGACACCATCCCGTGGGGGTCTAGTGGCTGGGACTCAGCGCTGCACCTGCAGCCTGGGATCTGTTCCAGGCTGGAAGACTAGGCCTGACAATTCCGGTATCACAAGGAACCTGGAAACTCCCCTTTCCTGGGGATTGCCTTGTTACACCTTCAGCTCTAAAATCATTCCTGTGTATTGGCAGCAAGGTAGTTTCTCCCTGTTTGGATAATATTAAGTATTCACCTGCAGGAGGGTGGGGGAAGGACTTTCAACAATGCTTAAGAGAAACCCACACCTTGACCATTCACTCTGCTATCTGATGAGCACTAAATTAATTTCCATATGAACGCATGATGTGGAGGTAAGACACAGAAACGCGAATTACAAGAGACACAGCCGGCTCTTATTAAATTTCCCAGAAACACAATGTGTGCATTAATTAGTCTAAAGCACCTGGAACCTAATGCAAGAGAGATTTACAGAGAGCAGCTGTACAGAGATGGATTAACCCCAGAAATAGGTTTGGCTCTGAGGCTGATGTTTTCTTTTCCTCTCTGAATGGAACAAGATAAGACACATTACTTACAAAATGTAACCATTTCTGGCAGTTTTACCTCTGATTCCTGCCTCCTAACCCCCACCCCAAGTGCTGCCAGGCACAGAGACTGGTTCTGAACACAAACCCCTGGGGCCTCTTCAGCTCAAGCCCCAGAGACACTTGTGGGTGAATTGTGCAAATCGGGGGGGGAGGGAGGGGGGGAATATGCCAGTTCCTGATCCTCTCAGGCTTGGCCCTGTTTTCTGTCAATCCAGCTTTGCATGAGGAATTGAAGAATTTCCCATATGGCCAAAGGCACCAAGGCACCATCACCACTGGGCTTAATCCTAATGCATTTTTAACTTTCCCTTTTTTAACCAGGCGCCAAGGAGAAAAGACCAACTTGAAAAAATTCCCTGAACAGGCACCAAGGAAGCAAGAGGCATGAATGCCACTTTCTTTGAAAGGCTGAGGCACTGGGAGTAGAAGAGTTGTCATAAAATGCAGGCTAGAGCTCCAGACCCCCAGGGCTGTGACTGCGGCCAAGGCCAGTGTGGCACCCTCAGGACAGTTGTGACCTGCCTCTTTATGCTCCTGTGGAGAGTTCAGCAGGTGTGATGGGATTTTTTTGGAGTTAGTGGGTTTGGAGTGCGGGGTCCTTGGGCTCACTCTGGGAAAGGTTTCACCAGAGCTCCCGATTCAGCAATACGCGGTGAGTTTCCCAGGCAAGTTCCTCCACGAGAACAGAGACATTGGTTATATTTAAAAAGCAGGTTTGTTAGGGAAAGGGACAGAAGAATAAAGGACACTTGCATAGACACAAGCAGGCAGGAAGAGCTGCCCTGAAAGGGACAGGTTGGCTAAGAGAGGCCTGCATGTTTGCAGGCAGGTGGCCTTGAGGAGAGCGGCCTCCGCTGAAGGAGGTCAATGAGGGGAAGTACAGGTCACGGGCAGGTAGGGAGCTGCTGCCCTGCAGAGGGAGAGGGTTGGTAAAAAGAAGCACCTGCATAGGCACAGATGGGCAGAGAGATGGCTCCCAGAGCCTGTGCAGAGACTGCACTGATAAAGTCTTCTCTTGTTTGGGAGGGGCTCACACCTTGTGAGCCTTAGGTTAGTTGCTTATTTTTTTTTTTAAGATCTATTTATTTATGCATACAAGAGCTGGGGTACAGGCCAGAGGTGTGGGGGGTGAGAGGTTTCACCAGAAACAGAGTGGGGAGCAGAACAGTCAGACTGACAGAAATACACTGCTGAGGGAAGCAGCGGGCGAGTCAGGAGAGGTCTACTGCGCCATGTGGGTTGCTCCCTGGCTGGGGATGGAACTCGTCCTGCAGTGGCTTCAGATAGCTTCATAGGTTGCATCTTAACCCCTTGTGCCACCAGGAAGGCCCATTTGCTCATTTTGGATAACTATGTAGAATCTGAAAAGGACAGGAGATTCCACAATGGACTTGATCTCCATATCTTTACCCTTGAACCTTTGCTCTGGACACTGCCTACAGCAGCTTGATACCTGCTTGGATCTTATGCTTTGTAAATTGGGCTTTGGCACCTAAGGATCTTGGTTTCCATAGCTGTGTCAACAGCTATGCTAATCTCTTCTACCCCCAATTCCTGTGTGAGCCAGGTCGCTGGTCTTGTGGGGCCGCCTTTGCAGTTTTGCTATTCCTGTCCTCCATCAGGTGTATACCATGTGAACAGTCTTGTTCTGGAAAGAACAGACTTATTTTGCTGTAATCTTGCTGAGTGATCATGGGCAAGTCACTGAACCCCACATTTTCCTCCACTGTTCAACAGAGAGGTAGACTGGCATGATCTCCAATATCCGCATGATGTTACGATCCTATTATTTTACTAACAGCAACCTTATGCTTTCACATTGTGGTGGACATGGTGATGGGCTTCCCAGATGGTCCTTCTGTAACAGGGAGCTTCCCAGGAAAAGGGGAAGTGCCAGATTCCCTGCCCCACCCAAGGGAGGTTATAGCTGATCAGGGAAGAGAAGAAGCTGAAGAGGAGACTGGAGAAGGAAGGAAGCAGGATGGAGAGCCAGAAGGAGACCTAGAGGAGGCACAGGGAGTGAAGAGACATGTGAAGAAGCTGTGCTTGATGTTTGGTCCTAGACGGACTGAAACAGATGTGGGTGAGAGACCAATGGCAGCATTGATCTTGATTTTGATTTTGCACTTTTCCTCCAGACTTGTCTGGCTGTTTCTGACCCTTTTCTATGGGTCCCCACCAGAAGGTGCTTTAGACTTGTGGCAGAATTTTGGGCCTCAGTGGCCCTGCTTTGGTTCAACCCAGTTTGGCTGGGCATTCACCCATGAGGGCATGGGTAACTTTAGGTGCTTGATTTGGAAACTATATTCTTTGACTTTTCTGTACTGCACACTAATTGTATTAATGTTACTTTCCATTAAAGGTCTTGTATGTTTTGTCTTGGTGTGGCAGACGGCAGAACGTATTTAGAATGGGCAGGTTTGGCGGTTCTGGGGTGTCCCTCTCTTGCCCTGTAACACTTAAGTGAAGACCTTATTGTCCAGAGTTGGAAAGTGTCACCAGGAAAAATTGCCTCAAATTGCATAAAACTATATACCAGAGTCAATGATGCTCCTCAGTTCCTCCTGAATAAGCAGCCTTCCTGCTAAGCCCCTTCATGGAGTCAGCTTCTGAGAAAGCCCAGCCTGTCAAGGTCACTCCATAGAGTTGTACAGTTTGAGCCTCTGACTGCACGTCACCCCAGCCTTCCTCCCTCATTGTAGAGGAAATGATGTCTCAGATAATGACTTGCCAAGTTCATTCTATAAGCAGGGCTGGGACTAAGTCTTTAGTTTCCCACATCTCAACCAAGTCCTCCTATCATTACTCACTGATTTCCTCAACTTAAACCACTTTTCTTTGCATATGGAGAGAGAGAGATGTGTAGACAGAGAGATAAATAGAGTCATCCATCCATCTCCTCTGCGAGGAAGAATAATAAGCAAATGCATGCATTCATGAGCTCATTGCCTCTACTTTATATAAATAAACCATTGGCTTTTGTTTGAGGGAATTTTTTTATGTCCTCGAGAAGCCATATCACATAAAGACAATAAGCTGTGGCTCAGGAACCAGGAAAGGCTTCTTATTTTCTGATTCTCATTCTTGTGCTGCGAATATGCTGCCATTTGAGAGTAGGATTTTTTTCAGAATCCAAGACTGATGGCTGGGGGATAAGAGTGGGGAAGGGGTAATCATGTTATGAAATGAAGGTTCCATAAAAATTGATGTCATTGGGGAAAGCAGTGTGAAGGAGAAATAGGAATTTCTGTATACACACACATATTTGTATATATTTATATACATATATTTTTATATACACATTTATATTTTATATATGTATTTTAGCAATATCTTGTGATCAAAATTATTTCATAAACATTTGATAATAATAATAACTCTCAATGGTTTCAGTTATTCTCACAAAGAGTGGATGACTTGAGGGGTGGGGGAGGGATGGGCAAGATACAGAGCATACTCACAGCACCTCGTTGCCAAGCTAGTGTATTTTGAGTGCCACTCAGTGAGGTAGAGGTGATGAAACTTGTTGCACCAGGCATGTGTTTTTGAAAAACATGCTCTCTATGAAAAAGCTAAGGGACGGACATTCTTTAACCAAAGCACTGAACACTGTCTGCTACAGCACTTGTTTTCTTGTTTGGGTTATATCACCCCAGGTGATTTAAGTCAGACCAGCTCCTTCATTTCATAGGTGAACAAAAACAGAAACCCTGAGAAGAAAACAGCTTTTGCAGGTCGGCCAAAGAGTGACTGATTTAACAAAAGCAAACAATTCCAAATTGGAAATACATACCTGGTCCGTGGTCTGGAGAGCACCCTCTTCTGTTTTAAGAGCCCAGGGTGCATGGGTGGGGAGGAGAGCAAAAGCCAGCTGCCGCTAGGCTCCCCGCCATGTGCACTGGCATCGGGACTTCCCCATGCAGGCTGCAGGCTCCAGCCAAGAGTGGCCTGCAGCATGGTCAGCAGGTTGTCCAAGGACGGTCATGGAAGTCACGTCCTAAGAAAGGAGCCAGAAAGCAAGAATTAAGCATTTCCAGTTTTATAACTAAATAGCATTCCAAGGTACTATCAACTATAAATCAAATGTGATGTTAAAAAGGAAAAGAAACGAATCACCTAAATGGAAATAACTGTCTCCGATCAAAATATCTTGCAATTAAATATCCATTTCTTCTCTAAGTTCTAATTTTCTCTTAGGAGAAGTCAATGTTTTTGCAGTGACAGTCCAAAGTCATGAGGAGAACAGTGTGAGGTTTTATCCCTGGCACTGAACATTTTAAAGGTATATGTTTTTTTTTTTATAATAAATTTTATTTTTATATTCCCCATACAATTGCAACCCCCTTATTTTGACCCCAATCCCTCCCCTCCCGCCCCCTTGCCCCCATAGAGTGTCTCTGGTTCATAGTTTTTTGTTGATTTTGATTTTCACTTTCTTATAGTTATTCTTTTTCCTGGTCCCTTATTTAAGTTTTCTAGATTCCTGCTATGAGTGAGACCATCCGGTATTTTTCTTTTTCTTTCTGGCTTATTTCGCTGAGCATGATCCCTTCCAGCGCCATCCATGTTGCTGCAAATTGCATGTGTTTATCTTTTTTGAATGCTGAGTAATAGTCGATGGTATATATGTACCACATCTTCTTTTTTTTTTTTTTATAAATTTTATTGTTATATTCCCCATACAACTGCAGCCCCCCCATTCTGACCCCAATCCCTCCCCTCCCGCCCCCGCCCCCCTAAAAGTGTCTCTGGTTCATAGTTTTTTGTTGATTTTGATTTTCACTTTCTTATAGTTATTCATTTTCCTGGTCCCTTATTTAAGTTTTCTAGATTCCTGCTATGAGTGAGACCTTCCGGTATTTTTCTTTTTCTTTTTGGCTTATTTCGCTGAGCATGATCCCTTCCAGCGCCATCCATGTTGCTGCAAACTGCATGTGTTTATCTTTTTTGAATGCTGAGTAATATTCCATGGTATATATGTACCACATCTTCTTGATCCAGTCATCTATTTTTGGGCATTTGGGTTGTTTCCAAAGCTTAGCTATTGTAAACAGTGCTGCTATAAACATAGGGGTGCAGGTGTTCTTTGGAATTGATGTTTCTGTGTCCTTTGGGTAAATACCTAGGAGTGGAATTGCTGGATCATATGGAAGCTCTATGTTTAGTAGGTCCAGAAATCTCCACACAGCTCTCCACAGTGGTTGGACCAGTTTGCACTCCCACCAACAGTGCAGAAGAGTTCCTTTTTCTCCACACCCTTGCCAGCATTTGTTGTTGCTAGTTTTTTTAGTATGTGCCATTCTCACTGGTGTAAGATGGTATCTCATGGTAGTTTTGATTTGCATTTCCCTGATGGCAAGTGATGTTGAACATTTTTTCATATGCCTGTTGGCCATTTGCATTTCCTCTTCAGAGAAGTTTCTTTTTAGCTCTTCTGCCCATTTTTTGACTGGATTATTTTCTTTGTTGTTGTTGAGTCTCATCAGCTCTTTGCAGATTTTTGTGATCAGTCCTTTATCATTAGTGTTATCAGTTCAGTAAAGTGGCAGGATACAAAATCAACATGCAAAAGTCAGTAGCCTTCCTATACACAAACAATAAATCTGAAGAAGAAGAAATCAAAAAAAACATCCCTTTTGTTATTGAAACAAAAAAAATCAAATATTTGGGAATAAATCTAACAAAAGAGGTAAAGGACCTATACAAAGAAAACTATAAAACACTGTTAAAAGAAATAGAAGAAGACACAAAGAAATGGAGAGACATCCCCTGCTCGTGGATTGGAAGAATAAACATTATTAAAATGGCAATCCTTCCAAAAGCAATATACAGATTCAATGCTATTCCAATCAAAATTTCAATGTCATTCTTCAAAGAAATAGAACAATTATTGATGAAATTCATATGGAATCACAAAAAACCCCGAATAGCCAAAGCTCTCCTGAAAAAAAAAGAAGGGAATGGAGGCATTACACTCCCAGACTTCAAACTATACTACAAAGCCATAATCATCAAAACTGCATGGTATTGGAACAAGAACAGACATACAGACCAATGGAATCGAATAGAAAATCCAGAAATAAACCCACAGATTTATGGTCAACTAATCTTTGACAAAGGAGCAAAGACTATGCATTGGAGCAAAGAAAGTTTGTTCAATAAATGGTGCTGGGAAAACTGGGTCACTACATGCAAAGAATGAAGCTTGACCACTACCTCACACCATACACAAAAATCAACTCAAAATGGATTAAAGAACTAGACATAAGACCTGAAACCATAAAATATATAGAAGGAAATATAGGCGAAACACTACGTGATCTGCACATCAAAGACATCTTTACAGACACATCACCCAAAGCAGTGATAGTGAAGGCAAAGATAAACAGCTGGGACTACATCAAATTAAAGAGCTTCTGCACAGCAAAAGAGACAATAACAAAAACAAAGAGAAACCCCACCAACTGGGAGAACATTTTTGCACTAAAGGTACATGTTTTTAATAACGTTTTAAACTGAAATATATCTTATTTATAATCAAGTGCATGAAAATTGGTTTTTACGTTTTATAAACCTGATAACCACTGCCCCGCTGACCAAGACCAAGAGGACATTTCCTGCTCCCTAGAAGCTTCCTGGAGTGCTTGGATATCTAAATAACATTAAAATATTACGAAAATGGAAACCTCCACCATCCGGGTGGCTAGCTCATCCCAAACCTGGCATTATCCTGAAGACAGGCCTCCTAAGACATTCAGGCACCCGAGCTCAGAACGCCCCACCCACTGCCTTCTCAAAACAGCACCATGCCTTGAGAACAACTTATTGACAAGGTAAAGGAAGGCTAAGGCCTAGGGTAAGGCAAAACTTTATTCTTTGCTCCCTCTAAGGAGCCATGTGGAATGGGGGATTGCCGCAGACCAGCTTTCAGCAAAATGTCAGGTCTGAAGTCCTTGAAAGGAAAAGACGGTCTAGGTGCAGTGAAAAGGACTGAGGGGAAGGGGATGAGGCAGTGAGGAGACACTGACACTGGATGAGGTGCAAGTATCTTCTGCCGAGAGACTCAGCAGGTTCTTTATACTTTTTTAGCAAGCCGTGAGATGACAATATCATGTGCATAGAAACAAAGCAGAAACAATCAGTGCATCCTTTTTTCCATAGACTTTTGGCCACTATGTGCTCTCAGTAAGAAGGCAACCTTCAAGGTTAATAAAAAACTAAGCCTTACACTAAAACTCATTGTTTCAGTTAAACAATAACCTAAGACAGTGGATAGCCGCCAGGACACCCCTATCAGCTAAAGCCTAAGCAAGAAAAGACTTTTCTTATTCGCATGGCCTTCAGCCAGGGGACCGGCTGCTACTCAACTATCAGAACTTTTTCTACCTAAAACTCCTTAACTCAAATAGCTTCATTAAAAAACTTTCCCAAGAAGCTTCAAGAGAAGGCAAAAGAAGGACCTATTATAATTGTTGTGCTGGATTGCTTGTCAGGCATGTAAAATAAATTGTCTCCCATTGTCAAGTGGGCCAAATTGTTTAATAACTAATTTCTAAACAGATAATTTCCCGTGCTGTTCACTTACAATATGCTGATACGTGTAATTTATTGCCTAATATACTTTCTGATAAATTTTTCTCTTTTTTGTGACCAAGAACAAGCAAAGGGTGGTTAAATCTTCAGCCCCACAGTGTGAGGCCCTTTTTCTTAGCTGCTTGCTAGTACCTTATCTGACTGGGCCAAAAAGGCCCCCTGCAGCCGGGGATGGTGAGAACCTGAGGTTTAAGGAAAACCCGGCGTTTGGGGATGACCTGATAGTTTGTCTTATAAGTTATGGTTTTCAATAAAGAATATTGAACTTAAAAGAGTGTTCATCAGTTTGTTTAATCGCCACTGGGTGGTAAAAACATACATCTTGAAGTTGAAAAACGATGCTTCTGGTGTGTTTAAGTCCCTAAACTGATGTTTGCAGGAAGTTTGCCTTTTCTTTCTTCTGGATTGTAGAATCAAGTGCCAGGTATCAACTTCCATTCCATTTTTTTTTTCCCCAGTGGGAAATTTTCTTCAATTCTCAAGTCAGGATTTACTAATATTTGAAGCTACTGTCACCTGATGATTTTGGAACGGATTTCCCCAACCTTCTTCAGTCCAGTACACATTTCAAAATCCTTCATACTTAGAATCTTCGCCCTGAAGATTTCTTCTGTGAGGGGTGTGAAATAGAAAGTTGTGGGCCTCCCTGGTGGTGCAGTGGGTGGAACACTGCACTGTGAAGCTGTCCGCAGCCTCTGCAGTGTGGGTTCGATTCCCGGCCGCCCAGGGAGAAACCCACATGGCACGGCAGACCTCTCCTGCCTCTCCCGCTGCTGCCCTCAGCAGTGTCTTCTGTCTGTCTGCCTGTTCTTCTCCCTGCTCTATCTCTGGTGAATTCTTTCACCCTCCCATGCCTCTGACTACACTCCAGTTCTTATAAAAATAAAAAAAATCTTTAAAAAGAAATAGAAAGTTGCCTATATTTTCCAAAATTCAAATCCTGGTTCATAAAAGGGCTTCAATCACTTTCCCCAGCTCTCAAAAACACTGTCTCAATTCCTTCCCAGTGCACGTTCTAGTTAGGAACTGAACCAAACTATATTAAGGACAATTATAAATAAAAGACTTGAAACTGTGGATCAGAGGGAGGGATAGTGGAGGAAAGATAATTGTAAATAGATGCCATCATTCCTCATAGGGCCCAAATCAGCCTTTGGAACAAATAAGCCAATTTAATTCCTCTTGTTATCTCTCATAAGTAAGAATTTTGAGGAAATACCAAATGCCTAAGAGTTTAGGACATTTTTTTTTCTTTTTCTCCAAGTGGGAGTTGGAGTTATGTGATTTCAGCAAGGTTGGAGGATGGTGTGTGAGGAGAGCAAGAGGTTCCAGTGGAGCTCAGACTGAAGTCCAGCCCTTGCTATGCAACTAGTGGGCTCTGCTCATGCCTTGACACTTGTTTTGACAAGGTAAAACTTCTATTTACTTCTATAGAGATGGGTTTGCTTTCTGGCTTCAGGAAAAAAAGATTGTTATGTGTAGATGTCTAAAGCGAGAAATACCACCTTGGCCCAAAGATCTATTTATTGTCTCATTATTTGTACTCCCATTTTTACTACGTTTCTCTAATTATATAATGTAAATATCACACATTCAATGTGAACAACTCAAACCATTTATAAAATATGAAACTTTTGAAATATAAAAATATAATAAAAATTATCTTGTCATCTTACCATAATAATAAGCATTAATATTTTCGTGACATTTTTGCATGCATCTCTTTACATATCTATGTGTTTTTACATAAACAGCATTTAGCATAAATGATAATTTTCCTGGGATATCTTTCCACACCCATGTCAGCAGATTTATCCCCATCTCCATTTTCCCCAAGTAACAAACGTATCTTAGCCAGAAAAAAACTTGTGGTTTTGCATGCAAATAGTTAATTTGGGTTCATTACCATGGGAACAGGAAACATAAAGCAGGGAGTGGAAGAAAAGTTGATACCAGGGTGCTTTACTGACCTGGGTACTGCCATGGGCAACTGGGGTTCAGTCTCCCTGGGGCCCTCGAAGGAGCTAATTCTGTGGAATACAGAAAATTATCCACCGATGGAAGGAAAGATGGAGGGACCTATTAACTCGCTGATTTCTATCTCCCATAGATCGAGGGTCGCCACCTGGGCTATTAATTCCCTCTCCTAGGTTGTACATGAGTGAGCAGGTGCCAGACCAGTGCAGCAGTCATCTCACAGAATGGCTTCAGAAAGGACCTGAGGCAGCAAGTGACACATAAGGTGCAACTGGACTAAGGTGGTGGAAGGTTATACCTGCATGAAACTGCTCACTATGAAACAATAAACTATAGCAGTAAAAAGGTGAACTGAAGGGATAGAAGACATGAGGCCTGAGAAATGTCCCATACAGTCTACTCCTTACACCACTCAGATCTATTCACGCACTCTGTGGAGTCCAGTCAGTCACAGTCTTTGATGTGGTGGCCAGTGACAAGCTCTACAAAAGACTCTGTTAATGGACCAAGCCTCCACAGATGCATGTGGTCACAACACCATTATTAATGTGCTTTGTCTCTTTCCCACACAGTCATTCCAGATTCCACTCTCCCTGGAGCAAACCTATATTCTTCATCCCTGCAGAGTGGGAGACTGAGTCCCTCACCCCCATCAGGACATGGTTGCTGCATGGCCCGTTTGTATTTCTATTTGTCAAGAAGCCCCAGTTCTCCAGAGTTTCTACATGAGCTCCTTTCTTACTCCATTGTGCAGCAGCAACCCTAGCTCCTCATAGTAATCAGGGTCAATTATTCTGAAAACGATCACAATAGAGTTCATTATGGCTCACTGGCTCAAGGAATATAAATGCTTAGGCAGTAGATATAACATCAAATCCAGCAGAACCTTGCTGGTACAAATATGCCTCCCAACCTCCCACCTCACGTCCCTGGAGAGCCTCTAATCTAATAGGGTGAAGGTGTGGGGTGAAAAGTATAAATTCCTCCAGTGCATCATTAGGAGTAATGGTGAGAGTGGCTGATCCTTCTTCACCTCTTAGTTGCAGGATCCATGCTTTCTCAATATTGGAACACAGATTATATATTGGCCATTACTTCAATGTGTATAGCACATGTTGAAAGCTGTCTTCCACCATCTCAGAGTGTTTTGCCCAAGATAAAATGTTAAAAGTTTTTAATGTCTCTCATACTTCAATTATGCTGTCAACTTCCAGGTGACATGCTGTGTGGTAGAATCAGTGATTCCTGCAGACACGCTGCCAATGTCATACTTACTTCACCATAAAATGTGCCCCTTATCAGAGGCAATGTTATATAGGCTCTATGCTGGTGAATCAGGCAATCTGTTGGCTCTTGAAAGGAGATGCTGGCAGTCAGGGAAGGGAATCTTACATCCAGAATGGATGTCAATTCTTGAGAACAAATCACTCTCCATAACAGAGTAAACTGAGTGAAGAAATCCACCTGTTACCATGTAGCTGTCTGGTCTACTTAAGTGATGTTATCACAGCAAGATCTTGACTGTGATTTCTTTGACTGGAAATCTGGGCATTCGTGAGTGACAGTGACTGATGAATCACCCATGATGAGAAGAAACTCATGCTACTGGACTCAGGTATGATCAAACCGCCCTTGATCTCGATTTCTATGACTTTCAGGGACTGTTGAATAAGCCCTGGGGTGACCAACGAGAGAGGCTGAGTGTTATCCACACAAAGGGGACATGATCTGTGGTAGGTGCTCTCTGAGGTGAGAACTAACATGAGACACAAAGGTCTTAAACCCTGTGTCCACTCCCATGGACAAAAATGCCTCATTTCCTAAATTCCTTTGACGTTCATCTTCTCATCTTGCTCCTTCTCAGCACTGAATCATTCAGAAAGTCACAAACCACTGCCAGGAGTCTATTTTATAGCCGTAACGGAGGGACGTCAACATTGGGAGGTCAACATTGCCACCATTCAAATTAAGTCATCAGGGCACTGCCTGCAGCTCTTGCCACTCCTCACTGTCTCATTGGGTGCTCCTGGGTGAGGCTATTTAATGAAATTGTAGCCCTGGATATCCCATTACATCTCTAATCTTAATATCTTCCTCCTAAAACATATGTTCTTATAAATGGATGTCCTAACATGGACTGATATAGACATTAATAATGATTCCTTGATTATACTTATGTAATGACATATGGCTGATTTGATAGATATTGCTCATTTACAAAACCCTACTGTTTAACTAAAATTCAATATCCCCAATTTTTTTTTTCTTTCGGCATAGGGATAAGAGGATTCAGCAGAGACAGACTGGGAAGCAGAACAGGTAGATTTACTGAAATACACTGCTAAGGGGAGCATCTGGTGAGATAGGAGAAGTCTGCTGAGCCCTAGCAGGGTCAGCTCCCTGAGCTGGCCTAGATTCAGGCCTCAGTGGTGCAGCACTGAGACTTCACCCCTAGGACACCAGGGAGGCCCAACAAACCAAATTTGCATTACACCTACCATGTGTACTACCTCTATTGTGTACTTTGGAAGATCCCAGGTCACCACTTATTTGGTTCCTGCTCTGTAAAACGCCCGGGTAGAATTCAGAACAGAGGCAGCAGACATGTGAAGGAATCAGGGCCTGAGGGGCCTGGGCAGTGAGTGGTTTGGCTAAAGGGTTTACACTAGTTGTAGATCTTCTGCATAGGCCATAGCAAGAAGGAGGCCAGCACTATGACAGAACTGGACGCAAAAGGAGTGAAAAAATTTGGGTGATACAAAACAAACTTTATTAGTATTTCTATAATGAACAAGAAACCCTGGAGGAAATAAAATGAAAAAAACGTGAAATCAATTAGGAAACAAAGATTTTTGAATTACAAGAGGAGGGCCAGGTGTCAGTGGGTGGAGGGATAGTAGAAGTTAAACGAGGATATGTGGCTAGAGAGGTGGGTGAGGAGAGGTTTGGGGTCAGCGGTGCTTAGTCAACACCAGAGGTGGGCAGGCAGGACAGGGGTCAGGGGATGGGACCCTGGAGGAATGGCATCAGGTGAGCACCCTCTGCATATGTTGTTCCAGAGCAACAGGAGAGCCCAGCAGGCCTGCTGGGTCAGACAGACAATGCCCAGGGTACTGTAGCTGTTCCTGGGCACTCTGAGCTCACTAAACCCCTACATAGCCTGAAACCCTCCAGATTCCAGCAGGATGTCCCCAGGCTGCTGAGCTAATACCAGCCCTGCTGGGGAAACCAGTCCAGGACCTGAAACCTGTGGGACAACCTGCTGGGCATAAGCACACACCACCTGTTTGTGGGGAGCCAGGCCCTAGCCAGGCCATAGCAGGGCATGTTGGCAGTGGTGTGTTTACACCAGCCCCACCGCAGGAGACAGGTAGAGGCCAGGATGCTTCAGGAGCTGCCCAGTGTGGGCAGTTCACACCCCACCCCTTCTGGGGAAGCCAAGACTGGCTCAGGATCCCAAAGACTTCTTTGAGGATTTTGAGATAAGAGGAGTGCTGCAGGAGGAACCAGACAATGACCAGGATGCTGCACCCCATGGGGACATTGCTGAGCTCACTCCACCCTGCTGGAAAAGCCAGGCCCTGGCCAGGAGAATGCAGCCTACGCAAGAGCGTCCTGAGCTCGAACCACACCTGTGGGAGGAAGCCACCTCTGGCCAACATCCTGCAGGTTCAAGTGAGGGTGCGAAGGCAGCAGCAGCCCTGCCTGGGGAACCAGCCCCTGCAGGGATCCTGAAGCACAAGCAGAGACAACCCCGGTGTCTGCTTCTCTCCAATCAGCAACTTGGCTGGGCTCTGGCCTGTCCCATGGGCTGCAGGGGAGCCCGACTGTGCTGCTTGAGAAGCGGCTACAGATGCAAGAGGACAGGCCATCAGCCACACGCCAGATTGCCTCTTGCCTTTTCAAACAGACCACATGCTAGAGCCCTGAGCAGGGACCACCCTAAAATAGGGGGCCCTTGGGATTCTGTTCCTCAAATGAGGCAGTTGCAGATGCCAGGTCAGACTGCTCGTGGTCCAAATCTAGCCCGTGTGGTCTCCTCCAAGAGCCACCTGACCCTACCCCGCCCAGCCGGGCCCATGCACCAGCCTGGGCCACTCACCCTCGGACGGCTCCTCCAGGGATTTCGGGTACTGCAGCCAGTTCCTTTGGACATGTGCCCCAATCTCAAAGTTGCAGGTGCACTTCAACCTGGGCTCTGTGCTGGGACAGATCCCACACTGGGCTGTGGGAGGACAGTCGGGGAATTGCACTCTCTGGATCTCTTCACCTTCCTGGACACAAAAGACCTCCTGGGAGTAAACAGACGCACCTGCTGGGTAGCAACCAGCTGGGGCAAGAGGGAGCAGCCATGACGGTTTGGGTCCCTCCACCAGCCAGGCTGGTTCTGGTGTAGACATGAGCAGACTCCTGGGTGGGCCAGACCCTCCTTCCTGGAGCACGCACACACTCACTCTCACCGCACGCACACCCGCACTCACAGGGGGAAGGGAGGGGTGGGGGCATCAGAGCCCTGGCGTGGTCTGACCTGTCCCCAGGGCCCCCCTAGTTACCTGAGGGGCAGTGCTGGCGCTGGCCTGAGGCGTACACACAGGCTCCTCATGCCTTTCGGCAGAGTGTGACACGAGTTTCGTGGACCTTTTTTGGGTCCACTGCGGGGAGACCTGGGCAAACAGCAAGAAAACGTGGGGCCGGGTCCAGGCCCACCAGGCAAGTGAGCTGGGTCAGGTTTGGTTCAGAACCAACTGCCTGGGGACCAGGGTTCCGAGGTCATGTGTGCCCTGTCATCTCGCGGAGGTGATATCACTTCCTGGGTCCCCTTCCCTGGACTTCCTGCTCAGACAGATGCCCCCCCCCGCTCCCCCCCCGGCCCGCCACATGGCTACCTGGGCCACTTCCTGTTGGCCCTCCATACCAGGCTCATCTCACAACACTGACAGCAGCACAGCCTCCCAGAGACCTTGGATGGAGCCATGCAGCCAGGGACAACCTGGGGACCCAGGTCTCTGGCTGCTGACCTGGCTCATCCTCCCTGCCAGGGAGCAGGCCCTGCAGCATCGGCAACTCCAGGCTCCTGTCTCCCATGGGCCCAGAGGAGCTCCAGAGTGTGGAGCCTCTCCCTGGGGAGTGGGCCACTCCTCTCTGCTGCCCTTGGAGGGGAGGCTGGTGTCAGGCTCACAGCACTTGGAGGGTCCCACCCGGGGAAGGGCACCTGCACACGCCTCACCCAGGCCTGGCCAGCCCTGCTGGGGGCAGAGACATCTCCCACCCGGGGTGCCTGTCCTCCCACCCAGTGTACCTGTCAGCCCTGCTCCTCTCTGGCCGTGCCCTACAGGGCTTTGCGGTCCCAGTCAAGGTGCCAGGGCCACAGACAGTGCACACGTGCCGGCCACAGATTTCTCAGGGCCCCCAACCTGCTCACACACCTGCCCACCTGCCTGGAGGTTGTATTGACTTGGGACTGGGTTCTGACTGGGACGAGGCCACCCAAGGCAGGGGGTGTCCACTCCAACAGTGACTGATGCCAGCGAGGCCTCTTCTGTCTCCTTCCCTGTCCTCACTGGCTGACTCTCCCTTTCTCTTTCTGTATGTCCCTCTGATGTTCTCTCTCCCCCTCCTGGTCTGTCCTCATCTCACTCTCTGTGTGTGTCCCTGTCCCTCTTGGCCTCTCTGTCCCTGGCCCATTCCTCTGTGTCCCTGTCTCAGTCTCTCTCTGATCCCCAGTGTGCAGAGGACCAGAGGGAGGGAGGGAGGAGCACAGGGGACTGAGGTGATGGTGCACGGGTGCCTTGGAGAAGGAAACTCTATGGGGACTACACCTGAGGGGGTAGGTGGAAAACAAATAGTCTTTACAAGTGAAAAGTGAAGTTAAAAAATAAAAAAAAGAAGAATATAAAAAAAAATACAATCACGCCTGCAGGATCCTCATCCTGGTCCTGGTTTCTGCAGCAGTGGGGGTGTGAACTGTCCACACTGGGCAGTTCCTCAAGCATCCTGGCCTATACCTGTCTCCCACAGTGGGGCTGTTTTGATCCTGTCTCCTGGAGACAGCATAAAATAGGGTTTTGTTTTTTGGTACAACCAGTCACTCTGTGTCTTTCTCTTTGGTGAGTTCAATTCATTTCCATGAAGGGTGATGACATGATGACTTTCTACTGTGCTTTTGTCTTTAGTCAAATCCAGGCAAGAAATGTGTGGTAGGGCCTCCCCGGTGGCGCAGCGGTTGAGCGCTGGGTTGCAAGGCTGCCCGCAGCCTCTGCAGCATCGGTTCGATCTCTGGCTGCTCCCCGGCCACCTGAGGATGGTCCCACATGGCGCGCAGATCTCTCCTGCTGCCCGCTGCTCCCCTCAGCAGTGTACTTCGTCAGTCTGCCTGTTCTGCAACCTGATCTGGCTCTGGTGAATTCTCTCACCCTCCTGCACTTCTCATTGTACCCAGTGCTTGTATAAATAAATAAATAAATATTTTTTTTAAAAAAGTTATATCTCAATAAATTTGCTTTAAAAACATAACAAATAGGATCTACAAGTTGCCCTGTGTCTGTCCTCCACAGTATCCTCATCAAGGGCTTGTGTGGCAGGGAACTGCCTGAGCCCATGAGGAGCTGAGCACAGACGGTTTCACTGGACAGAAGCTGTCAAGGCGCCTCCTTTGCGTGGTCCTGAGTCACGCGATGAGATGCTGACATCACGCTGCTTCTGTGATGGGAGAGACTTTAGGGGCCTTGGGTGGGAGGCAGCTTATTTTTCATGTGGGCAGAATGGAAATAATGAGTGTCCAGAAGGTCTACTGGGTTGGTTTTCAATTCTCCACCAGTTCTGGGATACACAGGAGGGGAGACAGCTCCCCCCGTGAGTGTGTCTGACTCCCTGGCTCTTCCTCGTAAGGAGAATGAAGCAGAAGGGACGCGCCACGTCACAGAGTCAGGCTCACAGGGGCTGAGACTTCCCGCCCGGGCTCCCCCTCTCTGGGGTGACTCCCTGCACACGGTGGACCCTCAGCTAAGGGGACGCCCACAGGACAAGGACCTGAGGGTTTTCTCCAGGAGCCACATGCAGGAGCTCTGAGGCAGGTCCTTCCACGCTGATCACGGCCATTCAGAGTCGCCAACATCTCGTCCCCATCACAGCCTCGTGGAACCCAGAGCTGGAGCCTCTGAGTGAGGCCCCACCTGCCGCCTCCCCCTCAGAGACTGTGGAGATGCCAGATCTTTCTTTTAGGTGCAAAGGAGGAAGAGATTTGGTACTAACCAGTAAAATATTCAGGCGATAAAGTGATCAGTGGCTGTTTTCTCACAAGAAACAGTGGAGGCCAGAGTAGCTCACGTGACGGTCAAGGTCCTGATTGCAATGAGCTGTCAGACAAGGAATCCAAGTCCTCTGAAGTGTCCTTCAAAATATGTGATTTTTAAAAATCAGTTCTACCGTTTTCAGATTCCCATTTAATTTTGCTGTTTTGTTTTCTTTATACTATCCCCAGAGCGGTGTCTGCAGGGTCACGGCACAGAGGGGCTGTCAGCAGCCTGGAGCTGTGAGCAGGGCTGACTCTAACCTGCTAGCAGGGAGTGGGGCCCTGGAGCCCCAGAATCATTCCCCACAGATGGCCCTCCAGGGCAGCACAGGCCTTTCTCCTCTTGATTCCCTGAATCACCTCCTCTTCATTGCAGGAATCTCCCTGCCACCCCAGCATTGGGGAGTTGGGGAGGATGTTGAGGCTCAGGAAATGGGGGCCTCCTCCTAACCATCTGTCCTCTCCTCCTCTCTCTCCTTCATCAGCCTGAGTGTGCGTGTTTGAGTCACACCAGCCCTGCACTGACAGGAAAGGCCCAGAACCTAAGTGATTCCCTAATCAGTTACAGCTCCAGCCCCTCTGCAGTCCCACCAGGGGAGACAGAGACTCTCCCAGCCCCAGCCAGAGTCGCATCTCCCACACAGACCTTCCCCTCACAGTGTCCCCTATGCTGCCCCTTCCTGGCCCCACCCTTCCTGGTGCCCCCACCACTCCTTTTGGGCCCCATGCCCTAGTCCCCATGTTCATCCTCTGCTCCATTTCCAGGAGCCTCCCTGTCTTCCTAGTCATGCCATGGGGGCTCTCCTCAACCTCCCCTCATTAGGGATGGAAAATTTTTAAAAGATGTATATTTGTTTATTTATTTCCTTACAGCGTGGGTCATCTTTCTATAGTTATTGTTCCTCTTAGGTGCGGCCCTTCCACCAATGATCCACCACACACCACCACCAGCTCCCCGGGTCTCTCCCCGGCTCTGATCACTCCTGCTCCCCCCTGCTGCAAGACGTGGATGGTGGTTGGCCCCGGGTCTTGGTGTTTTCCTGGAACCTTGTCCTTTTCTTGGGCGAGGCCCTGGGCTCCTGGGTAGAATTGAATGTTAATTCCCTGGAAGCAGAAGCAGAAACAAAGTACAGAGACTCTGGAGTCCAAGGATCCATCCGAGACTGAAGGAAACTCTATATTTGGGGATCAGCCCATAGTCTGGGAATCAGCTGTAATGACCTGGAAACCTGCTTTTGTCCTTTGTCCATAGGACTAAGAAAATTTGGGGACTTCTGACCTGACACTGGACTTGGGCGCCCCCTTGTGAGCAGATCCCTGTCCTGCCGCTGGGGGCCCAGGGAGCCTGGGGAGGGCCTGGCTGAGCAGGAGAAAGGGCGGCTCTGGGCTCCTGTGCTCAGCCCTGTGGCCACACGGGGGCGCTGCCGCGCTGCTCTGGATTTGGTGGCGCTGCCAGGACGGGGCGGGGGCTGAGGTGGGCACAGCTGGGGATGCTGGAGGGTGGCGACCTGGGGGTGAGATGCTCTGTGAGGAGTCAGAGCAGCAGGGCTCAGAGGAGAGGAGACTCCGGAGCCTGCCCTGTGTGTGAGGTTTCCATCTTTTCTCCCAGAACCCCTCTCTCCAGTCCCTGGACGGTGATGCCTGGGAAAACTGGAAAAGAAAAAAATTTTTCTTTATATAACCTATTAAATATTGAGAGTATTTTAAAAAATAACATTTAAAGAATACTGTTCGATTTACAGAAAAGTTGCAAAGGCAGTACACGTCTTGTTTATCCCACACCATTTCCATTTTGTTAACATCCTACATGAGTACAGATTTTTTTTTTTTTGCCACTAATGCAGCAATGTTGACATAATAACTAAACGCCATACTTTAATTCGTTTTTGCTAATGTCCATTTTATGCCCAATAATCCCATCCAGTTTGCCTGGATGACAGTTTCTCAGACTTTCCTTGTTTCCTTGGGAGAGGTGTTGGGGTCACAGATGGGGGTTCTTGGGTCACCTCTAAGAAAAACTTCACCAGAGTCCTCCTTTCAGTGGGGTGAGGGCACACACACACACGCACACATATGAAAAGAAAGAAGTCCATGCTTGCACAGACACAAATTGTCAGGAGGACCTGATCCTGGAGTGGGGGGGGGGTGTTGGGGAAGCCTGTTAGTGGAGGCTCATTAGAAATCTGTTGGTGTGTGTGGTGTGGAATTACACATTTTAATAGGTGTGAAGCTGTACTCCAAAAATTTATACAGTGTTATAAACTAGTGTAACACACGCATATATATATTAATTATTGCTTTTGGGTGTTTTGCTTACATTACTGCTAAAAGCCATGATCCATTACGGAGGTCTTACTATGTGGGCCTCTTAGTTGAATCATAGTCTCTGGTATACTATCAGCTTTCCAATCCTCAGATATGGAGGAAATTTCTAATTCCATTTATACCACATCTAGGTCATGGGTAAGAAAATGTTTGCTCCTCAGTTGATCTATGTAGCCAACATCTGCATCAGTAATATAGAGAATCCTTGAATTTCCTCAAATTATGTCCTGGAAAATGTTCCTCAAATTATGTCCCCTGCAGTTATTTCATTGTTTTCCTTTCCTTTCCAGTCTGATTTGGCTAATTTTAATGCCATTCCAATAGGGAACAGTGGTAGAGAAAGAAATAGATGAGATAGTAATACATCACTCCGTAATTCTTGTAGCCCTAGGAAAATCAAGTGTTCTCTATGGTGGTGAAAAGAGGAGATTATTTCCTGATGCAGGAGCACTCACAATGTAATGGAAATGCAGGGTTGTATTGCCATGGTTTGATCCATAGCACATTTTGGAATAGTGCCCAAGTCCTGTTTCATAAGCCTAAATAACTAACCTGGACCCGGGTTCCAAGGAGGACCATGAAT
Source organism: Talpa europaea (assembly GCF_964194135.1). Taxonomy (NCBI): domain Eukaryota; kingdom Metazoa; phylum Chordata; class Mammalia; order Eulipotyphla; family Talpidae; genus Talpa; species Talpa europaea. The sequence goes on along the minus strand of NC_140068.1, from coordinate 125,320,164 downwards.
TTGTGGCTCATGCGTGCACACTCCTCTGCCCCACGGGGGGCATATTGTGGCAACACCCTTGTACAGACTTTGTTTCCTGTGGTTTCCTGAGGGGAGGTTCCCCGAACTGTGTTTGCATGGAATAGCTGTGAGCCATCTACAAACTTCCATAATGGAGTTTCCCTTCATGTATTTAAGCTGTATTCTGTTGTATAGTGATTTGTGGACCAGACAATGCAGCAGAAGTACACTGAAGCAAGTTGATTAAGAGTTGATAAATGAATGTAATGTAACAGAATTAGCTGACTGCTTTATTCTCAAAATGTTTATACTTCAGTAAGTTTATGCTTTAGTTGGAATTACCATGTTAATCCCTTCATCATATTGCTCTGTACTATTCGCAAATAGTTTCTCATTAAAGTCTTTTCTCCTTGATCTGCTTTGCAGACTTTCCAAACAAAGACTGCCACCTTTTTCCAATGTATGTTTTTCAAGCATAACAGAACTGGGGTGTAGACCAGAGGTGCAGTGGTTGAAAGGATTCACCAGAGAGAGTGGGGAGCAGAACAGGCAGATGTACTGAAATACACTGCTCCAGGGAGCAGCAGGCATGACAGGAGAAGGCTGCTGCACCCTATGTGGCTTAGCTCCCTCGTGGGGAATTGAACTCAGGCCACAGCAGTGATAGAGCTGAGACTTACTCTCAAAGCCAACAGCGTGGCCCCTTTCCCAATAATTTCTCACTGCACCATTGGCCATATAGAATTTAATATAAAATGAATGTGTCTTTACTGATCAATGAATCATGTCACAGGCAAGTTTTAGATTTAAATTAATTGGTATGCATGTGTAAGGACTATATACTACATGGTTACTATGAATAGTTTTTTCTGAAATTGAAAAGACTCTTTTTGGTAAATGTCAAAGTATAAACTAATATGAAAATATTTAACCTTTCGTTCTTATTATAACAAAATGGAAAATAACAAATGACAGGGTTTCACATGGTAGCCCTGAAGGATAATGCTTTTCAGATCCCTTTTATCCATCTCTTTTAATAAATAGCCCTTCATTACCTTTTTATGTTACAAGTTTGCATACTGAACCAGATTGCAATGAAATAACAGTCTAATAAAAACATTATGTTTGAAATAGATGTAGTTCATTCTGTGCCCATAAATTTTTAAGTAGTTGATGGAAAATTGGTCTCTCTAAGTAAGAGATTTTTGTTTTATTTTCAAGTTAGGCTATAGTTTTGGATCTGTGGACAAACCTTTTACTCTCCCTGGTATTATCTTTCTTCTAGCTAATTCTGTGAGTCATAGTCTCTTCTGGTACCATCGATATTATTGCAAAGAGGAAGATTTAATCCGGTGGGGTTTTTTTAGTAGCTGAGTAGTATTTGTGTGTTGTGCGCCATATTTTTGTAACCAACTCATCTATTGTTGGACCCTTAGGTTGCTTCTATCACTTTGGTATTGAAAATACTATTACAATGAACATAGGAGTGCACATATCCCTTCATATTAGTGGTTTTGTATACTTCAGAGAGATATCTAAGAATGGGATTGCTGGATCATCAGGTAGAACTATTTTTAGTGTTTTCAGAAATACCTATCCTACTTTTCTAGGAAAGGAAACAGTCTTCATTTCCACCAACAGTGGAGTAAAGACATGGCTATAAGTTCTGAAATCACAAAATACACAGAAAAACAAAAATGACACAGTTCCTTAATCAGCCTTAGAGATGACTTTTGTCAATCGGATTACATTGGCAAAGGAAACAAAAGCAAATATAAACAAATGGGACAATATTAAACTAAAAGGTTTCTATAGAGTGAAAGAAACCACCATTAAAAAAGCTAATGATTTGGAGAAAATACTTATATATGTCAGACAAGGGCTTAATATAGAAATTTTATAAAGAAGTCATTAAACTCATCACCAAAAGAACAAATGTCCCCATTGAAAAGTGGACAGAGATGTTGAAGAGCGCCTTGTCCACAGGAGACAGAGATGGCAGCAGGCCCATGAACGTGTGTTCTTCCTCTCCTATTCAGAAAGCAAATCAGAAGCAAAATGAGCGATCATCTCCTATCTGTTAAGAGGGTTATTATCAAAATAGACAAGAAACAAGTGATGGTAAAGTTGTGGAGAGAAAAAATTCTTTGTAGATGTTGTTACAAATTTAAACTGTTCTAATCATGGAAATAGTGTGGCAATCCCTCAACAAAATTAAGAAAAGAAATATCACATGACCCAGCTAGCTGACTTCTCTTTTGTTGTCAAGCTTTACCACAAAAATATACAAACTTAAATTCAAAGAGATATATGGAACACCATGTTCATCATAACATTATTCACAACACTCAAGACAGAGAAACAAACTCAGAGCCCACTGATAGATGATAAAATAAAAAAAAGTGATATATATGATATATATATCATATATATATATACAGTGGGAGACTACTCAGCTATAAAGAAGATGAAATCCTGCTGTTTGCAACAACATGGATTGACCTAGAGTATCTATATTTTGCTATCTAAAATAAGTCAGAGGGATAATAAAAGCACCATATGATTTTGTTACAGGGCAAGGAGAGGGGTAGCCCAGACACCACAAACCTACCTGCTCTAAATGGGTTCTGCCGTCCACCGCATCACCACAAACATATGAGACTTTACTGGGAAGGAACTTCAATACAATCAGGAAACAATATAGGAAAGGCAGAGACTACAGTTTCTTTTTTTTAAAATATTTTATTTTATATAATTCTTACATCATTTTTCATCTTTGCACAATGTATGCATTTTCATTTTGGTTATATTCCCAATACAATTGCACCTCCCCCTTATTTTGACTCTAGTCTTCCTCTCCCTGCCCTCCCTCCCTCCCCCCACCCCGCACCCCCTCCCCCTGCAGTGTGTCTCTATAGTTTCTAAATAAAGTATCCAATGTTACCAGTCCCCTTGTTGGTAAAAGTCCATCCAAAAGGGATTGGCCCAGAATAAGGTCCCAAAGCCTGCCACAGGTCTAAGGCATCTTCCAGTGGGGAGCCATAGAAAAGGATCAGAAACCACCAGACAAGTCTGGAAGGAAAAGAGTAAATTATCAAAAGCAAGACAAAAACCGCCATTGCCACCTCCCCACGGGTCTCTCGCCCACATCTGTGTCACCCAGTCCACGACCAAAAGGCAAGCGTGGTTTCTTCACGCGTCTCTCTGCTCTACGTGCCTCCTCTGGGTCTCCTTCTGGCTCCATCCTGCTTCCTTCCTTCCTCAGTTTCCTCTGCAGCTTCTTCTCTCCCTGCTCAGCTCCACCCTCCCTTGGGTGGGGTGGGAACCTGGAACCTCCCCCTTTCCTGGGGACCACCCTGTTACAATTTCACTCCTATATGGATGATAGAGAAACAAAACAAATGAACAAACAAAACAAACCAAAAACAACATCTTAGTCTGTAAGAACAAAATATTTGCTGCCAGAGGGAAACAGGAAAAGGGGCTGAGGAATTTGGGTGAAGGAGTTCTTGTATGGTGAAGAATAGAAACTGTTTATTGAAATGTTAATTTTTAATGTACACCAAAACCTATCGCTATATAATGGTACAAACCAGTGGAACTTCAGTAAAAATTAACATAAAATGAAGTGAAACACAAAGATGTTTATTAGAGCTCATGAAATTTGTGATAATTCCGAAGCTCCATTTGTATATATATGTAAAAAAGTAAAAGCTATTCTGAGATATTTTGACTTGCTCTCTTAGATGCAATCCTCATACTTTTCCTTTTTTAAATTTTTTCTCCCTCAGCAGTTAATTTTTAAAAACAATGGAATCAACTGATGGCCTATGAAGGGACATTTCAAGGTCTTAATTTCAGAGGACATTTATTCTGATTGCTGTGTGTTCTTTACAGTTTTTGCTATAATACATGGGAGTCAGAATCTCCAAGATGGATGAGGGTTGCTCAAAGACTCACATTTTGATGCAAATTTCCTAAGTCATCCTAAATTCCAGCCACTTCAAAATTCACGGAGCAAACCCAAAGATGTAAAATTGTGGAGAAAAGGGAAATGATTTCCTTAGAACAAGAAAATGACACCTCAGGCTAAATTCAACCTTGTAAATACAATGAAAAACCAGCCACATTCATTTGTTAATTGTCCTTGGCTATCTCCTTGCTGTAGTGCAGATTTTAGTAGTTGCAAAAGGAACTACAATATATGGTAAATAAAGTTTGAAATATTTATTCTTTGAGGAGAGAGAAATTTGTCAATCCTTGTTCTACAGTCATGATTTGTAAACATTCACGCCCAGCTTCTCTGGCATAGGGAGGGTGAAGAAAGAGATCTGAGCCTGTGTTCTTCTTCCCTTATCAGGTCTCTGAATCTACAGAAAATAAAGGAACTTTTTAGAGTTTGAAAAATCAGTGAATTTATCTTTGATTGCCCCATCAATATTAGCTTGCTAATGCTGTTAATAACATTTATATCAGAAATAATAATAATTCAGGGTCAGTGATATAAGCGATGATTGGATAGTTCATTAAGTGGAACAAACATTATTAAGCAGTCTTTGTGGTGGAACCATAGCTGGGGGAGGCGTGAGGTATGGGGGTGTAAGAGTGCGGCAGAGATGGAGTAGAGAACAGAAAAGGAGGATTTATTGAAATACCCTGCAAGGGAACAGGGGGCAAGAGGGATCTATACAGCTGTGTGTGAAGGATTTGAGACTTTTACACTAGGGTTCCATAGGGTTTCTTACTTGGGGAGCCAGTTTGCACGGGTTATCGGCTGGGGTGTCTGCTCTTGGGTGCAGACCCTTGACACAGACACATGTGCAGGCCCTGCCTCTGCATTCCTGGAGTTGGGCTGGTTTATCTGCCATGGTGGTCAGTCTAGCGGCCCAGTTCCCGTGGCAGCCTTATTGATGCCCTTCTCTGCTCAAGTCTCTCAAACATGACTGTGGGGTAAGAGTGAGAGCTTAGTTTTTAACCTTATGAAATGACACCCTGACACCCGTGTTGGGCCAGATGTATACTGCAGGAGTGACAACATGATCCTTTCTCTGGAAATCACAGTATTTTCTTTCCTTTTTCCAGAATTTATACTATTTTTGCTGATTTGATGGGCTCATGTTTTAATATTTGGTAATTAAACATGGTTTTGACAGGGAATGAGTAATAAAAAAATAAAGCAACCCAATTCAACCCCCTTTTGCTCTTTTGATTGTACCATAACTTACAACTTAATTGTCAGAAATTCTCTCTTAAGAAAATGTAGAATTGCTTCCGTGTTTAGCCTTTGGGGATTTGGGGTTCCCTTTCTGGTAATTTACTTGACACTTATTGATATAAGAGTGTTAAGTCATAAAGTGCATGCTTTGAATTGTTTCTGTCAGTAGAGACTTCCAAATTTAATGGATGCAGACAGGTGAAGACCAAGAAGAGGGAATGTAAATCGCATATAGGAAATTATCCACTGTGGCAGAAAAACAGAAACCAAATGGTGGGGTAGTGTTAAATAAGGTTAAAATTAAGCCCCTACCCCTTGCCCAGCAGGAAGGTTTGGGAGGCTTGAACACAGAGAGAACTGATGAGGCTGCTCTGGGTCCCAATCTGTAAGATGGATCCCTTTGACCAGGAATGTGGAGGCAAGGCCAGGACACATTCTGGGTCAAAGATCAAGCCCCCAGGATCAGACACCCCTGTACTAACCAGCCCAAAACTAACTCCCCAAAGCAAAACTGACAAAACTATTTATAAAAGGGAGCCCAAAATCTTTCTTCACTTGTAGATCTTTCCTGTCTCCCTAGCTGCTTCTCTTAGCAGTGTATTCGAACAAATGTGCCTTTTCTGTTCTCCAGTCTGCCTCTGGTGAAATATTTCACCCCTGCACATCTGGTCTGTCAAGGTATCATTAAGAATTTGAAAACCAAGCCCCCACTCCTTGGCCAGAGGCAAGTTTGGGAGGCTGGAATGATAAAGGGAGTGGATGGATCTGCCATGGAAACATGGACCTTAAGCTGGTGAGGCCCAGAACTGATGATCCTCTATGCTGATTCAGATCATCAGTCAGGACACACCCAAGACTAGTCAACCTAACCAGTCAATGGTTCTAAAGCGTAGAGACTTGGGACCCAAACTCTGAGCAGTCCACCCTTCCTGTTTCGCCCTCTGCTTCTTTTAGCAGTGTATTTCAATAAATTCGCCTGGTATTTCCCATCTGTCTCTGGTGAACTCTTTCACCCCTGCAACAGGGCCTCCACCTTGATTCTTCCCCACAACATTCTATATCAATAATCTTTGTTAGATAGAGTGGTGTGATTTCTTATAAAAGAAGATGGAACCTAACCTCTTCAACTACACCAATCTTCCATCTACCCAAACCTCTACTCTTTGTTCTCTGAATTCAGCAAATAAAAATAAAACTTAAAAAAAAAAAAAAAAAAGCATGGGCCTCCCCTAGTGGCGCAGGGGTTGAGTACTAGGTTGCGAAGCTGCCCACAGAATCTGCAGTGCCGGTTCAATACCTGGCCACCAGCGAGGGTCTCACATGGCACCACAGAACTCTCCTGTTGTGCCCGCTGCTCCCCTCAGCAGTGTATTTCGTCACTCTGCCTATTCTGTTCTCTGCTCTGGTTCTGGTGAATTCTCTTACCCTCCCGCACTTCTGACTGTACCCAGGGCTTGTATAAATAAATACATAAATCTTAAAAAAAAAAAAAAGCAAATAGCAATTACATCTACCAAGTTGCTCAAGATAGAAAGTTTGGCAGCATCTTTAATTTCTGTCTTTCCCTCACTTTCTATATCCATCCAAATCAGCCCTATTAGCTAACATCCTAAGCAAAGTACCACTCTGACCTACTCCTCTCTCTTTGTCTACTGCAAGTTTCTCCGTTTTTTTCCCTGTTGCATCTTGTTCTCCTACAATCTAGTTTCCCCAATGCAAAGAGATTTTCCTCAAACACAAATTATTCAATTCACTCCACTCACCAACACCTCTCTCCATTTTCACAATTAGTTGAAGTTCAGGCCATCCCCCTGAATTAGGAAGTTCTGAGTGACTAGTTTCTGTGAATATCTTTGACCTTGTCTCACAATTCCTTCTCCTTTGTCCACATGAAACACTGACCTCCTTTTTCTTACTGCAGGGTGATTCAGTCCTTTCTGCCTCTCTGTGCTCCCCTCTGCAATTGTGCTTTCTCCCAAACTTTGCTGTATGCATCCTGGTCTGTCAATAGAGTTCATATTGTCATTTATTGAAGTCTTATCATTTCCATGAAAGAATAATGTTTTCATAGCTTTACAGATACATACATTTTATTAAAAATATCCTGATGGGTTTCATATTTTGATGTTATCCTAAATGGCATTGAAAATTCAATTGGTTTGTTTCGATCCTTTGTACAGTTCCTATCACCATTTGTTATTTCTCTGTTGGATATTTTAAAACTTATTTATATTGCTTTTATTCCCTGCCACTGAAAAGTCAGTTTTATCACAACAATCTCTCTATATCTTGATCACTAGAACACTATCAATTCTACAAAAGTACAGTGTAGTTTCTCAATAATTAGTCATTGTTTCTTTTGAGTGAATATCATATATAGGTAACCTTGGAAAAAGGAATTAGCCTCTCTAAATCTCCTTCCTCAGATATTAATATATATGTAAGTGCACATATTGATATATGTAATATACATAGAATTAAACCAATGATACTTATACTTCCTGATATTTATCACTATTAAATCACTTTATTTTGGTTGAAGTGTTAAAAGCAACCTAAAAAACAAAGTATTCTGAATTTCCTAACATTTTTGTTTAGTTTGAAGCACACTGGTACTGTTATGACCTATTGGATTTGTTAGTATATTCCTTCTCAAAGGAAGTTTTGTGCATATAGTATTATTATTTAATGTTATTTTTCTACTAAACTGACTGCATGACGCAATTACAGCCCCCCAAAAAGAAAGACAGGCTGAAAAAGAATCCTGAAATTACCTCTTGAAAATTTTAGAATTTAAACCTTACTAGTTCATTGCAACAGCAGTAACTGTGCCTTTATTTTTTTTTTTTAATTTTCTTAAAGATGTATTTTATTTATGCAAGCACCGGGGTGCAGGCCAGATGCGCGGGAGGGTGAGAGGATTCCCCAAAGACAGCCTGGAACAGAACAGACAGACTGACTGAAATCCACTGCTGAGGGGAGCAGCGGGCGCTGCAGGAGGGGTCTGCGCGCCACGTGGGCCCTCGCGGGCGCGGCAGAGGCTGTGGACAGCTCCCCAGCGCGCGCCCAACCGCCTGCGCCCCCTGTTTGCTGTTCTCCCCACAGTGTGAGCGCGACAGTAAAGCATCGGCACAAGGCAGAGCCAAGGCAGAGCCAGGATGGGGACGCCTGGAAAAGCCAAAACCCAGGCCGGGATTGCTCAGGACCGATGAAAGGGCCTCTCGGGCATTCCAAGGGTTGTCGTTAAGCGGCAGCTTTTTCGTTAAGGCTGAGAAACCGCTGGCGGTTCCCTCTGCCAATGGCTGTGGCCTGTGGCTCTGACGCCACAAAGAGCCCTTGTGACGGCACCGGCACCGCCTGCATCAGGCCCGCCCGGACTGCGCCTGTGTCCTCAGGAGCCGGGAAGCTCTGGACAGTGACCTGTGCACTCCGGACGACGTGAGAGACAGTGAGAGCCTGTTTTGGTTCTCTTTTGTTTTATTTATTGGTTTATTTATTTAATTATTTGTTTAGGCTATTTATTTTAGTTATTTTATTTTTCTTTCTTTGTTTTTTACCTTATTTTCCTTGTTTTTGTTTTTTTTTTGTATTTGCTTATAGTCAGGGCTGGTGAGGGTGGTCAGCGTAGTCAAGCGCACAGGCGCTATGTCCCAGGGACGGCAAGGGCAAAGCTACCTGGTGCTGGGGGAGCTGGGGCGGGGCTCCCACGCCAAGGTGACGCTGGCGCTGCATGCGCTCACGGGCACGAAGGTGCTCATCAGGGGCGTCCGCAAGTCCGAGGTGCCCGACCTCCGCCTCCTGGCCCGCGAGATGGGGTGCATGAAGGCCCTTCACCACCCAAACATCGTGGAGCTCTTCCAGGTGGTGGACACCGGGCCGGAGCTGCAGCTCGTCATGGAGTACGTGCAGGGGGAGGACCTGCAGGACTTCCTGGACAGGCGTGGGCGCCTGGGCGAGCGCGAGGCTCGCCCGCTCTTTCGGCAGATCCTCGCGGCCCTCAGCTACTGCCATGCCAAAGGCATCGCGCACAGGGATGTGAGGCCTGAGAACATTCTGCTGACCCGAGAGGGGAAAGTCAAGCTGGTGGACTTTGGGCTCAGCGTCCAGGCCTTCAACCGGGCGCTGAGCAGGTGCTGCTGTCGCCCAGAATACAGGGCCCCCGAGGTCTACCTTGGCCAGCGCTACAATGGCCCCAAGGTGGACGTGTGGAGCCTGGGCGTCGTGTTCTATAAAATGGTGACCGGCACACTGCCCTTCAGGGGCCCAAACCTCTGGGCGATCAGGGTGCGCGTCGTGGGCAGGCGGGTCCAGCTGCCCGACTATCTCACGGAGCAATGCCAGGACCTACTGGCCAAAATGCTGGCACCAGACCCCTGGAGGCGCAGCACCCTGGAGAGCATCCGGCAGCACGCCTGGGTAGCAGAAAAGACTGAGGGACTCCTGCCCTTCAGCGAGCCGTCCCTCAGCCCCCAGGACCCGGCCATAATCAAAGGTATGGAGCGCCTGGGCTACCAGAGGCAGGAAATTCGGGAGGCCATTGACGCTAACAAGTACGACAAGGTCATGGCCACCTACCTGATCCTCCGCTCCAGGAAGCAGGCGGGGGAGGAGGACTATGAGGAGGAGGGCCAGGAGCGGCCCAGGCGCGTCACTTTCCAGGTGCCAAAGCTCGTCACCTTCCGGGAGCCCGGTGACCCCGATTCCAAGGACAGCCTCCCGCAGCCTGAGGTTTCGGGGAATACCCCAAGGCCGGGTATCCTGCGAAAGCAGGAACTCCAAAAGAGGGCAAAGGATGCCACCCCGGGCACCAGGGTCATCTCCGCAGGAGTCCCTGAGCTGGAGGACGCCCAGAAGCACACCACCGCCGCAGGGCCAGGCCGCCTGTTAGATGATGCCCCGAAGGGCAGACCCTCTGCGCTAGGCCCGGTGCTGGAGGACGCCTGGGGGGACACCAGCACCTCTGTGGCCAGACCCCAGCAGGAGAACACCAGGGAGCACAGTAGCACCTTGGTGTCAGTCCTCCAGTTGGAGGACACTGGGGAGCACGGCAGCACCACTGAGACAGGCCCCCAGCTGGAGAGGGACCAGGAAAGCAGGGCCAGCACGATCTGTCCAGCTCCGCAGGCCTCCAGCACCCCCCTAAGACCTCCCCCAAGACATGGCTGGCCTTCCAGTGCAGTGGCCCCTTCAGCAATCATCAGGGCCAGAGACAGGGTATTAGATATTATCCTAGAATTTTGTTGCTGCTGTGCAGCATTCGAGTTGCAGAGCAACAAAGACTAAAAATAGCACCACACCAGACAAAAGCCTCCCCACCCCAAAGCACAAAGTGGCCATGGTGAACAGGAGTACACCAGGGAAGGTTGAGGCTCTGGAGAGGCTCAGGGGCTGGGCCCAGTCACAGGAGCCAGGAGCAGCATGAGACCCATGGGACTGCAGCACAGAAATCTGGGCAAAACTGATGTCCCTGAGCAGAGCAGGTGAAGGGCCAGGAGGGCCACGGAACTGGTGAAACACCTGGAGGGGAGCAGAGTGGGTGAGTGGTGGGGTGTGGAGGGGCTGGGGAGAGCTGAGCAGGTACAGGGCCCAGGAGGGGTATGAGGCTGTGTGGGTGGCCCCAGGGCCAGAGGCAGGAAACCCTGGGCCTCTCTCCCCCATCATAGGCTCAGTTCCCTGAGGACCATACTGCCCCCTTGCTGGGAGAGACCTGCTGCTCTATCCTGGGCACAGGGATGGCATAGAGGATGCAGGAGCTCTTGCAAAGGCTTGGGTCCAGGTGGTAAAACGTGCAGATTGCAAGGAGCAGATAGAGAAGGTCTCTAGCTCCCCTTAAGAAAGACTCGGGGACCAGTATATTAGAATCCAAACAGGACTCTTCAAGGTGGACAGAGTTTATGCACAGACCAACCTTACTCCACACGACCTGCTCAGCTGGAAAATCTGCACATCTTCCTACACCAGGAAGCCCTAGGCTGTGATCAAACTCAGTCCCACAGTGAGCATTGTCACCTCAAATTTTTGCAGCTTGGGATTCTTACACAGTGTCAGCCCAGCTGGTATTTCCCCTTTTAAAAATCCTCTCCAGAGGGCCACCCACCCCTCCTCCTCCCTGGATTCAAACCCTGCAGGGTGACCTTAGCCAAATTGGAAACGTTAATAACGCCCAACAGATGCAGGCTTTGGACACCAGTCTCTGCCAATTAAATCACTGGGTCCAGGAACGAAAAGCTACAGGGGCTGTCTACCTTAAATTTGTGTTTTTTATCATTGTTTAGATGGTGTTCAAGATGGGTAAAATGAAATGGCATAAGAAAGAAATAAAGCAAAAGAAAGTGTTGAAGGTCTGAGAGAGATTTTGGTGAGAAATCATGTGTACTCAGGTGTCTCCCCCTCCTCCAACACATTCATGGACTTGCTCATCTGACCAGCAAAGTCCCCTCTGATCGATACTTCATCAGCCGAAGCTGGGGCCAGGACATCCAAATGTGGACCAGCTCTCCCTTACTGCCATGGATCCTGCCCCTAGTAGGCCCAGTGATTATGATGATGCTTTTCTTTGTTTCTACACCCTGTTTTCTCTCCTTTATCCACGCAAAGCTCTCTGAGATGAGCCTTCGCTCTCCCAGACCCGGGAAAGCCATTCCTGTTATTGACAGATGAGCAACAGGGCATTGCTCTAGGGGTTCTGGGCCAACCTGGGCTGTCCAGCGACCAGTTGCTTATTTCCTTAAACAAACGGATCCCACTGTAAGAGGATGGCAGCCCTGCCTGCACGCACTTGCGGCAGCTGCTCGTCTCGCTAGACAGGCCTTAAAACCCACACTGGGCCAATCTGTAGATGTTAATTCTCCACATAGGCTCCAGGACCTACTCAAGCAGTATGTATGCAAGTGCTGGGCCCAACTCGGGCACGCATCACTGCTCCCCTGGTCCAGGTTCCACTCAGCCTACAGAGCAGAGGCCCTCTGACTCTCCCTCCTCTGTTTCTAATCCAATCACTTCAAGCCACTTCCAGTTCTTCTGTCTATGCCTGGAGATTCCTATCAGCACAGCCTCAGGCAAGGTATTAGCACTCACAGGGCCTCTGATCCTAACCTTATTTTTTCTTTTTGCCCCATGCTTACTGCATTTCATCCAACACGGGATCCAAGATCCGCCCCGTAGCACCTTTAACCAACTCCTCCACCCATGTCCTCGTGTCCCTGCAAAGACCTTCTCATAACCAGGCCTGAGCCCCCACCCCGGTCTTCGCCCCCGTCCAGCAGGAAGTAGCCAAAGAAAGAACCGTCGCCCCTTTTCCTATCAACAAAAGGCTGGTATGAAAGGTCGATGCAGGGGCCAGGAATGGGAAGCCCACATACAAACAACAAGATGGCCCTGACACCAGTACCCCTAATTCCATCAAACCGAAACTGAAGCCATAAGCAGGAGAAAACAACTCGGCTCCACGAAAAAACAACTTTGTTCCCCCTAAGCCTGTTTCCCCCACTACCAACCCAGTTTTCCTGCCTAACCTCTCCTCACCCTATGAAATGACATCTCCCCCCACAACGGGTGTGACTTCAGGGACACCCCACCTTGGGTCAGCAAAGCTCGCCTGGGGGCACAATGAGTTTTCCCTTCCTTTGAGAAAGTTTAGCCTGGCTCCTCTTTTCTTTACCGCGCCAAACCTTTCATCTTGGTGCCAGAAACCTGGAAGGCTGTGTTCCTTGGCGCCGGGGCCGTCTCCCCTTCCCTGGGACTCTCCTCTCCATGGCAGACGCCTCACATCCACCACCGGCCTTGATGCTTGGGGTGAGTCGCCTGTTGACCCTCCTTCCTGGGAGGCCCTCACCCCTGGTTACCCGGCTCCTCTCCTCACCCCCATCCTGGTTACTGTTCCATAAACCGCAGGCCTATGCCAGCCGACCCCCATTGCTCCTGGTTCTGATTTGGGGACGCCCGTCCAGTCCAGGTGTCCCAGTCCAGGGGACAACCAAGCGGTGGGGACGTCACCCTCGCTCGCCTGCCCTCATTCCATAGGCCAGGACCAGGTCGTGTGTTGCTGCGATTCGGGGTCTGGGCCCCCAAAGGTCAGATCAGGTCGTGGGACGCTCTGGTCCTGAGTCTGTACCCCCATTTGTTGGGGAGAGGAGCCGACTTAACCAGGAGTCCACAAATTCCAAGCCGAGCCTGGCCACCCCTCTGGGACGCCTTCTCTCAAACCTCGATCCTCTGGGACTCAGGCCAGATCTGCACCTCAGCGTCTCATCTTCTGCAACTTGCCCGGCCTCAGTGCCCATTGGAGAATGGCTCTCACTGGCCGGGACATGGCACTTTCCATTTCACGGTCCTTACAGACCTAAACAGTCTCTGTCACCGCAATGGAACATGGTCAGATCCCTCATGTCCAGGCTTGCTTTCTCGTGCGCTCCCGTCCCTCCCTCCTGCAAACAAGTTCTACTTCCCAAGTCTCGAGACTCTTCTCACTCTTCACCCTTTCCGGACCCCTCTTCTGCATTCTCTGATCCTCTAGATGTTCAGTCTTCACCTCCTTCAGCTCCCCAAGCCTGCCCCCCCTTCCACCTCCCAGCCAGCACACCTGCTCTCACAGTCGTCCTCTTTGTCCCCTTAGGGAGGTTGCGGGGACTGAAGGAGCAGGTGGAGTCCAGGATCCTTTCCCTCTGTCTGATCTCTCCCAGATTGAAAAGCGTCTCGGCTGTTTCACAAGGACCCCACTACCTACACCAAAGAATTTCGTTATCTTACCCAAGGTTACACCTAAGGTTACACCTATAACCTTCGGTGTCATGACTACACGTTATCCTCTCTTCCACCCTGACCTCTAATCACAGAGAACGTGTTTTTCAGTCTGCTCGAGGCCACGCAGATCAGGTCACTTCACTGACACAACCATGCCCCCAGGCCCTGAAGCAGGTCCCTGCCAGGAGCCTGGCTGGGAATCCCAGACTGACACTGACGCGGGTCGCGGGGGCAGGGCTCGCTGAGACGCTTCATCCCCTGCCTCTTAGCCGGACTCCAAGCAGCAGCCGGTCTCCAAGGCAGTTAATTTTGACAAGCTGCGAGAGTTCACCCAGTTCCACCCCGTACAGAGGAGGACGGGGACTACAAACAGCGATGAAGAGCATGTGGCTGCTAGATCCGCTCATAAACCTACCCGGGATGGGTTGGTTGCTTTACAACTGGCGTAGAGGGCAGGACAGTTCAAAGCAGGACGGCTCTACGCAGACGAAACCCTTTGGAACCTGGGGAGGGATTGCCAGGTGGCCGGCCATGAGCAGATGGTGCTCGGTGGCCAACCTCCTCGCCCTGTGGGCACCTCTCCAGGAATGGCCAGAGGTAGATGGATCGGCGGGGCAGTTGGAACAGGCCCTGTATGAAATAGAAGAAACCCTGAGTGCATGCAGTGCCCGCGAGGCGGCAGGAGCCGTGGGATGGGTGTTTCTCACAGCTCTGCTTGAGTCCAGGCAGAAAGAGCAATCTAGAGTCCAGCGAGTATGGGATGAGATGAGGGAAGAGATGCGGAAACTGCAACAATGTTTGAGGATTCTGGAGGAAGAAGTTCGGAGAAACCAATCCATCATTCTGGAGATGCCAGACTCTTGCTCAGAAAGGAAGGAGAGGGAGGCTGGCCCTTTGCCCGAATCGCAGCCGGTAGTGGCAAACCAACCTGCGACTCCAGAGATGCCAGACTCCTCCTCAGGACAGGAGGAGAGGGAGGCTGGCCCTTTGCCCGAGTCCCAACTGGCGATGGCAAACCAACCTGCGACCCCAGAGATGCCGGACTCCTCTGGAGAGGAGGTGGAGGCTGGTCCCATGCTCCGGGCCCACCAAGTGGTGACTCAGAAATAAAGCGGCAGCCACCCATGGTCCCAGCGTGGGGGGTGGGGGGGGTCAGGCTGCTGGACCACCACAAATGACAGAATTTACTTCCTATCAAACATACACCCAGGCAGAACTGGTGGACTTGGGCAAACAGTTTCCACCAGAAACCAGGGGAACCCTTGGCAGCCTGGCTGCTACATTTGTGGGGCCTGGGGCTGGATGGGATTATTTGCACAGCACAAGTGATGGAGAGACTGGCCTCCATGGCTTTACACCCATCCTTGCGACAGAGGCTACAGAACAGCCAGCGGTATGGCCAGGGCGACCACACCCTCCGGGAATGGATAATGGCTGCCATACGGACAGTCTGGCTGATGCAGGAGACGTGCCGGACACAGTAAGTGGATGGCAGACGTACGCCGAGCTGGTACAGGTCCTTCGGGAATTGGGGATGCGGCAGGCCATGTTTAATGTGAATTCCCGTGGTCCTGATGATGAGCGTTTCACAGCAGGGATGAGAGACTTGGTATTAAAAAATGTCCCCTCATCCTCATTTGGATCCCTAATGGCAGTTGTAGCACCCCATGTGAGTCGTCAGCTACACAACGTCACAACAGTGATAGCCAGCTTGGGCGAAGTTGAGAGCCGGTGCTCTCAAAGTCAGAAGGGAATATGGGTAGTTGTTGAAAAGTCAAAAGGAATGCCTAGGAGGGAAAGGAAGCCTCTGCATCACAGAACTTATTAAAGTCACCCATAACCAAATGTGGACAGATTTAGTGAGAGCAGGTGTAGATAGCAGTAAAATACATGCACAGCCCAATCTATATTTGTTGGAATTATGGCAGCAGCTGCAAGAAGACCAGAGGTTCATGTCCATGAGAAGGACTGCTGCTCAGGGGGGAGCCTGGAAGCTCCAGGTCTCAGGCACACGCCCTGTGCCTGGAACACACTTGCTGCCAACCCCATCCTCGGGTGATGGCCTGATAGCTTTCAAATAGGGTGAGGGCCAAGGAACCTGTCCACAGGGGATGGGCGGGGACTGGAGGCCACATGTGGAGCTTGCCATCCACTGGTCCCCAACTAACATGCAAAGGGTTTTAGCTCTGGCAGACACAGGAGCAGAATGTACTCTGCTCTATGGAAATCCAGAAAGATTTCACAGGTCTACTTGTATTGATGGCTCTGGAGGCCAGAGTGTCAAGGTGATATCAGTGAGACTATCTCTGGGGATTGGGCCATTACCCCCCAAAAGAATATAAAGTATATGTTTCACCTGTCCTGGAATACATCCTGGGGTTGGATGTACTATGTGGCTTATGGCGAGAGACCACAGCTGGAGAGTTTCGCCTTAGAGTGCGTGTGGTAAAGGCAGTGGTGAGAGGACACGCTAAGCATCTGCCCACACAACTGCCAGTCCCTAGGCGAGTTACTAATACCAAGCAATATCTGTTGCCCAGAGGCTACAAGGAAATGACGGGCACAATATCAGAACTGGAGAAAGCGGGCATTGTGCGTACTGCCCACAGCCCCGACAATTCACCAGTGTGGCCAGTGAAGAAGCCAATGGCTCTTGGCGCATGACAGTAGATTATCGTGAGTTAAATCAGCTAGTTCCCGCCTTGCATGCTGCAGTGCCTTAGGCAGCAGATTTGGTGGATCATCTGCTGGTGCCAATGAATGTCTTTTGCCACTAGGTTGGTACCTCGCCTGGACTAACGTGTGTTCTGTTGTCTATTGTTATTATAGTGTGATGTACACTATTCACTTTTGTGCGCCATGGCTGCATTGTTTATGTTTGCTAAGAAACAAAATTGTATTATGTAGATGGTCTGGCAGAAAACCCTGAGGGGGTGGATTGTAGGGTAAGGTAAAAAGCATCAGGCTTTTCTCCCCTCCCGCCATTAGGAGAGATGACGGATCCCTGCGGGCCTGAACGCAGGCCTGATGGCGGCACCTGGAGTAGGGTGGGGGTGCGGTGTCGAGGGTGGAGGAGGGCAGTGGAGTGTGTGGAGGAGAGCGGCGACTACAAACAAGGGCGAGGAGCATGTGGCTGCTAGAACCGTTCATAAACACACCTGGAATGTGTTGGTTGCGTTACAGTGGGGTCCTGGGGTTCACTCTGGGAAAGGTGTCTGCAGAGCTCCCCTGTCAGTGGCACGCGGCGAGTTTTCCAGGCGAGTTTCTCCACGAGACAGAGACGGTAGTTATATTTAAAAAACAGGTTTATTGGGGAAAGGGAAAGGGGCAGGTTTTGCTGAGAGAGGCCTGCATGGTTGAAGGCGGGCGGCCTTGACAGGTCATAGGCGGGCAGGAAGCTGCTGCCCTGCAGAGGGAGAGAGTTGGTAAGAATAGGAACCTACACAGTCCCAGGTGGGCAGAGGGAGTGCTGCCCCGAGCCAGTGCAGAGACTTTACAGACACAGTCCTCTTCTGTTTGGGGGGGGGGGGTCACTCCTTGTGAGCCGTCAGTTGGCTGCTGATTTTGGATAACCACGCAGAATCCAAGAGGGACCGGAGATACCAGGATGGGGAGTGGAGATTCCAGGATGGGCCCAATCTCTGTATCATTTCCCTCAGGTCTGTGATCCACTCCCTAGAGCATCTGATCCTGCTTGGGTCTCATGCCTTGTGATAAGGCCCTGGTGCCTAAGGGTCACGACCTCTACAGCTGGGTTAATGGTCATGCTATTACCTTCTATCCCTACCTCCTTGTGAGTCAGCTATGGTCTTAGGGCACCTCCTTTCCAGTCTTTCTATTCTGTCCACCATCAAGGCCATTACTATTATATTTTGTGAGGAGTGGAAGTTGGGTCCAGAATGCTGGGTGAGTACAGAGTATGCGGCTCTCGTAGCAATCAGAAAATTCATATCTTGCCAGTGACATCCAGGATTACCCCAGGCTCAACCACAAAGACCTCGTCACTGGGGAGTTGACGACCTCCTTGGTCCCTGTCACTTGTCTTCCAGGAGGTGGCAGTAGTCAGTCTGTTACAGGGCCGGAGAAGGACCCCCCCAGAACCCCCAAAGCTGCTTACTCTAAATAGGTTCTGCCATCTGCCGCATCAACACAAAACATGTAAGATTTTAATGGAAAGGAACTTTAACACAATTAGTAAACAATACAGAAAAGACAAAGAATCTGTTAGAGGTCAGGGAGAAGGGCAGCCCAGACACCACAAACTTGCCTGCTCTAAATAGGTTCTGCCATCCGCCGCATCAACAGAAAACATATGAGACTTAAATGAAAAGGAACGTTAATACAATTAGTAAACAATGCAGGAAAGGTAAAGAATATAGTTTCTAAAACAAGCATCCAAAGTTACCCGTCCCCTTGTGGGGAAAAGTCCACCCAAACAGGATTGGCCTAGAGCAAGGCCTGAAAGCCTCTCCCAAGTCTAAAGCACCTTCCAGTGGAGACCCACAGAAAAGGATCAGAAACAACCAGACAAGTGTGGGAGGAAAAGAGCAAAATCAAAATCAAGACAAAAACCACCATTGTCACCTCCCCACCGGTCTCTTGCCCATGCTGTTGTCACCCAGTCCACGACCAAAAGGCAAGTGCAGTTTCTGCACGTGTCTCTCGGCTCCATGTGCCTCCTCCAGGTCTCCTTCTGGCTCCATCCTGCTTCTTTCCTTCTCAGTCTCCACTGCAGCTTCTTCTCTCCCTTCTCAGCTCCCTTCTCTCTCTTCCTTTGGGTTGGGCAGGGAACCTGGAACTTCCCCTTTACCTGGGGACCACCCTATTATCTTGGATATCTCATACAGAAACACATATTTTAACTGTCTTAATTTGTTTAAGTGAGATGTCATTAAATTTTAGTTTTCTTATAAGAAGCAAAAAATAAACCTGCAAGCTCAACAATATTTAGAGAAAGTGATATTGTTTAACATTCTCATTCTTAAACTTAATAAGACCTTAGTTTTATATGAAATTTGGCCACCATTTATTTTTTTTTTTGGAAGTTTTTTTTTTTTTTTTTTAATAGAGGCATGCTTTATTTATTTGTTTTGTTTATACATGCACTGGGTACAGTCAGAAGCGCGGGAGGGCGAGAGAATTCACCAGAGCCAGAGCAGGGAGCAGAGCAGAAGGACCGAAGTACACTGCTGAGGGGAGCAGCGGGCGGCAGGAGAGGTCTGCGCGCCATGCGGGACCCTCTGCCGGTGGCCGGGGAGCAGCCGGGGATCGAACCGGCGCCGCAGAGGCCGCGGGCAGCTTCGCAACCCAGCGCTCAACCGCTGCGCCACCGGGGAGTTGGCCACCATTTAAATAATGATAAAAGAAAAAATTTAAGGGAGTGATACCAATTGTAGCTGTTAGTTTTTCTTAGGACAGGAATTTTAAATTAATTTCAGAGTTGCAAATTCTAACATCCCAAAAAACAAATTTCTTTCCTAGGCAAGTACTAGATATATTGATGAAAACCAAGAAAAATAAGAGAGACTTAATATCATATACATTTCCTACATAACTGTGAGGAACACAGTGTTGCTAAAGAACTTGCCCATGAGGCTAGGTTTTGCTAGGACAAGGGGAAAGAAAGAAGTCAATCTGGGATTTTTCTGGAAAAGAATTTTATCAAGAGATTTAGGTCTAATCATCAAAATGCAAACTTATCTTTTTTGATGTAGACTAGGTCAATTACTCTTCTTTTTTTTTCCTGAATACTGTGTACTTCCTTTTGAAAATAGAGACATTTCAACAAAAAATGTTGATACTCAACATGAAAACTGTAAGGCTTGCATGCTACAAATTCAACCATTAAGTTTTGATCTAGTTTTTGATTACCAAAATCTTAAATCCTGATCTCAAAATTGGGAATTTTTTATTAGACTTTATATAGTTGTCATTTATAACTAATACTCCTAAGGCATTAGATAGTGATACAAACAGATTTTTTGATTTTTTTTTTTTAAACTTTGGTCATGTGCATTACTTTTTAAAAGTAGTTATTCTTTTTTTTTTAATAATAAATTTTATTTTTATATTCCCCAACAATTGCAACCCCCCCATTCTGACCCCAATTCCTCCCCTCCCGGCCCCCACCCTCCAAAAAGTGTCTCTGGTTCATAGTTTTTTGTTGATTTTGATTTTCACTTTCTTATAGTTATTTTTTTTCCTGGTCCCTTATTTAAGTTTTCTAGATTCCTGCTATGAGTGAGACCATCCGGTAGTTTTCTTTTTCTTTCTGGCTTATTTCGCTGAGCATGATCCCTTCCAGCGCCATCCATGTTGCTGCAAACTGCATGTGTTTATCTTTTTTGAATGCTGAGTAATATTCCATGGTGTATACGTACCACATCTTCTTGATCCAGTCATCTATTTTTGGGCATTTGGGCTGTTTCCAAAGCTTAGCTATTGTAAATAGTGCTGTTATAAACCTAGGGGTGCAGGTGTTCTTTGGAATTGATGTTTCTGTGTCCTTTGGGTAAATACCTAGGAGTGGAATTGCTGGATCCTAGGGAAGCTCTATGTTTAGTAGGTCCAGAAATCTCCACACAGCTCTCCATAGTGGTTGGACCAGTTTGCACTCCCACCAACAGTGCAGAAGAGTTCCTTTTTCTCCACACCCTCGCCAATATTTGTTGTTGCTAGTTTTTTTAATATGTGCCATTCTCACTGGTGTAAGATGGTATCTCATGGTAGTTTTGATTTGCATTTCCCAGATGACAAGTGATGTTGAACATTTTTTCATATGTCTGTTGGCCATTTGCATTTCCTCATCAGAGAAGTTTCTTTTTAGCTCTTCTGCCCATTTTTTGACGGGATTATTTTCTTTGTTGTTGTTGAGTCTTATCAGCTCTTTGCAGATTTTTGTGATCAGTCCTTTATCATTAGTGTTGGGTGCAAAAATGTTCTCCCAGTTGGTGGGGTTTCTCTTTGTTTTTGTTATTGTCTCTTTTGCTGTGCAGAAGCTCTTTAATTTGATGTAGTCCCAGCTGTTTATCTTTGCCTTCACTATCACTGCTTTGGGTGATGTGTCTGTAAAGATGTCTTTGATGTGCAAATCATGTAGTGTTTCGCCTATATTTCCTTCTATGTATTTTATGGTTTCAGGTCTTATGTCTAGTTCTTTAATCCATTTTGAGTTGATTTTTGTGTATGGTGTGAGGTAGTGGTCAAGCTTCATTCTTTTGCATGTGGCAACCCAGTTTTCCCAGCACCATTTATTGAACAAACTTTCTTTGCTCCAATGCATAGTCTTTGCTCCTTTGTCAAAGATTAGTTGACCATAAATCTGTGGGTTTATTTCTGGATTTTCTATTCGGTTCCATTGGTCTGTGTGTCTGTTCTTGTTCCAATACCATGCAGTTTTGATGATTATGGCTTTGTAGTAGAGTTTGAAGTCTGGGAGTGTGATGCCTCCATTCCCTTCTTTTTTTTTTTTTCAGGAGAGCATGGCTATTCAGAGTTTTTTGTGATTCCATATGAATTTCATCAATAATTGTTCTAGTTCTTTGAAGAATGACATTGAGATTTTGATTGGAATAGCATTGAATCTGTATATTGCTTTTGGTAGGATGGCCATTTAATAATGTTTATTCTACCAATCCATGAGCAGGGGATGTCTTTCCATTTCTTTGTGTCTTCTATTTCTTTTAACAGTGTTTTATAGTTTTCTTTGTATAGGTCCTTTACCTCTTCGGGCTCAGTGTCCAAGGCTTCCCCCAGGCGCTGAGCACGTGCTGCTGTCGCCCAGAATACAGGGCCCCCAAGGTCTCCTTGGCCAGCAGTACAACGGCCCCAAGGTGGACATGTGGAGCCTGGGCATCATGCCCTACCAAATGGTGACCGGCACATGGCCCTTCAGGGGGCGCAGCCTCAGGGCAATCAGGGAGTGCATCCTGGGTGGGAACATCCACCAGACCACCTACTTCATGGTCCAGGGCGGGGACCTGCTGGCCAAAATGCTGGCATGGGACCCCTGGAGGCGCAGCACCCTGGAGAGCATCCAGCAGCACGCCTGGGTAGCAGAAACGAGCAGGGGACTCTGTCTTCAGCGAGCCGTCGCTCTGCCCCCAAGACCTGGCCATAACCAAAGGTATGGAGCGCCTGGGCTACCAGAGGCAGGAAATTCGGGAGGCCATTGACACTAACAAGTACCACGAGGTCATGGCCACCTACCTGATCCTCCACTCCAGGAAGCAGGCGGGGGAGGAGGACTATGAGAAGGAGGGGGAGGAGCGGCCCAGGCGAGTTACCTTCCAGGTGCCGAAGCGCGTCACCTTCCGGGATCCCGGTTACCCTGATTACAAGGCCTCCCCACCCACACCCACCCCGTCGGCACCTGAGGTTTCGGGGAATACCCCAAGGCTGGGCATCCTGGGAAAGCACCCAGTACAGAAGATTGAAAAGGATACCAACCCCCACTCCCTCAGCCTGAGGTTTTGGGGAATGCCCCAAGGCCAGGTATCCTGCGAAAGCAGGAAGTCCAAAAGAGGGGAAAGGATGCCACCCTGGACAACAGGGTCATCTCCACCAGGTTCCTGAGCTGGAGGATGCACAGCAGCACACCACTGCTGCAGGTCCAAGCCCCCTGCTAGAGGACACCCCAAATGGCAGTCCCTCTGCGCTAGGCCCAGAACTGGAGGATGGCTGGGGGGACACCAGCACCTCTGTGGCTAGACCCCAGCAGGAGGACACCAGGGAGCACAGCAGCACCTCGGTGTCAGTCCTCCAGCTGGAGGACGCTGGGGAGCACGGGTAGCACCACTGAGACAGGCCCCCAGCTGGAGAGGGACCAGGAAAGCAGGGCCAGCACAATCAGTCCAGCTCCCCAGCCCTCCAGCACCACCCTAAGACGTCCCCCAACATGTGACTGGCCTTCCAGTGCAGTGGCCCCTTCAGCAATCATCAGGGCCAGAGATAGAGTATTAGAAATTATCCGAGAATTTTGTTGCTGCTGTGCAGCATTGGAACTGGAAAGCAACAAAGAATAAAAATAGTGCCATACCCGGCAGAAGACCCCCCACCCCCAAAGAACAACCACTCAGTGGCCATGGTGAACAGGAGTACACCAGGGAAGGTTGAGGCTCTGGAGAGGCTCCGGGGCTGGGCCCAGTCAGAGGGGCCAGGAGCAGCATGAGACTCACAGGACTGCAGCACAGAAGTCTGGGCAGCACTGATGTCCCTGGAGCAGAGCAGGTGAAGGACCAGGCAGGCAACGAAACTGGTGAAGCATCTGGAGAGGAGCAGAGCGGGTGAGGGTTGGTGTGCGGAGGGGTTGGGGAGAGTTGAGCAGGTACAGGACCAGGAGAGGGGTGTGGGGCTGTGTGGGCAGAGCCTCCAGAGGTAGGTCCCGGGGCCACAGGCGAGGAAGCCTGGGCCTCTCTCCCCCATCTTAGGTACTGCCCCCTTGGTGGGAGAAACCTGCTGCTCACCCCGGGCACACGGATGGTGTAGAGGATGCAGGAGCTCTTGCAAAGGCTTCAGCCTGGGTGGTAAATCGTGCAGATTGCAAGGAGCACATAGATAGGCTCTCTAGCTCCCCTTAAGAAAGACTCTGGGACCAGTATATTAGAATCCAAACGGGACTCTCCAAGGTGGGCAGAGGTTATTCACAGAGCAGCCCTAATCCACCATGACCTGCTCAGCTGGAAAATCCGCACATCTTCCTGCTCCACGAAGCCTAGGCTATGATCAGTCTCAGTCCCGCAGTGAGCGGGACACTAGGTGTCCAGTGTCCCCTGGGCCGAAGCTGCAGCTCGTCATGGAGTACGTGCAGAAGGGATTTTGCAACTTGGGATTCTTACACAGTGTCAGTCCAGCTGGAATTTCTCCTTTTAAAATTCCTCTCCAGATGGCTACCCACCCTTCCTCCTCCCTGGATTCAAACCCTGCAGGGTGACCTTAGCCAAATTGGAAACATTAATATCGCCCAACAGATGCAGGCTTTGGACACCATTCTCTGCCAATTAAATCACTGGGTACAGGAACGAAAAACTACAGGGGCTGTCTACCTTAAATTTGTGTTTTTTCATCATTGTTTAGATGGTGTTCAATTCCCTTCTAAAACTAAGGTTTTGCTAAGACTGGTAAATGCAAGTGAGGTGAGGTATGAGTGTTTGAAAAAAGAAATGTATGGAAGAGGGATATTCTGAAGGGCCTTAAGATAATGTAAAGCCGGATGGGTAAAATGAAATGGCATTAGAATGAAAGCAAGCAAAAGAAAGTGTTGAAGGTCTGAGAGGGAGGTTTTGGTGAGAAATCGTGTGTACTCAGGTGTCCCCCTCCTCTAACACATTCATGGGCTTGCTCATCTGACCAGCAAAGCCCCCTCTGACTGACCTTTTGTCAGCTGAAGCTGGGACCAGGACATCCAAACTTGGACCAACTCTCCCTTACTGCCATGGATCCTTCCCATAGTAGGCCTGGTGATCATGATCATGCTTTTATTTGTTTCTACACCCCATTTTCTCTGCTTTATCCAGGAAAAGCTCTCTGAGATGAGCCTTCGCACTCCCAGACCCGGGAAAGCCATTCCTGTTATTGACAGATGAGCAACAGGGCGTTGCTCTAGGGGTTCTGGGCCAACCTACGCCAGTCCAGCGAGCAGTTGCTTATTTCTCTAAACAAATGGATCCCACTGTAAGAGGATGGCAGCCCTGCCTGCGTGCACTTGCGGTAGCTGCTCGTCTCGCTAGACCTAAGGCCTTAAAACCCACACTGGGCCAATCTGTAAATGTTAGTTCTCCACTTCGGCTCCAGTACCTGCTCACTCATCAGGCTCTCTCCCCTCCATCACCTTCTTGTCTGTTAGATTTCTACTCTCTTTGTCAAAGACCCTCTCATCACTCTCTCCCAATCCTCGACTCTCCATCCTGCCAGGCTTCACGGGTGTTCCACTCCCTAACGCAGGTAACACCCTCTTCTTACTACGGTGGACACCATCATCAGTTGGACAGTGGACCTGCCTTTATCTCAAAGATTACTCCACAGGTCTCCTCCCTGAGCATCACCTGGAAACTACACATTCCCTCCCGACTGCAATCCTCTGGTAAGGTAGAACGGGTAAATGGTCTGACCAGAGACCACCTAGCCAAACTCTCCACAGAGCCCACAAATCCTGGATGGAGCTGCTCCCACTGGCTTTAGTGCACCTCCGAGCAACTCCCCATGGCCCCTTGTTCCTGAGCCCCCTTGAACGGATGTATGGCAGACCTCTTCTTACTAACCATGAGCTCCGCGTCCAACCTACACTGTTGGCTGGATATTTTCCATACTTCTCTTTGCTCAGACAGCTGCTCCAAGAACACGCAGACCTTTGTCTGCCACAACCGGTGCCTCCGTCCCCTGATGCACCTGTCAACATGCTGTGCCCTGGAGACCAGGTTCTTCTGAAAGCCATCTCTCCAAAACCACTTCCGCCAAAGTGGATGGGTCCACACTCGATCATCCTGACTACACCAATGGCTGTCAAGGCATCAGCTGTCCAGGGTCAAAGCGGTCCCTGTGGACAAGCAGTATGTATACAAGCACATGGGCCCAACTCGGGTTTGCATCAATGCATCCCTGGTCCACATCCCACTCAGCCTATAGAGTAGAGGCCCTCTGATTCTCCTTCCTCTGTTTCTTTTTTTTTTTTTTTTTAAGATTTATTTATGCAAGCACTGGGTACAGTCAGAAACACAGGAGGGTGAGAGAACTCACCAGAGACAAAGTGAAGAGCAGAACAGGCAGACTTGACGAAGCACACTGCTGAGGGGAGCAGTGGGCGGCAGGAGAGGTCTGCCCGCCGTGTGGGACCCTCGCCTTGAGGCCAGGGATTGAACCAGTGCTGTAGAGGCTGTGGGCAGCTTCACAACCCAGCGCTCAACCGTCAACCGCTGCACCACCGGGGAGGCCCCTCTCCTTCCTCTGTTTCTAATCCCATCTCTTCAAGCCACTTCCAGTTCTTCTGTCTATGCCCAGCAATTCCAGATCAGCACAGCCTCGGACCAGGTATTACCTTGGCCCACAGGTGGCATTTTGTGACTCGGCCTTGGTCAGGGCTGAGGAAGAACAGGCGCGGCTGCACAGGCAGCTAAAGGAGCAAAAGCTGGTCTGCTGGCTCTTGGCTCAGCAGGTAGCCCCATGGGACCAGGAGCCTGAGAAGATGGAGGCCCCAGCCCCCGGGGGGAAAGTGTGCCTGGGGAGACCCACCAGGCTCTTCAGGGAGCCATGGAGAAACTGCAGGTGAGTTTGTGTAAGGCAGGAAGGAATGGCCACAGGGCAGGTTTTCTGATCCAGCAGACCACGTACAGGAGAAGTGAGTCCTGGAAGACTCAGTGAATTTTGCAGACTTTTATTGGGATTTACCAGATACATGGCAGGTAGGGGTGCTAGGGGGCCAGGAGGCTGACAGGCCTCCCAGCCTGCAGCAAGTCTTCACTCTTTCTGGGCTCTCTGGCGTTCTCTGGTGGTCTCTGCTGCTCTGCTCTCTCGGTTCTGCTTCTGCTTCTCTGCTGCTGCGGGCGTCCCCGTGACGCCACCCTTAAAAGCCCATCTTAGCCCATGTGAATCCCATCTACCTATGCCCACACCCTACTCCAAGTGCCCGCATCAGGCATGCATTTGGGACCGCAGGTTCCATCATCCATACTATGGGCGGGAGAGCAGAAAAGCCTGATACTTTTACCTTACCCTACAATCCACCCCCTCAGGGTTTTCTGCCAGACAGTCTATACAAGTGATACACACGTTTCTCTTGACGAATAGGAACACTGCAGCCATGGCCCACAAAAGCAAATGAAATATATCACAATGAAATATAACAGAACACAAATAAGTCCAGGCAGGGCATCAACCTAGTGCAAAAGACAATTATTGGCACCAGTAGATGATCCACCACTTCCGCTGCCGAAGGCACTGCTCATGCAAGGGAGGGAACCACTCAGGCATCAGCCGTCACACGCCAGGAGCCATCAGGCCTCCCGGCCCCCTTCGGCTACAGTCTCGGCCACAAGCCGCACACCGCATCCACCCCCAGGATGCACTCACTCTTGGGTTGGCGATTCTGTACTCTTTGGGGGTAATCGCCCATCCCTCAGGATTTTCTATCTGTGGTTGCTCCAACGCTCCAACATGCAGGCCCCTGCACTCAGGCCAACCCACTGCACAAGCACATGGGTCGGGGATCCGTGGATACAAGTCCACATGCGGCTTCTCTTGGGTCCCGCTCTTTGGCTGTGGGCTCCACCACAAGCCACGTTCCCTACCCATCCCCCAAAGATGGGCTCCTCAGCTCCTCACCCTCACTCAACTATGAGCAGGGCATCACCCACAGGTGATTTTAACAGACTCACTGGCCTTTAGCTTACGTAGTGCTTAACAGCCGCTCAGGGCTTCCCGAACTTAGCACCAGCTTTTGCCTTCTCAGTTGGCTTTTCTCCTCTGCTTAGCTGCTGGGCAGTACACCGGCTGCCTTTGGCCACCAAGGCCCACTGACACCCCCAGACTCCCATCTCTGGGGGTGGACAATCCCATCCTTCCTCAGGGTCCCCAAAACATATCAAACTTGCCAAGGTACTCCCCCTTCTGGCGGGATTGTTAGTCCATTAGTCCAAGTTCATCGGCTTTTCCCTTTGTCCACACTGGGGAGCTCTGAATCGTGGTCCTTTCTCCCCCGATGATTCTTGCTGCCTAGGCGGGGATTGTTGGCTGGTCCTCTCGGGCATCTCCTCCTCCAGGCGAGGTCTCATCCCGCAGCTCCCGGACTTTGCCCTTCCCCTGTCCCGCCATGACACGTCCAGCGCTGTCACAGGCAAACACTGCCTGTTGCTCCTCAGTCCCTCCCGGTCTTCGGAGGGCTCCATACCGGTCTGCATGGATCATCTTGCTGACTTACACCAATTGTAAGAGAGGAAGGAATGGACACGGGGCAGGTTTTCTGATCCAGCAGACTGGGTCCAGGAGAAGAGAGTCCTGGAAGCCTCAGTGGCTTTTGTAGGCTTTTATTGGGATTTACTGGATACATGGCAGGTAGGGGTGCTAGGGGGTCAGGAGGCTGATAGGCCTCCCAGCCCCCAGCAAGACTTCACTCTTTCTGGGCTCTCTGGCGTTCTCTGGAGGTCTCTGCTGCTCTGCTCTCTCGGTTCTGCTTACGTTTCTCTGCTTTTGCTGTGAATGCCACCCTTAAAAGCCCAGTCTTATCCCAGGAGAATCCCATCTACATATGCCCACACCCTACTCCAGGTGCCTGCAGCAGGCTTGCATTCAGACCACAGGGTTCCCTCATCTATCCTAAGGACGGGAGGGCAGAAAAGCCTGAAGTTTTATCTTTCCCTACAGTGTGGTTTTCCAGAGGGCTAGGCGGGCTGGGTGCTGGGCAGGCCGGCACTGCTGAGCCCCTGAGCCCGCTGTCTGGCCGAGGGCCGCTTTACCGAGCTCATCCAGGAGAAAGTGGGCTTACAGGAATGGATGGAGGAGCTGGAGCATCGATGTATCCAGATGTCTGGAGAGACTGACACCATCGGTGAGCGGGGAGGCTTGTGCCCTGCAGCTGGGGTGCTATGCAGAGGCTGGGGAGACCCCAGCAGCTGAGCTGTCTGCGCGCCCTCCCCCTGGGAGAATACATCGCTCTCTACCAGAACCAGAGAGCAGTGATGAGGGAGGAGCACCAAGAGAAGGAGGAGTCCATAAGCCAGCTGGCCCAGGACAAAGAGGAGATGAAGGTATTCAGAGCTCTGGCTCCATGGTGGTGCGGCTGGGGGCGGGGCGGGCTTCTGAGCATCTCTGCTTCCAGGTGAAGCTGTTAGAGCTGCAAGAGCTGGTTTTGTGGCTGGTGGAGGTGCACAACGAATGGCGGGCGAAGCCCTGAGCACCTGCCCAGAACCCTGCTGCTGAGCACACTAGCACATGCCTAGTCCCCAAGAAGCTTGGCACCGCCAACCTCCAAGGTGAGGAAAGCCCCTAACGGGCAGCTGGTCAGGAAGAGCACACTCCGCCAGGCACACAGCATCCTGTCTCTGTCTCTCTGTAGGGTAAAGAAAATATCAGGCTTTTCTGCCCTCCGCCATCAGGATAGATGATGGATCCTTGTCCTGAATGCATGCCTGATGGCGGGCACCTGGAGTAGGGTGTGGGCATAGGTAGATGGGATTCAGCTGAGCTAAGACTGTGCTTTTAAGGGCTGTGTCACGGGGACGCCAGCAGCAGCAGTAGAAGCCAAAGCTGAAGCCGGAAGAGAAGCCGAGATCACCAGAGAGCCCAGATAGAGTGAAGATTTGCTGGGGACTGGCAGGCCTCTCAGCCCCCCAGCCAGCACCCCTGCCTGCCATATGCCTGGTGAACCCCAATAAAAAACCTGCAAAGCCACTGAGGACTCTGACTCCTCCTTTACCCGGTCTGCATGGGATCAGAAAACCTGCGCTGTGCCCTGCTCATGCCCTTACTCTCTCTAAAGAACCAAGTAAGGTGAGCCTTGTCCACGATGTGCAGCCGACCCCGGGTGAGGCCCAGCTGGGCCTGACTCCCCTCGAGAACGCCTCTGCGCAGCAGGTCGTTCAGCTGCTTCAAGAAATGCAGAACTCCCAGGAAGGCGTCACCATTGGAAACAGCCCATGCCTTCCCTTCTTCTACCAGGCTGACGACAACGAGGTGAAGATAATGGTGGTCTAGGCCACCGGCATGGGGCCGGAGGCTCTGCCCCCACCTGGCCCTCACCAACCCATCCCTGTTCCCCAGGCTTTCCCCCCCATCCTTTGGCTCTCCTTCCCAGTCGTCCTTTCATCCCTCGGCTTAAAAAAGGGGTCCAACAACTCCCCTATCTAATAGGGTGAAATAGGTGCAGACCCTAGCCTCTGAGGTTAGGGCTGTGTCTTCATTTAACTCTGGACTAATCATACTTCCAGAGGCAAGGAGCTAGAAATATCCAGCTAGTTATTTAGGGGGCTCCATTCTACAATATAGGGGCTCCTTGAATGACCAATTGAATCCTTACCAGGCCTTCTGGCAGAGGGCCTAGGTTATATTAGGCAATTCTGGGCCACGTGACCCCACCTCACCCCAACCATGTCGAGCGGGGCAGCACTTTGAAAGCCCAGCACGGGGGCTAAGTGCAGACAGAGATACCAGCTGGGGCAGGTGGGCACCAACACCTGTCTAGAGTGTAGCCACAGAGATAGCAGTGGTTTATTTGAGACCACACAGATCCACAAAGGGGTGGCCTCCCCTGCTCCCTTTTGAAATTTCCCCATGGGCCTTTGCACCCAATTTTGTTTTTGTTTTTTTTGTTTTGTTTTGTTTTTAATTTTTTGTTGGACCCAATAATTGTTTTGATTTTTCTTTATTTTTTTTTTAATTTTACTTTTTGTTGCACCCAATTATTCTGGAGGTGATCCCTATCTGCAAAGGGGAGGCCTCTCCTACTACCTAGCAAAAGTCCCCATGGGGATGTGTGCCCGATTATTTTGTGGGAATCCACCTGTTAAGGGCGGGCTCTGCTCACTACACATGTCTTGCAGCTTGAGGTTAACCTGTCCCACTCACAAAAGGTCCGCGGGCATGAGGCCACCCCAATCTGCAAAGGGGTGGCCTCCCCCATCACCCCTCAAGTCCTGCGGGCATGAGGCTACCCCAATCCACAAAGGGGTGGCTTCCACTGTCCTCCTCACAAAAGTCCCACGGGCATGAGGCCACCTCAATGTGCAAAGGGGTGGCCTCATCCTTCCCCCCTCACAAAAGGCCCATGGGCATGAGGCCACCCAATCTGCAGAGGCGTGGCCTCTCCGGTCCCGCCCCTCACAAAAGATCCACAGGCATGAAGCCACCCCAGTGCACAAAGGGGTGGTCTTCCCCTTGCCCCCTCACAAAAGTATGAGGCCACCCCAATCCACAAAGGGGAGAACTCCCCCATCCCCCTCCTCACAAAAGTCCTGCAGGCATGAGGCCACCCCAATCCGCAAAGGGGTGGCCTCCCCCGTCGCTCCTCTCGAATGCCCCACAGGTATGAGGCCACCGCAGTCCACAAGGGGGTGGCCTCCACTTGCTGTCTTTGCAAAAGTCCCGTGGGCCTCTGTGCCTGATTATCTTGGGGCCACCCCGGATTTGCAGAGAGGTGGCCTTCACTGCTTCTTTTACAGAAAGTCCCCATAGAGGGGATGCATGGCTTACTCAGGCAATTTGGGGGTACACACACCCCCAACCCTGTGGAAAACTGGGCTTGGCCAGAAGCCGGGCCGGGGTGGCTGGTGGAGGCCAGGCAGAAGGCGCGCGGGCACCCCGCGGTGTACATACTGTGCTGGGACATGTGTACATGGGGCTGAGACGGCCCCTGTATCACAGCGGAGGCTGCGGTGGCCCCTGGGAGAGGAGGTTTCTATGAATCAGTTGACATCGAGGAAACTTATTTATAGATCGCCCAGGACAGAGGAAGGAGGCAAGGCCAGGGAGTGGTTCCTGGTGTTTCACTTTTGTTTCTGAATAAACTGAACTCACCTCGTGGTCGGGCCCTGTGATCTGGGCTTAGGCGCTGCACTGGGTGTGGTTCCTGCCAGCAGAGGGCAGGCTTCGGGGTGCAAGGTGCGCATTGGCACTGCCTGTCAGGGCATCCAATCCCCCTCAGCTCTCTGACCTGTAGGGCCTGTGGGCTGCGTGCCGCCCCGGGAGGGCCAGAGTACTGGCTTCCAGCCTAGGCATTTCTCCTCTCACCCTGTTCTTCTGGGGCTCCCACCCAGGCCCCATGAGTCCTCCAGGCTGGCACTCTACCCCTGGTGGCCACAGCAGGGTTCAGATGAAGACCAGCTAAGTGCAGGTGCTTTCCTGAGCAGCCTGGGAAAAACTGGTGCCTCCCAGGCACCCCTGCGCCCCCATGCTTAAACCTTCCCTTCCCCCTGAACGCCACAGAACACAACCAGCACACAACACGTTGCTCCCCATTGTTCAGAAATGGGTTTCATTCTCAGCCAAGAGACAGCAGGACTGGTCGTGGCCAGAAGCACACAGCTGCCGGAACAGCACCCCCATGCTCGGGGAAGGGGCAGGAAGGTGGCTGTGGGGGCTGACTGTGCACAGGCCGGGAATGGCAGGGAGGCTCGTCGGAGGTGGCACGTGTTTGCGGGGGTGGCTGGGGTGACAGTGTTTGCTTGTTGTTGGGCCACAAGACTCAGAAGGACAGCACAGCCGGTGGTTCCCAGCACCAGAGATGCGCGCTTGCACGTGTGTGTGTGCCCGTGTATTCATAGACATGCATAGAGCAGGGCAGGAGCAATACCACCGAGGGGGCACAAGAGTCACCGAGGTCACGCCTGGGGTGTCAGCTCACCACCACAACAGACTAAAGTCACAGATGAAGGGGGAGGCTTGGGGGCTGGGGGCCAAGTCACAGAACAGTCACCCAGGCAGGCCTGGGAAGAGAGGTGTCCCAGGAAGAGGAGGGGTCTGGTTAGAGGCCGAAAGGGGCCCTGGGGCTCTCAGGTTGGATGGACTTGCCTGACCCGATCAGCTGGCAGCTGGAGAGAAGTAGAGAGAAAACGCGAGAGGGCAGAGAAGGGGGAGAGCTGGGAAGGCAGGTGCAGCCTGGGCTGCAGCGCTGGGGGGGAGGTGGGGAGGGAAGACGAAGCAGGGGAGGGTGTGGGCAGGGGTTCTGGATGAGAGGAGAGGGGGGACAGGGAGGGGGGATGCAGGAGCAGGAGCTGGAGCCTCTCCCTGCTCACTCGCCGGCCTCTCACACACACGAGACAGTGCACCCGTGTGCCAGACATGTGATCGGCCCCCTCCAGCTCCCTCCTCTCTGCTCCCCTGTCTTTCAACCCGCCAGCCCAGGGTCACCCTTAGTGTAAGGAGTAGGCGGCCTCGGGCCCCACGTGACTCCACCATTTCTGATGGAGAAAGACAGGCGGAATACCACTGTTTGCCCCGGGAGGGCAGAGCTGAGAGGATGGCTGGAGGGAGCACCGGGGGCCCCCTGGGGTGGGCAGAAAGCACAGTAGTTCCCCATATGGACCCTGGGGAGGCAGGGAGGGCAGGAGGCCAGATGCTAGTGGCCACAGGCTTATAAGTCTAAGAGGGGAGCCTCAGCTGGCTGGGGGACCGCAGGTCGTGTAGGTGAGGCTGGGCCCTTCCTGGAGTGGAAAAGCAGAAGAGCCAGCATCAGTGTAGGGGTGCGGGGGCAGGCAGGTCTGTGGGGCAAGTTTTACTGACCAGCTTGGGTAGAACTCAGAGAAGCCGACTTGCCCAGGTCAGCCGACACTGAGGTCCCCTGGCTGAAAAAGGAGAAGTGACACTATGAACAACAGGCCCAGGTCCACGGGCCTGCAGGCAGGCTTCGGTGCTTCACCTGGGGCACAGGGACTGCCGTGGCCCTGTGCTGGCGGGAACAGCAACAGCAGGCACGGAGGGCAAGGCGCTCTGTGGCCTGCCTGGTTGCAAGGTGGCTGCGGGCCGAGGGTGTGGCTTGGACCCTCAGGCTCTCCAAAGCCATCAGACAACCTGAGCCTTCCTGAAGGGACTCAGTTGCCACAATAAGGAGGAGGGGTCAGACCTCCTCTGCCCTGTGGTGGATCCTGTTCCAAAGCTCCCAAGGTGGCTGCCCTGCCCCAGCAGCACACTCACATAGGGGGATGGGGGCTGCACCCCCAGCATGAATTTCGAACTGTTGTAGAGCAACCCCGATACAAAACGGGGTGCCTGACTGTGGCTCCTCACCCGCACGCTTAAAAGGACTTATCAATGCTCTACTGCAGGCACACGTGAAAGGTTAATAAAAGGTTTATTTACAAGGGAAGGGGAAATGAGGAAATGTACAGCTCTGGGAGAGAAGTGGGAGACAAAGTTTTAAATGAGTCCTACCCGATCCGCCGATCAGGATCCCAAAATGGCACTCTCAGAGTTGTTCGCCAGCCAGGAGCTGTGAAGCCAGGAGGCGAGCGATCGCGAGCCAGAGAGCGAGCAAGGCCCACGTGTTTGGTTTTTATATCCAATCTGGCTGCCCAACTCCACCCTCAGGTCCCAGCCACCCTCCCTTGGTGGTGATGGGATTTGTCTTTCCCAGAGTCTTAATGGCTTTAGTCTGAAGTGGGGGTGGGGTCCACAAAGCCTGTATGGGATTATCTCAGGACATCATTTCCCCCTAACAGAAGGCTCCCTGACGGCCTGCTCCCTGACAGCGGCACAAGCGGCCTATCAGCTCAACACCCTGCGTGACCATCTGCACTGCAGGTCCTCGAGCCTAGAGACTTCCACAGCCAGAGAACATCCACCTAGGTGGAAGGCCCGGGTAAGACAAGTCTCAGTGGCTGTCTTCAGTCGGAGGTACTTTGGGAACCTGGGGTTGGCTTGCCTGTATGAACTTAAGTGTGTGTGTGACCAATATAGGAATCAAATTCTCTCTGAGAGCCAACTTCTGACTGAAGCTTATCTATCACCCTCGCGGCAGATGCCTTCTCTCAAACCTCGGTCCCTTGGAGCTTAGGCCAGATATGTGCCCTAAGCGTCTCATCTTTTACTGCAGCGCTGCGTGGCCTCAATACCAATTGGACAATGGCTCCCACGGGCCGAGCGTGGCGCTTTTGACTTCTCCATCCTTACAGACCTAAAGAGTTCTGTCACCGCAATGGAAAATGGTCAGAGATCCCTTAGGGCCAGGCTGGCTTTCTCTTGTGCTCCCGTGCCCCCCTCCAGCCCCTCCCTCCTGAAAACCTGCCACACTCTCCAAGTCTTGAGACTCCTCTCACTCTCCCCCTCTCTGGACCCTCTTCATCGTTTTCTGATCCTCTAGATTCTCAGTCTTCACCTCCTCCAGCTCCCCAATCAGGCCTCCCCTCTTCTTTTCACCTCCTAGCCACCACACCCGTTCTGGGTGGTCCTCTTCTGGGTCCCCTCAGGGAAGTGGCGGGGAATGAAGGAGGAATTAGGGTCCGTGGTCCTTTCTCTCTGTCTGGTCTCTCCCAGACTGAAAAGCTTCTTGGCTCTTTCACTAACAATCCCACCACCTACACCAAAGAGTTTCCTTATCTTACCCAAGCCTGTGACCTTACTTGTCATGATTACATGTGATCCTCTCTTCCACCCTGACCTCTGACAAAAGGGAGCAGGTTTTTAGGTCCGCCCAAGACCAAGCAGATCAGGTACCTGTGACTGACTCAACCATGGCCCCAGGCTCTGCAGCAGTTCCCAGCCCAGAGCTGGGGTGGGGCTACCAGACTGACACAGGCAGGGCCCCCGGGGCAGGACTCACCAAGACCATTTTATTACCTGTCTCCTAGCTGGTCTCCAAGCGGCTGTGCACAAAAGTGTAAATTTTGCTAAGCTCAGGGAGATCACCCAGTCTGCCTCAGAAAACCCTGCTGCCTTCCTTAGTCGCCTGACGGAGGCGCTCCAGCGCCATACCAGGCTTGACCCTGACTCAAATGGAGGCTCAACAGTTCTGGCTACCCATTTTATATCTCAGTCAGCTCCTGACATTAGATAGAAGCTTAAGAAGTTTGAGAGGACTCCCCTGATGGCGCAGATGGCAAAGCGCCGCGCTGTGAGTCTCTCCGAGGCCTCTGCAGTGCCGGTTCCATGCCGGCCGGCCAGCGAGGGTCCCACATGGCACAGCAGACCTCTCCTGCCTCGCCCGCTACTCCCTTCAGCAGTGTATTTCGTCAGTCTGCCTGATCTGTTCCCCACTCTGTCTCTGGTGAATCCTCTCACCCTCCCACGTGTCTGGCCTGGACCCCGGTTCTAGTGTAAATGAATAAATAAATCTTTTTTTTTTTTTTTTTTTAAAGAAGGCTGAGGACTGTCCTCAAACGCCTATCCAGGATCTGCTGAATATGGCCTTGACAGTTTTTAAAAACCGGAAGAAACAGGACAGGGCAGAGAGGGACCTCCGTAGTCTTCAGAAGGCTGGGCTTCAAGCTCAGGCCCTGGTAGGGCCTTGAGACCACCAGGCCATGTTCCTCCAACCACCGCAGTGCCTGCCGCCCGACAGAGGACGACAACGGGCCCCATGGCCCCCAACCGACCACCGCTGGGAGCCTGCTTCAAATGTGGTCGAGAAGGCCACTGGTCCAGACAATGCCCCAACACCTGCCAGGACCATGCCCCATCTGAAACGTCCAGGGTCACTGGAAAAGCGACTGTCCCTCCATGCCTGGCTGCGGTGGACCAGTCCTTCCAGCCCCTGCAACTCTTGCCACCGGCGGTCTTCGGTTCGGCAGCTGAGGACTGAAGAGGCCCGGACTCATCGACCCAGATAAACTTCAAGGAGCCCAGGGTAACAGTCAAGGTAGCAGGAAAGTCCAATTCCTTTCTGGGCTCTCCTTTAATATGTTGCTGGCCTCCTCCTCTGCAGACCTTCTCTGCCACAATCTCAGCAACACACTGCACAACT
Organism: Talpa europaea; assembly: GCF_964194135.1. Taxonomy (NCBI): domain Eukaryota; kingdom Metazoa; phylum Chordata; class Mammalia; order Eulipotyphla; family Talpidae; genus Talpa; species Talpa europaea. Next base: position 125,283,829 of record NC_140068.1, on the reverse strand, counting down.
CCTCACCTTCCTGGGCTCAAAAGGATACCGTGTCTCCCTGTCCAAAGCCCAACTCTCAGTTCCCACAGCCGTCTATCTGGGTCTTCGACTAACTCCTTCCTCCAAACAGCTGACGGTGGACAGCAAACAGGCCATCCGGGACCTTCCCTCCCCTGAATCGGCAGAACAAATCCTTTCCTTCCTAGGTTTGGTCAGATTCTTCCGTCACTGGATCCCTAGTTTTGCTTTCCTAGACAAGCCACTGTACGACACAGCAAAAGCCTCCCTCGAAGGACTTCTCCAATCTCCCGGGGAGGTCTACAGGGCTTTCCTTTTACTCACACATATCCTCCTTAGGGCACCTGTCCTTTGCCTTCCTGACCCAGAAAAGCCTTTCCTCCTGTGCACAGACGCACATCGGGGTATGGCGGCAGGTGGCCTTTCCCAGCCTCTGGGCCCAGCCCTGTGTCCTGTCGCTTCTCTCTCCAAGCAGATGGATCCCACCGTCAGGGGCTGGCAACCTTGCCTTAGAGCCCTGGCGGCGGCAGCTCTACTCACCCGGGAACCCCTCAAACTTACTCTGGGAAGACCTGTCCAAGCACATTCCTCGCACAGCCTTCAGGCCCTCCTGTCTCCCCGCCCGCTCTCCACTCTCACTCCTGCCGGCTCACAGGACTTCCACGTGCTCTTTATCGAAAACCCTCTGGCGAGTCTCACTCAGTCAACTTCTCTCAACCCAGCCCCTCTTCTGTCTCTGGCCCCCCTTCTGCCGCTCATTCATGCCCTGAAATCCTGGGCGAAATGCAAACCTCCAGACTGGGTTTGGCCGACTCCCCTTTGTCAGATGCCTACTGGACTCTGTCTGTAGACGGCAGCTCTTGCGAAGGTGCGCGAGGTCAGCGGAGGGCTGCCTAGGCCATGGTTACCCTCGATCAGGTCATCGAGGCAGGAAAGCCGCCCGGAGGAACCACCTCCTGAAAGGCAGAACTCAGAGCACTTACCGGGGCCCTGACCCTCAGCAACCATAAGAAAGTCACCATCTATGCGGATTCAACATATGCCTTCCTTATGGCTCACAGTCCTGCTGCGATTTGGCAGGAAAGGGGGTTCCTCTCCACCCAGGGGTCCCCCATCATGAACGTTAAACTTGCCCTTAAGCTTCTAGCGACCTTGCAGCTTCCAACTGAAGTTGCCATGATCCACTGTGAAGGACACCACACGGACAATTCTTACGTGACCACAGGGAATAACAAGGCTGATGCAGCAACAAGGGCTCCCACCACTCACTCTGCTGCAGATCCTGGTCCTATTCTCTCTCTATCTGTCCCCTCCATCACTCCGACTTAGGAGCCTAATGAACGCCAAATCCTGAGTCTGCCCTTCCAGCCCTCCTTGAATGCAAAAGTCTGGCAGCTGTGTTCCCATCGTCAAACCGGTGCTCATGGATCACCTCAAGGGGGAGTTCGCCAACCTCCTTCTTCTGCAGCTCACCAGCTGCGTGGACACTTACCCGGACAGGATTGGCAGGTTGATTTTACTCACCTCCCTAGTCGCAAAAAAGTTAAATATCTGCTCACAACGGTTGAAACAATAACAGGTTGGGTCAAGCCCTTCCCCGCAGCTAGAGAAACGGCTCAGGGGGTAACCGAGGCCCTTCTTAACCACATTATCCCATGCGTTGGCCTCCCCACATCTGTCCTATCTGACAATGGTCCAGCTTTTATCTCAAAGATTACTCAGCAGGTCTCCGCAGCTCTGGGTATCACCTGGAAGCTTCACATTCCCCACCACCCACAATCCTCAGGGAAAGTGGAGCGCGCCAATGGGCTCATCAAGGGTCACCTGACTAAACTTTCCTGAGAGCTCTGCGACTACTCCGGGAACACGCAGACCAGTACTTACCCAGTCCTGCCTGAATCTCGACCTCCTCAACTGACCTTCCCCACCACTGCATCCAGGAGACCAAGTTCTGCTCAAATCGCTTTAGCCAAAGCTACTGCAGCCTCCAAGGACTGGTCCGCACACAGTCATTCTCACCACGCCTATAGCGGTAACACCTCTGGGAGACCCCTCCTGGTACCATCTCTCTCGGGTCAAACGTGCGCCCGAAGACAAACAGTATGTATGTTGTAACCTGGGTCCTACTAGGATGCGCATTTCTTGTCAAAATCTCCCCTAGCCCAGTGTCCTATGTGTGGAAATTCAAAGTTAAGGAGACCTTTGTCTCAGGATCCAAGGAGACTACCCACTTGGTGGGTACTGCAGAGTGCGCACAGGCCGGATGCACAGCACCCATCACTCTCACCCTAACTCTTTCATCAATGAACAACACTATGAACACCATGTTTTCTTTCTTTTACCATCAAACCTTAGATCATTGCAAGAATACCTACAAAGAATATGGGGGGTGCCCTTGCCCGTCATGTGCAGTGCACCTTCCAGACAAAGGCTGAATGTTCTCTCCATCTGTCATAATACGGGTTTCAATACGAATCAAGTTAACTATTCTATTTCAGGTCCTTGGGACCTACGCTGGGTACAGGGAGTCCAAGCCACAGGGTACACTGGCTGGCATTCCTACACAATGGCAACATTTTCCCATCTCAAGGGACTATGTCCCGACACAAAATGCCACAGTCCAAGTCTCCCAGGACATCCTCCATTCAGAGCAAGTCCTACAAAATCAGCTAACATCATCAGAAAAGACCGAGACACCCTCAACCTGGATTCGTAAAATACAAAACGCTATACTATTCCTACATAACTCTTTTGGATCTAATACCTTTCTTGTTTCCTCTGTGCTTCCCTTCAGAGGCCTCTACTGGCGGCAGCTCCAATTAATCTCAATACCACTATGACCAAGATAACGGACGCTGCTTGCCAGACTCCCCAACTCTCAGTCCCCCTATGGGACTCCAATCACAGCCTCCCCTGCCAGCAAACTGATGCCCTTGTCGGCTTTCATTCCTGCACTTCTAACATTTCAGTTAAAGGATAGATACCTCCTTAGAAAAAACCCCTGTGTCTTTAGCATCATCACAAAGACAGCTCCCCTCCCTGGCACAGGCCATGCTCCAAAACCGGCGGGCTCTGGACCTGTTAAGGGCTAACAGGGGGGCACCTGCCTGTTCCTCAGGGAAGAATGTTGTTATTGTATCAATGAATCAGAGATTGTAGAACAAAATGTGGAAGCCTTCATGAAACTACGCAAAGACATGGAAAGGGAAATTGGGGGCTCCAATTCCCCACTGACATGGTTTCAAAATCCTATAGTGTCATGGCTCCTCCCACTCTTGGGGCCAATACTAATGATCACCTTTTTTTTCTTTTTGCTCCTTGCCTCCTGAAATTCACACAGGCTCACATTCAGGAAATGTCTCCTACCACCTTTAACCAACTCCTTCTCCACACATATTCTCGCATCCCTGCAGAAGACCCTCATAACCAGGCCTGAGCCACCCCCTTGGCTCACTGCCAGAACCAGAGAGCAGTGATGAGGGAGGAGCACCGAGAGAAGGGGTTCATTAACGGGCTGGCCCAGGACAAAGAGGAGCGGCGAATGTGCATGGCGGGGCAAGGGGTGGAAGGTAGTTCCCTCACAATCCCTGGGAACCATCCTTATGTCACATCAAGAGCTGGGTGCTTGATTTGTTGCCCCAGCCCCCAGGACTAACCCCCTTTCAGGTTTCTCTTGTGGCTGCAGATTACCAACTTGAAGGGGACCCAAGACCCGACCCTGGGAGAGGGTTCAGGCTCGCTTGCTCTGTACTGTACCCCACCTTTAAACACTGAGCGCCTACAAAGCCTACACTTCCCTAGTAAACTTGAAGCGTTGACAAGCGCTCTGGATGACACTGGGAAGAATTGTTTAGTTTGGTTTTCTGCGGGGTTTCTACTTCTCCACGGAGACTTTCCAATTTTTGTCTGACTCCTCCATCTCACATTCTAATTCCTTATGACCCTGGGGCCAGAGTGCCCCCCAATCAGTGCTCTTTGGAGTGATCTGTTTACCCTCTGTGGATCAGATCCCAGCAAACTGACCTTCCCAGTTGGGAATCTTCCCCCAGTCGTCTCAACATGGGTTGCTCAGCTCACCACAGGATAAACAGGCGACTGAAGCATCAATTCTGCTTGAGTCTCCTGAGAAAAAAAAAGCCTTCTGTGTTAGTGCACGTATGCAGACATATGTGAGATTGTAACAGATTGCTCTGAAATGGGCCTGGCTGTGCCCCTGGCTGTCCCCTCACTGCCTCCTGCCATGAGCATCCACTGGTGCAGGAGCTTGAGCAGCGCTGCCTGCTGGCAGCTACTGAGTCATGGCATCCCGGAAGTTCGAGTCTGAAGACTGAGTGAAAATTCCTAAACATTTTTTCTTTAAACCAAGTTATCAGTCCATTTCTTCTGTCATTGGGAGGATGGGACGGGGGACTACTCACAGCACCTGGTGGAGATGTTGGTGGCATGACGTCAGATGGCAAATCTAACTTGTAAAGTGGGGTGTGAGTACAGGGGCTTGCCGTTCTCGTGAGCCTCAACTCTCTTTTTCCTCTCCACAGCTGAGAGACTACCAAAGGAAAAACACCTTGGGGTCTCCTGTAGGAGTTAAGAAAAAAAGAAGAAACATGGCGGTAGGCCAGAGACAACCACTTCCAGTGGTTGTAAGTCATCTGAAGATGTAAGTCTTGCTCAGCCAGGCTTCCTGGGACAGGGGGTGCTCCAGGGGCAGCTCAGTGAGAGGTGAAGAGCATGAAAGAAGTGGGTAAGAACCCTGGGTCTGAGTGCGGCCTCTCCGTAGATCTGCTGGGGATCTGATTTGGGTCGACACTGTTTAAGCTCTTTGTTCACCTGTGAGTCAGGTTGCTACAGCTCTACTTAAATCTAGGCAGCATCCGTGAGTTGACTGTGCATTCATCCCTTCATGCGGGACCTGGTGCGCAGTGAGCCTTCAGTACAAGGCGTCGCTATGGATTTCTTGCTCTGGCAATTTCCCTCATCCCCAGCCTCAAGGGGAAGCCAGTCAGTGAGGACACCCTCTCCCTTTAGGGCGGCACAGATGATCCCCAGGTGCTTGGGATTAGGTGACCTCTGGGGTGGGAGTCTGTCTTTGCCACCTGCTTGCTGGGTAATTCCAGGGAAAGTCACGTCCTTCCCGGGCCTCAATTTCCTCAACTGGAAGATGAAGTTGTTGGGCCAGATCAGTGTCTTCCAGACTGATTTGGTAGCTTTGATCATCTCTTGGTTCACGTTGCTTTCTGCCTCGGGCCAGGTGGTGAGTGGCCGTTTGGAAAGAAGACACAGGCCATGGTATGATCCCTCACCCATGTCTCCAGCATCCATCGTCCAGAGCTGCTCTCTCTTTCCTTCTCTGACCTTCTTGTCTTCTCTAAGCCACTTTTCTCTTCCGCTCCTTGCCCTTGTTTTTCTCTTTTCACCTCCTGTAGATGCAGGACATTCTGCAGGTGCTGTGTCCGACCTTAACCGCTCCAATGGTGTAGCGCTCCCCCCATTGGACAGGAGGAAGGTGAGGCCGTGCCGAGACCCCCTCTCTGGCTTGCCCTCTCCCAGCATGCATGCCCGAGGCTTGTCTGGTTGAGGTACTTGGCCTCTGGCTGATTTTATGTTGCCATCATTAACCCTCGGTGTGTCCACGTCTGCTATTTCACCTGCTTGGTTGATAGTTGTTTTCCTTCCCGCACATTTTTATCATCTTGGAGAAGATACAATACACCGTGAAGGGTGAGAGGTCATTTGGGAAGAGCTTCCAGAGCAGGGGTGTGAGATTTGGGCCTTCCAAGCCTCCAGTGTAAATGCTCAGGGGCCCGTCCTACTGGGAGAGCCTCAATAAACCCCCGCCCCAAACATGGGGCTTGCCCTCTGGGCATGTCCCGCAAAGACCAACAGTCCACATTGCAGTTGATTTTTCAAAGTGATGAATTCATTTTAGCTTAGGAGTAGGAAATGCAGGCTTAGGAGAAAAGGGGCTTTTGTTACAGGTGCCAGGATTCAGGTGAGTTTTGTAGCAGAACTGCAAGTGCGTGAGGTTCACCAGAGATGAGTGACTGGGACATCCTCCCCCACTGTCTTTTAAAAATCAACTGGACACTTACCCATCTCCCATGGGCCCTTGGCAGCAGACACTTTGCTAGGCAGCAAGGTGGGATGTGGCAACTGAGGGAGCAGTTGGCTCTGAAGGGTCTGGAGGCTGGAGGGGGTGGCCATTGAGACTGATGTGTAGAGGTGGGCAGTGTTCATCCCCGTGGAGAGCGGGTGACGTGGGAGTCCCGGGCAGAGGGTGGGTACAGGAGATGATCAGATTCGGAGCCCAGAGAGCGCTTGGCAAGAAGGTAAGGGCCTGGGATGCCCTGGGCTGGGGGATGACCTCGTCCTGATGTGGGAGGGGACACCGAGCTCTGGGTCTCCAGCTGTATTGGGTGGCGTCTCATTGTTACTTCTGTCTGTCCTGGCCCATCAGAGTATGGAGGTGACCGGCTCCCTCCAAACAGAGCAACACACCAAGAGCGAGCTGGCCATGAAACTCGGCCAGCTACGAGAGAAGCTGGCAGAGCTGAAGGAGCTGGTAAGGCCTGCACTAGCTGGGAAGGGCTCGGAGGCCTCCGGGAGGGAGGTCCTTAGGCCGGGACAGAGATGGCTCCAACTCAGGGCTGGGGGGCACTGAGGACCCTGCAGTCCTGCCAGGTCCGTGACCACCTGTGCTCTAGGCTCTGACATGGAGTGGTGGGTTCCTCGGGACTGCAGGTCACCTCCCTGCTGGAGGCATGAGCCAGTAGGGGAGAGACGAGGAGACGTGGAGACATCCTGGTTCCAGACTTGGCTCTGGGTCGCGCTTCACTGAACAGGGCTGAGCCTCAGCACCCTTCACTTCAAAGAGCACTAGAAAGCAGTTCTGCTGTGGTGAAGGAAGGGGCCTGGGAAGGTGGCAAAGTCCTACAGTGCCTGCCTCAGGAAGAGGGGCCCGTGCCTGTCCCCCGCATCTGAGGGCGCAGATCTGGGAGATGACTTGGTGGCGGGAGCCAGCAGCAGCGGTGGTCTCCACTCTGCTGCTCCACCACAAGTCTGTTGTAGCAGTGGCTCCTCAGAGCTGCCCTTTTCTGCATGCTTCCTGGGTTATGGGCAGGACCAATCAGGTGGTCCAGTCAGCCAAGAATGAAGATGGTCCAGGGCCTCCCTGGTGGCCTAGAGGTTAAGTCTTGGCACCATCACCACTGCTGCCTGAGTTTGATCCCTGGCTGGGAGCTGACCCACAGGGCGCAGCAGACCTCTCCTGCCTTGCCGGCTGCTCCCCTCAGCAGTGTGTTTCAGTCAGTCTGTCTGTTCTGCTCACTCTACACCTTTGGCCAATACCCCAGTTCTTCTGCACAAAAAAAGAAAAATAGTCCAACCAGACTTGATGTTGGGACACCCTGAAGAGTGATATAAGCCAGGGTTAGAGGGAGCTGAGGGGCTCTGTTCCAACCTCCAAAGAAAGAAGGGGAAGACTCTGTTCCTGGCCTCCGAAGAAAGGAGGGCCAGAAGCTGAAAGAAGACAAGCAGCATCCAGGAGCCAACCTCTGCGGGAGGAAGAGAGGATGAAGACCTCTGTCAGAGATGGGGCCTCCAGTCGGTGTCTGACATCACCTGAAAGGAGCACCAAAGGCTCCGGGCCTCATGTCTGAAAGAGCTGTTTGTTGTTGGTGTTGTCCAGCAACTCATAAAGAGCTTTTAACCCTTGGTGTGTCTGACACCGGCTGGGATCCCAGCTGAAATGGGTATTCATGGGGCATGAGGATGGGATGCCAGGATAGGCTGCAGTGGCACCCACCTGCCCGGGCTCTAAGACAAGAGAGCCGCCAAAAAGCCCCAAAGCCAAAACCAAGGGCTGGAGCATTACAGTACCCATACGATAGGGGCCTACAGGCTAGAGCCGATGGAAGGATAGTGCCCGGTAGGGGACTCATCACTGTGGTTCTCAACCGTGTGCACAATTGCAAGAGACTTCAGTCTGGAAACAACCACCTTGGGGGCCTCTGCTGGTGGTGCAGCAGTTGAGTGCTGGGCTGGGAAGCTGCTGCCTCTGCTGCCCGCAGCCTCTGCAGCGCTGGTTCGCCGGCTCGATCCCTGACCGCTGGTGAGGGTCCCACATGGCTTGAAGGACCTCTCCTGCCACCCGCTGCTTCCCTCAGCAATATACTTTGGTCCTTCTAACTGTTCTGCTCCCAGCTCTGGCTCTGGTGAATTCTCTCACCCTCCCGTGCTTCTGACTTTACCCAGTGCTTATATAAATAGAAAAAAGTTCTATTTGAAGAACTTCTAACCTCCTGGAATCCCCTGTGCAGAGTAAGCAGGTGCCCTCAGAGACTTCAGCTCCCTTTAGGGTGGCAGGTGCCAGCACACCAGCAGAGGACCTTACACTACTTCAAAGGAAATTGGCACCCCCTGATCACTGCAGCACTATTTACAGTAGCCAGGCTGTGGAAGGGGTCGTACATTGATAATAGAATATTACTCATCAAGAAATATAAACTCATGCCATCTGGGGCAACATGGATGGAGCTAATGGAAATAAGCCCAAAGGAGAAAGACAAAAACATCACTTAGATATGGATATAGGGAAATTAAACAAAGGGCTAGATTAAGCTATACCTTGAGTCTCCCAGGTGGTGCCTGACTACTGGCTGGGGCTGCAGACCAGCCTAGACTTCCTGGCCTGGCAGCACTGGATGGTGGACTGACCCTCACTAGTTTGACATCAAACTTATTTGACGACAAAGCCTGACTCCTGCTGACTGAGTGCCCCATTGTCTGTTTCACTTACTCCACCACTGGGTCCCCAGCCTCTGCTATTTACTGGGTCTGAGATGGATCTTGTACTTGATGCTGCATGTAATTTTTGGTTTCTTTGTTTTTGGATTCATTTTTAATTTATTTATGCATACGAGAACTAGGGTACAGGCCAGAGGTGCAGAGAGTGAGAGGATTCACCAGACACAGAGTAGGGAGCAGAATAGGCCGATCCACTGAAATCCACTGCTGAGGGGAGTGGTGAGTGAGACAGGAGAGGTCTGCTGCCCCATGTGGGTTGTTCCCCGGTCAGGAATCAAACTCAGGTCTAAGAAGTGATAGCACTCAGATTTAAACCTTATGCCCCCACGGAGGCCCTGGTTTTTTTTTTTTTTTTTTTTTTTTTTACATCTTTTGATATTATTTAAAATAATAGAAGCACTCCTACTGCTCTACTTTCATAGTAAACACGCTCCAGCCCTTGGCTCAGGTCAGGTTTACACGTGTCTTTGTCACCTTTACTCAGTGTCCATCTCTCACGACAGTGCAAGCTCCATGTCTCCAGGGTCCTCTCTCTGCTGCCATTGTGTCTGCAGGGGAGGCAGCTTGGGGAGGCAGGAGCCCGCCAGGGAGAGGGACTCTGGGAAGTGAAGAGGAGGCAAATGCAGAGAACACTTGGGAGATGCTCCCTGGTTCACTGAGAAAAGCATTTCTCAAAGTGTGGTTGTGGAATCCTTGAAGTCACCCAGACCCTGTCACAGGAGCCACAAGGTCAAAACTATTTTCTAAACGTCACTAAGACACCATTGGCTTTTTCACTATTTTGACATCTGCTGAGGTAAAACTTACTAAAAATGGAGCTTATATTACTAACTGCAGTTATTCTTCACAACTTCTTACCTCAGAAACACAACTCAAAGGCAGTGTCTTTCAAAGTGTCTTGGTTGAAGCATTAAAAATTATCTTCATTATTCTGTCATCCTCAAATCCACATTTTACAGCACCTGATGCGATGACACCCAAGTGCACACACAACACTCCTGTTGCGTCCCCAACTACCATGTGCCAAGGAAAATATTTGCATGAGATGAATTAGACTGTTTTTCTTTTTTTGTAGTCAATACCATCTTCACATGAAGGAATGAATGATAAAATCTGTGGCTATTTGATCTGGTTAATGAGCAGACATTGTCCTGAAAATGAGTGTGTGCTCCTTTGAGAAAATCAACTGACAATTGCTAACTGAGAGTAACTTCACCTTGACCAAATATAAGTGCTCAGAAGAAAACAGAATCATGGAAAATTGTGTCCTACCACAACTTCCAGTACTACTTTTACTTTTTGGATTTGTGGTGAAAAATAAAATAATTTTTTTAAAAATAATTTGATTCCAGTGTAATGAACATTGAAGAGCTTTATAATTTGTGGAACAATATATTACTTAAAAAAATCACACATTAAAACTAACTGCAGTTAGTTTTATGCAAGAGAGAACTATGGAAATGTAACTGAATAAGAAATATTTAATGATATTGTTTCAGGTTTCACTTTGCAAATAACCTGGGAGAAAATACCACCTGTATAGATTTAATTTAGTATCCAAGTGGAATATTCACGATAATGTGAAAACACTACTTCAACATATTTGTGTGAGGCTGTAGACATTTTTTCATAGACTTCAACCAGAACCACAGCTAAATGCAGAAGGAAACATGAAAATCCTACTGTCTTCTAATGAGACAGACAAGAAAAAACAATGAGACAGACAAGAAAGACAACTGCAAACATAAAACACGTGAAAGATCCACTCTTCCCATTGCCCTGATTAAAAGAAGTTATTTAACAGGCATTGGTTATTGATTATCTATTAACAGGTATTGGATTATTACTATTATTCTAAATGAAACAGCTACATGATCAAACTCAGCTTTATTCCCAGTGTGGTAAGTATGGGGAGCGATACCTCCTAAACAAGATTATACTTGGCGTCCTCCCTAATTTGTCAGAGTGGACACGGATCCGGAATGGAAAATGACTGAGAATCTCAGACCCAGTGCTTGGGTCATGGAGACAGGGTGAGGAAGCTTTGGGTGAGGAGAGGAGGGGCCAGAGCAAAGCCCCAGGTCCCCAGTCTGCTTCTCATAATTCCAGGCCCCAGGGCTGTGTCTAGGGCAGGAAGGTTACTGTTGGGGATACCCCACTGCCCCCTTAGCCTCCCTTCTGTCTCCACCACCTTTGCTGGGCCCTGGACACTTGTGACTCCTCCCCAGTTCTCAGTCCCAGAGCCTGGAGGTTCCCAGAGAACCAGTCAGCATCACTGCCTGCCCAGGTAAGTCTCCACCCACCAGCCTAGAGTTAGAAGATCCCCAGACCCCAGCAGTGCTGGTCATGGGGCCCCCAACCCTCCTCCTGCTGCTTCTCTCCAGGGCTCTGGCCCAGACAGACCCCTGGGCTGGTGAGTGCAGGGTGGAGGGAAAAGGCTTCTGCAGAGGAAGCTGCTGCCTTAGGCCCCTCTGTCACCCCCGTGGCCCCCTCAGTCCTGGTCCCTTTCTGTCCCCCCACCCTGCCTCCTCCTTTTGTCCCCTGAGTCTTGCCCCTTCTGGACCCGCTGCCCATGTTCAGTCTCTGGAGCTCCCTCCCTCCTGGACACTTTCTCCCCTGCCCCATCTCCCTGGGACTCAGGACCTGCCCCGGGAGGAGGGTCCGCCTGGCTCTCACCCCTCCCCGCCCCCAGGCTCCCCCTCTCTGAGGGTGTTAGAAATGGTGATGTCCCGCCCGGCCTCGGGGAGCCCCGGTGGATCGCGGGGGCTACGTGGACAACACGCAGTTCGGGGTTCGACAGCGACTCCCCGGGCCAGAGCGCGGAGCCGCGGGCCCCTGGGCGGGCGGGCGGGGCGGGAGGTCGGGCGAGGAGACGCGGCTCCGCAGACACTCGGCGCGGAGGCTCCAAGCGCTCCTGGAGGCCCCGCGCGGCCGCCGCAGCCAGAGCCGGGCCGGGGAGCAGCGCGGGCCGGGGCGGGTCACCGCTCCCGCCCCACCCCCCGCCCCGAGTCTCGGGGCCCCGTGACCCCCGAGGCCGTGGCCCCTGCCAGGCCCCTTGACCAGGGAAGAGCCCGCGGGACTTTCACCCTTTAGGTTTCTTTTAAGTTTGGGATTATTCAGGGCGGGAGATCGGGTGCGGGCGGGAGACCCCGGGGTGACTGCAGGGCGGGCTCAGGGTCTCCCACGATCCAGAGGACTCTGGGCTGCGACGCGGGGCCCGACGGCGCCTCCCCCGCGGGCACGACCAGCTCCCCACGACGGCGCCGGGGACGCGCCCTGGGCGGGGACCTGCGCGCCTGGACCCGGCGGGCCCGCGGCTCAGCTCCCCGGCGCGAGGGGGAGGGGGAAGGTCGGGCAGAGCAGGACGGGAGCAGCCTGGGGGGCGGGTGCGGGGAGGAGCCCCCAGACTCCTGGGGATGGGGAAGGAGGCGCCGCAGCTCAGAGGTGAGAGGGCTGCGGCCTTTGATCTCCCTGAGGCGCGCACCCCGCAGGGAAATGGAATCATGGTGAGGAAGCGCCCCCTTCTGGCCAGAGAGGGAGCTGTCGGCCACGTTTTCCAGCTCTGGGATGGAGACTGGCCTGGAGGCTCCTACTTTTTCTGAAGGACAGTTAAGGAATCCAGTTCCTCCTGAGAAAGAGGGGAGACCACCCATGAAATCTCCCTTCACTGGATCCTTTTGACCGGCGCCATCGTAGGAGCAATGAGTTTCTCTCTCGAGATCTTGTTTTTTGGTCAGAGAGCATTTTTGGAGATCTCACTCCTGCCTGTCTGTGTCATCACCCTCCACCCAGGTCAGCAACAAAATGCTCAGAGACCTGCATCCCACCCTGGGCTCTCACCTGCTATCCCGGACTCCCAGACCAGGCTGGTTTCTGGGGTTTGTGCCCCTCCCTCCATCTACACTGTTCTCTCCACTGGAGGATGGTCACATGAGGCTGCTTCAGTGTCCACGGAGGAAACAAAAAGCATTAAATTTCCATTTCTTCCTACTCAGGCCCCCCAATCGCCATATGTGACCCATCACCCCATCTCTGAGCATGAGGTCACCCCGAGGTGCTGGGCCTTGGGCTTCTACCCTGATGACATCACCCTGACCTGGCAGCGAGTTGGGGAGGACCTGACCCAGGACACAGAGCTGGTGAACACCAGGCGGGGGGGCAGTGGGGACTGGAAACTTCCAGAAGTGGGCAGCTGTGGAGGTGCCTTCTGGAGAGGAGCAGAGATACACGTGCCATGTGCAGCATGAGGGGCTGATAGCACCCCTAGTCCTGAGATGGGATAAGGAGGGAAATGTGGGCACAGAGGCTGACTCGGGGCCATCAGAAGCCCTTCTGGAGACCTTCAGAGAGTCAGACCGAGGCCTCAGGCTCAGGGTCTGACCTTCCCTTCCCTTCCAGTGCCGCCTCCTCAGTTCTCCATCCTTGCCGTGGTCCTCATTTCCAGCTCGGTTTTCTTTAGAGGTGCTCATTGGACACAAGGTGGCTTCATGTGTGAGGGGGTAGAAGAAGTGCTCAGGTAGGGAAGGGAGTGGGGGATCTTGTCCACTGGGGGCTTTCATGTCCCAGGGAGAACTTGCCCTGCCTGGTTAATGGGAAGTACCATCCACACACACGGGTGTTGCCCAGAGGGCATTTGGTCCAGTCCCCCTTCATCTCCTTTCCTCATTTTTCCCAGTCCTGACCTGGGTCTTTAGTCCCAGCTCTGGAAACTTCCCTGTGGTGCAGGATTAGAAGATTCCTTTAGGACTTCTGACCTGACTACTCCCTGGTCTCACCTGATGCTTCTTCCCACAGGAGGACAAGGAGGAAGCTACACTCAGGCTGCAAGTAAGTGTGGTCAAGGCTTGGATCCCTGAGCCCTGGGAATGGCGTAGATGGAGCCCATGAGAGAGTCACTCTCATCAGTTTCTCCTGTGGTCTCATCTCTCACCAAGTTTTGTTGTGTTCTCCCCCAGGCAGCCACATCCCTGTGCTCTGAAGTGTATCTCCGCCCCTATAGGTGAGACCCTGGAGAATTGCAGTGAGGGTGGGGATTGAGGCAGAGAGGCTGGGACTATGCAATGGGGATGCTTTCAGGAGGACATCTTGGGAATGCAGTGGACCATTGATAATGTTAACACTCGGGTAATGAGTGAGCTGTCAGGGGTGAAGATGCCACCACATCCTAGCAGGGGCCAGGACAGGAGGAGGGGTCCCGCCCAGCTCCTTACACCTCAAGCCAACCATAAACCTCCTCCTCTTCTGCAGGTCCAATGCTTTTTCAGTCCCACTCAGAAGCTCCTTCTCCATGGAACTGTATTTATTGGGGTGTTGTTCTGACACTCTTTACACTGTGTGAAATTTGAATTACTTTATTCTGGGGCTTGATGTTAATTGACTTCCCATCATTTTATATTGTGTACCCTGTCATTCTTGTTACACACACACACACGCACACACACACACACACACATGCGCACATTCCCCTCTCCTTGGGAACCAGACCCTCACTCAGCACTGGGGTACTCTGACCCTCTGTCTCTGGTCCCCTCAGAGCCTCCCTCTCTGCAGTGTCTCTACTCAGCAGTGCCTGGGCAGCCCCAGGAGTCCCTGCACCTCCTGCCTCTGCCCTTGTGGGCAACCAGCCCCTCACCCTGCATGGCAGTGAGGAGGCGAAGGCCAAGTCCTGAGGTCAGTGACCAATAGAGGAGACAATTTACCTTTTTCTTTTCTTTTCCCCCTCATTGTATTATTCAGTTCAGGTTAGCATTGGTTTACACACTGCATGTGTTCAGAGGCAAGGGTCACATCTCTTCAGATGTTTGTTACCACATCACACCCACCCTAAGGGCACCCGTAGTCTTCACTACAGTCCATCGGGCCCTCTTCCTACTTTGTTTCCTACTCTTACCCCCAGCCATAGCTTCAGTTCTACAGTCATATATATAGAATATGTTTTGGTTTAGTTTCATCTGTCCCAACTTTGTTTCTTTATATTCCAAATATGAATGAAATCATCTGTATATAACTTTTTCCTTCAAATTTATTTCACTTAGCATAATCCCATCCATATCTATCATGTTGTTGCAAATTCAATATTTCATCTTTTTCACAGCTGAGTAGTATTCCATAGTGTGTATAGCTTGTGTTCTTTATCCCCTCATCTGCCGTTGGGCACTTAGGTTGTCTCCATAGCTTGGTTATAGTAGACAGTGCCGCAGTGACTGTAGGAGGTGCATATTCCTTGGAATTAGTGTTTTAACTTCTTTGGATAAATACCATGGAATGGGATCCTTGACCATATGACAGGTCTATTTTGAGGAACCTTCATTTTTTTTTTCCCCATAGGGGCAGGACCAATGTGCTATCCATAGAAAACGGAGGTACCAAGTTACCGCCCCGCCTAAGGAAAGGTGGGGCTGAGCAGGGATGAGAAGCTAAGGAAGAGGAGGAAGACATGGAGCAAGATGGGGAAAGGAGACTGAGGAGGTGCATGGAGCAGAGAGACATGTGAAGAAGAAACCACGCCTTGCTTCTCACTTGGACTTGTGCCATGGAGTTGGGGACATGGAAAGAGACATGTGAAAGGGATTAAAAACATGGGTGAGAGACTCATGGGGAGGCTGACAATGACCGCTGTTATCTTGTCATGGATTTAGATTTTGTTCTTTTCCTTCCAGACTTGCCTGGCCCCTCCTGACCCTTTCCCATGGGTCTCTACCACTAGGTGCCTTAACCTTGTGGCAGGCGTTCGGGCCCCAGTGGGCCTGCTTTGGGCCCAGCCTGTTTGGCTGGGCATTGACCCATGAGGGGACGGGTAACTTTGGGTGCTTCACTTGGGAACTATACTAACTATATTCTTTCTCTTCTTCTCTCTCTATTTCACACTGATTCTCTATTTTATAGTAATTGTATTAAAGTTCTTTTCTATTGAAGGTCTTACACTTTAGTGTATGTTTTGTCTTTATGCAGCTGATGGCATATCCCATGTAGAGTGTGCAGTTTTGAAGGTCCAGGGAACCCCTCATTCTGCCCACTGAGAGGACAAGACATCATTCCCACCCACCATGTGCCAGAGTTCCTTTTTCTCCACACCTTTCAATGGGTCATTCTCACAGATGTGAGGTGGGAACTCACTGTGGTTTTATTTATTTTTTAAAGATTTATTTATTTATTTATACAAGCACTGGGTACAGTAAGAAGCGCAGGAGGGTGAGAGAATTCACCAAAGCCAGAGCAGGGAACAGAACAGGCAGGCTGTCGAAGAAATACACTGCTGAGGGGAACAGCAGGAGGGGCAGGTGAGGTCTGTTGCACCATGTGGGACCCTCGCCTGTGGCCTGGGATCAAACTGGCTTGCAGAGGCTGCTGGCAGCTTCGCAGCCCAGTGCTCACCCGCTGTGCCACCAGGGGAGGCCTTCATTGTGGTTTTAATTGGCATTTTTTCTGACAGCACATGATGATAAACTTGTATCCATATATCTATTGGCCACATGTGTATCTTTTTTAGAAAAGTACCTATTTAGCTCCTCTCCTCTGTTTTGAGGTGTTTTCTTGTTTTGGAGTTCTTTGTAGATCTTGGATATTATATCCATGTTGGATTGATGATGTACAAATAGTTTCTCCAATTTGATACTGTCTTTTCATTTTAACGATAGCTTCCTTCACTCTGTAGAAGCTTTTTAGTCTGATGTGATTCCACTGGTTTCTTTTTGCTTTTGCTTCCTTGGAGCACAGAAGACACTATGGGCAGTGAAAATACTCTGTATGATATTCTCATGATGGACACAGGACATTACACATGTGTCCAACACCCCAAGAACGGACACAAGGGAAACCATGACTTTGCAACTATGACGAGCAGGTCTATTACTTGTAACCCACATGTCAGTCTGGTCTTAACACCTAGTTTGGTCATGATAAAGGGAAACCATGACTTTGCAACTATGACGAGCAGGTCCATTACTTGTAACCCACGTGTCAGTCTGGTCTTAACACGTGATTTGGTCATGATGTGTGAAGAGTTTTATAAGTTGAGGAATGAAGTGTAATTTACTTTAGAAAGCATATTTCATGCTCATACAAGGACATTTAAATAACACTCAAGGATACGCATAAGTCATTCCCCTCCACCCCCAACACCCCAATCAGCCAGTATCTGCTCAAAACCTAGCAATTTATCTTTTCTCTTCCAAATATATGTATCTCCATGCTCCTGTCTGGGCAATAGTGTTCGTTTTCCCATCAGTAAAGGAGTTCAGGTCACAGAGTTGGGGGGAAACATTTGCAAATCACGAATCTGACAAAGGACTGTATCTACAAATAATGCCGAAAACTCAATGATCAGAAAGAAATAACCCAATTTTAATAAGGACAAAAATAGTGTAATAAATGAATGGCACCTCATCTGCAAAAATGTACAAAACTTCTATACAAACGGCAACTGTATTCATAGAAAAGTGAAAATATGAACAAATGCTCACTATCACAGTTAAGAACAGTGACACCATCACACCTAGGAGAGACTGAAAATGCAAACTCTGCACAATACCAGGTGCTGTCCAGGGTGTGAACAACAGAAGCCTCATTACATTCATTTTTTAAAATTGTTTTATTTATATAAGAGCTGGGGTACAGGCCCAAGTCGCGGGAGAGTGAAAGGGTTCACCAGAGACCTGATTCACCAGATCTGGTGAATCAGGATTCACCAGAGTGGGGAGCAGAACAGACAGACGGACTGAAAGCACTGCTGAGGGAAGCAGCGGGCGAGAGAGGAGATGTCTGCCCTGCCAAGTGGGAGTCTTCCTGGCTGACCGGGAATCGAACCTGCACTGCGGAGGCTGCGGACAGCTTCACAGCACTACATTCAACCCACTGTGCCACCGTGGAGGGCCCTCATCACATTCATTTTAAAAGATGCTTTAGGGGCTGAGAGACACATCAGAGCCCTGGGCACTATTGTTGCCTGGTTGAGAACAAAACAGAACCTGGTAAGAGATGACACCACAGGAGGGACAGATGAGGGTGACTCCCCCATGGAGTCCATTTACACTGTCCCCAGGGGCTCAGGGTCAAACCACTGATCTACACTTACCTAGAGCCTGAGTGTAGCTTCCTCCTTGTCTCCCTGTGGGTAGAAAAATCATGTGAGACCAGGGAGCAGTCAGGTCAGAAGCCTAAAGGAATCTTCTAATCCTGCACCACAGGGAAGTTTCCAGAACTGGGACTAAAGACCCAGGTCAGGACTGGGGAAAAAGAAGAAAGGAGGTGAGGGGGGACTGGAGCAAATGCCCTCTGGGCAACACATGTGTGTGGATGGCACTTCCCAATAACCAGGCAGGGCAAGTTCTGCCTGGGACATGGAAGCCCCAGTGGACAAGATCCCTCACTCCTTTCCCTACCTGAGTGCTTCCTCCTCCACATCACAGCTGCAGCCACCGCAGCTCCAGTGAGCACAGCTCCAAGGAGAACCAGGCCAGCAATGATGCCCGCGGTGGGGATGGAGGACTGAGGAGGGGGCACTGGAAGGGAAGGGAAGATCATACCCTGAGCCCCAGACCTTATCCTGACTCTCTGAAGGTCTCCAGAAGGGCTCCTGATGGCCCTGAGAACAGCCTCAGTGCCCACATCCTCCTCCTTACCCCATCTCAGGACTTGGGGCTCCAGCAGTCCCTCATGCTGCACGTGGCACGTGTATCTCTGCTCCTCTCCAGAAGGCACCACCACAGTCGCCCACTTCTGGAAGGTTCCATCTCCCCCAGGCCTGGTCTCCACCAGCTCCATCTCCTGGGTCAGGTCCTCCCCATCTTGCTGCCAGGTCAGGGTGATGTCCACTGGGTAGAAGCCCAGGGCCCAGCACCTCAGGGTGACCTCATCCTCAGAGGTGGGGTGGTGAGTCACATATGTCCTTGGGGGATCTGAGGTGGTAAATCAGAAAAGTCATTTTGTGTTTCCTCCATGGACACTGAAGAATCCTCATGAGAGCATCCTCACAATGGACAAGACAACTGGTGTGGCAGGAAGAAGCATAAACTGTAAAAAACAGGCTAATCTGGGGAATCTGTGCGATTCTCCTATTCCTAAGAAAGTTCTGGAATGAGGAGGAAAGCCCAGGGTAGGATGAAGCAGAGGGAGTGGAACACAGACTTTTTATTCCTGACCTGGGTGGAAGGTGAATGACACAGAAAAGCAGGAATCACATAACTGACAATGTTCTCAGACCAGAAACAAGACTGAGAGAGAAACTCGTGGTTCTCAAACAGGCCCCTGGTCAAAAGGACCCGGTGACGTGTGATGTCAGGGACTGTCTGTCTTTCTCAGGAGAGACGGGATCCCTTCACTGTCCTTCAGGAGAAGCCCGAGTCTCTGGGAGTCTCTCTAGTGCAGAACATGAACCCCAGGGGAGCCCCCCTCTCGGGACTAGAGAGAGGACTCATTTTCCGCAGTGACTCCAGGCAGGGGGGGACCGGGAGGCCTCCAGGCCCCTCTTACCCGTGCGCTGCAGAGTCTCCTTCCCGGACTCCAGGCATGTGCGCAGCCACCTCAAGCACCTGCCCTCCGCATAGTTCCTGAATTTCTCTGCCTCACCCCGGGCCTCCCACTCGCGCCGGGTGATCTGAGCGGCCGTGTCCGCAGTGGTCCAGGAGCGCAGGGTCTAGTTCAGGGCCAGGTAATCAGCGCTGTCTTAGGCGAACTGATCATACCCCCGGAGGAGGCGCCCGTCGGGCCCCATATTGCAGCCAAACATGTTCTGGAAGGTGTGAGAGCCTGTCCCGGCCCTGTCACCCTGGGATCTCCCTGCCCACGCCCCCTCCCGCCTGGAATAAACTAAACAGAATGAAACGGGGTGACAGTCCCGCGGGCTGTTCCCGGGCAGGTTGCAGAGAAGCCTGGAGGGGGAGACCCTGGGCGACCCCCGTCCGTGGGGATGGGGGTGCTGACCCGGCCCGGCCCCGCGCCAGCTCACCGGTCTCGCTCTGGTTGTAGAGGCCGTGCAGGGCGTCCAGGTGCGCTCGGAACCAAGGTATGCGGTCCCTTAGGATCCGCGTCCTCCCGTCCTGCTCCTCCTGCTCCTCCTGCTCCACCTGCCCCGCCCAGGGCGCCCGCGGCTCCGCACTCTGGCCCGGAGAGTCGCTGTCGAACCGCCCGAACTGCGTGTCGTCCACGTAGCCCACGGCCATGAAGCGGGGCTCCCCGAGGCCGGGCCGGGTCATCGCGGTGTAGAAAGTCCTCAGGGAGTGGGGGCCTGGGGGCGGGAGGGGAGACCCGGCCTGTTCTTCTCCCCTTTGGGGGCTCGAGTCCCAGGGGGCGCCCACGAGACAGAAAGTGGATGAAAGATGAATGAGAGTGAGAAGCGGCTGCGGGACGAAAATGGCCGGGACTCGGGGGGCCAGAGGAGGCTGGGGTCTCGGGGGACGGAAAGGGGCCAGGACGGGGCGGGGCCGAGGTGGGGGGACAACTAGGGCGGCGGCGAGGTCGCGCCTTTCCCACGCCCGCCCGCGCCCTCGCTCCCGCCTCTGGGAGCGCCCTGTCCCCTCCCGACCCGCACTCACCCGCCCGGGTCTCCCTCGGGGCCGTGGCCACCGCGAGCAGGAGCAGGAGGGCTGCGCCCCCATCCCCCAGGACGCGCCTCCACCCGGGCTGGGGAGACGGAGTCCCGGCGGGCGGGCGAGGGCTTTGGAACGGGAGCCGCGGGGCTGCTGATTGGCTGCTCTGGAGACCTCCAGGCAATGGGGAGTGAGCCCTGGGGTGAGTCACCAGTATCCAGGCAGGAGGACCCGCCCAGGCTGTGAGCCCAGAAGCGGAACCGAGGGGAGAGGGCGAATCCCCAGCAGTCACCTTCCAGCCCAGCACCCCGCGCTGGGGACTGAGACCCAGACAGCCACACCCTGAGACTGGGACTTTGCCGCCCCCTCCTCTCCTGCTCCGAGACCTTTGTCACACCGTGTCCCTGAGTCCAGGCCCAGGGACTGGGTCCGCAAGTCTCAAACATTTTTCTTTCAGAAACTCTGTTCAGTCTCACAAATTATTACGGATCCCATGTATAATTTTGTTACGTGGGTTACAGCTTTAAATATTTACTTTACTAGAATAAAACCTTTTTAAAAGATGTTATTGCTTCTTTACTTTAGAATATAAATAACCTGGGGCCTCCCTGGTGGCGCAAGGGGTTAAGCATCAGCACTGTGAAGTGACCTGTAGCTGCAGCAGCACAAGTTGGCCAGGGAGCAACTCACATGGCACCACAGACCTCTCCTGCCTCACCTGCTGCTCCCCTCAGCAGTGGATTTCTGTAGATCTGCCTGTTCTGCTCCCCACTCTCTGTCTTTGGTGAATCCACTCACCTGCCACACCTCTGGCCTGTACTCCAGTTCTTGTGTGCATAAATAAATAAATCTTTTTAAAAAAGAATACTAATAACCTATGATATGCTAATGATGGAGTTTTTGAGTCAGTGGGTTTGGAGTGAGGGATCCTTGGGGTCACTCTGGGAAAGATGTCACCAGGGCTCCCATTTCAGCGGTACGTGGAGAGTTCCCCAGGCAAGTTTCTTCACGAGACAGAGACAATAGTTATATTTAAAGGGAAGGTTTTTTTCGGGGAAAAGGATGTCCTAAAGCTAATTCCATACAGGCTTTGTGGACTCCACCCCCACCCCAGGCCAAAGCCAAAGACACTGGGAACTCCAAATCCCATCACTACCCAAGGGAAGGTGGCTGGGACCTGAGGGTGGGGTTAAGCAGCCAGGTTTGGTATAAAACCAGACACGTGGGCTTTGGTGGGGGGCTCTTTTTTTGGCTCTCCGCCAGCTGGCAGCGCTTGGCCAGCTCTGAGAGTGCCTTTGTGTTTCCAGGTTGGCGAATAGGGTAGGACGCATTAAAGACTTTATTTCCCTATTTTCTCCCTGAGTTGTACATTTCCTCATTTCCCTTTCCCTTTTATTAACCTTTTGTGTGTGCCTGTAGTGGAGTACAAATAAGTCCCTTTTATGCGCGCAGGTGAGAACCCACAGCCAGGCAACCCATTTTTATATCGGGGCTGCTCAGGTTTATTAGGGAAAGGTTTATTAGGGAAAGGGACAGAAGAGTAAAGGATATTTGCATAGACACAGGTGGGCAGGAAGAGCTGCCCAGAAAGGGACAGGTTTGCTGAGAGAGGCCTGCAGGGTTGCAAGTGGGCGGCCTTGAGGAGAGCTGCCTCCACTGAGGGAGGTCAATGAAGAGAAGTGCAGGCATGATACAGGTCATGGGCAGGCAGGAGGCTGCTGCCCTGCGGAGGAGAGAGTTGGTGAAAAGAGGCACCTGCATAGTCACAGGTGGACAGAGGGAGTGCTACCCCAGCCTGTGCAGAGACCGCACTAATACAGTCTTCTGTTGGGGAGGGGCCACTCCTTGTGAGCCTTTGGGTTAGTTGCTGACTATGGATAACTGTGCAGAATCTGAAAGCGACCAGAGATTCCACCATGGGCTCAATCTCCATATCTTTACCCTTGGGCCTGTGCTCTAGACAGCAGTCTGATACCTGCTTGGATTTTCTGTTTTGTAATCTAGGCTTTGGTGCCTACGGATCTTGGTTTCTAGATCTGTGTCAGTGGCTGTGTTAATCCCTTCTACCCCCTGCTCCTGTGTGAGCCAGATTTCTGGTCTTGGGGAACCTCCTTTCCAGTCTTTTTCTATTGCTGTTCTCCATCATTTACTAACTTGACAACTTCCAGTACTATTTTTACTATTGGGATTTGTGGTGCAAAATAAAGTGAAAAAAAAATTTTAAATAATTTGATTCCAGGGACCTCCCTGGTGGCGCAAGAACCTATGAGGTAATCAGAAGCCTCTGCAGCCTCAATCTGCTCTGGATTCCCAGGCTATCCAGGGAGCAACCCACATGGCATAGCAGACCTCTCCTGACTAGCCCACTGCTACCCTCAGCAGTGTCCTTTGGTCAATCTGCCTGTTCTGTTCCCCACTCTGTGTCTGGTGAATCCTCTCACCCCCCACACCTCTGGTCTGTTCTCCAGCTCTTGTATGCATAAATAAATAAATCTTTTAAAAAAATAAATAATTTGATTCCA
Source organism: Talpa europaea (assembly GCF_964194135.1). Classification (NCBI taxonomy): domain Eukaryota; kingdom Metazoa; phylum Chordata; class Mammalia; order Eulipotyphla; family Talpidae; genus Talpa; species Talpa europaea. The sequence goes on along the minus strand of NC_140068.1, from coordinate 125,260,983 downwards.
GTGTAATGAATACTGAAGAGCTTTATGAAAGGTTTGGCCTGGTAAAGAAAAGGAGAGCCAGGCTAAACTTTCTCAAAGGAAGGGAAAATTTATTGCGCCCCGGGCGGACTTCACGGACCTATGGTGGGGGTCAGTGAAGCCTGGTGGGCTGTTCCCAGGTGGGCTGCCTGGTGGGTTTTTGCATTTGGCCTCCTGCATGGACCTTGACTTTATAACTTAGTGGAACAATATATTACTTTAAAAAAAAAAAATCACACATTAGCACAACACCCAACCAATATGCAAGAGAGTGATGAGAAAATATATTATTGAGCAAATGAATATAAAGATTCCAGCAGAATTTCCAGTCTAGGTGCAATTGTAACAGAGTGGTGCCCAGGAAAATGTTCCCTCGCCCCACCCAAAGGAGGGTGGAGCTAAAGAGAAGAGAAGAACCTGGAGAGGAGACAGAAGAAGAAATGAAGCAGGATGGAGCCAGAAGGAGACATGGAGGAGGCACATGGAACAGAGAGACACGTGAAGAAACTGCGTTTGCCTTTTGGTCCTGAAACAGACGTGGTTGAGAGACCCATGGGGAGGAGAGCAATGTTAGCTTTTATCTTGATTTTGATTTTGCTCTTTTCCCTCCAGACTTGTCTGGTTATTTCTGATCCTTTTCTGTGGGTCCCCACTAAAAGATGCTTTAGATTTGTGGCAGGCTTTTGGGCCTCGCTCTGGGCCAATCCCATTCGGGTGGTCTTTTACCCATGAGGGGACGGGTAACTTTGGGTGCTGGATTTAGAAACTATATTCTTTGTCTTTCTATATAGTTTACTAATTGTATTCAATTTCCTTTCCATTACAGTCTTAAATGTTTTGTCTTGATATGGCCGATGACAGAACCTATTTAGAGCAGGCAGGTTTGCGGGGCCTGGGGTGCTCCTCTCCCTGCCCTGTTACACAATGAACACTCCCATGCAGGCATAATTAACAAGTTTGCTTACTCACAGCTCTTTCCCTTCTAAGATGCATGGCCAGGGCCTGAGCACTCTTATCTACAACGTTGGGCAGTAAACCAGCTGGCCTGTCTCTTAAAGGGCATCCTCAAATACCTCATCTTGCCCCCTTTGCCTGGCGCCCCTTGTCTGGGGACTTTGCAGCAAATGGTTGTGCCTGCTTGTAGGGTAAAGAAAATATCAAGCTTTTCTGCCCTTCCGCCATCAGGATAGATGATGGATCCTTGTCCTCAATGCATGCCTGATGGCGGGCACCTGGAATAGGGTGTGGGCATAGGTAGATGGGATTCAGCTGAGCTAAGACTGTGCTTTTAAGGGCAGCGTCACGGGGATGCCAGCAGCAGCAGTAGAAGCCGAAGCCGAAACCGAAAGAGAAGCCGAGATCACCAGAGAGCCCAGATAGAGTGAGGATTTGCTGGGGGCTGGGAGGCCTGCCAGCGTCCCGCCCCCCCAACACCCCTGCCTGCCATATGCCTGGTGAACCCCAATAAAAGACCTGCATAAAACCCACTGAGGACTCTGACTCCTCCTTTACCCGGTCTGCATGGGATCAGAAAACCTGCACTGTATCCAGTCCTGACCCTGCACTGCTGAAAACGATGCTATTGATGGAGGACAGGAATGAAAAAAACTGAAGAAAGGAAGCACCACAAGACCAGAAACCTGGCTGTAGGATAAATGGTTTTCAGGCTTTTCTGCCCTTCCACCATCAGGATTGCCTTGCCTGATGGGGCACCTGCAGTTGTTACATTGTTGCAAGCTGTCTGGTTTACTTCTGTGGGCGTGGGAGGGGTATTGAGATAGGCTCCAGAGAAGCAGAAGCAGGAGAGCAGCAGAAGAGAAAAGGGGAGAAAGTAGCCAGAGAAGCCCAAAGTGAAGACTTGCCAGGGGCTAGGAGGCCTGCAGGCTTTCTGGCCCCCTGGCACCCCTGCCTACCCTGTACCTGTTTGCCACACTACATGTAAAGCTCAATAAAAGCCTAATAAAACCAATGCGGGCTCCAGGACTCTCCTTTACCCCATCTGCCGAATCATAAATAACCTGCTCGGTGGCCATCCTGGTCCTACACTGGCTCTCACAAGGATGGGGGTAGAAGAGATTAGCATAACCATCAACACAGTTGTGGAAACTAGGATCCTTCTGCACAGACTACACAGTTGTGAAAACTAAGATCCTTTGGCTCCAAAGCCTAGATTACAAAGCATAACATCCAAGCAGGTATCCCAGGGTGCATCCAAAGAAAGATATGGAGATTGAGCCCATTGTGGAATTTCAGGTCTTTTTCAGATTCTGCAAAGTTATCCCAAATCAGCCACTAACCCTAAAGCTTACAAGGAGTGGCCCCTCCCAACAGAAAAGGACTATATCAGTGCAGTCTGCACAAGCTTGGGGCAGCGCTCCCTCTGCCCACCTGTGACAGATACCTCTCTCCGCAGGGCAGCAGCCTCCCTGCTGCCATGACCTGTACCTGCCAAGGCTTCTCCTCACTGACTTCCCTCAGTGGAGGCAGCTCTCCTCAAGGCCGCTCGCCTGCAACCACGCAGGCCTCTCTCAGCAAACCTGTCCCTTTCGGAGCAGCTCTTCCTGCCCACCTGTGTCTATGTAAGTGTCTTACTCTTCTGTCTCTTGCCCTAATAAACCTTCCCTTTAAATATAACTAGTGTCTCTGTCCCGTGGAGAAACTCGCCTGGAGAATTCTCCATGTGTCGCTGAAATAGGAGCTCTGGTGAAACCTTTCCCAGAGTGACCCCAAGGACCCCACATTCTAAACCCACAGACCACAAAAACCACATCACTATCAATGTAAGAGATATGGACACAGTTGTGTATAAAAGGAACCCTTGGTCTTTATTTTTTGTTTTGTTTTGTTGATTTTTTTAAAATAAATTTTATTTTTATATTCCCCATACAATTGGAACCCCCTTATTTTGACCCCAATCCCTCCCCTCCCCGCCCCCCAACCCCCATAGAGTGTCTCTGGTTCATAGTTGTTTGTTGATTTTGATTTTCACTTTCTTATAGTTATTCATTTTCCTGGTCCCTTATTTAAGTTTTCTAGATTCCTGCTATGAGTGAGACCATCCGGTATTTTTCTTTTTCTTTCTTGCTTATTTCGCTGAGCATGATCCCTTCCAGCGCCATCCATGTTGCTGCAAATTGCATGTGTTTATCTTTTTTAAATGCTGAGTAATATTCCATGGTGTATATGTACCACACCTTCTTGATCTCTGAAGAGTAAATGCAAATGGCCAACAGGCATATGAAAAAATGTTGAACATCACTTGTCATCAGGGAAATGCAAATCAAAACTACCATGAGATACCATCTTACACCAGTGAGAATGGCACGTATTAAAAAAACTAGCAACAACAAATATTGGCGAGGGTGTGGAGAAAAAGGAACTCTCCTGCACTGCTGGTGGGAGTGCAAACTGGTCCAACCACTATGGAGAGCTGTGTGGAGATTTCTGGACCTACTAAACATAGAGCTTCCATAGGATCCAGCAATTCCACTCCTAGGTATTTACACAAAGGACACAGAAACATCAATTCCAAAGAGCACCTGCACCCCTATGTTTATAGCAGCACTGTTTACAATAGCTAAGCTTTGGAAACAAACCAAATGCACTTGGTCTTTAAACCGGTGCTCAAACCTTATGGGGCTACCCAGGTCTGGGACCTCATACATGAATAATAAAGCTTCTGACCTCACCATTCCTGAAGTACCGATTGTTCTTCCTCTGCCTGGATAAAAGGCCAGAATTTATTTCTACAAGAACACTATGGAAATGTAACAGAATAAGAAATATTCAATGATACTGTTTCAGGTTTCACTTTGCAATTAACCTTGGAGAAAATACCAAAACACCACCTGTATAGTTTTAATGTAGTATCAAAGTGGAATATTTCAAATTGTCTGAAAACACTACTTCAACATATTTGTGTAAGGCAGTGTCTGCATAGTTATAGTAAGGCAGTGTGTATTTTTTCATAGACTTCAACCAGAACAACAGACCAAATGGAGAAGAAAATATGAAAATGCAAAGGTCTTCTAATGAGACAGACAAGAAAGACAATTGCAAAAATATAAAATGCAAAAGATCCACTCTTCTCATTGCCCCGATTATTTTCAGAAATATTATTTCTGTTAAGAACACTTTCTGTTAACATGCATTGGGTTATACATATTATTCGAAATGAAATAGTTACATGATTAAACACAGCTTTATTCCTAGGGTGGTAAATAGGGGTAGTAATACCTCATAAACAAAAGTATACTTGGCGTCCTCACTTATCTGTAAGACTTTATGCAGATTCTGAAAGGAAAATGACTGAGAAGCGCTGGCTGACCCAGTCCTTGGGCCTGGAATCGGGGAGACAGTGTGACAAAGCTCTGGGTGAGGAGAGGAGGGGCAGAGCAAATCCCCAGGGCCCTAGTCTGGTTCTCATAGTTCCAGGCCCCAGGGCTGTGTCTAGGGCAGGAAGGTTACTGTTGGGGATACCCCACTGCCCCCTTAGCCTCCCTTCTGTCTCCACCACCTGTGCTGGACCCTGGACACTTGTGACTCCCCCCCAGTTCTCAGTCCCCAGTGCCTGGAGGTTCCCAGAGAAGCCAATCAGCATGGCCCCCAGTTAAGTCTCTGTCCACCAGCCTAGAGTCAGAAGCTCCCCAGACCCCAGCAGTGCTGGTCATGGGGCCCCCAACCTCCTCCTGCTGCTTCTCTCCAGGGCTGTGTCCCAGGCCCAGGCTGGTGAGTGCAGGATGGGGAGAGAAAAGGCTTCTCTGGTGGAGGCTGTTGCCTTAGGCCCCTCTGTCCCCCCACGGTTCCTCTCAGTCCTAGTGCCTTTCTGTCCCTCCCACACTAGCTCCCTCTTCTGTCCCCCTGAGTCCCACTCCTTCTCCACCTGATGCCCCTTTTCAAGCTCTGGAGGCTCCTCCTTCCCTGAACACTATCTCCCCTCATGCCCCATCTTCCTGGGACTCAGGACCCAGGGAGATGGGTCAGCCTGGCTTTCACCCCTTCCTGCCTCCAGGCTCCCACTATCTAAGGCTTTTCGAAACCAAGATCTCCCAGGGCCTCCGGTGGCACAGTGGTTGAGCGTCGCACTGCAAAGCTGTCCGCAGGCTCTGCAGCACTGGTTCAATTCTACGCTGCCAGGGAGAAGCCCACATGGCACAGCAGACCTCTCCTGTCTCGCCCACTGCTCCCCTCAGTAGTGTCTTCGGTCCGTCTGCCTGTTCTGCTCCCTACTCTGTCCCTGGTGAATCCTCTCACCCTCCCACGCTTCTGACCTGTACCACCAAGACCTCCCAGCCCAGCCTCAAGGAGCCCCAGCACATCGCCGTGGGCTACATGGACGACACACACAGTTCAGGCGGTTTGACAGCGACTCTCCAGGTCACAGTGTGGAGGTGCTGGAGCCCAGGGTAGAGCAGATGGGACAGGAGGATCTGGACAATGATACAGAACCAAAGACAATAGGCACAGAGGTTCAAAGCTGCCCTACATGGCTCCTGGAGGACCTGCGCAGCTACTACAATCAGAGCTAGGATGGTGAACAATATTTGCCCAGGGCAGGTCACAGATCCCATTCCACAGTGATTTCGAGAGGCTATGGCACCTGCCATAGTGGAGGAGGAAGTTTGGGCAAAGCACAAAATGAACAACCTGGAGGGCAGGTGCGTGGAGTGACTCCCAAGACTCCTGCAGATGGGGAAGGAGGTGCTGCAGCTCAGAAGTAAGAGGTGCTGAGGAGTCTTTCATCTCCCTGAGGCTTACACCCCTCAGGGAAAACGGAATCATGGTCAGAAAAGCGCCCCCTTCTGGTCAGAGAAGGAGCTGTCTGTCACATTTCAAAACTGTAGTAGAGACTGGTCCAGCGGCTCCTATTTTTTCTGAGGGACAGTTAAGGAATCCAGTTTCTCCTGAGAAAGAGGGGAGACCACCCCCTGAAATCACCCTGCATAGGATCCTTTTCACTGGCAGTCTTCTTAGGAACAATGAGTTTCTCCCTCAAGATCTTGATATTTAGTCAGAGAGCATTTTTGGAGATCTCACTCCTGCCTGTCTGTGTCATTACCCTCCACCCAAGTCAGCAACAAAATGCTTAGAGACCTGCATCCTACCCCAGGCTCTCACCTACTCTCCCGGACTCCCAGACCAGGCTGGTTTCTGGGGTTTGTGCTTCCTTCTTCCAAGCATATTGTCCTGTCCATTCTGAGGATCGTCATGAAGCTGCTTCAGTGTCCATGGAGAAAATATAAACCATAAAATTTCCGATTCTTCCCACTCAGACCCCCAAAGGGCACATGTGGCCCACAACCCCATCTCTGAGCATGAGGTCACCCCGAGGTGCTGGGCCCTGGGCTTTTACCCTGTGGACATCAGCCTGAACTGGCAGAGAAATGGGGAAGATCTGATGCAGGACATGGATTGGGTGGACACCAGGCCTGCAGGTGATGGAAGCTTCCAGAAGTGGTTGGCTGTGGTGGTGCCTTCTAGAGAGGAGCAGAGAGACACATACTATGTGCAGCATGAGGGGCTGCTGGAGCCCCTTATCTTGAGATGGGGTAAGGAGGGGGACTTGGGCACAGGGCCTCTTCTCAAGGGAATCAGGAGCCCTTCTGAGAACTTCAAAAGCATCATTGCTGACCTGGTTCTCCTTGGAGCTGTGCTCACTGGAGCTGCAGTGGCTGCAGCTGTGATCTGGAGGAAGAAGCGCTCAGGTAGGGAAGGGGCTGGGGGGATCTTGTCCACTGAGGGCTTTCAAGTCCGAGGGAGAACTTGCCCTGCCTGGTTAATGGGAAGTACCATCCATACACATGTTGCCCAGAAGGCATTTGGTCCAGTCCCTGCACTTCCTTTTTTCATTTTTCCCAGTCCTGACCTGGGTCTTTAGTCACAGTATTCCAGGATTAGAAGATTCCTTTAGGACTGCACGGGCTGACTCCTCCCTTGTCTCACATGATGATTCATCCCACAGGAGGACAAAGAGGAAGCTACACTCAGGCTGCAGGTAAGTGTGGGTCAGGGGTTTGATCCCTGAGGCCCTGGGGATAGTGCTGATGAAGCCATTCAGTTTCCATTCATGATGGTGATTTTCATGTCTTCAGATCTTAAGGCCACGTATTAGTGGCTCAGCTCACTATACAGACATTCACCTCTTCTTTTGACTTCAGCTGTGAACAATAATTTACATTGTGGGGTAGAATTGGAGGCTCATTCCTCCTTTGAAGGAAAGAGACCACAGTTATGGAAGAAGGTGACAGAAGAAAAGCACAGCAGCAAGCAGGAAATGGTTGTGAAAAATGAGAAATTAGGGCCTCCCTGATGGTGCAGAAGGTTGAGCGCAGCACTGTGTAGCTGTCTGCAGCCTCTGCAGTGCCGGTTCGATCCTCGCCAGCCACAGAGCAACCCACATGGCATGGCAGACTTCTCCTGTCTCGCCCGCTGTGCCCCTCAGCAGTGTATTTCGTCAGTCTGCCTGTTCTGTTCCCTGCTCTGGCTCTGGTGAATCTTCTCACCTCCCATGCATCTGGCCTGTGCCCCGGTTCTTCTGTGCATGAATAAATCTTTCAAAAAAAGAGAGAGAGAAATTATTCAATGCTGACTTTACAAAGACTGAGCACATTATTTTTTCTTTAAAGATTTATTTATTTATACAAGAAATAGGGTATAGGCCAGAGGTGCGGGAAGGTGAGAGAATTCACCAGAGACAGAGTGGGGAGCAGAACAAACAGACGGACTGAAAGCACTGCTGAGGGGAGCAGCAGGTGAGACAGGGGTCTGCCATGCCATGTCAATAACTCTCTGGTGGGCCAGGAATTGAACCTGCGCTGCATAGGCTGTGGACAGCTTCGTAGCACTGTGCACAACCTGCTGCACCACCGGGGACACCCTGAGCACATTATTGCTCCATTATTAAATATTTTTAATGAGGGGAAATAATCTATATCCAGCCAGGAGACATAGCAATGACAGCATTTGAAACTCCACATTGAGGGCACTGCTGACAGATAGATGATGGTCATGGTGAGAGACCAAGAGAAACCAACCTCATGGGTAAACACCAGGGTTTGACCTAAGAGGTCACTGTGTCTTCCTAGCCAGTGAATCCATAACTTATATAGTCTCATCAATAATTTTTACAAAGTTGGAGAGATAGTAAATTATTGAGGGAGCCAGGTAATATACCTTTGCTTTAACTCCCAAAATTCATTAAGGAAAACTCATTGTGCTTAATAGCACCAAGGCTCAGCACCATGACAAGGGAACATAAGTACAGGATTCAGGTGGTGTCTGGTGTCAGGAGTGAGCTCCGTCTTCCTGCTGGTCTGGCAATGACCACTTGTAGTACTTTGTTCACGGGAAGCCTCAGTATGACAGCAGGTCTGATGGAATTTAGTAGTGACTGTGCAAGTGACCCACTTCCTAGCAGGTGTGATGACACTGTCAACTCCTGACACACAGGAAGCTTCTTCTTTGGGGACATTGTGAAATGCATTTTACTGATGAATAGATAAACTGGAATTTCTTTATTTTTTAAGATTTATTTATTTATGTATACAAGAACTGGGGTACAGGCCAGAAGCGGGGGAGTGAGAGGATTCACCAGAAACAGAGTGGGGAACAGAACAGGCAGATTGACTGAAGTACACTGCTGAGGGGAGCAGCAGGCAAGTCAGGAGAGGTCCGCTGCACCATGCGGGTAGCTCCCTGGCTGGCCAGGGATCGAAGTCTTGCTGCAGTGGCTGAGGATAGCATCATAGGTTGTGTCTTAACCCCTTGCACCACCAGGGAGGCCCTACACTGGAATTTCTAAAAAATATCTATACTACCATGATTCAATCCAGATGTGGGGATATTTAACTAAAGATTTTATGGCTTTTAATTTAAAACCATCATGAAATAATTGTAAAATAGTGTGCATCTAAATGTATTTGGAAAGGGAACATTGATGGCCAAGTAGTATATTTGGCTGCTGGATTTCTAGCTAAACTGATACATTGTGCTTTTGCTTTTTTCAAAGTGAAAAACCTATACTTTTCCTAAAAAGAAATAACTGCCAAATATTTATTCTTGTCACTGAAGACTGGTTTTTCTCTGAGTAAGATGTGGGATTACCAGACCTTTCTGGGCAGAGATTGACATGGTGCAACTTCTTTTTGGAAGCCTCCGTCTGGCTGCTGTGCAGAATCAAGAGGAGAAGGTGATAGGTGGGAAGATAAATGTGGGAAACTAGCACAGGTTCTAAGATGGAAAATTTGGTAGCTTTATGGGGTATGATGAGGAAAGTAACACAGTGTTTGGATCTGGATATATTTAGGGATGGACTTTACAGCATTTCCTAATGTAACATCTGGGTTGTGAGAAAGATGGGTCAGGATGCCACCCAACATCTCAGACTGTGAAGTAGAGATGTGGAGCCCTCGGTGACACGAGCAGGCTTCAGAAGTAGCACATTTGTGGAAATGGCATCCGAGGTGTTCATTAGGAGAGTTGAAGCTGAGGGTTACTGAAAATACAGTGATGGTGGCAAAGGTCAGACAAGCCTGGAGCACAGGTGAAATATGTAAACTGAGAAATAGATCTGGGAGGTGATATGATGTAAATGATATTTGTTGGGTGACCTGATCAGACCAAAGCCCCACTCACTGCACAGTCTGACCCCACGTGGAGAAGACACAAAGATCAAAGAGGCCCACTTCAGTGAGCCGAGGAGTCACTGGGATGCTTATGAAGACTGAGAAGGTCTAGAACAGAGCCCGAGAGTCTGTGTTTATAACAGCGCTGGTGCTGATGTGCTGGTTTCAGATCACACTTTTAGCAGCAGGTCAACACCATGACTCCCACCTGGCTGTGCGTCAGCCTCACATGCAGGGCATGTTGAAGAAGAGATTCCCAGGCTCCCTGTTCATCACTCTGAGCTGCTGGATCTGGGCGAGACCTGAGCGTTTGTAACACGCCCACATACATCCTGGGGCTCAACCATGTGGGTCTGCCAGACTTCAGTGGCCCGTTCAGCCACCATTACGGTTACCTGCAGTTCTGCATTCCTATACCAAGGTCAGAACGGTCCAGTCACAGTCATATGAGCCAAACCTTACAAGGTGACTTTCATACCAATCAAGAGCAGAAAGCTGGATCACTCTGGAAAGGGTGTGCATCAAGAGGTAGGACCGGGAACGCCCTGGGCGCTGAGGACTGATGTATGATAAGGGACCCCAGAGGCTGATCAGTGGAATGCCTTCTTAATAAGATTAGAAACATGGCCGGGGGTTTGGGGTCCAGTTTTCGATTACAACACTTGGTCATCAAGCTGATAACATAGTCAGCAGACTCATGTCCCCCCAAGCCCTTGATGACATTCCCGAGTTTCACCCATCCTTTCTCCTTGTCCTCCTAACGCACGTAGCTGATGCTCTATGATTATTCCACCAATAAAAACGGTCAGGATCTTGCTCGCAGCGGCAGTCTGCATTATGCAGCCTGCTCCACGGCTCCCGCGTCTTTGTCAGTGTGGGGTTGCCCGATGCCACACAGCCAAATTGGGATCCCCCTGATGTCGGTGATCAGGGAGCTGTGAGGACCTGGGCGGAAAAAGACAAGACATGTGCTGGGGGGTCTGTTTTGCTTTCTCTCCCAGAAGGCATATCCAGGTGGACATGAGGAAGTGGTTCAGCATAAGGAAAATCTGTCACTATTCCTGGATGGATTTCTTACTCGTTTCATACAAATTTACAACATAGATTTTTCAAGTAAAATTTACTAAAGGCATTAATAGATACATGTGAATGTGTATATGCCTGTATATAATAGTGTAGTGTGTAACACTGACTCCAGATCCCTGTGGCTTACCCAGCTCTGTCCTGCCCCCTGAGTGGTGGGACGTGTGGGCTTTATTGGTGCAGCTGCCCCAGTGGGCACAGCCAGAGGCCAGTGGGAGCAGGAGTCTGAAAGGGCTGGCAGATGCAGTGGGGCTTTCCTACCCTGGCACCCTGTGTGTGCAGGTGGGAGCTGGTGGGCACAGCTCTAGAGGTGGTGGCAGAGGGGGAGTTTCCTGACAGGGGGCAGGCAGACTTCAGAGGGCCCCTCCCCCAGAGCAAGCCAGGGTTAAGCACAGGAGCCCCTAGGGCTTGGCTCCTCCATCCCTGGCCCCTCAGAGGAGCTGCTTCTGGGCAGCACCAAGGCCGCCCTGCAGTGGGTGCCACAGGACAGCTTCGCTAAGGACCTCCTCACTGAGCTAGGGATGATAGCTGGGGGGCATCAGCTGGGTATGAATGGACCCCACCAGCTCTGGCAGGCTCCAGGAGGCCGCTGCTTGAGGACAGGGCTGAGGCCACCCTGACAGCTGTGGCCACTGCACCCAGCAGCAGGAGTGGCAGTGGGTGACAGTAGGTGGGCACTTTACCAGCAGCCACCGTCAGTGTCATGGAAATGGCGGCAACCAATCTGGCAGCAGAGGCTCTCTGTCCCCACACACCACCCCAGGGCATGCAGCACACTGGGGCTACAGCAGCAAGGTCAGCTTTGAGACCTATCATTGCTGCTGACTGTCCGGCACCACCTCTCGGTGCTGTTGCCTCCTTCCCTTCATGCCCAGCATTCAGACTGTGGCTGTGCCTGCTGGGGTGATGCTCAGAGGGGAGCACCCCCTGGGAACACCTCCTGCTGCCACTATGGTTTGGGTCCTGGCCCAGTGCTTCCGGCTGTTCCACCAGCTCCAGGCCCTCCCTAATGGGACTGTACCACCTTACACAGGCAGCCTTAATTTGGGACTATTGGACACAGCGGACACTATCTTGGGTGACACAGCCGGCCACTGAGGCCTTAGAAACTCTTTATTTCCCTGCTCTCCTGTTTGTTAGAGAAACCTCATTGCTGTTCCCTGAGCCTGAGTGGTTGCAATTGAGCACACGGGTGAGAACCACAGTGTCCTCTCCCCTACCTTAGCTCTGTCTTTCTGAGAGGGGGCCAGGGAGGAAGGGCCCATACCTAGTAGAGGAATCTGCACACATGCAGGTTGCACATACATGCTACATGACTCATGATCTGTTTTCTTTGAACTAAAGCTCTTGTTTAAACTGAGATCCTGCCCTGCTGATGCCCCAAAGAGTGCCGGACACTGATGCCTTCTGATGTACCAGGGGCAGGATACCCAGGAGGTTGATGGCAAGTTCTGGGGCTGCTCATGACAGACACCAGGAGTGTCAGCTGTGACAGGCTGTTCTGATGGATGATTTGCTCAGAACATAAAGGTTTGTCAGCGCAGAGAGCCCCGGGAGACACACAGGAGAGAGGCGTTTGGAGAAGCCGCCTTGCTTCTTGGCTTTGGACTTGAACCAGGAACTTAGAGACGTGGAAGGAGACTCCTGGAAGAGATCCAGGGGGGAGACAGACCTTTCCCTTGTACTTTAATTTTGCTCCTTTTGGCCCAGACTTACTGGCTCCTTTCATCCACTTCCCAGGTCCCCACCTGAAGGTGCCTTAGCATTGGGGGACCTTTCAGGCCACAGTGGCCTGCTTTGGGCCAAGGCTGTGTGTTTGGGTCTTTACCCACGAGGGGCTGGGGAACTTTGGGTGTTTTATTCCTAATGTTATTTCTTCCTTTCTCTCTATGAACATTAATTCTTTTAAACTTCTTTCACACTAAGAAATAAAACTACAGTTTTGTCATGAAACTAAAGAAAACTACAAAACTTATGCAAAGCTGGGCCCATAAATATATCTTTTGATATATGATATATCTTTTTTTAAAAGATTTATCTATTCATTTACACAAGAACCAGGGTACAGGCTAGATGCGCAGGAGGGTGAGAGGATTCACCAGAGACAGAGCGGGGAACAGAACAGGCAGACTGACAAAATACACTGCTGAAGAGAGCAGCGGGCATGACAAGAGAGTTCTGCTGCACCATTTGGGACCATCGCCAGCCGGCCGGGATAGAACCGGCGCTGCAGAGGCTGCAGACAGCTTCACAGCACAGGGCTCAACCACCTGCGCCACCAGGGGAGGCCCGATATATCTTTTTTTAAAAAGATTTATGTTATTTATCCATATAAGAACTGGGGTACAGGCCAGAGATAGGGGGGCGAGAGAATTCACCAGAGAAAAGTGGGGAACAGAACAGGCAGATTGACGAAGTACACTGCTGAGGGGAGCAGCAGGCAAGTCAGGAGAGGTCTGCTGCACCATGTGGGTAGCTCTCTAGCTGGAGATCAAACTAGTGCTGCAGTGGCTGCAGATAGCTTCATTGATTGTATCTTAACCCCTGCACCACCAGGGAGGCCCTGATATATCTTTCAATAAAAATATATATATATAAAAGCTAACTGAAATATTTCCTTTCTTTCTCTCTCCCGAGGATGTAAAATGCCGGAAGCCATGCTACTCATGTTGTCTGACAAGGGTCCGGGCCGCACCCTGATTAAGTGTTTGCATCTCATCCTCACTCATTTTCTACAATCGCGCCGACGCTGTCCCATACTTCAGGAACCCCTGACACCCAGACTGTTGCGGCTGGTTTGCAGCAGTAAAACTTTTACTAAGTATTCTATTTTCTCATGTCAAAATGTTAGTTTGCATACATCCAATAAGGTTCTTTTTTCCCTTCTAGTTGACTGACTATTGGAAATATGGGTGTTTTACCAAGTGTTGCATCTGGCAACACCACACTGATAAAGAAATGGGAGTCATGGAGCAGGCTACATAATGCAGCATGCTGCTGAAGAGCAAGATCCTGGCCTTTTTATTAACAGAATAATCATACAGTAGCAGTTGTAAGGGGAAGGAAAAAAGAAAAAGGGGAAGAAGGTGACTAGAAAATGTGCTCCACATCTATATTTTCAGGGGTTGTGAGTCTGCTCTCCAAGCACTTCTCATCTGCTGGTTGACTGGGTATTGTAATTGAGATCAGCCCACACAGACCTTCCCCCCACAGTGTCCCCGATGCTGCCCCGTCCCTGCCCGGTCCTCTCTGGCTCCCCACTGTACCCCTTTCCACCTCTGTCCCCTAAAGTCCCCATTTCCATCTTCTCTCTCTTTTCCAGGAGTCTCCCCATCTTCCTAGTCAGTGCCCTGGGGGCTCTCCTAGGCCCTCCCCTCCTCCAAGGATGGAGAATGTCAGGTGATTCCCAGGAGGAAGGCCTTTCGTCCTTGGAAGCAGAAGCAGAAACAAATTACAGGGACCCTGGGATCTAAGTTTCCATCCCAAGAGACTGAGGCAACCTTTATATTTGGGGATTTTCTCAGAATCTAGGAACCAGTTGTCATGTCCACTGGAGACTAAAAATGAGGACACTGAAACTGACACAGACTTGGGCGCCCCCTTGTGGCAGATCCCTGTCCTGCCGCTGGGGGCCCAGGGAGCCTGGGGAGGGCCTGGCTGAGCGGGAGAAAGGGCGGCTCTGGGCTCCTGTGCTCAGCCCTGTGGCCACACGGGGGCGCTGCCGCGCTGCTCCGGATTCTGGTGGAGCCGCCAGCATGGGGCGGGATGTGAATTGGGCAGAGTTGGGGGCTCTGGGGTCGGTGTCCTGGGGTTAGATACTCTGTGAGGAGTCAGAGAAGCAGGACTCAGAGGAGAGAAGACTCTGGAGCCTGCCCTGTGTGTGAGGTTTCCAGCTTTTCTCCCCAGGACCCCTCCAGTCCCTGGATAACAAAACAAGTCCCTGGATTCCAGTCTCTGGAAAACAGGAAAGTGGATCATTTTTTCCTTCTACAATCTATTTAGTATTGAGGACATTAAAAAAAAATAACATTTAAAGAATACTGTTAAATTTACAGAAAAGTTGCAAAGGTAGTACAGTTCTTGTTTACCCCACACCATTTCCACTTTGTTAACATCTTGCATGACTAAAGTTGTTATTTATTTTATAGCTAATAAAGCAATGGTGACGCAATTACCAAACTCCATGCTTAATTTCCTTGAATAGTGTCTCAGTGCCTTGGTCTCTCTCCTCACCTTCTGGGATACCTATAACTCTTTTTTTTTTTTTTTAAGATTTATTTATACATATAAGAACTGGCGTGTGGGCCAGAGGCGTGGAGGGTGAGAGAATTCACTGGAGACAGAGTGGGGAGTAGAACAGGCAGACTGACTGAAATACACTGCTGAGGGGAGTAGCTGGCAAGTCAGGAGAGGTCTGCTGTGCCATGTGGGTAGCTCCCTGGCTAGGGCTAGAACTCCTGCTTCAGTGGCTGCTGATAGCTTCATAGGTTGCGTCTTAACTCCTTGCACCACCAGGGAGGTCCTGTGGAAGCACAGGCCGGCAATATCGGAGGGTGCTCTTTTACTCAGGGTCTTGCCATTCAAAGGCAAAAAGCAGTTGATCCTGGGCCTCCCTGTTGGTGCAGCAGTTGAGCGCTGGGTTGTGAAGCTGCCCGCGGCCTCTGCAGCACCTGTTCGATTCCCGGCTGCTCCCCGGACACCGGAGGAGGTTCCCACATGGCACGCAGACCTCTCCTGCCGCCCGCTGCTCCCCTCAGCAGTGTACTTCGGTCCTTCTGCCTGCTCTGCTCCCCGCTCTGGCTCTGGTGAATTCTCTCACCCTCCCGCACTTCTGACTCTACCCAGTGCATGTATAAACAAAACAAACAAACAAATAAATAAATAAAAATACATACCTCTTTAAAAAAAAAAAAAACAGTTGATCCTGAACATCTATTGGGATACAGAAAAAGTCATCTTTAAGATCTAATATAGAAAACCATCCAAAGTCACCAGGTATGGCAGTTAATAAGGTGTAGGGATTAGGCACAGTCGGGATATAAATCCTGGACAATGTCATTAATGGCCCAAAAATCTTGGACAAAACGGCCTGTATGGGGTTTCCTCACTGGCAACATCGGAGTGTTGTATGGTGAGCGGCAGGGCCTAATGAGTCCAGATTGAAGGAATCTTTTTAACACTGGCTCAATTCCCCTCAAGGCCTCCTTCTTTAAGGGGTATTGCTTCCTCCTTGGGGTTTTGTTTCCTTCTATCACTTCTTTTATTTTTTTAAAGATTTATTTATTTTTATACAAGAACTGGGGTACAGGACACAAGCGAGGGATGGTGAGAGGATTCACCAGAGACAGAATGGGGAACAGAACAGGCAGAAATACACTGCTGAGGGGAGCAGTGGGCAAGGCAGGAGAGGCCTGCCCCGCCATGTGGGAATCTCCCTGGCCGGCCAGGAATCGAACCAGCGCTGCAGAGGCTGCAGACAGCTTCACAGCGCAGCACTCAACACACTGTGCCACCAGGGAGGCCCCCTGCAATCACTTCTATCTTTATAGACTCTGCATTTTTTGCACGTCCTGGGGTCCCACCAGCCCATACCCATTTACTTACTCGTTCAATGATTTCTGAAGGTAAAACTTCACTTTTGGTGGAACATCTTGAGTAAAAAACATCTGGAACTACAGAGCATGTTCTGGAGGTACCTGTAGGTGAAGCCTCAGAATTTTGGGTGAAAACATAATTCGTGCGTTAAGCTTACTTAAAAGGTCACAACCAAGCAGCGGGATTGGACACTCTTCCATGTACAGGACGCTGTGCTGGAGCTGTGTGGTGCCCAGCCGGCACTCCAGAGGTTGTAAGAAGGCTTTCTGTTGTGGCCTTCCTGTGATCCCAGTGACTGCTGCGGTCTCTTTGCTCACTTTAGTCAATTTAGAATTCAGAACTGAGAATGTCGCTCCAGTGTCCACCAAGAAATCAATCAGACGATTCCCCACAGCGAGTGTTATCGGGGCTCTGAGGCGGTTATTGTAATGGGCTTCTTTAGATCTAGTGGAGCCCCCGGGAACGCCTATTCTTCATCTGAACCTTCTCCATGAATATCATTTGTCTCCTTTCCTCTGTAATTGGCTCTAGATTCCTTCTATTCTGTCTATATTCCCTCCTATCTTCATCTGAGCCTCTACTCTGGGCTATCATTTCTCTCCTTTCCTCTCTCCGTGGTTCTGGGTTCTGTGTGCTCTGTCTATATTCCTTCCAGTCACCCCTGGGAGAATCGTCCTGTCGTGGTGTCCTCTGTCTTCTGTCCTGTCTTCTGTCATTATTGTGTCTGCTGCTCCCCTGTAATCTGGGACAACTGTACTTCCAATGTCCCTCCTCCCTGCAGTGAGCATGGACTGTTAGGGCGTTGGGAGAGGAAGATAAATGCAGACAAGTTCACCATCCTCTTAGCAGCCTGCCGGTATGAGGGGACAGATCTCCTCCAATTTAGGAGGTCCGCGGTGCTAAAGGGATGGTGTGACCAAAAGTACCCAGCAGGTCACCCATGTTCATTCAAGCCACCCACTGGCAGCTGTCAGAGAGGAAACTGTCCTGCTTCAGGGTGATTCTTCCTGCAAAAGTGGGTGCCCCATCTAGTGTGGGGGGAGATGCCATTTTTTTTTTTTCTTCCCTGGAGGGCGGTGGAGGCTGTGAAGCCTCAGGAGTCTGCGTGGGCGGGGCCTTGTCACATGGAGAAGGACTTTGTCTTGGTGTGTTTAAGATGTTTAACACGTGATAATCCTCCTCTTCTAACTCTGCCCTCTTGCAGTCCTCGTGGAGGGCGGCCTGTAGCTGGTCCTGCATACTTTTACAAGCTTGATCCTGCATGCTTTTAAAAGCTGACTCAAAAACAGTACGGTTTTCATCCCTCATACTCTTAATAGTTAAATCAAGAGCCTGAATTTGTTGTTGCATGGCTAAGTTAAGAGCCTGAATGCATTCTTGCACATTCTCAGTATGTGAAGTAGAACATCTACCTCTCATAGAAACAAGAATGTAGCAAATGGCGCTTATGCACATTACCAAAAAAAAAAAAAAAAACCCAGAAGCAAAGACTGTAAAGTAGGGATGGCTTATAAACCACCCACATTTGTGTGCAGAAGTAAAAAAATGTGCCCTATACCAGGTTTTATCAAATTATGTACATTTATAAAACTGGTGATAATATTTAATGGAAAAAGGCTACTTAAACTCAAGGCTGGAAAAAAACGAAAGAACTCAAACTAGGGATAAAACTGCTTAAGCTCATGGTTGAGGCCATGCTTTGGTCAAAAACACACCCATAAGAGAGAGCTGTACACAAGCGGGGAAAAAAGCAGACTTTTCAAGACCTGAGACAAAGATTACACCACGCGTCCTGCAGACCTAGTGGCACTTGTGGTGACCATCGCAAGGAAAGTTACTTTGGGCTGGTCAACCACAGGTGTAACTTGGTCAACAACATTGAACACCAAACTTTTACAGGGCAACCCCCATATGAAACTGGTTGTGTGACTGTGGGTCCTCACCTGCGCGCTTAGAAGGGCCTTATTAATGCTTGACTGCAGGCACACACAAATGGTTAATAAAAAGTTAATTTACCAAAGAAGGGGAAATTTAGAAATGAATAACTCAGGGAGATAAAGAGGGAGATAAATTCGTGAATGCATCCTACAAGTTCTGCTGACCTGGAATCCCAAGGGCACGCTGAGAGCTGGCGTCGAGCCAAGAGCCATGTACGGCCAACACAAGCCCACGTGTCTGGTTTTATACCAAACCTGGCAGCTTAACTCTGCCCTCAGGTCCCAGCAACCCTCCCTTTGGTGGTGATGGGATTTGTCATTCCCAATGTCCTGATGGCTTTGGTCTGGAGTGGGGGTGGAGTCCACAAAGCCTGTATGAAGCTTGCTCAGGACATCCTGTCCCCCTAATATTGTCACTATAGTTTTTATTTTGGAAAAAAAGTTTTTATAAAAATATTTTATTCCTATTAACATGTAGGGTTGTTAATATCATTCTAAATGAATAAGTATTTTTTAATTTTCCATCTCTAGTATGGCAAATATTGATAGATATAACCAACAAAATTACCTTGGATCCTCATTCATCTGTGAGAGTGTATTCAGATCATAAAGACAGAAATTTTGAGAATCACTGACTTAAACAGACCCTGGTACTCAGAGAGACGGTGTGAGAAAGGCTCCTCAATGCAGAAGCAAAGACGCCAGAGCCAAGAGACACCTACAGGAGGGTCAGGACCCAGTCCCAGCTCTCAGGCTGGTTCTCAGGGCTTCAGGCCTCAGGACAGTGTTTGGGTGGGGAGCCAAGCAAAGGGAATATTCATCTTCACTTTGCTCTGTCACAGGCTGCGCCAAGTCCTTCACCCTGTGCACACCCAGTTCTAATTCCCTGTACACGACCGTCCGGATAAGTCAATCAACGTCAAGGCTTTCGGGGTGTAAAGTCTGAACTGGGTTTTAGAGTCTTCCCAGACCAGGAGGATCCAGACCATGCCACCCCCAACCTTCCTCCTGCTGCTGTCTGGGGCCCTGGTCGTGACTGAGACCTGGGCAGGTGAGTGCGAAGTTCGGAGGGGAAAAGTTCGGAGGAGAAAAGTCCTTCCAGGCTTTGGCCTGGAAGGAGTGAGAGGACCCTGCAGTGGCCAGGACCCAGGAAGAGTCCCCGGACCGCCCTCTCCTCCACCCGCATCAAACCCCACACCTCGGTGTCCTGCTCCTCCCTTCCACCCACTCCTGTGCCCTGACCTTTTCCTGCCACCCCTTTTTACTCTCACGAATCCCCTTGCTCTCTCCCCCTGCCTGGCCCCTTCATCCTCGGACCCAGACACTGGCACCCAGAGGAGAGTTGGGGTCTCAGCCCCTCCCCTCCCCCAGGCTCCCACTCTGTAATGTACTTGCACACCAATGTCCCGGCCCGCCCCGGGGAACCCCGCTTCATCTGCGTGGGCTACGTGGACGACACGCAGCTCCTGCGGTGCCACAACAATGACCCGAGTCTGAAAATGGAGGCAACAGTGCCCTGCATGGAGCTAGAGGGGTTGGGAGAGCCAAAAGCGGATTGTCGAGAGCCACATACACCTGTCCAGGCTCCGACTGAGCAACCTGCGGATACACTACACCCAGAGCGGAACAGGTGCGTGATCCCCACCTGCGGGCAGGGGTTCCCTCCAGTCTCTGGGTCCGAGCTTCCCCTCGAGGCCTTGGAACTTTTACCCTGTTTCTATTTTAGTTTATTACAAATCCCCAGCAGCTGGGCTTGCGATGGGTGGTGCTAAGTGGGCGCGGCTGACGTGGCGGGGCCGGCCAGGGCCTCACACCTTGCAGGTGAGGGATGGCTGTGAAGTGGGCCTGGACGGTAGCCTAAGCCGCTTCAATCAATTCGCCTACGATGGCGTTGATCCCCTCACCCTGATGGAGGAGCTGCGCGCCAGGACCCCAGCGGGCATGGAGGTGCAGACCTGGGAGGGTGAGTGGGAGGAAGTCCTCGCCTCTGAATTCCACACTCCCCGCCTGGAACGCGAGGACAAGGACAACTGAAGACAAGGACACCTGAAGAAAGGGAACCGGACACTGGTGCAAGTAAGAGTTGCCTCGGGGTCTCCCCTAGGGCCAAGGCTGGCGTCCAGCACAGGGAAGCAAAGTGGGCTCAAGGCCAGATACCACCCTCCTATGGCCCCAGAAGGTGAGGAGTCCTCCTTGGTGTCCAGATCCTGGAAAGTGACCCCTAGAGTGCCAGCCCTTCCTGGGGGCAATTAAGGAAGGCGCTCTCTCCAGGTGAGGAACAGTCCTGAAATAACTGATCTCTCTGATCCTGGCGGTGTTCTGGTGAACCGTGTATTTCTTGCTCACATCTGATTCTCAGAGGTCTTGGATCCTGACTCCAACTTTCCTGAGTCACTTGGGCCTCTATCCAGGTCAAGACGAGAGGTCTCTAGTCTCTCCCTCAGAGCCCTGCAGCCTGCCACCCTGCACCCTGCACCCTGATTCTAGAACTTTCCAAGGATTAGGAGACTATCCCAGTGATCCAAGGCCAGGCTGGTGTTCCAGTTTTGCGCTCTGTCCACCCAGTGCAATTATCTGTCCATTCTCAGGATGGTCACATGAGGCTGTTTCAGTGGCCTATGAAAGTAACCCAAAGTATGAATTTTCAGAACTCCCAAAGACACTCGTGACCCACCATGCTACCTCTGACCATGAGGTAACCCTGAGGTGCTGGGCCCTGGGCTTCTACCCTGTGGACATCACCCTGGCCTGGCAGTGAGATGGGGAGGACCTGACCCATGACATTGAGCTGGTGAAGACCAGGCCTGGGGGGGATGGAAGCTTCCAGAAGTGGGCGGCTGTGGTGGTGCCTTCTGGAGAGGAGCAGAGATACACGTGCCGTGTGCAGCATGAGGGGCTGCTGGAGCCCCGAGTCCTGAGATGGGGTAAGGAGGGGGTCATGGGCACAGAGCTTCTCAGGGAAATCAGGAGCCCTTCTGGAGCCCTCCAGCAGGATGGGGGCTGAGGCCTGAAAGTCAGAGTCTCAACTTTTCCCTTCCAGAGCCACCTCCTCAGTCCTCCTTACCCACCGTGGACATCATTGCTGTCCTGGTTCTCCTTGGGGTTGTGCTCACTGGAGCTGTGATTGGAGGAAGAGGCTCTCAGGTAGAGAAAACCTCATATGAGGTCTGATATTTCTTGTCTAACGTCTGCTTGATACTGTGAGGCATGGTCTCACATACATGCACTTTCTCAGCTGAGAGCCAGGTTTGCTGACACTTTTTTGTAAAGCTCATGAAACTCCTTGGTATGAAAAATGAAGGACAAATATTTCAACTGATGACTTTGGTCATGGGGACCTCACTTGAGTAGCTGCAGGTAAAAAGGAAATGTCCCTGCTAAGGACGAAGGAGGCTGGCCCAGCTCTCACACGTGCTTTCTCCTCATGTTCCCTGATCCTGTCCTGAAGACCAGGACAGGCCAGTTCCTCAGGACTTCTTGGTCCTGCCTCCTCCCTGACCTCTCACAAAATGTTTTCTTCCTATAGGTAGAGAAGGAGAGAAATACTAAGTCTGGAATGTGGGGTAGGAAGGCCCTTAGGAAAGTGTAGATGGTGGGCCTCCCTGGTGGCACATGGGCTTGGGCACGGCACTATGGGGTGGTCTGCTGCCTCTGCAGAATGAGTTCAGTCCCCAACTGGCCAGGGTGCATCTCACATGGCGAGACAGACCGCTCCTGTAACGCCCGCTGCTCCCCTCAGCAGTGTATTTCAGTCAGTCGGCCTGTTCTGTTCCCCACTCTGTCTCTGGTGAATCCTCTCACCCCCCGCATCCCTGGCCTTTATCCCAGCTCTTCTATGCATAAATGAATAAATCTTTAAAAAAAGAAAAGAAAAGTGTAGATGGAGTCCATGGGGGAGCTCACCCACCCCATAATCGCTCCTTAGTCTCATCTTCTGGGCACTCTAACCAGGGTCTGTCTTCTGGTTTTGCCCCAACCAACTTTTAAAGTAAAACTCTGGGGCCTCCCTGGTGGTGAAAGGGTTTAAGATACAACCTATGAAGCTCGCCACAGCCACTACAGCACGAGTTCGATCCCCTGCAGGGAGCTACCCACATGGCACAGCAGACCTCTCCTGATTCACCCGCTGCTGCCCTCAGCAGTGTATTTCAGTCAGTCTGCCTGTTCTGTTCCTCACTCTGTCTCTGGTGAATCCTCTCACACCCCCCCACAACTCTGGCCTGTATCCCAGCTCTTATATGCACAAATAAATAAATCTTTAAAAAGAAAAGACCACCTAACTTCTCTTGTTGCAAAGGGTACCTGCATGTGTCTGTCTGTGCTCCTACTAGCATAACGTGAGGAGGTGGGGAGACTGGCCCAGCCCTGCCCACCAGATCCCTCCCCACACTGACCTGTGTCTCTCCCTGATGACTTTCCTGCTCCAGCAGAGGCGGGACTGGGTCGTCTTCATCCCTGTCTTAACTTCTGTTGCCCTGAGCTGCAGCTTCTCCTCTGTTAAAATAGAGAATCTAAATAAATCTTTAAAAAAAAAATAAAATAGAGAATCTGATACTAAACAGAGGGGGCTGGGAAAGGCCACATACAGTCAGATTCTGGCAGCAGCCGTAGCAGCTCTTGCCTTTCCTGGCTCTCCTTGCTTTCTCGGGAAACATGGCTTCCGGAGTGGCTGTCTCTGAAGGTGTCAGGAAAGTGTCCAAGGACATGAAGGTGTCATCAACACCACAGGAAGTGAAGAGGCGCAAGAAGGTGGTGCTCTTCTGCCCAAGTGAGGACAAGAAGAACATCATCCCGGAGGGCAGAGAAATCCTGGTAGCTGATGTGGGCCAGGCCATGAACAACCCCTACCCATCTTTGTCAAGATACTGCCAGACCAGGACTGTGCCCTCCATGACGCAACCTAACAGACCAAGGAGAGCAAGAAGGAGGCCTTGATGCTTATCTTCTGGGCCCCTGAGTGTGCACCCTTAAGCGCAAAATCATCTCTGCCAGCTCCAAGGAGAAGCTGACATGGATCAAGTATGAATTACAAACTGCTGGGGCCTCCCTGGTGGTGTAAGGGGTTATGTCTCCCCAGTATGAAGCTATCTGCCGCCACTGCAGCACGAGTTCGATCCCTGGCCAGGGAGTTACCCACATGGCGCAGCAGACCTCTCCTGTCTCGCCCACTGCTCCCCTCAGCAGTGTATTTCAGTCAGTCTGCCTGTTCTGCTCCCCACTCTGTCTCTGGTGAATCCTCTCACTCCCCACCCCACACCTCTGGCCTGCACCCTAGTTCTTGTATACATAATTAAAAAAAAAAAAAACTCTACCCTGGCAGAGAAGCTGGGGGTAGCGTGTCATCTTCCTGGAGGGCAAGCCCCTTCCAACCCCTGCCTAAAGCATCTGGCTTCCCCAGACCTGCCCACAGGGGTTGCAGGCTGCCCCCTTCCTGCCAGACCAGAGGGACTAGGGAATCCCAGCAGGGGGAGGACAATGCCTCTACCTAGTTGCCAAAAGCCCCCCCACCCCCAGAACTTCTTCCAACCTATCCATCCCTGACAGATCTGGCCTTCCCAAACCACCTTTGATCTGATCCCTCTTGGGTTTAAGCAGACCACGTTCCCCCCAGAAGGGAATTATGACTGTTTTGTGCTCAGTTCTGTTCTCCTCCTCTGGGTGCCCCCCTCTCCAGCAGCAAGAGGAATATTGGGGTATTTTTTATAAAGATTTATTTATTTATTTATTTATACAAGAACTGGGGTACAGGCCAGATGCACAGGAGGGTGAGAGGCTTCACCAGAGACATGTATACACAGTTTTCTTTTAATTGTTGTGCTTTTCCTTTGTAATAGAAGGTCCCTTACTAGTCCTGCCTCCATGAGTGGCCATGACCAGGGAGGGGGAGGGGAACCAGGCAGTGTGGGGAGTGGGTCATCTCCACGACATCCCGTTTCTACACAGAATCAGACAGCACAGGGTTGCTATTGCGGTTGAAAGGTGGCAGCACGGAAGAGAAGGAACAGTGAGGGCTTGGAGTATTATTAAAAAAAAATAAATACCCCGGGACTCCCCTTATGGCGCAGGTGGTTGAGCACAGCGCTGTGAAGCTGTCTGCAGCCTCTGCAGCGCCAGTTCCATCCCAGCCGGCGGGTGAGGGTCCCACATGGCACAGCAGACCTCTCCTGTCTCGTGCGCTGCTCCCCTCAGCAGCGTATTTCATCAGTCTGCCTGTTCTGCTCCCCGCTCTGTCTCTGGTGAATCCTCTCACCACCCCTTCCCCCGTACCTCTGGCCTGTACCCCAGTTCTGGTATGCATTAATAAATAAATCTTTAAAAAAAAAAGAAGGAAAAAAATAAAATGAAAAAAAAAAGGAAATGCAGGAACATTCATCTGGGAGATGAGTCATAAAGATAAATCTCTCAAACAAGGGGGAAATTGCAACAAATGGGGGGAAGACAAACTCTTAGTCCTGTTAATGCCCATCAAAGACAAACCTGTAGGGACATAGGGGAAAGACAACCTTGTTAATGCCTGTCTAAGAGACTAGTCATTTGTAACTGCATCACCCCCACCTGTAGAGGGGCTGAGAGGAGGTCAGGCAGGGAGCAGGTCCGGCAGCAGGAGAGGGAGGGGTATGGGGGTTCCTGTGTCCATTAATGGGGTCACTGTAGATGGTGGGATGGGAGCAAAGCCCTGGGGAGGAGTGATGGGGGTGAGGGTCCCATGGAGGGAACAGCCTGTGGGGGGCTGGCTGGTGCCCGGTGAGCAAGGACAGAGGGGGTCGCCCTGCTCATTACTTACAGGAAGGACATGAGAGGTGAGCCTCAGCTAGTGACTTGATGGTCGTAAGTTATATCTCAATTAAGTGGCTTTAGAACCATATTAAGAAATGGGTCTACAAGTTGCCCTGTGTCTGTCCTCCACTGTATCCACAGTGAGGGCTTGTGGGGCAGGGAACTGCCTCAGCCCACGAGGAGCTGAGCACAGACGGCTTCACTGCACAGATGCTCTCAAGGATCTTCCTCTGCGTGGTCCTGAGTCACGTGATGAGATGCTGACATTACGCTGCTTCTGTGATGGGAGAGACTTTGGGGGGCCTTGGGTGGGAGGCAGCTTATTTTTCATGTGGGCAGAATGGAAATAATGAGTGCCCAGAAGTTCTTCTGTGTTGATTTTTGATTTTCCACCAATTCGGTGATAAACATGAGGGGAGACAACTCCCCCCTGTGAGTGTGTCTGACTCTCTGGCTCTTCCTTGTGAGGAGAATGAAGCAGAAGGGACGTGCAGAGTCAGGCTCACAGGGGCTGAGACTTCCCGCCCGGGCTCCCCTCCTGGTCCCTCTCTGGGGTGTCTCCCTGCACACGGTGGACCCTCAGCTAAGGGGATGCCCCCAGGACAAGGACCTGAGGGTTTTCTCCAGGAGCCACATGCATGAGCTCTGAGGCAGGTCCTTCCACGCTGATCACGGCCGTTCAGATCCGCCAACATTTCGTCCCCATCGCAGCCTCGTGGGACCCAGAGCTGGAGCCTCTGAGGGAGGCCCCTTCCTGCCGCCTCCCCCTCAGAGACTGTGGAGACGCCAGATCTTTGTTTTAGGTGCAAAGGAGGAAGAGATTTGGTACAAACCAGTAAAATATTCAGGCGATAAAGTGATCAGTGGCTGTTTTCTCACAAGAAACAGTGGAGGCCAGAGTAGCTCACGTGACGGTCAAGGTCCTGATTGCAATGAGCTGTCAGACAAGGAATCCAAGTCCTCTGAAGTGTCCTTCAAAATATGTGATTTTAAAAAATGAGTTCTACCGTTTTTAGATTCCCATTTAGTTTTACTCTTTTTTCTTTATACTATCCCCAGAGCGGTGTCTGCAGGGTCACGGCACAGAGGGGCTGTCAGCAGCCTGGAGCTGTGAGCAGGGCTGACTCTGACCCGCCTGCAGGGAGTGGGGCCCTGGAGCCCCAGAATCAGCCCCCAGGGCTGGCCCTCCAGAGCAACACAGGCCTTTCTCCTCTTGGTTCCCTGAATCACCTCCTCTTGATTCCAGGAATCTCCCTGCCACCCGAGCATTGGGGAGTTGGGGAGGATGTTGAGGCTCAGGAAATGGGGGCCTCCTCCAAACCATCTGTCCTCTCCTCCTCTCTCTCCTTCATCAGCCTGAGTGTGTGTGTTTGAGTCACACCAGCCCTGCACGGACAGGAGAGGCCCAGAACTTAAGTGATTCCCTGGTCAGTTACAGCACCAGCCCCTCTGCAGTCCCACCAGGGGAGACAGAGACTCTCCCAGCCCCAGCCAGAGCCGTGTCACCCACACAGACCTTCCCCTCACAGTGTCCCCAATGCTGCCCCTTCCTGTCCCCACCCTCCCTGGTGCCCCCACCACTCCTTTTGGGCCCCATTTTCCTAGTCCCCATTTTCATCCTCTGCTCCATTTCCAGGAGCCTCCCTGTCTTCCTAGTCATGCCCTGGGGGCTCTCCTCAACCTCCCCTCATTCAGGGATGGAAAATTTTTTAAATATGTATATTTATTTCCTTACAGCGTGGGTCATCTTTCTATAGTTATTGTTTCTCTTAGGTGCGGCCCTTTCACCAATGATCCACCACACACCACCACCAGCTCCTCGTGTCTCTCCCCGGCTCTGATCACTCCTGCTCCCCTCTGCTGTAAGACGTGGATGGGTGGTTGGCCCACGGGTCTTGGCGTTTTCCTGGAACCTTGTCCTTTTCCTGGGTGAGGACCTGGGCTCCTGGGTAGAATTGAATGTTAATTCCCAGGTGGAAGTGATTTCACCTCTGGAAGCAGAAGCAGAAACAAAGTACAGAGACTCTGGAGTCCAAGGATCCATCCGAGACTGAAGGAACCTCTATATTTGGGGATCAGCCCATAATCTGGGAATCAGCTGTTATGACCTGGAAACCTGCTTTGTCCTTTGGCCATAGGACAAGAAAATTGGAGGACTTCAGACCTGACACTGGACTTGGGCGCCCCCTTGTGAGCAGATCCCTGTCCTGCCGCTGGGGGCCCAGGGAGCCTGGGGAGGGCCTGGCTGAGCAGGAGAAAGGGCGGCTCTGGGCTCCTGTGCTCAGCCCTGTGGCCACACGGGGGCGCTGCCGCGCTGCTCCGGATTCTGGTGGAGCCTCCAGGACGGGGCGGGGGCTGAGGTGGCCAGAGTTGGGGGTCCTGGAGGGCGGCGGCGTGGGGGTGAAATGCTCTGTGAGGAGTCAGAGCAGCAGGGCTCAGAGGAGAGGAGACTCCGGAGCCTGCCCTGGGTGTGAGGTTTCCAGCTTTTCTACTCAGAACCCCTCTCTCCAGTCCCTGGACGGTGATTCCTGGGACCAATGGAAAAAGAGAAAATATTTCCTTCTATAACCTATTAAATATTGAGAGTATTTTAAAAAATAACATTTAAAGAATACTGTTCGATTTACAGAAAAGTTGCAAAGGCAGTACACGTCTTGTTTATCCCACACCATTTCCCTTTTGTTAACATCCTACACGAGTACAGTTTTTTTTTTTAACAACTAATGCAGCAATGTTGACATAATAACTAAACGCCATACTTTCATTTCAGTTTTTGCTAATGTCCATTTGATGCTCCATAATCCCATCCAGTTTGCCTGGATGACAGTTCCTCAGACTTTCCTTGTTTTCATAACATTGACACTGGTGAGGAGTGATGTTCGGGAGAGGTGTTGGGGTCACAGATGGAGGTTCTTGGGTCACCTGTAAGAAAAGCTTCACCAGAGTCCTCCTCTCAGTGGCGTGAGGGGACACACACACACACACACACACACACACACAAGGAAAGAAGACGATGCTTGTGCAGACACCAGCAGGCAGGAGGAGCTGCCCTTGGAGAGGGCGGGTGTGTGAGGAGAAACCTGCAGGCCCTAGGTGGAGCCTTGGGAGCAGAGCTGCGTCTTCCTGGGGCAGAAAAGGCACTGAGGTCGTGTTCTAGTTGGGAGGGCTCCTTCCTTTGTGGAATTGTCATCTGTTGTTAAATTAATTACTTCTATGGTGTGACTAGGCTGATTTGTCAGGAGCAGCGAGTCTCTGCAGTGGCTCCATCCCTGTATCCCGCCTCTGGTCTGTACCTCCTTATACTTCCTGTAGCATCTGATACTTGCTATAGCAGTTGGCCCACAGTGATTTTCATTTCCATAATTGATTTAATGACTATGTTAATCACTTCTACCCCCACCTCCAGTTTCAGGTCTGTGACCCCTCCACCCTAAATTTCCTACTCTTAGCCTCCGTCAAGGAGCACTGCTCAGGAGTATTGTCCCTCAATTTAGGTTTTTTGTTTTGACTGGGACTGTGGGTTTGGGGAAGCAGACTCCAGGGGTGCAGGGACATTGTCCACTCACCACGGCAGTGCTCATTATGTCCACCTGACCCATCACTGATGGTGTTAACCTTCAACACCTGGCTAAGGCACACTTTCCCAGATTTCTTCCTGAAAAGCTTCTCTTTTTCCCATTTATTTAGAGGCTGTTGTCTTTGGAAGGAAGTCACTATGGGCAGCTCACACTTACGGGTGTGCTGCTATAAACATTTACATGCATGATTCTACTCCTAGGCATTGACCCAAATGACACAGAAACATTCATTTCAAGGGCACCTGCACCCCTATGTTTATAGCAGCACTATTTACAATAGTTAAGTTATGGAAACAACCCAAATGCCCAAAAATAGATGACTGGATCAAGAAGATGTGGTACATATACACCATGGAATATTACTCAGCAATCGAAAAAGGTAAACACATGCAGTTTGCAGCAACATGGATGGAGCTGGAAGGGATCATGCTCAGCGAAATAAGCCAGAAAGAAAAAGAAAAATACCAGATGGTCTCACTCATAGCAGGAATCTAGAAAACCTAAATAAGGGACTAGGAAAAAGAATAACTATAATAAAGAAAAAATCAAAATCAACAAGCAACTATAAACCAGAGACACACTATGGGGGGGAGGGGAGAAGAGGGATTGGGGTCAAAATGAGGGGGGTGCAATTGTATGGGGAATATAAAAAAATAAATCTTAATAAAAAATAAAGTAGAAAAAACCATTTACATGCATGCAGAGTTTTTTAAGTTTTCATTTTTTTTTAAAGATTTGTTTATTCATGCATACAAGAACTGGGGTACAGGCCAGGGATGAGGGGGTTGAGAGGATTCACCAGAGACAGAGTGGGGGGCAGAACAGGCAGCTAACTGAAATACACTGCTTGAGGGAGCAGTGGACGAGTCAAGAGAGGTCTGCTGTGCCATGTGTGTCACCTCCCCAACTGCACACAGCTTCATAGGTTGCGTCTTAACCACTTGTGCCTCCAGGGAGGCCCCCAAATGTGTTTTCAAAATATTTGGGTAACTAGCTGGGGCAGTGATCGCTGGGCTGTATGTCAGGTTTTTGGGTTTTCAAAGAAACTGTCAAAGATCTTTGACAGTGACCGCACCCTTTAGCATTCCTGCAGGCAGTGTTGAGGCTCCTGTTGTGCACATCCTGGGCAGCACCTGTGCAGGGTTTGCATTTTTCAGCCCCTACCAGGTGTGATGGTGTCACTGTTGTTCCCTTTGTCTTTCCCTAGTGCCCTGTGATGCTGAGCATCTGTTCATGTTCTTCCTTGTCGTCTGTGTCTCTTCTGGTGACGTGTCTGTTAAAGTCTTTTGTCCATTTTTCAAATGAGGCACCACTCATTTACAACACTGTTTTTGTCCCTTTTAAAATGGTGTTATTTCTCTCTGCTCATTGAGTTTTAAGCGTTATTTTGTAAATTCTAGATACAGTCCTTGATCAGATTCATGATTTGCAAATGTTTCCCCCACTCTGTGTCCTGAACTCCTGTACTGACAGGAAAACAAGCATTGTTGTCCAGACAGAAGCTTGGAGATATATATATATATATATATATATATATATATATATATATAATTTTTTTTTTTTTTTAAAGAAGAGAAATGATAAATCACTAACTGGCTTTGAGCAGATGTCCTAGCTGACTGGGTGTTGGGGGGGGTGACTTACCTATGTGTGTCCTTGAGTGTTATTTAAATGTTCTTGTATGTGCATGAAATATGCTTTCAAAAGTAAATTACACTACATTACTCAATTTATAACACTCCTCACACATCACGACCAAATCACGTGTTAAGACCAGACTGGCACGTGTGTTACCAGTGATGGACCCGCACGTCACAGTCGCCAAACTCATGGTTTCCCTTTGGGTTCACTCTGGTGTTGTCCGTTCTGTGGGTGTTGTTGGACAAATGTACAATGACCTGTGTCCATCAGAGTATTTTCACTGCCCATAATGTCTTCTGTGCCCCAATGAAACAAAAGCAAAAAAAAAACAAAAACCCAATGGAATCACATGGGACTAAAAAGCTTCTACATAGTGAAGCAAACTATCATTAAAATGAAAAGACAATATAGAGTCAGAGAAAATATTTGCACATCATCAATCCAACAAGGAGTTACTATCCAAGATCTACAAAGAACTCCAAAACAAGGAAACAACCCAATCAAAACAGGGGCAGAGAAGCTAAATAGGTACTTTTCTAAAGAAGACACACATGTGGCCAACAGGTACATGGATACATGTTTATCATCATGTGCTGTCAGGAAAATGCCAATTAAAACCACAATGAGTTACCACCTCACACCTGTGAGAATGACCCGTTGAAGGGTGTGGAGGGAAAGGAACTCTGGCACATGAGGATGAAGTCTGGTCCTGTTAGCGGGCTGAATGAGGGGTTCCCAGGGGCCCTCAAACCTGTACACTCTACATGGGATCTGCATCAGCTGCCTAAAGACAAAATCTAACGCATAACATCTTTGTTAGAAAAGAACTTGAACACAATGTGTGTGCAATAGAGAATTAGTGTGCAATAGGGAAAGAGAAGAGAAAGAACATAGATAAATAATTCCCAATTAAGCACCCAAAGCTACCTGTCCCCTCATGGGTAAATGTCCAGCCAAACAGGCTTGGCTCCAAGCAGAACCACTGAGGCCCAAAAGCCTGCCACAATCTATGGCACCTACTGGTGACCCATGGGACAGGGGCAGGAGGGGCCAGGCAAGTCTGGAAGGACAAGAGCAATGTCAAATCCACATCAAGATAACAGCTGCCATTGTCAGGCTCCCCTGGGTCTCTCACCCACATCTCTGTCTCTTTCACGTGTCTCTGACCCTACATAGGTCCTCACACGTGTGCTCACAGGCTGCACCTGCAGAACTTCCTCTTGCACCTGTGCGTGTCCACAGGGCGTCTGTCCTGAAATCCTCCATGTTGCTTCAATAATGATGTATTGTATCGCCTCAGTACCCCGGACTCATAAGTATCCTTTTGCTTTAAACTTGATTCCTCATTTTCCCTCTATATCAACATCCTTTCAGTGAGAAGGTTTGAAGTGTTTGGGGAGAAACAGGAACCCTCTGCTGCATGGTCCCCCTCCTAGATGATGTTGTCATCAGGGCTCACAGCCTTATGGTCACATCTCCTAGCGCACAGCCCTCCCCGGGCAAGGACTGGTCATGGGAGACAGACATACAGCTTCCCGTGGCCTGAACTTTTCTCACCATTTCGCTCCTGCTTTTTCCATGAGGGCCGAGCAGGAGGAGGGCAGTGTCCAGCTCCTCTCTGGACCCTCAGCCTCTGTCCTCCCTCAGGCGTCAGGGCATGAACAAGGACAGGGAGTAGGGGTACCTGCTGTGTCTAGGTTCTGCCATCACTGGCCTGATGCTCTTTTCATTATTTACCCTCATCTAGAAAATAAGAATGAATTTGAAGTTCTTTTTAGCTCAAATCCTAACACTCTGGCAGGCATGGATTTTGTTTTTAAGATTTATTTAATTATTTTTAAATTTATGTGTTTATGCATACAAGAACTGGGGTACAGACCAGAGGTGGGGGTGAGAGGGCTCACCAGAGACAGCGGGAACAGAACAGGCAGAGTGACTGAAATACATTGCTGAGGGGAGCAGTGGGCAAGTCAGGAGAGGTCTGCTGCGCCATGTGGGTATCTCCATGGCCAGGGATTGAACTCGTGCTGCAGAGACTGCGGACAGCTTCATAGGTTGCATCTTAAGCCCTTGTGCCACTGGGAGGCCCAAGATTTATTTATTAATGCTTATAAGAACTGGGATACAGGGCAGAGGTGTGGGGGGTAAGAGGATTCACCAGAGGCAGTGGGGAGCAGGACAGGCAGACTGACTGAAATCCACTGCTGAGGGGAACAGTGGGTGAGACAGGCAAGGTCTGCTGCACTATGTGGGTTGCTCCCTGGCCTGGGATCTAACTCACGCTTCAGAGTCTGTGGATGGCTTCACAGTGCTGTGCTTAACCCCTTATGCCACCAGGGAGGACAAGGCATGAATTTTTGCCGCTTCACTTGTCACTTTCTCAAGACAGAACAGAGAAGGGGGGGTCAGGTGGGCGCAGGACACCACACCCTGCAGCGGGACAGTCACCAGTTCCACTCTCAGGTTATGTTAAAACAGGGCAATGTTGGGGACAGTCACTGTCTCTGGGTCCTTATCCACGTATTCACACTTGCAAGACAACACTCAGGCTCAGGATGTAAAAGCAACAGGGTTTATTAAAAAGGGGAGACTGCAAACAAGGAAGGAGTGTCTAAGCCCAGAAATGGCCATCCATCCTACCTCAGACAGTGTCCTCAGTGTCCAGTGGTCCAAAACAAAGGCTACTCATACAAGCTGTGCTATGACAGCCTGGAGCTGGTGACAACAGGTAAGCAGTGGAGCAGGATCCAACTCCCGGTGGCAGCAGGAGGTGATCCCAGGTGGGGCTGCTCAGGTGATGCTGCAGCAGCCAGCAACAGCTGTCCAAAGGCCAGGCGAACAGCACCAGACCCTGGACTGGACACTGTCAAATGCAACAGCACCAGGAGATAGTGCCAAAGAATGAGAAGTGGTGGACAGCTCTCAGAGGAGGCCGGATACAGGTCAGCAGTGCTGGTCAGCACTGGTCCAGCAGGCAATGGTGCCAGAGATGCCAGTTTACATCTTAATCAAGATGCCATTGTACCAACAGCAAACAGCCTTAGAGAGGCTAGGCATAAGCCACCAGCAAACAGCCCCTTTAGAAACCCCAGGGACAGCCTGACGATGTTCTCTGCAGGCGGTGTTAGAGCCAGGGCCAGAGGCAGGTGTAGCCATCAGGTCTCAGAAAGGTCTCTGGAAAGGTCTCACACTCTGCAGAGGGCTTGGCAAAGATCTTTCTAGGAGTACCGACAAATCTGACCAGTAGCTGTCTATCAAGTGGCTCAGGCTGGCTGCTGCTCTGGCTTGTATCCTCTTCAGGGTGCCACCTTTCAAGCTTGATTGGCCCCTTTATAATGCCAGCTGTTTGGTTGGTGCCAGTGGAGCTCCAATCAGATTGGTCCATTTAGAGGCCTGGATGGTCTCAAAAACCTTGAATAGTGGGGTGCTCCCTGGCGGTACAGGGGTTAAAGACACAGCACAATCAAGCTATTGCCAGCCACTACAACATGAGTTCGATCCCTGACCAGGGAGCCAATCCACGTGGCACAGCAGGCCTCTCCTGTCTAGCCCGATGCTCCCCTTAGCAATGTATTTCAGTAGATCCTCCTGTTCTGCTCCCTACTCTGACTCTGATGAATCCTCTTACCCCTGACACCTCTGGCCTAAACCCCCATTCTTGTGTGCATACATAAGTAAAAATAAAAATCTCTTTTAAAACAAACAAACAAAACAAAAAATATCTTGAATGACACCTGTCAGAGCCTGAATCTGTTTGGTCCATTACAATTCTGGCACTGTGTTCTCAAATGAAACACATGCCAGTGTGTCCAGATGCCTGAGGTCAGATAGTCTCACCCTGGAGTGCGGGCTGCTGTCACTCAGATGGCATCAAACAGGCCCATAGGCTGCACGCAGTAAGGTCCCCTCTCCCCCCAGCATCAGGGATCACAGTGGGTGTGGGCTTCAGCAGGGCCAGATGCTCACCTGAGCATCCAGAGCAGGCACCCCTCTATCACAGGCCACCAGGCCGGTCTCCCACCTGCCACAGCACAGCCCAGGCCAACGCTGCCAGAGCTCAGGGAGGCCCACAGTCCACATGCTGAGTTTGGGCCTAGAATGCCATGGGCCTCTCTCCCCATGGCTTCTGTCAAGGCTTGCTACTGAAGCGGGCCTCAGCAAAGCTGGTCATACCCCACCACTTGCACCAGGCTGCAGGGATCCAGATTAAATGTAAAAGCAGGAAAATGACCTCTGGGCAAGTTTGCTCCCAGAGGACAAACTGACCAGAATAAAACTGAACCTGCTGTTCCCTCTTGTGGTGGCTCCTGGCAGCATGGACAGCACACAGTGACCTCGGCGGGTCAGAGAGTCACTCAGCTGAGAGCAGGCCTGGCAGAAGCTGTGGACACAGGAGATGCTCCCAGGGGCCTCCTGTCTCCAGGCAGATGCTGCAGGTCACTTCTTCCAGGAGGGGTCCAGTAGTGACCCCAAGGCCATGACTGTCCTGCAAGGTGGGTGAGGAAGTTGAACAAGGGAGGGCAGAGGAGACGCTCAGGGAGGAGGTGACCACACCTGCCCTGGTCAGACCGCAGGAGCCTCCTCCCTGCCCCGCACACTCTCACCCTCTCCAGTCTCTGCTCCCCACGGTGCCCCAGGCCTTTCTCAAACTGGACCCTCAGCTGCCTTCTCTGCTCCCCACACCAGGCAGGGAGGGCTCACAGGGCCTGGCATCACCTCCACTTTCTCTCCCACCTCACCTGCCTCCAGCACCAGAGCAACATCAGGAGGAATGTTTTTTAATTTGACTTGTCAGTAGAAGGGCGCCTGGGCAGGTGGTGGGTGGCCATCACTAAGAGGACCCAACCCTCACTCTGGATGTTTCCAGTGGATGTGACCACACTGAGGCCTCAGCCTACTCAGCTCGGAGACCCTTCCTCACTGCAGCTGCCACAGCAGGGGGCCCTGGGTGGTCAGAACCCCAGGTCTCCCGATGTGCGTCCTGGGCTGAGCTTCTGAGTCTCATTCCCCACAGTCATGAGTTACCCTGGGATCATGGTATCTGACAACTCACAGGGTGTCATGGGTTAACTGAATAATTCATGCAAATGTTTCTCTTATTTTCACTGTTGACTTTTTTTCTTTTTTTTTTTTTGGTTGTATTATGAAAACTCAGTTCAACACTTTCTCCTTCTCCCAGGTGTTTTTCTAATTGCACAGCCTTGTTACAGCAACAACCCAAATAAAAGATCTTTTATTGTAAAAAAAAAAAAATTACCTCCAATCCCAGTAGCAAATATCATGATGATACTTACCTTTCCGTGCTCTCCTCCAGCGCGGCCATGCGGACAAGCAGATGCATCCTGAACACTAGTGGGGAGAGGCGTGGGGGAAGCAGCCTGGGTTTGACCTGACATCCTCTCCCTGCTGCACGTGGAGGGTTATGCTGGGGAGACGGGAGAGCCCCAGAATGAGAAAGAAACGTCAGTTCGCCCCTCTAACATTACATCTTCCCCTAAGAGCTAAGGGAGACCCTGGCGGGTCCGCTAAACTTGAGCAGCCTGTTCAGGCGCCATTTGTGTGACCTGCAGTTCTGCATTCCTGCACAAGGTCAGAGCTGCCGGGTCACTCAGTCACCGGAGCCAAGCCTTACAAGGTGCCTTTCAAATCTTTCCAGAGAGAAAGCTTGATCTCCCTGGAAGGCTATGCATCACGAGGTGGGACAAGGGAGCCCAGAAGCTGACCAGGGGACCGCCTTGTTGATAAGATTAGGCCCATGGTCCAGGGTCTGGGGTCTGGTTTCGATTCCAACACGTGATCATCAAGCAGATAAGAATTATCTGGTCAGCAGACTCCTGTGCCCCCAAAGCCCAAGATGACATTCCTTATTTCACCCATCCTTTCCTCCTCGTCCTCCTACCCCACGTAACTGACACTGTATGATTATTCTAGCAATAAAAACGGCCCGGATCTTCCTCTTCCGCAGCATCCTGCATCATGTAGCCTGCTCCACGACTCCCGTTTCTTTATCAGTGTGATGTTGCCCGATGCAACAGACCCTGCTCCATCTCCCCTCCATTCCTGGACTGTGGACAAAGGCTCAGCTCAGGAACTGGGGTGACTCGGGCTAATCCTGCCCCTGGGCCAGGCCAGTGGGGGACACACATTCCTCCCTCCCCCTGTGTGGCTCCCTCCAGTTCTGGTCTAGAGAGAAAGTAGCTGAAGCGCATGGAACAACCTCATTTTGAGGCCCGTGGGTTTTCTATGGTGAGTCCAAAGAAGATGAACGTTGGGGACTGAAGAGGAACATTGGCGACTGGGGGAGGGAGCTGTCAGGGGTGAAGTTACCACCACATCCTAGCAGGGGCCTGGAGCAGGGGTCCTGCCCAGCTCCTTACACCTCAAGCCAACCATGAGATAGTTCTAAACCTCAGCCTCTTCAGGTCCAACACCTTTTCAGTCCTGCTTGGAAACTGCTTCTCCACAGAACTGCATTTACTGAGGTGTTGTTCTCACACTCTTTACTCTGTGTGCGATTTCAATTCATTTATTCTGGGGCTTGATGTTAATTGTCTTCCCATCATCTTGTGTTGTATATCCTGTCATTCTTGTTACACACACACACACACACACACACACACACACACACTCCCCTCTCCTTGGGAACCAGACCCTCACTCAGGACTGGGGTTACTCTGACCCTCTGTCTCTGGTCCCCTCAGAGCCGCCCTCTCTGCAGTGTCTCTACTCAGCAGGGTCTGAGCAGCCCCAGGAGTCCCTGCACCTCCTGCCTCTGACCTTGTGGGAAACCAGCCCCTAAGCCTGCGTGACAATGAGGAGGCGAAGGCAAAGTCCTGAGGTCAGTGACTGCTGGAGGAGACAATTTTCTTTTTTCGTTTCTTTTTCCCCTCATTGTACTACTCAGTTGAGGTAACATTGCTTTACACACCGTATGTGTTCAGAGGCCCAGGGTCACCCCTCTTC
Source organism: Talpa europaea (assembly GCF_964194135.1). Classification (NCBI taxonomy): domain Eukaryota; kingdom Metazoa; phylum Chordata; class Mammalia; order Eulipotyphla; family Talpidae; genus Talpa; species Talpa europaea. The sequence goes on along the minus strand of NC_140068.1, from coordinate 125,223,768 downwards.
AGATGTTTGTTACCACATCACGCCTACCATAAGGGCACCCACAGTCTTCACCATAGTTCACTGGGCCCTTTTCCTACCTTGTTTCCTGCTCTTACCCCACTCCATACCTTCAATTCCACAGTCATATTTCTAGAGTTTGTTTTGGTTTAGTTTCACCTGTGCCTGTTTTGTTTCTTTATATTCCACATATGAATGAAATCATCCAGTATTTAACTTTCTCCGTCAAACTTATTTTACTTAGCATAATCGCATCCATATCTATCCTTGTTGCAAAGTCAGTATTTTTCTTTTTCATGACTGAGTAGTATTCCATTGTGTATACGGTTTGTGTTCTTTATCCCCTCACCTGCCGTTGGGCACTTAAGTAGTCTCCATTGCTTGGTTATGGCAGACAGTGCTGCAGTGACCATAGGAGGCGCATATTCCTTTGAATTAGCATTTTACATTCTTTGGATAAATACCAAGGAATGGAATGCTTGACCATGGGACAGGTCTATTTTGAATATTTTGAGGAAACTTCATTTGTTTTCCATAGGGGCAGGACCAATGTGCTATCCATAGAAAAGAGAGGTTTCAGGTTACCGCCCCACCCAAGGAAATGTGGGGCTGAGCAGGGATGAGAAGCTAAGGAACAGGAGGAAGACGTGGATTGAGATGAGGAAAGAAGACTGGAGGTGTGGTACATATACACCACGGAATATTACTCAGCAATCAGAAAGGATAAACTCATGCCATTTGCAGCAACATGGATGGAGCTGGAAGGGATCATGCTCAGCGAAATAAGCCAGAAAGAAAAAGAAAAATACCGGATGGTCTCACTCATAGCAGGAATTTAGAAAACCAAAATAAGGGACCAGGAAAAAGACTAATTGCAATAAAGTAAAAATCAAAATCAATAAGCACCTCTAGACCAGAGACACACTACAGTGGGGGGCGGGGGGAGGAGAAGAGGGATTAGGGTCAGAATAAGGGGGGTGGGAATTGTGTGGGAATATAACCAAAATAAAAATGCATACACTATGCAAAAATGAAAAATGATGTAAGAATTATATAAAATTCAAAAAAAGCCTGCAATTCTCAGATTGGATAATATCAAGGAGATTTGTATTCTGTGTGTGTTAGAAAGACTTTCTATACAAACAAATGTAGTTTAAAAGTGAAAGGGTGAAAGGATATGCCAAGGAAATAGAAAGTAGAACCACAAACCTTTACTGTCATTGCAGAAGGTGGCAGGAGCGAGGCCTGAGGGACCCAGACAGCAGGTCCCTGCCTCTCTGTCCAGGAGGGAGGGTGAGAGCAGAGTGTGGGGGGCACAGTGGATCTGGAAAAGGACTCTGGGCACTGGGGTGGAGGGGTGGTGTGGTCACTACCTCTGAAGAGATGGGAGCCAGTTCCCTACATGAATTGTAAATCAATGTTACTGCAATTTGAAAAACAGCCCTCAGCAAAGGGACAGGGAGTGGAAGAGAAACGTATCTGCTTTGGTAATTTCACATCGAAGAGATGTGAAATTATTCCCCTAAATCACACACAGTACTGTAAATCAGTGTTGCTTCAATTAAAAAAAAAAAAAATAGGCCTCATGAAAGTAACAGGGAGTTGAAGGGAAAAGCATCTGCTTTGCAGTCTCCAGGGTGTTGTCATCAAGGGGCTCAGAGAGAGGCTGTGGGGAGAGAAGATGGCAGCTCCAGAGCCTCCTCTCCTCACTGCCCCCACCCCAGCCTGGTGCCAGGGTTGCTCACAGGGCATCTCACCCGCTCCCCTAGTGATGCTCAGCCCCAGCTCACCCTCTCAGCCTGAGTCACACACACCCAGCCTCTCCCCTGGCTGCCAGACTAGGACAGCGCCGCAGCGCCCCCGTGTGGCCACGGGGCAGAGGACAAGGGGCGAGAACCCTTAGGTCTCTCCAGGTTCTCATGGAGCTCCCAGAAGGACAGGGCTGTGCACAGGAGGGGGAACCCCACACAGCTTCAGGTTCTCAGTCTGACCTGTTTCCTAATACACGCTGACATGATGAAGGTCTCCTGTCTCGCCCATTCTCCCCTCAGCAGTGTATTTCGTCAGTCACCTATTCTGTCCCCTGCTCTGTCTCTGGTGAATCCTCTCCCGCACATCTGGCCTGAACCCCGGTTCTTGTATGCATGAATAAATAAAACTTTTTTAAAAAAGGGTCTAGAAGTACAGATGATGACTTGAGCTGCAGTATCATCACTGGTCCATACAAGGTGTTTAACCTTAATAAGATCCTTAACGGATCACTGGAGGAGGGGGAGGTTAAGGCAATGCACCAAGAACGCTTTCTGAAGGGACACATTGGAGAGTGATATGATTCTAAATAAAGGCCCAGCTAAACCTGGATTCCAGTGTCTAGGACAGCCATACCAGTTAAATGGAAGGTCCCAGCTCCAGGTTGTGTTGGTGTCCTGTGATGAATCCCTGTCTCATTCACCCCCAGGTGCTCTCCAGTGTATCACCCTCTTTTCTCTCTGTTTTATGACTTACTACTCTCCAACATTTTCTAGTTGTTCCACCATTCACTAGTGCATTGTCCATGTTTTCACTGTCATTTGAGATCGTTGAAGTCAGGAGAATTGTCCCATGAACACATTTCCTCAAATGTAGTCATTGGCTAGAAATATCCATTAAAGTAATGAAGAAATGTACTGGCTCCTCTCTCATTACTTCTTGGTTCACATCCTAATCCACTGTCAGTTCTCCCCTGTATCTCTTCTGATTTTTCTATCTCTGTGCCTTCCCCAGACCTCATCTCCTCCCTTAGGCTCCTGCCCCAGACTAACGACTTTTCCTAGATGATCCTGGAGGGGAGGGTTTTAGACCCTTCCTTCCATCTGGAGGACATTAGGTTGAAATAATCCAACCTCAAAAGGAAACACTGAGAATAGTCAACCTTTCATAGGCTAATATTGCTAAATATACAGCTCATGTATTATTATGCCCATAGTTGTTCCTTCTCGTCAAAAATGGACTTCTGACCAGGGAATGAGGATGAGGTAGGAGGAGAAAACTCCATCCTGCCACATTATCCAACAAGCATTACTGGTGATATGTTGGAACCCAAAGTGAAAGCCCTCCAAGAAAATGAAGGAGGAGGAAAGTAAGATTACCTTCAGACAGGTGTACAGGAAACGCACTAGTGCTGGAAGCCAGAGGAGGAAGGTAAATCTCAGGTGGAGGCATTACCATGTCTAAGCAAAGAATTTATCCCTAATGAAGGGCTGATCAAAACTGGAATTAGGGGCCTCCCCGGTGGCGCAGCGGTTGAGCGCTGGGTTGCAAAGCTGCCCACAGCCTCTGCAGCGCTGGTTCGATCCCCGGCTGCTCCCCGGCCACCAGAGGAGGGTCCTGCATGGCGCGTACACCTCTTCTGCCGCCCGCTGCTCCCCTCAGCAGTGTACTTTGGTCCTTCTGCCTGCTCTGCTCCCCGCTCTGGCTCTGGTGAATTCTCTCACCCTCCCGCGCTTCTGACTGTACCCAGTGCTTGTATAAGTAACTAAGTAAGTAAGTAAATAAATAAATCTTAAAAAAAAAAAACTGGAATTAGACTAAATATTTACTTAGCCTCATTATTTCCAAACACCTTACTAAGAGATTTCCTTGTATTATCTCTTGTAATCCTCCAAAGAGCCCATTGGTCACTGATCTTATCATCAGAGCTAGATTACTAAGACCACGGGAACAGGAACCATGTCTTTTGTTCTCTTAATTCTTTTGCTTGATATTTGTCCAAACATCACAGCACAAAACACAGTAATTGGAAGGAACAACCAACACTGGTTGATTGATTAGTTCCTCTAGTCAGCAATTTTCCACCCCTCTGAAAATACTCTCCTCCTTTAGCTTTTATCTCTGTAACGGTTATATGCATAGCCTCCTCCTTGCCCTTAACTTTGGGGTCTTCCTTCCCTCTGTGAGAAATGCCTCTTCCATCTTTCTTTGGCAGACATCACCTATCTGAAAACAATATAACTTGGTCACTGGGTGTGTGGACTTGTAAGAACAAGATCCACAAAATAGCCATGTGACATTGGGCACATTAACACTTTGTGTCTGTTTCCCTTCAGTGAAATGGTACTAAAAATAAATAATTCTAGAATGATTGTAAGAGTTGTTGTAAAGAGTTGAAATATAAAGAGTTATCATAGAGTTAAAACCTAATTACAGACAAAGCATAATACCTCAAATGCAAAGTCAACTGAAGAGAATATTTGGGGGAGAAGGAAATAAGTTCTCACTAAATGATAGCTGGTAGGGTATTTTGATTGTAGGCAAAAGAAATTGCATTTGACTGGTTTAAACCCCCAAGCCCACACCAAATGGAATTTACTAGCATTCTAACTGGCTCAGAGGTAACCAGTCAACATTGGGAAGGATAGACATACAGGGGTCTCAAGTGTTGAAATTCATTTACGATATCCTGGGGGATGCACTGGCATGATTTTGATCCAACTGTCTTCCATTCTGATCTTGGTCTAGAAAATGTGGGTTATGTCTTTTCTTTGAAGAAGAAGAAAGAGTGGAAAAGTACATGATTAATAGTCACCAAAATCATGTAGAATGGGGCAGGGGTTGAAATCTCTATTGCTATGGAAATAAATTACCACACAGCCAGTGGCTTAAAATAACACAAATCTGTTATTTTGTTGTTATTTTATTGTTCTGGAGATCAGAAGTTCAAAATCAATCACAGTGGACCAAAATCAAGAACCCCTGTAGCGCAGTGTCCCTGCCACCTGCTCTGAAAATCTTATAGAACATTATAGAACATTATATTATTCCCTCATCTTTGTCATGTAAAGTAACCTGATCCATGGGACAATAACCCTCCTTAAGCGCAAGTCCTGCCCATATGCAAAGGAAGAGGATTATACACACCCTTTGTGTGTCTAAAAATGAACCCTTTAGTAAGTAGAATGGGTATAGACTGTGACACAGATTGTAGTTCAACCTAGGAGGTGTAGGCACAAAGGTGTGTATGTGAACTTAAGAGCAATTTTGTGTAAAAGTGTCTGAGGAAGGAGAGGGGAAAATTGGGTTCAGAAATGAGGTGATTTCTAAGCTGAGTTTTAATAGACAAGAATTCATCTCTAATGAGTGCTACACATGTAAACCTAAGAGAAGCCAAATTCAGATTTCTGAGTAAAAGACTAATGCTTTACTCTAGACCACAGATGAATTCCCAAAAGAGCCAAAAATTAAATCCAGGCAGAAATAATCATTTAATCAGTCAGTCAGGCCACCTTGCCTTGCTTTGTGATTTAAAAGGGCTTAAAGAATACATCTGGATCCCATTTTGAAAGCTTATTGAATCTTGAAATTCTTGTTATCTTAGGATTACTAGTGATTTTCAGGATCTTTTTGCTAAAAAATGCCATAAAAGAGCAGGCATATGTGGTGTTGCTGGGAGGAAAAGTAGTCACACTATTGTCTAGATGGCACAGTAGTTGAATTCAATGATCAGCCAGTTGCCTTGGGTTTACTAATTTCTTTTTAATCTTACACTGCAATGAAGAATTGCAGGGTGGCGTGAAATGTGAGAAGGGAAAAGGGGGAGAAGACTAGTAAGTCAAACACAAAATAGAAAGGGAGCAAGTGAAAGCAGTGCATGACGTTCCAGCTGGCTAGCAGCGATTCACCACTGCTCCGTTTGCTATTAGAATTCCGGAGGCTTGGAGGGTAAAGGAATGTCCCCAGATATTCCTTTTTCAATGGTTCTAGGGTTGGTTGAATCTAGTGTTCACCTAGTCTGAACACTTTTCCGTATTCAAAGGTTTTTTTTTTTTTTGTATTTGCAATTTTTATCCAGCTAGTATATTAACATTTTTTTAAAATCAGGTTTTATAAGGAATTCTCAAGTAGACATGAATTCTCATGTCTCAAGTAGTGTACTAGAGGTATACTAAAAACACTATTCATTTTTTATCTGACACTCTTTTTTGTTCTAGTATTCAACTAGCCTACAGTTAATCAAACAATGAAAAACAGCAGCCTGTCTTGTGCTCTCCCCTGACCGGTTTCAGTATTTTGGATATATTCTATGCTCCCTACAGATAATGTATTTATGTCACTCTTGCTTTGTGAGCTTATTTGAGAAATATTTCCTGACACCAGTAGCTTTTTATCACTATTTGTACTTCCTCTCTTGATTAATTTTGCAATGGTAAATGATATCCCCCTTTTATATAGTGTTGGATTATCTGTACAATAGTACCTCTTGACTTTCTCTCTTGCCTTAAAAGGACTTAATAGGAATGATGACAGATGAAAATACTTACACAGAATATTAATAGATGGGTCATAAAGAAAGGTGTTTCATGTATAAATGAGTTTAAGAAATTCTGGGTAAATAAGTAGAAGTTGTTTATAATGGAGCATATAGAAGCTTTGATGTGCAAATATGTGCTGTAAAGCTTCCAAAGAGCATGTGATATGCAACATTTTCCAAACTTCTGATGATAGAAACTTTTTCACAGCACATCCAGTGATATCTTAAGGAAATGTTTATAAAAAGGTCCAGGAGGCAATCTCCTCTTTGATGTGATGGAAGGAACACAAAGTTGCCTTTTAGTGAAACAGTAGTGATCTGCTAGGGCGTTGAGAACTGGATACCTGCGGGTGCTATGCTGAGTGCCAGCTGTGCTAACAGTGCCTCAATTTCACAAAGAGAGAGGCTGAGGTATAGAAATGGCAAATAGTTTGTACAGTGTCCCACCACATTAATTGGCAGTCATGATTCAAATGGAGGACTCAGGTTTAGAAATCCCCCAGGACACTCTTCTGCCTCCCCCAATGACAGCTAAACTGCCTAAAAGGAAAGCAGTGCAAAAGGACTGTTTAAAGACCCAGGCACTTTAATTAGATTCTGTCATTTTCTGTAATCATCATGCTGACTTTTACCTCTGTAGAGCAACTTATTTTACACCAACCTCATTTACATTTATTATCTCCTAGAGTCTCACCCCACCCTGTCAGTGGACTGAGAAGTCCACTGGATACAAAAAGTTTGAAGGATACAAAAGTTTGAATGTGCTGGCTAACTCAACATCACTAATCAAGGACTAAAATAGTCAGGGGTTTACCTTTTTACTATCTCTATCCTAGCGAGAAGAGTGTCCAAATTTAATGAATAAAAATACAGGAATCTACGATTAAAAAAATAAAAATAAGAATAAAAATCTTTGAATAGTCTAAATTATCAGGTTTGATTAACTCTAGGCTAGTTGAATAGTAGAACAAAAAAGAATGTCAGATAAAGAATGACTAGTGGTTTTAGTATATGTCTAGTACACCACTTGAGACATGCTTACAGTAAGATTTCACATGCATTGTTGATGTAAAAATTTTTATATGCATTTTATCTGGCAACTTGATAACTGGAAACAGAGCTCAGAACACAGGATTGAGTAAAAGTAGAGATGGAAGCTAAGTGACCTGGAAGCAGTGGGACATTAAGCTCTGTCTCTGAGCTTCTCAAGTGGTGTGTGCTGATGGTTTAACAAGATGGAGAAGTACTGGTTCCCTCAGCCCCCTGCACAGTTAAGGAAGTCAGAAGTGGTAGAAACACAAGTTCTTTCCAGGACTCCTTGAAGGGTGACCCAAGCATGATGAGGTCTAAAGGGGGCCCAACATTCTCTCGGATGACTTTCAGAATAGTTCCATCTACATCGGCAGCCAGCTGCAAAGCATGCCACTGCCCATCATGGACAAGGAGACCCATGCACCTTCAAGTTTGTATTCCAAATGCTCGAAGAACAGGTCTCACAGCCCAAGGTGCAAGTTGTCGGGGTGAAGGCGGTCAGGACATCTTTCAGGTATGGGCCCACACAATATAACTCCAAATCTCTTTCACATATATTGGATAAATGTTGCTTTGTGGCCCATGTGCTCTTACTGGCAATCTAGCAAGCTTCTCAGATGACTGTATTCATGTTCTGTAAATTAGAGTTTCATTGTTACTTTCAAATACTTGATATGTAAAATACAGTTTTTGAACTCTGATTGCATTATTGTAAGCTAAAATTTAACATATCATTTGTCAACAAGGAAAAGGAAAAACTACTGAAGTCTTTAAATATAAATTTACCCTTGCAAGTGTTTGAATAGGCTGTGAAATAATGGTTTCAAAGTGTTATCACCTATGTGCAAAACTGTTTTTAAGGGTGATGATGAGAATTTCAAGAGAATGCATTTAAAAGTCAATTAGGGTTCACTTGTAATCATTTCAACATAAAACATGATAGAAAAAGCTATCTTGACTTTCACATCCACAAGAGAACACTGCTCCTACCTTAAGAAGAGCAACCCAGATAATCTACAAAAATCATGTTTTTTTAAGCCTGAAGAGAATTCAGGTTGTAAAAAAAGCCTAATGAACCGGATCCAAAAAGTGACAACAACCTCCTAGGAGAGCGGCTTTTATCCTGGGCAGCAAATCCAATGGAAAAGGAAGCTGAAAAAAAAAAGCAGCTGAGCCTTCAAGGCAATTTTAAAGGGTTTAGAATCCTCAAGAGCTCAGACACAGGGGGCCTGCACCTATCCTTTGGCCCTTTTCCATGGACCTTCACAGGACAGCTTGAGGGGGCAGGGAGAAAACTGAGAGACCCTGAACTCAGGCATGGAAATCCTGCTGAAGTCAGAGAGGAAGAACTAGGGGAAGTCCCCAACACCCACATCATGGTGCTGCTGATGAGCAGCATGTACGTCTGGGTGAGGAGCTGCAGAACTGAGAAAAACATCTACTCTCTGCCCCCAGGTACAGATGGGAGTCTAAGGAAAACTGAGAGTGATTCCAGGAGAACTCAGAGTCATCCCAGAGATACACATGGGCCTTACCCTGGGTTAGGTTCTTCTCCCTACTGAGGGAAGGACCAGGAAGTTGAGGTAGACAGCTCACCCCAAACACAACTACAAAAGACCTCCTGAAGACTAAGGGCAGAACAGGGATATGGAGAGAAACCCCAGACCTTGCACTGAGTACTAGGAAGGGACCATGTACAGTTGGTAGAGGGCAGGAGCGTGGATACCTGTGTTAGGATACAGGGGGGATTTTTTCCCCACCCCCCTGGGTTCTTCTGACACTAGACAAATACATTTATATCAAACAGATAAGTAGGAGAAAATAGCAAATTTAATAACAGATATATGGAGAATTTACATTATAAATTCTAAAATAAATGATGCAAGTCTGGGGTTTATATTCTGTGTGAAGGGATCTAAAGTATAAGTGGTTGGAGGTCATTTCACATGACGAGGAGGAAACAACTTCATATGACAAAATCTTCCCTCTGGATGTTTGCCCTGCCTTAAGGTAGGTTCCTCTGATTTTAAAAAGGAAAAAAAAAAAAAAAAGGTTGTTTCTGGAAATATCCTAAATTTAGTAAATCTAGGTAATCATTTTTGAAGAAGTAGTAACAGTTTCAGTTGAGGATCTCAATTGATCCTAGTTCTACATATCAAGATAACATATATGGGGGGGCAGGAATCTAGATATCTTAGAAAAAGTCTATGTGAACCCTTTTCAAGAGACTACTACCACAGAGGAATAAAGCAAAAGCAAACAGATCTTGTTAAAAATGAAGGTATGAAAGAAGTGATTGGCCTCCCTGGTGGCGCAGGGGTGAAGACGTAACCTATGACGCTGCCCACAGCCACTGCAGCATGAGTTTGATCCGGAGCCAGGGAGCAACCTACATCGCACAGCAGACCTCTCCTGACTCGCCTGCTGTTCCCCTCAGCAATGCATTTCAGTCAGTCTGCCTGTTCTGTGCCCGGCTCTGTCTCTGGTGAATCCTCACACTCCCCACAACTCTGACCTGTACCCCAGTTCTTGTATGCATAAATAAATGAATCTTGAAAAAAAAAAAGTGATTAAATACTCCCAGGTGTTCACATCCCAGTTCCTGCTAAAGGGAAGTGGAGGATAGGCCTCTGTAAGTGTTTCAGGAGAGGCTTGATGGAGATGTGTCAATTTGGCATGTGGATTATTTCAAACTAAGGTTAATAAAGACCCTGCAGGTTCTCATAGCAGAAACCTTTACCACTCCCTTAACTATCTTGAAAAATGAAAATTGAGACTATTACTCAGAATTAGGCTTTTTACCAGAAAGAACCCTTCAATGGTAGAAACCTATCTACAAGGCAGGGCAAACATCTAATTCAAAAATCTGGTCTTTGTCATATGAGTCACCCAGTCCTCATAATGTGAGTTCCCTTCCTCTCTCCTTGAAGGCCCTGGCCTCTATCTTATTCCTTAGCTAAGGACATACACCCTCATTTGCCCCCACTGACCCTGGAATTCACATCCACTTAAATTCTCCATATGTGGGCCTCCCCAGTGGCTCAGAGGCTGAGTGCTGGGTTGCTAAGCTGCCCGCAGCCTCTGCAGCACCAGTTCGATTACCGGCCGCAGGGCGAGGGTCCCACGTGGCGCGCAGACCTCTCCTGCCGCCCGCTGCTCCCCTCAGCAGTGTACTTCGGTCCTTCTGCCTGCTCTGCTCTCTCCTCTGGCTCTGGTGAATTCTCTCACCCTCCCGCGCTTCTGACTGTACCCAGTACTTGTATAAATAAATAATAAATCTTTTAAAAAAATTCTCCATATGTATGTAACTCAATTTTGTTTTTTTTTTGTCCTATTGATGTATCTGACATTACTTTGTTGTTCAGTCAGTCTAAAAGAACCCAAAGGGGTAGGGAGAAACTTCCTCTCTTCCCCTACAGGAAGTTGTGACTCCTCTACCATGTAACATGAAACCTATAATGAACTAAATAACTAAAGCCACAAAACCTTACAGGCCTAGCTCCACTACTGACTAGATTGTCTCAAATCGTCTCACTAATGGTGAGCCAGATAACAAAAGTCAGCCCTTTCTCTAGAGATGATTGCTGTTTTCTTCAGACGCTACTATTTCTTTATAACTGATGATGTCTGAATTTAATCTTTATCAAAATCAAATTATAAAACACATAGAAAAAGTAAGAAAACTAATATGTCCTCAAAGAGAAAACAGTAAATGAAACCTTCCCTACAGAATAAAATTGTTGTTGGAATTATAAGGCAGACACTTTAAAATAATGCTTATAAATATTTAAGATGAAAGAAATAAGTGAACATGTTTGGATAATTTCAGAGTCAAATGCAAATGCTAGAAATGAAAGATATATTACAGATAAATAATACTGTCAATGAGTTTATTATGTTGTATACAGCAGAAGAAGGAATCAGTGTCATTGAAAACAGACAATGTGATTTTAAAACATATTTGCGTTCAGGATAAACATGCTAATACATACATAACTTGATTTCCAGGAGAAATACTTTAATGGCCCAGAACATATGAAAGCCATTGACCCAAGATTCAATAGACTCAGAAACCTAAAGAAGAATAAATACAAAGAAATACCAAAATTATACATCACCGTCTAACTGCTTAAAATCAAACATGAAAAGAAAAATCTTAAAAGCCACAAGAGAAAACAAAACACATTCCAGAAAGGAGAAAAACAATAGAAATTATATCTCCTCATTGGAATCAATAGAGACCAGAAGACACAGCCATGACAACTTTAAAGTGTTAAACAGAAAAACATATTAGTCTAGAATTCTAGAACTAGTTAAATTATCTTTCAAAAATAAAGATATTTCCCCAAGGAAAAGGTGAAAGAAATTGTCTTAAATAGACTTCGATAAGGAATACTAAAATGTATTAGTTCAAGGAATACTAAAGGAACACTAAAATGTTTAGTTCAAAAAGAAAAATACCAAGTAGAGACCCAGTTATTTGGGAAGGTGTGAAGAACACTGGAAAGAGAAAAGACATATCAGTAGATATAAGTAACAAACACATACACACACAAATACATACATTTTAAAGACTATTAATCTTATAAGGTAAAAACAGTAACAACGTAATGTTAGGTTGTACCATATTTAGAAATAAAAAAATGTGTGGCAAGACAGAGCACAGGGGAAGAGAGAGTGATCATTAAAATATGCTATTTTAATATCCTTACATTGTAAAGTAGCAGAATTTTGTTATTATATACATATGACAAGTTAGAGATGTATAATGTAATCTTTAAATCAACCACTAAGAACATAACATAAAATGATATAACTAAAGATAATACCTAACATAGAAAATGAAAATAAAAGTAAAGACCTAAAAATACTTAATTAACAATAAAAAGGGAGGAACAAAGAAAGAGCAAATGCAACAATAAAAATCTAATATCAGCATTGTAGTTTAAAACCCACATATACTAATAATAACTAATAATAACTAAAAAAAGAAATTAAAAGATGCAGACTCAGACTGGCTAAAGAATGCAACATCAAAGTAGATGTTTTGACAAGTAACACTCTTTAAACATATCGACAACAGAAAAGGGGGCCTCCCTGGTGGCTCAGGGGTTAAATACACGCACTATCGAGCTCTCCCCAACCACTGCAGCATGATTTCTACCCTCAGCCAGCCAGGGCGCAACCCACATAGCACAGCAGACCTCTCCTTGTCTTGCCCACTTCTCCCCTCAGCAGTATATTTCAGTAGATCTTCCTGTTCTGCTCCCCACTCTCTCTGGTGAATCCTCTCACCACCCCTCACCCCCCCCACACCTCTGGTCTACACCCCAGTTCTTGTGTGCATAAATAAATAAATCTTAAAAAAAAAGACAACAGGAAAATTGAAAATGAAAGAATGGAAAATACACAGCATTGAAATTCTAATCATAACACATCGTCCATTACCGTATTTTTTGTAATAGAAGTAGACTTCAAAGAGTATTACCAAGATAGGCATTTCATAATGATAAAAGGGTTAAGTCATCAAGAAATCTTAAAAATTTTAAAGCTGTCATATTACTACTTCTGTTATGAACTAATAAAAAGTATAGACAGATCCAAATTATTGTTGCAGATTTTAGCACCTATATCTCAGCAGTTGATAACAAGACAAAAATTTAACAAAGACATCGGAGATATAAATCAACTTAGTTGAAAGTTATAGAACACTACACCCAAGAACCGAAAAGAATTGTATAATCTTCTCATGTGCACTTGAATAATTCACCAAGGTAGACTATACTCTGAGACATAAAACAAGTCTCAATAAATGTCAAAAGTCAAAATCATACAAACAAAGCATGTTCTTAGGCTGTAACAGTATTAGATTAGAAATCATTAACAAAATATTACAATAGAATTTTCTGTAATGATGAAAAGGTTCTATATCTGTACCACCCAAATATGGTACCCATTATCCATATATGACTTTCAAGCAATTAAAATTTGGCTAGAATGCCTTAGCCACTCAATTTTATTTTTTTTTTCTAAAAGACACTTCAGTCTTTTTTTTTTTTTTATAATTGCTCTTTTTTGTTTGTTTGTTTTAAAGATTTATTTATTTATTTATACAAGCACTGGGTACCGTCAGAAGCGCAGGAGAGTGAGAGAATTCACCAGAGCCAGGGCAGGGAGCAGAGCAGGCAGAAGGACCAAAGTACACTGCTGAGGGGAGCAGTGGGCAGCAGGAGGGGTCTGTGCGCCATGTGGGACCCTCCTCTTGCGGCCGGGGAGCAGCCGGGGATCGAACCGGCGCTGCAGAGGGCAACTCAGCACTCAACCACTGCGCCACCTGGGAGGCCCTGAATTTTAATTTAAATTCATTTAAATAAATTAAATATCCACAACTGACCAATGAATATCATATTGGACAGTTCAGATCCATTAAATCTCCAAATATTCAGAAATTTAAAAGACACATTTTTAATACACTTAATACACAAAACCACATTTTCTTGGGTCAAACAAATCACAAGCAAAACTAGAAAATATTTTGAACAAACTCATAATAAAACACACGATGTCAAATTTCATGGAATACACATAAAGCAGTTCTCAGAGGGTACTTCATAATTTGCAGACTTGTAGATATTACCTAACTTCTCTGAACCTCCATTCTGATTTCTTAATGGGGAAAATAATGCTACCTACCTAGATATTTTTGTAGGAATTAGATGAGAAAATCTTGCATTGGTTTGTGATTATAAAGTGCTATTACTTTAAGACAAACTTAATAAAGATAAGATATCCAAAAAAGCATATTTAGGAACAAAATATCACCCATGTTTGAATTATTATCTCGCCATTACCTAGTTGGGTGACTGTGGATACTTTGCATAAGGTCACTTGACCTCAGTTTAAAAAAAAGATACAAACAAAAGCAAGGTAATTTTAAAGTTATTTTCAAACTCTAATTTTTAAGAACTATGAAAGTGTGACATTTCCTTTGTAATGTCTACATGACTACAAAGTGCACTGCATTATCATCACCAGGATTCCCTTCTTTCCTGTGGGATTAGGAAGGAGAATGGTGGAACCATCTCCTGACAAACACTGCACTCACTTCTTCACACGCATCATTCCATTTCTTCCTCACACTCCTCCAGGGGGGCTGGTATTTTAAGAAAAGTGTTACTGAAGAATCTGAGGTTCAGAGAAATAAAATAATTTGCCTAAGTCTGCAGAGTTACACAAGGGGCAGTTCTCAAATTTACCCCCCACCCTCTCTCTCTCTAACTTCATATTCACCCTTGAAAGTGACCTCGAGGACCCGCCAAGCTCACCAGGGAGCAGGACCCAGGGAGTCTCTGCACCAGAAGTGGACACGCCCGTCCAGTCACCCGCATCCCCGCGGGGAGTGTCCGGGCCTCGCGCGTCCCCGTCTGTCTCGGGCCCAGGCCCGGGGACTCGCGCTGGGCGGGGCGGGGACGCGAGAACCACGAGGAGCCGCGACCCGCCGCCGGGTGACCGCGAAGACGGTCACGAGCACCAGCGCGGGCGCGTCACGCAGAGACGGGAACAGGGGTTTTCTCTGAGAGAACGTGTGACGTCCCCCAAGGACACCTTCTGTTGGGACAAATGTTTTCTTTCTAAAGATTTATTTATTTACACACGCAAGAACTGGGCAACCCGCCGCCCCGGGGAGGTTCCTTACCGGCTCCAGCAGCCCCGTTGGTGTCGTCACGCTCTCCGCGCTCAGCCGTCGCCGCGCCCCGTCCACTCGGCCACTCCAGCCCCTCCTCCGGCCTCCGCACCGCATCACACTGCGCTGCGCTGCGCCACGCCACGCCACGCCATGCCCGCCATGCCATGCCCGCCATGCCATGCACGCCGCGCCACGCACGCATGTACAGTGGGAGGGCGGCAAAGCCGCCTACTTACCCCCACACCCCTTCAGATGCATCTTGTCTTTCCACACCAACCACCAAAGCACCCACAACCCTCCACCAGTCCATTGTGGTTCCCCCCTTTTTCTCCCCCAACACGCCCTCTGGTAACCTCAATTCTATGGTAGGATTTCTAGGGTTTGATTTAATTGTGTCCGTTCCTTGGTTTTGATGTTCCGTATATGAGTATAATCATCCAGTATTTGTCTTTCTCCAACTTACTTCACTTACTGTAATCCCCTCCAGTTCCATCAGTTCCCTCCATGTTGTTGCAAATGGCATGACTGCATTTTTTTTGTGTAGTTGAACAGTATTTCATTGTGTAAATTTACCATAAATTCTTTATTCACCCATCAGTCCTCGGGAACTTAGACTACTTCCACAACTCAGCTGTTATAAATAGTGCTGGATTTAGCATAGAAATTCATCTATCTCTTTAAGTTAGTGTTTTTGCATTTTGGGAAATGTATAGTTAGGAATAGAATTGCCAGACCATATGGAAAATATATTTTACTTTTTTGAGAAACCTCCATACTGTTTCCGTAAAGGCTGAACCAGTGTACAGTCCCACCAACAGTATATGAGGGTTTCTTTTTCTCCTCACCAATATTGTTGTTTCTGATATTTTTGTTATGGGCCATTCTCACAGGTGTGAGGCGGGTGATATCTTGCCAAATCAATCCAAACTAAAAAGAACAGAAGAATTACACTACTAGACTTCAGACTATACAACAAAACTATAGTAATAAAAATAGTAATTGAATAAAACAGACAAGTAGACCACTGGAATACAATTAAACACCCAGAAATAAACCCATGCTTATACAGACAAGTAATCTTCAACAAAAGAGCCAAGACTATACATTGGGAAAAGGAAAGCCCCTTCAATAAATTACACTGGGAAAAGTGGACAACCAAATGCAGAGAAATTAAACTAGACCACTGTTTCACACCATACACAAAAGTAAACTCAAAATGTATTAAAGACATGAAGGTAAGACCTTAAGTCATAAAATACATAGAAGAAAAACATAGGCAAAACACTCCACAACATTGGCTTCAAGGATGTTTTGGGGGACTTGACTCCAAAGGCAAGGTAAACAAAAGCAAAATAAACAAATGGCATTATATCAAACTAAAAGCTTCTGCACAGTGAAATAAATATCATTAAAATAAACTATCATTAAAATAAAAGATATCTACTGAGAGGGAGAAAGTATTTGTACATCACACATTCTACAAAGGACTGATTACCAAAATCTACACAAAATCTACAAAGAACTCATGCAATTTAGCAAAAAGAATGCAAATAACCTAATCAAAAAATGGGCAGGAGAACAAAATAGACACTTCTCCAATTAAGACATGCAGATGGCGAACAGACACAGGGGGAAAATGTGGAGGAGTGAGGGTGCCTGGTGGTGGGTGTGGTGTGGTAAAATATACCTAAAGAGGCGTAAACCTATACCTCTGAATCATAGACAGTGTTGTGAGCCAATGTTATCTCAGTGGAAAACTAAACATTGGTTTTTGTTCTCATTCAGTGAACATACAAAAATATGAGATAGCAAAAGAAGACATCAAAGGAAAAGAATATTCATTGTCACTTATCATCAGGAAAATGCAAATCAAAACTATAATAAAAAGTTCTTGGAATTATCATTGGATTACAATACCATATAGATTTTTTGAACAATTTTCCACACCTTGATATGAAGATGCCTCACCATACCCACTAACAAAATCCTAGAGCAAGTCTAAATAATTTGAGACTATAAATATTTCTAAAACATTTTTGAGACACTATTTTATCAGTACCTTCTATTGTATACTTATAAAAGGAATTTTTATGAAATAAATTTAAGACAAAACAGTGCTACCTTGCCTAGCAAAAGTAGTTATCTTGTCTTCATTTGATTACTTTTTAAATAGTGACCACTTTGGCAACAGCAATAGTCATCTGCTTGAGAACAAATATTATCCACATGTATGAGCATGTATCTCAAACACATATTGCAGCATATCTCTGATAACTCACTTCATTTGTGTTTCACAAACATCTTAAACTGCTTCTGAGGTCCTTAGCTTCTGGGTGAAGTCAAACTACATGGACAGTTCATTTACTACATGCAGCTGTAAGGCACCAAATACTAGCATTTGTCCTAAGCATTAATTTTGAAAAGAAATTTTACAAATTGCAAAAACATTTCCCTTTTGTATAGGAGTGAATAACTGATTTAACTTAATTTCACTTTTACTTTGATTTCAAATCCTTCTTACATGCTTTCATTAAATAACTTAATTTTATCCAAATGAGAACAGTTCTTCTTACTCCATCTTTGTAACCCTCTTAAGCATGTGTTCTTTTGTTAGGCCTACTCAGCAGTCTGGTCCTGAATATTTAACTGGAAAAGAATCTCCAGCATTTGTCATTAACTGTTAGTCTCTCTGCATCTGGTTTAGCTATGATCTTTGTATATTTATGTATAGTCTTTTAAGCAGACATTTTAAAAAGAAAAAAAAATGTAGGACAAACTAGGAAAAGAGAATGAGGAAATTAAGCAAAAATCTTGTACTGTAGCAGAATTTTTATAGTGTCTGGTAAAAAAATTGGGTTTAAAATTAAATTGATAATTACAGTTTCTCTAAGCTAAAATATATTTTTAATGTTTCTATAACTTTTTGAGGGAACATTGATTTACAACACTGTATATAATTTAGGGATATAGGTTCACACCTCATAAGCTATATGTTTCCACACCTTGCTACCACAAATGTATACCCAGAATCCTCTGCCATAGACCACTGAGCCTCCTTCCCACTCATCCCCTCTCTAGCCTCTATTCTGCAGCCATATTTCTGTAGTTTGTTTTTATTAGTTTTGTCTGTTCCTTTTGTTTATTTCTCTGTATTTCATATATGAATCAAATCATCCAGTATTTGTCTTTCTTCTTCTTAGTTCCTTAGCATAATCCCCTCCAGTTCTATGCATGTTGTTCTGGCAAATTTTCATCTATTTTTAAACTGAGTAATATTCATTGTACATGTATGCCACAACTTCTTTACCCACTCATCTATCCTTGGGCACTGAGGTTATTTCTATAACCAATGCAAATAGTGCTGTAGCGAACATAGGAGTGCAAATATCCCTTTGAATTAGTCTTTTTGTAATTCTTCTAGTGCATACCTAAGTAACTTCAGATAGATACCTAGGAATGTTGCATCAACCATCAGATCTGTTTTTAATATTTTGAGCAAACTCCATACTGTTTTCTATAAGGGCTAGCCCTGTCTGCATCCCACCAACATCCTCCCCAACACTTGTTCTGGTCTTATCAATATGGGTCATTCTCACAATGTAAGGTGGTAACCCACTGTGGTTTTGATTTACATATGATGAAAAGTGATGATGAACATTTTTTCATGTTCCTGCTGGTCATCTATATGTTTTCTTTGGAGAAGTGTCTATTTTATTGGATAATTTTTGTTGCTGAATTTTGTAGATCTTTGATATTAGTCCCCTTTGATATTAGAAAATACAAATATTTTCTTCCACTCAGTGGGGCATCTTTTTATTTTAATGATAGTTTATTTCACTGTGCAAAACTTTTCAGTTGGGTGTCATCCCATTTGTTTATTTTTGCTTATGTTTACCTTGTCGTTGGAGTCAATTCCCCAAATACATCACTGAAGTCAATGTAGTAGAGTGTTCTGCTTATGTTTTCTTCTGTGTATTTTTTACGATTTCAGATCTTACATCCACATCTCTATTCCATTTTGAGTTAACTTTTGTATGTGGTATGAGACAGTGGTCTAATTTCATTTTTCTGCATGTGACTGTCCAGTTTTCCTAGTACCATTTGTTGAAGAAAGTTTCCTTTCTCTAATCTATACTTTTGGCTCCTTTGTCACAGATTAATTGTCCATATAAGTATGGGTTTATTTCTGTAGTCTCTAAAAAATATATGTTAGAAGTTAGTGTGATAGATAATATTTTGTTATTTTATAAAGAATATGGTAAGTTGGGCTAGTTATCTACTTTGGGTTATCTTCCCTCCACATTCAATCTGATGTTAAGCATACCACTTAGTAGTTTGTTTTGGAATCTTTATGGAGCAGATAAATTTAAAGATTTGGGAATTTGATCCGTAGTAAAGTAAATAAGTATAACTCCATGTCTTACCTTCCTATGAAAGATGAAATAATTGAATTTCACAACTCTGAAATATTAAGACAAGAGTCAGTTTTCCTACTATGTAAAAAAATGAAAGGACATTATTCACCACATTATTCACCACTTCCTGAAAGCACAACAGGGAATTAATTGAGTAATTATAACTAACTTAATCATAATGGAAAGGGAAGTGCTATAGTTTATATTTATTAAAAATCTGAAAGGTTACAATTTGCTATAGAATTGAGTCAAAATTGAGAACTATCTATTAACCTAAAATATTCCATGTAATGGTAAAATTACAAGTACTTATGACAATTGAAACTAACAGTAGCATCATTCCATAAATTAGCTTTTGCATTTTAAAAATTGCCACAGTATTATCCTTTGTCACAATAGTTGATAAATAATTTTAATGGATATGGCAATCCTTATTTCATATGATCATTATGAAGTTTACATGATTAAATTCATATAAAGCATATGTCAAACAACAGTTCACGAGTGGAAAATCTTCAATAAATTATAAACTAATAATTAATTGCTACCTATTTCAAATTACCAAATAAGTGAATATCGAAATCGTGATGCAATCTTCCCATTGATGATGGCCTTGATCTTCCACTAGATAATCCATCCATTATTGGATAGCTCTAATGCTGAGAAAGGAAACTTGTATATTACATTCCAGCCTTCAACTTTTGCTGTAAATTTTGTTCATTGGACAACACAGACCAGCTTCCCTGTTTTCCACATGACAACTCTTCAAACATTTCTGTACAGCTACATCCTCTTCCTTCAGACCTATCCCTTGACAGTCATCTTTAGAAAACTGAACCTGGAAATGACCACTGTAGTCCACCCAGTATAATCAGGGCAGAGCTTAGATTTAATACTTTATTAGTACTACCTAGAGATTTAATACTTTATTATTATTCAACCTTATTCTAGACACTATGTTGGAGGTCAAGTTTAAATATTATTACTGACATTTTGTGTTGCAAATGACAGAAACTTAATTAGCTTGAGTTAAAAGGGAATTTACTAGATTCTGTCAGGTTATTACAGTAGAATGGCACTAAGAGATAAAGATGCACCTCAGCCACAGAAGCAACTGACCCAAGGAAACTAAAAATAGAAAGAAGTCTCTCCTGTTCCTGTCTATACAGATCAGATCCCTGTGTTGCCCCCGTAGTGGAGATATGGCTACCACCCAACCCAAGGTTTTACCTCTTAGACCCCAGACTTCCTAAAAGGGACTGTCTTACCATTCTCTGATCTGATTTTAGAATCCTCCGAAATAGATTCTCTTTCTTGTTCAAGTGTCCACTTCTGGTCTTATCACCTACGCCACGTTGTACCTTAAGTGCTTATGTGGCTACCATTCTGTATAGGTAGAGAGTTAATTTCTGGAAAAGATGTGCTGGAAGGACAGCCCTGCCAGTGTTCACTGGAGAACACGTTGTTTTAGTTTTCTTTTCTTTTCTTTTTTTTGAATAGCAATTAGTTTAACCCACTTTAACATTTATATTTAAACCTCAGTTTAGTCTCATGTCCTGTTCTATTCTTGTGATTGTGACATCGTTTTTACTAACTGAACTTCAGAACACCTTTGCAGCCTATATCCATTGCTTTTGTATTCTACTTATCCAGAGTCTGACTTTCACATCTTCGTGAGTGAATGATAAAGTTTAGAGAGTTACAGATAGAACCTTGTTGCAGCCCATTAGAAATTTCTTTGGGGGTGAACATGGATCCATTTATCAATACCTTTTGGGGACAATCATTCAAACAACCACGATGTCTTAGAAGTGAATCTTTGTAGGAGCTCATGGATGTAATGTCAGAGACACTGAGGTTAGTGTCAACATCTCCTCATCCCACGGGCGAAAACTATTTGAGGAGCAATGTTCCTGCTGCACCAAAAGAATAAAAGCATTTCTTTTTTTTCTTTTTTTAAATTAATATTTTATTTTATATAATTCTTATATCATTTTTCATTTTTGCACAATGTCTGCATTTTCATATTGGTTATATTCCCCATACAATTGCACCCCCCCCTTGTTTTGACCCAGTCCTTCCTTTCCCTGCCCGCCCCCCATAGTGTGTCTCTGGTTTATAGTTGCTTGTTGATTTTGATTTTTACTTTGTATTAATTAGTCTTTTTCCTGGTCCCTTATTTAGGTTTTTAGATTCCTGCTTTGAGTGAGGCCATGTGGTATTTTTCTTTTTCTTTCTGACTTATTCCGCTGAGCATGATCCCTTCTAGCTCCATCCATGTTGCTGCGAACTGCATGTGTTTATCTTTTTTGATTGCTGAGTAATATTCCATTGTGTATATGTACCACATCTCCTTGATCCAGTCATCTATTTTTGGGCATTTGGGTTGTTGCCATAGCTTAGCTATTGTAAATAGTGCTGCTATAAACAAAGGCGTGCAGGTGCCCTTTGGAATGACTGTTTCTGTGTCATTTGGGTAAATACCTAGGAGTGGAATTGCTGGATCATATGGAAGCTCTATCTTTAGTAGGTCAAGTAACCTCCATACAGCTCTCCATAGTGGTTGGACCAGTTTGCACTCCCACCAGCAATGCAGGAGAGTTCCTTTTTCTCCACAACCTTACCAACATTTGTTGTTGCTAGTTTTTTAATATGTGCCATTCTCACTGGTGTAAGATGGTATCTCATTGTAGTTTTGATTTGTATTTTCCTGATTACAAGTGATGTTGAACATTTTTTCATATGCCTGTTGGCCATTTGCATTTCCTCTTTGAAGAAGTTTTTTTTAGCTCTTCTGCCCATTTTGTCACTGGATTATTTTCTTTGTTTTTGTTGAGTCTCATCAGCTCTTTGTAGATTTTTGTGATCAGTCCTTTATCATTAGTGTCGTGTGCAAAAATTTTCTTCCAGTTGGTGGTATTTCTCTTTGTTTTGGTTATTGCCTCTTTTGCTGTGCAGAAGCTCTTTAATTTGATGTCGTCACAGCTGTTCATCTTTTTTTTTTTTTAATTCTCTTTTTTTTTTTATAGAGGCACTTTTTTTATTTACTTATTATTTATTTATTTGTTTGTTTGTTTGTTTTATACATGCACTGGGTACAGTCGGAAGCACGGGAGGGTGAGAGAATTCACCAGAGCCAGAGCAGGGAGCAGAGCAAGCAGAAGGACCAAAGTACACTGCTGAGGGGAGCAGCGGGCAGCAGGTAGGTCTGCGCGCCATGTGGGACCCTCCTCCTGTGGCCGGGGAGCAGCCGGGGATCGAACCGGCACCGCAGAGGCCGCGGGCAGCTTCGCAACCCAGCGCTCAACCGCTGCGCCACTGGGGAGGCCCCCAGCTGTTAATCTTTGCTTTCACTCTCACTGCTTTGGGTGATGTGTCTGTAAAGATGTCTTTGAGGTGCATGTCATGTAGTGTTTCGCCTGTATTTCCTTCTATGTATTTTCAGGTCTTATGTCTAGTTCTTTAATCCATTTTGAGTTGGTTTTTGTGCATGGTGTGAGGTAGTAGTCAAGCTTCATTCTTTTGCATGTAGCGACCCAGTTTTCCCAGCAGCATTTATTGAACAAACTTTCTTTGCTCCAATGCATATTCTTTGCTCCTTTGTCAAAGATTAGCTGACCATAAATCTGTGGGCTTATTTCTGGATTTTCTATTCGGTTCCATTGGTCCATTTGTCTGTTCTTGGTCCAATACTATGCAGTTCTGATGATTATGGCTTGTTAGTATAGTTTGAAGTCTGAGAGTGTGATGCATCCATTCCCTTCTTTTTTATTTCAAGCGAGCTTTGGCTATTTGGGGTTTCTGGTGATTCCATATGAATTTCATCAATAATTGTTCTATTTCTTTGAAGAATGTCATTGAAATTTTTATTGGAATAGCATTGAATCTGTAAATTGCTTTTGGTAGGATGGCCATTTTAATAATGTTAATTCTTCCAATCCATGAGCAGGGGATGTCTTTTTTTATTTCAAGATGGGCTTTTCTCTTGGGCATGAAGTGGTGCCTCATTGTATTTCAAATGCTCGAAGAGCAGGGCTCACAGCCCAAGGTGCAAGTTGTCGGGGTGAAGGTGGTCAGGACATCTTTCAGGTATGGGCCCACACAATATAACTCCAAATCTCTTTCACATATATTGGATAAAGGTTGCTCTGTGGCCCATGTGCTCTTACTGGCAATCTAGCTAGCTTCTCAGATGACTGTATTCATGTTCTGTAAATTAGAGTTTCATTGTTACTTTCAAATACTTGATACGTAAAATATAGTTTTTGAACTCTGATTGCATTATTGTAAGCTAAAATTTAACATATCATTTGTCAACAAAGGAAAAGGAAAAACTATTGAAGTCTTAAAATATAAATTTAGCCTTGCAAGTGTTTGAATAGGCTGTGAAAAAATGGTTTCAAGGTGTTATTGCAAAACTGTTTTTAATGGTGATGACGAGAATTTCAAAAGAATGCATTAAAAAGTCAATTAGGGTTCACTTGTAACCATTTCAACATAAAACATGATAGAAAAAGCTATCTTGACTTTCACATCCACAAGAGAACACTGCTCCTACCTTAAGAAGAGCAACCCAGATAATCTACAAAAATCATGTTTGTTTAAGCCCAAAGAGAATTCAGGTTGTAAAAAAGCCTAATGAACCGAATCCAAAAAGTGACAACAACCTCCTAGGAGAGCTGCTTTTATCCTGGGCAGCAAATCCAATGGAAAAGGAAGCTGAAAAGAAAAAGCAGCTGAGCCTTTAACGCAATTTAAAAGGGTTTAGAACCCCCAAGAGCTCGACACAGGGGCCTGCACCTGTCCTTTGGCCCTTTTCCATGGACCTTCACAGGATAGTTTGAGGGGGCAGGGAGGTAACTGAGAGACCCTGAACTCAGGCATGGAAATCCTGCTGAAGTCAGAGAGGAAGAACTAGGGGAAGTCCCGAACACCCACGTCATGGTGCTGCTGATGAGCAGCATGTACCTCTGGGTGAGGAGCTGCAGAACTGAGAAAAATAGCTACTCTGTCCCCAGGTACAGATGGGAGTCTAAGGAGAACTGAGAGTGATTCCAGGAGAACTCAGAGTCATCCCAGAGATACACATGGGCCTTACCCTGGGTTAGGTTCTTCTCCCCACTGAGGGAAGGTCCAGGAAATGGAGGTAGACAGCCCACCCCAAACACAACTACAAAAGACCTCCTGAAGACTAAGGGCAGAACAGGGATATGGAGAGAAACCCCACACCTTGCACTGAGTACTAGGAAGGGACCATGTACAGTTGGTAGAGGGCAGGAGCGTGGATATGTTAGGATACAGGGGGGAATTTTTCCCCACCCCCCTGGGTTCTTCTGACACTAGACAAATACATTTATATCAAACAGATTAAGTAGGAGAAAATATCAAATTTAATAACAGATATATGGAGAATTTACATTATAAATTCTGAAATAAATGATGCAAGTCTGGGGTTTATATTCTGTGTGAAGGGATCTAAAGTATAAAGTGGATGGGGGTCATTTCACATTACGCGGAGGGAACAACTTCATACGACAAAATCTTCCCTCTGGATGTTTGCCCTGCCTTAAGGTAGGTTCCTCTGATTTTAAAAAAGAAGAAAAAAAAAAAGGTTGTTTCTGGAAATATTCTTAATTTAGTAAATCTAGGTAATCATTCTTGAAGAAGTAGTAACAGTTTCAATCGAGGATCTCAATTGCTCTTAGTTCTACATATCAAGATAACATATATTGGGGGGAAAAATCTAGATGTCTTGGAAAAAGTCTATCTGAACCCTTTTCAGGACACTGCTACCACAGAGGAATAAAGCAAAAGCAATCGGATCCTGTTAAAAAGTGAAGGTAAGAAAGAAGTGATTGGCCTCCCTGGTGGCACAGGGGTTAAGATGTAACCTATGAAGCTACCCACAGCCACTGCAGCATGAGTTTGATCCCCAGCCAGGGAGCAACCTACATGGCACAGCAGACCTCTCCTGACTCGCCTGCTGTTCCCCTCAGCAATGTATTTCAGTCAGTCTGCCTGTTCTGTGCCCGGCTCTGTCTCTGGTGAATCCTCACACCCCCCACAACTCTGGCCTGTGCACCAGTTTTTGTATGCATAAATAAATCTTTAAAAAAAAAGAAAGGAGTGATTAAATACTCCCAGGTGTTCATATCCCAGTTTCTGCTAAAGGGAAGTGGAGGATAGGCCTCTGTAAGTGTTTTAGAAGAGGCTTGATGGAGATGTGGCATGTGCATTATTTCAAACTAAGGTTAATAAAGACCCTGCAGGTTCTCATAGGAGAAACTTTTACCACTCCCTTAACTATCTTGAAAAATGAAAACCGAGACTATTATTCAGAATTAGGCTTTTTACCAGAAAGAACCCGTCGATGGTAGAAACCTATCTAAGAGGCAGGGCAAATGTCTAAATCGAAAATCTGGTCTTTGTCATATGAGTCACCCAGTCCTCATAATGTGAGTTCCCTTCCTCTCTCCTTGAAGGCCCTGGCCTCTATCTTATTCCTTAGCTAAGGATGTATACCCTCATTTGCCCCCACTGACCCCGGAATTCACATCCACTTAAATTCTCCATATGTTTATAACTCATCTTTGTTTTTTTCCTACTGATGTATCTGACATTAATTTGTTGTTCAGCCAGTCTAAAAGAACCCAAAGGTGTAGGGAGAAACTTCCTCTCTTCCCCTACAGAAAGTTGTGATTCCTCTATCACGTTACATGAAGCCTACAGTGAACTGAATAACGAAAGCCACAAAACCTTACAGGCCTAGCTCCACTACTGACTAGATTGTCTCAAATTGTCTCACTAATGGTGAGCCAGATAACAAAAGTCTGCCCTTTCTCTAGAGATGATTGCTGTTTTCTTCAGACTCTACTATTCCTTTATAATTGATGATCTCTGAATTTAATTTTAATTAAAATCAAATTATAGGGCCTCCCCGGTGGCGCAGCGGTTGAGCGCTGGGTTGCGAAGCTGCCTGCAGTCTCTGCAGCGCCGGTTCGATCCCCGGCTGCTCCCCGGCCACCAAAGGAGGGTCCCACATGGCGCGCAGACCTCTCCTGCCGCCCACTGCTCCCCTCAGCAGTGTGCTTCAGTCCTTCTGCCTGCTCTGCTCCCCGTTCTGGCTCTGGTGAATGCTCTCACCCTCCCGCACTTCTGACTGTACCCAGTGCTTGCATGTATAAATAAATAAATAAATCTTTAAAAAAAAATCAAATTATAAAACACATAGAAAAAGTAAGAAAACTAATATTTACTCAAAGAGAAAACAGTAAATGAAATCTTACCTACAGAATAAAATTGTTGTTGGAATTATAAGGCAGACACTTTAAAATAATGTTTATAAATATTTAAGATGAAAGAAATAGAATAAGTGAACATGTTTGGACAATTTCAGAGTCAAATGCAAATGCTAGAAATGAAAGATATATTACAGATAAATAATAATGTCAATGAGTTTATTATGTTGTATACAGCAGAGGAAGGAATCAGAGTCACTGAAAACAGACAATGTGATTTTAAAACATATTTGCGTTCAAGATAAACATGCTAATAAATACATAACTTGATTTCCAGGAGAAATACTTTAATGGCCCAGAACATATGAAAGCCACTGACCCAAGATTCAATAAACTCAGAAACCCAAAGAAGAATAAATACAAAGAAATACCAAAATTATACATCACTGTCTAACTGCTTAAAATCAAACATGAAGAGAAAAACTTAAAAGCCACAAGAGAAAACAAAACACATTACAGAAAGGAGAAAAACAACAGAAATTGTATCTCCTCACTGGAATCAATAGAGACTAGAAGACACGGCCATGACAACTTTAAAATGTTAAACCGAAAAACGTATTAGTCTAGAATTCTAGAACTAGTTAAATTATCTTTCAAAAATAAAGATATTTCCCAAAGGAAAAGGTGAAAGAAATTGTCTTAAATAGACTTCTATAAGGAATACTAAAATGTATTAATTTAAGTAATACTAAAGGAATACTAAAATGTTTAGTTAACAATAAAAAGGGAGGAACAAAGAAAGAGCAAATGCAACAATTAAAATCAAATATCAGCATTGTAGTTTAAAACCCACATATACTTACAATAACTAATAATAACTAAAAAAAGAAATTAAAAGATGCAGACTCAGACTGGCTAAAGAATGCAACATCAAAGTAGATGTTTTTGACAAGTAACACTCTTTAAACATAGCGACAACAGAAAAGGGGGCCTCCCTGGTGGCGCAGGGGTTAAAGACACGCACTATCAAGCTCTCCCCAACCACTGCAGCATGAGTTCTACCCTCAGTCAGCCAGGGCGCAACCCACATGGCACAGCAGACCTCTCCTCTCTAGCCCACTTCTCCCCTCAGCAGTATATTTCAGTAGATCTTCCTGTTCTGCTCCCCACTCTCTCTAGTGAATCCTCTCACTGCCCCCACTCCTCCCAACTCTTGTCTACACCCCAGTTCTTGTGTGCATAAATAAATAAATAAATAGACAACAGAAAAATTGAAAATGAAAGAATAGAAAATATATAGCACTGAAATACTAATTATAAAACATTTTCCATCCCATATTTTATAATAGAAGTAGACTTCAAAGAGTATTAGCAAGATAGACATTTCATAATGATAAAAGGGTAAGTCATCAAGAAATCTTAAAATTTTTAAAGCTGTCATATTACTAGTTCTCTTATGAACTAATAAAAAGTATAGACAGATCCAAATTATTGTTGCAGATTTTAGCACCTATCTCTCAGCAATTGATAACAAGACAAAAATTTAACAAAGACATCGGAGATATAAATCAACTTAGTTGAAAGTTATAGAACACTACACCCAAGTACAGAAAAGAATTGTATAATCTTCTCATGTGCACTTGAAAAATTCACCAAGGTAGACTATACTCTTGAGACATAAAACAAGTCTCAATAAATGTCAAAAGTCAAAATCATACAAACAAAGCATGTTCTTAGGCTGTAACAGTATTAGATTAGAAATCATTAACAAAATATTACAATAGAATTTTCTGTAATGATGAAAAGGTTCTATATCTGTACCACCCAAATATGGTACCCATTATCCACATATGACTTTTAAGCAATTAAAATTTGGCTAGAATGGTTTAGCCACTGAATTTTTTTTTTTTAGCCACTGAATTTTAATTTAAATTCATTTAAATAAATTAAATATCCACAATTGACCAATGAATATCATTGGTTCAAATCCATTAAATCTCCAAATATTCAGAAATTTAAAGACACATTTTTAATACACTTAATACACAAAACCATATTTCTTGGGTCAAACAAATCACAAGCAAAACTAGAAAATATTTTGAACAAACTCATAAAAAAAACACACGATGTCAAATTTCATGGAATACATATAAAGCAGTTCTCAGAGGGTACTTCATAATTTGCAGACTTGTAGATATCACCTAATTTCTCTGAACCTCCATTCTGATTTCTTAATGGGGAAAATAATGCTACCTACCTAGATATTTTTGTAGGAATTAGATGAGAAAATCTTGCATTGGTTTGTGATTATAAAGTGCTATTACTTTAAGACATACTTAATAAAGATAAGATATCCAAAAAAGCATATTTAGGAACAAAATATCACCCACGTTTGAATTATCATCTCGCCATTACCTAGCTGGGTGACTGTGGATACTTTGACCTCAGTGTAAAAGAAAACATAAAAACAAAAGCAAGGTAATTTTAAAGTTATTTTCAAACTCTAATTTTTAAGAACCATGAAAGTGTGACATTTCCTTTGTAATGTCTACATGACTACAAAGTGCACTGCGTTATCATCACCAGGATTCCCTTCTTTCCTGTGGGATGAGGAAGGAGAATGGTGGAACCATCTCCTGACAAACACTGCACTCACTTCTTCACACGCATCATTCCATTTCTTCCTCACACTCCTCCTGGGGGGCTGGTATTTTAAGAAAAGTGTTACTGAAGAATCTGAGGTTCAGAGAAATAAAATGATTTGCCTAAGTCTGCACAGTTACACAAGAAGGGGCAGTTCTCAAATTTCTCTCTCTCTCTCTAACTTCATATTCACCCTGGAAAGTGACCTCGAGGACCCGCCAAGCTCACCAGGGAGCAGGACCCAGGGAGTCTCTGCACCAGAAGTGGACACGCCCGTCCAGTCACCCGCATCCCCGCGGGGAGTGTCCGGGCCTCGCGCGTCCCCGTCTGTCTCGGGCCCAGGCCCGGGGACTCGCGCTGGGCGGGGCTGGGACGCGAGAACCACGAGGAGCCGCGACCCGCCGCCGGGTGACCGCGAAGACGGTCACGAGCACCAGCGCGGGCGCGTCACGCAGAGACGGGAACAGGGGTTTTCTCTGAGAGAACGTGTGACGTCCCCCAAGGACACCTTCTGTTGGGACAAATGTTTTCTTTCTAAAGATTTATTTATTTACACACGCAAGAACTGGGCAACCCGCCGCCCCGGGGAGGTTCCTTACCGGCTCCAGCAGCCCCGTTGGTGTCGTCACGCTCTCCGCGCTCAGCCGTCGCCGCGCCCCGTCCACTCGGCCACTCCAGCCCCTCCTCCGGCCTCCGCACCGCATCACACTGCGCTGCGCTGCGCCACGCCACGCCACGCCATGCCCGCCATGCCATGCCCGCCATGCCATGCACGCCGCGCCACGCACGCATGTACAGTGGGAGGGCGGCAAAGCCGCCTACTTACCCCCACACCCCTTCAGATGCATCTTGTCTTTCCACACCAACCACCAAAGCACCCACAACCCTCCACCAGTCCATTGTGGTTCCCCCCTTTTTCTCCCCCAACACGCCCTCTGGTAACCTCAATTCTATGGTAGGATTTCTAGGGTTTGATTTAATTGTGTCCGTTCCTTGGTTTTGATGTTCCGTATATGAGTATAATCATCCAGTATTTGTCTTTCTCCAACTTACTTCACTTACTGTAATCCCCTCCAGTTCCATCAGTTCCCTCCATGTTGTTGCAAATGGCATGACTGCATTTTTTTTGTGTAGTTGAACAGTATTTCATTGTGTAAATTTACCATAAATTCTTTATTCACCCATCAGTCCTCGGGAACTTAGACTACTTCCACAACTCAGCTGTTATAAACAGTGCCACAATTAGCACAGGAGTTCATCTATCTCTTTAAGTCAGTGTTTTTGCGTTTTGGGAAATAG
This sequence comes from Talpa europaea, assembly GCF_964194135.1. NCBI lineage: Eukaryota > Metazoa > Chordata > Mammalia > Eulipotyphla > Talpidae > Talpa > Talpa europaea. Next base: position 125,193,171 of record NC_140068.1, on the reverse strand, counting down.
ATACTTAGGAATGGAATTGCCAGACCATATGGAAGATGTATTTTACTTTTTTGAGAAACCTCCATACTGTTCCCATAAAGGCTGAACCAGTGTACAGTCCCACCAACAGTATATGAGGGTTTCTTTTTCTCCTCATCAATATTGTTGTTTCTGATATTTTTGTTATGGGCCATTCTCACAGGTGTGAGTTGGGTGATATCTTGCCAAAGCAACCCAAACCAAAAAGAACAGAAGCATTACACTACTAGACTTCAGACTATACCACAAAGCTATAGTAATAAAAATAGTATGGTAACTGAATAAAACAGACAAGTAGACCACTGGAATACAATTAAACACCCAGAAATAAACCCATGCTTATACAGACAAGTAATCTTGAACAAAAGAGCCAAGACGATATATACATTGGGAAAAGGAAAGTCCCTTCAATAAATGACACTGGGAAAAGTGGACAACCAAATGCAGAGAAACTAAACTAGACCACTGTTTCACACCATACACCAAAATAAACTCAAAATGTATTAAAGACATGAATGTAAGACCTTAAGTCACAAAGTACATAGAAGAAAAACATAGACAAAACACTCCACAATATTGGCTTCAAGGATGTTTTGGGGGACTTGACTCCAAAGGCAAGGTAAACAAAAGCAAAATAAACAAATGGTGGGCCTCCCTGGTGGCGCAGCGTTTGAGCGCTGGGTTGCGAAGCTGCCCACGGCCTCTGTGGCGCCGGTTCGATCCCCGGCTGCTCCCCAGCCACCAGAGGAGGGTCCCACATGGAGACCTCTCCTGCCGCCCGCTGCTCCCCTCAGCAGTGTACCTCTGTCTTTCTGCCTGCTCTGCTCCCCACTCTGGCTCTGGAGAATTCTCTCACCCTCCCACTCTTCTGACTGTACCCAGTGCTTGTATAAATAAATAAACAAATCTTTAAAAAAAAATAAATAAAATACATCATTCATAGATTTAAAAATAAATAAATAAATAAACAAATGGCAATATAACAAACTAAAAGCTTCTGCACAGTGAGTTAAATATCGCTAAAATAAACTATCATTAAAATAAAAGATATCTACTGAGGGGAAGAAAGTATTTGTACATCACACATTCTACAAGGGATTGATACCAAAATCTGCACAAAATCTACAAAGAACTCATACAACTTAGCAAAAGGAAAGCAAATAACCTAATCAAAAAATGGGCAGGAGAACAAAATAGACACTTCTCCGATTAAGACATGCAGATGGCGAACAGACACAGGGGAAAAATGTGGAGGAGTGAGGGTGCCTGGTGGTGGGTGTGGTGTGGTAAAATATACCTAAAGAGGCGTAAACCTATACCTCTGAATCATAGACAGTGTTGTGAGCCAATGTTGTCTCAGTGGAAAACTAAACATTGGTTTTTGTTCCCATTCAGTGAAAATACAAAAATGAGATAGCAGAAGAAGACATCAAAGGAAAAGAATATTCATTGTCACTTATCATCAGGAAAATGCAAATCAAAACTGTAATAAAAAGTTCTTGGAATTATCATTGGATTACAATACCATGTAGATTTTTTGAACAATTTTCCACACCTTAATATAAAGATGCCTCACCATACCCACTAGCAAAGTTCTAGAGCAAGTCTAAATAATTCGAGTCTATAAATATTTCTAAAACATTTTTTTAAAGTAAGTAGTAGAACACTATATACTTTTTTTTTATAGAGGCATGTTTTTATTTATTTATTTGTTTGTTTTGTTTATACATGCACTGGGTACAGTCAGAAGTGCGGGAGGGTGAGAGAATTCACCAGAGCCAGAGCAGGGAGCAGAGCAGGCAGAGGGAGCGAAGTACACTGCTGAGGGGAGCAGCGGGCGGCAGGAGAGGTCTGCGTGCCATGTGGGACCCTCCTCTGGTGGCCGGGGAGCAGCCGGGGATCGAAACGGCGCTGCAGAGGCCGCGGGCAGCTTCGCAAGCCAGCGCTCAACCTCTGCGCCACTGGGGAGGCCCTCTAAAACATTTTTCAGACACAATTTTCTCAGTACCTTCTATTGTATACTTAAAAAAGGAATTTTTATGAAATAAATTTAAGACAAAACAGTGCTACCTTGCCTAACAAAAGTAGTTATCTTTTCTTCATTTGATTACTTTCTAAATAGTGACCACCTTGGCAACAGCAATATTCATCTGCTTGAGAACAAATATTATCCACATGTATGAGCATGTATCTCAAACACATATTGCAGCATATCTCTGATGACTCACTTCATTTGTGTTTCACAAACATCTTAAACTGCTTCTGAGGTCCTTAGCTTCTGGGTGAAGTCAAACTACATGGACAGTTCATTTACTACATGCAGCTGTAAGGCACCAAATACTAGCATTTGTCCTAAGCATTAATTTTGAAAAGAAATTTTACAAATTGCAAAAACATTTCCCTTTTGTATAGGAGTGAATAAATGATTTAACTTAATTTCACTTTGACTTTGATTTCAAATCCTTCTTACATGCTTTCATTAAATAACTTAATTTTATCCAAATGAGAACTAGTTCTTCTTACTCCATCTTTGTAACCCTCATAAGCATGCGTTCTTTTGTTAGGCCTACTCAGCCGCCTGGTCCTCAATATTTAACTGGAAAAGAATCTCCAGCATTTGTCATTAACTGTTAGTCTCTCTGCATCTGGTTTAGCTATGATCTTTGTATATTTATGTATAATCTTTTAAGCAGACATTTTAAAAAGAAAAAAAAATGTAGGACAAACGAGGAAAAGAGAATGAGGAAATCAAGCAAAAATCTTGTACTGTAGCAGAATTTTTATAGTGTCTGGTAAAAAAATTGGGTTTAAAATTAAATTGATAATTACAGAGTTTCTCTAAGCTAAAATATATTTTTAATGTTTCTATAACTTTTTGAGGGAACATTGATTTACAACACTGTATATAATTTAGGGATGTAGGTTCACGCCTCATAAGCTATATGTTTCCACACCATGCCTACCACACATGTATACCCAGAACCCTCTCCGTAGACCACTGAGCCTCCTTCCCACTCATCCCCTCTGTAGCCTCTATTCTGCAGCCATATTTCTAGTTTGTTTATATTAGTTTTGTCTGTTCCTTTTGTTTATTTCTCTGTATTTCATATATGAATCAAATCATCCAGTATTTGTCTTTCTTCTTCTTAGTTCCTTAGCATAATCCCCTCCAGTTCTATGCATGTTGTTCTGGCAAATTTTCATCTATTTTTAAACTGAGTAATATTCATTGTACATGTATGCCACAACTTCTTTACCCACTCATCTATCCTTGGGCACTGAGGTTATTTCTATAACCAATGCAAATAGTGCTGTAGCGAACATAGGAGTGCAAATATCCCTTTGAATTAGTCTTTTTGTAATTCTTCTAGGGCATATCTAAGTAACTTCAGATAGATACCTAGGAATGTTGCATCAACCATCAGATCTGTTTTTAATATTTTGAGCAAACTCCATACTGTTTTCTATAAGGGCTAGCCCTGTCTGCATCCCACCAACATCCTCCCCAACACTTGTTCTGGTCTTATCAATATGGGTCATTCTCACAATGTAAGGTGGTAACCCATTGTGGTTTTGATTTGCATATGATGAAAAGTGATGATGAACATTTTTTCATGTTCCTGCTGGTCATCTACATGTTTTGTTTGGAGAAGCGTCTATTTTATTGGATAATTTTTGTTGCTGAATTTTGTAGATCTTTGATATTAGAAAATACAAATATTTTCTTCCACTCAGTGGGGCATCTTTTTATTTTAATGATAGTTTATTTCACTGTGCAAACTTTTCAGTTGGGTGTCATCCCATTTGTTTATTTTTGCTTCTGTTTACCTTGCCGTTGGAGTCAATTCCCCAAATACATCCCTGAAGTCAATGTAGTAGAGTGTTCTGCTTATGTTTTCTTCTATGTATTTTTTATGATTTCAGATCTTACATCCACATCTCTATTCCATTTGGAGTTAACTTTTGTATGTGGTATGAGACAGTGATCTAGTTTCATTTTTCTGCATGTGACTGTCCAGTTTTCCTAGTACCATTTGTTGAAGAAAGTTTCCTTTCTCTAATCTATAATTTTGGCTCCTTTGTCATAGATTGTCCATATAAGTATGGGTTTATTTCTGTAGTCTCTAAAAAATGTATGTTAGTATTTAGTGTGATAGATAATATTTTGTTATTTTATAAAGAATATGGTAAGTTGGGCTACTTATCTACTTTGGGTTATCTCCCCTCCACATTCAATCTGATGTTAAGCAGACCACTTAGTAGTTTGTTTTGGAATCTTTATGGAGCAGATAAATTTAAAGATTTGGGGATTTGATTCATAGTAAAATAAATAAGTAAAACTCCATGTCTTACCTACCTATGAAAGATGAAATAATTGAATTTCACAACTCTGAAATATTAAGACAAGAGTCAGTTTTCCTACTATGTAAAAAAATGAAAGGACATTATTCACCACATTATTCACCACTTCCTGAAAGCACAACAGGGAGTTAATTGAGTAATTATAACTAACTTAATCATAATGGAAAGGGAAGTGCTATAGCTTACACTTATTAAAAACCTAAAAGGTTACAATTTGTTATAGAATTGAGTCAAAATTGAGAACTATCTATTAACCTAAAATATTCCACGTAATGGTAAAATTACAAGTACTTATGACAATTGAAACGAACAGTAGCATCATTCCAGAAATTAGCTTTTGCATTTTAAAAATTGCCACAATATTACCCTTTGCCACAATAGTTGATAAATAATTTTAATGGATATGGCATTCCTTATTTCATATGATCATTATGAAGTTTACATGAGTAAATTCATATAAAGCATATGTCAAACACAACAGTTCACGTATGGAAAATCTTCAATAAATTATAAACTAACAATTAATTGCTACCTATTTCAAATTACCAAATAAGTAAATATACGAATTGTGAGGCAATCTTCCCATTGATGATGGCCTTGATCTTCCACTAGATAATCCATCCATTATTGGATAGCTCTAATACTGAGAAAGGAAACTTGTATATTACATTCCAGCCTTCAACTTTTGCTGTCAGTTTTGTTCATTGGACAACACAGACCAGCTTCCCTGTTTTCCACATGACAACTCTTCAAACATTTCTGTACAGCTACATCCTCTTCCTTCAGACCTACCCCTTGACAGTCATCTTTAGAAAACTGACCACTGTAGTCCACTGTAGTATAATCAGGGTAGAGCTTAGATTTAATACTTTATTAGTACTACCTAGAGATTTAATACTTTATTATTATTCCACCCTTATTCCAGACACGATGTTGGAGGTCAAGTTTAAATATTATTACTGACATTTTGTGTTGCAAATGACAGAAACTTAATTAGCTTGAGTTAAAAGGGAATTTACTAGATTCTGTCATGTTATTACAGTAGAATGACACTAAGAGATAAAGATGCACCTCAGCCACAGAAGCAACTGACCCAAGGAAACTAAAATTAGAAAGAAGCCTCTCCTGTTACTGTCTATACAGATCAGATCCCTGTGTTGCCCCCATAGTGGAGACATGGCTACCTGCCAACCCAAGGTTTTACTTCTTAGACCCCAGACTTCCTAAAAGGGACTGTCTTACCATTCTCAGATCTGATTTTGGAATCCTCAGAAATAGAATCTCTTTCTTGGGTAAAGTGTCCACTTCTGGTCTTATCACCTACGTCATGTTGTACCTTAAGTGCTTATGTGGCTACCATTCTGTATAGGTAGAGAGTTAATTTCTAGAAAAGATGTGCTGGAAGGACAGCCCTGCCAGTGTTCACTGGAGAACACATTGTTTTAGTTTTCTTTTTTTTTTTTTTTTGAATAGCAATTAGTTTAACCCACATTAACATTTATATTTAAACCTCAGTTTAGTCTCAAGTCCTGTTCTATTCTTATGATTATGACATCATTTTTACTAACTGAACTTCAGAACACCTTTGCAGCCTATATCCATTGCTTTTGTATTCTAATTATCCAGAGTCTGACTTTCACATCTTCGTGAGTGAATGATAAAGTGTACAGAGTTACAGATAGAACCTTGTTGCAGCCCATTAGAAATTTCTTTGGGGGTGAACATGGATCCATTAATCAATACCTTTTGGGAACAATCATTCAAACAACCACGATGTCTTAGAAGTGAATCTTTGTAGGAGCTCATGGATGTAAATGTCAGAGACACTGAGGTTAGAACACTCAACATCTCCTCATCCCACGGGCGAAAACAATTTGAGGAGCAATGTTCCTGCTGCACCCAAAGAATAAAAGCATTTCTTTTTTTTTTCTTTTTTTAAATTAATATTTTATTTTATATAATTCTTATATCATTTTTCATTTTTGCACAATGTCTGCATTTTCATTTTGGTTATATTGCCCATACAATTGCACCCCCTCCTTTATTTTGACCCGAGTCCTTCCTCTCCCTGCCCCCCCATAGGGTGTCTCTGGTTTATAGTTGCTTGTTGATTTTGATTTTTACTTTGTATTAATTAGTCTTTTTTCCTGGTCCCTTATTTAGGTTTTTAAATTCCTGCTCTGAGTGAGACCATCTGGTATTTTTCTTTTTCTTTCTGACTTATTTCGCTGAGCATGATCCCTTCTAGCTCTATCCATGTTGCTACAAACTGCATGTGTTTATCTTTTTTGATTGCTGAGTAATATTCCATTGTGTATATGTACCACATCTCCTTGATCCAGTCATCTATTTTTGGGCATTTGGGTTGTTTCCATAGCTTAGCTATTGTAAATAGTACTGCTATAAACAAAGGTGTGCAGGTGACCTTTGGAATTACTGTTTCTGTGTCATTTGGGTAAATACCTAGGAGTGGAATTGCTGGATCCTATGGAAGCTCTATCTTTAGTAGGTCAAGTAATCTCCACACAGCTCTCCATAGTGGTTGGACCAGTTTGCACTCCCACCAGCAATGCAGGAGAGTTCATTTTTCTCCACAACCTCACCAACATTTGTTGTTGCTAGTTTTTTAATATATGCCATTCTCACTGGTGTAAGATGGTATCTCATTGTAGTTTTGGCTTGCATTTCCCTGATTACAAGTGATGTTGAACATTTTTTCATATGCCTGTTGGACATTTGCATTTCCTCTTCACAGAAGTTTCTTTTTAGCTCTTCTGCACATTTTTTCACTGGATTATTTTCTTTGCTTTGTTGAGTCTCATCAGCTCTTTGTAGATTTTTGTGATCAGTCCTTTATCATTAGTGTTGTGTGCAAAAATTTTCTCCCATTTGGTGGGATTTCTCTTTGTTTTGGTTATTGTCTCTTTTGCTGTGCAGAAACTCTTTAATTTGATGTCGTCCCAGCTGTTAATCTTTGCTCTCACTCTCACTGCTTTGGGTGATGTGTCTGTAAAGATGTCTTTGAGATACATGTCATGTAGTGTTTCACCTGTATTTCCTTCTATGTATTTTCAGGTCTTATGTCTAGTTCTTTAATCCATTTTGAGTTGGTTTTTGTGCATGGTGTGAGGTAGTAGTCAAGCTTCATTCTTTTGCATGTAGTGACCCAGTTTTCCCAGCACCATTTATTGAACAAACTTTCTTTGCTCCAGTGCATATTCTTTGCTCCTTTGTCAAAGATTAGCTGACCATAAATCTGTGGGTTTATTTCTGGATTTTCTATTTGGTTCCATTGGTCCGTGTGTCTGTTCTTGGTCCAATACTATGCAGTTCTGATGATTATGGCTTTGTAGTATAGTTTGAAGTCTGGGAGTGAGATGCCTCCATTCCCTTCTTTTTTATTTCAGGAGAGCTTTGGCTATTTGGGGTTTTTGGTGATTCCATATGAAGTTCATCAATAATTGTTCTATTTCTTTGAAGAATGTCATTGAAATTTTGATTGGAATTGCATTGAATCTGTAAATTGCTTTTGGTAGGATGGCCATTTTAATAATGTTTATTCTTCCAATCCATGAGCAGGGGATGTCTTTTTTTATTTCAAGATGGGCTTTTCTCTTGGGCATGAAGTGGTGCCTCATCGTGGGTTTACCTTTAAATTTTTTTTTTCTCCACTAAAGAGAAAGGTATTTTTTAAAAAAGATTTATTTATTTATTTATTTATGCAAGCACTGGGTACAGTCAGAAGTGCAGGAGGGTGAGAGAATTCACCACAGCCAGAGTGGAGAACAGAACAGGCAGACTGACGAAATACACGGCTGAGGGGAGCAGCGGGCGGCAGGAGAGGTCTGTGCGCCATGTGGGACCTTCACCGGTGGCTGGGATCGAACTGGTGCTGCAGAGCCTGCAGGCAGCTTCACAGCCCAGCGCTCAACTGTTGCGCCACGAGGGGAGGCCCAAGAGAAAGGCATTTTTTAAAAATGAAATCCAAAGCAGAGGAAAAATTATTTCCCATCCATTTTCCCTTGGAAGCAAATTCACTTCCTGCTTATATTTCATCCCTTCACTGTTTTGTGTGCTCACTGAGGAGACTCATTGCCACCCCCTGTCTTCCCCCTCTTCTTTCTCATCGTCCCCCCCCCCCACTGCTTTTCCAGGCCTGCTAAGTTCGGGTAGCCAACAAGGAATTATTGACAATCCGCCCAGTAATGCCAAATGAAAACAGTGCAGGCAGTCCCAGATGGCCTACTTGAATAAGTGCCGCAGACCAGCTTTCGGCAAAATGTCGGGTCAGAGTCCTTGAAAGGAAAAGACGGCCTAGGTGTGGTGTATAGGACTGAGGGGAAGGGGATGAGGCAGTGAGGAGACACTGACACTGGATGAGGTGCAAGTATCTTCTGCTGAGAGACTCAGCAGGTCTTTCTTTATTCAATTTTAGTAATCAGAAAAAAAATGCATTATCATGTGTAAAGCAGAGACAATCAGAGTATTCTATTCCCATGGACTACTGGCTCCTACAGGTTTCAGCTAGACGGTAGCCTTCAAGGTCAATAGATAAAAAACCAAACCTAACACTAAAACTTATGATTTCAGCTAGACAATTACCTAAGACAGTGGATAGCCGCCAGGACACCCCTATCAGCTAAAGCTTAAGCAAGAAAAGACTTTCCTTATTCTCATGGCCTTCAGCCGGCACCGGCTGCTACTCAGTTATCAGAACTTTTTCTACCTAGAAACTTAACACAGTTAACTTCATTTTAAAACTTTCCTAAGAAACTTCTAAATAAAAAGGAACTTCTAAAAAAGCGAAAGAAGGACTTACTATAATAGTTGTGCTGATTTGCTTGTCAGGTATGTACAATAAATTGTCTCCCATTGTCAAGTGGGTCAAATTGTTTAATAACTAATTTCTAAACAGACAATTTTCCACACCATCCACCCACAGTCTGCTGACACGTACAATCCACTGCCCAATATACTCTCTAATAAATTTTTCTCTCTCTATGACCAAGAACAAAAAACGAAGGGATGCCAGATCTTCAGCCCCACGGTGTGAGGCCCTTTCTCTTTGCTGATTGTCAGTATCCTATCCGGCTGGGGCAACAAGACCCCCTGCAGCAAATAAGCAAGAGCAGGACCCCTGTAAGAATCTCTCCAGGGAGGGAGAACAATGAATCAGTTTCTCAGCCACCTGGGGTTTCCTCATGCAGGCTTGTCTCCCACCAGCAACCCTATGACACCTTCATTATTGAGGAATCCCAACTCCAGTCCTTCAGAGGAATGACATTTTAGGAGCCTTCAAAGGAGAAGCAGATGTTTCTCTAGTGAAGAAGGCAGAGAAGGATGGTCCAGGCAAAGGGACCAGCATATACTAAGGGACGAGAAGGCCTAGAAAAGAATGAACATTTAGGAAGCGTCTAGAGGTCAGCTAAATTAGAGGGTTCTCAGGTAGGGCATGGCAGGGCGTGATGGGAACACACTGGCCATGGAGGGCCAGGTCAAGTCCAGATGTGAAAAGTGAAGGAATCCCTTTGTTACAGGAGGATGAGGGGTACCCCAGGACCTCCAAACCTGTCTGCTCTAAATAGGTTCTGCCACCCAGCACATCAAGACAAAACGTGCTCCAGTGCATAAAAGCTTCAATGGAAAACAACTTTAATACAATTAGTGTGCAATAAAGAGAAGAAAAACAGGAAGAATACAGTTTCCAAATCAAGCACCAAAAACTACCACCCATGCGCTTGTGGGTAAATGCCCAGCCAAACAGAGTTAGCTCAAAACAGGACCCAAGTCTAAGGCATTTCCTGGTGGGGGCCCATAGGAAAGGGGCAAAAGGGGCCAGGAAAGTCTAGAAGGAAAAGAGCAAACTCAGGGCCTCCCCGTGGTGCAGCGGGTTGAGCGCAGGTCTGTGAAACTGTCTGCAGCCTCTGCAGTGTGGATTCGATTCTGGCAGGCCAGGGAGATACCCACATGGCGCGGCAGACTTCTCCTGCATCGCCCGCTGCTCCCCTCAGCAGTGTCTTTGGTTCTTCTGCCTTTTCTGCTCCCCACTCTGTCTCTGGTGAATTCTCTCACCCTCCCCTGCACCTGGCCTGTACCCCAGATCTTGCATAAAAATAAAATAAAAAACTAACTAACTAAATAAATAAATAAAAAGAAACAAACAAAATCAAAATCAAAACCCAAATCAGTATAAAGGCTGCCAGTGTCAGCCTCCCCACAGGTCTCTTCCCCACATCTCTGTCTCTTTCAATTGTTTCCTTCCATATCCCCCAAGTTCCTGGTACAACCCAAGGCCAAGGAGCAAGTACAGCTTCTTCACATGTCTCTCTGCTCCACTGTCTCCTCCAGGTGCTGGTCTTGGTATCCCCTTCCTTCCTTCTCCTGCCTTCTCTTGCTCCCCATCCCTGCTCAGCTCCGCACTTCCATGACGGGGCAAGTGAGACACAGGGCAAGCTAGAAATTAGGCAGTTTTAGGGACAGTGCAGGAGGGGACCTCTGAAGAATTTAGGGATTTTCTCCTCAATAAACTTTTTCTTTCTCAAAACAAACCTGCCTCTTCTTGCTTGCTTGCCTGAGAGTCTGCGAAGTTCCTGCTGCGGCTTCGGAGACACCATCCCGTGGGGGTCTAGTGGCTGGGACTCAGCGCTGCACCTGCAGCCTGGGATCTGTTCCAGGCTGGAAGACTAGGCCTGACAATTCCGGTATCACAAGGAACCTGGAAACTCCCCTTTCCTGGGGATTGCCTTGTTACACCTTCAGCTCTAAAATCATTCCTGTGTATTGGCAGCAAGGTAGTTTCTCCCTGTTTGGATAATATTAAGTATTCAACTGCAGGAGGGTGGGGGAAGGACTTTCAACAATGCTTAAGAGAAACCCACACCTTGACCATTCACTCTGCTATCTGATGAGCACTAAATTAATTTCCATATGAACGCATGATGTGGAGGTAAGACACAGAAACACGAATTACAAGAGACACAGCCAGCTCTTATTAAATTTCCCAGAAACACAATGTGTGCATTAATTAGTCTAAAGCACCTGGAACCTAATGCAAGAGAGATTTACAGAGAGCAGCTGTACAGAGATGGATTAACCCCAGAAATAGGTTTGGCTCTGAGGCTGATGTTTTCTTTTCCTCTCTGAATGGAACAAGATAAGTCACATTACTTACAAAATGTAACCATTTCTGGCAGTTTTACCTCTGATTCCTGCCTCCTAACCCCCACCCCAAGTGCTGCCAGGCACAGAGACTGGTTCTGAACACAAACCCCTGGGGCCTCTTCAGCTCAAGCCCCAGAGACACTTGTGGGTGAATTGTGCAAATCGGGGGGGGGGGGGGGGAATATGCCAGTTCCTGATCCTCTCAGGCTTGGCCCTGTTTTCTGTCAATCCAGCTTTGCATGAGGAATTGAAGAATTTCCCATATGGCCAAAGGCACCAAGGCACCATCACCACTGGGCTTAATCCTAATGCATTTTTAACTTCCCCTTTTTTAACCAGGCGCCAAGGAGAAAAGACCAACTTGAAAAAATTCCCTGAAGAGGCACCAAGGAAGCAAGAGGCATGAATGCCACTTTCTTTGAAAGGCTGAGGCACTGGGAGTAGAAGAGTTGTCATAAAATGCAGGCTAGAGCTCCAGAACCCCAGGGCTGTGACTGCGGCCAAGGCCAGTGTGGCACCCTCAGGACAGTTGTGACCTGCCTCTTTATGCTCCTGTGGAGAGTTCAGCAGGTGTCATGGGATTTTTTGGAGTTAGTGGGTTTGGAGTGCGGGGTCCTTGGGCTCACTCTGGGAAAGGTTTCACCAGAGCTCCCGTTTCAGCAATACGCGGTGAGTTTCCCAGGCAAGTTCCTCCACGAGAACAGAGACATTGGTTATATTTAAAAAGCAGGTTTGTTAGGGAAAGGGACAGAAGAATAAAGGACACTTGCATAGACACAAGCAGGCAGGAAGAGCTGCCCTGAAAGGGACAGGTTGGCTAAGAGAAGCCTGCATGTTTGCAGGCACGTGGCCTTGAGGAGAGCGGGCCTCCGCTGAAGGAGGTCAATGAGGGGAAGTACAGGTCACGGGCAGGTAGGGAGCTGCTGCCCTGCAGAGGGAGAGGGTTGGTAAAAAGAAGCACCTGCATAGGCACAGATGGGCAGAGAGATGGCTCCCAGAGCCTGTGCAGAGACTGCACTGATAAAGTCTTCTCTTGTTTGGGAGGGGCACACTCCTTGTGAGCCTTAGGTTAGTTGCTTATTTTTTTTTTTAAGATCTATTTATTTATGCATACAAGAGCTGGGGTACAGGCCAGAGGTGTGGGGGGTGAGAGGTTTCACCAGAAACAGAGTGGGGAGCAGAACAATCAGACTGACAGAAATACACTGCTGAGGGAAGCAGCGGGCGAGTCAGGAGAGGTCTACTGCGCCATGTGGGTTGCTCCCTGGCTGGGGATGGAACTCGTCCTGCAGTGGCTTCAGATAGCTTCATAGGTTGCATCTTAACCGCTTGTGCCACCAGGGAGGCCCATTTGCTCATTTTGGATAACTATGTAGAATCTGAAAAGGACAGGAGATTCCACAATGGACTTGATCTCCATATCTTTACCCTTGAACCTTTGCTCTGGACACTGCCTACAGCAGCTTGATACCTGCTTGGATCTTATGCTTTGTAAATTGGGCTTTGGCACCTAAGGATCTTGGTTTCCATAGCTGTGTCAACAGCTATGCTAATCTCTTCTACCCCCAATTCCTGTGTGAGCCAGGTCGCTGGTCTTGTGGGGCCGCCTTTGCAGTTTTGCTATTCCTGTCCTCCATCAGGTGAATACCATGTGAACAGTCTTGTTCTGGAAAGAACAGACTTATTTTGCTGTAATCTTGCTGAGTGATCATGGGCAAGTCACTGAACCCCACATTTTCCTCCACTGTTCAACAGAGAGGTAGACTGGCATGATCTCCAATATCCGCATAATGTTAAGATCCTATTATTTTACTAACAGCAACCTTATGCTTTCACATTGTGGTGGACATGGTGATGGGCCTCCCAGATGGTCCTTCTGTAACAGGGAGCTTCCCAGGAAAAGGGGAGGTGCCAGATTCCCTGCCCCACCCAAGGGAGGTTATAGCTGATCAGGGAAGAGAAGAAGCTGAAGAGGAGACTGGAGAAGGAGGGAAGCAGGATGGATAGCCAGAAGGAGACCTAGAGGAGGCACATGGAGTGAAGAGACATGTGAAGAAGCTGTGCTTGATGTTTGGTCCTAGACGGACTGAAACAGATGTGGGTGAGAGACCAATGGCAGCATTGATCTTGATTTTGATTTTGCACTTTTCCTCCAGACTTGTCTGGCTGTTTCTGACCCTTTTCTATGGGTCCCCACCAGAAGGTGCTTTAGACTTGTGGCAGAATTTTGGGCCTCAGTGGCCCTGCTTTGGTTCAACCCAGTTTGGCTGGGCATTCACCCATGAGGGCATGGGTAACTTTAGGTGCTTGATTTGGAAACTATATTCTTTGTCTTTTCTGTACTGCACACTAATTGTATTAAAGTTACTTTCCATTAAAGGTCTTGTATGTTTTGTCTTGGTGTGGCAGACGGCAGAACGTATTTAGAATAGGCAGGTTTGGGGGGTCTGGGGTGTCCCTCTCTTGCCCTGTAACACTTAAGTGAAGACCTTATTGTCCAGAGTTGGAAAGTGTCACCAGGAAAAATTGCCTCAAATTGCATAAAACTATATACCAGAGTCAATGATGCTCCTCAGTTCCTCCTGAATAAGCAGCCTTCCTGCTAAGCCCCTTCATGGAGTCAGCTTCCGAGAAAGCCCAGCCTGTCAAGGTCACTCCATAGAGTTGTACAGTTTGAGCCTCTGACTGCACGTCCCCCCAGCCTTCCTCCCTCATTGTAGAGGAAATGATGTCTCAGATAATGACTTGCCAAGTTCATTCTATACGCAGGGCTGGGACTAAGTCTTCAGTTTCCCACATCTCAACCAAGTCCTCCTATCATTACTCACTGATTTCCTCAACTTAAACCACTTTTCTTTGCATATGGAGAGAGAGAGATGTGTAGACAGAGAGATAAATAGAGTCATGCATCCATCTCCTCTGCGAGGAAGAATAATAAGCAAATGCATGCATTCATGAGCTCATTGCTTCTACTTTATATAAATAAACCATTGGCTTTTGTTTGAGGGAATTTTTTATGTCCTTGAGAAGCCATATCACATAAAGACAATAAGCTGTAGCTCAGGAACCAGGAAAGGCTTCTTATTCTCAGATTCTCATTCTTGTGCTGCAAATATGCTGCCATTTGAGAGTAGGATTTTTTCAGAATCCAAGACTGATGGCTGGAGGATAAGAGTGGGGAAGGGGTAATCATGTTATGAAATGATGGTTCCACAAAGATTGATGTCATTGGGGAAAGCAGTGTGAAGGAGAAATAGGAATTTCTGTATACACACACATATTTGTATATATTTATATACATATATTTTTATATACACATTTATATTTTATATATGTATTTTTAGCAATATCTTGTGTTCAAAATTATTTCATAAACATTTGATAATAATAATAACTCTCAATGGTTTCAGTTATTCTCACAAAGAGTGGATGACTTGAGGGGTGGGGGAGGGATGGGCAAGATACAGAGCATACTCACAGCACCTCGTTGCCAAGCTAGTGTATTTTGAGTGCCACTCAGTGAGGTAGAGGTGATGAAACTTGTTGCACCAGGCATGTGTTTTTGAAAAACATGCTCTCTATGAAAAAGCTAAGGGACGGACATTCTTTAACCAAAGCACTGAACACTGTCTGCTACAGCACCTGTTTTCTTGTTTGGGTTATATCACCCCAGGTGATTTAAGTCAGACCAGCTCCTTCATTTCATAGGTGAACAAAAACAGAAACCCTGAGAAGAAAACAGCTTTTGCAGGTCGGCCAAAGAGTGACTGATTTAACAAAAGCAAACAATTCCAAATTGGAAATACATACCTGGTCCGTGATCTGGAGAGCACCCTCTTCTGTTTCAAGAGCCCAGGGTGCATGGGTGGGGAGGAGAGCAAAAGCCAGCTGCCGCTAGGCTCCCCGCCATGTGCACTGGCATCGGGACTGCCCCATGCAGGCTGCAGGCTCCAGCCAAGAGTGGCCTGCAGCATGGTCAGCAGGTTGTCCAAGGACGGTCATGGAAGTCACGTCCTAAGAAAGGAGCCAGAAAGCAAGAATTAAGCATTTCCAGTTTTATAACTAAATAGCATTCCAAGGTACTATCAACTATAAATCAAATGTGATGTTAAAAAGGAAAAGAAACGAATCACCTAAATGGAAATAACTGTCTCCGATCAAAATATCTTGCAATTAAATATCCATTTCTTCTCTAAGTTCTAATTTTCTCTTAGAAGTCAATGTTTTTGCAGTGACAGTCCAAAGTCATGAGGAGAACAGTGTGAGGTTTTATCCCTGGCACTGAACATTTTAAAGGTATATGTTTTTAATAACGTTTTAAACTGAAATATATCTTATTTATAATCAAGTGCATGAAAATTGGTTTTTACGTTTTATAAACCTGATAACCACTGCCCCGCTGACCAAGACCAAGAGGACATTTCCTGCTCCCTAGAAGCTTCCTGGAGTGCTTGGATATCTAAATAACATTAAAATATTACGAAAATGGAAACCTCCACCATCCGGGTGGCTAGCTCATCCCAAACCTGGCATTATCCTGAAGACAGGCCTCCTAAGACATTCAGGCACCCGAGCTCAGAACGCCCCACCCACTGCCTTCTCAAAACAGGACCATGCCTTGAGAACATCTTATTGACAAGGTAAAGGAAGGCTAAGGCCTAGGGTAAGGCAAAACTTTATTCTTTGCTCCCTCTAAGGAGCCATGTGGAATGGGGGATTGCCGCAGACCAGCTTTCAGCAAAATGTCAGGTCTGAAGTCCTTGAAAGGAAAAGACGGTCTAGGTGCAGCGAAAAGGACTGAGGGGAAGGGGATGAGGCAGTGAGGAGACACTGACACTGGATGAGGTGCAAGTATCTTCTGCCGAGAGACTCAGCAGGTTCTTTATACTTTTTTAGCAAGCCGTGAGATGACAATATCATGTGCATAGAAACAAAGCAGAAACAATCAGTGCATCCTTTTTTCCATAGACTTTTGGCCACTACGTGCTCTCAGTAAGAAGGCAACCTTCAAGGTTAATAAAAAACTAAGCCTTACACTAAAACTCATTGTTTCAGTTAAACAATAACCTAAGAGTGTGGATAGCCGCCAGGACACCCCTATCAGCTAAAGCCTAAGCAAGAAAAGACTTTTCTTATTCGCATGGCCTTCAGCCAGGGGACAGGCTGCTACTCAACTATCAGAACTTTTTCTACCTAGAAACTCCTTAACTCAAATAGCTTCATTAAAAAACTTTCCCAAGAAGCTTCAAGAGAAGGCAAAAGAAGGACCTACTATAATTGTTGTGCTGGATTGCTTGTCAGGCATGTACAATAAATTGTCTCCCATTGTCAAGTGGGCCAAATTGTTTAATAACTAATTTCTAAACAGATAATTTTCCGTGCTGTTCACTTACAATATGCTGATACGTGTAATTTATTGCCTAATAAATTTTTCTCTTTTTGTGACCAAGAACAACAAGCAAAGGGTTGTTAAATCTTCAGCCCCACAGTGTGAGGCCCTTTTTCTTAGCTGCTTGCTAGTACCTTATCTGACTGGGCCAAAAAGGCCCCCTGCAGCCGGGGATGGTGAGAACCTGAGGTTTAAGGAAAACCCGGCGTTTGGGGATGACCTGATAGTTTGTCTTATAAGTTACGGTTTTCAATAAAGAATATTGAACTTAAAAGAGTGTTCATCAGTTTGTTTAATCGCCACTGGGTGGTAGAAACATACATCTTGAAGTTGAAAAACGATGCTTCTGGTGTGTTTAAGTCCCTAAACTGATGTTTGCAGGAAGTTTGCCTTTTCTTTCTTCTGGATTGTAGAATCAAGTGCCAGGTATCAACTTCCATTCCATTTTTTTTTTCCCCCAGTGGGAAATTCTCTTCAATTCTCAAGTCAGGATTTACTAATATTTGAAGCTACTGTCACCTGATGATTTTGGAACGGATTTCCCCAACCTTCTTCAGTCCAGTACACATTTCAAAATCCTTCATACTTAGAATCTTCACCCTGAAGATTTCTTCTGTGAGGGGTGTGAAATAGAAAGTTGTGGGCCTCCCTGGTGGTGCAGTGGGTGGAACACTGCACTGTGAAGCTGTCCGCAGCCTCTGCAGTGTGGGTTCGATTCCCGGCCGCCCAGGGAGAAACCCACATGGCACGGCAGACCTCTCCTGCCTCTCCCGCTGTTGCCCTCAGCAGTGTCTTCTGTCTGTCTGCCTGTTCTTCTCCCTGCTCTATCTCTGGTGAATTCTTTCACCCTCCCATGCCTCTGACTACACTCCAGTTCTTATATAAATAAAAAAAATCTTTAAAAAGAAATAGAAAGTTGCCTATATTTTCCAAAATTCAAATCCTGGTTCATAAAAGGGCTTCAATCACTTTCCCCACCTCTCAAAAACACTGTCTCAATTCCTTCCCAGTGCACGTTCTAGTTAGGAACTGAACCAAACTATATTAAGGACAATTATAAATAAAAGACTTGAAACTGTGGATCAGAGGGAGGGATAGTGGAGGAAAGGTAATTGTAAATAGATGCCATCATTCCTCATAGGGCCCAAATCAGCCTTTGGAACAAATAAGCCAATTTAATTCCTCTTGTTATCTCTCATAAGTAAGAATTTTGAGGAAATACCAAATGCCTAAGAGTTTAGGACATTTTTTTTTCTTTTTCTCCAAGTGGGAGTTGGAGTTATGTGATTTCAGCAAGGTTGGAGGATGGTGTGTGAGGAGAGCAAGAGGTTCCAGTGGAGCTCAGACTGAAGTCCAGCCCTTGCTATGCAACTAGTGGGCTCTGCTCATGCCTTGACACTTGTTTTGACAAGGTAAAACTTCTATTTACTTCTATAGAGATGGGTTTGCTTTCTGGCTTCAGGAAAAAAAGATTGTTATGTGTAGATGTCTAAAGCGAGAAATACCACCTTGGCCCAAAGATCTATTTATTGTCTCATTATTTGTACTCCCATTTTTACTACGTTTCTCTAATTATATAATGTAAATATCACACATTCATTGTGAACAACTCAAACCATTTATAAAATATGAAACTTTTGAAATATAAAAATATAATAAAAATTATCTTGTCATCTTACCATAATAATAAGCATTAATATTTTCGTGACATTTTTGCATGCATCTCTTTACATATCTATGTGTTTTTACATAAACAGCATTTAGCATAAATGATAATTTTCCTGGGATATCTTTCCACACCCATGTCAGCAGATTTATCCCCATCTCCATTTTCCCCAGGTAACACACGTATCTTAGCCAGAAAAAAACTTGTGGTTTTGCATGCAAATAGTTAATTTGGGTTCATTACCATGGGAACAGGAAACATAAAGCAGGGAGTGGAAGAAAAGTTGATACCAGGGTGCTTTACTGACCTGGGTACTGCCATGGGCAACTGGGGTTCAGTCTCCCTGGGGCCCTCGAAGGAGCTAATTCTGTGGAATACAGAAAATTATCCACCGATGGAAGGAAAGATGGAGGGACCTATTAACTCGCTGATTTCTATCTCCCATAGATCGAGGGTCGCCACCTGGGCTATTAATTCCCTCTCCTAGGTTGTACATGAGTGAGCAGGTGCCAGACCAGTGCAGCAGTCATCTCACAGAATGGCTTCAGAAAGGACCTGAGGCAGCAAGTGACACATAAGGTGCAACTGGACTAAGGTGGTGGAAGGTTATACCTGCATGAAACTGCTCACTATGAAACAATAAACTATAGCAGTAAAAAGGTGAACTGAAGGGATAGAAGACATGAGGCCTGAGAAATGTCCCATACAGTCTACTCCTTACACCACTCAGATCTATTCACGCACTCTGTGGAGTCCAGTCAGTCACAGTCTTTGATGTGGTGGCCAGTGACAAGCTCTACAAAAGACTCTGTTAATGGACCAAGCCTCCACAGATGCATGTGGTCACAACACCATTATTAATGTGCTTTGTCTCTTTCCCACACAGTCATTCCAGATTCCACTCTCCCTGGAGCAAACCTATATTCTTCATCCCTGCAGAGTGGGAGACTGAGTCCCTCACCCCCATCAGGACATGGTTGCTGCATGGCCCGTTTGTATTTCTATTTGTCAAGAAGCCCCAGTTCTCCAGAGTTTCTACATGAGCTCCTTTCTTACTCCATTGTGCAGCAGCAACCCTAGCTCCTCATAGTAATCAGGGTCAATTATTCTGAAAACGATCACAATAGAGTTCATTATGGCTCACTGGCTCAAGGAATATAAATGCTTAGGCAGTAGATATAACATCAAATCCAGCAGAACCTTGCTGGTACAAATATGCCTCCCAACCTCCCACCTCACGTCCCTGGAGAGCCTCTAATCTAATAGGGTGAAGGTGTGGGGTGAAAAGTATAAATTCCTCCAGTGCATCATTAGGAGTAATGGTGAGAGTGGCTGATCCTTCTTCACCTCTTAGTTGCAGGATCCATGCTTTCTCAATATTGGAACACAGATTATATATTGGCCATTACTTCAATGTGTATAGCACATGTTGAAAGCTGTCTTCCACCATCTCAGAGTGTTTTGCCCAAGATAAAATGTTAAAAGTTTTTAATGTCTCTCATACTTCAATTATGCTGTCAACTTCCAGGTGACATGCTGTGTGGTAGAATCAGTGATTCCTGCAGACACGCTGCCAATGTCATACTTACTTCACCATAAAATGTGTCCCTTATCAGAGGCAATGTTATATAGGCTCTATGCTGGTGAATCAGGCAATCTGTTGGCTCTTGAAAGGAGATGCTGGCAGTCAGGGAAGGGAATCTTACATCCAGAATGGATGTCAATTCTTGAGAACAAATCACTCTCCATAACAGAGTAAACTGAGTGAAGAAATCCACCTGTTACCATGTAGCTGTCTGGTCTACTTAAGTGATGTTATCACAGCAAGAGCTTGACTGTGATTTCTTTGACTGGAAATCTGGGCATTCGTGAGTGACAGTGACTGATGAATCACCCATGATGAGAAGAAACTCATGCTACTGGACTCAGGTATGATGAAATCACCCTTAATCTCGATTTCTATGACTTTCAGGGACTGTTGAATAAGCCCTGGGGTGACCAACGAGAGAGGCTGAGTGTTATCCACACAAAGGGGACATGATCTGTGGTAGGTGCTCTCTGAGGTGAGAACTCACATGAGACACAAAGGTCTTAAACCCTGTGTCCACTCCCATGGACAAAAATGCCTCATTTCCTAAATTCCTTTGACGTTCATCTTCTCATCTTGCTCCTTCTCAGCACTGAATCATTCAGAAAGTCACAAACCACTGCCAGGAGTCTATTTTATAGCCGTAACGGAGGGAGGTCAACATTGCCACCATTCAAATTAAGTCATCAGGGCACTGCCTGCAGCTCTTGCCACTCCTCACTGTCTCATTGGGTGTTCCTGGGTAAGGCTATTTAATGAAATTGTAGCCCTGGATATCCCATTACATCTCTAATCTTAATATCTTCCTCCTAAAACATATGTTCTTATAAATGGATGTCCTAACATGGACTGATATAGACATTAATAATGATTCCTTGATTATACTTATGTAATGACATATGGCTGATTTGATAGATATTGCTCATTTACAAAACCCTACTGTTTAACTAAAATTCAATATCCCCAATTTTTTTTTTTCTTTCGGCATAGGGATAAGAGGATTCAGCAGAGACAGACTGGGAAGCAGAACAGGTAGATTTACTGAAATACACTGCTAAGGGGAGCATCTGGTGAGATAGGAGAAGTCTGCTGAGCCCTAGCAGGGTCAGCTCCCTGAGCTGGCCTAGATTCAGGCCTCAGTGGTGCAGCACTGAGACTTCACCCCTAGGACACCAGGGAGGCCCAACAAACCAAATTTGCATTACACCTACCATGTGTACTACCTCTATTGTGTACTTTGGAAGATCCCAGGTCACCACTTATTTGGTTCCTGCTCTGTAAAACGCCCGGGTAGAATTCAGAACAGAGGCAGCAGACATGTGAAGGAATCAGGGCCTGAGGGGCCTGGGCAGTGAGTGGTTTGGATAAAGGGTTTACACTAGTTGTAGATCTTCTGCATAGGCCATAGCAAGAAGGAGGCCAGCACTATGACAGAACTGGACGCAAAAGGAGTGAAAAAATTTGGGTGATACAAAACAAACTTTATTAGTATTTCTATAATGAACAAGAAACCCTGGAGGAAATAAAATGAAAAAAACGTGAAATCAATTAGGAAACAAAGATTTTTGAATTACAAGAGGAGGGCCAGGTGTCAGTGGGTGGAGGGATAGTAGAAGTTAAACGAGGATATGTGGCTAGAGAGGTGGGTGAGGAGAGGTTTGGGGTCAGCGGTGCTTAGTCAACACCAGAGGTGGGCAGGCAGGACAGGGGTCAGGGGATGGGACCCTGGAGGAATGGCATCAGGTGAGCACCCTCTGCATATGTTGTTCCAGAGCAACAGGAGAGCCCAGCAGGCCTGCTGGGTCAGACAGACAATGCCCAGGGTACTGTAGCTGTTCCTGGGCACTCTGAGCTCACTAAACCCCTACATAGCCTGAAACCCTCCAGATTCCAGCAGGATGTCCCCAGGCTGCTGAGCTAATACCAGCCCTGCTGGGGAAACCAGTCCAGGACCTGAAACCTGTGGGACAACCTGCTGGGCATAAGCACACACCACCTGTTTGTGGGGAGCCAGGCCCTAGCCAGGCCATAGCAGGGCATGTTGGCAGTGGTGTGTTTACACCAGCCCCACCGCAGGAGACAGGTAGAGGCCAGGATGCTTCAGGAGCTGCCCAGTGTGGGCAGTTCACACCCCACCCCTTCTGGGGAAGCCAAGACTGGCTCAGGATCCCAAAGACTTCTTTGAGGATTTTGAGATAAGAGGAGTGCTGCAGGAGGAACCAGACAATGACCAGGATGCTGCACCCCATGGGGACATTGCTGAGCTCACTCCACCCTGCTGGAAAAGCCAGGCCCTGGCCAGGAGAATGCAGCCTACGCAAGAGCGTCCTGAGCTCGAACCACACCTGTGGGAGGAAGCCACCTCTGGCCAACATCCTGCAGGTTCAAGTGAGGGTGCGAAGGCAGCAGCAGCCCTGCCTGGGGAACCAGCCCCTGCAGGGATCCTGAAGCACAAGCAGAGACAACCCCGGTGTCTGCTTCTCTCCAATCAGCAACTTGGCTGGGCTCTGGCCTGTCCCATGGGCTGCAGGGGAGCCCGACTGTGCTGCTTGAGAAGCGGCTACAGATGCAAGAGGACAGGCCATCAGCCACACGCCAGATTGCCTCTTGCCTTTTCAAACAGACCACATGCTAGAGCCCTGAGCAGGGACCACCCTAAAATAGGGGGCCCTTGGGATTCTGTTCCTCAAATGAGGCAGTTGCAGATGCCAGGTCAGACTGCTCGTGGTCCAAATCTAGCCCGTGTGGTCTCCTCCAATAGCCACCTGACCCTACCCCGCCCAGCCGGGCCCATGCACCAGCCTGGGCCACTCACCCTCGGACGGCTCCTCCAGGGATTTCGGGTACTGCAGCCAGTTCCTTTGGACATGTGCCCCAATCTCAAAGTTGCAGGTGCACTTCAACCTGGGCTCTGTGCTGGGACAGATCCCACACTGGGCTGTGGGAGGACAGTCGGGGAATTGCACTCTCTGGATCTCTTCACCTTCCTGGACACAAAAGACCTCCTGGGAGTAAACAGACGCACCTGCTGGGTAGCAACCAGCTGGGGCAAGAGGGAGCAGCCATGACGGTTTGGGTCCCACCACCAGCCAGGCTGGTTCTGGTGTAGACATGAGCAGACTCCTGGGTGGGCCAGACCCTCCTTCCTGGAGCACGCACACACTCACTCTCACCGCACGCACACCCGCACTCACAGGGGGAAGGGAGGGGTGGGGGCATCAGAGCCCTGGCGTTTTCTGACCTGTCCCTAGGGCCCCCCTAGTTACCTGAGGGGCAGTGCTGGTGCTGGCCCGAGGCGTACGCACAGGCTCCTCATGCCTTTCGGCAGAGTGTGACACGAGTTTCGTGGACCTTTTTTGGGTCCACTGCGGGGAGACCTGGGCAAACAGCAAGAAAACGTGGGGCCGGGTCCAGGCCCACCAGGCAAGTGAGCTGGGTCAGGTTTGGTTCAGAACCAACTGCCTGGGGACCAGGGTTCCGAGGTCATGTGTGCCCTGTCATCTCGCGGAGGTGATGTCACTTCCTGGGTCCCCTTCCCTGGACTTCCTGCTCAGACAGATGCCCCCCCCCCCGCTCCCCCCCCCCCGGCCCGCCACATGGCTGCCTGGGCCACTTCCTGTTGGCCCTCCATACCAGGCTCATCTCACAACACTGACAGCAGCACAGCCTCCCAGAGACCTTGGATGGAGCCATGCAGCCAGGGACAACCTGGGGACCCAGGTCTCTGGCTGCTGACCTGGCTCATCCTCCCTGCCAGGGAGCAGGCCCTGCAGCATCGGCAACTCCAGGCTCCTGTCTCCCATGGGCCCAGAGGAGCTCCAGAGTGTGGAGCCTCTCCCTGGGGAGTGGGCCACACCTCTCTGCTGCCCTTGGAGGGGAGGCTGGTGTCAGGCTCACAGCACTTGGAGGGTCCCACCCGGGGAAGGGCACCTGCACACGCCTCACCCAGGCCTGGCCAGCCCTGCTGGGGGCAGAGACATCTCCCACCCGGGGTGCCTGTCCTCCCACCCAGTGTACCTGTCAGCCCTGCTCCTCTCTGGCCGTGCCCTACAGGACTTTGCGGTCCCAGTCAAGGTGCCAGGGCCACAGACAGTGCACACGTGCCGGCCACAGATTTCTCAGGGCCCCCAACCTGCTCACACACCTGCCCACCTGCCTGGAGGTTGTATTGACTTGGGACTGGGTTCTGACTGGGACGAGGCCACCCAAGGCAGGGGGTGTCCACTCCAACAGTGACTGATGCCAGCGAGGCCTCTTCTGTCTCCTTCCCTGTCCTCACTGGCTGACTCTCCCTTTCTCTTTCTGTATGTCCCTCTGATGTTCTCTCTCCCCCTCCTGGTCTGTCCTCATCTCACTCTCTGTGTGTGTCCCTGTCCCTCTTGGCCTCTCTGTCCCTGGCCCATTCCTCTGTGTCCCTGTCTCAGTCTCTCTCTGATCCCCAGTGTGCAGAGGACCAGAGGGAGGGAAGGAGGAGCACAGGGGACTGAGGTGATGGTGCACGGGTGCCTTGGAGAAGGAAACTCTATGGGGACTACACCTGAGGGGGTAGGTGGAAAACAAATAGTCTTTACAAGTGAAAAGTGAAGTTAAAAAATAAAAAAAAGAAGAATATAAAAAAAAATACAATCACGCCTGCAGGATCCTCATCCTGGTCCTGGTTTCTGCAGCAGTGGGGGTGTGAACTGTCCACACTGGGCAGTTCCTCAAGCATCCTGGCCTATACCTGTCTCCCACAGTGGGGCTGTTTTGATCCTGTCTCCTGGAGACAGCATAAAATTGGGTTTTGTTTTTTGGTACAACCAGTCACTCTGTGTCTTTCTCTTTGGTGAGTTCAATTCATTTCCATGAAGGGTGATGACATGATGACTTTCTACTGTGCTTTTGTCTTTAGTCAAATCCAGGCAAGAAATGTGTGGTAGGGCCTCCCCGGTGGCGCAGCGGTTGAGCGCTGGGTTGCAAGGCTGCCCGCAGCCTCTGCAGCATCGGTTCGATCTCTGGCTGCTCCCTGGCCACCTGAGGATGGTCCCACATGGCGCGCAGATCTCTCCTGCTGCCTGCTGCTCCCCTCAGCAGTGTACTTCGTCAGTCTGCCTGTTCTGCAACCTGATCTGGCTCTGGTGAATTCTCTCACCCTCCTGCACTTCTCACTGTACCCAGTGCTTGTATAAATAAATAAATAAATATTTTTTTTTAAAAAGTTATATCTCAATAAATTTGCTTTAAAAACATAACAAATAGGGTCTACAAGTTGCCCTGTGTCTGTCCTCCACAGTATCCTCATCAAGGGCTTGTGTGGCAGGGAACTGCCTGAGCCCATGAGGAGCTGAGCACAGACGGTTTCACTGGACAGAAGCTGTCAAGGCGCCTCCTTTGCGTGGTCCTGAGTCACGCGATGAGATGCTGACATCACGCTGCTTCTGTGATGGGAGAGACTTTAGGGGCCTTGGGTGGGAGGCAGCTTATTTTTCATGTGGGCAGAATGGAAATAATGAGTGTCCAGAAGGTCTACTGGGTTGGTTTTCAATTCTCCACCAGTTCTGGGATAACAGGAGGGGAGACAGCTCCCCCCGTGAGTGTGTCTGACTCCCTGGCTCTTCCTCGTGAGGAGAATGAAGCAGAAGGGACGCGCCACGTCACAGAGTCAGGCTCACAGGGGCTGAGACTTCCCGCGGGGGCTCCCCCTCTCTGGGGTGACTCCCTGCACACGGTGGACCCTCAGCTAAGGGGACGCCCACAGGACAAGGACCTGAGGGTTTTCTCCAGGAGCCACATGCAGGAGCTCTGAGGCAGGTCCTTCCACGCTGATCACGGCCATTCAGAGTCGCCAACATCTCGTCCCCATCACAGCCTCGTGGAACCCAGAGCTGGAGCCTCTGAGTGAGGCCCCACCTGCCGCCTCCCCCTCAGAGACTGTGGAGATGCCAGATCTTTCTTTTAGGTGCAAAGGAGGAAGAGATTTGGTACAAACCAGTAAAATATTCAGGCGATAACGTGATCAGTGGCTGTTTTCTCACAAGAAACAGTGGAGGCCAGAGTAGCTCACGTGACGGTCAAGGTCCTGATTGCAATGAGCTGTCAGACAAGGAATCCAAGTCCTCTGAAGTGTCCTTCAAAATATGTGATTTTTAAAAATCAGTTCTACCGTTTTCAGATTCCCATTTAATTTTGCTGTTTTGTTTTCTTTATACAATCCCCAGAGCGGTGTCTGCAGGGTCACGGCACAGAGGGGCTGTCAGCAGCCTGGAGCTGTGAGCAGGGCTGACTCTAACCTGCTAGCAGGGAGTGGGGCCCTGGAGCCCCAGAATCATTCCCCACAGATGGCCCTCCAGGGCAGCACAGGCCTTTCTCCTCTTGATTCCCTGAATCACCTCCTCTTCATTGCAGGAATCTCCCTGCCACCCCAGCATTGGGGAGTTGGGGAGGATGTTGAGGCTCAGGAAATGGGGGCCTCCTCCTAACCATCTGTCCTCTCCTCCTCTCTCTCCTTCATCAGCCTGAGTGTGCGTGTTTGAGTCACACCAGCCCTGCACTGACAGGAAAGGCCCAGAACCTAAGTGATTCCCTAATCAGTTACAGCTCCAGCCCCTCTGCAGTCCCACCAGGGGAGACAGAGACTCTCCCAGCCCCAGCCAGAGTCGCATCTCCCACACAGACCTTCCCCTCACAGTGTCCCCGATGCTGCCCCTTCCTGGCCCCACCCTTCCTGGTGCCCCCACCACTCCTTTTGGGCCCCATGCCCTAGTCCCCATTTTCATCCTCTGCTCCATTTCCAGGAGCCTCCCTGTCTTCCTAGTCATGCCATGGGGGCTCTCCTCAACCTCCCCTCATTCAGGGATGGAAAATTTTTAAAAGATGTATATTTGTTTATTTATTTCCTTACAGCGTGGGTCATCTTTCTATAGTTATTGTTCCTCTTAGGTGCGGCCCTTCCACCAATGATCCACCACACACCACCACCAGCTCCCCGGGTCTCTCCCCGGCTCTGATCACTCCTGCTCCCCCCTGCTGCAAGACGTGGATGGTGGTTGTCCCCGGGTCTTGGTGTTTTCCTGGAACCTTGTCCTTTTCTTGGGCGAGGCCCTGGGCTCCTGGGTAGAATTGAATGTTAATTCCCTGGAAGCAGAAGCAGAAACAAAGTACAGAGACTCTGGAGTCCAAGGATCCATCCGAGACTGAAGGAACCTCTATATTTGGGGATCAGCCCATAGTCTGGGAATCAGCTGTAATGACCTGGAAACCTGCTTTTGTCCTTTGTCCATAGGACTAAGAAAATTTGGGGACTTCTGACCTGACACTGGACTTGGGCGCCCCCTTGTGAGCAGATCCCTGTCCTGCCGCTGGGGGCCCAGGGAGCCTGGGGAGGGCCTGGCTGAGCAGGAGAAAGGGCGGCTCTGGGCTCCTGTGCTCAGCCCTGTGGCCACACGGGGGCGCTGCCGCGCTGCTCTGGATTTGGTGGCGCTGCCAGGACGGGGCGGGGGCTGAGGTGGGCACAGCTGGGGATGCTGGAGGGTGGCGACCTGGGGGTGAGATGCTCTGTGAGGAGTCAGAGCAGCAGGGCTCAGAGGAGAGGAGACTCCGGAGCCTGCCCTGTGTGTGAGGTTTCCATCTTTTCTCCCAGAACCCCTCTCTCCAGTCCCTGGACGGTGATGCCTGGGAAAACTGGAAAAGAAAAAAATTTTTCTTTATATAACCTATTAAATATTGAGAGTATTTTAAAAAATAACATTTAAAGAATACTGTTCGATTTACAAAAAAGTTGCAAAGGCAGTACACGTCTTGTTTATCCCACACCATTTCCCTTTTGTTAACATCCTACATGAGTACAGATTTTTTTTTTTTGCCACTAATGCAGCAATGTTGACATAATAACTAAACGCCATACTTTAATTCGTTTTTGCTAATGTCCATTTTATGCCCAATAATCCCATCCAGTTTGCCTGGATGACAGTTTCTCAGACTTTCCTTGTTTCCTTGGGAGAGGTGTTGGGGTCACAGATGGGGGTTCTTGGGTCACCTCTAAGAAAAACTTCACCAGAGTCCTCCTTTCAGTGGGGTGAGGGCACACACACACACGCACACATATGAAAAGAAAGAAGTCCATGCTTGCACAGACACAAATTGTCAGGAGGATCTGATCCTGGAGTGGGGGGGGGGTGTTGGGGAAGCCTGTTAGTGGAGGCTCATTAGAAATCTGTTGGTGTGTGTGGTGTGGAATTGCACATTTTAATAGGTGTGAAGCTGTACTCCAAAAATTTATACAGTGTTATAAACTAGTGTAACACACGCATATATATATTAATTATTGCTTTTGGGTGTTTTGCTTACATTACTGCTAAAAGCCATGATCCATTACGGAGGTCTTACTATGTGGGCCTCTTAGTTGAATCATAGTCTCTGGTATACTATCAGCTTTCCAATCCTCAGATATGGAGGAAATTTCTAATTCCATTTATACCACATCTAGGTCATGGGTAAGAAAATGTTTGCTCCTCAGTTGATCTATGTAGCCAACATCTGCATCAGTAATATAGAGAATCCTTGAATTTCCTCAAATTATGTCCTGGAAAATGTTCCTCAAATTATGTCCCCTGCAGTTATTTCATTGTTTTCCTTTCCTTTCCAGTCTGATTTGGCTAATTTTAATGCCATTCCAATAGAGAACAGTGGTAGAGAAAGAAATAGATGAGATAGTAATACATCACTCCGTAATTCTTGTAGCCCTAGGAAAATCAAGTGTTCTCTATGGTGGTGAAAAGAGGAGATTATTTCCTGATGCAGGAGCACTCACAATGTAATGGAAATGCAGGGTTGTATTGCCATGGTTTGATCCATAGCACATTTTGGAATAGTGCCCAAGTCCTGTTTCATAAGCCTAAATAACTAACCTGGACCCGGGTTCCAAGGAGGACCATGAATTTGTGGCTCATGCGTGCACACTCCTCTGCCCCACGGGGGGCATATTGTGGCAACACCCTTGTACAGACTTTGTTTCCTGTGGTTTCCTGAGGGGAGGTTCCCCGAACTGTGTTTGCATGGAATAGCTGTGAGCCATCTACAAACTTCCATAATGGAGTTTCCCTTCATGTATTTAAGCTGTATTCTGTTGTATAGTGATTTGTGGACCAGACAATATAGCAGAAGTACACTGAAGCAAGTTGATTAAGAGTTGATAAATGAATGTAATGTAACAAAATTAGCTGACTGCTTTATTCTCAAAATGTTTTTACTTCAGTAAGTTTATGCTTTAGTTGGAATTACCATGTTAATCCCTTCATCATATTGCTCTGTACTATTCGCAAATAGTTTCTCATTAAAGTCTTTTCTCCTTGATCTGCTTTGCAGACTTTCCAAACAAAGACTGCCACCTTTTTCCAATGTATGTTTTTCAAGCATAACAGAACTGGGGTGTAGACCAGAGGTACAGTGGTTGAAAGGATTCACCAGAGAGAGTGGGGAGCAGAACAGGCAGATGTACTGAAATACACTGCTCCAGGGAGCAGCAGGCATGACAGGAGAAGGCTGCTGCACCCTATGTGGCTTAGCTCCCTCGTGGGGAATTGAACTCAGGCCACAGCAGTGATAGAGCTGAGACTTACTCTCAAAGCCAACAGCGTGGCCCCTTTCCCAATAATTTCTCACTGCACCATTGGCCATATAGAATTTAATATAAAATGAATGTGTCTTTACTGATCAATGAATCATGTCACAGGCAAGTTTTAGATTTAAATTAATTGGTATGCATGTGTAAGGACTATATACTACATGGTTACTATGAATAGTTTTTTCTGAAATTGAAAAGACTCTTTTTGGTAAATGTCAAAGTATAAACTAATATGAAAATATTTAACCTTTCGTTCTTATTATAACAAAATGGAAAATAACAAATGACAGGGTTTCACATGGTAGCCCTGAAGGATAATGCTTTTCAGATCCCTTTTATCCATCTCTTTTAATAAATAGCCCTTCATTACCTTTTTATGTTACAAGTTTGCATACTGAACCAGATTGCAATGAAATAACAGTCTAATAAAAACATTATGTTTGAAATAGATGTAGTTCATTCTGTGCCCATAAATTTTTAAGTAGTTGATGGAAAATTGGTCTCTCTAAGTAAGAGATTTTTGTTTTATTTTCAAGTTAGGCTATAGTTTTGGATCTGTGGACAAACCATTTACTCTCCCTGGTATTATCTTTCTTCTAGCTAATTCTGTGAGTCATAGTCTCTTCTGGTACCACTGATATTATTGCAAAGAGGAAGATTTAATCCGGTGGGGTTTTTTTAGTAGCTGAGTAGTATTTGTGTGTTGTGCGCCATATTTTTGTAACCAACTCATCTATTGTTGGACCCTTAGGTTGCTTCTATCACTTTGGTATTGAAAATACTATTACAATGAACATAGGAGTGCACATATCCCTTCATATTAGTGGTTTTGTATACTTCAGAGAGATATCTAAGAATGGGATTGCTGGATCATCAGGTAGAACTATTTTTAGTATTTTCAGAAATACCTACCCTACTTTTCTAGGAAAGGAAACAGTCTTCATTTCCACCAACAGTGGAGTAAAGACATGGCTATAAGTTCTGAAATCACAAAATACACAGAAAAACAAAAATGACACAGTTCCTTAATCAGCCTTAGAGATGACTTTTGTCAATCGGATTACATTGGCAAAGGAAACAAAAGCAAATATAAACAAATGGGACAATATTAAACTAAAAGGTTTCTATAGAGTGAAAGAAACCACCATTAAAAAAGCTAATGATTTGGAGAAAATACTTATATATGTCAGACAAGGGCTTAATATAGAAATTTTATAAAGAAGTCATTAAACTCATCACCAAAAGAACAAATGTCCCCATTGAAAAGTGGACAGAGATGTTGAAGAGCGCCTTGTCCACAGGAGACAGAGATGGCAGCAGGCCCATGAACGTGTGTTCTTCCTCTCCTATTCAGAAAGCAAATCAGAAGCAAAATGAGCGATCATCTCCTATCTGTTAAGAGGGTTATTATCAAAATAGACAAGAAACAAGTGATGGTAAAGTTGTGGAGAGAAAAAATTCTTTGTAGATGTTGTTACAAATTTAAACTGTTCTAATCATGGAAATAGTGTGGCAATCCCTCAACAAAATTAAGAAAAGAAATATCACATGACCCAGCTAGCTGACTTCTCTTTAGTTGTCAAGCTTTACCACAAAAATATACAAACTTAAATTCAAAGAGATATATGGAACACCATGTTCATCATAACATTATTCACAACACTCAAGACAGAGAAACAAACTCAGAGCCCACTGATAGATGATAAAATAAAAAAAAAGTGATATATATGATATATATATCATATATATATATATACAGTGGGAGACTACTCAGCTATAAAGAAGATGAAATCCTGCTGTTTGCAACAACATGGATTGACCTAGAGTATCTATATTTTGCTATCTAAAATAAGTCAGAGGGATAATAAAAGCACCATATGATTTTGTTACAGGGCAAGGAGAGGGGTAGCCCAGACACCACAAACCTACCTGCTCTAAATGGGTTCTGCCGTCCACCGCATCACCACAAACATATGAGACTTTACTGGGAAGGAACTTCAATACAATCAGGAAACAATATAGGAAAGGCAGAGACTACAGTTTCTTTTTTTTAAAATATTTTATTTTATATAATTCTTACATCATTTTTCATCTTGGCACAATGTATGCATTTTCATTTTGGTTATATTCCCAATACAATTGCACCTCCCCCTTATTTTGACTCTAGTCTTCCTCTCCCTGCCCTCCCTCCCCCCCCCACCCCGCACCCCCTCCCCCTGCAGTGTGTCTCTATAGTTTCTAAATAAAGTATCCAATGTTACCAGTCCCCTTGTTGGTAAAAGTCCATCCAAAAGGGATTGGCCCAGAATAAGGTCCCAAAGCCTGCCACAGGTCTAAGGCATCTTCCAGTGGGGAGCCATAGAAAAGGATCAGAAACCACCAGACAAGTCTGGAAGGAAAAGAGTAAATTATCAAAAGCAAGACAAAAATCGCCATTGCCACCTCCCCACGGGTCTCTCGCCCACATCTGTGTCACCCAGTCCACGACCAAAAGGCAAGCGTGGTTTCTTCACGCGTCTCTCTGCTCTACGTGCCTCCTCTGGGTCTCCTTCTGGCTCCATCCTGCTTCCTTCCTTCCTCAGTTTCCTCTGCAGCTTCTTCTCTCCCTGCTCAGCTCCACCCTCCCTTGGGTGGGGTGGGAACCTGGAACCTCCCCCTTTCCTGGGGACCACCCTGTTACAATTTCACTCCTATATGGATGATAGAGAAACAAAACAAATGAACAAACAAAACAAACCAAAAACAACATCTTAGTCTGTAAGAACAAAATATTTGCTGCCAGAGGGAAACAGGAAAAGGGGCTGAGGAATTTGGGTGAAGGAGTTCTTGTATGGGGAAGAATAGAAACTGTTTATTCAAATGTTAATTTTTAATGTACACCAAAACCTATCCCTATATAATGGTACAAACCAGTGGAACTTCAGTAAAAATTAACAGAAAATGAAGTGAAACACAAAGATTTTTGTTAGAGCTCATGAAATTTGTGATAATTCCGAAGCTCTGTTTGTATATATATGTAAAAAAATAAAAGCTATTCTGAGATATTTTGACTTGCTCTCTTATATGCAATCCTCATACTTTTCCTTTTTTAAATTTTTTCTCCCTCAGCAGTTAATTTTTAAAAACAATGGAATCAACTGATGGCCTATGAAGGGACATTTCAAGGTCTTAATTTCAGAGGACATTTATTCTGATTGCTGTGTGTTCTTTACAGTTTTTGCTATAATACATGGGAGTCAGAATCTACAAGATGGATGAGGGTTGCTCAAAGACCCACATTTTGATGCAAATTTCCTAAGTCATCCTAAATTCCAGCCACTTCAAAATTCATGGAGCAAACCCAAAGATGTAAAATTGTGGAGAAAAGGGAAATGATTTCCTTAGAACAAGAAAATGACACCTCAGGCTAAATTCAACCTTGTAAATACAATGAAAAACCAGCCACATTCATTTGTTAATTGTCCTTGGCTATCTCCTTGCTGTAGTGCAGATTTTAGTAGTTGCAAAAGGAACTACAATATATGGTAAATAAAGTTTGAAATATTTATTCTTTGAGGAGAGAGAAATTTGTCAATCCTTGTTCTACAGTCATGATTTGTAAACATTCAAGCGCAGCTTCTCTGGCATAGGGAGGGTGAAGAAAGAGATCTGAGCCTGTGTCCTTCTTCCCTTATCAGGTCTCTGAATCTACAGAAAATAAGGGAACTTTTTAGAGTTTGAAAATCAGTGAATTTATCTTTAATTGCCGCATCAATATTAGCTTGCTAATGCTGTTAATAACATTTATATCAGAAATAATGATAATTCAGGGTCAGTGATATAAGCGATGATTGGATAGTTCATTAAGTGGAACAAACATTATTAAGCAGTCTTTGTGGTGGAACCATAGCTGGGGGAGGCGTGAGGTATGGGGGTGTAAGAGTGTGGCAGAGATGGAGTAGAGAACAGAAAAGGAGGATTTATTGAAATACCCTGCAAGGGAACAGGGGGCAAGAGGGAGCTATACAGCTGTGTGTGAAGGATTTGAGACTTTTACACTAGGGTTCCATAGGGTTTCTTACTTGGGGAGCCAGTTTGCACAGGTTATCGGCTGGGGTGTCTGCTCTTGGGTGCAGACCCTTGACACAGACACATGTGCAGGCCCTGCCTCTGCATTCCTGGAGTTGGGCTGGTTTATCTGCCATGGTGGTCAGTCTAGCGGCCCAGTTCCCATGGCAGCCTTATTGATGCCCTTCTCTGCTCAAGTCTCTCAAACATGACTGTGGGGTAAGAGTGAGAGCTTAGTTTTTAACCTTATGAAATGAAACCCTGACACCCGTGTTGGGCCAGATGTATACTGCAGGAGTGACAACATAATCCTTTCTCTGGAAATCACAGTATTTTCTTTCCTTTTTCCAGAATTTATACTATTTTTGCTGATTTGATGGGCTCATGTTTTAATATTTGGTAATTAAACATGGTTTTGACAGGGAATGAGTAATAAAAAAATAAAGCAACCCAATTCAACCCCCTTTTGCTCTTTTGATTGTACCATAACTTACAACTTAATTGTCAGAAATTCTCTCTTAAGAAAATGTAGAATTGCTTCCGTGTTTAGCCTTTGGGGATTTGGGGTTCCCTTTTTGGTAATTTACTTGACACTTATTGATATAAGAGTGTTAAGTCATAAAGTGCATGCTTTGAATTGTTTCTGTCAGTAGAGACTTCCAAATTTAATGGATGCAGACAGGTGAAGACCAAGAAGAGGGAATGTAAATCGCATATAGGAAATTATCCACTGTGGCAGAAAAACAGAAACCAAATGGTGGGGTAGTGTTCAATAAGGTTAAAATTAAGCCCCTACCCCTTGCCCAGCAGGAAGGTTTGGGAGGCTTGAACACAGAGAGAACTGATGAGGCTGCTCTGGGTCCCAATCTGTAAGATGGATCCCTTTGACCAGGAATGTGGAGGCAAGGCCAGGACACATTCTGGGTCAAAGATCAAGCCCCCAGGATCAGACACCCCTGTACTAACCAGCCCAAAACTAACTCCCCAAAGCAAAACTGACAAAACTATTTATAAAAGGGAGCCCAAAATCTTTCTTCACCTGTAGATCTTTCCTGTCTCCCTAGCTGCTTCTCTTAGCAGTGTATTTGAACAAATGTGCCTTTTCTGTTCTCCAGTCTGCCTCTGGTGAAATTTTTCACCCCTGCACCTCTGGTCTGTCAAGGTATCATTAAGAATTTGAAAACCAAGCCCCCACTCCTTGGCCAGAGGCAAGTTTGGGAGGCTGGAATGATAAAGGGAGTGGATGGAACTGCCATGGAAACATGGACCTTAAGCTGGTGAGGCCCAGAACTGATGATCCTCTATGCTGATTCAGATCATCAGTCAGGACACACCCAAGACTAGTCACCCTAACCAGTCAATGGTTCTAAAGCGTAGAGACTTGGGACCCAAACTCTGAGCAGTCCACCCTTCCTGTTTCGCCCTCTGCTTCTTTTAGCAGTGTATTTCAATAAATTCGCCTGGTATTTCCCATCTGTCTCTGGTGAACTCTTTCACCCCTGCAACAGGGCCTCCACCTTGATTCTTCCCCACAACATTCTATATCAATAATCTTTGTTAGATAGAGTGGTGTGATTTCTTATAAAAGAAGATGGAACCTAACCTCTTCAACTACACCAATCTTCCATCTACCCAAACCTCCACTCTTTGTTCTCTGAATTCAGCAAATAAAAATAAAACTTAAAAAAAAAAAAAAAAAGCATGGGCCTCCCCTAGTGGCGCAGGGGTTGAGTACTAGGTTGCGAAGCTGCCCACAGAATCTGCAGTGCCGGTTCAATACCTGGCCACCAGCGAGGGTCTCACATGGCACCACAGAACTCTCCTGTTGTGCCCGCTGCTCCCCTCAGCAGTGTATTTCGTCACTCTGCCTATTCTGTTCTCTGCTCTGGTTCTGGTGAATTCTCTTACCCTCCCGCACTTCTGACTGTACCCAGGGCTTGTATAAATAAATACATAAATCTTAAAAAAAAAAAAAAAAGCAAATAGCAATTACATCTACCAAGTTGCTCAAGATAGAAAGTTTGGCAGCATCTTTAATTTCTGTCTTTCCCTCACTTTCTATATCCATCCAAATCAGCCCTATTAGCTAACATCCTAAGCAAAGTACCACTCTGTCCTACTCCTCTCTCTTTGTCTACTGCAAGTTTCTCCGTTTTTTTTCCCTGTTGCATCTTGTTCTCCTACAATCTAGTTTCCCCAATGCAAAGAGATTTTTCCTCAAACACAAATTATTCAATTCACTCCACTCGCCAACACCTCTCTCCATTTTCACAATTAGCTGAAGTTCAGGCCATCCCCCTGAATTAGGAAGTTCTGAGTGACTAGTTTCTGTGAATATCTTTGACCTTGTCTCACAATTCCTTCTCCTTTGTCCACATGAAACACTGACCTCCTTTTTCTTACTGCAGGGTGATTCAGTCCTTTCTGCCTCTCTGTGCTCCCCTCTGCAATTGTGCTTTCTCCCAAACTTTGCTGTATGCATCCTGGTCTGTCAATAGAGTTCATATTGTCATTTATTGAAGTCTTATCATTTCCATGAAAGAATAATGTTTTCATAGCTTTACAGATACATACATTTTATTAAAAATATCCTGATGGGTTTCATATTTTGATGTTATCCTAAATGGCATTGAAAATTCAATTGGTTTGTTTCGATCCTTTGTACAGTTCCTATCACCATTTGTTATTTCTCGGTTGGATATTTTAAAACTTATTTATATTGTTTTTATTCCCTGCCACTGAAAAGTCAGTTTTATCACAACAATCTCTCTATATCTTGATCACTAGCACACTATCAATTCTACAAAAGTACAGTGTAGTTTCTCAATAATTAGTCATTGTTTCTTTTGAGTGAATATCATATATAGGTAACCTTGGAAAAAGTAATTAGCCTCTCTAAATCTCCTTCCTCAGATATTAATATATATGTAAGTGCACATATTGATATATGTAATATACATAGAATTAAACCAATGATACTTATACTTCCTGATATTTATCACTATTAAATCACTTTATTTTGGTTGAAGTGTTAAAAGCAACCTAAAAAACAAAGTATTCTGAATTTCCTAACATTTTTGTTTAGTTTTAAGCACACTGGTACTGTTATGACCTATTGGATTTGTTAGTATATTCCTTCTCAAAGGAAGTTTTGTGCATATAGTATTATTATTTAATGTTATTTTTCTACTAAACTGACTGCATGACACAATTACAGCCCCCCAAAAAGAAAGACAGGCTGAAAAAGAATCCTGAAATTACCTCTTGAAAATTTTAGAATTTAAACCTTACTAGTTCATTGCAACAGCAGTAACTGTGCCTTTATTTTTTTTTAATTTTCTTAAAGATGTATTTTATTTATGCAAGCACCGGGGTGCAGGCCAGATGCGCGGGAGGGTGAGAGGATTCCCCAAAGACAGCCTGGAACAGAACAGACAGACTGACTGAAATCCACTGCTGAGGGGAGCAGCGGGCGCTGCAGGAGGGGTCTGCGCGCCACGTGGACCCTCGCGGGCGCGGCAGAGGCTGTGGACAGCTCCCCAGCGCGCGCCCAACCGCCTGCGCCCCCTGTTTGCTGTTCTCCCCACAGTGTGAGCGCGACAGTAAAGCATCTGCACAAGGCAGGGCCAGGATGGGGACGCCTGGAAAAGCCAAAACCCAGGCCGGGATTGCTCAGGACCGATGAAAGGGCCTCTCGGGCATTCCAAGGGTTGTCGTTAAGCGGCAGCTTTTTCGTTAAGGCTGAGAAACCGCTGGCGGTTCCCTCTGCCAATGGCTGTGGCCTGTGGCTCTGACGCCACAAAGAGCCCTTGTGACGGCACCAGCACCGCCTGCATCAGGCCCGCCCGGACTGCGCCTGTGTCCTCAGGAGCCGGGAAGCTCTGGACAGTGACCTGTGCACTCCGGACGACGTGAGAGACAGTGAGAGCCTGTTTTGGTTCTCTTTTGTTTTATTTATCGGTTTATTTATTTAATTATTTGTTTAGGCTATTTATTTTAGTTATTTTATTTTTCTTTCTTTGTTTTTTACCTTATTTTCCTTGTTTTTTTTTTTTTTTTTTTTTTGTATTTGCTTATAGTCAGGGCTGGTGAGGGTGGTCAGCGTAGTCAAGCGCACAGGCGCTATGTCCCAGGGACGGCAAGGGCAAAGCTACCTGGTGCTGCGGGAGCTGGGGCGGGGCTCCCACGCCAAGGTGACTCTGGCGCTGCACGCGCTCACGGGCACGAAGGTGCTCATCAGGGGCGTCCGCAAGTCCGAGGTGCCCGACCTCCGCCTCCTGGCCCGCGAGATGGGGTGCATGAAGGCCCTTCACCACCCGAACATCGTGGAGCTCTTCCAGGTGGTGGACACCGGGCCGGAGCTGCAGCTCGTCATGGAGTACGTGCAGGGGGAGGACCTGCAGGACTTCCTGGACAGGCGTGGGCGCCTGG
Organism: Talpa europaea; assembly: GCF_964194135.1. Classification (NCBI taxonomy): domain Eukaryota; kingdom Metazoa; phylum Chordata; class Mammalia; order Eulipotyphla; family Talpidae; genus Talpa; species Talpa europaea. Next base: position 125,154,908 of record NC_140068.1, on the reverse strand, counting down.
GCGAGCGCGAGGCCCGGCCGCTCTTTCGGCAGATCCTCGCGGCCCTCAGCTACTGCCATGCCAAAGGCATCGCGCACAGGGATGTGAGGCCTGAGAACATTCTGCTGACCCGAGAGGGGAAAGTCAAGCTGGTGGACTTTGGGCTCAGCGTCCAGGCCTTCAACCGGGCGCTGAGCAGGTGCTGCTGTCGCCCAGAATACAGGGCCCCCGAGGTCTACCTTGGCCAGCGCTACAATGGCCCCAAGGTGGACGTGTGGAGCCTGGGCGTCGTGTTCTATAAAATGGTGACCGGCACACTGCCCTTCAGGGGCCCAAACCTCTGGGCGATCAGGGTGCGCGTCGTGGGCAGGCAGGTCCAGCTGCCCGACTATCTCACGGAGCAATGCCAGGACCTACTGGCCAAAATGCTGGCACCAGACCCCTGGAGGCGCAGCACCCTGGAGAGCATCCGGCAGCACGCCTGGGTAGCAGAAAACACTGAGGGACTCCTGCCCTTCAGCGAGCCGTCCCTCAGCCCCCAGGACCCGGCCATAATCAAAGGTATGGAGCGCCTGGGCTACCAGAGGCAGGAAATTCGGGAGGCCATTGACGCTAACAAGTACGACAAGGTCATGGCCACCTACCTGATCCTCCGCTCCAGGAAGCAGGCGGGGGAGGAGGACTATGAGGAGGAGGGCCAGGAGCGGCCCAGGCGCGTCACTTTCCAGGTGCCAAAGCTCGTCACCTTCCGGGAGCCCGGTGACCCCGATTCCAAGGACAGCCTCCCGCAGCCTGAGGTTTCGGGGAATACCCCAAGGCCGGGTATCCTGCGAAAGCAGGAACTCCAAAAGAGGGCAAAGGATGCCACCCCGGGCACCAGGGTCATCTCCGCAGGAGTCCCTGAGCTGGAGGACGCCCAGAAGCACACCACCGCCGCAGGGCAAGGCCGCCTGTTAGATGATGCCCCGAAGGGCAGACCCTCTGCGCTAGGCCCGGTACTGGAGGACGCCTGGGGGGACACCAGCACCTCTGTGGCCAGACCCCAGCAGGAGGACACCAGGGAGCACAGTAGCACCTTGGTGTCAGTCCTCCAGCTGGAGGACACTGGGGAGCACGGCAGCACCACTGAGACAGGCCCCCAGCTGGAGAGGGACCAGGAAAGCAGGGCCAGCACGATCTGTCCAGCTCCACAAGCCTCCAGCACCCCCCTAAGACCTCCCCCAAGACGTGGCTGGCCTTCCAGTGCAGTGGCCCCTTCAGCAATCATCAGGGCCAGAGACAGGGTATTAGATATTATCCTAGAATTTTGTTGCTGCTGTGCAGCATTCGAGTTGCAGAGCAACAAAGACTAAAAATAGCACCACACCAGACAAAAGCCTCCCCACCCCAAAGCACAAAGTGGCCATGGTGAACAGGAGTACACCAGGGAAGGTTGAGGCTCTGGAGAGGCTCAGGGGCTGGGCCCAGTCACAGGAGCCAGGAGCAGCATGAGACCCATGGGACTGCAGCACAGAAATCTGGGCAAAACTGATGTCCCTGAGCAGAGCAGGTGAAGGGCCAGGAGGGCCACGGAACTGGTGAAACACCTGGAGGGGAGCAGAGTGGGTGAGTGGTGGGGTGTGGAGGGGCTGGGGAGAGCTGAGCAGGTACAGGGCCCAGGAGGGGTATGAGGCTGTGTGGGTGGCCCCAGGGCCAGAGGCAGGAAACCCTGGGACTCTCTCCCCCATCATAGGCTCAGTTCCCTGAGGACCATACTGCCCCCTTGCTGGGAGAGACCTGCTGCTCTATCCTGGGCACAGGGATGGCATAGAGGATGCAGGAGCTCTTGCAAAGGCTTGGGTCCAGGTGGTAAAACGTGCAGATTGCAAGGAGCAGATAGAGAAGGTCTCTAGCTCCCCTTAAGAAAGACTCGGGGACCAGTATATTAGAATCCAAACAGGACTCTTCAAGGTGAACAGAGTTTATGCACAGACCAACCTTACTCCACACGACCTGCTCAGCTGGAAAATCTGCACATCTTCCTACACCAGGAAGCCCTAGGCTGTGATCAAACTCAGTCCCACAGTGAGCATTGTCACCTCAAATTTTTGCAGCTTGGGATTCTTACACAGTGTCAGCCCAGTTGGTATTTCCCCTTTTAAAAATCCTCTCCAGACGGCCACCCACCCCTCCTCCTCCCTGGATTTAAACCCTGCAGGGTGACCTTAGCCAAATTGGAAACGTTAATATCGCCCAACAGATGCAGGCTTTGGACACCAGTCTCTGCCAAGTAAATCACTGGGTCCAGGAACGAAAAGCTACAGGGGCTGTCTACCTTAAATTTGTGTTTTTCATCATTGTTTAGATGGTGTTCAAGATGGGTAAAATGAAATGGCATAAGAAAGAAAGAAAGCAAAAGAAAGTGTTGAAGGTCTGAGAGAGATTTTGGTGAGAAATCATGTGTACTCAGGTGTCTCCCCCTCCTCCAACACATTCATGGACTTGCTCATCTGACCAGCAAAGTCCCCTCTGATCGATACTTCGTCAGCCGAAGCTGGGGCCAGGACATCCAAATGTGGACCAGCTCTCCCTTACTGCCATGGATCCTGCCCCTAGTAGGCCCAGTGATTATGATTATGCTTTTCTTTGTTTCTACACCCTGTTTTCTCTGCTTTATCCACGCAAAGCTCTCTGAGATGAGCCTTCGCTCTCCCAGACCCGGGAAAGCCATTCCTGTTATTGACAGATGAGCAACAGGGCATTGCTCTAGGGGTTCTGGGCCAACCTGGGCTGTCCAGCGACCAGTTGCTTATTTCCCTAAACAAATGGATCCCACTGTAAGAGGATGGCAGCCCTGCCTGCACGCACTTGCGGCAGCTGCTCGTCTCGCTAGACAGGCCTTAAAACCCACACTGGGCCAATCTATAGATGTTAATTCTCCACATCGGCTCCAGGACCTACTCAAGCAGTATGTATGCAAGTGCTGGGCTCAACTCGGGCACGCATCACTGCGCCCCTGGTCCAGGTTCCACTCAGCCTACAGAGCAGAGACCCACTGTTTCTAATCCCATCACTTCAAGCCACTTCCCGTTCTTCTGTCTATACCTGGAAATTCCAGATCAGCGCAGCCTCAGGCAAGGTATTAGCACTCACAGGGCCTCTGATCCTAACCTTATTTTTTTCTTTTTGCCCCATGCTTACTGCATTTCATCCAACACCGGATCCAAGACCCACCCCGTAGCACCTTTAACCAACTCCTCCACCCATATCCTCGTGGCCCTGCAAAGACCATCTCATAACCAGGCCTGAGCCCCCACCCCGGTCTTCGCCCCCGTCCAGCAGGAAGTAGCCAAAGAAAGAACCGTCGCCCCTTTTCCTATCAACAAAAGGCTGGTATGAAAGGTCGATGCAGGGGCCAGGAATGGGGAAGCCCACATACAAACAACAAGATGGCCCAGACACCAGTACCCCTGATTCCATCAAACCAAAACTGAAGCCATAAGCAGGGGAAAACAACTCGGCTCCACGAAAAAACAACTTTGTTCCACCTAAACCTGTTCCCCCCTGCCAACCCAGTTTTCCTGCCTAACCTCTCCTCACCCTATGAAATGACATCTCCCCCCACGACGGGCGTGACTTCAGGGACACCCCACCTTGAATCAGCAAAGCTCGCCTGGGGGCACAATGAATGTCCCTTCCTTTGAGAAAGTTTAGCCTGGCTCCCCTTTTCTTTACTGCGCCAAACCTTTCATCTTGGTGCCCGAAACCTGGAAGGCTGTGTCACCTGGCGCTGGGGCCGCCTTCCCGTCCCTGGGACCTCTCCTCTCCATGGCAGACGCCTCATATCCACCACCGGCCTTGATCCTTGGGGTGAGTCACCTGCCTGACCCTCCTTCCTAGGAGGCCCTCACCCCTGGTTACCTGGCTCCTCTCCTCACCCCCATCCTGGTCGACTGTTCCATAAACCGCGGACCTACGCCAGCCGACCCCCATTGCTCCTGGTTCTGATTTGGGGACGCCCATCCAGTCCAGGTGTCCCTTTCTCATGCCCTCCCATCTCTCCCTCCTGCAAACCAGTTGTACTTTCCAAGTCTCCAGTCTCCTCTCCCTCTTCGCCCTCTCCTCTTCTGCGTTCTCTGATCCTCTAGATGTTCAGTGTTCACCTCCTTCAGCTCCCCAGGCCTGCCCCGCTTCCACCTCCCAGCTACCACACCTGCTCTCACAGTCGTCCTCTTTGTCTCCTTAGGGAGGTTGCGGGGACTGAAGGAGCAGGTGGAGTCCACGATCCTTTCCCTCTGTCTGATCTCTCCCAGATTGAAAAGCATCTCGGCTGTTTCACTAAGGACCCCACTACCTACACCAAAGAATTTCGTTATCTTACCCAAGGTTACACCTAAGGTTACACCTATAACCTTCGGTGTCATGATTACACGTTATCCTCTCTTCCACCCTGACCTCTAATCAAAGAGAACGTGTTTTTCAGTCTGCTCGAGGCCACGCAGATCAGGCCACTTCACTGACACAACCATGCCCCCAGGCCCTGAAGCAGGTCCCCGCCAGGAGCCTGGCTGTGAATCCCAGACTGACACTGATGCGGGTCGCAGGGGCAGGGCTCGCTGCCTCTTAGCCAGGCTCCAAGCAGCAGCCTGTCTCCAAGGCAGTTAATTTTGACAAGCAAGGGAGATCACCCAGTTCCACCCCATACGAGGAGGACGGTGACTACAAACAGCGATGAAGAGCATGTGGGTGCTAGATCTGTTCATAAACCTACCCGGGATGGGTTGGTTGCACTACAACTAGCGTAGACGGCAGGACGGTTCAAAGCAGGACGGCTCTACGCAGACGAAACCCTTTGGAACCTGGGGAGGGGTTGCCAGGTGGCCAGCCACGAGCAGATGGTACTCGGTGGCCAACCTCCTCGCCCTGTGGGCACCTCTCCAGGAATGGCCAGAGGTAGATGGATCCCCAGGGCAGTTGGAACAGGCCCTGTATGAAATAGAAGAAACCCTGAGTGGATGTGTTATAGGACAGGGAGAGGGGCAGCCCAAACCCCGCAAACCTGCCTATTCTACATGGGTTCTGCCATCCGCCACATCAACACAAAACATAGGAGACTTTAATGGGAAGGAACTTTAATAAAACTAGGAAACAATACAGGGAAGGCAAAGAGTCTAGTTTCTAAATGAAGCATCCAGAGTTACCCGTCCCCTCGTGGGTAAAAGTCCATCCAAATGGGATTGGCCCAGAACAAGGCCCCAAAGCCTGCTACAAGTCTAAAGCATCTTCCAGTGGGGACCCACGGAAAAGGGTCACAAACAACTGAACAAGCCCGGAAGGAAAAGAGCAAAATCAACATCAAGATAAAAGCTGCCATTGTCACCTCCCCACGGGTCTCACCCACATCTGTGTTACCCAGTCCACGACCAAAAGACAAGCACAGTTTCTTCACGTGTCTCTAGGCTCCATGCGCCTCCTCCAGGTCTCCTTGCTCCATCCTGCTTCCTTCCTCAGTCTCTTCTTCAGCTTCTCCTCTTCCTGCTCAGCTCCACCCTCCCTTGGGTGGGGCAGGGAACCTCCCCCTTTCCTGGGGACCACCCTGTTACAGATGCAGTGCCCGCGAGGTGGCAGGAGCAGTGGGATGGGTGTTTCTCACAGCTCTGCTTGAGTCCAGGCAGAAAGAGCAATCTAGAGTCCAGCGAGTATGGGATGAGATGCGGGAAAAGATGTGAAAACTACAATGTTTGAGGATTCTGGAGGAAGAAGTTCAGAGAAACCAACCCACCATTCTGGAGATGCCAGACTCCAGCTCAGAAAGGAAGGAGAGGGAGGCTGGCCCTTTGCCCGAATCGCAGCTGGTGGTGGGAAACCAACCCATGACTCCAGAGATGCCAGACCCCTCCTCAGGACAGGAGGAGAGGGAGGCTGGCCCTTTGCCCGAGTCACAAGCAGCAATGGCAAACCAACCTGCGACCCCTGTGATGCCGGACTCCTCTGGAGAGGAGGTGGAGGCTGGTCCCATGCTCCGGGCCTGCCGAGTGGTGACTCAGAAATAAAGCGGCAGCCACCCATGGCCCCAGGTGGGTGGTCAGGCTGCTGGACCACCACAAATGACAGAATTTACTTCCTATCAACCATACACCCAGGCGGAACTGGTGGACTTGGACAAACAGTTTCCACCAGAAACCAGGGGAACCCTTGGCAGCCTGGCTGCTACATTTGTGGGGCCTGGGGCTGGATGGGATCATTTGCATGGCACAAGTGATGGAGAGACTGGCCTCCATGGTTTACACCCATCCTTGCGACAGAGGCTACAGAACAGCCAGCGGTATGGCCAGGGCGACCACACCCTCTGGGAATGGATAATAGCTGCCATACGGACAGTCTGGCTGATGCAGGAGACGTGCCGGACACAGTAAGTGGATGGCAGACGTACGCCGAGCTGGTACAGGTCCTTCGGGAATTGGGGATGCGGCAGGCCATGTTTAACGTGAATTCCCGTGGTCCTGATGATGAGCGTTTCACAGCAGGGATGAGAGACTTGGTATTAAAAAATGTCCCCTCATCCTCATTTGGATCCCTCATGGCAGTTGTAGCACCCCATGTGAGTCGTCAGCTACACGACGTCACAACAGTGATAGCCAGCTTGGGCGAAGTTGAGAACTGGCGCTCTCAAACTCAGGAGGGAATATGGGTAGTTGTTGAAAAGTCAAAAGGAATGCCAAGGAGGGAAAGGAATCTTCTTGGCACTACAGAATTTATTAAAGTCACCCATAACCAAATGTGGACAGATTTAGTGAGAGCAGGTGTAGATAGCACTAAAATACACGCACAGCCCAATCTATATTTGTTGGAAGTATGGCAGCAGCTGCAAGAAGACCAGAGGTTCACGCCCATGAGAAGGACTGCTGCTCAGAGGGAGCCTGGAAGCTCCAGGCCTCAGGCACATGTCCTGCGCCTGGAAGACACTTGCTGCCAACCCTATCCTCGGGTGAGGCCTGATCGCTTTCAAATAGGGTGAGGGCCAAGGAACCCGTCCACAGGGGACGGGCGGGGACCGGAGGCCACATGTGGAGCTTGCCATCCACTGGTCCCCAACTAACATGCAAAGGGTTTTAGCTCTGGCAGACACAGGAGCAGAATGTACTCTGCTCTATGGAAATCCAGAAAGATTTCACAGGTCTACTTGTATTGATGGCTCTGGAGGCCAGAGTGTCAAGGTGACATCAGTGAGACTATCTCTGGGGATTGGGCCATTACCCCCCAAAAGAGTATAAAGTATATGTGTCGCCCGTCCTGGAGTACATCCTGGGGGTGGATGTACTAAGTGGCTTATGGCTAGAGACCACAGCCGGAGAGTTTCACCTTAGAGTGCGTGTGGTAAAGGCAGCGGTGAGAGGACACGCTAAGCATCTGCCCACACAACTGCCAGTCCCTAGGCAAGTGACTAATACCAACCAATATCAGTTGCCCGGAGTCTACAAGGAAATTGGGCACAACATCAGAACTGGAGAAAGCGGGCATTGTGTGTACTGCCCACAGCCCCGACAATTCACCGGTGTGGCCAGTGAAGAAGCCGATGGCTCTTGGCGCATGACAGTAGATTATCATGAGTTCAATAAGCTAGTTCCCACTTTGCATGCTGCAGTGCCTTCGGCAGCAGATTTGGTGGATCATCTGCTGGTGCCAATGAATGTCTTTTGCCACTAGGTTGGTACCTCGCCTGGACTAACTTGTGTTCTGTTGTATTTTGTTGTTATAGTGTGATGTGTACTATTGACTTTTGTGGGCCATGGCTGCGTTGATTATGTTTGCTAAGAAACAAAATTGTCTATATGTAGATGGTCTGGCAGAAAACCCTGAGGGGGTGGATTGTAGGGTAAGGTAAAAAGTATCAGGCTTTTCTGCTCTCCCGCCATTAGGAGAGATGACGCATCCCTGCGGGCCTGAACGCAGGCCTGATGGCGGCACCTGGAGTAGGGTGGGGGTGCGGTGTCGAGGGTGGAGGAGGACAGTGGAGTGTGTGGAGGAGAGCGGAGACTACAAACAAGAGCGAGGAGCATGTGGCTGCTAGAACCGTTCATAAACACACCTGGAATGGGTTGGTTGTGTTACAGCGGGGTCCTGGGGTTCACTCTGGGATAGGTATCTGCAGAGCTCCCCTGTCAGTGGCACGCGGCGAGTTTCCCAGGCGAGTTTCTCCATGAGACAGAGACGGTAGTTATATTTAAAAAACAGGTTTATTGGGGAAAGGGAAAGGGGCAGGTTTTGCTGAGAGAGGCCTGCATGGTTGAAGGCTGGCAGCCTTGACAGGTCATAGGCGGGCAGGAAGCTGCTGCCCTGCAGAGGGAGAGAGTTGGTAAGAAGAGGAACCTACACAGTCCCAGGTGGGCAGAGGGAGTGCTGCCCCGAGCCAGTGCAGAGACTTTACAGACACAGTCCTCTTCTGTTTGCGGGGGTCACTCCTTGTGAGCCGTCAGTTGGTTGCTGATTTTGGATAACCACGCAGAATCCAAGAGGCACTGGAGATACCAGGATGGGGAGTGGAGATTCCAGGATGGGCCCAATCTCCAAATCTTTCCCCTCAGGCCTGTGCTCCACTCCCTAGAGCATCTGATCCTGCTTGGGTCTCATGCCTTGTGATAAGGCCCTGGTGCCTAAGGGTCACGACCTCTACAGCTGAGTTAATGGTCATGCTATTTCCCTCTATCCCTACCTCCTTGTGAGTCAGGTTCTGGTGTCAGGGTACCTCCTTTCCAATCTTTCTATTCTGTCTGCTATTAAGGTATTCCTATTTTGTGAGGAGGGGAAGCTGGGTCCCGAATGCTGGGTGAGTATGGAGTAAGTGGCTCCTATAGCAATCAGAGAATTAATATCTTACCTGTGACATCCAGGGTTACTCTAGGCTTAACCACAGAGACCATGTCATTGGGGACCTGGTGACGTCCTTGGGCCCTATCACTTGTCATCCAGGAGGTGGCAGTAGTCAGTCTACTACAGGGCAGGGAGAGGGGCACCCCAGAACCCCCAAAGCTGCTTGCTCTAAATAGTTTCTGCCATCTGCCGCATCGACACAAAACATTTAAGACTTTAATGGAAAGGAACTTTAACACAATTAGTAAACAATACAGAAAAGACAAAGAATCTGTTAGAGGTCAGGGAGAAGGGCAGCCCAGACACCACAAACCTGCCTGCTCTAAATAGGTTCTGCCATCCGCCGCATCAACAGAAAACATATGAGACTTAAATGAAAAGGAACGTTAATACAATTAGTAAACAATGCAGGAAAGGTAAAGAATATAGTTTCTAAAACAAGCATCCAAAGTTACCCGTCCCCTTGTGGGGAAAAGTCCACCCAAACAGGATTGGCCTAGAGCAAGGCCTGAAAGCCTCTCCAAAGTCTAAAGCGCCTTCCAGTGGGGACCCACAGAAAAGGATCAGAAACAACCAGACAAGTGTGGGAGGAAAAGAGCAAAATCAAAATCAAGACAAAAACCACCATTGTCACCTCCTCACCGGTCTCTTGCCCGTGCTGTTGTCACCCAGTCCACGACCAAAAGGCAAGTGCAGTTTCTGCACGTGTCTCTCGGCTCCATGTGCCTCCTCCAGGTCTCCTTCTGGCTCCATCCTGCTTCTTTCCTTCTCAGTCTCCACTGCAGCTTCTTCTCTCCCTTCTCAGCTCCCTTCCCTCTCTTCCTTTGGGTTGGGCAGGGAACCTGGAACTTCCCCTTTACCTGGGGACCACCCTATTATCTTGGATATCTCATACAGAAACACATATTTTAACTGTCTTAATTTGTTTAGGTGAGATGTCATTAAATTTTAGTTTTCTTATAATAAGAAGCAAAAAAATAAACCTGCAAGCTCAACAATATTTAGAGAAAGTGATATTGTTTAACATTCTCATTCTTAAACTTAATAAGACCTTAGTTTTATATGAAATTTGGCCACCATTTAAATAATGATAAAAGAAAAAATTTAAGGGAGAGATACCAATTGTAGCTGTTAGTTTTCCTTAGGACAGGAATTTTAAATTAATTTCAGAGTTGCAAATTCTAACATCCCAAAAACCAAATTTCTTTCTTAGGCAAGTACTAGATAGATTGATGAAAACCAAGAAAAATAAGAGAGACTTAATATCATATACATTTCCTACATACCTGTGAGGAACACAGTGTTGCTAAGGAACTTGCCCATGAGGCTAGATTTTGCTAGGACAAGGGGAAAGAAAGAAGTCAATCTGGGATTTTTCTGGAAAAGAATTTTATCAAGAGATTTAGGACTAATCATCAAAATGCAAACTTATCTTTTTTGATGTAGACTAGGTCAATTACTCTTTTTTTTTTCCTGAATACTGTGTGCTTCCTTTTGAAAATAGAGACATTTCAACATAAAATATTGATACTCAACATGAAAACTGTAAGGCTTGAATGCTACAAATTCAACCATTAAGTTTTGATCTAGTTTTTGATTACCAAAATCTTAAATCCTGATCTCAAAATTGGGAATTTTTTATTAGACTTTATATAGTTGTCATTTATAACTAATACTCCTAAGGCATTAGATAGTGATAGAAACAGATTTTTTGATTTTTTTTTTTAAACTTTGGTCATGTGCATTAGTTTTAAAAAGTAGTTATTCTTTTTTTTAAATAATAAATTTTATTTTTATATTCCCCAACAATTGCAACCCCCCCCATTCTGACCCCAATCCCTCCCCTCCCGCCACCCACCCCCAAAAAAGTGTCACTGGTTCAAAGTTTTTTGTTGATTTTGATTTTTACTTTTGTATAGTTACTCATTTTCCTGGTCCCTTATTTAAGTTTTCTAGATTCCTGCTATGAGTGAGTCCATCCGGTAGTTTTGCTATTCTTTCTGGCTTATTTCTCTGAGCATGATCCCTTCCAGCGCCATCCATGTTGCTGCAAACTGCATGTGTTTATCTTTTTTGAATGCTGAGTACTATTCCATGGTATATATGTACCACATCTTCTTGATCCAGTCATCTATTTTTGGGCATTTGGGCTGTTTCCAAAGCTTAGCTATTGTAAATAGTGCTGCTATAAACCTAGGGGTGCAGGTGTTCTTTGGAATTGATGTTTCTGTGTCCTTTGGGTAAATACCTAGGAGTGGAATTGCTGGATCATATGGAAGCTCTATGTTTAGTAGGTCCAGAAATCTCCACACAGCTCTCCATAGTGGTTAGACCAGTTTGCACTCCCACCAACAGTGCAGAGAGTTCCTTTTTCTCCACACCCTCGCCAATATTTGTTGTTGCTAGTTTTTTTAATATGTGCCATTCTCACTGGTGTAAGATGGTATCTCATGGTAGTTTTGATTTGCATTTCCCTGATGACAAGTGATGTTGAACATTTTTTCATATGTCTGTTGGCCATTTGCATTTCCTCTTCAGAGAAGTTTCTTTTTAGCTCTTCTGCCCAATTTTTGACTGGATTATTTTCTTTGTTGTTGTTGAGTCTCATCAGCTCTTTGCAGATTTTTGTGATCAGTTCTTTATCATTAGTGTTGTGTAAAAAAATGTTCTCCCAGTTGGTGGGGTTTCTCTTTGTTTTTGTTATTGTCTCTTTTGCTGTGCAGAAGCTCTTTAATTTGATGTAGTCCCAGCTGTTTATCTTTGCCTTCACTATCACTGCTTTGGGTGATGTGTCTGTAAAGATGTCTTTGATGTGCAAATCATGTAGTGTTTCGCCTATATTTCCTTCTATGTATTTTATGGTTTCAGGTCTTATGTCTAGTTCTTTAATCCATTTTGAGTTGATTTTTGTGTATGGTGTGAGGTAGTGGTCAAGCTTCATTCTTTTGCATGTGGCAACCCAGTTTTCCCAGCACCATTTATTGAACAAACTTTCTTTGCTCCAATGCATAGTCTTTGCTCCTTTGTCAAAGATTAGTTGACCATAAATCTGTGGGTTTATTTCTGGATTTTCTATTCGATTCCATTGGTCTGTGTGTCTGTTCTTGTTCCAATACCATGCAGTTTTGACGATTATGGCTTTGTAGTAGAGTTTGAAGTCTGGGAGTGTGATGCCTCCATTCCCTTCTTTTTTTTTTCAGGAGAGCTTGGCTATTCGGAGTTTTTTGTAATTCCATATGAATTTCATCATTAATTGTTCTAGTTCTTTGAAGAATGACATTGAGATTTTGATTGGAATAGCATTGAATCTGTATATTGCTTTTGGTAGGATGGCCATTTAATAATGTTTATTCTACCAATCCATGAGCAGGGGATGTCTTTCCATTTATTTGTGTCTTCTTCTATTTCTTTTAATAGTGTTTTATAGTTTTCTTTGTATAGGTCCTTTACCTCTTCGGGCTCAGTGTCCAAGGCTTCCCCCAGGCGCTGAGCACGTGCTGCTGTCGTCCAGGATACAGGGCCCCCAAGGTCTACCTTGGCCAGCAATACAACGGCCCCAAGGTGGACGTGTGGAGCCTGGGCATCATGCCCTACGAAATGGTGACCGGCACACTGCACTTCAGGGGGCCCAGCCTCAGGGCAATCAGGGAGTGCGTCCTGGGTGGGAACGTCCACCAGACCACCTACTTCATGGTCCAGGGCGGGGACCTGCTGGCCAAAATGCTGGCACGGGACCCCTGGAAGCGCAGCACCCTGGAGAGCATCCAGCAGCACGCCTGGGTAGCAGAAACCAGCAGGGGACTCCTGCCCTTCAGCGAGCCGTCGCTCTGCCCCCAGGACCTGGCCATAACCAAAGGTATGGAGCGCCTGGGCTACCAGAGGCAGGAAATTCGGGAGGCCATTGACACAAGTACCACGAGGTCATGGCCACCTACCTGATCCTCTGCTCCAGGAAGCAGGCGGGGGAGGAGGACTATGAGGAGGAGGGCGAGGAGCGGCCCAGGTGTGTTACCTTCCAGGTGCCGCAGCGCGTCACCTTCCGGGATCCCGGTTACCCTGATTACAAGGACTCCCCACCCACACCCACCCCTCCGGTACCTGAGGTTTCGGGGAATACCCCAAGGCCGGGTATCCTGGGAAAGCACCCAGTGCAGAAGATTGGAAAGGATACCCACCCCACTCCCTCAGCCTGAGGTTTTGGGGAATGCCCCAAGGCCAGGAATCCTGCGAAAGCAGGAAATCCAAAAGAGGGGAAAGGATGCCACCCCGGACAACAGGGTCATCTCCACCAGGTCCCTGAGCTGGAGGATGCGCAGCAGCACACCACTGCTGCAGGTCCAAGCCCCCTGCTAGAGGACATCCCAAAGGGCAGTCCCTCTGCGCTAGGCCCAGAGCTGGAGGATGCCTGGGGGGACACCAGCACCTCTGTGGCTAGACCCCAGCAGGAGGACCCTGGGGAGTACAGGAGCACCGCGGTGTCAGTCCTCCAGCTGGAGAACACTGGGGAGCACGGCAGCACCACTGAGACAGGCCCCCAGCTGGAGAGGGACCAGGAAAGCAGGGCCAACACGATCAGTCCAGCTCCCCAGCCCTCCAGCACCACCCTAAGACGTCCCCCAATATGTGACTGGCCTTCCAGTGCAGTGGCCCCTTCGGCAATCATCAGGGCCAGAGATAGAGTATTAGAAATTATCCTAGAATTTTGTTGCTGCTGTGCAGCATTGGAACTGGAGAGCAACAAAGATTAAAAATAGTGCCATACCCGGCAGAAGACCCCCCACCCCCAAAGAACAATCACTCAGTGGCCATGGAGAACAGGAGTACACCAGGGAAGGTTGAGGCTCTGGAGAGGCTCCGGGGCTGGGCCCAGTCAGAGGGGCCAAGAGCAGCATGAGACTCACAGGACTGCAGCACAGAAGTCTGGGCAGCACTGATGTCCCTGGAGCAGAGCAGGTGAAGGACCAGGCAGGCAATGAAACTGGTGAAGCATCTGGAGAGGAGCAGAGCGGGTGAGGGTTGGCGTGCGGAGGGGTTGGGGAGAGTTGAGCAGGTACAGGACCAGGAGAGGGCTGTGGGGCTGTGTGGGCAGAGCCTCCAGAGGTCCCAGGGCCAAAGGCGAAGAACCCTAGGCCTCTCTCCCCCATCTTAGGTACTGCCCCCTTGGTGGGAGAAACCTGCCACTCACCCCTGGGCACACAGATGGTGCAGAGGATGCAGGAGCTCTTGCAAAGGCTTGGGCCTGGGTGGTAAATCGTGCAGATTGCAAGGAGCACATAGATAGGCTCTCTAGCTCCCCTTAAGAAAGACTCTGGGATGGGCCTCCCCGGTGGCGCAGTGGTTGAGCGCTGGGTTGCGAAGCTGCCCGCGGCCTCTGCGGCCCCGGTTCGTTCCCCGGCTGCTCCCGGCCACCGGAGGAGGGTCCCACATGGCGCGCAGACCTCTCCTGCCGCCCGCTGCTCCCCTCAGCAGTGTACTTCGGTCCTTCTGCCTGCTCTGCTCCCCGCTCTGGCTCTGGTGAATTCTCTCACCCTCCTGTGCTTCTGACTGTACCCAGTGCATGTATAAACAAAACAAACAAACAAACAAATAAATAAATAAAACATGCCTCTATAAAAAAAAAAAAAAAAAAAAAAAAGAAAGACTCTGGGACCAGTATATTAGAATCCAAACGGGACTCTCCAAGGTGGGCAGAGGTTATTCACAGAGCAGCCCTAATCCACCATGACCTGCTCAGCTGGAAAATCCGCACATCTTCCTGCTCCACGAAGCCTAGGCTATGATCAGTCTCAGTCCCGCAGTGAGCACACCTAGGTGTCCAGTGTCCCCTGGGCCGAAGCTGCAGCTCGACATGGAGTACGTGCAGGAGGGATTTTGCAACTTGGGATTCTTACACAGTGTCAGTCCAGCTGGAATTTCTCCTTTTAAAAATCCTCTCCAGACGGCTAACCACCCTTCCTCCTCCCTGGATTCAAACCCTGCAGGGTGACCTTAGCCAAATTGGAAACATTAATATGCCCAACAGATGCAGGCTTTGGACACCATTCTCTGCCAATTAAATCACTGGGTACAGGAACGAAAAACTACAGGGGATGTCTACCTCAAATTTGTGTTTTTTCATCATTGTTTAGATGGTGTTCAATTCCCTTCTAAAACTAAGGTTTTGCTAAGTCTGGTAAATGCAAGTGAGGTGAGGTATGTGTGTTTGAAAAAAGAAATGTGTGGAAGAGGGATATTCTGAAGGGCCTTAAGATAATGTAAAGCCGGATGGGTAAAATGAAATGGCATTAGAATGAAAGCAAGCAAAAGAAAGTGTTGAAGGTCTGAGAGAGAGATTTTGGTGAGAAATCGTGTGTACTCAGGTGTCCCCCTCCTCCAACACAATCATGGGCTTGCTCATCTGACCAGCAAAGCCCCCTCTGACTGACCTTTTGTCAGCTGAAGCTGGGACCAGGACATCCAAATTTGGACCAACTCTCCCTTACTGCCATGGATCCTTCCCATAGTAGGCATGGTGATCATGATGATGCTTTTATTTGTTTCTACACCCCATTTTCTCTGCTTTATCCAGGAAAAGCTCTCTGAGATGAACCTTTGCACTCCCAGACCCGAGAAAGCCATTCCTGTTATTGACAGATGAGCAACAGGGCGTTGCTCTAGGGGTTCTGGGCCAACCTACGCCAGTCCAGCGAGCAGTTGCTTATTTCTCTAAACAAATGGATCCCACTGTAAGAGGATGGCAGCCCTGCCTGCGCGCACTTGTGGCAGCTGCTGGTCTCGCTAGACCTAAGGCCTTAAAACCCCCACTGGGCCAACCTGTAAATGTTAGTTCTCCACATCGGCTCCAGGACCTCCTCACTCATCAGGCTCTCTCCCCTCCATCACCCTCTTGTCTGTTAGATTTCTACTCTCTTTGTCAAAGACCCTCTCATCTCCCTCTCCCAATCCTCGGCTCTCCATCCTGCCAGGCTTCACGGGTGTTCCACTCCCTAACGCAGGTAACACCCTCTTCTTACTACGGTGGACACCATCACCAGTCGGACAGTGGACCTGCCTTTATCTCAAAGATTACTCCACAGGTCTCCTCCCTGGGAATCACCTGGAAACTACACATTCCCTCCCGACTGCAATCCTCCGGTAAGGTAGAACGGGTAAATGGTCTGACCAGAGACCACCTAGCCAAACTCTCCACAGAGCCCACAAATCCTGGGTGGAGCTGCTCCCACTGGCTTTAGTGCACCTTTGAGCCACTCCCCATGGCCCTTGTTCCTGACCCCCTTGAACGGATGTATGGCAGACCTCTTCTTAGTAACCATGAGCTCCGCGTCCAACCTACACTGTTGGCTGGATATTTTCCATACATCTCTTTGCTCAGACAGCTGCTCCAAGAACACGCAGACCTTTGTCTGCCACAACCTGTGCCTCCGTCCCCTGATGCACCTGTCAACCTGCTGTGCCCTGGAGACCAGGTTCTTCTGAAAGCCATCTCTCCAAAAGCACTTCTGCCAAAGTGGATGGGTCCACACACGATCATCCTGACTACACCAATGGCTGTCAAGGCATCAGCTGTCCAGGGTCAAAGCGGTCCCTGTGGACAAGCAGTATGTATACAAGCACATGGGCCCAACTCGGGTTTGCATCAATGCATCCCTGGTCCACATCCCACTCAGCCTATAGAGTAGAGGCCCTCTGATTCTCCTTCCTCTGTTTCTTTTTCTTTTTTTTTTTTAAAGATTTATTTATGCAAGCACTGGGTACAGTCAGAAGCACAGAGGGGGAGAGAACTCACCAGAGACAAAGCTAAGAGCAGAACAGGCAGACTTGACGAAGCACACTGCTGAGGGGAGCAGTGGGCAGCAGGAGAGGTCTGCCCGCCATGTGGGACCCTCGCCTTGAGGCCAGGGATTGAACCGGTGCTGTAGAGGCTGTGGGCAGCTTCACAACCGAGCGCTCAACCGTCAACCGCTGCACCACCAGGGAGGCCCCTCTCCTTCCTCTGTTTCTAATCCCATCTCTTCAAGCCACTTCCAGTTCTTCTGTCTATGCCCAGCAATTCCAGATCAGCACAGCCTCGGGCACAGTATTACCACTCATAGGGCTTGTTGTCCTAATCTCATTTTTTCTGTTTGCCCCATGCTTACTCCATTTCATCCAACACCGGATCCAAGAACTGTCCCATACCACCTTTAACCAACTCCTTCTCCACCCATATCCTCGCGCTGCAAAGACTGTCTCATAACCAGGCCTGAGCGCCCACCCTGGTCTTCGCCCCTGTCCAGCAGGAAGTAGCCAAAGAGAGAACCATTGCCCCTTTTCAACAAAAGGCTGGTATGAAAGGTTGATGCAGGGGCCGGGAATGGGGAAGCCCACATACAAACAACAAGATGGCCCTGACACCAGTACCCCTGATTCCATCAAACCAAAACTGAAGCCATAAGCAGGAGAAAACAACTCGGCTCCACGAAAAAACAACTTAGTTCCCCCTAAGCCTGTTTCCCCCCTGCCAACCCAGTTTTCCTGCCTAACCTCTCCTCACCCTATGAAATGACATCTCCCCCCACAACGGGCACGATTTCAGGGACACCCATCTTGGGTACGACGCTTGCCTGGGGGTGCAATGAATTGTCCCTTCCTTTGAGGAAGTTTAGCTTGGCTCCCCTTTTCTTTACTGCGCCAAACTGTTACAGGGCAGCACCGGTATAAAAAGGATTGTCTGACTGTTTCCCGATTCTGGTGGAGTGTTTCGGATTCTGGTGGAGCTGCCCGGACAGGGCCGGTTCTGAGATGGGCAGAGTTGGGGGTCCTGGAGGGCGGTGTCCTGGGGTGAGATGCTCTGTGAGGAGTCAGAGAAGCAGGGCTCAGAGGAGAGGAGACTCAGGGGAATGCCCTGGGTGTGAGGTTTCCAGCTTTTCCCCCAGGACCCCTCTCTCCAGCCTCTGGATAACAAAACCTGGGGAAACAGGAAAGTAGATCATTTTTTCCTTTTACAACCTATTTAGTATTGAGGACTTTAAAAAAAAAACATAACATTTAATGAATACTGTTAAATTTACAGAAAAGTTGCAAAGATAGTACAGTTCTTATTAATCCCACACCATTTCCGCTTTGTTAACATCTTACATGAATACAGTTGTCTTTTTTTTTCACAGCTAATGAAGCAATGTTGACACAGTTACCAAACTCTGTGCTTAATTTCATCAGTTCTTCCTAATGTACATTTTATGTTCCATAATCCAAATTGCCTCACTCAGTTACAGCCAGTTCTCCTCGATGTGCCTCTTGCTGACTGTTTCTCTGACTTTGCTTGTTTTTATAACGTTGACATTGGTGAGGAGTGATATTTTGGAGAGGTGTTGGGTTCACAGCTGGGGTTCTTGGGTCACGTCTGAGAAATTTACACCAGATTCCCCCTTTCACATACACAGTGAGTTTCCCCACAAGACAGAGACTTTTTGTCTCTGCCAAAGAGAAGTTTTATTATTTCTTTTTTTAAAAAAAAGAGTAGGCTCTCTCCGACCAACGGAAAGGAGGGAAAAAAAAAAACAAACTGCAAGAACGAACTACAGATCAAGTGGGACACTGAGTAGAGAGGAACTATTTCAGGCACCGCACCCCACAAATGGAAACTGTGGAGAACGGTGAAGAAATCACCACAGAGGTGATCGATCGGCTCCGGGCGCCATCAGAGGAAGACAAGGACTCCACGGAGACCTATAAATAGCCTAAGGTCAGCTGAGAACCACTGGGAAAAAGCAAAGGTCAGCAAGGACAGGTCTCTGGTGCCACCTCATGACCAGAACAAAATCACTAACTAACTGATTCCCTGTTGGAACTAAGTAAATACAGAGGGAGGGAACTGAAAGGGACAGTGCCCAGCAACACAGCATCAACACTCTGGTGGAGTGTTGTCTTCAGTGCTAGTCTCAGTCTGGTGAACAGTTTCTGACACCCCTAAAGGAGCACTCCAAAGAGATGGAAGCCACCCTTAGGACAACTTGGATCCTTCTCCTTTGGGGATTTGCTGGTGCGGGGTTGCACAGAGAGGAGGGGGCAGAGCTTGCTGGCTTTCAGGGCTGCTTCAGAACCCAGGGGTTCTCTGAGCCCCTCTGGCTGCCCACCCCCCAACAGTAAATGGACTGAACAGTGAAGAGGAGGAGGAAGAGGAGGACAAGGGTCCCCTGACAAAACTAAGCATCCAGGACGATCTAGACAGCTGCGAGGCCATGGTGAGCTTGGCCCTGGGGCCCCTTCCCTGCCCCACCTTCCCCCTCCCACCAGCACACCCTTCTTCTTGGTTCCCCTCCCTTTGATTAAGCTTTCACCCACTTCTGCTGGGAGCCAGTGGGTAGACACCAACACCATCCTCGAATCTCAGGTGTGCCCACGGAGGCCCTGAGAGGTGTGCCTCCCAACCTCCTGCCGGGCCCACAGGGGCACCCTGCACCTCTGGCCCACAGGTGGCATTTTGTAACTCGGCCTTGGCAAGTGCTGAGGAAGAACAGGCACGGCTGCACAGGCAGCTAAAGGAGGAAAAGCTGCTCTGCTGGCTCCTGGCTCAGCAGGTAGCCCTATGGGAACAGGAGACTGAGAAGATGGAGGCCCCAGCCCCCGGGGGGAAAGTGTGCCTGGGGAGACCCACCAGGCCCTTCAGGGAGCCATGGAGAAACTGCAGGTGAGTGTGTGTAAGGCAGGAAGGAATGGCCCCAGGGCAGGTTTTCTGATCCAGCAGACCAGGTACAGGAGAAGTGAGTCCTGGAAGCCTCAGTGAATTTTGCAGACTTTATTGGGATTTACCAGATACATGGCAGGTAGGGGTGCTAGGGGGCCAGGAGGCTGACAGGCCTCCCAGCCCCCAGCAAGTCTTCACTCTTTCTGGGCTCTCTGGCGTTCTCTGGTGGTCTCTGCTGCTCTGCACTCTCGGTCCTGCTTCTGCTTCTCTGCTTCTACTGGCGTCCCCGTGACGCCACCCTTAAAAGCCCATCTTAGCCCAGGTGAATCCCATCTACCTATGCCCACACCCTACTCCAGGTGCCCGCATCAGGCATGCATTCGGGTCCGCAGGGTTCCATCATCCATCCTATGGGCAGGAGAGCAGAAAAGCCTGATACTTTTACCTTACCCTACAATCCACCCCCTCAGGGTTTTCTGCCAGACAGTCTATACAAGTGATACACATGTTTCTCTTGACGAATAGGAACACTGCAGCCATGGCCCACAAAAGCAAATGAAATATATCACAATGAAATATAACAGAACACAAATAAGTCCAGGCAGGGCATCAACCTAGTGGCAAAAGACAATTATTGGCACCAGTAGATGATCCACCACTTCCGCTGCCGAAGGCACTGCTCATGCGAGGGAGGGAACCACTCAGGCATCAGCCGTCACACGCCAGGAGCCATCAGGCCTCCCGGCCCCCTCCAGCTGCAGTCTCGGCTAAAAGCCACACACCGCATCCACCCCCAGGATGCACTCACTCTTGGGTTGGCGATTCTGTACTCTTTGGGGGTAATCGCCCATCCCTCAGGGTTTTCTATCTGTGGTCGCTCCATCATGCAGGCCCCTGCGCTCAGGCCAACCCACTGCACAAGCACATGGGTCGGGGATCCGTGGATACAAGTCCACATGCAGCCTCTCTTGGGTCCCCTCTTTGGCTGTGGGCTCCACCACAAGCCACGTTCCCTACCCATCCCCCAAAGATGGGTTCCTCAGCTCCTCACCCTCACTCAACTATGAGCAGGGCATCACCCACAGGTGATTTTAAAAGACTCACTGGCCTTTAGCTTACGAAGTGCTTAACAGCCGCTCAGGGCTTCCCGAACTTAGCACCAGCTTTTGCCTTCTCAGTTGGCTTTTCTCCTCTGCTTAGCTGCTGGGCAGTACACCGGCTGCCTTTGGCCACCAAGGCCCACTGACACCCCCAGACTCCCATCTCTGGGGGTGTACAATCCCATCCTTCCTCAGGGTCCCAAAACATATCAAACTTGCCAAGGTCCTCCCCCTTCTGGCGGGATTGTTAGTCCATTAGTCCAAGTTCATCGGCTTTTCCCTTTGTCCACACTGGGGAGCTCTGAGTCGTGGTCCTTTCTCCCCCGATGATTCTTGCTGCCTAGGCGGGGATTGTTGGCTGGTCCTCTCGGCGTCTCCTCCTCCAGGCGAGGTCTCATCCCGCAGCTCCCGGACTTTGCCCTTCCCCTGTCCCGCCATGACACGTCCAGCGCTGTCACAGGCAAACACTGTCTGCTGCTCCTCAGTCCTTCCCGGTCTTCGGAGGGCTCCATACTGGTCTGCATGGATCATCGTGCTGACTTACACCAATTGTAAGAGAGGAAGGAATGGACACGGGGCAGGTTTTCTGATCCAGCAGACTGGGTACAGGAGAAGAGAGTCCTGGAAGCCTCAGTGGCTTTTGTAGGCTTTTATTGGGATTTACTGGATACATGGCAGGTATGGGTGCTAGGGGGTCAGGAGGTTGACAGGCCTCCCAGCCCCCGGCAAGTCTTCACTCTTTCTGGGTTCTCTGGCGTTCTCTGGTGGTCTCTGCTGCTCTGCTCTCTCGGTTCTGCTTACATTTCTCTGCTTTTGCTGTGAATGCCACCCTTAAAAGCCCAGTCTTAGCCCAGGTGAATCCCATCTACATATGCCCACACCCTACTCCAGGTGCCTGCATCAGGCTTGCATTCAGACCACAGGGTTCCCTCATCTATCCTAAAGGCGGGAGGGCAGAAAAGCCTGATAGTTTTGACTTTCCCTACAGTGTGGTTTTCCGGAGGGCTGGGCGGGCTGGGTGCTGGGCAGGCCGGCACTGCTGAGCCCCTGAGCCCGCTGTCTGGCCGAGGGCCGCTTTACCGAGCTCATGCAGGAGAAAGTGGGCTTACAGGACTGGATGGAGGAGCTGGAGCATCGATGTATCCAGATGTCTGGAGAGACTGACACCATCGGTGAGCGGGGAGGCTTGTGCCCTGCAGCTGGGGTGCTATGCAGAGGCTGGGGAGACCCCAGCAGCTGAGCTGTCTGCGCGCCCTCCCCCTAGGAGAATACATCGCTCTCTACCAGAACCAGAGAGCAGTGATGAGGGAGGAGCACCAAGAGAAGGAGGAGTCCATAAGCCAGCTGGCCCAGGACAAAGAGGAGATGAAGGTAGTCAGAGCTCTGGCTCCATGGTGGTGCGGCTGGGGACAGGGCGGGCATCTGAGCATCTCTGCATCCAGGTGAAGCTGTTAGAGCTGCAAGAGTTGGTTTTGCAGCTGGTGGAGGCACGCAACGAATGGTGGGCGAAGCCCTGAGCACCCGCCCAGAACCCTGCTGCTGAGCCCACTAGCGCATGCCTAGTCCCCAAGAAGCTTGGCACTGCCAACGTCCAAGGTGAGGAAAGCCCCTAACGGGCGGCTGGTCAGGAAGAGCACACTCCGCCAGGCACACAGCATCCTGTCTGTCTCTCTGTAGGGTAAAGAAAATATCAGGCTTTTCTGCCCTTCCGCCATCAGGATAGATGATGGATCCTTGTCCTGAATGCATGCCTGATGGCGGGCACCTGGAGTAGGGTGTGGGCATAGCTAGATGGGATTCAGCTGAGCTAAGACTGTGCTTTTAAGGGCGGTGTCACGGGGACGCCAGCAGCAGCAGTAGAAGCCGAAGCTGAAGCCGGAAGAGAAGCCGAGATCACCAGAGAGCCCAGATAAAGTGAAGATTTGCTGGGGGCCGGAGGCCTGCCAGCCTGCCAGCCTCCCAACCCCCCAGCCAGCACCCCTGCCTGCCATATGCCTGGTGAACCCCAATAAAAAACCTGCAAAACCACTGAGGACTCTGACTCCTCCTTTACCCGGTCTGCATGGGATCAGAAAACCTGCGCTGTGCCCTGCTCCTGCCCTTACACTCTCTAAAGAACCAAGTAAGGTGAGCCTTGTCCACGATGTGCAGCCGACCCAGGGTGAGGCCCAGCTGGGACTGACTCCCCTCGAGAACGCCTCTGCGCAGCAGGTCCTTCAGCTGCTTCAAGAAATGCAGAACTCCCAGGAAGGCGTCACCATTGGAAACAGCCCATGCCTTCCCTTCTTCTACCAGGCTGACGACAAGGAGGTGAAGATAATGGTGGTCTAGGCCACCGGCATGGGGCCGGAGGCTCTGCCCCCACCAGGCCCTCACCAACCATCCCTGTTCCCCAGGCTATCCCCCCCATCCTTTGGCTCTCCTTCCCAGTCGTCCTCTCATCCCTCGGCTTAAAAAAGGGGTCCAACAACTCCCCTATCTAATAGGCTGAAATAGGTGCAGACCCTAGCCTCTGAGGTTAGGGCTGTGTCTTAATTTAACTCTGGACTAATCATACTTCCAGAGGCAAGGAGCTAGAAATATCCAGCTAGTTATTTAGGGGGCTCCGTTCTACAATATAGGGGCTCCTTGAATGACCAATTGAATCCTTACCAGGCCTTCTTGCAGAGGGCCTAGGTTATATTAGGCAATTTTGGGCCACGTGCCCCCCACCTCACCCCAACCATGTCGAGCGGGGCAGCACTTTGAAAGCCCAGCACGGGGGCTAAGTCCAGACAGAGATACCAGCTGGGGCAGGTGGGCACCAACACCTGTCTAGAGTGTAGCCACAGAGATAGCAGTGGTTTATTTGAGACCACCCAGATCCACAAAGGGGTGGCCTCCCCTGCTCCCTTTTGAAATTTCCCCATGGGCCTTTGCACCCAATTTTTTTTTTGTTTTTGTTTTTTTGTTTTGTTTTTAATTTTTTGTTGGACCCAATAATTGTTTTGATTTTTCTTTATTTTTTTTATTTTTACTTTTTGTTGCACCCAATTATTCTGGAGGTGATCCCTATCTGCAAAGGGGAGGCCTCTCCTACTACCTAGCAAAAGTCCCCATGGGCATGTGTGCCCGATTATTTTGTGGGAACCCACCCGTTAAGGGGGGGTTCTGCTCACTACACATGTCTTGCAGCTTGAGGTTACCCTGTCCCACTCACAAAAGTCCCGCGGGCATGAGGCCACCACAGTCCTAAAAGGGGTGTCCTCCCCTGTCCCCGCTCACAAAAGGTCCGTGGGCATGAGGCCACCCCAGTCTGCAAAGGGGTGGCCTCCCCCATCACCCCTCAAGTCCTGCGGGCATGAGGCTACCCCAATCCACAAATGGGCGGCTTCCGCTGTCCTCCTCACAAATGTCCGACGGGCATGAGGCCACCCCAATGTGCAAGGGGGTGGCCTCCTCCTTCCCGCCTCACAAAAGGCCCATGGGCATGAGGCCACCCATTCTGCAGAAGAGTGGCCTCTCCCGTCCCGCCCCTCACAAAAGATCCACAGGCATGAAGCCACCCCAGTGCACAAAGGGGTGGTCTCCCCCTTGCCCCCTCACAAAAGTATGAGGCCACCCCAATCCACAAAGGGGAGAACTCCCCCATCCCCCTCCTCACAAAAGTCCTGCAGGCATGAGGCCACCCCTATCCGCAAAGGGGTGGCCTCCCCCGTCCTTCCTCTCGAATGTCCCACAGGTATGAGGCCACCGCAGTCCACAAGGGGGTGGCCTCCACTTGCTGTCTTTGCAAAAGTCCCGTGGGCCTCTGTGCCTGATTATCTTGGGGCCACCCCGGATTTGCAGAGAGGTGGCCTTCACTGCTTCTTTTACAGAAAGTCCCCATAGAGGGGATGCATGGCTTACTCAGGCAATTTGGGGGTACACACTCCCCCAACCCTGTGGAAAACTGGGCTTGGCCAGAAGCCGGGCCGTGGTGGCTGGTGGAGGCCAGGCGGAAGGCGCGCAGGCGCCCCGCGTTGTACATACTGTGCTGGGACATGTGTACATGGGGCTGAGACGGCCCCTGTATCACAGCGGAGGCTGCGGTGGCCCCTGGGAGAGGAGGTTTCTATGAATCAGTTGACATCGAGGAAACTTATTTATAGATCGCCCAGGACAGAGGAAGGAGGCAAGGCCAGGGAGTGGTTCCTGGTATTTCACTTTTGTTTCTGAATAAACCGAACTCACCACGTGGTCCGGCCCTGGGATCTGGGCTCAGGAGCTGCGCTGGGTGTGGGTCCTGCCAGCAGAGGGCAGGCTTCGGGGTGCAAGGTGCGCATTGGCGCTGCCTGTCAGGGCATCCAATCCCCCTCAGCTCTCTGACCTGTAGGGCCTGTGGGCTGCGTGCCGACCCTGGAGGGGCAGAGTACTGGCTTCCAGCCTAAGCATTTCTCCTCTCACCCTGTTCTTCTGGGGCTCCCACCCAGGCCCCATGAGTCCTCCAGGCTGGCACTCTACCCCTGGTGGCCACAGCAGGGTTCAGATGAAGACCAGCTAAGTCCAGGTGCTTTCCCCAGCAGCCTGGAAAAAACTGGGGCCTCCCAGGCACGCCTGCGCCCCCATGCTTAAACCATCCCTTCCCCTTGAACGCCACAGAACACAACCAGCACACAACACGTTGCTCCCCATTGTTCAGAAATGGGTTTCATTCTCAGCCAAGAGACAGCAGGACTGGTCGCGGCCAGAAGCACACAGCTGCCGGGACAGCACCCCCATGCTCGGGGAAGGGGCAGGAAGGTGGCAGGGGGAGCTGACTGTGCACAGTTCGGGAATGGCAAGGATGCTCGTCGGAGGTGGCACGTGTTGGCGGAGGCAGCTGGGGTGACAGTGTTTGCTTGTAGTTGGGCCACAAGACTCAGAAGGACAGCACAGCCGGCGGTTCCCAGCACCAGAGATGCGCGCTTGCACGTGTGTGTGTGCCCGTGTATTTATAGACATGCATAGAGCAGGGCAGGAGCAATACCACCGAGGGGGCACAAGAGTTACCGAGGTCACGCCTGGGGTGTCAGCTCACCACCACAACAGACTAAAGTCACAGATGAAGGGGGAGGCTTGGGGGCTGGGGGCTAAGTCACAGAACAGTCACCCAGGCAGGCCCGGGAAGAGAGGTGTCCCAGGAAGAGGAGGGGTCTGGTTAGAGGTCGAAGGGGGCCCTGGGGCTCTCAGGTTGGATGGACTTGCCTGACCCGATCAGCTGGCAGCTGGAGAGAAGCAGAGAGAAAACGGGGGAGGGCAGAGAAGGGGGAGAGCTGGGAAGGCAGGTGCAGCCTGGGCTGCAGCGCTGGGGGGGAGGTGGGGAGGGAAGACGAAGCAGGGGAGGGTGTGGACAGGGGTTCTGGATGAGAGGGGAGGGGGGACAGGGAGGGGGGATGCAGGAGCAGGAGCTGGAGCCTCTCCCTGCTCACTCGCCGGCCTCTCACACACACGAGACAGTGCACCCGTGTGCCAGACATGTGATCGGCCCCCTCCGGCTCCCTCCTCTCTGCTCCCCTGTCTTTCAACCCACCAGCCCAGGGTCACCCTTAGTGTCAGGAGGAGGAGGCCTCGGGCCCCATGTGACTCCACCATTTCTGATGGAGAAAGACAGGGGAATACCACTGTTTGCCCCGGGAGGGCAAAGCTGAGAGGATGGCTGGAGGGAGCACTGGGGGCCCCCTGGGGTGGGCAGAAAGCACAGTAGTTCCCCATATGGACCCTGGGGAGGCAGGGAGGGCAGGAAGCCAGATGCTAGTGGCCACAGGCTTATAAGTCTAAGAGGGGAGCCTCAGCTGGCTGGGGGACCACAGGTCGTGTAGGTGAGGCTGGGCCCTTCCTGGTGTGGAAAAGCAGAAGAGCAAGCATCAGTGTAGGGGTGCGGGGGCAGGCAGGTCTGTGGGGCGAGTTTTACTGACCAGCTTGGGTAGAACTCAGAGAAGCCGACTTGCCCAGGTCAGCCGACACTGAGGTCCCCTGGCTGAAAAAGGAGAAGTGACACTATGAACAACAGGCCCAGGTCCACGGGCCTGCAGGCAGGCTTCGGTGCTTCACCTGGGGCGGAGGGTGTGGCTTGGACCCTCAGGCTTTCCAAAGCCATCAGACAACCTGAGCCTTCCTGAAGGGACTCAGTTGCCACAATAAGGAGGAGGGGTTAGACCTCCTCTGCCCTGTGGTGGATCCGGTTCCAAAGCTCCCAAGGCAGCTGCCCTGCCCCAGCAGCACACTCACATAGGGGGATGGGGGCCGCACCCCCAGCATGAATTTCGAAGGCTCCCTGACGGCCTGCTCCCTGACAGCGGCACAAGCGGCCTATCAGCTCAGCACCCTGCGTGACCATCTGCACTGCAGGTCCTCGAGCCTAGAGACTTCCACAGCCAGAGAACATCCACCTAGGTGGAAGGCCCGGGTAAGACAAGTCTCAGTGGCTGTCTTCAGTCGGAGGTACTTTGGGAACCTGGGGTTGGCTTGCCTGTATGAACTTAAGTGTGTGTGTGACCAATATAGGAATCAAATTCTCTCTGAGAGCCAACTTCTGACTGAAGCTTATCTATCACCCTCGCGGCAGATGCCTTCTCTCAAACCTCGGTCCCTTGGAGCTTAGGCCAGATATGTGCCCTAAGCGTCTCATCTTTTACTGCAGCGCTGCGTGGCCTCAATACCAATTGGACAATGGCTCCCACGGGCCGAGCATGGCGCTTGTGACTTCTCCATCCTTACAGACCTAAAGAGTTCTGTCACCGCAATGGAAAATGGTCAGAGATCCCTTAGGGCCAGGCTGGCTTTCTCTTGTGCTCCCGTGCCCCCCTCCAGCCCCTCCCTCCTGAAAACCTGCCACACTCTCCAAGTCTTGAGACTCCTCTCACTCTCCCCCTCTCTGGACCCTCTTCAACGTTCTCTGATCCTCTAGATTCTCAGTCTTCACCTCCTCCAGCTCCCCAATCCGGCCTCCCCTCTTTTTTTCACCTCCTAGCCACCACACCCGTTCTGGGTGGTCCTCTTCTGGGTCCCCTCAGGGAAGTGGCGGGGAGTGAAGGAGGAATTAGGGTCCATGGTCCTTCCTCTCTGTCTGGTCTCTCCCAGACTGAAAAGCTTCTTGGCTCTTTCACTAACAATCCCACCACCTACACCAAAGAGTTTCCTTGTCTTACCCAAGCCTGTGACCTTACTTGTCATGATTACATGTGATCCTCTCTTCCACCCTGACCTCTGACAAAAGGGAGCAGGTTTTTAGGTCCGCCCAAGACCAAGCAGATCAGGTACCTGTGACTGACTCAACCATGGCCCCAGGCTCTGCAGCAGTTCCCAGCCCAGAGCTGGGGTGGGGCTACCAGACTGACACAGGCAGGGCCCCCGGGGCAGGACTCACCAAGACCATTTTATTACCTGTCTCCTAGCTGGTCTCCAAGCGGCTGTGCACAAAAGTGTAAATTTTGCTAAGCTCAGGGAGATCACCCAGTCTGCCTCAGAAAACCCTGCTGCCTTCCTTAGTCGCCTGACGGAGGCGTTCCAGCGCCATACCAGGCTTGACCCTGACTCAAATGGAGGCTCAACAGTTCTGGCTACCCATTTTATATCTCAGTCAGCTCCTGACATTAATAGAAGCTTAAGAAGTTTGAGAGGACTCCCCTGATGGCGCAGATGGCAAAGTGCTGTGCTGTGAGTCTCTCCGAGGCCTCTGCAGTGCTGGTTCCATGCCGCCCAGCCAGCGAGGGTCCCACATGGCACAGCAGACCTCTCCTGCCTCGCCCGCTACTCCCTTCAGCAGTGTATTTCGTCAGTCTGCCTGTTCTGTTCCCCACTCTGTCTCTAGTGAATCCTCTCACCCTCCCACGTATCTGGCCTGGACCCCGGTTCTAGTGTAAATGAATAAATAAATCTTTTTTTTTTTTTTTAAAGAAGGCTGAGGACTGTCCTCAAACCCCTATCCAGGATCTGCTGAATATGGCCTTGACAGTTTTTAAAAACCGGAAGGAACAGGACAGGGCAGAGAGTGAACTCCGTAGTCTTCAGAAGGCTGGGCTTCAAGCTCAGGCCCTGGTAGGGCCTTGAGACTGCCAGGCCATGTTCCTCCAACCACCGCAGTGCCTGCCGCCCGACAGAGGACGACAACGGGCCCCATGGCCCCCAACCGACCCCCGCTGGGAGCCTGCTTCAAATGTGGTCGAGAAGGCCACTGGTCCAGACAATGCCCCAACACCTGCCAGGACCATGCCCCATCTGCAACGTCCAGGGTCACTGGAAAAGCGACTGTCCCTCCATGACTGGCTGCGGTGGACCAGTCCTTCCAGCCCCTGCAACTCTTGCCACCGGCGGTCTTCGGTTTGGCAGCTGAGGACTGAAGAGGCCCGTACTCATCCACCCCGATAAACTTCAAGGAGCCCAGGGTAACAGTCAAGGTGGCAGGTAAGTCCAACTCCTTTCTGGGCTCTCCTTTAATATGTTGCTGGCCTCCTCCTCTGCAGACCTTCTCTGCCACAATCTCAGCAACACACTGCACAACTCCTCACCTTCCTGGGCTCAAAAGGATACCGTGTCTCCCTGTCCAAAGCCCAACTTTCAGTTCCCACAGCCGTCTATCTGGGTCTTCCACTAACTCCTTCCTCCAAACAGCTGACGGTGGACCACAAACAGGCCATCCGGGACCTTCCCTCCCCTGAATCGGCAGAACAAATCCTTTCCTTCCTAGGTTTGGTCAGATTCTTCCGTCACTGGATCCCTAATTTTGCTTTCCTAGCCAAGCCACTGTACGACACAGCAAAAGCCTCCCTCGAAGGACTTCTCCAATCCCCCGGGGAGGTCTGCAGGGCCTTCCTTTTACTCACACATATCCTCCTTAGGGCACCTGCCCTTGGCCTTCCTGACCCAGAAAAGCCTTTCCTCCTGTGCACAGACGCACATCGGGGTATGGCGGCAGGTGGCCTTTCCCAGCCTCTGGGCCCAGCCCTGTGTCCTGTCGTTTATCTCTCCAAGCAGATGGATCCCACCGTCAGGGGCTGGCAACCTTGCCTTAGAGCCCTGGCGGCGGCAGCTCTACTCATCCGGGAACCCCTCAAACTTACTCTGGGAGGACCTGTCCAAGCACATTCCTCGCACAGCCTTCAGGCCCTCCTGTCTCCCCGCCCGCTCTCCACTCTCACTCCTGCCCGCTCACAGGACTTCCACGTGCTCTTTATCGAAAACCCTCTGGCGAGTCTCACTCAGTCAACTTCTCTCAACCCAGCCCCTCTTCTGTCTCTGGCCCCCCTTCTGCCGCTCATTCATGCCCTGAAATCCTGGGCGAAATGCAAACCTCCAGACTGGGTTTGGCCGACTCCCCTTTGTCAGATGCCTACTGGGCTCTGTCTGTAGACGGCAGCTCTTGCGAAGGTGCGCGAGGTCAGCGGAGGGCTGCCTAGGCCATGGTTACCCTCGATCAGGTCATCGAGGCAGGAAAGCCTCCCGGAGGAACCACCTCCCGAAAGGCAGAACTCAGAGCACTTACCGGGGCCCTGACCCTCAGCAACCATAAGAAAGTCAACATCTATACGGATTCAACATATGCCTTCCTTATGGCTCACAGTCCTGCTGCGATTTGGCAGGAAAGGGGGTTCCTCTCCACCCAGGGGTCCCCCATCATGAACGTTAAACTTGCCCTTAAGCTTCTAGCGGCCTTGCAGCTTCCAACTGAAGTCGCCATGATCCACTGTGAAGGACACCACACGGACAATTCTTACGTGACCACAGGGAATAACAAGGCTGATGCAGCAACAAGGGCTCCCACCACTCACTCTGCTGCAGATCCTGGTCCTATTCTCTCTCTATCTGTCCCCTCCATCACTCCGACTTAGAACCTAATGAACGCCAAATCCTGAGTCTGCTCTTCCACCCCTCCTTGAATGCAAAAGTCTGGCAGCTGTGTTCCCATCGTCAAACCGGTGCTCGTGGATCACCTCAAGGGGGAATTCGCCAACCTCCTTCTTCTGCAGCTCACCAGCTGCGTGGACACTTACCCGGACAGGATAGGCAGGTTGATTTTACTCACCTCCCTACTCACAAAAAAGTTAAATATCTGCTCACAAGGGTTGATACAATAACAGGTTGGGTCAAGCCCTTCCCCGCAGCTAGAGAAACGGCTCAGGGGGTAACCGAGGCCCTTCTTAACCACATTATCCCATGCATTGGCCTCCCCACATCTGTCCTATCTGACAATGGTCCAGCTTTTATCTCAAAGATTACTCAGCAGGTCTCCGCAGCTCTGGGTATCACCTGGAAGCTTCACATTCCCCACCACCAGCAATCCTCAGGGAAAGTGGAGCGCGCCAATGGGCTAATCAAGGGTCACCTGACTAAACTCTCCTGAGAGCTCTGCAACTGCTCCAGGAACATGCAGACCGGTACTTACCCAGTCCTGCCCGAATCTCGACCTCCTCAACTGACCTTCCCCACCACTGCATCCAGGAGACCAAGTTCTGCTCAAATCGCTTCAGCCAAAGCCACTGCAGCCTCCATGGACTGGTCCGCACACAGTCATTCTCACCACGCCTATAGTGGTAACACCTCTGGGAGACCCCTCCTGGCACCATCTCTCTCGGGTCAAACGTGCGCCCGAAGACAAACAGTATGTATGTTGTAACCTGGGTCCTACTAGGATGCGCATTTCTTGTCAAAATCTCCCCTATGTGTGGAAATTCAAAGTTAGGGAGACCTTTGTCTCAGGATCCACGGAGACTACCCACTTGGTGGGTACTGCAGAGTGCCCACAGGCCGGATGCACAGCACCCATCACTCTCACCCTAACTCTTTCATCGATTAACAACACTATGAACACCATGTTTTCTTTCTTTTACCATCAAACCTTAGATCATTGCAAGAATACCTACAAAGAATATGGGGGGTGCCCTTGCCCGTCATGTGCAGTGCACCTTCCAGACAAAGGCCGAATGTTCTCTCCATCTGTCATAATACGGGTTTCAATACGAATCAAGTTAACTATACTATTTCAGGTCCTTGGGACCTACGCTGGGTACAGGGAGTCCAAGCCACAGGGTACACTGGCTGGCATTCCTACACAGTGGCAACATTTTCCCATCTCAAGGGACTATGTCCCGACACAAAATGCCACAGTCCAAGTCTCCCAGGACATCCTCCATTCAGAGCAAGTCCTACAAAATCAGCTAACATCATCAGAAAAGACAGAGACACCCTCAACCTGGATTCGTAAAATACAAAACGCTATACTCTTCCTACATAACTCTTTTAGATCTAATACCTTTCTTGTTTCCTCTGCGCTTCCCTTCAGAGGCCTCTACTGGCGGCAGCTCCAATTAATCTCAATACCACTATGACCAAGATTACAGACGCTGCTTGCCAGACTCCCCAACTCTCAGTCCCCCTATGGGACTCCAATCACAGCTACCCCTGCTATCCAACTGATGCCCTTGTCGGCTTTCATTCCTGCACTTCTAACATTTCGGTTAAAGGTATCTACCCCTCCTTAGAAAAAACCTCTGTCTTTAGCATCATCACAAAGACAGCTCCCCCGCCCTGGCACAGGCCATGCTCCAAAACCGGCGGGCTCTGGACCTGTTAATGGCTAACAAGGGGGGCACCTGCCTGTTCCTCAGGGAAGAATGTTGTTATTGTATCAATGAATCAAAGATTGTAGAACAAAATGTGGAAGCCTTCATGAAACTACGCAAAGACATGGAAAGGGAAATTGGGGGCTCCAATTCACCGCTGACATGGTTTCAAAATCCTATAGTGTCATGGCTCCTCCCACTCTTGGGGCCAATACTAATGATGACTTTACTTTTTTTTTTCTTTTTGCTCCTTGCCTCCTGAAATTCACACAGACTCACATTCAGGAAATGTCTCCTACCACCTTTGACCAACTCTTCTCCACCCACATTCTCGCATCCCTGCAGAAGACCCTCATAACCAGGCCTGAGCCACCCCCTTGGCTCTCTGCCAGACCAGAGAGCAGTGATGAGGGAGCAGCACCTAGAGAAGGGGTTCTCATAAACGGGCTGGCCCAGGACAAAGAGGAGCGGCGAATGTGCGTGGAGGGGCAAGGGGTGGAATGTAGTTCCCTCACAATCCCTGAGAACCATCCTTATGTCACATCAAGAGCTGGGTGCTTGATTTGTTGCCCCAGCCCCCAGGACTAACCCCCTTTCAGGTTTCTCTTGTGGCTGCAGATTACCAACTTGAAGGGGACCCAAGACCATGGGACCCGACCCTGGGAGAGGGTTCAGGCTCGCTTGCTCTGTACTGTACCCCACCTTTAAACACTGAGCGCCTACAAAGCCTACGCTTCCCTAGTAATCTTAAAACGCTGGCAACTGCTCTGGGTGACACTGGGAAGAATTGTTTAGTTTGGTTTTCTGCGGGGTTTCTACTTCTCCACGGAGACTTTCCAATTTTTCTCTGACTCCTCCATCTCACATTCTAATTCCTTATGACCCTGGGGCCAGAGTGCCCCCCAATCAGTGCTCTTTGGAGTGATCTGTTTACCCTCTGTGGATCAGACCCCAGCAAACTGACCTTCCCAGTTGGGAATCTTCCCCCAGTCGTCTCAACATGGGTTGCTCTGCTCGCCACAGGATAAACAGGCGACTGAAGCATCCATTCTGCTTGAGTCTCCTGAGAAAAAAAAGCCTTCTGTGTTAATGCACGTATGCAGACATATGTGAGATTGTAACAGATTGCTCTGAAATGGGCCTGGCTGTGCCCCTGGCTGTCCCCTCACTGCCTCCTGCCATCAGCATCCACTGTTGCAGGAGCTTGAGCAGCGCTGCCTGCTGGCAGCTACTG
The DNA here is from genome assembly GCF_964194135.1 of Talpa europaea. Taxonomy (NCBI): domain Eukaryota; kingdom Metazoa; phylum Chordata; class Mammalia; order Eulipotyphla; family Talpidae; genus Talpa; species Talpa europaea. The sequence continues at coordinate 125,121,521 of NC_140068.1, read as the reverse complement.
AGTCACGGCATCCCAGAAGTTCGAGTCTGAAGACTGAGTGAAAATTCCTAAACATTTTTTCTTTAAACCAAGTTATCAGTCCATTTCTTCTGTCATTGGGAGGATGGGACGGGGGGACTACTCACAGCACCTGGTGGAGATGTTGGTGGCATGAAGTCAGATGGCAAATCTAACTTGTAAAGTGGGGTGTGAGTACAGGGGCTTGCCGTTCTCGTGAGCCTCAACTCTCTTTTTCCTCTCCACAGTGGAGAGACTACCAAAGGAAAAACATCTTGGGGTCTCCTGCAAGAGACCACTGGAGGTGGTTGTAAGTCATCTGAAGATGTAAGTCTTGCTCAGCCAGGCTGGGAGAGGGGTGCTCCAGGGGCAGCTCAGTGAGAGGTGAAGAGCATGGAAGAAGTGGGTAAGAACCCTGGGTCTGAGTGCGGCCTCTCCGTAGCTCTGCTGGGGATCTGATTTGGGGCAACACTGTTTAAGCTCTTTGTCCACCTGTGAGTCAGGGTGCTACAGCTCTACTTAAATCTAGGCAGCATCCGTGAGAGGATTGTGCATTCATCCCTTCGTGCGGGGCCTGGTGCGCAGTGAGCCTTCAGTACAGGGCGTCGCTATGGACTTCTTGCTCTGGCAATTTCCCTCATCCCCAGCCTCAAGGGGAAGCCAGTCAGTGAGGACACCCTCTCCCTTTAGGGCGGCAAAGATGAGCCCCAGGTGCTTGGGATTAGGTGACCTCTGAGGTGGGAGTCCGTCTTTGCCACCTGCTTGCTGGGTGATCCCAGGGAAAGTCACGTCCTTCTCAGGCCTCAATTTCCTCAACTGGAAGATGAAGTTGTTGGGCCAGATCAGCACCTTCCAGACTGATTTGGTAGCTTTGATCATCTCTTGGTTCATGTTGCTTCCTGCCTCAGGCGAGGTGGTGAGTGGCCGTTTGGAAAGAAGGCACAGGCCATGGTATGATCCGTCACCCTTGTCTCCAGCATCCATCGTCCAGAGCTGCTCTCTCTTTCCTTCTCTGACCTTCTTGTCTTCTCTAAGCCGCTTTTCTCTTCCTCCCCTTGCCCTTGTTTTTCTCTTTTCACCTCCTGTAGATTCAGGACATTCTGCAGGTGCTGTGTCCGACCTTAACCTCTCCAATGGGGTAGCGCTCCCCCCATTGGACAGGAGGAAGGTGAGGCCGTGCCGAGACCCCCTCTCTGGCTTGGCCTCTCCCAGCATGCATGCCCGAGGCTTGTCTGCTTGGGGTACTTGGCCTCTGGCTGATTTTATGTTGCCATCATTAACCCTCGATGTGTCCACGTCTGCTATTTCACCTGCTTGGTTGATCTCTGCTATTTCACCTGCTTGGTTGATCGTTGTTTTCCTTCCCGCACATCTTTATCATCTTGGAGAAGATACAATACACAGTGAAGGGTGAGAGGTCATTTGGGAAGAGCTTCCAGAGCAGGGGTGTGAGATTTGGGCCTTCCAAGCCTCCAGGGTGAATGCTCAGGGGCCCGTCCTACTAGGAGAGCCTCAAACCCCCGCCCCAAACACGGGGCTTGCCCTCTGGGCATGTCCCGCAAAGACCAACAGTCCACACTGCAGTTGATTTTCCAAAGTGATGAATTCATTTTAGCTTAGGAGTGGGAAATGCAGGCTTAGGAGAAAGGGGGCTTTTGTTATAGGTGCAAGGTCTAAGGTGAGTTTTGTAGCAGAACTGCAAGAGCGTGAGGTTCACCAGAGATGAGTGACTGGGACATCCTCCCCCACTGTCTTTTAAAAATCAACTGGACACTTACCCATCTCCCATGGGCCCTTGGCAGCAGACACTTTGCTAGGCGGCAAGGTGGGATGTGGCAACTGAGGGAGCAGTTGGCTCTGAAGGGTCTGGAGGCTGGAGGGGTGGCTTTTGAGACTGATGTGTAGAGGTGGGCAGTGTTCATCCCCGTGGAGAGCGGGTGACGTGGGAGTCCCGGGCAGAGGGTGGGTGCAGGAGATGATCAGGGTTCGGAGCCCAGAGAGCACTTGGCAAGAAGGTAAGGTGCCTGGGGTGCCCTGGGCTGGGGGATGACCTCTTCCTGATGTGGGAGGGGACACCGAGCTCTGGGTCTCTGCTGCCTCCTCTAGTGAGCAGAGGACTCACGTCATGGAGGATGGCTTCACTTGTCGGAAGAACATAAGGAAACCATACAAGGGATGGGGGCTTCTTCCTGACAAAACTAGCAAATAAACTATACATTGGAGACATTCATCTGGGGAGAGGGAGAGAAAGGGATCTAAATGGGAGGGGTGTGGTGATGTTCCCGGGTGTCCTGGTGGAGGTAATTTTATGGGGACAACACCTGAGGGGAGAAATCAACATTCCTCAAAAATGAACAACAATATGAAAATACAACAATAAATAAATTAAAAAAAAAAAACAAATTAAAGTTGAGGGGGACGTTTTAGGATGAGGGGGCTGTGCTGTCTGTGCTCTATGGTAGTTCCAGGATTCTATTATTTATATTTACCCAACTGTCCATCTAAAATTGGTAAATTTTATTTCATATAAAGATGTTAAGAAAAAAAATGGCAAGAAAGAAGACAAAGTAAATTGCGGCAGGCTGCGCCTCCCATGCTGTCTCTTGACAAAGTTTGGGATTGGGGGAGACTCCTGAGAAGTGGGGAGTTCCTGTGCTCCCCTGAAGAGGGAAAGTTGTACTTCCCAGAAGAAGGAAGTTCTCAAACTTCCCAAAGAAAATCTGAACTAGGGAGTCTCCATGGCAACGCCTGCTAATGCTCTCCTCTTTGTTCTTGGTTAATGCTGAAGTTAGTTACAAATTGGCCTGTGAAAACCTAATTGGGACCCAGGTAACAATTGGCTTATTGTTCTTACACATGAACGATCACAAAAGAAGTAAAAAAATTGTTTAAGGTATAGTTAGGAAAGAAATGTTTTGGCCTTGAGAACTATGGAGAACAAGCTACCCTGAACCAGCTTTGCTCAGAAACCATAGGGGGTACCTGTTTGCAGCAACAATACATTTCTTGGTATATGAGGTCAATAATTCGCAGGCTGTGTGGAGGCTAGTTAAGAGTTAGACTTCAGTAGAACTTACGTAGATCTGATAAATTGTTTTAAACCACTTTGAAGTAATAAATAAATTAACCAAGTTAATTGAGTGCTAGGAAATAAATTGATTGTAGTAATTGAATATAGAATAGGAACTTTACACCCACGTTTGTAATTGGGAAAGTTTAAATGTTGCCAAATGTTGTGCTGTTGATCATGCTAGTAAATGAGCTGTACCTAGGAAACTAATTGTTCTTAGGTTACCAAAAAAATGGCCTACAGTTGTAAGGCCAAGGGAGTCTTTACATGATCATGAGAAAATATGCATTGTCTTTGCTCTGCTTCAATGCTCAGGCTGATGTAATCCCACCGCTTGCCTTAAGGTATAAATAAAGACCCGCTGAGACCCTCAGTAGGAGATACTTGCACGAACTAAAGGGTTTGTGTCTTTCTCATTCCTACATCGCTCCACTTCCCCTCAGCCCTTTGAGAGAAAATTTTCACCGACTCCATCCTCTCCTTTCCGAGATCCCTGACACGACTTCTAGCTGGGGCTGGTCTCCAGCAGTAAATATGCTATAGTAATTAAAAACAAAGAATTCATTGCTAGCAGTTCTGTCCTAAGGAATTTTAAAGGAATTCTTCCAGGTCGAGGGAAATTTATAGCAATAACTAACACATTTATAGCACACATTTACAGCAATAAATAACAACAGACACACACATAATACTGTTTTTCTGTAGACTTGTTTTAATTTATTGAACTGATACGATTGCTTAAATTTTTTGTATTATAAAGTTTTATTTGGCTTAAATGTATTTTGGTTTAATATATATATTGCAATAATAACATTAAGGTGGTTAAATAGACCTATATTGCGGGGGGCGGGGTGTGGGCAGCTTAGGCAAACTGTCATGTCAGGGGTGCCTGTGTTCCTGTAAGGATGAGAGGGCGTGGACAAATCTGAGAGATTAGGGAGGGGGAGTGAGGAGATGCAAACACTTGATCAGGGTGGGGACATCATTCTGCTGAGGGTCTCAGCAGCCCTTAATTTATACATTACAAGGTACATAAGCATATGTACTAGAGAAGGAAGAAAACAATGATCACTTCTTCCTCTAGAACCACCAGGGGTTCATTTGCCCTTTAACAGAGGTTGTAACGTTCTTTGAAGAAGGCACAGTTGCTTAAACAAAAGTGTTCTTAGAACAGTCATTTATTTTAAACAACTATTTTATTACTAGTAAAAACTCATGTGACTGAAACTAACATTTCTTTGTTTACTAGGTGAAGGATTAACTAAGGGCTGGGGAAACAAAGGACAGGGAGTTACCTGGGGGAAGGGAGACAGAGGTATTTTTTCTAACTAACCTATAAAGTTGAGACTGACATATAACCATGATTAAAGCAAAAAACAGAAGGCTTTTATATAGAAATCATGATCTAATAGTATATGGTTTTAATAATGAATCCGAGGGCAAGTTAGGGAGGATGAGGCAGCCTCAAGGACAGTGCAGGTGGGGACCTCGGAGCATTGAGGAAGGCTTCAGAGATAAGGACAACGAGAGGAATGGAAGGAATTCCACTGGGAATAATAAACATCCCAGGACCAAGGACAACATTGTTAAGGCTGGCCTCGGTTTCCCTCAGGTGATAAGGGGAGGTGGAGTTTGGGGAAACGGAGAGTGGTTTAATGTATGGACAAATGAGGAGGGCAGCAGACTCCTGTCTGGTAGACCACCGTCCTCCCCTTTGTCAGAGTGCAGGAGATTTATGCAAGGGGGGGATGGGAAGGGGTCAGCACTGAGACCGGTCCGTGCCAGCCTGGTTTTCTTCAATAGATAAGGAATGTAAAGATCCCCCGCTCAGTAGCAGATTAAGTGAGGCAGCCCAGAACTACCAATCACAAAGAGACTGGTGGAGCTTGGAAATAATGAGGGAAATAAGGTCTATATTCCCTGAGACAGGACTCCACTTTGGCTTCCTTGCCCCTCCCTAGCCTGGTTTCCTGGCCTGGAAGTCTCACTTTATTTCTGTTTCTTTTCTCCTCCATAAACTTTTTCTTTCTCTAAACAAACCTGCCTCTTCTCGCTTGCTTGCCTGAGAGTCTGCGAAATTACTGCTGTGGCTTCGTGAGACACCAACCCGTGGGGCTCTAGTGGCTGGGCCTCAGCGCTGCCCTGCAGCCTGGGATCCGTTCCTGGCTGGGAGACTAGGCCTGACAATTCCAGTATCAATAATATATTAGTGCTTGCTTTGGCAGCACGTATACTAAAATTGGAACGACACAGAGAAGATTAGCATGGCCCCTGCGCAAGGATGACATGCAAATTCGTGAAGCGTTCCATATTTTTAAGCAGCAATTACTTTTAAAAAAATAATAATAATATATTAATTCAATATTAGGGAACCAAGAAGGGCCTGTGTTATAGGGCAGCCCTGATACAAAACGGGGTACCTGTCTGTGGGGTCCTAACCCGCGCGATTAAAAGGACTTATCAATGCTCTACTGCAGGCACACACGAAAGTTAATAAAAGGTTTATTTACAAGGGAAGGAGAAATGAGGAAATGTACAGCTCAGGGAGAAAAGTGGGAGACAAAGTTTTAAATGCGTCCTACCCGATCTGCAGATCTGGAATCCCAAATGGCACTCTGAGAGCTGGCCGCCAGCCAGGAGCTGTGATGCCAGGAGGCCAGCGACAGAGGGAGTGCCCCAAGGCCCATGTGTTTGGTTCTTATACCCAACCTGGCTGCTAAACTCCTCCCTCAGGTCCCAGCACCTTCCCTTTGGTGGTGACTGGATTTGTCTTTCCCAATGTCTTGATGACTTTGGTCTGGAGTGAGGGTGGGGTCCACAAAGCCTGTATGGGATTAGCTCAGGACATCCTTTCCCCCTAACACCTGGAGGGCGTCAATGCCAGACAAGCTGCACTGACTCTTCCCTAGGCCCAAGCTCTCGATTAAGGGATGAATTCTCCTAATCTAACAGAAGAGTTTTTCTACTTATTACTGCTATACTATTTAGTCAGCCTAGTTTCTGTATCTAACTTTAAGATCAAGGGAAAATTTCTTTTTTTGTAAGATTGTTGATTATTGTTTTAAGGAACTACAAATATTTCATCAGAGGCAGGGCCGGAGATGGTTATAGTTTTTGGTTTTCAGAATGGTTAATACGGGACATATCAGTAGTTGTAACATTGACTATTTCCAAGTGTATTATTTCTGCTGCCATGGTTATTAGCTCAACCAGTCACAAAATTGTTGTTGACTTATTCGTGAATGCATACTCCAACAGCTACCATACCCATTGTCACTGAAAGGGAACTGTTAAAGAAAAAGGAACTGCCAAGGTAAAAGGGAATTCTTGTTGAAAAGGAACTCTTTCCCTCCTAAAGGACCATAGACATGGACATGTAAGTAAAACACAAGTTTGCTTCCTTAGTAAGCATATCTATACAAGGCCTGGCAGCCTGCTAGGCTGGTTGTTCTCCTGGGCCATTCTCAAAGATCTGCCTCCTTCCCCTTTTGGTAGGTTTCCTATGTCAAGAATTTGCATGCTAGCTATCCATGAATCAGTGAATCACACAGTGCCATTTGCCGTCAAATTGGTTATTCAGAAATTGATAGAAACTAGACATAAACAAATGAGGAAAATCTAGCAGGAGTCAGCTAACGAGATTCCTGACTTTTTAGGAATCTGCCCCATGCCCCGACCCTTGTCAGACAACATGAGTAGCATGGCTCCCAACACTATATTGCTGTAAATTTCCTATATTTTATGGGATGTAGTTCAATTAAGTAGATATTGAAAAATTAAAGATACAGACTTAAATACCACAGTAAAACAAATATATCTAAAGTCACATGAAGAATTAATCTCACAGAAAAAAATATTTGCTTGAATCAAAGTAAGGTAGAAAAAGATGAAATGGAATAAAAAAATATGTGAGACAATTAAAAAATAAATATCAGAATGATAGATTCAAATCTGGCCATATCAAAAATCATGTTAAAAATAATTAACTTAAATTCCTATCAAAAATCTGAGATTCTAGGGGCCTCCCTGGTGGCGCAAGGGGTTAAGATGCAAGCTATGAAGCTTACTGCAGGCACTGCAGCACGAGTTCGATCCCCAGCCAGGGAAAAACCCACATGGCGCAGCAGATCCCTCCTGACTCACCCGCTGCTCCCCTCAGCAGTGGATTTCAGTCAATCTGCCTGTTCTGTTTCCCACTCTGTCTCTGGTGAGTCCTCTCACCGCCCACACCTCTGGCCTGTACCCCCATTCTTGTATGCATAAATAAATAAATCTTTAAAGAAAAAATTAGTTTCACAGAAAAATAATTGCTTGAATCAAAGAAATGTAGAAAAAGATGAAATAGAAAAAGATGTGAGACAATTGAAAAATAAATATCAAAATGATAAACTCAAATCTGACTATATCAAAAATCATGTTAAAAATAAATTAACTAAAATTCCAATCAAAAGCCTGAGATTCTCAGACTGGATAATATCAAGGAGACTGCAGTCTATATATGCTAGAAAGACTTTCTATACAAACAAAAATAGGTTAAAAGTGAAAGGGTGAAAGGATATGCCAAGGAAATAGAAAGTAGAAACGCAAACCTTTACTTTCATCGCAGGAGGTGGCAGGAGCGAGGCCTGAGGGACCCAGACAGCAGGTCCCTGCCTCTTTGTCCCGGAGGGAGAAGAGACAGGACCCCAGGCCTGGGCTCCCAGGGCTAGGGAGGGGGGAAGGGCCGCCCTCCAGGCTCCAAAGGTGGGTGGTCTCACCCTGGGTGTGAGGGCCCATCTTGGGTATGAGTGTGGACACCTGGCCTGGAGGGTGGGGATGGGGAGACACATTCTGTTCTAGGGAGAAGTTAAATAAAAAGCTTCTATTCCTGGCTCATCTCCTGTGGCCACCTCAGACTCCAGGCTCCTCCCACCCCTGCCCTCTGTGCTCCAGGAACAGGGAGTCCAAGGCCTGGGCCACTCCTCCTGGTGAGGGGCTCCTGGTGCCTGAGACGGTACCCAGGGCCTGAGGGCTGTGAGCTGAGATGGCCTCAGACTGGGCTGTGAGGTCCCAGCACAGGGAGGGGCTCTGGGATCCCTGGTCAGGGCTCAAGCTGCCCCCAGCAGGTGGCACAGGCCTTGTGCTGTCCCTCTTGATTCTTCCTGTCACCCCTGTATAAGGGGGTCCTGCCCTGGAAGAGGGGAATCCCTTCAATTATCACTCCCCTCTTCCTTTCCTGCCTTCCCCTTGAATATGAGTCACCCCACACCTGCAGTGCAGAGATGCCTTTAACTTCACTACAGTTTCTGGTCAGCTACAGAGCTGTCAGCACAGAGCCAGCAGATCCCTCACCCCCACACTCACTTCCCCTAGGGGGTCACTGCTGGGTGATAACACAGACTCTACAGCCAGAGCCCCTGGGCCTCTCCTCACACAGACCATCCCTCCCACCCAGTGTCCCCTTCCCTGGCCCCATCCTCTCTGGGCCTCCCACTCCATTCCTTCTGGCCTCCCTCCCCTAAAGCCCCTATTTCCTCCCTCTCTGCACCCCTCCAGGAGCCTCCCCTCTTGCCTGCCCATGACCTCTTCCCTCCTCCAGCCCATCCTAGGGGTGAAGAGTTTAGAGTTGATTCCCTGGGGAAGGAGCCTCAATGCTGGAGTCAGCAGGGAAACAAGTGACCCTGGGTCAAGGTCTCATCCCAGGAGACTGAGGAGACCTGGTATGTTTGTGGGGCCACCCTGGTCCTTGCATCCAGCTGTAATGGCCTGGGGACCTGCTCCTCCCTGAAACAAAGTCTGTGGCTATTAGTGGAGAGGGACCAACATGTCAGCCTGTTTTTGGGGAAACAGTTCAGACAAAGAACCTGACTCTGGATGGAGTCTCCCCAGCTTGTGTGCACAGTTCTGTTCCTCTGGGAGCCCCAGGAAGACCTGGGAGACCAGAGGGTACCTGTGCTCTGTCCTCAGCCCTGTGGCCACACGGGGGCGCTGCGGCGCTGTCCTAGTCTGGCAGCCAGGGGAGAGGCTGGGTGTGTGTGCCTCAGGCTGAGAGGGTGAGCTGGGGCTGAGCATCCCTGGGGGAGGGGGTGAGATGCCCTGTGAGCAGCCCTGGCACCAGGCCGGGGTGGGGGGAGTGGGGGAGAGGAGAGGAGGCTCTGGAGCTGCCCCGTGTCTGAGGCGCCATCTTCTCTCCCCACAGCCTCTCTCTGCAGCCCCTTGATGACCACACCCTGGAGACCGCAAAGCAGATGCTTTGTGCCTCCACTCCCTGTGCCTTTCCTCAGGGATATTTTAATTTTTTTTAATTGAAGCGACACTGATGTAGAGTACTGTGTGTGATTTAGGGGAATAATCTCACATCTCTTCGGATCTGTGTTACCAAAGCAGGTAATTTTCTCTTCCACTCCCTGTCCCTTTGCTGAGGGCTGTTTTTCAAATCGCAGTCACGGTGATTTACATTTCATTTCATGTAGGGAACAGGCTCCCATCTCTTCAGAGGTAGTGACCACACCACCCCCTCCACCCCAGCACCCAGAGTCCTTCCCCAGATCCACTGTAGCCCCCACACTCTGCTCTCCCCTTCCCTCCCCCTCTAGTAGCCTCCTTTCCGCAATCATATGTCGAGGGTTTGTTTTGGTTTGGGTTTTTTTTTCTGACCTTTTTTTGGTTCTTCTATATTCTGCATATGAACAAAGTTGTTGTCTTGGAACAGAGTCCATGCCTGATTCATCTTCATAGTTATTGGTTTTTATTATGTTTATTCAGATAACTTTGATTTTTCAACTCTATCTATCTAGAAATATTGAAAATATTGAAATATATTTCATATATAAAATATTTCAATATATAATATTGAAAATATTATGCATATTTAGGGGTTATAGGTACAAAACTCCAAAATATATGTGTGTGTTTAAAAAGAAAGGAATGTATTGAAAATGGCTATTTTAGAGGTCCTTAAAATAATTTAAAGATGGTATCTTTGTAATGATATGGTCCTCAAAAGCAAGAAAGCCAAAGAAAGTATTGAAGGTCTGAGAGAGGGATTTTAGTAAAAAAAATGTGTGCTCAAATAACTTACTATAAAATATTTCAGTTAACTTAAATATCAGTAGTGCACCTCTGTAACACCAAGCATTAGTTTTTCTGTTAGGGGGAAAGGATGTCCTGCGCTAATCCCATACAGGCTTTGTGGACCCCACCCCCACTCCAGACCAAAGCCATCAGGACATTGGGAAAGACAAATCTGGTCACCACCAAAGGGAAGGTGGCTGGGACCTGAGGGTGGAGTTAAGCAGCCAGGTTGGGTATAAAAACCAAACACGTGGGCCTTGGGGTCTCTCTTGCTCTGTCACTCGCCTCCTGGCATCACAGCTCCTGGCTCGCGGCCAGCTCTCAGAGTGCCATTTGGGATTCCAGATCGGCGGATCGGGTAGGATGGATTTAAAACTTTGTCTCCCACTTTTCTCCCTGAGCTGTACATTTCCTCATTTCCCCTTCCCTTGTAAATAAACCTTTTATTAACCTTTCGTGTGTGCCTGCTGTAGAGTATTGATAAGTCCTTTTAAGCGCGCGGGTGAGGACCCACAGTCAGGCACCCCGTTTTGTCTCGGGGCTGCCCTATAACACTTTCATATATAAAACTTAAGGTATTCAAAACTGCTTTCTCTAGTTTCTTGTTACAAATTAAAGACTGTTCAGTTAATCTAAAAATCCTGGTGCTCTTTTACCCTTAGCTTACCTGAACAAAAACCCTTATATCACCATTGCAAAGCCTCGTCAAAGAAATAGATATATACTTAAAAATCCTTGTTACTCTTGTTATAGGGCAGCCCCTAGAGCTTAGGCTCCCCATCTGCCCCCCAGAGGAGCTGCTTCTGGGCAGCGCTACCGCCCTGCAGTGGGTGCCACAAGACAGCTTCGCTGAGGCCACCTCGCTGGGCTAGGGATGAGAGCTGGGGACACAGCTGGGTTTGAATGGTGTCCACCCACCCTGGCAGGCTACAGGAGGTGCTGCTTGAGGACAGGGCCCGGCCACCCTGACAGCTGTGCCCACTGCAACCAGCAGCGGGAGTGGCAGTGGGTGACAGTGGGTGGGCACTTTACCTCCAGCCACCATCAGTGTCATGGACAAAGGCGGCAGCCAATCTGACAGCAGAGGCTCTCTGTACCCCGACATACCACCCCAGGGCATGCAGCCCACTGGGGCTACAGCAGCAAGGTCCCCTTTGAGACCTGTCATTGCTGCTGATTGTCCGACACCACCTCCAGGTGCTGTTGCCTCCTTCCCATCCAGCCAGGCCATCAGACTGTGGCTGTGCCTGCTGGGGTGTCTCCTAGAGGTGAGCACCCCCTGGGAGCACCTCCTGCTGCCACCGTGAGTTGGATCCTGATCCAGTGCTTGCGGCTGTGCCCCCACCTCCAGGCCCTCCCTGGCGGGACTGTACCACCTTACACAGGCAGCCTTAATTTAGGACTATCAGATACTGTGGACACTACCTGGGGTGACACAGCTGGCCATGGAGGCCTTAGAAACTCTTTATTTCCCTGCTCTCCTATACATTAGAGAAACCTCATTGCTGTTCCCTGAGCCTGAGTGGTTGCAATTGAGCGCACAGGTGAGAACCACAGACAGTGCCCTGTGCTCTGCCTTAGCTCTGTCTTTCTAAGAGGAGGCCAGGGAGGAAGGGCCCATACCTAGTACAGGAATCTGCACACACACAGGCTGCACGCACACGCTACATGACTCATGATCTGTTTTCTTTGAACTAAAGCTCTTGTTTTAAACTGAGATCTTGCCCTGTGGATGCCCCAAAGAGTGCCGGACACTGACACCCTCTGATGTCTGTCAGCAAGTTCTGGGGCTGATCATCACGGACACCAGGAGTGTCAGCTGTGATGGGCTGTTTTGATGGACGATTTGCTCAAAACAAAAAGGTTTGTCAGCACAGAGAGCACCGAAAGGACTCACAGGAGAGAGATATGTAGAGAAGGCCACCTTGCTTCTTGGCTTTGGACTTGAGCCAGCAACTTAGAGACATGGAAGGAAACATGTGGAAGAGACACCGTGATGGCCTGAGTTGAATCCCTGCCCAGGGAGCTGCCCACATGGCGCAGCAGACCTCTCCCTTCTTGCCCGATGCTCCCCTCAGCATGGCATTTCAGTAGATCTGCCTGTTTTGTTCCCACCTCTGTCTCTGATGAATCCTCTCACTCCCCTCCCCCGCCCACCTCTGGCCTACACCCCAGCTCTTCTACACATAAATACATCTTTAAAAAAAATGTTTGTTTGCATAAATCCAATAAAGTTCTTCTTCCCTTTCTCTTTAATAGACAATTGGAAATATGGGTATTTTACCAAGGCTTTGTCTGGAATGTTGTGTTTTCAGAAACCAGACTGATCTCAGAGCCTAAGAAAACAGTAAACTTGCACCTGTTTTAGGGGTACAAGGGTCTGTCATGATGGTAAAGAAGGCAACGCCTTGATAGGTCCAGAAACCCCAGATGTCTTGGGAGCCTCGAGAGGAATTTCCCCGACGATACAGGTACCGCAGGCCAAGTCTGATAGTAAGATCTTGGCATGGTCCTGAGCCCTGACTCCTGGCTTTAGGAGCTCTCAGTCTGAGGGTTCCTATGTGAAGTTCCAACAAAGCAAAATTAAAAGGTCTGCATATTAATTTCTGTTCCTGTTGAATTCATGCAAACTGACTGTGGTAGTGTAGTACCTGGGTGAAGTCAGGTGCTGATAGCAAGTTCTAGAGTCTGGACGTGCTGGAGACCAGGAGCAGCAACTGTGACGGGCCATTTTGATGGCTGTTTGCTGTGACTGTCTTTATGTAACTGATTATAACAAGGCCAGCTGGAGATGAAATGGGGGAACGGTGCGATGTCCCCCCATTCTCTCAGATCAATGGCCTGTGATCTGAGAAGTGAAAGTGCTTATAGATTCAATTCTTGACTCTGCTTGTGGCTTTCTGGTGGTGACGGGCAGCAGATCCAGGCCTATTCCTCTCACACTTGTAGGTATTTGCTATCTGTCCCTTTTGTTTTATATTCCCTTTTCTTTTCCTTGCTGCAGGGGCTGGAGCCACAAAGATATCTGAAATGTATGTCACGGCGCGTTCTGTCCTTGTTGTCTTCCATGGATTTTATGGCTTCTGGTCTTACATCCCAGCCTATTATCCATTTTGAGTTGATTTTTGTGTGAGGTGGGAGACAGTGGTCTAGTTTCATTCTTTTGCACGTGGCTGTCCAGTGTCCCCAGCACCGTTTTGCCGGGGACCAGCCTCTGGCAAAATGTCGTGTCAGGGTTCCTGAAAGTGTTATAGGACAGGGAGAGGGGCAGCCCAAGCCCCGCAAACCTGCCTATTCTAAATGGGTTCTGCCATCCGCCGCATCAACACAAAACATAGGAGACTTTAATGGGAAGGAACTTTAATAAAACTAGGAAACAATACAGGAAAGGCAAAGAATCTAGTTTCTAAATCAAGCACCCAAAGTTACCCGTCCCCTCGTGGGTAAAAGTCCATCCATATGGGATCGGCCCAGAACAAGGCCCCAAAGCCTGCCACAAGTCTAAAGCATCTTCCAGTGGGGACCCACAGAAAAGAGTCACAAACAACCGGACAAGCCCGGAAGGAAAAGAGCAAAATCAACATCAAGATAAAAGCTGCCATTGTCACCTCCCCACGGGTCTCACCCACATCTGTGTCACCCAGTCCACGACCAAAAGACAAGCACAGCTTCTTCACGTGTCTCTAGGCTCCATGTGCCTCCTCCAGGTCTCCTGGCTCCTTCCTGCTTCCTTCCTCAGTCTCTTCTTCAGCTTCTTCTCTTCTTGCTCAGCTCCACCCTCCCTTGGGTGGGGCAGGGAACCTGGAACCTCCCCCTTTCCTGGGGACCACCCTGTTACAAAAGGATGACAGGGCATCTGTGAATACAAATGATCTGAAACTTAGGGGCTGAGGGGAAGGGAATGAGAAGACCCCAACACTTGGTGAGGTGTTAGTATCTTCCGCTGAAAGGCTCAGCAGGTTCTTTATTTATACATTTTTTGCAAGCATTGAGATTACATTATCATGTGCATAGAAACAAAACAGAAACAATTAGTGCATCTCTTTTTCTGTGCTCTCAGCAAGAAGGCAACCTTCAAGGTTAATAAAAAACTAAGTCTTACACTAAAATTCATTGTTTCAGCTAAACAATAGCCTAACACAATTGATAGCCACTGGAACATTCCCATCAGCTAAAGCCTAAGCAAAGAAAGAACTTTTCTTACTCTCTTGGCCTTCACACCAGGGGCCGGCTGCTACTCAGCTATCAGAACTTCCTCTACCTAGAAACTCCTTAACACAAATAGCTTCATTTAAGAACTTTCCCAAGAAACTTCAAGGGAAGGCAAAAGAAGGACTTAGAATAATAGTTGTATTGTAATGCTTGTCAGGCATGTTCAATAACTTGTCTCCCATTGTCAAGTGGGCCAAATTGTTTAATAATTAGTTTTTAAGAGATAATTTTCTGTGCTGTATATTTACTGTATATTGATGCATATAATGTAGTGCCTGATGTACCTCTTGGGAAATTTTTCTCCTTTTATGATCAAGAACAAAAAGTGAAGGGATGTTAGATCCTCAGCCCCACGGTTGTGAGGCACAAGGAATCTTCCGCCCCACGGTGTGAGGCCCTTTGAACTTCGCTTTGAGCTTCGCTGCTTGCCAGTAGTTTATCTGGCTGGGGCTACAAGGCCTCCTGCAGCACCGTTTATGGAAGAGGCTTTCCTTGTGACCCTCATCCTAACCTTGTCAACATGAAGTTTACTGGATGGCACGTTGGAGAAAGGGGTTTATTCTTCCCATCAGTAGTTGTATTTTCAATTCACAATTCGTTTTACCTTCTCCACGGTATTTGGGCAACCTTAGGTATTTACCTGAAACTATTTCAAAAGCACTTGAAACAATTAAAAAAGCTAGAGGTATATGCCCATTAAAGAGGGACGTAAATGATTAACCCATCAGGATCAGGACAATTTGTATCTGACAAGACAGAACAGGGAACAGGGTGTGTTGAGAAAGCAGCAGGTACAGACTCTGAGGAGCTGGGGAGGCGGTGAAGGGGGTGAGTGTCCTTCCTGCAGGGTGTCCAGTGTCCCCCAGGGTTGTCCAGGGACACCCACCTTGTGCTCTGTACCTCTTCTCCCTCTTTTTCCTCCCCACATGGGCCCAAGGGCAGCATTGGGGGGGAGATGAGGTTTCTGGGTGTGTCCTCCTGGGGCAGTTTTGGGTCCAAGTTTCCCTCCTGCTCCCCTCCTCCTGGGGTGGTTGGAGCTGGGGGCTGGACTGGGCTGAGAGGTGGGGTGAGGGGGGCCACATCCTGCAGTTTGGGCCTCTCCCCAGGGAGTCTGGCTGGTCCTCTACCCTGGGGTGGGGGTGGGGGGGTAACTTTCAGTGTTGGTTGGGAAACTGTTACCCCATCTTTCCCCGCACGGGGCTCTACTGGGAGCTCACGCTAGGAGTGTGCTCTGCCTTTATGCGGCAGATGGCAGAACCCAGAAGGAGCATGCAGGCTTGGGGCCCAGGGGTGCCCCTCATTCTCCCTGCTAACAGGCTGAGTGTGTTTTCTCTGATCAGGACTCATTTCCCCTTCTCTGCTGCTCTGTCCCAGCAGGTCCCTGACCCTGGGGTAGAAATCCCCCCCCCACTTTCCCCCACCAGGAGTTAGCAAGGACAAGGACAAGGAGGACGCCCAGAAGCCCTCAGTGGGGATCTGACCGGGCTCCTACTGTGTTTGGGGCAGGGCCTTGTCCTTGTCCCTGGCAGGTCAGGGCTGGGGAGGGACTGACCTTCAGGTGAACTGAACAAGCAGACAGAGCAGGACAGGGGTCTGTAGAGGGACCCTGGGGGGACCGACTCCTGGGGGATAACGTCCTGTGTCCTGATGCTTCTCAGGGACACCTGCTCACACTGAGGGGGACAGGACCACAAGCAGGCGCTGCCTGTCCTTCATGGGGGCCTGGGTCTGGGCCTCTGTCTTGGGGAGTCACCAGGTGTGATGATGGGGACGGAAGGGCAGTTTGCACCCCAGGCCCAGGTGCAGGGAAAGGAGGGCCTGGTATTCTGACCAGTGTGGGTCTGGGGTGTTGTTCCACAGGGTGGGAAGGGAAGGGAGGATGTTTTTCTCCAATAAACCTCATGTTCTAGCAGCACAGAGGCTCAGCAGCCTTCAGAAGAGCTACGTCTGTACTTCTTGATCTCAAGGCCTAGGGGTCACTAGGAAGGGCCCTGCTTCTGCTGGTGGGGGGGGTCCCTGGGCCCTGCTCCCCCCTGAGCCTAGAGCTCCTGGCTGCCTGATCCTTTGTGTGGGCCTGGCTGCCTCCTGCCCTGTCTCTCCCCAGCCCTGAGGACATGGAGCCTGCTCCTGCCCCAACTCTGTGCTCTGCCTCCTCCCTCCCTGTTTCTCCTCCTCCAGCTGCCCCAGGGGGGTCCCCAGGTGAGTGTGTCCCTCCCGGTCTCCCTCAGTGGGTGGGGCCCAGGGGCTCTGGGAGCTCTTCCTTCAGGAAGGACAGCCCTGTGGGGGCCCTGGCTCTCGAAAGTTGGGGGTGCTCCCCAACCACTCATGTGACGACACAGTTCAGAGCAGTCTCTCAGCTGGAACATGGGGGCAGGGATGACATTACTCAGTCAGGGATTTATGGATTTTAAAAAATCAGCTGTCTAAAATGTGAAAATACCTTTCACCTCATTTTTTTGCTTTTGATTTATTTGTATCAGAAACACTTGTCAGTTATTAATTCATTTCACTCCACCAATATCTATATATTATGTGCCATGTGCTGTGCATAAAACAAACAGATTCGCTGTAATCACAGGGCTGCTTTCTTGGAGGAGTCAGTGCATAATAAAGACAAGAAACCCATCCCCCCCATACCGAACGCCGGCCTCAGTTTCCCTCAGCCAATAAAAGGAAACAGAGTTTGAGGAAAAGGAAAGTGGTTTAATTTGTCGACAAATCTGTTATAGGACAGGAAGAGGGGCAGCCCAAACCCCGCAAACCTGCCTATTCTAATTGGGTTCTGCCATCCGCCGCATCAACACAAAACATAGGAGACTTTAACGGGAAGGAACTTTAATAAAACTAGGAAACAATATAGGTAAGGCGAAGAGTCTAGTTTCTAAATGAAGCACCCAAAGTTACCCGTCCCCTCGTGGGTAAAAGTCCATCCATATGGGATCGGCCCAGAACAAGGCCCCAAAGCCTGCCACAAGTCTAAAGCATCTTCCAGTGGGGACCCACAAAAAAGGGCCAGAAACAACCAGACAAGCCCGGAAGGAAAAGAGCAAAATCAACATCAAGATAAAAGCAGCCATTGTCACCTCCCCATGGGTCTCACCCTCATCTGTGTCACCCAGTCCACAACCAAAAGACAAGAGCAGTTTCTTCACGTGTCTCTAGGCTCCATGCACCTCCTCCAGGTCTCCTGGCTCCATTCTGCTTCCTTCCTCTGTCTCTTCTGCTGCTTCTTCTCTCCCTGCTCAGCTCCACCCTCCCTTGGGTGGGTCAGGGAACCTCCCCCTTTCCTGGGGACCACCCTGTTACAAAATGAGGAGGGCAGCCGACTCATGTCTGAAAGACCACCGTCCTGCTCTTTGGCAGAGGGCAGGGGTATTTATACAAAGGGAAAAAAGTGGAAGACTGGCAAGGATCTGCAAAGGGAAGGGGGAAGGGGTGAGCATGGAGATAGGCGGGCACCAGCTTGTTTTTCTTCAATAGCAGATGTTTCACTTTCTCTTCCTTGAAATACAGGAATGGGGCCTCTATGGTGGCGCAAGGGGTTAAGCATAACACTGTGAAGCTGTCCACAGCCTCTGAAGCACCAGTTCGATCCCAGCCCTGCCAGGGAGATACCCTCATGGTGAGCAGACCTCTCCTGTCTCGCCCGCTGCTCCCCTCAGCGGTGTATTTTGCCAGTCTGCCTGTTCTGTTCCCCTCTCTGTCTCTGGTGAATCCTCTCACCACCCCCTTCCCCGTACCTCTGGCCTATACCCCAGTTCTGGTATGCATTAATAAATAAATCTTTAAAAAAAAAGGAAAATAATAAAAAATAATAATAATAATAAAATGGAAAAAGAAAGAAATGCAGGAATGCTCATCTGGGAGATGAGTTATAAAGATAAATCTCTCAAACAAGGGGGAAATTGCAACAAATGGGGGGAAGACAAACTCTTAGTCTTGCTAATGCCCATCAAAGACAAACCTGTAGGGACATAGGGGAAAGACAACCTTGTTAATGCCTGTCTAAGAGACTAGTCATTTGTAACTGTATCACCCCCACCTGTAGAGGGGCTGAGAGGAGGTCAGGCAGGGAGCAGGTCGGGCAGCAGGGGAGGGAGGGATGTGGAGGTTCCCGTGTCCATTAAGGGGGTCAGTGTAGATGGTGGGATGGGAGCAAAGCCCTGGGGAGGAGTGATGGGGGTGAGGGTCCCATGGAGGGAACAGCCTGTGGGGGGCTGGCTGGTGCCCGGTGAGCAAGGACAGAGGGGGTCGCCCGGCTCATTACTTACAGGAAGGACATGAGAGGTGAGCCTCAGCTAGTGACTTGATGGTCGTAAGTTATATCTCAATTAAGTGGCTTCAGAACCATATTAAGAAATGGGTCTACAAGTTGCCCTGTGTCTGTCCTCCACTGTATCCACATCCAGGGCTTGTGGGGCAGGAAACTGCCTCAGCCCACGAGGAGCTGAGCACAGACGGCTTCACTGCACAGATGCTCTCAAGGAGCCTCTTCTGTGTGGCCCTGAGTCACGTGATAAGATGCTGATGTCACGCTGCCTCTGTGATGGGAGAGACTTTTGGGGGCCTTGGTTGGGAGGCAGCTTATTTTTCATGTGGGCAGAATGGAAATAATTTGTGCCCAGAAGGTCTTCTGTGTTGATTTTTGATTTTCCATCAATTCTGTGATAAACATGAGGGGAGACAACTCCCCCCGTGAGTGTGTCTGACTCGCTGGCTCTTCCTTGTGAGGAGAATGAAGCAGAAGGGACGTGCAGAGTCAGGCTCACAGGGGCTGAGACTTCCCGCCCGGGCTCCCCTCCTGGCCCCTCTCTGGGGTGACTCCCTGCACACGGTGGACCCTCAGCTAAGGGGACACCCACAGGACAAGGACCTGAGGGTTTTCTCCAGGAGCCACATGCATGAGCTCTGAGGCAGGTCCTTCTACGCTGATCACGGCCGTTCAGATCCGCCAACATCTCGTCCCCATCACAGCCTCGTGGGACCCAGAGCTGGAGCCTCTGAGTGAGGCCCCTCCTGCCGCCTCCCCCTCAGAGACTGTGGAGACGCCAGATCTTTGTTTTAGGTGCAAAGTAGGAAGTGATTTGGTACAAACCAATAAAATATTCAGGCGATAAAGTGATCAGTGGCTGTTTTCTCACAAGAAACAGTGGAGGCCAGAGTAGCTCATGTGACAGTCAAGGTCCTGATTGCAATGAGCTGTCAGAAAAGGATTCCACGTCCTCTGAAGTGTCCTTCAAAATATGTGATTTTAAAAAATCATTTCTACCGTTTTTAGATTCGCATTTAATTTTGCTGTTTTGTTTTTTTATACTATCCCCAGAGCGGTGTCTGCAGGGTCATGGCACAGAGGGGCTGTCAGGCAGCCTGGAGCTGTGAGCCAGGCTGACTCTGACCCGCCTGCAGGGAGTGGGGCCCTGGAGCCCCAGAATCAACCCCCAGGGCTGGCCCTCCAGAGCAGTGCAGGCCTTTCTCCTCTTGATTCCCTGAATCACCTCCTCTTGATTCCAGGAATCTCCCTGCCACCCCAGCATTGGGGAGTTGGGGAGGATGTTGTGGCTCAGGAAATGGGGGCCTCCTCCTAACCATCTGTCCTCTCCTCCTCTCTCTCCTTCATCAGCCTGAGTGTGCGTGTTTGAGTCACACCAGCCCTGCACAGACAGGAAAGGCCCAGAACTTAAGTGATTCCCTGGTCAGTTACAGCTCCAGCCCCTCTGCAGTCCCACCAGGGGAGACAGAGACTCTCCCAGCCCCAGCCAGAGCCTTGTCACCCACACAGACCTTCCCCTCACAGTGTCCCCGATGCTCCCCCTTCCTGGACCCACCCTCCCTGGTGCCCCCACCACTCCTTTTGGGCCCCATCCCCTAGTCCCCATTTTTATCCTATGCTCCATTTCCAGGAGCCTCCCCATTTTCCTGGTCATTCCCTGGGGGCTCTCCTCGACCCTCCCCTCATTCAGGGATGGAAAATTTTTTAAATATGTATATTTATTTCTTTATTTTCTGACAGCGTGGGTCATCTTTCTATAGTTATTGTTTCTCTTAGGTGCGGCCCTTTCACCAATGATCCACCACACACAACCACCAGCTCCTCGTGTCTCTCCCCGGCTCTGATCACTCCTGCTCCCCACTGCTGTAAGACGTGGATGGGTGGTTGGCCCACGGGTCTTGGCGTTTTCCTGGAACCTTGTCCTTTTCCTGGGCGAGGACCTGGGCTCCTGGGTAGAATTGAATGTTAATTCCCAGGTGGAGGTGATTTCACCCCTGGAAGCAGAAGCAGAAACAAAGTACAGAGACTCTGCAGTCCAAGGATCCATCCAAGACTAAAGGAAACTCTGTATTTGGGAGATCAGCCCATAATCTGGGAATCAGCTATTATGACCTGGAAACCTGCTTTGTCCTTTGGCCATAGGACCAAGAAAATTTGAGGACTTCTAACCTGACACTGGACTTGGGCGCCCCCTTGTGTGCAGATCCCTGTCCTGCCGCTGGGGGCCCAGGGAGCCTGGGGAGGGCCTGGCTGAGCAGGAGAAAGGGCGGCTCTGGGCGCCTGTGCTCAGCCCTGTGGCCACACGGGGGCGCTGCCGCGCTGCTCCGGATTCTGGTGGAGCCGCCAGTACAGGGCAGGGGCTGAGGTGGGCAGAGTTGGGGGTGCTGGAGGGCGGCGTCCTGGGGGTGAGATGCTCTGTGAGGTCTCAGAGAAGCAGGGCTCAGAGGAGAGGAGACTCCGGAGCCTGCCCTGTGTGTGAGGTTTCCAGCTTTTCTCCCAGAACCGCTCTCTCCAGTCCCTGGACGGTGATACCTGGGAAAACTGGAAAAGAGAAAATATTTCCTTCTATAACCTATTAAATATTGAGAGTATTTTAAAAAATAACATTTAAAGAATACTGTTCGATTTACAGAAAAGTTGCAAAGGCAGTACACGTCTTGTTTCTCCCACACCATTTCCATGTTAACATCCTACACGAGTACAGTTTTTTTTTTTAACAACTAATGCAGCAATGTTGACATAATAACTAAACGCCATACTTTCATTTCAGTTTTTGCTACTGTCCATTTGATGCTCCATAATCCCATCCAGTTTGCCTGGATGACAGTTCCTCAGACTTTCCTTGTTTTTATAACATTGACACTGGTGAGGAGTGATGTTCGGGAGAGGTGTTGGGGTCACAGATGGGGGTTCTTGGGTCACCTGTAAGAAAAGCTTCACCAGAGTCCTCCTCTCAGTGGCGTGAGGGCACACACACACACACACACACGCACAAAAGGAAAGAAGACGATGCTTGTGCAGACACCAGCAGGCAGGAGGAGCTGCCCTTGGAGAGAGTGGGTGTGTGAGCAGAAGCCTGCAGGCCCCAGGCGGAGCCTTGGGAGCAGAGCTGTGTCTTCCTGGGGCAGAAAAGGCACTGAGGTCGTGTTCTAGTTGGGAGGGCCCATTCCTTTGTGGAATTGTCATCTGTTGTTAAATTAATTACTTCTATGGTGTGACTGGGCTGATTTGTCAGGAGCAGCGAGTCTCTGCAGTGGCTCCATCCCTATATCCCACCTCTGGTCTGCACCACCTTATACTTCCTGTAGCATCTGATATTTGCTATAGCAGTTGGCCCACAGCAATTTTCATTTCCATAATTGATTTAATGACTATGTTAATCACTTCTACCCCCACCTCCAGTTTCAGGTCTTGTGACCCCTCCACCCTAAATTTCCTACTCTTAGCCTCCGTCAAGGAGCACTGCTCAGGACTATTGTCCCTCAATTTAGGTTTTTTGTTTTAACTGGGACTGTGGGTTTGGGGAAGCAGACTCCAGGGGCGCAGGGACATTGTCCACTCACCACGGCAGTGCTCATTATGTCCACCTGACCCATCACTGATGGTGTTAACCTTCAACACCTGGCTAAGGCACACTTTCCCAGATTTCTTCCTGAAAAGCCTCTCTTTTTCCCATTTATTTAGAGGCTGTTGTCTTTGGAAGGAAGTCACTATGAGCAGCTCACACTTACGGGTGTGCTGCTATAAACATTTACATGCATGAATCTACTCCTAGGTATTGACCCAAATGACACAGAAACATTAATTTCAAGGGCACCTGCACCCCTATGTTTATAGCAGCACTATTTACAATAGTTAAGTTATGGAAACAACCCAAATGCCCAAAAATAGATGACTGCATCAAGAAAATGTGTTATATAGACACCATGGAATATTACTCAGCAATCGAAAAAGATAAACACATGCAATTTGCAGCAACATGGATGGCGCTGGAAGGGATCATGCTCAGCGAAATAAGTCAGAAAGAAAAAGAAAAATACTGGACGTTCTCACTCATAGCAGGAATTTAGAAAACCTAAATAAGGGACCAGGAAAAAGACTAAACAATACAAAGTAAAAATCAAAATCAAAAAGCAACTATAAACCAGAGACACACTATGGGGGAGAGGGGAGAAGAGGGATTGGGGTCAAAATGAGGGGAGTGCAATTATATGGGGAATATAAAAAAATAAATCTTAATTAAAAAATAAAGTAAAAAAAACATTTACATGCATGCAGAGTTTTTTAATATAAGTTTTCATTTTTTAAAAGATTATTTATGCATACAAGAACTGGGATACAGGCCAGGGATGCAGGGGTTGAGAGGATTCACCAGAGACAGAGTGGGGGGCAGAACAGGCAGCTAACTGAAATACACTGCTTGGGGGAGCAGTGGACGAGTCAAGAGAGGTCTGCTGCGCCATGTGGGTCACCTCCCCAACTGCACACAGCTTCATAGGTTGCGTCTTAACCCCTTGTGCCTCCAGGGAGGCACCCAAATATGTTTTCAAATTATTTGGGTAACTAGCTGGGGCAGTGAGCGCTGGGCTGTATGTCAGGTTTTTGGCTTTTCAAAGAAACTGTCAAAGATCTTTGACAGTGACCGCACCCTTTAGCATTCCTGCAGGCAGTGTTGAGGCTCCTGTTGTCCACATCCTGGGCAGCACCTGTGCAGGGTTTGCATTTTTCAGCCCCTACCAGGTGTGATGGTGTCATTGTTGTTCCCTTTGCCTTTCCCTAGTGCCCTGTGATGCTGAGCATCTGTTCATGTTCTTCCTTGTCGTCTGTGTCTCTTCTTGGTGACGTGTCTGTTAAAGTCTTTTGTCCATTTTTCAAATGAGGCACCACTCATTTACAACACTGTTTTTGTCCCTTTTAAAATTGTGTCATTTCTCTCTGCTCATAGAGTTTTAAGCATTATTTTGTAAATACTAGATACAGTCCTTGATCAGATTCATTATTTGCAAATGTTTCCCCCACTCTGTGCCCTGAACTCCTGTACTGACAGGAAAACAAGCATTGTTGTCCAGACAGAAGCATGGAGATATATATATATATATATATATATATATTTTTTTTTTTAAGAAGAGAAATGATAAATCACTAACTGGCTTTGAGCAGATGTCCTAGCTGACTGGGTGTTGGGGGGGGTGACTTACCTATGTGTGTCCTTGAGTGTTATTTAAATGTTCTTGTATGTGCATGAAATATGCTTTCAAAAGTAAATTACACTACATTACTCAATTTATAACACTCCTCACACATCACGACCAAATCACGTGTTAAGACCAGACTGGCACGTGTGTTACCAGTGATGGACCCGCACGTCAAAGTCGCCAAACTCATGGTTTCCCTTTGGGTTCACTCTGGTGTTGTCCGTTCTGTGGGTGTTGTTGGACAAATGTACAATGACCTGTGTCCATTAGAGTATTTTCACTGCCCATAATGTCTTCTGTGCTCCAATGAAACAAAAGCAAAAAAAAAACAAAAACCCAATGGAATCACATGAGACTAAAAAGCTTCTACATAGTGAAGCAAACTATCATTAAAATGAAAAGACAATATTGAGTCAGAGAAAATATTTGCACATCATCAGTCCAACAAGGAGTTACTATCCAAGATCTACAAAGAACTCCAAAACAAGGAAACAACCCAATCACAACAGGGGCAGAGAAGCTAAATAGGTACTTTTCTAAAGAAGACACACATGTGGCCAACAGGTACATGGATACATGTTTATCATCATGTGCTGTCAGGAAAATGCCAATTAAAACCACAATGAGTTACCACCTCACACCTGTGAGAATGACCCGTTGAAGGGTGTGGAGGGAAAGGAACTCTGGCACATGAGGATGAAGTCTGGTCCTGTTAGCGGGCTAAATGAGGGGTTCCCAGGGCCCTCAAACCTGTACACTCTACATGGGATCTGCATCAGCTGCCTAAAGACAAAATCTAACGCATAACATCTTTGTTATAAAAGAACTTGAACACAATGAGTGTGCAATAGAGAATTAGTGTGTAATAGGGAAAGAGAAGAGAAAGAACATAGATAAATAATTCCCAATTAAGCACCCAAAGCTACCTGTCCCCTCATGGGTAAATGTCCAGCCAAACAGGCTTGGCTCAAAGCAGAACCACTGAGGCCCAAAAGCCTGCCACAATCTATGGCGCCTACTGGTGACCCATGGGACAGGGGCAGGAGGGGCCAGGCAAGTCTGGAAGGACAAGAGCAATGTCAAATCCACATCAAGATAAAGGCTGCCATTGTCAGGCTCCCCTGGGTCTCTCACCCACATCTCTGTCTCTTTCACGTGT
Organism: Talpa europaea; assembly: GCF_964194135.1. NCBI lineage: Eukaryota > Metazoa > Chordata > Mammalia > Eulipotyphla > Talpidae > Talpa > Talpa europaea. The sequence goes on along the minus strand of NC_140068.1, from coordinate 125,096,565 downwards.
CTCTGACCCTACATAGGTCCTCACACGTGTGCTCACAGGCTGCACCTGCAGAACTTCCTCTTACACCTGTGCGTGTCCAAAGGGCATCTGTCCTGAAATCCTCCATGTCACTTCAATAATGATGTATCGCCTCAGTACCCCGGACTCATAAGTATCCTTTTGCTTTAACCTTGATTCCTCATTTTCCCTCTATATCAACATCCTTTCAGTGAGAAGGTTTGAAGTGTTTGGGGAGAAACAGGAACCCTCTGCTCCATGGTCCCCCTCCTAGATGATGTTGTCATCAGGGCTCACGGCCTTATGGTCACATCTCCTAGCACACAGCCCTCCCCGGGCAAGGACTGGTCATGGAAGACAGACTTACAGCTTCCCGTGGCCTGAACTTTTCTCACCATTTGGTTCCTGCTTTTTTCATGAGGGCCGAGCAGGAGGAGGGGAGTGTCCAGCTCCTCTCCGGAACCTTCAGCCTCTGTCCTCCCTCAGGCGTCAGGGCATGAACAAGGACAGGCAGTCGGGGTACCTGCTGTGTCTAGGTTCTGCCATCACTAGCCTGATGCTCTTTTCATTATTTACCCTCATCTAGAAAATAAGAATGGATTTGAAGTTCTTTTTAGCTCAAATCCTAACACTCTGGCAGGCATGGATTTTGTTTTTAAGATTTATTTAATTATTTTTAAATGTATGTGTTTATGCATACAAGAACTGGGGGACAGACCAGAGGTGGGGGTGAGAGGGTTCACCAGAGACAGCAGGGAACAGAACAGGCAGAGTGACTGAAATACACTGCTGAGGGGAGCAGTGGGCAAGTCAGGAGAGGTCTGCTGCGCCATGTGGGTATCTCCATGGCCAGGGATTGAACTCGTGCTGCAGAGACTGCGGACAGCTTCATAGGTTGCATCTTAAGCCCTTGTGCCACTGGGAGGCCCAAGATTTATTTATTCATGCTTATAAGAACTGGGGTACAGGGCAGAGGTGTGGGGGGTAAGAGGATTCACCAGAGGCAGTGGGGAGCAGGACAGGCAGACTGACTGAAATACACTGCTGAGGGGAACAGTGGGTGAGACAGGCGAGGTCTGCTGCACTATGTGGGTTGCTCCCTGGCCTGGGATCTAACTCATGCGTCAGAGGCTGTGGATAGCTTCACAGTGCTGTGCTTAACCCCTTATGCCAGCAGGGAGGACGAGGCATGAATTTTTGCAGCTTCACTTGTCACTTTCTCAGGCCGGAACAGAGAAGGGGGGGTCAGGTGGGCACAGGACACCACACCCTGCAGCGGGACAGTCACCAGTTCCACACTCAGGTTATGTTAAAACAGGGCAATGTTGGGGACAGTCACTGTCTCTGGGTCCTCATCCATGTGCTCACACTTGCAAGACAACACTCAGGCTCAGGATGTAAAAGCAACAGGGTTTATTAAAAAGGGGAGACTGCAAACAAGGAAGGAGTGTCTAAGCCCAGAAATGGCCATCCGTCCTACCTTAGACAGTGTCCTCAGTGTCCAGCGGTCCAAAACAAAGGCTACTCACACAAGCTGTGCTATGACAGCCTGGAGCTGGTGACAACAGGTAAGCAGTGGAGCAGGATCCAACTCCCGGTGGCAGCAGGAGGTGATCCCAGGTGGGGCTGCTCAGGTGACGCTGCAGCAGCCAGCAACAGCTGTCCAAAGGCCAGGAGGACAGCACCAGACCCTGGACTGGACACTTCCAGATGCAACAGCACCAGGAGATGGTGCCAGAGGATGAGAAGTGGTGGACAGCTCTCAGAGGAGGCCGGATACAGGTCAGCAGTGCTGGTCAGCACTGGTCCAGCAGGCAATGGTGCCAGAGATGCCAGTTTACATCTTAATCAAGATGCCATTGTACCAACAGCAAACAGCCTTAGAGAGGCTGGGCATAAGCCACCAGCAAACAGCCCCTTTAGAAACCCCAGGGACAGCCTGACGATGTTCTCTGCAGGTGGTGTTAGAGCCAGGGCCAGAGGCAGGTGTAGCCATCAGGTCTCAGCAAAGGTCTTGGGAAAGGTCTCATACTGTGCGGAGGTCTTGGCAAAGATCTTTCTAGGAGTACCAACAAATCTGACCAGTAGCTGTCTATCAAGTGGCTCAGGCTGGCTGCTGCTCTGGCTTGTAACCTCTTCAGGGTGCCACCTTTCAAGCTTGATTGGCCCCTTTATAATCCCAGCTGTTTGGTTGGTGCCAGTGGAGCTCCAATCAGATTGGTCCATTTAGAGGCCTGGATGGTCTCAAAAACCTTGAATGGTGGGGGGCTCCCTGGTGGTTCAGGGGTTAAAGATACAGCACAATAAAGTATTGCCAGCCACTACAACATGAATTCGATCCCTGGCCAGGGAGCCAACCCACGTGGCACAGCAGACCTCTCCTGTCTAGCCCGCTACTCCCCTTAGCAATGTATTTCAGTAGATCCTCCTGTTCTGCTCCCTACTCTGACTCTGGTGAATCCTCTTACCCCCAACACCTCTGGCCTAAACCCCATTCTTGTGTGCATACGTAAGTAAAAATAAAAATCTCTTTTAAAACAAACAAACAAACAAAACAAAAATATCTTGAATGACACCTGTCAGCGCCTGAATCTGTTTGGTCCATTACAATTCTGGCACTGTGTTCTCAAATGAAACACCTGCCCATGTGTCCAGATGCCTGAGGTCAGATAGTCTCACCCTGGAGTGCAGGCTGCTGTCACTCAGAGGGCATCAAACAGGCCCGTAGGCTGCACGAAGTAAGGTCCCCTCTCCCCCCAGCATCAGGGATCACAGTGGGAGTGGGCTTCAGCAGGGCTACATGCTCACCTAAACATCCAGAGCAGGCACCCCTCTATCACAGCCCACCAGGCTGGTCTCCCACCTGCCACAGCACAGCCCAGGCCAACACTGCCAGAGCTCAGGGAGGCCCACAGTCCACATGCTGAGTTTGGGCCTAGAATGCCATGGGTCTCTCTCCCCATGGCTTCTGTCAATGCTTGCTACTGAAGTAGGCCTCAGCAAAGCTTGTCATACCCCACCACTTGCACCAGGCTGCAGGGATCCAGATTAAATGTAGAAGCAGGAAAATGACCCCTGGGCAAGTCTGCCCCCAGTGGACAAACTGACCAGAATAAAACTGAATCTGCTGTTCCCTCTTGTGGTGGCCCCTGGTAGCATGGAGAGCACACAGTGACCTCGGCGGGTCAGAGAGTCACTCAGCTGAGAGCAGGCCTGGCAGAAGCTGTGGCCACAGGAGGTGCTCCCAGGGGTCTCCTGTCTCCAGGCAGATGCTGCAGGTCACTTCTTCCAGGGGGGTCCAGTAGTGACCCCAAGGCCATGACTGTCCTGCAAGGTGGGTGAGGAAGGTGAACAAGGAAGAGCAGAGGAGACGCTCACGGAGGAGGTGACCACACCTGCCCTGGTCAGGCCGCAGGAGCCTCCTCCCTGCCCCGCACACTCTCACCCTCTCCAGTCTCTGCTCCCCACGGCACACCAGGCCTTTCTCAACATGGACCCTCACCTGCCTTCTCTGCTCCCCACACCAGGCAGGGAGGGTTCACAGGGCCTGGCATCACCTCCACTTTCTCTCCCACCTCACCTGCCTCCAGCATCAGAGCAACATCAGGAGGAATGTTTTTTAATTTGACTTGTCAGTAGAAGGGCGCCTGGGCAGGTAGTGGGTGCCCATCACTAAGAGGACCCAACCGTCACTCTGGATGTTTCCAGTGGATGTGACCACACTAGGCCTCAGCCCCCTCAGCTCGGAGAAACTTCCTCACTGCAGCTGCCACAGCAGTGGGGCCTGGGTGGTCAGAACCCTGGGTCACCCAATGTGTGGCCTGGGCTGCGCTTCTGAGTCTCACTCCCCACAGTCATGAGTTACCCTGGGATCATGGTATCTGACAACTCACAGGGTGTCGTGGGTTAAACTGAATAATTCATGCAAATGTTTCTCTTATTTTCACTGTTGACTTTTTTCCCTTTTTTTGTTTTTTTTTGGTTGTATTATGAAAACTCAGTTCAACACTTTCTCCTTCTCCCAGGTGTTTTTCTAATTGCACAGCCTTGTTACAGCAACAACCCAAATAAAAGATCTTTTATAGTAAAAAAAAAAAAAAAAACTCACCTCCAATCCCAGTAGCAAATACCATAATGATACTTACCTTTCCGTGCTCTCCTCCAGCGTGGCCATGCGGACAAGCAGATGCATTCTGAACACTAGTGGGGAGAGGCGTGGGGGAAGCAGCCTGGGTTTGACCTGACATCCTCGCCCTGCTGCACATGGAGGGTTATGCTGGGGAGACGGGAGAGCCCCAGAATGAGAAAGAAACGTCTGTTCGCCCCTCTAACATTCCATCTTCCCTAGGAGCTGAGGGAGACCCTGGTGGGTCCGCTAATCTTGAGCAGCCTGTTCAGCTGCCATTTTCCTGACCTGCAGTTCTGCATTCCTGCACAAGGTCAGAGCTGCCCGGTCACTCAGTCACGGGAGCCAGACCTTACAAGGTGCCTTTCAAATCTTTCAAGGGAGAAAGCTTGATCACCCTGGGAAGGCGATGCATCACGAGGTGTGACAAGGGAGCCCAGAAGCTGACCAGGGGACCGCCTTGTTGATAAGATTAGGCCCATGGTCCAGGGTCTGCGGTCTGGTTTCGATTCCAACACTTGATCATCAAGCAGATAAGAAATACCTGGTCAGCAGACTCCTGTCCCCCTGAAGCCCAAGATGACGTTCCTTATTTCACCCATCCTTTCCTCCTCGTCCTCCTGCCCCACGTAACTGACGCTGTATGATTATTCTAGCAATAAAAAAGTCCCGGATCTTCCTCTTCCGCAGCATCCTGCATCATGTAGCCTGCTCCACGACTCCCGTTTCTTTATCAGTGTGGTGTTGCCCGACGCAACAGACCCTGCTCCATCTCCCCTCCCTTCCTGGACTGTGGACAAAGGCTCAGCTCAGGAACTAGGGTGACTTGGACTAATCCTGCCCCTGGGCCAGGCCAGTGGGAGACACACATTCCTCCCTCCCCCTGTGTGGCTCCCTCCAGCTCTGGTCTAGAGAGAAAGTAGCTGAAGTGCATGGAACAACCTCATTTTGAGACCCGTGGGTTTTCTATGGTGACTCCAAAGAAGATGAACGTCGGGGACTGAAGAAGAACATTGGTGACTGGGGGAGGGAGCTGTCAGGGGTGAAGTTACCACCACATCCTAGCAGAGGCCTGGAGCAGGGGTCCTGCCCAGCTCCTTACACCTCAAACCAACCATGAGATAGTTCTAAACCTCAGCCTCTTCTTCAGGTCCAATGCCTTTTCAGTCCTTCTTGGAAACTGCTTCTCCACAGAACTGCATTTACTGAGGTGTTGTTCTCACACTCTTTACTCTGTGTGCGATTTCAATTCATTCATTCTGGGGCTTGATGTTAATTGTCTTCCCATCATCTTGTGTTGTATATCCTGTCATTCTTGTTACACACACACACACACACACACACACACACACACACACACTCCCCTCTCCTTGGGAACCAGACCCTCACTCAGCACTGGGGTTACTCTGACCCTCTGTCTCTGGTCCCCTCAGAGCCGCCCTCTCTGCAGTGTCTCTACTCAGCGGGGTCTGAACAACCCCAGGAGTCCCTGCACCTCCTGCCTCTGACCTTGTGGGAAACCAGCCCCTCAGCCTGCATGACAGTGACTGCTGGAGGAGACAATTTGCTTTTTTCGTTTCTTTTTCCCCTCATTGTACTACTCAGTTGAGGTAACATTGCTTTACACACTGTATGTGTTCAGAGGCCCAGGGTCACCCCTCTTCAGATGTTTGTTACCACATCACGCCTACCATAAGGGCACCCACAGTCTTCACCATAGTCCACTGGGCCCTCTTCCTACCTTGTTTCCTGCTCTTACCCCACTCCATACCTTCAATTCCAGAGTCATATTTCTAGAGTTTGTTTTGGTTTAGTTTCACCTGTGCCTGCTTTGTTTCTTTATATTCCACATATGAATGAAATCATCCAGTATTTAACTTTCTCCTTCAAACTTATTTCACTTAGCATAATCCCATCCATATCTATCCTTGTTGCAAAGTCAGTATTTTTCTTTTTCATGGCTGAGTAGTATTCCATTGTGTATACGGTTTGTGTTCTTTATCCCCTCACCTGCCGTTGGGCACTTAGGTAGTCTCCATTGCTTGGTTATGGCAGACAGTGCTGCAGTGACCATAGGAGGTGCATATTCCTCGGAATTAGCATTTTACGTTCTTTGGATAAATACCAAGGAATGGAATGCTTGACCATGGGACAGGTCTATTTTGAATATTTTGAAGAAACTTCATTTGTTTTCCATAGGGGCAGGACCAATGTGCTATCCGTAGAAAAGAGATGTTCCAGGTTACTGCCCCACCCAAGGAAATGTGGGGCTGAGCAGGGATGAGAAGCTAAGGAACAAGAGGAAGACGTGGATTGAGATGAGGAAAGAAGACTGGAGGAGGCACATGGAGCAGAGAGACATGTGAAGCAGCAGCCAGGCTTGTTCCTCAGGCTTGGACTTGTGCCAGGGAATTGGGGACACAGAAAGAGACATGTGAAAGAGACAAAGACTTGGGTGAGAGGCCCACGGAGACGCTGACAATGGCAGCTGTTGTCTTGATGTGGATTTTGATTTTGCTCGTTTCCTTCCAGACTTGACTGGCCCCTCCTGCCCCTGTCCCATGGGTCTCTACCAGTAGGTGCCTTACCCTTGTGGCGGGCGTTCAGGCCCAGTGGGCCTGCTTTGGGCCAACCCTGTTTCTCTGGGCATTTACCCATGAGGGGACGGGTAGCTTTGGGTGCTTCACTTGGGAACTATTCTAACTATATTCTTTCTCTTCTCTCTATTGCACACTAATTGTATTAAAGTTCTTTTCTATTGAAGGTCTTAGGCTTTAGAGTATGTTTTGTCTTAATTCAGATGATGGCAGATCCCATGTAGAGTGTACAGGTTTGAGAAACCCTGGAAAACCCTCATTCTGCCCACTAACAGGACCAGACTTCATTCCCACCCACCATGTACCAGAGAGAGTTCCTTTTCCTCCACACCCTTCAGTGGGTCATTCTCACAGGTGTAAGGGGGTAACTCATTGTGGTTTTAATTGGCATTTTCCTGACAGCACATGACAAACATTTATCCATGTACCTATTGGGCATCTGTATGTCTTCTTTACAAAAGTATCCATCTAGCTCCTCTGCCCTGTTTTTATTGAGTTGTTTTCTTGTTTTGCAGTTCTTTGTAGGTCTTGGATAGTAACTCCTGCCGGGGACCGGCCTCCAGCAAAATGTCGTGTCAGGGGTTCCTGAAAGGATGAGACGGCCTCGGCGAAAACGAAAGGACTGAAACTTAGGGGCTGAGGGGAAGGGAATGAGGAGTCACCGACACTTGGTGAGGTGCTAGTATCTTCTGCCGAGAGGCTCAGCAGGTTTTTTATTTATACATTTTTTGCAAGCAGTGAGATGACATTATCATGGGCATAGAAACAAAGCAGAAACAATCAGTGCATCTCTTTTTCTATGGGCTTTTGGCCACTACGTGCTCTCATAAGAAGGCAACCTTCAAGGCTAATAAAAAACTAAGCCTTACACTAGAACTCATTGTTTCAACCAAACAATAACCTAAGAGAGTAGATAGCCGCCAGTACATCCCTATCAGCCAAAGCCTAAGCAAGAAAAGACTTTTTTTATTCTCATGTTCTCATGGCCTTCACAGCAGGAGCTGGCTGCTACTCAGCTATCAGAACTTTTTTTTATTTAGAAACTCCTAACTCTAAATAGCTTCATTTAAAAACTTTCCCAAGAAACTTCAAGGGAAGGCAAAAGAAGGACCCACTATAATTATTGTATTGTAATGCTTGTCAGGCATGTTCAACAAACCATCTCCCATTGTCAAGTGGGCCAAACTGCCCAACAACTAATTTCTAAACAAACAATTTTCTGTGCTATTTACTTACAGTATGCTGATACATATAATTTATTGCCTAATATACTTTCAGATAAATTTTTCTCTATGACCAAGAACAAAAAGCAAAGGGATGCCAGATCTTCAGCCCCACGGTGTGAGGCCTTTTCTCTTAGCTGCTTGTCAGTATCCTATCTGGCTGGAGCAACAAGACCTCCTGCAGCAAACTCCTTTTTGGATTGATGATGTGCAAAGATTTTCTCCAACTTGATATTGTCTTTTCATTTTAATGAGTTTCCCCCACTACACAGAAGCTTTCTAGTCTCATGTGATTCCATTGGTTTCTTTTTTGCTTTTGCTTCCTTGGAGCACAGAAGATATTAGGGACAGTGAAAATACTCTGCATGATATTCTCATGATGGACACAGGTCATTATACATTTGTCCAACACCCACAGAACGAACAACACCAGGGTGACCCCTGAGAGAAATCATGACTGTGCAACTATGATGTGCGGGTCCCTCACTTGTAGCCCACATGCCAGTCTGATCTTAATACGTGATTTGGACATGATGTGTGAAGAGTTTTATAAATTGAGGAATGAAGCGTAATTTAGTTTTGAAAGCATATTTCACGCTCATGCAAGAACATTTAAATAACACTCAAGGATACGCATAAGTCAGTCATTCCCTTCCATCCCCCAACATCCCAGTCAGCCAGTAGCTGCTCAAAACCAATTAGAAATTTATCTTTTCTTTTCTAAAAAAATATATCCATGCTTCTGTCTGGACAATAATGCTTGCTTTCCCGTCAGTAAAGGAGTTCAGTCACAGAGTGGGGGGAAACATTTGCATATTACAAAACTGATAAAGGACTGTATCAAGAATTTACAAATAATGCTTAAAACTCAATAATCAGCAAGATATAACTCAATTTTAATAAGGACAAAAAAACAGTGTTATAAATATAGCAAAAAAAAAAAAAAATTGACTTCTAGGCCTCCCTTGGTGGCGCTGGTGGTTGAGCGCAGTACTGTGAGGCTGTCCGCAGCCTCTGCAGTGTAGGTTAGATCCCGGCCAGCAGGCAAGAATCCCACATGGTGCGGCAGACCTCTCCTGTCTCACCCGCTGCTCCCCTGAGCAGTGTATTTCATCAGTCTGCTTGTTCTGTTCCCCACTCTGTCTCTGGTGAATCTGATCACCTCCCGTGCATCTGGCCTGTACCCCATTTCTTGTATGAATGAATAAATTTTTTTATTTATTATATTTTATTTATTATTATTTATAGACATAGCAACTTATGTAGACATAGAAAAATAAATATATGAACAAATGCTCAATATCATAGTTAAGAACAACAGTGACACCATCACCCTGCTGCCCAGGGTGCGCACAACAGGAGCCTCATCGGGTTCATTGTAAAAGATCCTTAGGGGCTGAGAGACACATCAGAGCCACAGGCATTGTCGCTGCCTGGTTGAGAACAAAACAGAACCTGGTCAGAGATGAGACCACAGGAAGGACTGATGAGGGTGACTCCCCCATGGAGTCCATCTACACTGTCCCCAGGGGCTCAGGGATCAAACCCCAGATCCACACTTACCTGCGGCCTCAGTGTAGCTTCCTCCTTGTCCTACTGTGGGAAGAAGCATCATGGGAGACCAGGGAGCAGTCAGGTCAGAAGACCTAAAGGAATCTTTTAATCCTGCACAACAGGAAGTTTTCAGAACTGTGAGTAAAGACCCAGGTCAGGACTGGGAAAAATGAAGAAAGGAGGTGAGGGGGGGACTGGACCAAATGCCCTCTGGGCAACACACATGTGTGTGGATGGTACTTCCCATTAACCAGGCAGGGCAAGTTCTCCCTGGGATATGAAAGCCCCCAATGGACAAGATCCTCCACTCCCTTCCCTACCTGAGTGCTTCTTCCTCCACATCACAGCTGCAACCACTGCAGCTCCAGTGAGCACAGCAACAAGGAGAACCAGGCCAGCAATGATGCTCACAGTGAGGATGGAGGACTGAGGAGGGGACACTGGTAGGGAAGGGAAGATCATACCCTGACCTCCAGACCTTATCCTGACCCTCTGAAGGGCTCCTGATGGCCCTGAGTACAACATCACTGCCCACATCCTCCTCCTTACCCCATCTCAGGACTTGGGGCTCCAGCAGGCCTTCATGCTGTACATGGCACGTGTATCTCTGCTCCTCTCCAGAAGGCACCACCACAGCTGCCACTTCTGGAAGGTTCCATCTCCTCCAGGCCTGGTCTCCACCAGCTCCATCTCCTGGGTGAGGTCCTCCCCATCTCGCTGCCAGGTCAGGGTGATGTCCACAGGGTAGAAGCCCAGGGCCCAGCACCTCAGGGTGACCGCATACTCAGAGGTGGGGTGGTGGGTCACACGTGTCCTTGGGGGTTCTGAGGTGGTAAATCAGAAAACTCACTTTGTGTTTCCTCCATGGACACTGAGGACTCCTCATGAGACTGTCCTCACAATGGACAAGACAACTGGCGTGGCAGGAATGACAGGGGTGAAGGATGTCCTGAGCAAACTCCATACAGGCTTTGTGGACTCCACCCCCACGACACTGGGAACTACAAATCCCATATCACCAAAGGGAAGGTTGGGAGGACCTGAGGGTGGAGTTAAGCAACTAGGCTCTCCCTTTGGGTATTTAACTGGTCATGTGGCTGGGAGTCTCTGGCTTGGCCACGAGGCGAGCTAGGTTTTCGCCACCTCTGTGGGTCACTGGAATCCCAGGTCAGCGGAACGGGTAGGACGTATTTACAAACTTATCTCCCTCTTTTTCTCCCTGAGTTATTCATTTCCCATTTCCTCTTACCGTGTAAATAAACCTTTTATCAACCTTTTATGTGTGTCTCCAGTTTAGCATTCATACGTCACCTTTAAACACACAGGTGAGGACCCACAGTTAGGAAACCCCATTTTTTATCAGGGTTTGCCCTGTAACAGCTAGAAGCATAAAAATGTAAAAAACAGGCTAATCTGGGGAATCTGTGAGAGTCTCCTATTCCTTAGATAGTACTAGAATGAGGATGAAAACCCAGGGTAGGATGAAGCAGAGGGAGTGGAACACAGACATTTTATTCCTGACCTGGGTGGAAGGTGAATGACACAGAAAAGCAGGAATCACATAACTGAAAATGTTCTCAGACCAGAAACAAGACTGAGAGAGAAACTCGTGGTTCTCAAACAGGCCCCTGGTCAAAAGGACCCGGTGACATGTGATGTCAGGGACTGTCTGTCTTTCTCAGGAGAGACTGGATCCCTTCACTGTCCTTCAGGAGAAGCCGGAGTCTCTGGGAGTCTCTCTAGTGCAGAACATGAAACCCAGGGGAGTCCCCCTCTCGGGACTAGAGAGAGGACTCATTTCCCGCAGTGACTCCAGGCAGGGGGGGAACGGGAGGCCTCCAGGCCCCTCTTACCCGTGCGCTGCAGAGTCTCCTTCCCGTACTCCAGGCATGTGCGCAGCCACCTCAAGTACCAGTACTCCAAATAGTTTCTGAATCTCTCTGCCTCACCCAGGGCCTCCCACTCGCGCCGGGAGATCTGAGCGGCCATGTCCGCTGCAGTCCAGGAGCGCAGGTCCGGGTTCAGGGCCAGGTAATCGGCGCCATCGTAGGCGTACTGTCTGTATGCGCGGAGGACTCGCCAGTAGGGCCCCAGGTCGCAGCCAGACATCATCTGGAAGGTGTGAGACCCTGTCCTCGCCAGTGTCACCCCGCCCGCGCCCCCTCCCGCCATAGAATAAACTAAACAGAATGAAATGGGGTGAAAGTCCCAGGGGCTGTTCCTGGGCAATTGCAGAGAAGCCTGGAGGGGGAGACCCTGAGGGACCCCTGTCCGTGGGGATGGGGGTGCTGACCCTGCCCGGACCCGAGCCAGCTCACCGGTCTCTGGTTGTAGAGGCCGCTCAGGGCGTCCAGTCGCGCTTGGTACCACAGTGCGCGCTCCCTTAGGATCAGCGCGTCCTAGTCCCACTCCTCCTGCTTCTCAGGCTCCAAGCTCTGGCCCGGAGAGTCGCTGTCGAACCACCAGAACTGCGTGTCGTCCACGTAGACCACTGAGATGAAGCGGGGCTCCCCGGGGCCGGGCCGGGACATCGCGGTGTGGAAAATCCTTATGGAGTGGAAGCCTGGGGGCGGGAGGGGAGACCAGGCCTATTCTTCTCCCCTTCGGGGGCTCGAGTCCCAGGGGCGCCCACGAGACAGAAAGTGGGTGAAAGACGAGTGAGATTGAAAAGTGGCTGCGGGACGAAAATGGCCGGGACTCGGGGGCCAGAGGAGGCTGGGGTCTCGGGGGGACGGAAAGGGGCCAGGACGGGGCGGGGCCGAGGTGGGGGGACAACTAGGGCGGCGGCGAGGTCGCGCCTTTCCCACGCCCGCCCACGTCCTCGCTCCCGCCTCTGGGAGCGCCCTGTCCCCTCCCGACCCGCACTCACCCGCCCGGGTCTCCCTCGGGGCCGCGGCCCCCGCGAGCAGGAGCAGGAGGGCTGCGCCCCCCATCCCCCAGGACGCGCCTCCACCCGGGCTGGGGAGACGGAGTCCCGGCGGGCGGGCGAGGGCTTTGGAACGGGAGCCGCGGGGCTGCTGATTGGCTGCTCTGGAGACCTCCAGGCAATGGGGAGTGAGCCCTGGGGTGAGTCACCAGTATCCAGGCAGGAGGACCCGCCCAGGCTGTGAGCCCAGAAGCGGAACCGAGGGGAGAGGGCGAATCCCCAGCAGTCACCTTCCAGCCCTGCACCCCGCGCTGGGGACTGAGACCCAGACAGCCACACCCTGAGACTGGGACTTTGCCGCCCCCTCCTCTCCTGCTCCGAGACCTTTGCCACACCGTGTCCCTGAGTCCAGGCCCAGGGACTGGGTCCGCAAGTCTCAGACATTTTTCTTTCAGAAACTCTGTTCAGTCTCACAAATTATTACGGATCCCATGTATAATTTTGTTATGTGGGTTACAGCTTTAAATATTTACTTTACTAGAACAAAACCTTTTTAAAAGATGTTATTGCTTATTTACTTTAGAATATAAATAACCTGGGGCCTCCCTGGTGGCGCAAGGGGTTAAAGCATCAGCACTGTGAAGTGACCTGTAGCTGCAGCAGCACAAGTTGGCCAGGGAGCAACTCATATGGCACCGCAGACCTCTCCTGCCTCACCTGCTGCTCCCCTCAGCAGTGGATTTCTGTAGATCTGCCTGTTCTGCTCCCCACTCTCTGTCTTTGGTGAATCCACTCACCTGCCACACCTCTGGCCTGTACTCCAGTTCTTGTGTGCATAAATAAATAAATCTTTTTTAAAAAGAATACTAATAACCTATGATATGCTAATGATGGAGTTTTTGAGTCAGTGGGTTTGGAGTGAGGGATCCTTGGGGTCACTCTGGGAAAGATGTCACCAGGGCTCCCATTTCAGCGGTACGTGGAGTGTTCCCCAGGCAAGTTTCTTCACGAGACAGAGACACTAGTTATATTTAAAGGGAAGGTTTTTTACGGGGAAAAGGATGTCCTAAAGCTAATTCCATACAGGCTTTGTGGACTCCACCCCCACCCCAGGCCAAAGCCAAAGACACTGGGAACTCCAAATCCCATCACCACCCAAGGGAAGGTGGCTGGGACCTGAGGGTGGGGTTAAGCAGCCAGGTTTGGTATAAAACCAGACACGTGGGCTTTGGTGGGGGGCTCTTTTTTTGGCTCTCCGCCAGCTGGCAGCGCTTGGCCAGCTCTGAGAGTGCCTTTGTGTTTCCAGGTTGGCGAATAGGGTAGGACGCATTGAAGACTTTATTTCCCTATTTTCTCCCTGAGTTGTACATTTCCTCATGTCCCTTTCCCTTTTATTAACCTTTTGTGTGTGCCTGTAGTGGAGTACAAATAAGTCCCTTTTATGCGCGCAGGTGAGAACCCACAGCCAGGCAACCCATTTTTGTATCGGGGCTGCTCAGGTTTATTAGGGAAAGGTTTATTAGGGAAAGGGACAGAAGAGTAAAGGATATTTGCATAGACACAGGTGGGCAGGAAGAGCTGCCCAGAAAGGGACAGGTTTGCTGAGAGAGGCCTGCATGGTTGCAAGTGGGCGGCCTTGAGGAGAGCTGCCTCCACTGAGGGAGGTCAATGAAGAGAAGTGCAGGCATGATACAGGTCATGGGCAGGCAGGAGGCTGCTGCCCTGCGGAGGAGAGATTTGGTGAAAAGAGGCACCTGCATAGTCACAGGTGGACAGAGGGAGTGCTACCCCAGCCTGTGCAGAGACCGCACTAATACAGTCTTCTGTTGGGGAGGGGCCACTCCTTGTGAGCCTTTGGGTTAGTTGCTGACTATGGATAACTGTGCAGAATCTGAAAGCGACCAGAGATTCCACCATGGGCTCAATCTCCATATCTTTACCCTTGGGCCTGTGCTCTAGACAGCAGTCTGATACCTGCTTGGATTTTCTGTTTTGTAATCTAGGCTTTGGTGCCTAAGGATCTTGGTTTCTAGATCTGTGTCAGTGGCTGTGTTAATCCCTTCTACCCCCTGCTCCTTGTGTGAGCCAGATTTCTGGTCTTGGGGAACCTCCTTTCCAGTCTTTTTCTATTGCTGTTCTCCATCATTTACTAACTTGACAACTTCCAGTACTATTTTTACTATTGGGATTTGTGGTGCAAAATAAAGTGAAAAAATTTTTTTAAATAATTTGATTCCAGGGACCTCCCTGGTGGCGCAAGGGGTTAAGACGCAACCTATGAGGTAATCAGAAGCCTCTGCAGCCTCAATCTGCTCTGGATTCCCAGGCCAGCCAGGGAGCAACCCACATGGCATAGCAGACCTCTCCTGACTAGCCCACTGCTACCCTCAGCAGTGTCCTTTGGTCAATCTGCCTGTTCTGTTCCCCACTCTGTGTCTGGTGAATCCTCTCACCCCCCACACCTCTGGTCTGTTCTCCAGCTCTTGTATGCATAAATAAATAAATCTTTTAAAAAAATAAATAATTTGATTCCAGTGTAATGAATACTGAAGAGCTTTATGAAAGGTTTGGCCTGGTAAAGAAAAGGAGAGCCAGGCTAAACTTTCTCAAAGGAAGGGAAAATTTATTGCGCCCCGGGCGGACTTCACGGACCCATGGTGGGGGTCAGTGAAGCCTGGTGGGCTGTTCCCAGGTGGGCTGTCTGGTGGGTTTTTGCATTTGGCCTCCTGCATGGACCTTGACTTTATAACTTAGTGGAACAATATATTACTTTAAAAAAAAAAATCACACATTAGCACAAGACCCAACCAATATGCAAGAGAGTGATGAGAAAATATATTATTGAGCAAATGAATATAAAGATTCCAGCAGAATTTCCAGTCTAGGTGCAATTGTAATAGAGTGGTGCCCAGGAAAATGTTCCCTTGCCCCACCCAAAGGAGGGTGGAGCTAAAGAGAAGAGAAGAACCTGGAGAGGAGACAGAAGAAGAAATGAAGCAGGATGGAGCCAGAAGGAGACATGGAGGAGGCACATGGAACAGAGAGACATGTGAAGAAACTGCGTTTGCCTTTTGGTCCTGAAACAGACGTGGTTGAGAGACCCATGGGGAGGAGAGCAATGTTAGCTTTTATCTTGATTTTGATTTTGCTCTTTTCCCTCCAGACTTGTCTGGTTATTTCTGATCCTTTTCTGTGGGTCCCCACTAAAAGATGCTTTAGATTTGTGGCAGGCTTTTGGGCCTCGCTCTGGGCCAATCCCATTCGGGTGGTCTTTTACCCATGAGGGGACGGGTAACTTTGGGTGCTGGATTTAGAAACTATATTCTTTGTCTTTTCTATATAGTTTACTAATTGTATTCAATTTCCTTTCCATTACAGTCTTGAATGTTTTGTCTTGATATGGCCGATGACAGAACCTATTTAGAGCAGGCAGGTTTGCGGGGCCTGGGGTGCTCCTCTCCCTGCCCTGTAACACAATGAACACTGCCATGCAGGCATAATTAACAAGTTTGCTTACTCACAGCTCTTTCCCTTCTAAGATGCATGGCCAGGGCCTGAGCACTCTTATCTACAACGTTGGGCAGTCAACCAGCTGGCCTGTCTCTTAAAGGGCATCCTCAAATACCTCATCTTGCCCCCTTTGCCTGGCGCCCCTTGTCTGGGGACTTTGCAGCAAATGGTTGTGCCTGCTTGTAGGGTAAAGAAAATATCAAGCTTTTCTGCCCTTCCGCCATCAGGATAGATGATGGATCCTTGTCCTCAATGCATGCCTGATGGCGGGCACCTGGAATAGGGTGTGGGCATAGGTAGATGGGATTCAGCTGAGCTAAGACTGTGCTTTTAAGGGCGGTGTCACGGGGATGCCAGCAGCAGCAGTAGAAGCTGAAGCCGAAACCGAAAGAGAAGCCGAGATCACCAGAGAGCCCAGATAGAGTGAGGATTTGCTAGGGGCTGGGAGGCCTGCCAGCGTCCCGCCCCCCCAACACCTCTGCCTGCCATATGCCTGGTGAACCCCAATAAAAGACCTGCAAAAAACCCACTGAGGACTCTGACTCCTCCTTTACCCGGTCTGCATGGGATCAGAAAACCTGCACTGTATCCAGTCCTGACCCTGCACTGCTGAAAACGATGCTATTGATGGAGGACAGGAATGAAAACAACTGAAGAAAGGAAGCACCACAAGACCAGAAACCTGGCTGTAGGATAAATGGTTTTCAGGCTTTTCTGCCCTTCCACCATCAGGATTGCCTTGCCTGATGGGGCACCTGCAGTTGTTACATTGTTGCAAGCTGTCTGGTTTACTTCTGTGGGCCGTGGGAGGGGTATTGAGATAGGCTCCAGAGAAGCAGAAGCAGGAGAGCAGCAGAAGAGAAAAGGGGAGAAAGTAGCCAGAGAAGCCCAAAGTGAAGACTTGCCAGGGGCTAGGAGGCCTGCAGGCTTTCTGGCCCCCTGGCACCCCTGCCTACCCTGTACCTGTTTGCCACACTACATGTAAAGCTCAATAAAAGCCTAATAAAACCAATGCGGGCTCCAGGACTCTCCTTTACCCCATCTGCTGAATCATAAATAACCTGCTCTGTGGCCATCCTGGTCCTACACTGGCTCTCACAAGGATGGGGGTAGAAGAGATTAGCATAACCATCAACACAGTTGTGGAAACTAGGATCCTTCTGCACAGACTACACAGTTGTGAAAACTAAGATCCTTTGGCGCCAAAGCCTAGATTACAAAGCATAACATCCAAGCAGGTATCCCAGGGTGCATCCAAAGGTGAAGATAGGGAGATTGAGCCCATTGTGGAATTTCAGGTCTTTTTCAGATTCTGCAAAGTTATCCCAAATCAGCCACTAACCCTAAAGCTTACAAGGAGTGGCCCCTCCCAACAGAAAAGGACTATATCAGTGCAGTCTGCACAAGCTTGGGGCAGCTCTCCCTCTGCCCACCTGTGACAGATATCTTTCTCCGCAGGGCAGCAGCCTCCCTGCCTGCCATGACCTGTACCTGCCAAGGCTTCTCCTCACTGACTTCCCTCAGTGGAGGCAGCTCTCCTCAAGGCCGCTCGCCTGCAACCACACAGGCCTCTCTCAGCAAACCTGTCCCTTTCGGAGCAGCTCTTCCTGCCCACCTGTGTCTATGTAAGTGTCTTACTCTTCTGTCTCTTGCAGTAATAAACCTTCCCTTTAAATATAACTAGTGTCTCTGTCCCGTGGAGAAACTCGCCTGGAGAATTCTCCATGTGTCGCTGAAATAGGAGCTCTGGTGAAACCTTTCCCAGAGTGACCCCAAGGACCCCACATTCTAAACCCACAGACCACAAAAACCACATCACTATCAATGTAAGAGATATGGACACAGTTGTGTATAAAAGGAACCCTTGGTTTTTATTTTTTGTTTTGTTTTGTTTTGTTGATTTTTTTAAAATAAATTTTATTTTTATATTCCCCATACAATTGGAACCCCCTTATTTTGACCCCAATCCCTCCCCTCCCCGCCCCCCAACCCCCATAGAGTGTCTCTGGTTCATAGTTGTTTGTTGATTTTGATTTTCACTTTCTTATAGTTATTCTTTTTCCTGGTCCCTTATTTAAGTTTTCTAGATTCCTGCTATGAGTGAGACCATCCGGTAGTTTTCTTTTTCTTTGTGGCTTATTTCGCTGAGCATGATCCCTTCCAGCGCCATCCATGTTGCTGCAAATTGCATGTGTTTATCTTTTTTGAATGCTGAGTAATATTCCATGGTGTATATGTACCACACCTTCTTGATCTCTGAAGAGTAAATGCAAATGGCCAACAGGCATATGAAAAAATGTTGAACATCACTTGTCATCAGGGAAATGCAAATCAAAACTACCATGAGATACCATCTTACACCAGTGAGAATGGCACATATTAAAAAAACTAGCAACAACAAATGTTGGCGAGGATGTAGAGAAAAAGGAACTCTCCTGCACTGTTGGTGGGAGTGCAAACTGGTCCAACCACTATGGAGAGCTGTGTGGAGATTTCTGGACCTACTAAACATAGAGCTTCCATAGGATCCAGCAATTCCACTCCTAGGTATTTACCCAAAGGACACCGAAACATTAATTCCAAAGAGCACCTGCACCCCTATGTTTATAGCAGCACTACTTACAATAGCTAAGCTTTGGAAACAAACCAAATGCCCTTGGTCTTTAAACCAGTGCTCAAACCTTATGGGGCTACCCAGGTCTGGGACCTCATACATGAATAATAAAGCTGCTGACCTCACCATTCCTGAAGTACCGATTGTTCTTCCTCTGCCTGGATAAAAGGCCAGAATTTATTTCTACAAGAACACTATGGAAATGTAACAGAATAAGAAATATTCAATGATACTGTTTCAGGTTTCACTTTGCAATTAACCTTGGAGAAAATACCAAAACACCACCTGTATAGTTTTAATGTAGTATCAAAGTGGAATATTTCAAATTGTCTGAAAACACTACTTCAACATATTTGTGTAAGGCAGTGTCTGCATAGTTATAGTAAGGCAGTATGTATTTTTTCATAGACTTCAACCAGAACAACAGACCAAATGGAGAAGAAAATATGAAAATGCAAAGGTCTTCTAATGAGACAGACAAGAAAGACAATTGCAAAAATATAAAATGCAAAAGATCCACTCTTCTCATTGCCCCGATTATTTTCAGAAATATTATTTCTGTTAAGAACACTTTCTGTTAACATGCATTGGGTTATACATATTATTCTAAATGAAATAGTTACATGATTAAACACAGCTTTATTCCTAGGGTGGTAAATAGGGGTAGTAATACCTCATAAACAAAAGTATATTTGGCGTCCTCACGTATCTGTAAGACTTTATGCAGATTCTGAAAGGAAAATGACTGAGAAGCGCTGACCTAGTCCTTGGGCCTGGAATCGGGGAGACAGTGTGACAAAGCTCTGGGTGAGGAGAGGAGGGGCAGAGCAAAGCCCCAGGGCCCTAGTCTGGTTCTCATAGTTCCAGGCCCCAGGGCTGTGTCCAGGGCAGGAAGGTTACTGTTGGGGATACCCCACTGCCCCCTTAGCCTCCCTTCTGTCTCCACCACCTGTGCTGGACCCTGGACACTTGTGACTCCCCCCCAGTTCTCAGTCCCCAGTGCCTGGAGGTTCCCAGAGAAGCCAATCAGCATGGCCCCCAGTTAAATCTCTGTCCACCAGCCTAGAGTCAGAAGCTCCCCAGACCCCAGCAGTGCTGGTCATGGGGCCCCCAACCTCCTCCTGCTGCTTCTCTCCAGGGCTGTGTCCCAGGCCCAGGCTGGTGAGTGCAGGATGGGGAGAGAAAAGGCTTCTCTGGTGGAGGCTGTTGCCTTAGGCCCCTCTGTCCCCCCACGGTTCCTTTCAGTCCTAGTGCCTTTCTGTCCCTCCCACACTAGCTCCCTCTTCTGTCTCCCTGAGACCCACTCCTTCTCCACCTGATGCCCCTTTTCAAGCTCTGGAGGCTCCTCCTTCCCTGAACACTTTCTCCCCTCATGCCCCATCTTCCTGGGACTCAGGACCCAGGGAGATGGGTCAGCCTGGCTTTCACCCCTTCCTGCCTCCAGGCTCCCACTATCTAAGGCTTTTCGAAACCAAGATCTCCCAGGGCCTCCGGTGGCACAGTGGTTGAGCGTCGCACTGCAAAGCTGTCTGCAGGCTCTGCAGCACTGGCTCAATTCTACGCTGGCCAGGGAGAAGCCCACATGGCACAGCAGACCTCTCCTGTCTCGCCCACTGCTCCCCTCAGTAGTGTCTTCGGTCCGTCTGCCTGTTCTGCTCCCTACTCTGTCCCTGGTGAATCCTCTCACCCTCCCACGCTTCTGACCTGTACCACCAAGACCTCCCAGCTCAGCCTCAAGGAGCCCCAGTACATCGCCGTGGGCTACATGGACGACACACACAGTTCAGGCGGTTTGACAGCGACTCTCCAGGTCACAGTGTGGAGGTGCTGGAGCCCAGGGTAGAGCAGATGGGACAGGAGGATCTGGACAATGATACAGAACCAAAGACAATAGGCACAGAGGTTCAAAGCTGCCCTACATGGCTCCTGGAGGACCTGCGCAGCTACTACAATCAGAGCTAGGATGGTGAACAATATTTGCCCAGGGCAGGTCACAGATCCCATTCCACAGTGATTTCGAGAGGCTACGGCACCTGCCATAGTGGAGGAGGAAGTTTGGGCAAAGCACAAAATGAACAACCTGGAGGGCAGGTGCGTGGAGTGACTCCCAAGACTCCTGCAGATGGGGAAGGAGGTGCTGCAGCTCAGAAGTAAGAGGTGCTGAGGAGTCTTTCATCTCCCTGAGGCTTACACCCCTCAGGGAAAACGGAATCATGGTCAGAAAAGCGCCCCCTTCTGGTCAGAGAAGGAGCTGTCTGTCACATTTCAAAACTCTGTAGTAGAGACTGGTCCAGCGGCTCCTATTTTTTCTGAGGGACAGTTAAGGAATCCAGTTTCTCCTGAGAAAGAGGGGAGACCACCCCCTGAAATCACCCTGCATAGGATCCTTTTCACTGGCAGTCTTCTTAGGAACAATGAGTTTCTCCCTCAAGATCTTGATTTTTAGTCAGAGAGCATTTTTGGAGATCTCACTCCTGCCTGTCTGTGTCATCACCCTCCACCCAAGTCAGCAACAAAATGCTTAGAGACCTGCATCCTACCCCAGGCTCTCACCTACTCTCCCGGACTCCCAGACCAGGCTGGTTTCTGGGGTTTGTGCTTCCTTCTTCCAAGCATATTGTCCTGTCCATTCTGAGGATCGTCATGAAGCTGCTTCAGTGTCCATGGAGAAAATATAAACCATAAAATTTCCGATTCTTCCCACTCAGACCCCCAAAGGGCACATGTGGCCCACAACCCCATCTCTGAGCATGAGGTCACCCCGAGGTGCTGGGCCCTGGGCTTTTACCCTGTGGACATCAGCCTGAACTGGCAGAGAAATGGGGAAGATCTGATGCAGGACATGGATTGGGTGGACACCAGGCCTGCAGGTGATGGAAGCTTCCAGAAGTGGTTGGCTGTGGTGGTGCCTTCTAGAGAGGAGCAGAGAGACACATACTATGTGCAGCATGAGGGGCTGCTGGAGCCCCTTATCTTGAGATGGGGTAAGGAGGGGGACTTGGGCACAGGGCCTCTTCTCAAGGGAATCAGGAGCCCTTCTGAGAACTTCAAAAGCATCATTGCTGACCTGGTTCTCCTTGGAGCTGTGCTCACTGGAGCTGCAGTGGCTGCAGCTGTGATCTGGAGGAAGAAGCACTCAGGTAGGGAAGGGACTGGGGGGATCTTGTCCACTGGGGGCTTTCAAGTCCGAGGGAGAACTTGCCCTGCCTGGTTAATGGGAAGTACCATCCACACACATGTTGCCCAGAAGGCATTTGGTCCAGTCCCCGCACTTCCTTTTTTCATTTTTCCCAGTCCTGACCTGGGTCTTTAGTCAAAGTATTCCAGGATTAGAAGATTCCTTTAGGACTGCACGGGCTGACTCCTCCCTTGTCTCACATGATGATTCATCCCACAGGAGGACAAAGAGGAAGCTACACTCAGGCTGCAGGTAAGTGTGGGTCAGGGGTTTGATCCCTGAGGCCCTGGGGATAGTGCTGATGAAGCCATTCAGTTTCCATTCATGATGGTGATTTTCATGTCTTCAGATCTTAAGGCCACTTATTAGTGGCTCAGCTCACCATACAGACATTCACCTCTTCTTTTGACTTCAGCTGTGAACAATAATTTACATTGTGGGGTAGAATTGGAGGCTCATTCCTCCTTTGAAGGAAAGAGACCACAGTTATGGAAGAAGGTGACAGAAGAAAAGCACAGCAGCAAGCAGGAAATGGTTGTGAAAAATGAGAAATTAGGGCCTCCATGATGGTGCAGAAGGTTGAGCGCAGCACTGTGTAGCTGTCTGCAGCCTCTGCAGTGCCAGTTCGATCCTCGCCAGCCACAGAGCAACCCACATGGCATGGCAGACTTCTCCTGTCTCGCCCGCTGTGCCCCTCAGCAGTGTATTTCGTCAGTCTGCCTGTTCTGTTCCCTGCTCTGGCTCTGGTGAATCTTCTCACCTCCCATGCATCTGGCCTGTGCCCCGGTTCTTCTGTGCATGAATAAATCTTTCCAAAAAAGAGAGAGAGAAATTATTCAATGCTGACTTTACAAAGACTGAGCACATTATTTTTTCTTTAAAGATTTATTTATACAAGAAATAGGGTATAGGCCAGAGGTACGGGAAGGTGAGAGAATTCACCAGAGACAGAGTGGGGAGCAGAACAAACAGACGGACTGAAAGCACTGCTGAGGGGAGCAGCAGGTGAGACAGGAGAGGTCTGCCATGCCATGTCAATAACTCTCTGTTGGGCCAGGAAGTGAACCTGCGCTGCATAGGCTGAGGACAGCTTCGTAGCACTGTGCACAACCCGTTGCACCACCGGGGACACCCTGAGCACATTATTGCTCCATTATTAAATATTTTTAATGAGGGGAAATAATCTATATCCAGCCAGGAGACATAGCAATGACAGCATTTGAAACTCCACATTGAGGGCACTGCTGACAGATAGATGATGGTCATGGTGAGAGACCAAGAGAAACCAACCTCATGGGTAAACACCAGGGTTTGACCTAAGAGGTCACCGTGTCTTCCTAGCCAGTGAATCTATAACTTATATAGTCTCATCAATAATTTTTAAAAAGTTGGAGAGATAGTAAATTATTGAGGGAGCCAGGTAATATACCTTTGCTTTATTTTTTTTTTATTTTTTTTTTTTTAGAGGCATGCTTTATTTATTTGTTTGCTGGTTTGTTTGTTTGTTTTTTGTTTATACATGCACTGGGTACAGTCAGAAGTGCGGGAGGGTGAGAGAATTCACCAGAGCCAGAGCGGGGAGCAGAGCAGGCAGAAGGACCGAAGTACACTGCTGAGGGAAGCAGCGGGCGGCAGGAGAGGTCTGCACGCCATGTGGGACCCTCCTCCGGTGGCCGGGGAGCAGCCGGGGATCGAACCGGCACTGCAGAGGCCGCGCGCAGTCTCGCAACCCAGCGCTCAACCGCTGCGCCACCGGGGAGGCCCAATATACCTTTGCTTTAACTCCCAAAATTCATTAAGGAAAACTCATTGTGCTTAATAGCACCAAGGCTCAGCACCATGACAAGGGAACATAAGTACAGGATTCAGGTGGTGTCTGGTGTCAGGAGTGAGCTCCGTCTTCCTGCTGGTCTGGCAATGACCACTTGTAGTACTTTGTTCACGGGAAGCCTCAGTATGACAGCAGGTCTGATGGAATCTAGTAGTGACTGTGCAAGTGACCCACTTCCTAGCAGGTGTGATGACACTGTCAACTCCTGACACACAGGAAGCTTCTTCTTTGGGGACATTGTGAAATGCATTTTACTGATGAATAGATAAACTGGAATTTCTTTATTTTTTAAGATTTATTTATTTATGTATACAAGAACTGGGGTACAGGCCAGAAGTGGGGGAGTGAGAGGATTCACCAGAAACAGAGTGGGGAACAGAACAGGCAGATTGACTGAAGTACACTGCTGAGGGGAGCAGCAGGCAAGTCAGGAGAGGTCCGCTGCACCATGCGGGTAGCTCCCTGGCTGGCCAGGGATCGAAGTCTTGCTGCAGTGGCTGAGGATAGCATCATAGGTTGTGTCTTAACCCCTTGCACCACCAGGGAGGCCCTACACTGGAATTTCTAAAAAATATCTATACTACCATGATTCAATCCAGATGTGGGGCTATTTAACTAAAGATTTTATGGCTTTTAACTTAAAACCATCATGAAATAATTGTAAAATAGTGTGCATCTAAATGTATTTGGAAAGGGAACATTGATGGCCAAGTAGTATATTTGGCTGCTGGATTTCTAGCTAAACTGATACATTGTGCTTTTGCTTTTTTCAAAGTGAAAAACCTATACTTTTCCTAAAAAGAAATAACTGCCAAATATTTATTCTTGTCACTGAAGACTGGTTTTTCTCTGAGTAAGATGTGGGATTACCAGACCTTTCTGGGCAGAGATTGACATGGTGCAACTTCTTTTTGGAAGCCTCCGTCTGGCTGCTGTGCAGAATCAAGAGGTGAAGGTGATAGGTGGGAAGATAAATGTGGGAAACTAGCACAGGTTCTAAGATGGAAAATTTGGTAGCTTTATGGGGTATGATGAGGAAAGTAACACAGTGTTTGGATCTGGATATATTTAGAGATGGACTTTACAGCATTTCCTAATGTAACATCTGGGTTGTGAGAAAGATGGGTCAGGATGCCACCCAACATCTCAGACTGTGAAGTGGAGATGTGGAGCCCTCGGTGACACGAGCAGGCTTCAGAAGTAGCACATTTGTGGAAATGGCATCCGAGGTGTTCATTAGGAGAGTTGAAGCTGAGGGTTACTGAAAATACAGTGATGGTGGCAAAGGTCAGACAAGCCTGGAGCACAGGTGAAATATGTAAACTGAGAAATAGATCTGGGAGGTGATATGATGTAAATGATATTTGTTGGGTGACCTGATCAGACCAAAGCCCCACTCACTGCACAGTCTGACCCCACGTGGAGAAGACACAAAGATCAAAGAGTCCCACTTCAGTGAGCCGAGGAGTCACTGGGATGCTTATGAAGACTGAGAAGGTCTAGAACAGAGCCCGAGAGTCTGTGTTTATAACAGCGCTGGTGCTGATGTGCTGCTTTCAGATCACACTTTTAGCAGCAGGTCAACACCATGACTCCCACCTGGCTGTGCGTCAGCCTCACATGCAGAGCATGTTGAAGAAGAGATTCCCAGGCTCCCTGTTCATCACTCTGAGCTGCTGGATCTGGGCGAGACCTGAGCGTTTGTAACATGCCCACATACATCCTGGGGCTCAACCATGTGGGTCTGCCAGACTTCAGTGGCCCGTTCAGCCACCATTACGGTTACCTGCAGTTCTGCATTCCTATACCAAGGTCAGAACGGTCCAGTCACAGTCATATGAGCCAAACCTTACAAGGTGACTTTCATACCAATCAAGAGCAGAAAGCTGGATCACTCTGGAAAGGGTGTGCATCAAGAGATAGGACCGGGAACACCCTGGGCGCTGAGGACTGATGTATGACAAGGGACCCCAAAGGCTGATCAGTGGAATGCCTTCTTAATAAGATTAGAAACATGGCCGGGGGTTTGGGGTCCAGTTTTCGATTACAACACTTGGTCATCAAGCTGATAACATGGTCAGCAGACTCATGTCCCCCCAAGCCCTTGATGACATTCCCGAGTTTCACCCATCCTTTCTCCTTGTCCTCCTAACGCACGTAGCTGATGCTCTATGATTATTCCACCAATAAAAACGGTCAGGATCTTGCTCGCAGCGGCAGCCTGCATTATGCAGCCTGCTCCACGGCTCCCGCGTCTTTGTCAGTGTGGGGTTGCCCGATGCCACACAGCCAAATTGGGATCCCCCTGATGTCGGTGATCAGGGAGCTGTGAGGACCTGGGAGGAAAAAGACAAGACATGTGCTGGGGGGTCTGTTTTGCTTTCTCTCCCAGAAGGCATATCCAGGTGGACATGAGGAAGTGGTTCAGCATAAGGAAAATCTGTCACTATTCCTGGATGGATTTCTTACTCATTTCATACAAATTTACAACATAGATTTTTCAAGTAAAATTTACTAAAGGCATTAATAGATACATGTGAATGTGTATATGTCTGTATATAATAGTGTAGTGTGTAACACTGACTCCAGATCCCTGTGGCTTACCCAGCTCTGTCCTGCCCCCTGAGTGGTGGGACATGTGGGCTTTGTTGGTGCAGCTGCCCCAGTGGGCACAGCCAGAGGCCAGTGGGAGCAGGAGTCTGAAAGGGCTGGCAGATGCAGTGGGGCTTTCCTACCCTGGCACCCTGTGTGTGCAGGTGGGAGCTGGTGGGCGCAGCTCTAGAGGTGGTGGCAGAGGGGGAGTTTCCTGACAGGGGGCAGACAGACTTCAGAGGGCCCCTCCCCCAGAGCAAGCCAGGGTTAAGCACAGGAGCACCTAGGGCTTGGCTCCTCCATCCCTGGCCCCTCAGAGGAGCTGCTTCTGGGCAGCACCAAGGCCGCCCTGCAGTGGGTGCCACATGACAGCTTCGCTAAGGACCTCCTCACTGAGCTAGGGATGATAGCTGGGGGGCATCAGCTGGGTATGAATGGACCCCACCAGCTCTGGCAGGCTCCAGAAGGCCGCTGCTTGAGGACAGGGCTGAGGCCACCCTGACAGCTGTGGCCACTGCACCCAGCAGCGGGAGTGGCAGTGGGTGACAGTAGGTGGGCACTTTACCAGCAGCCACCGTCAGTGTCATGGAAATGGCGGCAACCAATCTGGCAGCAGAGGCTCTCTGTCCCCACACACCACCCCAGGGCATGCAGCCCACTGGGGCTACAGCAGCAAGGTCAGCTTTGAGACCTGTCATTGCTGCTGACTGTCCGGCACCACCTCCCGGTGCTGTTGCCTCCTTCCCTTCAGGCCCAGCATTCAGACTGTGGCTGTGCCTGCTGGGGTGATGCTCAGAGGGGAGCACCCCCGGGGAACACCTCCTGCTGCCACTATGGGTTGGGTCCTGGCCCAGTGCTTCCGGCTGTTCCACCAGCTCCAGGCCCTCCCTGATGGGACTGTACCACCTTACACAGGCAGCCTTAATTTGGGACTATTGGACACAGCGGACACTATCTGGGGTGACACAGCTGGCCACTGAGGCCTTCGAAACTCTTTATTTCCCTGCTCTCCTGTTTGTTAGAGAAACCTCATTGCTGTTCCCTGAGCCTGAGTGGTTGCAATTGAGCACAGGGGTGAGAACCACAGTGTCCTCTCCCCTACCTTAGCTCTGTCTTTCTGAGAGGGGGCCAGGAAGGAAGGGCCCATACCTAGTAGAGGAATCTGCACACATGCAGGCTGCACATACATGCTACATGACTCATGATCTGTTTTCTTTGAACTAAAGCTCTTGTTTAAACTGAGATCCTGCCCTGCTGATGCCCCAAAGAGTGCCGGACACTGATGCCTTCTGATGTACCAGGGGCAGGATACCCAGGAGGTTGATGGCAAGTTCTGGGGCTGCTCATGACAGACAGACACCAAGAGTGTCAGCTGTGACAGGCTGTTCTGATGGATGATTTTCTCAGAACATAAAGGTTTGCCAGCACAGAGAGCCCCGGGAGACACACAGGAGAGAGGCGTGTGGAGAAGCTGCCTTGCTTCTTGGCTTTGGACTTGAACCAGGAACTTAGAGACATGGAAGGAGACTCCTGGAAGAGACCCAGGGGGGAGACAGACCTTTCCCTTGTACTTTAATTTTGCTCCTTTTGGCCCAGACTTACTGGCTCCTTTCATCCACTTCCCAGGTCCCCACCTGAAGGTGCCTTAGCATTGGGGGACCTTTCAGGCCACAGTGGCCTGCTTTGGGCCAAGGCTGTGTGTTTGGGTCTTTACCCACGAGGGGCTGGGGAACTTTGGGTGTTTTATTCCTAATGTTATTTCTTCCTTTCTCTCTATGAACATTAATTCTTTTAAACTTCTTTCACACTAAGAAATAAAACTACAGTTTTGTCATGAAACTAAAGAAAACTACAAAACTTATGCAAAGCTGGGCCCATAAATATATCTTTTGATATATGATATATCTTTTTTTAAAAGATTTATCTATTCATTTACACAAGAACCAGGGTACCGGCTAGATGCGCAGGAGGGTGAGAGGATTCACCAGAGACAGAGCGGGGAACAGAACAGGCAGACTGACAAAATACACTGCTGAAGAGAGCAGCGGGCATGACAAGAGAGTTCTGCTGCGCCATTTGGGACCATCGCCAGCCGGCCGGGATAGAACCGGCGCTGCAGAGGCTGCAGACAGCTTCACAGCACAGGGCTCAACCACCTGCGCCACCAGGGGAGGCCCGATATATATTTTTTTTAAAAAGATTTATGTATTTATCCATATAAGAACTGGGGTACAGGCCAGAGATAGGGGGGCGAGAGAATTCACCAGAGAAAAGTGGGGAACAGAACAGGCAGATTGACGAAGTACACTGCTGAGGGGAGCAGCAGGCAAGTCAGGAGAGGTCTGCTGCACCATGTGGGTAGCTCTCTAGCTGGGGATCAAACTAGTGCTGCAGTGGCTGCAGATAGCTTCATTGATTGTATCTTAACCCCTGCACCACCAGGGAGGCCCTGATATATCTTTCAATAAAAATATATATATATAAAAGCTAACTGAAATATTTCCTTTCTTTCTCTCTCCCAAGGATGTAAAATGCTGGAAGCCATGCTACTCATGTTGTCTGACAAGGGTCCGGGCCGCACCCTGATTAAGTGTTTGCATCTCATCCTCACTCATTTTCTACAATCGCGCCGACGCTGTCCCATATTTCAGGAACCCCTGACACCCAGGCTGTTGCGGCTGGTTTGCAGCAGTAAAACTTTTACTAAGTATTCTATTTTCTCATGTCAAAATGTTAGTTTGCATATATCCAATAAGGTTCTTTTTTCCCTTCTAGTTGACTGACTATTGGAAATATGGGTGTTTTACCAAGTGTTGCATCTGGCAACACCACACTGATAAAGAAATGGGAGTCATGGAGCAGGCTACATAATGTAGCATGCTGCTGAAGAGCAAGATCCTGGCCTTTTTATTAACAGAATAATCATACAGTAGCAGTTGTAAGGGGAAGGAAAAAAGAAAAAGGGGAAGAAGGTGACTAGAAAATGTGCTCCACATCTATAGTTTCAGGGGTTGTGAGTCTGCTCTCCAGGCACTTCTCATCTGCTGGTTGACTGGGTATTGTAATTGAGATCAGCCCACACAGACCTTCCCCCCACAGTGTCCCCGATGCTGCCCCGTCCCTGCCCGGTCCTCTCTGGCTCCCCACTGTACCCCTTTCCACCTCTGTCCCCTAAAGTCCCCATTTCCATCTTCTCTCTCTTTTCCAGGAGTCTCCCCAT
This sequence comes from Talpa europaea, assembly GCF_964194135.1. Classification (NCBI taxonomy): domain Eukaryota; kingdom Metazoa; phylum Chordata; class Mammalia; order Eulipotyphla; family Talpidae; genus Talpa; species Talpa europaea. Next base: position 125,067,257 of record NC_140068.1, on the reverse strand, counting down.
CTTCCTAGTCAGTGCCCTGGGGGCTCTCCTAGGCCTTCCCCTCCTCCAAGGATGGAGAATGTCAGGTGATTCCCAGGAGGAAGGCCTTTCGTCCTTGGAAGCAGAGCAGAAACAAATTACAGGGACCCTGGGATCTAAGTTTCCATCCCAAGAGACTGAGGCAACCTTTATATTTGGGGATTTTCTCAGAATCTAGGAACCAGTTGTCATGTCCACTGGAGACTAAAAATGAGGACACTAAAACTGACACAGACTTGGGCGCCACCTTGTGGCAGATCCCTGTCCTGCCGCTGCGAGCCCAGGGCCTGGGGAGGGCCTGGCTGAGCAGGAGAAAGGGCAGCTCTGGGCTCCTGTGCTCAGCCCTGTGGCCACACGGGGGCGCTGCCGCGCTGCTCCGGATTCTGGTGGAGCCGCCAGGATGGGGCGGGATGTGAATTGGGCAGAGTTGGGGGCTCTGGGGTCCGGTGTCCTGGGGTGAGATGCTCTGTGAGGAGTCAGAGAAGCAGGACTCAGAGGAGAGAAGACTCTGGAGCCTGCCCTGGGTGTGAGGTTTCCAGCTTTTCTCCCCAGGACCCCTCCAGTCCCTGGATAACAAAACAAGTCCCTGGATTCCAGTCTCTGGAAAACAGGAAAGTGGATCATTTTTTCCTTCTACAATCTATTTAGTATTGAGGACATTAAAAAAAAATAACATTTAAAGAATACTGTTAAATTTACAGAAAAGTTGCAAAGGTAGTACAGTTCTTGTTTACCCCACACCATTTCCACTTTGTTAACATCTTGCATGACTAAAGTTGTTATTTATTTTATAGCTAATAAAGCAATGGTGACACAATTACCAAACTCCATGCTTAATTTCCTTGAATAGTGTCTCAGTGCCTTGGTCTCTCTCCTCACCTTCTGGGATACCTATAACTCTTTTTTTTTTTTTTAAGATTTATTTATACATATAAGAACTGGCGTATGGGCCAGAGGCGTGGAGGGTGAGAGAATTCACTGGAGACAGAGTGGGGAGTAGAGCAGGCAGACTGACTGAAATACACTGCCGAGGGGAGTAGCTGGCAAGTCAGGAGAGGTCTGCTGTGCCATGTGGGTAGCTCCCTGGCTAGGGCTAGAACTCCTGCTTCAGTGGCTGCTGATAGCTTCATAGGTTGCGTCTTAACTCCTTGCACCACCAGGGAGGTCCTGTGGAAGCACAGGCCGGCAATACCGGAGGGTGCTCTTTTACTTAGGGTCTTGCCATTCAAAGGCAAAAAGCAGTTGATCCTGGGCCTCCCTGGTGGTGCAGCAGTTGAGCGCTGGGTTGCAAAGCTGCCCGCGGCCTCTGCAGCACCGGTTCGATTCCCGGCTGCTCCCCGGACACCGGAGGAGGTTCCCACATGGCGCGCAGACCTCTCCTGCCGCCCGCTGCTCCCCTCAGCAGTGTGCTTCAGTCCTTCTGCCTGCTCTGCTCCCCGCTCTGGCTCTGGTGAATTCTCTCACCCTCCCGCACTTCTGACTGTACCCAGTGCATGTATAAACAAAACAAACAAACAAATAAATAAAAATACATACCTCTTTAAAAAAAAAAAAAGCAGTTGATCCTGAACATCTATTGGGATACAGAAAAAGTCATCTTTAAGATCTAATATAGAAAACCATCCAAAGTCACCAGGTATGGCAGTTAATAAGGTGTAGGGATTAGGCACAGTCGGGATATAAATCCTGGACAATGTCATTAATGGCCCAAAAATCTTGGACAAAACGGCCTGTATGGGGTTTCCTCACTGGCAACACTGGAGTGTTGTATGGTGAGCGGCAGGGCCTAATGAGTCCAGATTGAAGGAATCTTTTTAACACTGGCTCAATTCCCCTCAAGGCCTCCTTCTTTAAGGGGTATTGCTTCCTCCTTGGGGTTTTGTTTCCTTCTATCACTTCTTTTATTTTTTTAAAGATTTATTTATTTTTATACAAGAACTGGGGTACAGGACACAAGCGAGGGATGGTGAGAGGATTCACCAGAGACAGAATGGGGAACAGAACAGGCAGAAATACACTGCTGAGGGGAGCAGTGGGCAAGGCAGGAGAGGCCTGCCCCGCCATGTGGGAATCTCCCTGGCCGGCCAGGAATCGAACCAGCGCTGCAGAGGCTGCAGACAGCTTCACAGCGCAGCACTCAACACACTGTGCCACCAGGGAGGCCCCCTGCAATCACTTCTATCTTTATAGACTCTGCATTTTTTGCACGTCCTGGGGTCCCACCAGCCCATACCCATTTACTTACTCGTTCAATGATTTCTGAAGGTAAAACTTCACTTTTGGTGGAACATCTTGAGTAAAAAACATCTGGAACTACAGAGCATGTTCTGGAGGTACCTGTAGGTGAAGCCTCAGAATTTTGGGTGAAAACATAATTCGTGCGTTAAGCTTACTTAAAAGGTCACAACCAAGCAGCGGGATTGGACACTCTTCCATGTACAGGACGCTGTGCTGGAGCTGTGTGGTGCCCAGCCGGCATCCAGAGGTTGTAAGAAGGCTTTCTCTTGTGGCCTTCCTGGGATCCCAGTGACTGCTGCGGTCTCTTTGCTCACTTTAGTCAATTTAGAATTCAGAACTGAGAATGTCGCTCCAGTGTCCACCAAGAAATCAATCAGACGATCCCCCACAGCGAATGTTATCGGGGCTCTGAGGCGGTTATTGTAATGGGCTTCTTTAGATTTAGTGGAGCCCCCGGGAACGCCTATTCTTCATCTGAACCTTCTCCATGAATATCATTTGTCTCCTTTCCTCTGTAATTGGCTCTAGATTCCTTCTATTCTGTCTATATTCCCTCCTATCTTCATCTGAGCCTCTACTCTGGGCTATCATTTCTCTCCTTTCCTCTCTCCGTGGTTCTGGGTTCTGTGTGCTCTGTCTATATTCCGTCCAGTCACCCCTGGGTGAATCGTCCTGTCGTGGTGTCCTCTGTCTTCTGTCCTGTCTTCTGTCATTATTGTGTCTGCTGCTCCCCTGTAATCTGGGACAACTGTACTTCCAATGTCCCTCCTCCCTGCAGTGAGCATGGACTGTTAGGGCGTTGGGAGAGGAAGATAAATGCAGACAAGTTCGCCATCCTCTTAGCAGCCTGCCGGTATGAGGGGACAGATCTCCTCCAATTTAGGAGGTCCGCGGTGCTAAAGGGATGGTGTGACCAAAAGTACCCAGCAGGTCACCCATGTTCATTCAAGCCACCCACTGGCAGCTGTCGGAGAGGAAACTGTCCTGCATCAGGGTGATTCTTCCTGCAAAAGTGGGTGCCCCATCTAGTGTGGGGGGAGATGCCATTTTTTTTTTCTTCCCTGGAGGGCAGTGGAGGCTGTGACGCCTCAGGAGTCTGCGTGGGAGGGGCCTTGTCACACAGAGAAGGACTTTGTCTTGATGTGTTTAAGATGTTTAACACGTGATAATCCTCCTCTTCTAACTCTGCCCTCTTGCAGTCCTCGTGGAGGGCGGCCTGTAGCTGGCCCTACATACTTTTACAAGCTTGATCCTGCATGCTTTTAAAAGCTGACTCAAAAATGTTATGGTTTTCATCCCTCATACTCTTAATAGTTAAATCAAGAGCCTGAATTTGTTGTTGCATGGCTAAGTTAAGAGCCTGAATGCGTTCTTGCACATTCTCAGTATGTGAAGTAGAACATCTACCTCTCATAGAAACAAGAATGTAGCAAATGGCGCTTATGCACATTCCCAAAAAAAAAAAACCCAGAAGCAAAGACTGTAAAGTAGGGATGGCTTATAAACCACCCACATTTGTGTACAGAAGTAAAAAAATGTGCCATATACCAGGTTTTATCAAATTATGTACATTTATAAAACTGGTGATAATATTTAATGGAAAAAGGCTACTTAAACTCAAGGCTGGAAAAAACCGAAAGAACTCAAACTAGGGATACAACTGCTTAAGCTCATGGTTGAGGCCATGCTTTGGTCAAAAACACACCCATAAGAGAGAGCTGTACACAAGCAGGGGAAAAAGCAGACTTTTCAAGACCTGAGACAAAGATTACACCACACGTCCTGCAGACCTAGTGGCACTTGTGGTGACCATCGCAAGGAAAGTTACTTTGGGCTGGTCAACCACAGGTGTAACCTGGTCAACCACGTTGAACACCAATCTTTTACAGGGCAACCCCCTTATGAAACTGGTTGTGTGACTGTGGGTCCTCACCTGCGCACTTAGAAGGGCCTTATTAAGGCTTGACTGCAGGCACACAAAAATGGTTAATAAAAAGTTAATTTACCAAAGAAGGGGAAATTTAGAAATGAATAACTCAGGGAGATAAAGAGGGAGATAAATTCATGAATGCATCCTACAAGTTCTGCTGACCTGGAATCCCAAGGGCACGCTGAGAGCTGGGGACGAGCCAAGAGCCATGTGCGGCCAACACAAGCCCACGTGTCTGGTTTTATACCAAACCTGGCAGCTTAACCCCACCCTCAGGTCCCAGCCACCCTCCCTTTGGTGGTGATGGGATTTGTCTTTCCCAATGTCCTGATGGCTTTGGTCTGGAGTGGGGGTGGGGTCCACAAAGCCTGTATGAAGCTTGCTCAGGACATCCTGCCCCCTAATATTGTCACTATAGTTTTTATTTTGGAAAAAAGTTTTTATAAAAATATTTTATTCCTATTAACATGTAGGGTTGTTAATATCATTCTAAATGAATAAGCATTTTTTAATTTTCGATCTCTAGTATGGCAAATATTGATAGATATAACCAACAAAATTACCTTGGATCCTCATTCATCTGTGAGAGTGTATTCAGATCATAAAGACAGAAATTTTGAGAATCACTGACTGAAACAGACCCTGGTACTCAGAGAGAGGGTGTGAGAAAGGCTCCTCAATGCAGAAGCAAAGACGCCAGAGCCAAGAGCCACCTGCAGGAGGGTCGGGACCCAGCCCCAGCTCTCAGGCTGGTTCTCAGGGCTTCAGGCCTCAGGACAGTGTTTGGGTGGGGAGCCAAGCGAAGGGAATATTCATCTCCACTTTGCTCTGTCACAGGCTGCGCCAAGTCCTCACCCTGTACACGCCCAGTTCTATTTCCCTGTACACGACCGTCCGGATAAGTCAATCAACGTCAAGGCTTTCGGGGTGTAAAGTCTGAACTGAGTTTTAGAGTCTTCCCAGACCAGGAGGATCCAGACTATGCCACCCCCAACCTTCCTCCTGCTGCTGTCCGGGGCCCTGGTCGTGACTGAGACCTGGGCAGGTGAGTGCGAAGTTCGGAGGGGAAAAGTTCGGAGGAGAAAAGTCCTTCCAGGCTTTGGCCTGGAAGGAGTGAGAGGACCCTGCAGTGGCCAGGACCCAGGAAGAGTCCCCGGACCGCCCTCTCCTCCACCCGCATCAAACCCCACATCTCGGTGTCCTGCTCCTCCCTTCCACCCACTCCTGTGCCCTGACCTTTTCCTGCCACCCCCTTTTACTCTCACGAATCCCTTGCTCTCTCCCCCTGCCCGGCCCCTTCATCCTCGGACCCAGACACTGGCGCCCAGAGGAGAGTTGGGGTCTCAGCCCCTCCCCTCCCCCAGGCTCCCACTCTGTAATGTACTTGCACACCGCGATGTCCTGGCCTGGCCCCGGGGAACCCCACTTCATCTGCGTGGGCTACGTGGACGACACGCAGTTCCTGTGGTGCCACAACAATGACCCGAGTCTGAAAATGGAGGCAACAGTGCCCTGGATGGAGCTAGAGGGGTTGGGAGAGCCAAAAGCGGATTGTCGAGAGCCACGTACACCTGTCCAGGCTCCGACTGAGCAACCTGCGGATACACTACACCCAGAGCGGAACAGGTGCGTGATCCCCACCTATGGGCAGGGGTTCCCTCCAGTCTCTGGGTCCGAGCTTCCCCTCGAGGCCTTGGAACTTTTACCCTGTTTCTATTTTAGTTTATTACAAATCCCCAGCAGCTGCGCTTGCCTGGGGATGGGAGGTGCTAAGTGGGTGCGGCTGACGTGGCGGGGGCGGACGGTGCCTCACACCTTGCAGGTGAGGGATGGCTGTGAAGTGGGCCTGGACGGTAGCCTAAGCCGCTTCAATCAGTTCGCCTACGACGGCGTTGATCCCCTCACCCTGATGGAGGAGCTGCGCGCCAGGACCCCAGCGGGCATGGAGGTGCAGACCTGGGAGGGTGAGTGGGAGGAGGTCCTCGCTCGGAATTCCACACTCCCCGCCTGGAACGCGAGTGTGGCCAGTGGCTCCAAGGACAACTGAAGAAAGGGAACCGGACACTGCGTGCAAGTAAGAGTTGCCTCGGGCCTCCCCTAGGGCCAAGGCTGGCGTCCAGCACAGGGAAGCAGAGTGGGCTCAAGGCCAGATACCACCCTCCTATGGCCCCAGAAGGTGAGGAGTCCTCCTTGGTGTCCAGATCCTCAAAAGTGACCCCTAGAGTGCCAGCCCTTCCTGGGGGCAATTAAGGAAGGCGCTCTCTCCAGGTGAGGAACAGTCCTGAAATAACTGATCTCTCTGATCCTGGCGGTGTTCTGGTGAACCGTGTATTTCTTGCTCACATCTGATTCTCAGAGGTCTTGGATCCTGACTCCAACTTTCCTGAGTCACTTGGGCCTCTATCCAGGTCAAGACGAGAAGTCTCTAGTCTCTCCCTCAGAGCCCTGCAGCCTGCTACCCTGAACTGCTGCACCCTGATTCTAGAACTTTCCAAGGATTAGGAGACTATCCCAGTGATCCAAGGCCAGGCTGGTGTTCCAGTTTTGCACTCTGTCCACCCAGTGCATTTATCTGTCCATTCTCAGGATGGTCACATGAGGCTGCTTCAGTGGCCTATGAAAGTAACCTAAAGTATGAATTTTCAGAACTCCTAAAGACACTCGTGACCCACCATGCTACCTCTGACCATGAGGTCACCCTGAGGTGCTGGGCCCTAGACTTCTACCCTGTGGACATCATCCTGACCTGGCAGTGAGATGGGGAGGACCTGACCCATGACATGGAGCTGGTGGACACCCAGCCTGGGGGGGATGGAACCTTCCAGAAGTGGGCGGCTGTGGTGGTGCCTTCTGGAGAGGAGCAGAGATACACGTGCCGTGTGCAGCATGAGGGGCTGCTGGATCCCCGAGTCCTGAGATGGGGTAAGGAGGGGGTCATGGGCACAGAGCTTCTCAGGGGCATCAGGAGCCCTTCTGGAGCCCTCCAGCAGGATGGAGGCTGAGGCCTGAAAGTCAGAGTCGCAACTTTTCCCATCCAGAGCCACCTCCTCAGTCCTCCTTACCCACTGTGGACATCATTGCTGTCCTGGTTCTCCTTGGGGCTGTGCTCACTGGACCTGTGATTTGGAGGAAGAGGCTCTCAGGTAGAGAAGACCTCATATGAGGTCTGAGATTTCTTGTCTAACATCTGCTTGATACTGTGAGGCATGGTCTCACATACATGCACTTTCTCAGCTGAGAGCCAGGTTTGCTGACACTTTTTTGTAAAGCTCATGAAACTCCTTGGTATGAAAAATGAAGGACAAATATTTCAACTGATGACTTTGGTCATGGGGACCTCACTTGAGTAGCTGCAGGTAAAAAGGAAATGTCCCTGCTAAGGACGGAGGAGGCTGGCCCAGCTCCCACACGTGCTTTCTCCTCATGTTCCCTGATCCTGTCCTGAAGACCAGGACAGGCCAGTTCCTCAGGACTTCTTGGTCCTACCTCCTCCCTGACCTCTCACAAAATGTTTTCTTCCTATAGGAAGAGAAGGAGAGAAATACTAAGTCTGGATATGTGGGGTAGGAAGGCCCTTAGAAAAGTGTAGATGGTGGGCCTCCCTGGTGGCACATGGGCTTGGGCACGGCACTATGGGGTGGTCTGCTGCCTCTGCAGAGCGAGTTCAGTCCCCAACCGGCCAGGGTGCATCTCACATGGCGAGACAGACCTCTCCTGTCACGCCCGCTGCTCCCCTCAGCAGTGTATTTCAGTCAATCTGCCTGTTCTGTTCCCCACTCTGTCTCTGGTGAATCCTCTCACCCCCCGCATCTCTGGCCTTTATCCCAGCTCTTATATGCATAAATGAATAAATCTTTAAAAAAAGAAAAGAAAAGTGTAGATGGAGTCCATGGGGGAGCTCACCCACCCCATAATCGCTCCTTAGTCTCATCTTCTGGGCACTCTAACCAGGGTCTGTCTTCTGGTTTTGCCCCAACCAACTTTTAAAGTAAAACTCTGGGGCCTCCCTGGTGGTGAAAGGGTTTAAGATACAACCTATGAAGCTCGCCACAGCCACTACAGCACGAGTTCGATCCCCAGCCAGGGAGCTACCCACATGGCACAGCAGACCTCTCCTGATTCACCCGCTGCTGCCCTCAGCAGTGTATTTCAGCAGATCTGCCTGTTCTGTTCCTCACTCTGTCTCTGGTGAATCCTCTCACCCCCCCCCCCCACAACTCTGGCCTGTATCCCAGCTCTTATATGCACAAATAAATAAATCTTTAAAAAGAAAAGACCACCTAACTTCTCTTGTTGCAAAGGGTACCTGCATGTGTCTGTCTGTGCTCCTACTAGCATAATGTGAGGAGGTGGGGAGACTGGCCCAGCCCTGCCCACCAGATCCCTCCCCACACTGACCTGTGTCTCTCCCTGATGACTTTCCTGCTCCAGCAGAGGCGGGACTGGGTCGTCTTCATCCCTGTCTTAACTTCTATTGCACTGAGCTGCAGCTTCTCCTCTGTTAAAATAGAGAATCTAAATAAATCTTAAAAAAAAAATAAAATAGAGAATCTGATACTAAACAGAAGGGGCTGGGAAAGGCCACATGCAGTCAGATTCTGGCAGCAGCCATAGCAGCTCTTGCCTTTCCTGGCTCTCCTTGCTTTCTCGGGAAACATGGCTTCCAGCGTGGCTGTCTCTGAAGGTGTCAGGAAAGTGTCCAAGGACATGAAGGTGTCATCAACGCAAGTGAAGTGAAGTGAAGTGAAGTGAAGAGGCGCAAGAAGGTGGTGCTCTTCTGCCCGTGTGAGGACAAGAAGAACATCATCCCGGAGGGCAGAGAAATCCTGGTAGCTGATGTGGGCCAGGCCATGAACAACCCCTACCCATCTTTGTCAAGATACTGCCAGACCAGGACTGTGCCCTCCATGACGCAACCTAACAGACCAAGGAGAGCAAGAAGGAGGCCTTGATGCTTATCTTCTGGGCCCCTGAGTGTGCACCCTTAAGTGCAAAATCATCTCTGCCAGCTCCAAGGAGAAGCTGACATGGATCAAGTATGAATTACAAACTGCTGGGGCCTCCCTGGTGGTGTAAGGGGTTATGTCTCCGCGGTATGAAGCTATCTGCAACCACTGCAGCACGAGTTCGATCCCTGGCCAGGGAGTTACCCACATGGCGCAGCAGACCTCTCCTGTCTCGCCCGCTGCTCCCCTCAGCAGTGTATTTCAGTCAGTCTGCCTGTTCTGCTCCCCACTCTGTCTCTGGTGAATCCTCTCACTCCCCACCCCACACCTCTGGCCTGCACCCTAGCTCTTGTATGCATAATTAAAAAAAAAAAAAAAACTCTACCCTGGCAGAGAAGCTGGGGGTAGCGTGTCATCTTCCTCGAGGGCAAGCCCCTTCCAACCCCTGCCTAAAACATCTGGCTTCCCCAGACCTGCCCACAGGGGTTGCAGGCTGCCCCCTTCCTGCCAGACCAGAGGGACTAGGGAATCCCAGCAGGGGGAGGACGAAGCCTCCACCTAGTTGCCAAAACCCCCCCCACCCCCAGAACTTTTTCCAACCTCCATCCCTGACAGATCTGGCCTTCCCAAACCACCTTTGATCTGATCCCTCTTGGGTTTAAGCAGACCACGTTCCCCCCAGAAGGGAATTATGACTGTTTTGTGCTCAGTTCTGTTCTCCTCCTCTGGGTGCCCCCCTCTCCAGCAGCAAGAGGTATATTGGGGTATTTTTTATAAAGATTTATTTATTTATTTATTTATTTATACAAGAACTGGGGTACAGGCCAGATGCGCGGGAGGGTGAGAGGCTTCACCAGAGACATATATACACAGTTTTCTTTTAATTGTTGTGCTTTTCCTTTGTAATAGAAGGTCCCTTACTAGTCCTGCCTCCATGAGTGGCCATGACCAGGGAGGGGGAGGGGAACCAGGCAGTGTGGGGAGAGGGTCATCTCTACGACATCCCGTTTCTACACAGAATCAGACAGCACAGGGTTGCTATTGCGGTTGAAAGGTGGCAGCACGGAAGAGAAGGAACAGTGAGGGCTTGGAGTATTATTAAAAAAAAATAAATACCCCGGGACTCCCCTTATGGCGCAGGTGGTTGAGCACAGCGCTGTGAAGCTGTCTGCAGCCTCTGCAGCGCCAGTTCGATCCCAGCCGGCGGGTGAGGGTCCCACATGGCACAGCAGACGTCTCCTGTCTCGTGCGCTGCTCCCCTCAGCAGCGTATTTCATCAGTCTGCCTGTTCTGCTCCCCGCTCTGTCTCTGGTGAATCCTCTCACCACCCCTTCCCCCGTACCTCTGGCCTGTACCCCAGTTCTGGTATGCATTAATAAATAAATCTTTAAAAAAAAAAAGGAAAAAATAAAATGAAAAAAAAAAAAGGAAATGCAGGAACATTCATCTGGGAGATGAGTCATAAAGATAAATCTCTCAAACAAGGGGGAAATTGCAACAAATGGGGGGAAGACAAACTCTTAGTCTTGCTAATGCCCATCAAAGACAAACCTGTAGGGACATAGGGGAAAGACAACCTTGTTAATGCCTGTCTAAGAGACTAGTCATTTGTAACTGCATCACCCCCACCTGTAGAGGGGCTGCGAGGAGGTCAGGCAGGGAGCAGGTCGGGCAGCAGGGGAGGGAGGGATGTGGAGGTTCCTGTGTCCATTAATGGGGTCAGTGTAGATGGTGGGATGGGAGCAAAGCCCTGGGGAGGAGTGATGGGGGTGAGGGTCCCATGGAGGGAACAGCCTGTGGGGGGCTGGCTGGTGCCCGGTGAGCAAGGACAGAGGGGGTCGCCCGGCTCATTACTTACAGGAAGGACATGAGAGGTGAGCCTCAACTAGTGACTTGATGGTCATAAGTTATATCTCAATTAAGTGGCTTTAGAACCATATTAAGAAATGGGTCTACAAGTTGCCCTGTGTCTGTCCTCCACTGTATCCACAGTGAGGGCTTGTGAGGCAGGAAACTGCCTCAGCCCACGAGGAGCTGAGCACAGACGGCTTCACTGCACAGATGCTCTCAAGGAGCCTCTTCTGTGTGGCCCTGAGTCACGTGATAAGATGCTGATGTCACGCTGCCTCTGTGATGGGAGAGACTTTTGGGGGCCTTGGGTGGGAGGCAGCTTATTTTTCATGTAGGCAGAATGGAAATAATGAGTGCCCAGAAGGTCTTCTGTGTTGATTTTTGATTTTCCACCAATTCTGTGATAAACATGAGGGGAGACAACTCCCCCCTGTGAGTGTGTCTGACTCTCTGGCTCTTCCTTGTGAGGAGAATGAAGCAGAAGGGACGTGCAGAGTCAGGCTCACAGGGGCTGAGACTTCCCGCCCGGGCTCCCCTCCTGGTCCCTCTCTGGGGTGACTCCCTGAACACGGTGGACCCTCAGCTAAGGGGACGCCCCCAGGACAAGGACCTGAGGGTTTTCTCCAGGAGCCACATGCATGAGCTCTGAGGCAGGTCCTTCCACGCTGATCACGGCCGTTCAGATCCGCCAACATCTCATCCCCATCGCAGCCTCGTGGGACCCAGAGCTGGAGCCTCTGAGTGAGGCCCCTCCTGCCGCCTCCCCCTCAGAGACTGTGGAGACACCAGAACTTTGTTTTAGGTGCAAAGTAGGAAGTGATTTGGTACAAACCAGTAAAATATTCAGGCGATAAGTGATCAGTGGCTGTTTTCTCACAAGAAACAGTGGAGGCCAGAGTAGCTCACGTGACAGTCAAGGTCCTGATAGCAATGAGCTGTCAGACAAGGATTCCACATCCTCTGAAGTGTCCTTCAAAATATGTGATTTTAAAAAATGAGTTCTACCGTTTTTAGATTCCCATTTAGTTTTGCTGTTTTGTTTCTTTATACTATCCCCAGAGCGGTGTCTGCAGGGTCACAGCACAGAGGGGCTGTCAGCAGCCTGGAGCTGTGAGCAGGGCTGACTCTGACCCGCCTGCAGGGAGTGGGGCCCTGGAGCCCCAGAATCAGCCCCCAGGGCTGGCCCTCCAGAGCAACACAGGCCTTTCTCCTCTTGGTTCCCTGAATCACCTCCTCTTGATTCCAGGAATCTCCCTGCCACCCGAGCATTGGGGAGTTGGGGAGGATGTTGAGGCTCAGGAAATGGGGGTGTCCTCCTAACCATCTGTCCTCTCCTCCTCTCTCTCCTTCATCAGCCTGAGTGTGTGTGTTTGAGTCACACCAGCCCTGCACAGACAGGAGAGGCCCAGAACTTAAGTGATTCCTTGGTCAGTTACAGCACCAGCCCCTCTGCAGTCCCACCAGGGGAGACAGAGACTCTCCCAGCCCCAGCCAGAGCCGCGTCACCCACACAGACCTTCCCCTCACAGTGTCCCCAATGCTGCCCCTTCCTAGCCCCACCCTTCCAGGTGCCCCCACCACTCCTTTTGGGCCCCATTTTCCTAGTCCCCATTTTCATCCTCTGCTCCATTTCCAGGAGCCTCCCCGTCTTCCTAGTCATGCCCTGGGGGCTCTCCTCAACCTCCCCTCATTCAGGGATGGAAAATTTTTTAAATATGTATATTTATTTCCTTACAGCGTGGGTCATCTTTCTATAGTTATTGTTTCTCTTAGGTGCGGCCCTTTCACCAATGATCCACCACACACCACCACCAGCTCCTCGTGTCTCTCCCTGGCTCTGATCACTCCTGCTCCCCTCTGCTGTAAGACGTGGATGGGTGGTCGGCCCACAGGTCTTGGCGTTTTCCTGGAATCTTGTCCTTTTCCTGGGTGAGGACCTGGGCTCCTGGGTAGAATTGAATGTTAATTCCCAGGTGGAAGTGATTTCACCTCTGGAAGCAGAAGCAGAAACAAATGACAGAGACTCTGGAGTCCAAGGATCCATCCAAGACTAAAGGAACCTCTATATTTGGGGATCAGCCCATAATCTGGGAATCAGCTGTTATGACCTGGAAACCTGCTTTGTCCTTTGGCCATAGGACCAAGAAAATTTGAGGACTTCAGACCTGACACTGGACTTGGGCGCCCCCTTGTGAGCAGATCCCTGTCCTGCCGCTGGGGGCCCAGGGAGCCTGGGGAGGGCCTGGCTGAGCAGGAGAAAGGGCGGCTCTGGGCTCCTGTGCTCAGCCCTGTGGCCACACGGGGGCGCTGCCGCGCTGCTCCGGATTCTGGTGGAGCCGCCAGGACGGGGCAGGGGCTGAGGTGGGCAGAGTTGGGGGTCCTGGAGGGTGGCGACCTGGGGGTGAGATGCTCTGTGAGGAGTCAGAGCAGCAGGGCTCAGAGGAGAGGAGACTCCGGAGCCTGCCCTGTGTGTGAGGTTTCCAGCTTTTCTCCCAGAACCCCTCTCTCCAGTCCCTGGACGGTGATTCCTGGGACCACTGGAAAAGAGAAAATATTTCCTTCTATAACCTATTAAATATTGAGAGTATTTTAAAAAATAACATTTAAAGAATACTGTTCGATTTACAGAAAAGTTGCAAAGGCAGTACACGTCTTGTTTCTCCCACACCATTTCCATGTTAACATCCTACACAAGTACAGTTTTTTTTTTTTTTAACAACTACTGCAGCAATGTTGACATAATAACTAAATGCCATACTTTCATTTCAGTTTTTGCTAATGTCCATTTGATGCTCCATAATCCCATCCAGTTTGCCTGGATGACAGTTTCTCAGACTTTCCTTGTTTTCATAACATTGACACTGGTGAGGAGTGATGTTTGGGAGAGGTGATGGGGTCACAGATGGAGGTTCTTGGGTCACCTGTAAGAAAAGCTTCACCAGAGTCCTCCTCTCAGTGGCGTGAGGGCACACACACACATGCACACACACACACACACACACACACAAGGAAAGAAGACGATGCTTGTGCAGACACCAGCAGGCAGGAGGAGCTGCCCTTGGAGAGGGCGGGTGTGTGAGGAGAAACCTGCAGGCCCTAGGTGGAGCCTTGGGAGCAGAGCTGCGTCTTCCTGGGGCAGAAAAGGCACTGAGGTCGTGTTCTAGTTGGGAGGGCTCATTCCTTTGTGGAATTGTCATCTGTTGTTAAATTAATTACTTCTATGGTGTGACTGGGCTGATTTGTCAGGAGCAGCGAGTCTCTGCAATGGCTCCATCCCTGTATCCCGCCTCTGGTCTGCACATCCTTATACTTCCTGTAGCATCTGATACTTGCTATAGCAGTTGGCCCACAGCGATTTTCATTTCCATAATTGATTTAATGACTATGTTAATCACTTCTACCCCACCTCCAGTTTCAGGTCTTGTGACCCCTCCACCCTAAATTTCCTACTCTTAGCCTCCATCAAGGAGCACTGCTCAGGAGTATTGTCCCTCAATTTAGGTTTTTTGTTTTGACTGGGACTGTGGGTTTGGGGAAGCAGACTCCAGGGGTGCAGGGACATTGTCCACTCACCACGGCAGTGCTCATTATGTCCACCTGACCCATCACTGATGGTGTTAACCTTCAACACCTGGCTAAGGCACACTTTCCCAGATTTCTTCCTGAAAAGCTTCTCTTTTTCCCATTTATTTAGAGGCTGTTGTCTTTGGAAGGAAGTCAGTATGGGCAGCTCACACTTATGGGTGTGCTGCTATAAACATTTACATGCATGATTCTACTCCTAGGCATTGACCCAAATGACACAGAAACATTAATTTCAAGGGCACCTGCACCCCTATGTTTATAGCAGCACTATTTACAATAGTTAAGTTATGGAAACAACCCAAATGCCCAAAAATAGATGACTGGATCAAGAAGATGTGGTACATATACACCATGGAATATTACTCAGCAATCAAAAAAGGTAAACACATGCAATTTGCAGCAACATGGATGGCGCTGGAAGGGATCATGCTCAGCGAAATAAGCCAGAAAGAAAAAGAAAAATACCGGATGGTCTCACTCATAGCAGGAATCTAGAAAACCTAAATAAGGGACCAGGAAAATGAATAACCATAATAAAGAAAAAATCAAAATCACCAAGCAACTATAAACCAGAGACACACTATGGGGGGGAGGGGAGAAGAGGGATTGGGGTCAAAATGAGGGGGGTGCAATTGTATGGGGAATATAAAAAAATAAATCTTAATAAAAAATAAAGTAGAAAAAACCATTTACATGCATGCAGAGTTTTTTAATATAAGTTTTCATTTTTTTAAAGATTTATTTATTCATGCATACAAGAACTGGGGTACAGGCCAGGGATGAGGGGGTTGAGAGGATTCACCAGAGACAGAGTGGGGGGCAGAACAGGCAGCTAACTGAAATACACTGCTTGGGGGAGCAGTGGACGAGTCAAGAGAGGTCTGCTGTGCCATGTGTGTCACCTCCCCAACTGCACACAGCTTCATAGGTTGCGTCTTAACCCCTTGTGCCTCCAGGGAGGCCCCCACATGTGTTTTCAAAATATTTGGGTAACTAGCTGGGGCAGTGATCGCTGGGCTGTATGTCAGGTTTTTGGCTTTTCAAAGAAACTGTCAAAGATCTTTGACAGTGACCGCACCCTTTAGCATTCCTGCAGGCAGTGTTGAGGCTCCTGTTGTCCACATCCTGGGCAGCACCTGTGCAGGGTTTGCATTTTTCAGCCCCTACCAGGTGTGATGGTGTCACTGTTGTTCCCTTTGTCTTTCCCTAGTGCCCTGTGATGCTGAGCATCTGTTCATGTTCTTCCTTGTCGTCTGTGTCTCTTCTTGGTGACGTGTCTGTTAAAGTCTTTTGTCCATTTTTCAAATGAGGCACCACTCATTTACAACACTGTTTTTGTCCCTTTTAAAATTGTGTTATTTCTCTCTGCTCATTGAGTTTTAAGCGTTATTTTGTAAATTCTAGATACAGTCCTTGATCAGATTCATGATTTGCAAATGTTTTCCCCACTCTGTGTCCTGAACTCCTGTACTGACAGGAAAACAAGCATTGTTGTCCAGACAGAAGCATGGAGATATATATATATATATAGATATATATATATAAAAATATATATATATTTTTTTTTTAAGAAGAGAAATGATAAATCACTAACTGTTTTTGAGCAGATGTCCTAGCTGACTGGGTGTTGGGGGGGGTGACTTACCTATATGTGTCCTTGAGTGTTATTTAAATGTTCTTGTATGTGCATGAAATATGCTTTCAAAAGTAAATTACACTACATTACTCAATTTATAACACTCCTCACACATCACGACCAAATCACGTGTTAAGACCAGACTGGCACATGTGTTACCAGTGATGGACCCGCACGTCACAGTCGCCAAACTCATGGTTTCCCTTTGGGTTCACTCTGGTGTTGTCCGTTCTGTAGGTGTTGTTGGACAAATGTACAATGACCTGTGTCCATCAGAGTATTTTCACTGCCCATAATGTCTTCTGTGCTCCAATGAAACAAAAGCAAAAAAAACCCCAAAAACCCAATGGAATCACATGAGACTAAAAAGCTTCTACATAGTGAAGGAAACTATCATTAAAATGAAAAGACAATATTGAGTCAGAGAAGATATTTGCACATCATCAATCCAACAAGGAGTTACTATCCAAGATCTACAAAGAACTCCAAAACACGGAAACAACCCAATCAAAACAGGGGCAGAGAAGCTAAATAGGTACTTTTCTAAAGAAGACACACATGTGGCCAACAGGTACATGGATACATGTTTATCATCATGTGCTGTCAGGAAAATGCCAATTAAAACCACAATGAGTTACCACCTCACACCTGTGAGAATGACCCGTTGAAGGGTGTGGAGGGAAAGGAACTCTGGCACATGAGGATGAAGTCTGGTCCTGTTAGCGGGCTGAATGAGGGGTTACCAGGGGCCCTCAAACCTGTACACTCTACATGGGATCTGCATCAGCTGCCTAAAGACAAAACCTAACGGATAACATCTTTGTTAGAAAAGAACTTGAACACAATGAGTGTGCAATAGAGAATTAGTGTGTAATAGGAAAAGAGAAGAGAAAGAACATAGATAAATAATTCCCAATTAAGCACCCAAAGCTACCTGTCCCCTCATGGGTAAATGTCCAGCCAAACAGGCTTGGCTCAAAGCTGAACGACTGAGGCCCAAAAGCCTGCCACAATCTATGGCACCTACTGGTGACCCATGGGACAGGGGCAGGAGGGGCCAGGCAAGTCTGGAAGGACAAGAGCAATATCAAATCCACATCAAGATAACAGCTGCCATTGTCAGGCTCCCCTGGGTCTCTCACCCACATCTCTGTCTCTTTCACGTGTCTCTGACCCTACCTAGGTCCTCACACGTGTGCTCACAGGCTGCACCTACAGAACTTCCTCTTGCACCTGTGCGTGTCCACAGGGCGTCTGTCCTGAAATCCTCCATGTCACTTCAATAATGATGTATTGTATCGCCTCAGTACCCAGGACTCAGAAGTATCCTTTTGCTTTAAACTTGATTCCTCATTTCCCCTCTATATCAACATCCTTTCAGTGAGAAGGTTTGAAGTGTTTGGGGAGAAACAGGAACCCTCTGCTACATGGCCCCCCTCCTAGAGGATGTTGTCATCAGGGCTCACGGCCTTATGGTCACATCTCCTAGCACACAGCCCTCCCCGGGCAAGGACTGGTCATGGGAGACAGACTTACAGCTTCCCGTGGCCTGAACTTTTCTCACCATTTGGTTCCTGCTTTTTTCATGAGGGCCGAGCAGGAGGAGGGGAGTGTCCAGCTCCTCCCCGGAACCCTCAGCCTCTGTCCTCCCTCAGGCGTCAGGGCATGAACAAGGACAGGCAGTCGGGGTACCTGCTGTGTCTAGGTTCTGCCATCACTAGCCTGATGCTCTTTTCATTATTTACCCTCATCTAGAAAATAAGAATGGATTTGAAGTTCCTTTTTAGCTCAAATCCTTACACTCTGGCAGGCATGGATTTTGTTTTTAAGATTTATTTAATTATTGTTAAATTTATGTGTTTATGCATACAAGAACTGGGGGACAGACCAGACGTGGGGGTGAGAGGGTTCACCAGAGACAGCGGGAACAGAACAGGCAGAGTGACTGAAATACACTGCTGAGGGGAGTAGTGGACAAGTCAGCAGAGGTCTGCTGCGCCATGTGGGTATCTCCATGGCCAGGGATTGAACTCGTGCTGCAGAGACTGCGGACAGCTTCATAGGTTGCATCTTAAGCCCTTGTGCCACTGGGAGGCCCAAGATTTATTTATTCATGTTTATAAGAACTGCGGTACAGGGCAGAGGTGTGGGGGGTAAGAGGATTCACCAGAGGCAGTGGGGAGCAGAACAGGCAGACTGACTGAAATCCACTGCTGAGGGGAACAGTGGGTGAGACAGGCAAGGTCTGCTGCACTATGTGGGTTGCTCCCTGGCCTGGGATCTAACTACGCTTCAGAGTCTGTGGATAGCTTCACAGTGCTGTGCTTAACCCCTTAGGCCACCAGGGAGGATGAGGCATGAATTTTTGCAGCTTCACTTGTCACTTTCTCAAGCCAGAACAGAGAAGGGGGGTCAGGTGGGCGCAGGACACCACACCCTGCAGCGGGACAGTCACCAGTTCCACTCTCAGGTTATGTTAAAACAGGGCAATGTTGGGGACAGTCACTGTCTCTGGGTCCTCATCCATGTGCTCACACTTGGAAGACAACACTCAGGCTCAGGATGTAAAAGCAACAGGGTTTATTAAAAAGGGGAGACTGCAAACAAGGAAGGAGTGTCTAAGCCCTGAAATGGCCATCCGTCCTACCTCAGACAGTGTCCTCAGTGTCCACCGGTCCAAAACAAAGGCTACTCACACAAGCTGTGCTATGACAGCCTGGAGCTGGTGACAACAGGTAAGCAGTGGAGCAGGATCCAACTCCCGGTGGCAGCAGGAGGTGATCCCAGGTGGGGCTGCTCAGGTGATGCTGCAGCAGCCAGCAACAGCTATCCAAAGGCCAGGCGAACAGCACCAGACCCTGGACTGGACACTGTCAAATACAACAGCACCAGGAGATAGTGCCAAAGAATGAGAAGTGGTGGACAGCTCTCAGAGGAGGCCGGATACAGGTCAGCAGTGCTGGTCAGCACTGGTCCAGCAGGCAATGGTGCCAGAGATGCCAGTTTACATCTTAATCAAGACGCCATTGTACCAACAGCAAACAGCCTTAGAGAGGCTGGGCATAAGCCACCAGCAAACAGCCCCTTTAGAAACTCCAGGGACAGCCTGACGATGTTCTCTGCAGGCGGTGTTAGAGCCAGGGCCAGAAGCAGGTGTAGCCATCAGATCTCAGAAAGGTGTCTGGAAAGGTCTCACACTCTGCAGAGGGCTTGGCAAAGATCTTTCTAGGAGTACCGACAAATCTGACCAGGAGCTGTCTATCAAGTGGCTCAGGCTGGCTGCTGCTCTGGCTTGTATCCTCTTCAGGGTGCCACCTTTCAAGCTTGCTTGGCCCCTTTATAATCCCAGCTGTTTGGTTGGTGCCAGTGGAGCTCCAATCAGATTGGTCCATTTAGAGGCCTGGATGGTCTCAAAAAACTTGAATGGTGGGGTGCTCCCTGGTGGTGCAGGGGTTAAAGACACAGCACAATCAAGCTATTGCCAGCCACTACAACATGAGTTCGATCCCTGGCCAGGGAGCCAATCCACGTGGCACAGCAGGCCTCTCCTGTCTAGCCCGATGCTCCCCTTAGCTATGTATTTCAGTAGATCCTCCTGTTCTGCTCCCTACTCTGACTCTGGTGAATCCTCTTACCCCCGACACCTCTGGCCTAAACCCCCATTCTTGTGTGCATACGTAAGTAAAAATAAAAATCTCTTTTAAAACAAACAAACAAAACAAAAAATATCTTGAATGACACCTGTCAGAGCCTGAATCTGTTTGGTCCATTACAATTCTGGCACTGTGTTCTCAAATGAAACACCTGCCAGTGTGTCCAGATGCCTGAGGTCAGATAGTCTCACCCTGGAGTGCGGGCTGCTGTCACTCAGATGGCATCAAACAGGCCCATAGGCTGCACGCAGTAAGGTCCCCTCTCCCCCCAGCATCAGGGGTGTGGACTTCAGCAGGGCTAGATGCTCACCTGAGCATCCAGAGCAGGCACCCCTCTATCACAGGCCACCAGGCCGGTCTCCCACCTGCCACAACACAGCCCAGGCCAACGCTGCCAGAGCTCAGGGAGGCCCACAGTCCACATGCTGAGTTTGGGCCTAGAATGCCAGGGGCCTCTCTCTCCATGGCTTCTGTCAAGGCTTGCTACTGAAGTGGGCCTCAGCAAAGCTGGTCATACCCCACCACTTGCACCAGGTTGCAGGGATCCAGATTAAATGTAGAAGCAGGAAAATGACCCCTGGGCAAGTCTGCTCCCAGAGGACAAACTGACCAGAATAAAACTGAACCTGCTGTTCCCTCTTGTGGTGGCTTCTGGCAGCATGGACAACACACAGTGACCTCGGCGGGTCAGAGAGTCACTCAGCTGAGAGCAGGGCTGGCAGAAGCTGTGGCCACAGGAGATGCTCCAGGGGCCTCCTGTCTCCAGGCAGATGCTGCAGGTCACTTCTTCCAGGAGGGGTCCAGTAGTGACCCCAAGGCCATGACCGTCCTGCAAGGTGGGTGAGGAAGTTGAACAAGGGAGGGCAGAGGAGACGCTCACGGAGGAGGTGACCACACCTGCCCTGGTCAGACCACAGGAGCCTCCTCCCTGGCCCGCACACTCTCACCCTCTCCAGTCTCTGCTCCCCACGGCACACCAGGCCTTTCTCAACATGGACCCTCACCTGCCTTCTCTGCTCCCCACACCAGGCAGGGAGGGCTCACAGGGCCTGGCATCACCTCCACTTTCTCTCCCACCTCACCTGCCTCCAGCACCAGAGCAACATCAGGAGGAATGTTTTTTAATTTGACTTGTTGGTAGAAGGGCGTCTGGGCAGGTAGTGAGTGCCCATCACTAAGAGGACCCAACCCTCACTCTGGATGTTTCCAGTGGATGTGACCACACTGAGGCCTCAGCCTCCTCAGCTCGGAGACCCTTCCTCACTGCAGCTGCCACAGCAGGGGGGCCTGGGTGGTCAGAACCCCGGGTCACCCAATGTGCGGCCTGGGCTGAGCTTCTGAGTCTCACTCCCCACAGTCATGAGTTACGCTGGGATCATGGTATCTGACAACTCACAGGGTGTCGTGGGTTAAAATGAATAATTCATGCAAATGTTTCTCTTATTTTCACTGTTGACTTTTTTTCTTTTTTTTTTTTTTTTTGGTTGTATTATGAAAACTCAGTTCAACACTTTCTCCTTCTCCCAGGTGTTTTTCTAATTGCACAGCCTTGTTACAGCAACAACCCAAATAAAAGATCTTTTATTGTAAAAAAAAAAAAAACTTCCCTCCAATCCCAGTAGCAAATATCATAATGATACTTACCTTTCCGTGCTCTCCTCCAGCGCGGCCATGCGTACAAGCAGATCCATCCTGAACACTAGTGGGGAGAGGCATGGGGGAAGCAGCCTGGGTTTGACCTGACATCCTCTCCCTGCTGCACGTGGAGGGTTATGCTGGGGAGACGGGAGAGCCCCAGAATGAGAAAGAAACGTCAGTTCACCCCTCTAACATTCCATCTTCCCCTAGGAGCTGAGGGAGACCCTGGTGGTTCCAGTAAACTTGAGCAGCCTGTTCAGGCGCCATTTGCGTGACCTGCAGTTCTGCATTCCTGCACAAGGTCAGAGGTGCCCGGTCACTCAGTCACGGGAGCCAGACCTTACAAGGTGCCTTTCAAATCTTTCAAGAGAGAAAGCTTGAGCTCCCTGGGAAGGCGATGCATCACGAGGTGGGACGAGGGAGCCCAGAAGCTGACCAGGGGACCGCCTTGTTGATAAGATTAGGCCCATGGTCCAGGGTCTGGGGTCTGGTTTCGATTCCAACACTTGATCATCAAGCAGATAAGAATTATCTGGTCAGCAGACTCCTGTCCCCCTGAAGCCCAAGATGACGTTCCTTATTTCACCCATCCTTTCCTCCTCGTCCTCCTGCCCCACGTAACTGACGCTGTATGATTATTCTAGCAATAAAAACGGCCTGGATCTTCCTCTTCCGCAGCATCCTGCATCATGTAGCCTGCTCCACGACGCCCGTTTCTTTATCAGTGTGGTGTTGCCCAACGCAACAGACCCTGCTCCATCTCCCCTCCCTTCCTGGACTGTGGACAAAGGCTCAGCTCAGGAACTGGGGTGACTCAGGCTAATCCTGCCCCTGGGCCAGGCCAGTGGGGGACACACATTCCTCCCTCCCCCTGTGTGGCTCCCTCCAGCTCTGGTTTAGAGAGAAAGTAGCTGAAGCGCATGGAACAACCTCATTTTGAGGCCCGTGGGTTTTCTATGTTGAGTCCAAAGAAGATGAACGTTGGGGACTGAAGAGGAACATTGGCGACTGGGGGAGGGAGCTGTCAGGGGTGAAGTTACCACCACATCCTAGCAGGCGCCTGGAGCAGGGGTCCTTCCCAGGTCCTTACACCTCAAACCAACCATGAGATAGTTCTAAACCTCAGCCTCTTCTTCAGGTCCAATGCCTTTTCAGTCCTGCTTGGAAACTGCTTCTCCACAGAACTGCATTTACTGAGGTGTTGTTCTCACACTTTACTCTGTGTGCGATTTCAATTCATTTATTCTGGGGCTTGATGTTAATTGTCTTCCCATCATCTTGTGTTGTATATCCTGTCATTCTTGTTACACACACACACACACACACACACACACTCCCCTCTCCTTGGGAACCAGACCCTCACTCAGCACTGGGGTTACTCTGACCCTCTGTCTCTGGTCCCCTCAGAGCCGCCCTCTCTGCAGTGTCTCTACCCAGCAGGGTCTGAGCAGCCCCAGGAGTCCCTGCACCTCCTGCCTCTGACCTTGTGGGAAACCAGCCCCTAAGCCTGCGTGACAGTGAGGAGGCGAAGGCAAAGTCCTGAGGTCAGTGACTGCTGAGGAGACAATTTGCTTTTTTCGTTTCTTTTTCCCCCTCACTGTATTATTCAGTTGAGGTAACATTGCTTTACACACTGTATGTGTTCAGAGGCCCAGGGTCACCCCTCTTCAGATGTTTGTTACCACATCACGCCTACCATAAGGGCACCCACAGTCTTCACCATAGTTCACTGGGCCCTCTTCCTACCTTGTTTCCTGCTCTTACCCCACTCCATACCTTCAATTCCATAGTCATATTTCTAGAGTTTGTTTTGGTTTAGTTTCACCTGTGCCTGCTTTGTTTCTTTATATTCCATATATGAATGAAATCATCCAGTATTTAACTTTCTCCTTCAAACTTATTTTACTTAGCATAATCCCATCCATATCTATCCTTGTTGCAAAGTCAGTATTTTTCTTTTTCATGGCTGAGTAGTATTCCATTGTATATACGGTTTGTGTTCTTTATCCCCTCACCTGCTGTTGGGCACTTAGGTAGTCTCCATTGCTTGGTTATGGCAGACAGTGCTGCATTGACCATAGGAGGCGCATACTCCTCGGAATTAGCATTTTACGTTCTTTGGATAAATACCAAGGAATGGAATGCTTGACCATGGGACAGGTCTATTTTGAATATTTTGAGGAAACTTCATTTGTTTTCCATAGGGGCAGGACCAATGTGCTATCCGTAGAAAAGAGAGGTTCCAGGTTACCGCCCCACCCAAGGAAATGTGGGGCTGAGCAGGGATGAGAAGCTAAGGAACAGGAGGAAGACGTGGATTGAGATGAGGAAAGAAGACTGGAGGAGGCACATGGAGCAGAGAGACACGTGAAGAAGCAGCCAGGCTTGTTCCTCAGGCTTGGACTTGTGCCAGGGAATTGGGGACACAGAAAGAGACATGTGAAAGAGACAAAGACTTGGGTGAGAGTCCCACTGAGACGCTGACAATGGCAGCTGTTGTCTTTTTTTTTTTTTTTTAAAGATTTATTTATTTATTTATACAAGCACTGGGTACAGTCAGAAGCGAGGGAGGGTGAGAGAATTCACCAGAGCCAGAGCGGAGAGCAGAGCAGGCAGAAGGACCGAAGTACACTGCTGAGGGGAGCAGTGGGCGGCAGGAGAGGTCTGCATGCCATGTGGGACCCTCCTCCGGAGGCCGCGGAGCAGCCGGGGATCGAACCGGCGCTGCAGAGGCTGCAGGCAGCTTCGCAACCCAGCGCTCAACCGCTGCACCACCGGGGAGGCCCGGCAGCTGTTGTCTTGATGTGGATTTTGATTTTGCTCATTTCCTTCCAGACTTGACTGGCCCCTCCTGCCCCTGTCCCATGGGTCTCTACCAGTAGGTGCCTTACCCTTGTGGCAGGCGTTCGGGCCCAGTGGGCCTGCTTTGGGCCAACCCTGTTCCTCTGGGCATTTACCCATGAGGGGACGGGTAGCTTTGGGTGCTTCACTTGGGAACTATTCTAACTATATTCTTTCTCTTCTCTCTATTGCACACTAATTGTATTAAAGTTCTTTTCTATTGAAGGTCTTAGGCTTTAGAGTATGTTTTGTCTTAATTCAGATGATGGCAGATCCCATGTAGAGTGTACAGGTTTGAGAAACCCTGGAAAACCCTCATTCTGTCCACTAACAGGACCAGACTTCATTCCCACCCACCATGTACCAGAGAGAGTTCCTTTTCCTCCACACCCTTCAGTGGGTCATTCTCACAGGTGTAAGGGGGTAACTCATTGTGGTTTTAATTGGCATTTTCCTGACAGCACATGACAAACATTTATCCATGTACCTATTGGCCATCTGTATGTCTTCTTTACAAAAGTATCCATCTAGCTCCTCTGCCCTGTTTTTATTGAGTTGTTTTCTTGTTTTGCAGTTCTTTGCAGGTCTTGGATAGTAACTCCTGCCGGGGACCAGCCTCCGGCAAAATGTCGTGTCAGGGGTTCCTGAAAGGATGAGACGGCCTCGGCGAAAACGAAAGGACTGAAACTTAGGGGCTGAGGGGAAGGGAATGAGGAGACACCGACACTTGGTGTGGTGCTAGTATCTTCTGCCGAGAGGCTCAGCAGGTTTTTTATTTATACATTTTTTGCAAGAAGTGAGATGACATTATCATGGGCATAGAAACAAAGCAGAAACAATCAGTGCATCTCTTTTTCTAGGGGCTTTTGGCCACTACATGCTCTCAGTAAGAAGGCAACCTTCAAGGCTAATAAAAAACTAAGCCTTACACTAGAACTCATTGTTTCAACCAAACAATAACCTAAGACAGTAGATAGCCGCCAGTACATCCCTATCAGCCAAAGCCTAAGCAAGAAAAGACTTTTATTCTCATGGCCTTCACAGCAGGAGCTGGCTGCTACTCAGCTATCAGAACTTTTTTTATTTAGAAACTCCTAACACTAAATAGCTTCATTTAAAAACTTCCCCAAGAAACTTCAAGGGAAGGCAAAAGAAGGACCCACTATAATTATTGTATTGTAATGCTTGTCAGGCATGTTCAACAAACCATCTCCCATTGTCAAGTGAGCCAAACTGCCCAACAACTAATTTCTAAACACACAATTTTTCGTGCTATTTACTTACAGTATGCTGATACATATAATTTATTGCCTAATATACTTTCTGATAAATTTTTCTCTCTCTATGACCAAGAACAAAAAGCAAAGGGATGCCAGATCTTCAGCCCCACGGTGTGAGGCCTTTTCTCTTAGCTGCTTGTCAGTATCCTATCTGGCTGGAGCAACAAGGCCTCCTGCAGCAAACTCCTTTTTGGATTGATGATGTGCAAATATTTTCTCCAACTTGATATTGTCTTTTCATTTTAATGAGTTTCCCCCACTATACAGAAGCTTTCTAGTCTCATGTGATTCCATTGGTTTCTTTTTTGCTTTTGCTTCCTTGGAGCACAGAAGACATTAGGGACAGTGAAAATACTCTGCATGATATTCTCATGATGGACACAGGTCATTATACATTTGTCCAACACCCACAGAACGAACAACACCAGGGTGACCCCTGAGAGAAATCATGACTGTGCAACTATGATGTGCGGGTCCCTCACTTGTAGCCCACATGCCAGTCTGATCTTAATACGTGATTTGGACATGATGTGTGAAGAGTTTTATAAATTGAGGAATGAAGTGTAATTTAGTTTTGAAAGCATATTTCATGCTCATGCAAGAACATTTAAATAACACTCAAGGATACGCATAAGTCAGTCATTCCCTTCCATCCCCCAACATCCCAGTCAGCCAGTATCTGCTCAAAACCAATTAGAAATTTATCTTTTCTTTTCTAAAAAAATATATCCATGCTTCTGTCTGGACAATAATGCTTGCTTTCCCGTCAGTAAAGGAGTTCAGTCACAGAGTGGGGGGAAACATTTGCATATTAAAAAACTGATAAAGGACTATATCAAGAATTTACAAATAATGCTTAAAACTCAATGATCAGCAAGATATAACCCAATTTTAATAAGGACAAAAAAACAGTGTTATAAATATAGCAAAAAAAAATTGACTTCCAGGACTCCCTTGGTGGCGCTGGTGGTTGAGCACAGCACTGTGAGGCTGTCCGCAGCATCTGCAGTGTAGGTTAGATCCCGGCCAGCAGGCAAGAATCCCACATGGTGCGGCAGACCTCTCCTGTCTCGCCCGCTGCTCCCCTCAGCAGTGTATTTCATCAGTCTGCTTGTTCTGTTCCCCACTCTGTCTCTGGTGAATATTATCACCTCCCGTGCATCTGGCCTGTACCCCATTTCTTGTATGAATGAAAAAATAAATTTTTTATTTATTATATTTTATTTATTATTATTTATAGACATAACAACTTATGTAGACATAGAAAAATAAATATATGAACAAATGTTCAATATCACAGTTAAGAACAACAGTGACACCATCACCCTGCTGCCCAGGGTACGCACAACAGGAGCCTCATCGGGTTCATTGTAAAAGATCCTTAGGGGCTGAGAGACACATCAGAGCCATAGGCACTGTCGCTGCCTGGTTGAGAACAAAACAGAACCTGGTCAGAGATGAGACCACAGGAAGGACTGATGAGGGTGACTCCCCCATGGAGTCCATCTACACTGTCCCCAGGGGCTCAGGGATCAAACCCCAGATCCACACTTACCTGCGGCCTCAGTGTAGCTTCCTCCTTGTCCTACTGTGGGAAGAAGCATCATGGGAGACCAGGGAGCAGTCAGGTCAGAAGACCTAAAGGAATCTTTTAATCCTGCACAACAGGAAGTTTTCAGAACTGGGACTAAAGACCCAGGTCAGGACTGAGAAAAATGAAGAAAGGAGGTGAGGGGGGACTGGACCAAATGCCCTCTGGGCAACACACATGCGTGGATGGTACTTCCCATTAACCAGGCAGGGCAAGTTCTCCATGGGATATGAAAGCCCCCAGTGGACAAGATCCCCCACTCCCTTCCCCACCTGAGCGCTTCTTCCTCCACATCACAGCTGAAACCACTGCAGCTACAGAGAGCACAGCAACAAGGAGAACCAGGCCAGCAATGATGCTCACGGTGAGGATGGAGGACTGAGGAGGGGGCACTGGTAGGGAAGGGAAGATCATACCCTGAGCTCCAGACCTTATCCTGACCCTCTGAAGGGCTCCAGAAGGGCTCCAGAAGGGCTCCTGATGGCCCTGAGAACAACATCACTGCCCACATCCTCCTCCTTACCCCATCTCAGGACTTGGGGCTCCAGCAGGCCTTCATGCTGCACGTGGCACGTGTATTTCTGCTCCTCTCCAGAAGGCACCACCACAGCTGCCCACTTCTGGAAGGTTCCATCTCCTCCAGGCCTGGTCTCCACCAGCTCCATCTCCTGGATGAGGTCCTCCCCATCTCGCTGCCAGGTCAGGGTGATGTCCGCAGGGTAGAAGCCCAGGGCCCAGCACCTCAGGGTGACCGCATACTCAGAGGTGGGGTGGTGGGTCACACGTGTCCTTGGGGGTTCTGAGGTGGTAAATCAGAAAACTCACTTTGTGTTTCCTCCATGGACACTGAGGAATCCTCATAAGACCGTCCTCACAATGGACAAGACAACTGGTGTGGCAGGAATGACAGGGGTGAAGGATGTCCTGAGCAAACTCCATACAAGTTTTGTGGACTCCACCCCCACGACACTGGGAACTACAAATCCCACGATCACCAAAGGGAAGGTTGGGAGGACCCGAGGGTGGAGTTAAGCAACTAGGCTCTCCATTTGGGTATATAACTGGTCATGTGGCCGGGAGTCTCTGGCTTGGCCACGAGGCGAGCTAGGTTTTCGCCACCTCTGTGGGTCACTGGAATCCCAGGTCAGCGGAACGGGTAGGACGTATTTTCGAACTTATCTCCCTCTTTTTCTCCCTGAGTTATTCATTTCCCATTCCCCTTCCTGTGTAAATAAACCTTTCATCAACCTTTTGTGTGTGTCTGCAGTTTAGCATTCATAAGTCCCCTTTAAGCACAAGGTGAGGACCCACAGTCAGGAAACCCCATTTTTATCAGGGTTTGCCCTGTAACAGCTAGAAGCATAAAAAATGTAAAAAACAGGCTAATCTGGGGAATCTGTGAGAGTCTCCTATTCCTTAGATAGTACTAGAATGAGGATGAAAACCCAGGGTAGGATGAAGCAGAGGGAGGGGAACACAGACTTTTTATTCCTGACCTGGGTGGAAGGTGAAGGACACAGAAAAGCAGGAATCACATAACTGAAAATGTTCTCAGACCAGAAACAAGACTGAGAGAGAAACTCGTGGTTCTCAAACAGGACCCTGGTCAAAAGGACCTGGTGATGTGTGAGGTCAGGGGCTGTCTGTCTTTCTCAGGAGAGACAGGATCCCTTCACTGTCCTTCAGGAGAAGCCGGAGTCTCTGGGAGTCTCTCTCGTGCAGAACATGAAACCCAGGGGAGTCCCCCTCTCGGGACTAGAGAGAGGACTCATTTCCTGCAGTGACTCCAGGCAGGGGGGGAACGGGAGGCCTCCAGGCCCCTCTTACCCGTGCGCTGCAGAGTCTCCTTCCCGTACTCCAGGCATGTGCGCAGCCACCTCAAGTACCAGTACTCCAAATAGTTTCTGAATCTCTCTGCCTCACCCAGGGCCTCCCACTCGCGCCGGGAGATCTGAGCGGCCGTGTCCGCTGCAGTCCAGGAGCGCAGGTCCGGGTTCAGGGCCAGGTAATAGGCGCCAACGTAGGCGTACTGTCTGTACCCGCGGAGGACTCGCCAGTCGGGCCCCAAGTCGCAGCCAGACATCATCTGGAAGGTGTGAGACCCTGTCCCAGCCAGTGTCACCCCGCGGTCACCCCGCCCGCGCCCCCTCTCGCCCTTAATAAACTAAACAGAATGAAACGGGGTGAAAGTCCCTTGGGCTGTTCCCGGGCAATTGCAGAGAAGCCTGGAGGGGGAGACCCTGAGCGACACCCCCGCCCCGTCCATGGGGATGGGGGTGCTGACCCAGCCCGGACCCGCGCCAGCTCACTGGTCTCGCTCCGGTTGTAGAGGCCGCTCAGGGCGTCCAGTCGTGCTCGGTACCACAGTGCGCGCTCCCTTAGGATCCGCGCGTCCTCATCCCACTCCTCCTGCTTCTCCTGCTCCACCTGCTCAGCCCAGGGCGCCAGAGGCTCCAAGCTCCAGCCCGGAGAGTCGCTGTCGAACCGCTGGGACTGCGTGTTGTCCACGTAGACCACGGAGATGAAGCGGGGCTCCCCGGGGCCGGTCCGGGACATCGTGGTGTGGAAAATCCTTATGGAGTAGGGGCCTGGGGGCGGGAGGGGAGACCCGGGCTATTCTTCTCCCCTTCGGGGGCTCGAGTCCCAGGGGGCACCCAGAGACAGAAAGTGGGTGAAAGACAAGTGAGAGTGAAAAGCGGCTGCGGGTCGAAAATGGCCGGGACTCGGGGGGCCAGAGGAGGCTGGGGTCTCGGGGGACTGAAAGGGGCCAGGACGGGGCGGGGCCGAGGTGGGGGGACAACTAGGGCAGCAGAGAGGTCGCGCCTTTCCCACCCCTGCCCACGCCCTCGCTCCCGCCTCTGGGAGCGCCCTGTCCCCTCC
Organism: Talpa europaea; assembly: GCF_964194135.1. Taxonomy (NCBI): domain Eukaryota; kingdom Metazoa; phylum Chordata; class Mammalia; order Eulipotyphla; family Talpidae; genus Talpa; species Talpa europaea. Next base: position 125,037,170 of record NC_140068.1, on the reverse strand, counting down.
TGACCCGCACTCACCCTCCCGGGTCTCCCTCGGGGCCATGGCCACCGGCCACCGCGAGCAGGAGCAGGAGGGCTGCGCCCCCCATCCCCCAGGAGGAGCCCTCACCCGGGCTGGGGAGATGGAGTCCCGGCGGGTGGGTGGGGGCTTTGGAACGGGAGCCGCGGGGCTGCTGATTGGCTGCTCTGGAGACCTCCAGGCAATGGGGAGTGAGCCCTGGGGTGACTCTCACCAGTATCCAGGAGGGAGGACCTGACACAGGTTGTGAGATGTGAAACTGGGGAGATGAGGAAGCCCCAATAGTCACCTTCCAGTCCAGAACAGCGCTCTGGGGACTGAGACCTTGAGAGCCACACCCCGAGACCCCTGCTCTCCTGCACCAAGACCTTTGTCACACTGTTGCCTCCCTGAATCCAGGCCCAGGAATTGGGTCAGTGATTCTCAAACATTTTTCTTTCAGCATGTCTCTACAGTCTCATAAATCACTACGGATCCCATGTATAATTTTTTCATGTGGGTTATAGCTTAAATATTTACTTTACTAGAATAAAACCTTTCAAAAGATGTTATTATGCAGGGAGCCATGCTACTCCTGTCGTCTTGTTATAGGGCAGCCCCGATACAAAACGGGGTGCCTGACTGTGGGTCCTCACCCGCGCGATTAAAAGGACTTATCAATGCTCTACTGCAGGCACACACGAAAGGTTAATAAAAGGTTTATTTACAAGGGAAGGGCAGATGAGGAAATGTACAGCTCAGGGAGAAAAATGGGAGACAAAGTTTTAAATGCGCCCTACCCGATCCACCAATCTGGAATCCCAAATGGCACTCTGAGAGTTGGCCGCAAGCCCCGAGCCATGAAGTCAGGAGGCAAGCGATAGTGAGCCCCCCCCAGGCCCATGTGTTTGGTTTTTTATACCAACCCTGGCTGACTAACTCCACCCTCAGGTCCCTGCCACCTTCCCTTTGGTGGTGACAGGATTTGTCTTTCCCAATGTCCTGATGGCTTTGGTCTGGAGTGGGGGTGGAGTCCACAAAGCCTGTATGGAATTAGCTCAGGACATCCTTTCCCCCTAACAGTCTGACAAAGGTCCAGGCATGGGGCAGATTCCTGAAAAGTCAGGAATCTCTTTAGCTGACTCCTGCTAGAGTCTCATTTGTTTATGGCTAGTTTCTACCATTGTTAAAATACGCATTTAAAAGTAAAACTGCAAATGCTGTTTGATCAATTACTGAATAACCAATCTGACAGCAAATGGCACTGCGTAATTCATTGATAACATTGGTTAGTTAGCATACACATTCTTGACACAGGAAAAGGGGGAGGATGCAGATCTTTGAGACTGGCCCAGGAGAACAACCAGCCTAGCAGGCTGCCAGGCCTTGTTTAGATATGCCTGTTAAGGAAGCAAGCTTGTCTTTTACTTACATGTCCATGTCTATGGCTCTTTACCAGGGAAAGATTTGCTTTTCCTTAACAGTTCCCTTTCAGTGACAATGGGTATGGTAGCTGTTGGAGTATGCATTCACGAATAAGCCAACAACAATTTTGTGACTGGTTAAGCTAATAATCTTGACAGCACAAATAATGTACTTGGAAATAGTCAATGTTACCACTGCTGATGTCACATATTAACCATTCTGAGAACCAAAAGCTATAACCATCTCAGGCCCTGCCTCTGATGAAATATTTGTAGTTCCTTAAAACAACAGTCAGCAATCTTACAGAAAAAGGAATTTTCCCTTGATCTTAAAGTTAGATATGAAAACTAGGCTGATTAAATAAGTAGAGGAGTAATAGGTTAGATTCTGTTAGATTAGGAGAATTCCTCCCTTAATTGAGAGCTTGGGGCTAGTGAAGAGTCAGTGCGGCTTGTCTGGCACTGACGTCCTCCATGCCCTTGGTTCCTTAATATTGAATCAGTATCTTATTAAAACAATATATATTAGATGATGATTTCTTATAAAAGCCTTCTGTTTTTTGCTTTAATCATATTGTTACAAAGCAGCCCTGATATAAAACGGGTTGCCTAGCTGTGGGTCCTCATGTTAGGGGGAATGGATGTCCTGAGCTAATCCCATACAGGCTTTGTGGACTCCACCCCCACTCCAGACCAAAGCAATCAGGACATTGGGAAAGACAAATCCAGTCACCACCTAAGGGAAGGTTGCTGGAACCTGAGGGTGGGGTTAAGCAGCCAGGTTTGGTATAAAAACCTTGGGGCCTTGGGGGGCCTTGGGGGCTCTTGCTCTCTTGCTCCCTCCTGGCTTCACGGCTCCTGGCTCGTGCCAGCTCTCAGAGTGCCATTTGGAATTCCAGATCAGCGAATCGGGTAGGACACATTTAAAATTTTGTCTCCCACTTTTCTCCCTGAGTTGTATATTTCCTCATTTGCTCTTCCATTAAAAGTAAACCTTTTATTAACCTTTCATGTTTGTGCCTGCAGTATTTTTTTTTTAGATTTTTTAAATTTTTTTATTTATTTATACAAGCACTGGGTACAGTCAGAAGCGTGGGAGGGTGAGAGAATTCACAGAGCCAGAGTGGGGAGCAGAGCAGGCAGAAAGATGGAAGTACACTGCTGAAGGGAGCAGCGGGCGGCAGGAGAGGTCTGTGCACCATGTGGGACCCTCCTCAGGTGGCCAGGGAGCAGCTGGGGATTGAACCGGCGCTGCAGAGGCTGGGGGCAGCTTTGCAATCCAGCGCTCAACCGCTGCGCCACCAGGGAGGCCCGCCTGCAGCGCTGAGCCACCGGGGAGGCCCGCCTGCAGTAGAGTATTGATAAGTCCTTTTAAGTGCATGGGTGAGGACCCACAGTCAGGCAACCCATTTTGTATCCGGGCTGCCCTGTAACATTCATCTGCACGCTTCTAATGCTCCAGATTTTTTTTTCTTTTGGCTTGGATAATGGACTATTTTCCAGTAATGGAAAACTGTCATACTGGACATTCATGGACAATGCTGCTGACTAATTGTTGCTTCTCTTACACACATTGTAACCCTGAAAAAAGCCTGTCTCCTAAGACTACACCCTGAGATCTGTGCCACCATAGATATGGTGGAATAAAAATTAAAAGGGGTGATTGTAACAGGGTGGTCCCCAAGAAAGGGGGAGATTCCAGGCTCCCTGCCCCACCCAAGTGGAGGGTGGAGCTGAGCAGAGAGAGAAGAAGCTGCAGAGGAGACTGAGGAAGGAAGGAAGCCGGATGGAGCCAGAGGAGGCACATGGAGCCGAGAGACACGTGAAGAAACTGCACTTGCCTTTTGGTCGTGGACTGGGTGACACAGATGTGGGTGAGAGACCAGTGAGGAGGTGGCAATGGCTGTTTTTATCTTGATTTTGATTTTGCTCTTTTCCCTCCAGACTTGTCTGGTTATTTCTGATCCTTTTCTGTGGATCCCCACTGGAAGATGCTTAAGACTTGTGGCAGGCTTTGGGGCCTTGTTCTGGGCCAATCCTGCTTGGGTGGACTTTTACCCACGAGGCGATGGGTAACTTTGGGTGCTTGATTTAGAAACTATATTCTTTGCCTTTTCTGTATTTTTTCCTAATTGTATTAAAGTTCCTTCCCATTAAAGTCTCATATGATTTGTGTTCATGCAGTGGATGGCAGAACCCATTTAGAATAGGCAGGTTTGTGGTGTCTGGGCTGCCCCTTTCCCTGCCCTGTAACAATATGGTTATATGTTAGTCTCAACTTTATAGGTTAGTTAGAAAAAAATCCCTGTGTCTCCCTTCCTCCAGGTAACTTCCTGTCCTTTGTTTCCCCAGCCCTTAGTTAATCCTTCACTGTAGTAAATATAGAAATGTTAGTCTCAGTCACGTAAGTTTTTGCTAGTAATAAAATGATTAAGATAAATGACTATTCTAAGAACACTTTTGTTTAGCAACTGTGCCTTCTTCAAAATAAAGAATGTTACAACCTCTGCTGAAGGGCAAATTAACCCCTGGCTGTTCTAGAGGAAGATGTGATGATTGTTATCTTCCTGCTCTAATACATATGCTTATGTACTCTGGGTTTGCTTGTAATGTATAAATAAAGGGCTGCTGAGACCCTCAGCAGGATGATGTCTGCACCCTGATCAAGTGTTTGCATCTCCTCACTCGCCCTCCCCCTAATCCCTCAGATTTGTCCATGCCCTCTCATCCTTACAGGAACCCCTCACAGGACAGTTTGCTGAGGCTGGTCCCTGGCATTATTACTTCTTTACTTTAGAATATTAATAACCAATGTATGCTAACAAAGCATTTTTAAGAAAATAACTTTCTGTAAATGTAAGGATAATCGTACAATTGTATGATTTTTTTTTAAAAGTTACCTATTGTTTCACTACTGAAAGGTCCATGCAGGAGGCCTGAATACAAAAACCCACCAGGAAGCCCACCTGGGAACAGGAATGCAGAAGCCTGCCTAGAGGATTCAGATAATGAATCTCCCCTGCCCTACAAATCTTTTCAGGGACCTACAAACCCAGTCTACCACCTGACCTCTCCTCACCCTATAAAAGCCTGCTTCCCCCTGACAATGTGTGTGGCTTCACAGACCCCCACCTTGGGTCCCTGAGGCCATCAGGAGTGCAATAAATTTTCCCTTCTTTTGAGAAATTTAGCCTGGCTCTCCTTTTCTTTACTGCTCTGAACCTTTCATCTGGTGCACTGGCGGCCGCTGGTACACGACCCGGGGCACACTCCCTGCGGGAGAACAGGCCCTCGCTGCCTCTCATGTCACGTGAGCGGAGCAGGGACTTGCTCTAGTCCCTTACTGGGCTTCCTGGTAACTCCAATCCATGTGGCCACTTATGCCTCAACAACTTCTTCTTCTCATCTCCCTTGGAGGGGCCATCCTCCTCTTCCTCCTGTTGACCCACCTTCTCTTCCTACGGCACTTCGCCAAATAATCACGAATAACGAAAAGACCCGGCCGGCCGGCCTGTGGACCACCAGCACTTGGCTCGTGACTCTCCCAGGGTGAGCTGTTGCCTCTAAGGTCCCTTGGATTGTTAGGGGGAAAGGATGTCCTGAGCTAATTCCATGCAGGCTTTGTGGACTCCACCCCCACTCCAGACTAAAGCCATCAGGACACCAGGAAAGACAAATCCGGACACCACCAAAGGGAAGGTGGCTGGGACCTGAGGGTGGAGTTAAGCAGCCTGGGTTGGTATAAAAACCAGACATGTGGGCCTTGGGGGGCTCGCTCTCTGGCTCGCCTCCTGGCTTCAGGGATCCTGGCTCGCGGCCAGCTCTCAGAGTGCCATTTGGGATTCCAGATCTGCGGATCTGGTAGGACTCATTTAAAACTTTGTCTCCCACTTTTCTCCCTGAGCTGTACATTTCCTCATTTCCCCTTCCCTTGTAAATAAACCTTTTATTAACCTTTCGCATGTGCCTGCAGTAGAGCATTGATAAGTCCTTTTAAGCCTGTGGGTGAGGACCCACAGTCAGGCACCCCGTTTTGTATTGGTTAGTTATAGGTCCCTAGCAACCTTCCCTTTGGTGGTGATGGGATTTGTCTTTCCCGGTGTCCTGATGGCTTTAGTCTGGAGTGGGGGTGGAGTCCACAAAGCCTGTATGGAATGAGCTCAGGACATCCTTTCCCCCTAACATCGGTGCTGCCCTGTAACAGGATCACTGGGGTTTCTTCATTTTATTCAGCGATTGCTATCCCCTCCTGATCTGCGCTTTCCATTTGGGGCTCCCTCTGAGGTGAGAGGTCTCCTCAGGGGAACAACCTCTCCTATTTCTTGGAGGTAAAGAGGATGGTGGGACGCTGCCTTCCCCTTTCACTCTCCCGCTCGATTCCCTGAGGATCGGGCCAGGGACGCTGGGACTCCGGCCTCCCTCCCCGACCCTCCATTTGAGATCCTAAGAGGGACACTCGCTATGGGGTCAACGCAATCCCGCATTCCGGCAGACACCCCCTTGGGGTGCCTCCTAAAGGCCCTTGGCCCTCTACATTTAAAGCCAGATGTGAGACCTAAACGCCTCATTTTTTATTGCACCATGGCCTGGCCCAAATATGAACTGGACAATGGCTCTAGGAGGCCGGAAATGGGCTCTTTTGACCCCAAAATTCTAACCAACTTAGACAACCTTTGTTGTAGGCAGAAAAAGGGCCCAAAATTGCCTTAAGCCCAGGCTGTCTTTCTCTTGTGCTCCACCCCTTCCCTCCCTCCTGAAAACCTGCCATATTTTTAAAGTCTCAAGACTCCTCTCAGACTCTTCGCCCTCTCCCTACCCCTCTTCTGTGTTCTTTAATCCCCTAAATTCTCTATCTTCTCCTCCTCCAGCTCCCCAATCCAGCCCCCCCCCTTTCTTTTCACCTCCCAGCCGCCATACCCTCTCTCTGCTTATCCTCTTGTCCCTCCCCTCAGGGAAGTGGGTGGGACTGAAGGAGGAGGTAGAGCCCATGTTCCTTTCTCTGACCTCTCCCAGATTGAAAAGCGTCTTGGCTCTTTCACTCCCTACACCCAAAAATATCGTTTTCTTACCCAAGCCTATGATCTTACAAGTCATGATTACATGTTATCTTCTCTTCCACCCTGACCTCTAATAAAAGGGAATGTGTTTTTAGGTCTGCCCAAGACCATGGAGATCAGGTCCATTTGACTCTGCAGCAGTTCCCAGCCCAGAGCCGGGGTGGGACTACCAGAGTGACACAGGCAGGACCCTGGGGCTGGGCTCACCTGTCTCCTAACTGGTCTCCAACGGGCAGCACCTAAACCTATAAGCTTTACTAAGCTCACAAAGATTACCCAGTCGGCCTCAAATAACCCTGCTGCCCTCCTTAGCTGCTGCCTGACGGAGGCGCTCCAGCGCCATACCAGGCTTGACCCTGACTTGCCTGGAGGTGCCACAGTTCTGGCTACCCATTTTATATCTAGGTCAGCCCCAGATATTAAAAGACAGCTTAAGAAGGCTGACGACAGTCCTCAAACCCCTATCTAGGATCTGCTGAATATGGCCTTTACACATGACAGGGGCAGAGAGGGAACTCCATAGTTGCCAGAAGGCTGAGCTTCAAGCTCAGGCCCTAGTAGCTGCCTTAAAACCGCCAGGCCATGCTCTTCCAATGATCTCAGCACCTGCCGCCCTTTCAAAGAGGATGACAATGGGCCCCAACCGACCGCAGCTGGGACCCTGCTTCAAATGTGGCCGAAAAAGCCAGTGGTCCAGACAATGCCCCAACCCCCACCCTCTGTCAGGACCGTGCCCCATCTGCAATGTCCAGGGTCACTGGAAAAGTGACTGTCCTTCCATGCCTGGCTGTGGTGGGCCAGTGCTTCTGTTAGGGGGAAAGGATGTCCTGAGCTAATTCCATACAGGCTTTGTGGACTCCACCCCCACTCCAGACAAAAGCCATCAAGACATTGGGAAAGACAAATCCCATCACCACAAAGAGAAGGTTGCTGGGACCTGAGGATGGAGTTAAGCAGCCAGGTTTGGTATAAAAACCAAACACGTGGGCCTTGGGGTCTCTCTCTCACTCGCCTCCTGGCTTCACGGCTCCTGGCTTGCGGCCAGCTCTCAGAGCGCCATTTGGGATTCCAGATTGGCAGATTGGGTAGGACACATTTAAAACTTTATCTCCCACTTTTCTCCCTGAGCTGTACATTTCCTCATTTGCCCTTCCCTTGTAAATAAACCTTTTATTAACCTTTTGTGTGTGCCTGCAGTAGAGTATTGATAAGAGTTTTTAAGTGTGCAGGTGAGGGCCCACAGTCAGGCACCCCGTTTTGTATTAGGGCTGCCCTGTAGCAGTTTGAGCCCAACGTGGTTTCCAAGTTACACCCACGGTTGACCAGCCCAAACTAACTTTCCTTGCCTTGGTCACCATAAGCGCACTAGGTCTGCAGGACTCGCAGTGTAATCTTTGTCTCAAGTCCTGAAAAGTCTGTTTTTTTCCTGTGTGTACAGCTCTTGTGTGTTTTTGACCCAAATATGGCCTCAACCATGAGCTTACACAGTTTTATCCCTAGCTTGAGTTCTTTCAGTTTTCTTCCGGCCTTGAATTTAAGTAGCCCTTATCCATTAATTACCACCAGTTTCATGAATGTAAATAATTTGATGAAGCCCGGTGTATGGCACATGATTTTACTACTGTATACATACATGGGTGGTTTACAAGCCATCCCTTTATAGTCCTGCCTTGAATCTCAACCTCCTCAACTGACCTTCCCCACCACTGCAGCCAGGAGACCAAGTCCTGCACAAATCACTTCAGCCAAAGCCACTGCAGCCTCCGTGGACTGGTCCACACACGGTCCTTCTCACCACGCCTATAGTGGTAACACCTCTGGGAGACCCCTCCTGGCACCATATCTCTCGGGTCAAACGTGCCCCCGAAGACAAACAGTATGCATGTTGTAACCTGGGTCCTACTTGGATGCACATTTCTTGTCAAAATCTCCCCTAGCCCAGTGTCCTGTGTGTGGAAATTCAAAGTTAGGGAAACATTTGTCTCAGGGTCCACTGAGACTACCCACTTGGTGGGTACTGCGGATGCCCACAGGCCGGATGCACAGCACCCATCACTCTCACCCTAACTCTTTCGTCAATTACTAATCCTATGAACACCGTCTTTTATTTCTTTTACCATCAAATCTTAAATCACCGCAAAAATACCTACAGATAATATAGGGGGTGCCCTTACCCGTCATGTACAGTGCACCTTCCAGACAAAGGCTGCATGTTCTCTCTGGTCCATCATAATACGGGTTTCGGTATGAATCAAGTTAACTCTGCTATTTCAGATCCTTGAGACCAAAGTTGGGTACAGGGAGTCCAAGCCGCAGGGTACACTGGCTGGCATTTCTACCCAGTGGCAACATTGTCCTTCTCAAGGGAATATGTCCTGACACAAAATGCCACAGTCTAAGTCTCCCAGGACATCCTCCATTCGGAACAAGTCCTATAAAATGAGCTAACGTCATCAAAAAAGACCGAGATACCCTCAGCGTGGATTCATATCATCCAAAATGTTATATACCCTTCCTAAATGACTCTTTTGGGACTAATACCTCCTCTTGTTTCCTCTGAGCTTCCCTTCAGAGGCCTCTACTGGCGGCGGCTTCAATTAATCACAATACCACTACGACCAAGATAACCCAAGATAATGGACGCTGCTTGCCAGACTCCCCAACTCTCAGTCCCCCTATGGGACTCCAATCACAGCTACCCCTGCTAGCAAACTGACACCCTTGTCGGCTTTCATTCCTGCACTTCTAACATTTCGGTTAAAGGATAGATACCTCCTTAGAAAAAACCTCTCTGTCTTTAGCATCACTACAACGACAGCTCCCCTCCCTGGCACAGGCCACTCTCCAAAATCAGCTGGCTCTGGACTTGTTAATGGCTGATAAGGGAGGCACCTGCCTGTTCCTCAGGGAAGAATGTTGTTACTATATCAGTGAGTCAGGGATTGTAAAAAAAAATGTGGAAGCCTTCATGAAACTACACAAAGACGTGGAAAGGGAAAGCGGGGGCTCCCACTCTCCGCTAACATGGTTTCAAAATCCTATAGTGTCCTGGCTCCTCCCACTCTTGGAGCCAATATTAATAATAACCTTGTTCTTTCTTTTTGCTCCTTGCCTCTTAAAATTCACACAGGCTCGCATTCAGGAAATGTCTCCTACCACCTTTAACCAACTCCTTCTCCACCCACATTCTCGCATCCCTGCAGAAGACCCTCATAACCAGGCCTGAGCCACCCCCTTGGTCTTCACCCCCTTCCAGCAGGAAGTAGCCAAAGAAAGAAACTTTCGCCATTTTTCCTATCAACAAAAGGCTGGTATGAAGGGTCCATGCAGGAGGCCTGAATGCAAAAACCCACCAGGAAGCCTACCTGGGAACAGGAATGTTAAAACCTGCCTAGAGAATTCAGATAATGAACCTCCCCCTGCACTACAAATCTTTTCCCCGCCCTATAAGCCCAGTCTCCCACCTGACCTCTCCTCACCCTGTAAAAGCCTGCTTCCCCCTGACAAAGGGCTTGGCTTCACAGACCCCGCCTTGGTTCCCTGAGGTCTGCCCTGGGCACAATAAATTTTTCCCTTCCTTTGAGAAATGTAGCCTGACTCTCCTTTTCTTTACCGCTCCAAACCTTTCAACTACATATTAAAAAGATAGTGTTGATTACTCTGGGATCAAGTTATCAAAAATCATGTTTTACTTTTTACCACAGATCCCAAAAGAAAAAAATTGGTCCATACTGTAAGTTGTCAAGTTTATAGTAATAGGACTCAATTTTCCATAATTCTGGTTTTCTCTGGAAGTTTACATTTTATCAAGGCAACAAGTGCCCTCAGTTGATTTTTAAAAGGGACAGACTCACGTTCATTTTCAGGAAAGTGTCTGCTAATTCAACTAGTCTAAGGAACCATGGTTTCAGCCATTTATTCTTTCAATTAAAAATGATATTGCCTAAAAGAAGAGGCGAATTCACGTCATATGTTTTCTCCCCCTGGGACATGTCCCTTTGGACTGTACCAGACGTGCCTTATGTGCACTTCCTGGTCATCACTTCAGACCTTTAAAAAAATGTGGATTTCAGGATGATAAATAGAAAATATGCTTTCATGATTTAACTAGGACATTTTGAAGTGAAACTGGTCTGGATTTTTTTTTTTTTCCTGCAAGAAAGTGGTGGTGAAAAATAACTACAACTGCAGTTGGTACTATAATTTCCATTCTTACTAAGTTTTAACTTAGCAAATGTCAAAATAGTGAAAGGCAAATGGTATCTAAGTGATGTTATAAAAATAGTTTTGACCTCCTGGATCAAGTCTTACTGACTTGAGGAATTAAACATTAGATTTGGTGGCGACATTTGGATACACCAGGCACAAGGTAACCAACAAGTGAGTGAATGCCAACATCTGGGTAGACATTGTCCAAAACCTTGGTTGACCATTGAATCACATGGAGACAAGTCAAACCCTTTAAGACCCAGCATGAAAATGCAGCAAGTGGAGACTGAAGCAACAGAGCAGGGGCCCAGCTTTGCACACTGCAGGGGCAGATTTTACCTGATTCTGGCAAATGTCCAGCGTCAGTGGGGGAAAAAAGAAATCCCCAGAAAAATGAAAGAATCCAGATGTGTTAAATCTTGTCTTTCATGTATTTAGAATTAAACCTGCTTTCTCCATGGTGCTTTTTTGAATAAAGCCTGACTACTCTCTACAGGGTATCGGCATGATTTTCCTTCTTTGACAAAAGAATATAAATATTTAGTGGCCAGATGATGGAGAATAGAAGTTTTTCAAATGTCCACAGGTATTTTTATACACTCCAGAGGTCAAGACCAATTCCCCTCCTGTGAGTCCCTGGACTTGCTGGCTCCCTGCTCATGGAAGAGGCTGGGGCGCCTGCGCTACTTCACAGTGAGGCTCAAAAGGCGTCTCGATCTCCTACTTGATCTCTCCTGCTCCTCTCTGGGGGAAAGATATTTGCTCTGCTTGGTGGCACTCAGATAAGGAGATGCTCACATGGTGAAGAACTGAAGCTTTTTTTCCAGCAGCCACGTGCATGAGCTTCTATGTAGACCCTTCCATGTCCACCAAGCCTTTTCTTCAGCGTGACATTGTGATTGCATAATGTGAGGTGCCCTGAGCTGGAACCACCACTGGGGTACAGGCCAGAGGTGTGGAGGGTGAGAGGATGCACCAGAGACAGAGTGGGGTACAGAACAGACTGACTGACTGAAATACACTGCAGTCAAGTCAGGAGAGGTCTGCTGTGCCATGTGGGTAGCTCCATGACCGGGGTTCGAACTGGTGCTGCAGAGGCTGTGGACAGCTTCATAGGTCGTGTCTTAACCCCTTGCGCCATCAGGGAGGCCCATAAATAAATACATCTTAGACAACAACAAAAGAAATCTTGGAGAAAGAAGTTATGAGTGTGGAAGCCTTGGGCTTGGGTCCTAGGTCTGTGTCATGCTAAATATGGGAATGTTGCCACTCTCGCCTGTAAAATGGGACTAATAGAGTCTTGGTTGTCTGCCTCACACAGGTGATAAGAAGATTAAGCTTAAACTTACAGTACTGTAGAAGTGAACTATATATTGCTTGCAAGAGATGAAGTTTCAATATAAAGACACACTGAAGGTAAATTGATGGAAAAAGATAACCTATGAAGATAGACATCACAAGGAGATTGGAGTGGTTCTATCAAAATCAGCCATAAAAGATTTCATAATAGAATTCATTGGCAATATAGAGAACTCCCTCAGAATGATAATATCTAATAGAGTGAGAAACTCCAGAGTATAGCTAGAAAGGAGGCACGTTGCCTGACTGGGGTAGGGAGAGGGATCAAATATAAAGGTGCAGCTATTGACAAGAGCAAAGATATGGAAACAACCTAAATGCCCTAAATCAGATGTCTGGATCAAGAAGATGTGCCATATATACACAAGGGAATACTACTCGGCAATCAAAAAAGATAAAGATGCCATATGCAGCAACATAGATGGAGCTGGAAGGGATTATGCTCAGTGAAAAATAAGTCAGAAGGAAAAGGAAAAATAGTGGATGGTTTCACTTAGAGGAGGAACATAGGGAAACCATACAAGGGATTGGGGGAAAAGACAAAACTAGCAGCAAACTATACATTGGAGACATTCATCTGGGGAGAGGGAGGGAAAGGGGTCAAAATGGGAGGGGTGAGCAGCAGAGTCTGTGGTGATGTTCCCAGGTGTCCTGGTGGAGGCACTTTCATGGGGACAACACCTGAGAGGGGAAATCAAACACTGTACAAAAATGAAGAACAATGTAAAAATATATAAATAAATTTCAAAAAACAATGTAAAGGAGCAGGAGACATTTTAGGATGAGGGGGCTGTGCTATCTGTGCTCTATGTCTGTGCTTCCAGGATTCTATTTATTTAGAATATTTATTTATCTATTTATTCTATTATTTATATTTACCTAACTGTCCATCTATAACTGGTAAATTTTATTTCATGTAAAGATCTTAAGAAATAAAAGCGGGGGCCTCCCCGGTGGTGCAGCGGTTGAGCGCTGGGTTGCAAAGCTGCCCGTGGCCTCTGTGGCACCGGTTCGATCCCTGGCTGCTCCCCGGCCACAGAGATGGGTCCCACATGGCGCGCAGACCTCTCCTGCCACCCGCTGCTCCCCTCAGCAGTGGACTTCGGTCCTTCTGCCTGCTCTGTTCCCCGCTCTGGCTCTGGTGAATTCTCTCACCCTCCCACGCTTTTGACTGTACCCAGTGCTTGTATAAACAAAAAAAAAACAAACAAGCAAACAAATAAATAAATAAAAACATAAAAAAAAATAAAAGCGGGGAGAATGAAGACAAAGTAAATACACTAGAGTTAATTAAAAACAGAATTCATTGCTAGCAGTTCTGTCCCAAGGAATGTTAAAGGATTTCTTCCAGGCCTCGGGAAGTGACAGTAGATGATAACTCACACATTAGAGCAACAACTAGCAACAGAGACATGCAGAATACTCTTTTTTTGTAGCTTGTCTTAACTTATTGAACAGATATGACTGCTTACATTTTGTGTTTTACAGTTTTATTTGGCTTCTGTTTATTTTGGTTTAATATATATATATTACACGAATAACATTAAGATGGTTAAACAGAACTATATTGCTGTAAATTTCCTATATATTATGGAATGTAGTTCAATTAAGTAGATATTGAAAAATGAAAGATTTAAGTATTTACAACAATAAAAAGTACTGAAATAAATATATCTAAAGCCACAAGAAGAATTAATTTCACAGAAAACTATTTGCTTGAATCAAAGAAAGGCAGAAAATGATGAAATGGAATGAGAAAGATGCGAGGCAATGAAAAAATAAACATCAAAGTGATAGACTCAAATCTTACCATATCAAATACTGGATGGTCTCACTCATAGCAGGAATTTAGAAAACCTAAATAAGGGATCAGGAAAAAGACTAATTGCAATAAAGTAAAAATCAAAATCAGCAAGCAACTATAAACCAGAGACACACTGGGGAGTGGGGGCGGGAGGAGGGATTAGGGTCAAAATAAGGGGGTTGGGAATTGTATGGGGAATATAACCAAGATGAAAATGCACACATTTTGCAAAAATTAAAATGAGAAATGATGTAAAAATAGATAAAATAAAATAATAATAAAAAATAAATTAGGCACTGTGGGTGCTCTAGAGGCGGCCCCCTGGACACACAGCTTTGTGGCCTGAGAGGCTTGGGTGGGGCGGAGTCCAGACCCCGCCAGGAGGGCTTGCGATGCGGCTGGGCTCAGGGACTTTGGCTGCTGGCCTCACAGTGATTGAGGTGATGGGGTCCCGCTGTTCCTTCAGGGTTTCTCCAGGGTCCCCCGTTTGTTCTGCTCCCTGGACCCAACACCAAACAGAGCTCCCACCACCCGTCTTCAGTAAAGTTGTTATTATACTGAAAAAAAAATTAGCTAAATCCTAATCAAAAGCCTGTGATTCTCTGGCACATATTAAAAAACTAGCAACAATAAATGTTGGCGAGGATGTGGAGATAAAGGAACTCTCCTGCACTGCTGGTGGGAGTGCAAACTGGTCCAACCACTATGGAGAGCTGTGTGGAGATTCCTCAACCTACTAAAGATAGAGCTTCCATAGGATCCAGAAATTCCACTCCTAGGTATTTACCCAAATGACACAGAAACATTAATTCCAAAGGGCACCTGCACTCCTATCTTTATAGCACCACTGTTTACAATAGCTAAGCTTTGGAAACAACCCAAATGCCCAAAAATAGATGACTAGATCAAGAAGGTGTGGTACATATACACCACGGAATATTACTCAGCAATCAGAAAGGATAAACTCATGCCATTTGCAGCAACATGGATAGAGCTAGAAGGGATCATGCTCAGCGAAATAAGCCAGAAAGAAAAAGAAAAATACCGGATGGTCTCACTCATAGCAGGAATTTAGAAAACCAAAATAAGGGACCAGGAAAAAGACTAATTGCAATAAAGTAAAAATCAAAATCGGGCCTCCCCGGTGGCGCAGCGGTTGAGCGCTGGGTTGCGAAGCTGCCTGCGGCCTGTGCGGCGCCGGTTCGATCCCCGGCTGCTCCCCGGTCACCACAGGAGGGTCCTGCATGGCGCGCAGACCTCTCCTGCCGCCCGCTGCTCCCCTCAGCAGTGTCCTTCGGTCTTTCTGCCTGCTCTGCTCCCCGCTGTGGCTCTGGTGAATTCTCTCACCCTCCCGCGCTTCTGACTGTGCCCAGTGCATGTATAAATAAACAAAACTGAATAAATAAATAAATAAATAAATGAAAAACATGCCTCTAAAAAAAAATACAAATCAAAATCAATAAGCACCTCTAGACCAGAGACACACTACAGTGGGGGGCGGGGGGGGAGGAGAAGAGGGATTAGGGTCAGAATAAGGGGGGTGGGAATTGTGTGGGGAATATAACCAAAATAAAAATGCATACACTATGCAAAAATGAAAAATGATGTAAGAATTATATAAAATTCAAAAAAAGCCTGCAATTCTCAGATTGGATAATATCAAGGAGATTTGTATTCTGTGTGTGTTAGAAAGACTTTCTATACAAACAAATGTAGTTTAAAAGTGAAAGGGTGAAAGGATATGCCAAGGAAATAGAAAGTAGAACCACAAACCTTTACTGCCATTGCAGAAGGTGGCAGGAGCGAGGCCTGAGGGACCCAGACAGCAGGTCCCTGCCTCTCTGTCCAGGAGGGAGGGTGAGAGCAGAGTGTGGGGGGCACAGTGGATCTGGAAAAGGACTCTGGGCACTGGGGTGGAGGGGTGGTGTGGTCACTACCTCTGAAGAGATGGGAGCCTGTTCCCTACATGAATTGTACATCAATGTTACCGCAATTTGAAAAACAGCCCTCAGCAAAGGGACAGGGAGTGGAAGAGAAACGTATTTGCTTTGGTAATTTCACATCGAAGAGATGTGAAATTATTCCCCTAAATCACACACAGTACTGTAAATCAGTGTTGCTTCAATTAAAAAAAAAAAAAATAGGCCTCATGAAAGTAACAGGGAGTTGAAGGGAAAAGCATCTGCTTTGCAGTCTCCAGGGTGTTGTCATCAAGGGGCTGCAGAGAGAGGCTGTGGGGAGAGAAGATGGCAGCTCCAGAGCCTCCTCTCCTCACTGCCCCCACCCCAGCCTGGTGCCAGGGTTGCTCACAGGGCATCTCACCCGCTCCCCTAGTGATGCTCAGCCCCAGCTCACCCTCTCAGCCTGAGTCACACACACCCAGCCTCTCCCCTGGCTGCCAGACTAGGACAGCGCCGCAGCGCCCCCGTGTGGCCACGGGGCAGAGGACAAGGGGCGAGAACCCTTAGGTCTCTCCAGGTTCTCCTGGAGCTCCCAGAAGGACAGGGCTGTGCACAGGAGGGGGAGCCCCACACAGCTTCAGGTTCTCAGTCTGACCTGTTTCCTAATACACGCTGACATGATGAAGGTCTCCTGTCTCGCCCGCTGCTCCCCTCAGCAGTGTATTTCGTCAGTCCACCTATTCTGTCCCCTGCTCTGTCTCTGGTGAATCCTCTCACCCTCCCGCACATCTGGCCTGAACCCCGGTTCTTGTATGCATGAATAAATAAATCTTTTTAAAAAAAGGGTCTAGAAGTACAGATGATGACTTGAGCTGCAGTATCATCACTGGTCCATACAAGGTGTTTAACCTTAATAAGATCCTTAACGGATCACTGGAGGAGGGGTGAGGTTAAGGCAATGCACCAAGAACGCTTTCTGAAGGGACACATTGGAGAGTGATATGATTCTAAATAAAGGCCCAGCTAAACCTGGATTCCAGTGTCTAGGACAGCCATACTAGTTAAATGGAAGGTCCCAGCTCCAGGTTGTGTTGGTGTCCTGTGATGAATCCCTGTCTCATTCACCCCCAGGTGCTCTCCAGTGTATCACCCTCTTTTCTCTCTGTTTTATGACTTACTACTCTCCAACATTTTCGAGTTGTTCCACCATTCACTAGTGCATTGTCCATGTTTTCACTGTCATTTGAGATCCTTGAAGTCAGGAGAATTGTCCCATGAACACATTTCCTCAAATGTAGCGATTGGCTAGAAATATCCATTAAAGTAATGAAGAAATATACTGGCTCCTCTCTCATTACTTCTTGGTTCACATCCTAATCCACTGTCAGTTCTCCCCTGTATCTCTTTTGATTTTTCTATCTCTGTCCCTTCCCCAGACCTCATCTCCTCCCTTAGGCTCCTGCCCCAGACTAACGACTTTTCCTAGATGATCCTGGAGGGGAGGGTTTTAGACCCTTCCTTCCACCTGGAGGACATTAGGTTGAAATAATCCAACCTCAAAAGGAAACACTGAGAATAGTCAACCTTTCATAGGCTAATATTGCTAAATATAGAGCTCATGCATTATTATGCCCATAGTTGTTCCTTCTCATCAAAAATGGACTTCTGACCAGGGAATGAGGATGAGGTAGGAGGAGAAAACTCCATCCTGCCACATTATCCAACAAGCATTACTGGTGATATGTTGGAACCCAAAGTGAAAGCCCTCCAAGAAAATGAAGGAGGAGGAAAGTAAGATTACCTTCAGACAGGTGTACAGGAAACGCACTAGTGCTGGAAGCCAGAGGAGGAAGGTAAATCTCAGGTGGAGGCATTACCATGTCTAAGCAAAGAATTTATCCCTGATGAAGGGCTGATCAAAACTGGAATTAGGGGCCTCCCCGGTGGCGCAGCGGTTGAGCGCTGGGTTGCAAAGCTGCCCACAGCCTCTGCAGCGCTGGTTCGATCCCCGGCTGCTCCCCGGCCACCAGAGGAGGGTCCTGCATGGCGCGTACACCTCTTCTGCCGCCCGCTGCTCCCCTCAGCAGTGTACTTTGGTCCTTCTGCCTGCTCTGCTCCCCGCTCTGGCTCTGGTGAATTCTCTCACCCTCCCGCGCTTCTGACTGTACCCAGTGCTTGTATAAGTAACTAAGTAAGTAAGTAAATAAATAAATCTTAAAAAAAAAACAACTGGAATTAGACTAAATATTTACTTAGCCTCATTACTTCCAAACACCTTACTAAGAGATTTCCTTGTATTATCTCTTGTAATCCTCCAAAGAGCCCATTGGTCACTGGTCTTATCATCAGAGCTAGATTACTAAGACCAGGGGAACAGGAACCATGTCTTTTGTTCTCTTAATTCTTTCGCTTGATATTTTGTCCAAACATCACAGCACAAAACACAATAATTGGAAGGAACAACCAACACTGGTTGATTGATTAGTTCCTCTAGTCAGCAATTTTCCTCCCCTCTGAAAATACTCTCCTCCTCCTTTAGCTTTTATCTCTGTAACGGTTATATGCATAGCCTCCTCCTTGCCCTTAACTTTGGGGTCTTCCTTCCCTCTGTGAGAAATGCCTCTTCCATCTTTATTTGGCAGACATCACCTATCTGAAAACAATATAACTTGGTCACTGGGTGGGTGGACTTGTAAGAACAAGATCCACAAAATAGCCATGTGACATTGGACACATTAACACTTTGTGTCTGTTTCCCTTCAGTGAAATGGTACTAAAAATACATAATTCTAGAATTATTGTAAGAGTTGTTGTAAAGAGTTGAAATATAAAGAGTTACCATAGAGTTAAAACCTAATTACAGACAAAGCATAATACCTCAAATGCAAAGTCAAACTGAAGAGAATATTTGGGGGAGAAGAAAATAAGTTCTCACTAAATGATAGCTGGTAGGGTATTTTGATTGTAGGCAAAAGAAATTGCATTTGACTGGTTTAAACCCCCAAGCCCACACCAAATGGAATTTACTAGCATTCTAACTGGCTCAGAGGTAACCAGTCAACATTGGGAAGGATAGACATACAGGGGTCTCAAGTGTTGAAATTCATTTAAGATATCCTGGGGGATGCACTGGCATGATTTTGATCCAACTGTCTTCCATTCTGATCTTGGTCTAGAAAATGTGGGTTATGTCTTTTCTTTGAAGAAGAAGAAAGAGTGGAAAAGTACATGATTAATAGTCACCAAAATCATGTAGAATGGGGCAGGGCTTGAAATCTCTATTGCTATGGAAATAAATTACCACACAGCCAGTGGCTTAAAATAACACAAATCTGTTATTTTGTTGTTATTTTATTGTTCTGGAGATCAGAAGTTCAAAATCAATCACAGTGGACCAAAATCAAGAACCCCTGTAGTGCAGTGTTCCTGCCACCTGCTCTGAAAATCTTATAGAACATATTATTCCCTCATCTTTGTCATATAAAGTAACCTGATCCATGGGACAATAACCCTCCTTAAGCGCAAGTCCTGCCCATATGCAAAGGAAGAGGATTATACACACCCTTTGTGCGTCTAAAAATGAACCCTGTAGTAAGTAGAATGGGTATAGACTGTGACACAGATTGTAGTTCAACCTAGGAGGTGTAGGCACAAAGGTGTGTATGTGAACTTAAGAGCAATTTTGTGTAAAAGTGTCTGAGGAAGGAGAGGAGAAAATTGGGTTCAGAAATGAGGTGATTTCTGAGCTGAGTTTTAATAGACAAGAATTCATCTCTAATGGGAGCTACACATGTAAACCTAAGAGAAGCCAAATTCAGATTTCTGAGTAAAAGACTAATGCTTTACTCTAGACCACAGATGAATTCCCAAAAGAGCCAAAAATTAAATCCAGGCAGAAATAATCATTTAATCAGTCAGTCAGGCCACCTTGCCTTGCTTTGTGATTTAAAAGGGCTTAAAGAATACATCTGGATCCCATTTTGAAAGCTTATTGAATCTTGAAATTCTTGTTATCTTAGGATTACTAGTGATTTTCAGGAACTTTTTGCTAAAAAATGCCATAAAAGAGCAGGCATATGTGGTGTTGCTGGGAGGAAAAGTAGTCACACTATTGTCTAGATGGCACAGTAGTTGAATTCAATGATCAGCCAGTTGCCTTGGCCTTACTAATTTCTTTTTAATCTTACACTGCAATGAAGAATTGCAGGGTGGCGTGAAATGTGAGAAGGGAAAAGGGGGAGAAGACTATTAAGTCAAACACAAAATAGAAAGGGAGCTAGTAAAAGCAGTGCATGAAGTTCCAGCTGGCTAGCAGCGATTCATCACTGCTCCGTTTGCTATTAGAATTCTGGAGGCTTGGAGGGTAAAGGAATGTCCCCAGATATTCCTTTTTCAATGGTTCTAGGGTTGGTTGAATCTAGTGTTCACCTAGTCTGAACACTTTTCCGTATTCAAAGGTTTTTTTTTTTTTTTTTGTATTTGCAATTTTTATCCAGCTAGTATATTAACATTTTTTTAAAATCAGGTTTTATAAGGAATTCTCAAGTAGACATGAATTCTCATGTCTCAAGTAGTGTACTAGAGGTATACTAAAAACACTATTCATTTTTTATCTGACACTCTTTTTTGTTCTAGTATTCAACTAGCCTACAGTTAATCAAACAATGAAAAACAGCAGCCTGTCTTGTGCTCTCCCCAGACCGGTTTCAGTATTTTGGATATATTCTATGCTACCTACAGATAATGTATTTATGTCACTCTTGCTTTGTGAGCTTATTTGAGAAATATTTCCTGACACCAGTAGCTTTTTATCACTATTTGTACTTCCTCTCTTGATTAATTTTGCAATAGTAAATGATATCCCCCTTTTATATAGTGTTGGATTATCTGTACAATAGTACCTCTTGACTTTCTCTCTTGCCTTAAAAGGACTTAATAGGAATGATGACAGATGAAAATACTTACACAGAATATTAATAGATGGGTCATAAAGAAAGGTGTTTCATGTATAAATGAGTTTAAGAAATTCTGGGTAAATAAGTAGAAGTTGTTTATAATGGAGCATATAGAAGCTTTGGTGTGCAAATATGTGCTATAAAGCTTCAAAAGAGCATGTGATATGCAACATTTTCCAATCTTCTAATGATAGAAACTTTTTCACAGCACATCCAGTGATATCTTAAGGAAATGCTTATAAAAAGGTCCAGGAGGCAATCTCCTCTTTGATGTGATGGAAGGAACACAAAGTTGCCTTTTAGTGAAACAGCAGTGATCTGCTAGGGCGTTGAGAACTGAACTGGATACCTGCGGGTGCTATGCTGAGTGCCAGCTGTGCTAACAGTACCTCAATTTCACAAAGAGAGAGGCTGAGGTATAGAAATGGCAAATAGTTTGTACAGTGTCCCACCACATTAAGTGGCAGTCATGATTCAAATCGAGGACTCAGGTTTAGAAATCCCCCAGGACACTCTTCTGCCTCCCCCAATGACAGCTAAACTGTCTAAAAGGAAAGCAGTGCAAAAGGACTGTTTAAAGACCCAGGCACATTAATTAGATTCTGTCATTTTCTGTAAACATCATGCTGACTTTTACCTCTGTAGAGCAACTTATTTTACACCAACATCATTTACATTTATTATCTCCTAGAGTCTCACCCAACCCTGTCAGTGGACTGAGAAGTCCACTGGATACAAAAAGTTTGAAGGATACAAAAGTTTGAATGTGCTGGCTAACTCAACATCACTCATCAAGGACTAAAATAGTCAGGGGTTTACCTTATTACTATCTCTATCCTAGCGAGAAGAGTGTCCAAATTTAATGAATAAAAATACAGGAATCTACGATTAAAAAATAAAAATAAGAATAAAAATCTTTGAATAGTCTAAATTATCAGGTTTGATTAACTCTAGGCTAGTTGAATAGTAGAACAAAAAAGAATGTCAGATAAAGAATGACTAGTGGTTTTAGTATATGTCTAGTACACTACTTGAGACATGCTTACAGTAAGATTTCACATGCATTGTTGATGTAAAAATTTTCATATGCATTTTATCTGGCAACTTGATAACTGGAAACAGAGCTCAGAACACAGGATTGAGTAAAAGTAGAGATGGAAGCTAAGTGACCTGGAAGCAGTGGGACATTAAGCTCTGTCTCTGAGCTTCTCAACTGGTGTGTGCTGATGGTTTAACAAGATGGAGAAGTACTGGTTCCCTCAGCCCCCTGCACAGTTAAGGAAGTCAGAAGTGGTAGAAACACAAGTTCTTTCCAGGACTCCTTGAAGGGTGACCCAAGCATGATGAGGTCTAAAGGGGGCCCAACATTCTCTCGGATGACTTTCAGAATAGTTCCATCTACATCGGCAGCCAGCTGCAAAGCATGCCACTGCCCATCATGGACAAGGAGACCCATGCACCTTCAAGTTTGTATTCCAAATGCTCGAAGAGCAGGTCTCACAGCCCAAGGTGCAAGTTGTCGGGGTGACGGTGGTCAGGGCATCTTTCAGGTATGGGCCCACACAATATAACTCCAAATCTCTTTCACATATATTGGATAAATGTTGCTTTGTGGCCCATGTGCTCTTACTGGCAATCTAGCAAGCTTCTCAGATGACTGTATTCATGTTCTGTAAATTAGAGTTTCATTGTTACTTTCAAATACTTGATATGTAAAATACAGTTTTTGAACTCTGATTGCATTATTGTAAGCTAAAATTTAACATATCATTTGTCAACAAGGAAAAGGAAAAACTACTGAAGTCTTTAAATATAAATTTACCCTTGCAAGTGTTTGAATAGGCTGTGAAATAATGGTTTCAAAGTGTTATCACCTATGTGCAAAACTGTTTTTAAGGGTGATGATGAGAATTTCAAGAGAATGCATTAAAAAGTCAATTAGGGTTCACTTGTAATCATTTCAACATAAAACATGATAGAAAAAGCTATCTTGACTTTCACATCCACAAGAGAACACTGCTCCTACCTTAAGAAGAGCAACCCAGATAATCTACAAAAATCATGTTTTTTTAAGCCTGAAGAGAATTCAGGTTGTAAAAAAAAGCCTAATGAACCGGATCCAAAAAGTGACAACAACCTCCTAGGAGAGCGGCTTTTATCCTGGGCAGCAAATCCAATGGAAAAGGAAGCTGAAAAAAAAAGCAGCTGAGCCTTCAAGGCAATTTTAAAGGGTTTAGAATCCTCAAGAGCTCAGACACAGGGGGCCTGCACCTATCCTTTGGCCCTTTTCCATGGACCTTCACAGGACAGCTTGAGGGGGCAGGGAGAAAACTGAGAGACCCTGAACTCAGGCATGGAAATCCTGCTGAAGTCAGAGAGGAAGAACTAGGGGAAGTCCCCAACACCCACATCATGGTGCTGCTGATGAGCAGCATGTACGTCTGGGTGAGGAGCTGCAGAACTGAGAAAAACATCTACTCTCTGCCCCCAGGTACAGATGGGAGTCTAAGGAAAACTGAGAGTGATTCCAGGAGAACTCAGAGTCATCCCAGAGATACACATGGGCCTTACCCTGGGTTAGGTTCTTCTCCCCACTGAGGGAAGGACCAGGAAGTTGAGGTAGACAGCCCACCCCAAACACAACTACAAAAGACCTCCTGAAGACTAAGGGCAGAACAGGGATATGGAGAGAAACCCCAGACCTTGCACTGAGTACTAGGAAGGGACCATGTACAGTTGGTAGAGGGCAGGAGCGTGGATACCTGTGTTAGGATACAGGGGGAAATTTTTCCCCACCCCCCTGGGTTCTTCTGACACTAGACAAATACATTTATATCAAACAGATAAGTAGGAGAAAATAGCAAATTTAATAACAGATATATGGAGAATTTACATTATAAATTCTAAAATAAATGATGCAAGTCTGGGGTTTATATTCTGTGTGAAGGGATCTAAAGTATAAGGTGGTTGGAGGTCATTTCACATGACGAGGAGGGAACAACTTCATATGACAAAATCTTCCCTCTGGATGTTTGCCCTGCCTTAAGGTAGGTTCCTCTGATTTTAAAAAGGAAAAAAAAAAAAAAAAGGTTGTTTCTGGAAATATCCTAAATTTAGTAAATCTAGGTAATCATTCTTGAAGAAGTAGTAACAGTTTCAGTTGAGGATCTCAATTGATCCTAGTTCTACATATCAAGATAACATATATGGGGGGGCGGGAATCTAGATATCTTAGAAAAAGTCTATGTGAACCCTTTTCAAGAGACTACTACCACAGAGGAATAAAGCAAAAGCAAACAGATCTTGTTAAAAGTGAAGGTATGAAAGAAGTGATTGGCCTCCCTGGTGGCGCAGGGGTGAAGACGTAACCTATGACGCTGCCCACAGCCACTGCAGCATGAGTTTGATCCGGAGCCAGGGAGCAACCTACATCGCACAGCAGACCTCTCCTGACTCGCCTGCTGTTCCCCTCAGCAATGCATTTCAGTCAGTCTGCCTGTTCTGTGCCCGGCTCTGTCTCTGGTGAATCCTCACACCCCCCACAACTCTGACCTGTACCCCAGTTCTTGTATGCATAAATAAATGAATCTTGAAAAAAAAAAAAAGAAGTGATTAAATACTCCCAGGTGTTCACATCCCAGTTCCTGCTAAAGGGAAGTGGAGGATAGGCCTCTGTAAGTGTTTTAGAAGAGGCTTGATGGAGATGTGTCAATTTGGCATGTGGATTATTTCAAACTAAGGTTAATAAAGACCCTGCAGGTTCTCATAGCAGAAACCTTTACCACTCCCTTAACTATCTTGAAAAATGAAAATTGAGACTATTACTCAGAATTAGGCTTTTACCAGAAAGAACCCTTCAATGGTAGAAACCTATCTACAAGGCAGGGCAAACATCTAATTCAAAAATCTGGTCTTTGTCATATGAGTCACCCAGTCCTCATAATGTGAGTTCCCTTCCTCTCTCCTTGAAGGCCCTGGCCTCTATCTTATTCCTTAGCTAAGGACATAGACCCTCATTTGCCCCCACTGACCCTGGAATTCACATCCACTTAAATTCTCCATATGTGGGCCTCCCCAGTGGCTCAGCGGCTGAGTGCTGGGTTGCTAAGCTGCCCGCAGCCTCTGCAGCACCAGTTCGATTACCGGCCGCAGGGCGAGGGTCCCACATGGCGCGCAGACCTCTCCTGCCGCCCGCTGCTCCCCTCAGCAGTGTACTTCGGTCCTTCTGCCTGCTCTGCTCTCTCCTCTGGCTCTGGTGAAATCTCTCACCCTCCCGCGTTTCTGACTGTACCCAGTACTTGTATAAATAAATAATAAATCTTTTAAAAAAATTCTCCATATGTATGTAACTCAATTTTGGTTTTTTTTTTGTCCTATTGATGTATCTGACATTACTTTGTTGTTCAGTCAGTCTAAAAGAACCCAAAGGGGTAGGGAGAAACTTCCTCTCTTCCCCTACAGGAAGTTGTGACTCCTCTACCATGTAACATGAAACCTATAATGAACTAAATAACTAAAGCCACAAAACCTTACAGGCCTAGCTCCACTACTGACTAGATTGTCTCAAATCGTCTCACTAATGGTGAGCCAGATAACAAAAGTCAGCCCTTTCTCTAGAGATGATTGCTGTTTTCTTCAGACGCTACTATTTCTTTATAATTGATGATGTCTGAATTTAATCTTTATCAAAATCAAATTATAAAACACATAGAAAAAGTAAGAAAACTAATATGTCCTCAAAGAGAAAACAGTAAATGAAACCTTCCCTACAGAATAAAATTGTTGTTGGAATTATAAGGCAGACACTTTAAAATAATGCTTATAAATATTTAAGATGAAAGAAATAGAATAAGTGAACATGTTTGGATAATTTCAGAGTCAAATGCAAATGCTAGAAATGAAAGATATATTACAGATAAATAATACTGTCAATGAGTTTATTATGTTGTATACAGCAGAAGAAGGAATCAGTGTCATTGAAAACAGACAATGTGATTTTAAAACATATTTGCGTTCAGGATAAACATGCTAATACATACATAACTTGATTTCCAGGAGAAATACTTTAATGGCCCAGAACATATGAAAGCCATTGACCCAAGATTCAATAGACTCAGAAACCTAAAGAAGAATAAATACAAAGAAATACCAAAATTATACATCACCGTCTAACTGCTTAAAATCAAACATGAAAAGAAAAATCTTAAAAGCCACAAGAGAAAACAAAACACATTCCAGAAAGGAGAAAAACAATAGAAATTATATCACCTCATTGGAATCAATAGAGACCAGAAGACACAGCCATGACAACTTTAAGTGTTAAACAGAAAAAACATATTAGTCTAGAATTCTAGAACTAGTTAAATTATCTTTCAAAAATAAAGATATTTCCCCAAGGAAAAGGTGAAAGAAATTGTCTTAAATAGACTTCGATAAGGAATACTAAAATGTATTAGTTCAAGGAATACTAAAGGAACACTAAAATGTTTAGTTCAAAAAGAAAAATACCAAGTAGAGACCCAGTTATTTGGGAAGGTGTGAAGAACACTGGAAAGAGAAAAGACATATCAGTAGATATAAGTAACAAACACATACACACACAAATACATACATTTTAAAGACTATTAATCTTATAAGGTAAAAACAGTAACAACGTAATGTTAGGTTGTACCATATTTAGAAATAAAAAAATGTGTGGCAAGACAGAGCACAGGGGAAGAGAGAGTGATCATTAAAATATGCTATTTTAATATCCTTACATTGTAAAGTAGAATTTTGTTATTATATACATATGACAAGTTAGAGATATATAATGTAATCTTTAAATCAACCACTAAGAACATAACATAAAATGATATAACTAAAGATAATACCTAACATAGAAAATGAAAATAAAAGTAAAGACCTAAAAATACTTAATTAACAATAAAAAGGGAGGAACAAAGAAAGAGCAAATGCAACAATTAAAATCTAATATCAGACATGGCGGCGAGGAGACGCTGCGAGTAAGATCTCCCATTAAAAAAAGTTAATAGGGAGGAAAAGCGGCAGGTCCCAGTGAGAACTTGGACACGGAAGATAAACGGAGGACTCCAGCAAACTGCCCGAAGAAGAAAGTTGCCATAAAAGAGGACGAGAAGGGAGGGAACCGCAGAACCCTGCTCCCCTCCCCCGCCCACAGAGGCGGCACTATCCGACTGGCAGAGACGAGGGAAACAACAAACCAAAACGCCCAACAAGAAAAACGGATGCAGCAAGTGGGACTGTGAGTGGAAAGGAACTATTTCAGCCACCACACCCCGTGAACGGGAGCTGAGGCGAACCCTGCAGGATCCGCCGCGGAGGTGAGCTCCAGGCGCCATTAAAGAGAGGCCCGCCCACCAGGAGGAGACCAGCACCAGCACACAGCCCCGGCCGCCCGGTAAGCTTGCGCGAAAGCGGTGCTCAGATTGCAGCTGCCCAGGGCCCTGCGCCTGCGACCTAGGCTTGCGGGGAGACGGCGGAGGCCCTCCCTGAGTGAGCAGGAACAAGGTGCCCAGGCAGGGGAGCGGGATTCAAAAGGCGCCATTCCCGCGCCACTGATCTGGGCTACAGCCCGCGTCCTGGAACTGAGGGCTTTGGAACTGAGACCCGGGGCACGAAATTAGGGGCGTGGGTTCCCCACGACGGTGGGGCACAAGGCAGACACAGCACCCCAAAGCCGTTGAGGTGTACCCTACCATCCCCGCTCTGCTCCCTGTCCCACGGGGTGGAAAATCAGCTCCCCAAGGGCTCTAGGAGAGATCTCTGGCGCCACCTAGCGACTTGACCCCAGCACAGGCTACTGAAGGAGCTAGTGGCCAGCTGGGGAGTTAGCCCACACCAGGCCCCTTCTGAACAAGTAGTCTGAGCCCACAGGGAGAGCGAGCACCCACAGCCGGGGCAGACCAGGCGCGCAGAATAGTGTGCCTGAGACCAGAAGCGCAGGGAGTGTGTCCCACATCACCATTTTAGAACAGGGCCATTTCTTCAGTAAAGACTACCTGCAGAAGGCTTCCCCAGGAGCCAGAGGTGAGCGGGGGAAGTTCGCCCACGCCAGACCCCCTCTGGCCTGCAGTCCAAGCCCAGAGGGGAGCAGGAACCCACCGCCGGGGCAGACCAGGCGCACAGGGGAGTGTGTCCCCACATCAGCATTTTAGAACAGGGACCTTTCTCCAGTAAAGGCTGCTTGAAACTGACAGATGACTCCTGGAAGAACCAGAGGGGAACAGAGAAGCCCACCCAAGATGCCGGCAAGTCCCAACAACACAGTGTCCCAACGCATACGGCAAATTAGAAAACAGACAGTAGGGAGGAGAAGAACCACACGCAACCTAGCAACTCTCCAGAGAAAAAGCACACCACAAAAAGAAAGCCAGCCCCCAGATTGCAACGACAATAACTTGGAAGAATTTCTGAGCCTTCCAGAAAGAGAATTTAAAATTGCCGTGATTAAAAAACTGACAGAAGTCATAAAGGAAAACAATGATAAGGGAAAAATAATCAACGATCAGAAGAATGCAATTGAGTCCCTAGAGAGGGAAAACAATGGTCAGAAGAAAGAAATTGAGTCCCTAAAGAGGGAAGTAAAAGAAATGCAGGAGATCAAAGAATTAATGGAAGAACTAAAGAATTCTGGGAAAAGCAATGAAAGCAGAATAGATGAAATGGAAGAACGAATAAGTAATCTTGAAGACACAGAAATAAAAAGAACCAAAACAGAGAAGGAAAGAGAAGTACGAAGGAAAAAGAACGAAGAAAGACTTCGGGAACTATCTGACTCCATGAGGAAAGGAAATATAAGAGTTATAGGAATACCAGAAGGAGAGGAGAGAGATGTAGGAACAGAGAAAATATTCAAAGAGATAATTGAAGAGAACTTCCCAAATGTGAAGAAGGAGCTGAAAATTGATATACAAGAAGCAAGAAGAACACCAAACTTCCACGACGAAAGGAAAAATACAGCAAGACACATAATAGTAAAGCTCCCAAGAATCCAGGACAAGGAAAAAATAATGAAGCTGGCAAGAGGGAAGAAACAGATAACATTCAAAGGAAAACCAATCAGGCTGACATCAGACTTCTCCGAAGAAACACTATGGGCAAGGAGAGAGTGGAGGGACATAGTCAACAGACTCCAAGAAAACAGATGCCAACCAAGAATACTCTATCCCGCAAAGCTCTCCTTCCTCTTTGAAGAAAGAATATGGACCTTCCCAGACAAACAGAAACTCCGGAATTTCATTGCAACTAAACCCCCACTCCAAAAAATACTACAAGGAGTCCTAAAGCCAGAACCTCAGAGCGACGAATAACAATGAAAGAAGGCCAAAAAAAAAAAGTTATTAAAAGAATAAATAAAATCAAAGGAAAGACAAACACAATGGCAAATACAGATGTTAACATATCAATATTAACTCTAAATGTAAATGGACTAAACTCTTCAATAAAAAGACACAGAGTTGCAGCCTGGATTAAGAAACAAAACCCAACCTTTTGCTGTCTCCAGGAAACACATTTAGCTACAAAAGATAAAAATAGGCTCAAAGTCAAAGGATGGAAAACAATCCTACAAGCAAATGGGCCAAAAAAGAAAGCAGGAACAGCTATACTTATATCAGATAAAACAGATTTCAAACTCAAAAAGATAAAAAGAGACCCCAATGGTCACTACATTATGATCAAGGGGACAATACTTCAAGAAGAAATAACACTCATTAACATATACTCACCAAACGAAGGAGCACCAAAATATATCAGACAACTGTTGTCCTCTCTGAAAACAGACATCAGAGAAAACACATACGTAGTGGGAGACTTCAACACACCACTATCAACAATGGATAGATCAACAAGACAAAAAATAAGTAAAGAAACCAAAGCTCTAAATAAAGACCTAGAGCAATTGGGCTTAACAGACATCTATAGAACACTAAACCCCAAAAAAACGGAGTACACATTTTTCTCAAGCGCACACGGATCATTCTCCAGGATCGATCACATACTGGGGCACAAGACAAACATCAACAGATACACCAAGATTGAAATCATATCAACCATCTTTTCTGACCATGAAGGCATCAAACTAGAAATAAACCATAAAAAGAAGGCAAGGAACTTTCCTACCTCATGGAGATTAAAAACCACACTACTGGAAGACCATTGGACTAATGAGGAGATCAAAGAAGAAATTAAAAAATTTTTTGAATTGAACGACAAGGAGGACACCAATATCCTAAATGTATGGGATGCAGCAAAAGCAGTAATAAGAGGAAAATATATAGCAATAGAAGCTCACATCAAGAAACAAGAAAGAACGCAAAGAAACAACCTAATCTCGAAGCTCAAATATCTAGAAAAAGAACAACAAGAAAACCCCAAAACCAGTAGAAGAAAAGAAATAATAAAAACCAAAGCAGAAATAAATGAAATTGAAACTAAAAAAACAATCCAAAAGATCAATGAAACCAAGAGCTGGTTCTTTGAAAAAATCAATAAAATAGACAAACCCCTAGCCAGGCTCACAAAGGAAAAAAGGGAGAAAGCACAAATAAACAGGATCATCAATGAAAGAGGAGAAATCACAACGGACACAGCAGAAATCAAAAGAATAATCAGTAACTACTATGAACAGTTATATGGAAACAAGTTTAACAATCTAGAGGAGATGGACAAATTCCTACAACTCTACAATCACCCAAAGCTAGATAAAGAAGAAACAGAACACCTAAACAGACCAATTACAATTAGCGAAATTGAAATGGTAATCAAAAACCTCCCCAAAAACAAAAGCCCAGGACCTGATGGATTTACAAATGAATTCTACCAAACATTCAGAGACGAATTAGTGCCTATCCTTCACAAACTCTTCCAAAAAATTGAGAAGGAAGGGACAATACCAAACACGTTCTATGAAGCCAACATTACACTAATACCAAAACCGAACAAGGACAACACAAAAAAGGAAAACTACAGGCCAATCTCCCTAATGAACACTGATGCAAAAATCCTCAATAAAATTTTAGCTATCAGAATCCAACAATGTATCCATAAGATAATTCACCACGACCAAGTTGGATTCATTCCAGGGGCACAAGGATGGTTTAACATCCGAAAATCAATCAACGTAATCCAACACATCAACAAAAAGAAATATAAAAACCATATGATAATATCAATAGATGCTGAGAAAGCTTTCGACAAAGTGCAACACCCATTCATGATAAAAGCCCTTGAAGTTCTTGGGATACAAGGAACATACCTCAACATCATAAAGGCCATCTATGACAAGCCAACAGCCAGTATCATTCTCAATGGTGAAAAGCTGAAAGCAATTCCATTAAGATCTGGAACAATACAAGGATGTCCACTCTCACCATTGCTTTTCAATATAATACTGGAAGTCCTAGCCAGGGCAATAAGACAAGAGAAAGACATCCAAGGAATCCAAATAGGAAAAGAAGAAGTCAAACTATCACTATTTGCAGACGATATGATATTATATATAGAGAACCCCAAAAACTCCACAGAAAAGCTAATTCAACTCATCAACCAGTTCAGTAAAGTGGCAGGATACAAAATCAACACGCAAAAGTCAGTAGCCTTCCTATACACAAACAATAAATCTGAAGAAGAAGAAATCAAAAAGACCATCCCTTTTGTTATTGAAACAAAAAAAATCAAATATTTGGGAATAAATCTAACAAAAGAGGTAAAGGACCTATACAAAGAAAACTATAAAACACTGTTAAAAGAAATAGAAGAAGACACAAAGAAATGGAGAGACATCCCCTGCTCATGGATTGGAAGAATAAACATTATTAAAATGGCCATCCTTCCAAAAGCAATATACAGATTCAATGCTATTCCAATCAAAATTTCAATGTCATTCTTCAAAGAAATAGAACAATTATTGATGAAATTCATATGGAATCACAAAAAACCCCGAATAGCCAAAGCTCTCCTGAAAAAAAAAGAAGGGAATGGAGGCATCAGACTCCCAGACTTCAAACTATACTACAAAGCCATAATCATCAAAACTGCATGGTATTGGAACAAGAACAGACATACAGACCAATGGAATCGAATAGAAAATCCAGAAATAAACCCACAGATTTATGGTCAACTAATCTTTGACAAAGGAGCAAAGACTATGCATTGGAGCAAAGAAAGTTTGTTCAATAAATGGTGCTGGGAAAACTGGGTCGCTACATGCAAAAGAATGAAGCTTGACCACCACCTCACACCATACACAAAAATCAACTCAAAATGGATTAAAGAACTAGACATAAGACCTGAAACCATAAAATATATAGAAGGAAATATAGGCAAAACACTACGTGATTTGCACATCAAAGACATCTTTACAGACACATCACCCAAAGCAGTGATAGTGAAGGCAAAGATAAACAGCTGGGACTATATCAAATTAAAGAGCTTTTGCACAGCAAAAGAGACAATAACAAAAACAAAGAGAAACCCCACCAACTGGGAGAACATTTTTGCACCCAACACTAATGATAAAGGACTGATCACAAAAATCTGCAAAGAGCTGATGAGACTCAACAACAACAAAGAAAATAATCCAGTCAAAAAATGGGCAGAAGAGCTTAAAAGAAACTTCTCTGAAGAGGAAATGCAAATGGCCAACAGGCATATGAAAAAATGTTCAACATCACTTGTCATCAGGGAAATGCAAATCAAAACTACCATGAGATACCATCTTACACCAGTGAGAATGGCACATATTAAAAAAACTAGCAACAACAAATGTTGGCGAGGGTGTGGAGAAAAAGGAACTCTTCTGCACTGTTGGTGGGAGTGCAAACTGGTCCAACCACTGTGGAAAGCTGTGTGGAGATTTCTGGACCTACTAAACATAGAGCTTCCATATGACCCAGCAATTCCACTCCTAGGTATGTACCCAAAGGACACAGAAACATCAATTCCAAAGAACACCTGCACCCCTATGTTTATAGCAGCACTGTTTACAATAGCTAAGCTTTGGAAACAACCCAAATGCCCAAAAATAGATGACTGGATCAAGAAGATGTGGTACATATATACCATGGAATATTACTCAGCATTCAAAAAAGATAAACACATGCAATTTGCTGCAACATGGATGGCGCTGGAAGGGATCATGCTCAGCGAAATAAGCCAAAAAGAAAAAGAAAAATACCGGATGGTCTCACTCATAGCAGGAATCTAGAAAACTTAAATAATGGACCAGGAAAATGAATAACTATAAGAAAGTGAAAATCAAAATCAACAAAAAACTATGAACCAGAGACACTTTTAGGGGGGCGGGGGCGGGAGGGGAGGGATTGGGGTCAGAATGGGGGGCTGCAATTGTATGGGGAATATAACAATAAAATTTATAAAAAAAAAAAATAAATGTTAAAAAAATAAATAAATAAAATCTAATATCAGCATTGTAGTTTAAAACCCACATATACTTATTAGTAACTAAATAATAACTAAAAAAAGAAATTAAAAGATGCAGACTCAGACTGGCTAAAGAATGCAACATCAAAGTAGATGTTTTGACAAGTAACACTCTTTAAACATAGCGACAACAGAAAAGGGAGCCTCCCTGGTGGCGCAGGGGTTAAATACACGCACTATCGAGCTCTCCCCAACCACTGCAGCATGAGTTCTACCCTCAGCCAGCCAGGGCGCAACCCACATGGCACAGCAGACCTCTCCTTGTCTTGCCCACTTCTCCCCTCAGCAGTATATTTCAGTAGATCTTCCTGTTCTGCTCCCCACTCTCTCTGGTGAATCCTCTCACCACCCCTCACCCCCCCACACCTCTGGTCTACACCCCAGTTCTTGTGTGCATAAATAAATAAATCTTAAAAAAAAAAGACAACAGGAAAATTGAAAATGAAAGAATGGAAAATACACAGCATTGAAATACTAATCATAACACATCGTCCATTACCGTATTTTTTATAACAGAAGTAGACTTCAAAGAGTATTACCAAGATAGGCATTTCATAATGATAAAAGGGTTAAGTCATCAAGAAATCTTAAAAATTTTAAAGCTGTCATATTACTAGTTCTGTTATGAACTAATAAAAAGTATAGACAGATCCAAATTATTGTTGCAGATTTTAGCACCTATATCTCAGCAGTTGATAACAAGACAAAAATTAAACAAAGACATCGGAGATATAAATCAACTTAGTTGAAAGTTATAGAACACTACACCCAAGAACCGAAAAGAATTGTATAATCTTCTCATGTGCACTTGAATAATTCACCAAGGTAGACTATACTCTGAGACATAAAACAAGTCTCAATAAATGTCAAAAGTCAAAATCATACAAACAAAGCATGTTCTTAGGCTGTAACAGTATTAGATTAGAAATCATTAACAAAATATTATAATAGAATTTTCTGTAATGATGAAAAGGTTCTATATCTGTACCACCCAAATATGGTACCCATTATCCATATATGACTTTCAAGCAATTAAAATTTGGCTAGAATGCCTTAGCCACTGAATTTTATTTTTTTTTTCTAAAAGACACTTCAGTCTTTTTTTTTTTTTAATAATTGCTCTTTTTTGTTTGTTTGTTTTAAAGATTTATTTATTTATTTATACAAGCACTGGGTACAGTCAGAAGGGCAGGAGGGTGAGAGAATTCACCAGAGCCAGGGCAGGGAGCAGAGCAGGCAGAAGGACCAAAGTACACTGCTGAGGGGAGCAGTGGGCAGCAGGAGGGGTCTGTGCGCCATGTGGGACCCTCCTCCTGCGGCCGGGGAGCAGCCGGGGATCGAACTGGCGCTGCAGAGGGCAACTCAGCACTCAACCACTGTGCCACCTGGGAGGCCCTGTATTTTAATTTAAATTCATTTAAATAAATTAAATATCCACAACTGACCAATGAATATCATATTGGACAGTTCAGATCCATTAAATCTCCAAATATTCAGAAATTTAAAAGGCACATTTTTAATACACTTAATACACAAAACCACATTTTCTTGGGTCAAACAAATCACAAGCAAAACTAGAAAATATTTTGAACAAACTCATAATAAAACACACAATGTCAAATTTCATGGAATACACATAAAGCAGTTCTCAGAGGGTACTTCATAATTTGCAGACTTGTAGATATCACCTAACTTCTCTGAACCTCCATTGTGATTTCTTAATGGGGAAAATAATGCTACCTACCTAGATATTTTTGTAGGAATTAGATGAGAAAATCTTGCATTGGTTTGTGATTATAAAGTGCTATTACTTTAAGACAAACTTAATAAAGATAAGATATCCAAAAAAGCATATTTAGGAACAAAATATCACCCATGTTTGAATTATTATCTCGCCATTACCTAGTTGGGTGACTGTGGATACTTTGCATAAGGTCACTTGACCTCAGTTTAAAAAAAAGATACAAACAAAAGCAAGGTAATTTTAAAGTTATTTTCAAACTCTAGTTTAAGAACTATGAAAGTGACACATTTCCTTTGTAATGTCTACATGACTACAAAGTGCACTGCGTTATCATCACCAGGATTCCCTTCTTTCCTGTGGGATCAGGAAGGAGAATGGTGGAACCATCTCCTGACAAACACTGCACTCACTTCTTCACACGCATCATTCCATTTCTTCCTCACACTCCTCCTGGGGGGCTGGTATTTTAAGAAAAGTGTTACTGAAGAATCTGAGGTTCAGAGAAATAAAATAATTTGCCTAAGTCTGCACAGTTACACAAGAAGGGGCAGTTCTCAAATTTACCCCCCCCTTCTCTCTCTCTCTGTCTCTAACTTCATATTCACCCTGGAAAGTGACCTCGAGGACCCGCCAAGCTCACCAGGGAGCAGGACCCAGGGAGTCTCTGCTCCAGAAGTGGACACGCCCGTCCAGTCACCCGCATCCCCGCGGGGAGTGTCCGGGCCTCGCGCTTCCCCGTCTGTCTCGGGCCCAGGCCCGGGGACTCGCGCTGGGCGGGGCGGGGCCGCGAGAACCAGGAGGAGCCGCGACCCGCCGCCGGGTGACCGCGAAGACGGTCACGAGCACCAGCGCGGGCGCGTCACGCAGAGACGGGAACAGGGGTTTTCTCTGAGAGAACGTGTGACGTCCCCCAAGGACACCTTCTGTTGGGGCAAATGTTTTCTTTCTAAAGATTTATTTATTTACACACGCAAGAACTGGGCAACCCGCCGCCCCGGGGAGGTTCATTACCGGCTCCAGCAGCCCCGTTGGTGTCGTCACGCTCTCCGCGCTCAGCCGTCGCCGCGCTCTGTCCGCTCGGCCACTCCAGCCCCTCCTCCGGCCTCGGCACCGCATCACACTGCGCTGCGCCGCGCCACGCCACGCACGCCACGCACGCCACGCACGCCACGCACGCCACGCACGCCACGCCAGGCCCGCCATGCCATGCACGCCGCGCCACGCACGTTGCGCCACGCTGTTTGGCCAAGTGCGCATGTACAGTGGGAGGGCGGCAAAGCCGCCTACTTACCCCCACACCCCTTCAGATGCATCTTGTCTTTCCACACCAACCACCAAAGCACCCACAACCCTCCACCAGTCCATTGTGGTTCCCCCCTTTTTCTCCCCCAACACGCCCTCTGGTAACCTCAATTCTATGGTAGGATTTCTAGGGTTTGATTTAATTGTGTCCGTTCCTTGGTTTTGATGTTCCGTATATGAGTATAATCATCCAGTATTTGTCTTTCTCCCACTTACTTCACTTAGTGTAATCCCCTCCAGTTCCATCAGTTCCCTCCATGTTGTTGCAAATGGCATGACTTCATTTTTTTGTGTAGTTGAACAGTATTTCATTGTGTAAATTTACCATGAATTCTTTATTCACCCATCAGTCCTCGGGAACTTAGACTACTTCCACAACACAGCTGTTATAAATAGTGCTGGATTTAGCATAGGAATTCATCTATCTCTTTAAGTTAGTGTTTTTGCATTTTGGGAAATAGATACTTAGGAATGGAATTGCCAGACCATATGGAAGATGTATTTTACTTTTTTGAGAAACCTCCATACTGTTTCCGTAAAGGCTGAACCAGTGTACAGTCCCACCAACAGTATATGAGGGTTTCTTTTTCTCCTCACCAATATTGTTGTTTCTGATATTTTTGTTATGGGCCATTCTCACAGGTGTGAGGCGGGTGATATCTTGCCAAATCAATCCAAACCAAAAAGAACAGAAGAATTACACTACTAGACTTCAGACTATACAACAAAACTATAGTAATAAAAATAGTAATTGAATAAAACAGACAAGTAGACCACTGGAATACAATTAAACACCCAGAAATAAACCCATGCTTATACAGACAAGTAATCTTCAACAAAAGAGCCAAGACTATACATTGGGAAAAGGAAAGCCCCTTCAATAAATGACACTGGGAAAAGTGGACAACCAAATGCAGAGAAATTACACTAGACCACTGTTTCACACCATACACAAAAGTAAACTCAAAATGTATTAAAGACATGAAGGTAAGACCTTAAGTCATAAAATACATAGAAGAAAAACATAGGCAAAACACTCCACAACATTGGCTTCAAGGATGTTTTGGGGGACTTGACTCCAAAGGCAAGGTAAACAAAAGCAAAATAAACAAATGGCATTATATCAAACTAAAAGCTTCTGCACAGTGAAATAAATATCATTAAAATAAACTATCATTAAAATAAAAGATATCTACTGAGAGGGAGAAAGTATTTGTACATCACACATTCTACAAAGGACTGATTACCAAAATCTACACAAAATCTACAAAGAACTCATGCAATTTAGCAAAAAGAATGCAAATAACCTAATCAAAAAATGGGCAGGAGAACAAAATAGACACTTCTCCAATTAAGACATGCAGATGGCGAACAGACACAGGGGGAAAATGTGGAGGAGTAAGGGTGCCTGGTGGTGGGTGTGGTGTGGTAAAATATACCTAAAGAGGTGTAAACCTATACCTCTGAATCATAGAGAGTGTTGTGAGCCAATGTTATCTCAGTGGAAAACTAAACATTGGTTTTTGTTCTCATTCAGTGAACATACAAAAATATGAGATAGCAAAAGAAGACATCAAAGGAAAAGAATATTCATTGTCTCTTATCATCAGGAAAATGCAAATCAAAACTATAATAAAAAGTTCTTGGAATTATCATTGGATTACAATACCATATAGATTTTTTTAACAATTTTCCACACCTTGATATGAAGATGCCTCACCATACCCACTAACAAAATCCTAGAGCAAGTCTAAATAATTTGAGACTATAAATATTTCTAAAACATTTTTGAGACACTATTTTATCAGTACCTTCTATTGTATACTTATAAAAGGAATTTTTATGAAATAAATTTAAGACAAAACAGTGCTACCTTGCCTAGCAAAAGTAGTTATCTTGTCTTCATTTGATTACTTTTTAAATAGTGACCACTTTGGCAACAGCAATAGTCATCTGCTTGAGAACAAATATTATCCACATGTATGAGCATGTATCTCAAACACATATTGCAGCATATCTCTGATAACTCACTTCATTTGTGTTTCACAAACATCTTAAACTGCTTCTGAGGTCCTTAGCTTCTGGGTGAAGTCAAACTACATGGACAGTTCATTTACTACATGCAGCTGTAAGGCACCAAATACTAGCATTTGTCCTAAGCATTAATTTTGAAAAGAAATTTTACAAATTGCAAAAACATTTCCCTTTTGTATAGGAGTGAATAAATGATTTAACTTAATTTCACTTTTACTTTGATTTCAAATCCTTCTTACATGCTTTCATTAAATAACTTAATTTTATCCAAATGAGAACAGTTCTTCTTACTCCATCTTTGTAACCCTCTTAAACATGTGTTCTTTTGTTAGGCCTACTCAGCCGTCTGGTCCTGAATATTTAACTGGAAAAGAATCTCCAGCATTTGTCATTAACTATTAGTCTCTCTGCATCTGGTTTAGCTATGATCTTTGTATTTTTATGTATAGTCTTTTAAGCAGACATTTTAAAAAGAAAAAAAAATGTAGGACAAACTAGGAAAAGAGAATGAGGAAATTAAGCAAAAATCTTGTACTGTAGCAGAATTTTTATAGTGTCTGGTAAAAAAATTGGGTTTAAAATTAAATTGATAATTACAGTTTCTCTAAGCTAAAATATATTTTTAATGTTTCTATAACTTTTTGAGGGAACATTGATTTACAACACTGTATATAATTTAGGGATATAGGTTCACACCTCATAAGCTATATGTTTCCACACCTTGCTACCACAAATGTATACCCAGAATCCTCTGCCATAGACCACTGAGCCTCCTTCCCACTCATCCCCTCTCTAGCCTCTATTCTGCAGCCATATTTCTGTAGTTTGTTTTTATTAGTTTTGTCTGTTCCTTTTGTTTATTTCTCTGTATTTCATATATGAATCAAATCATCCAGTATTTGTCTTTCTTCTTCTTAGTTCCTTAGCATAATCCCCTCCAGTTCTATGCATGTTGTTCTGGCAAATTTTCATCTATTTTTAAACTGAGTAATATTCATTGTACATGTATGCCACAACTTCTTTACCCACTCATCTATCCTTGGGCACTGAGGTTATTTCTATAACCAATGCAAATAGTGCTGTAGCGAACATAGGAGTGCAAATATCCCTTTGAATTAGTCTTTTTGTAATTCTTCTAGTGCATACCTAAGTAACTTCAGATAGATACCTAGGAATGTTGCATCAACCATCAGATCTGTTTTTAATATTTTGAGCAAACTCCATACTGTTTTCTATAAGGGCTAGCTAGCTCTGTCTGCATCCCACTAACATCCTCCCCAACACTTGTTCTGGTCTTATCAATATGGGTCATTCTCACAATGTAAGGTGGTAACCCACTGTGGTTTTGATTTACATATGATGAAAAGTGATGATGAACATTTTTTCATGTTCCTGCTGGTCATCTATATGTTTTCTTTGGAGAAGTGTCTATTTTATTGGATAATTTTTGTTGCTGAATTTTGTAGATCTTTGATATTAGTCCCCTTTGATATTAGAAAATACAAATATTTTCTTCCACTCAGTGGGGCATCTTTTTATTTTAATGATAGTTTATTTCACTGTGCAAAACTTTTCAGTTGGGTGTCATCCCATTTGTTTATTTTTGCTTATGTTTACCTTGCCGTTGGAGTCAATTCCCCAAATACATCCCTGAAGTCAATGTAGTAGAGTGTTCTGCTTATGTTTTCTTCTGTGTATTTTTTACGATTTCAGATCTTACATCCACATCTCTATTCCATTTTGAGTTAACTTTTGTATGTGGTATGAGACAGTGATCTAATTTCATTTTTCTGCATGTGACTGTCCAGTTTTCCTAGTACCATTTGTTGAAGAAAGTTTCCTTTCTCTAATCTATACTTTTGGCTCCTTTGTCATAGATTAATTGTCCATATAAGTATGGGTTTATTTCTGTAGTCTCTAAAAAATGTATGTTAGAAGTTAGTGTGATAGATAATATTTTGTTATTTTATAAAGAATATGGTAAGTTGGGC
This sequence comes from Talpa europaea, assembly GCF_964194135.1. Lineage (NCBI taxonomy): Eukaryota > Metazoa > Chordata > Mammalia > Eulipotyphla > Talpidae > Talpa > Talpa europaea. The sequence goes on along the minus strand of NC_140068.1, from coordinate 124,996,931 downwards.
TAGTTATCTACTTTGGGTTATCTTCCCTCCACATTCAATCTGATGTTAAGCAGACCACTTAGTAGTTTGTTTTGGAATCTTTATGGAGCAGATAAATTTAAAGATTTGGGAATTTGATCCGTAGTAAAGTAAATAAGTATAACTCCATGTCTTACCTTCCTATGAAAGATGAAATAATTGAATTTCACAACTCTGAAATATTAAGACAAGAGTCAGTTTTCCTACTATGTAAAAAAATGAAAGGACGTTATTCACCACATTATTCACCACTTCCTGAAAGCACAACAGGGAATTAATTGAGTAATTATAACTAACTTAATCATAATGGAAAGGGAAGTGCTATAGCTTATATTTATTAAAAATCTGAAAGGTTACAATTTGCTATAGAATTGAGTCAAAATTGAGAACTATCTATTAACCTAAAATATTCCATGTAATGGTAAAATTACAAGTACTTATGACAATTGAAACTAACAGTAGCATCATTCCATAAATTAGCTTTTGCATTTTAAAAATTGCCACAGTATTATCCTTTGTCACAATAGTTGATAAATAATTTTAATGGATATGGCAATCCTTATTTCATATGATCATTATGAAGTTTACATGATTAAATTCATATAAAGCATATGTCAAACAACAGTTCACGAGTGGAAAATCTTCAATAAATTATAAACTAATAATTAATTGCTACCTATTTCAAATTACCAAATAAGTGAATATCCAAATCGTGATGCAATCTTCCCATTGATGATGGCCTTGATCTTCCACTAGATAATCCATCCATTATTGGATAGCTCTAATGCTGAGAAAGGAAACTTGTATATTACATTCCAGCCTTCAACTTTTGCTGTAAATTTTGTTCATTGGACAACACAGACCAGCTTCCCTGTTTTCCACATGACAACTCTTCAAACATTTCTGTACAGCTACATCCTCTTCCTTCAGACCTATCCCTTGACAGTCATCTTTAGAAAACTGAACCTGGAAATGACCACTGTAGTCCACCCAGTATAATCAGGGCAGAGCTTAGATTTAATACTTTATTAGTACTACCTAGAGATTTAATACTTTATTATTATTCAACCTTATTCTAGACACTATGTTGGAGGTCAAGTTTAAATATTATTACTGACATTTTGTGTTGCAAATGACAGAAACTTAATTAGCTTGAGTTAAAAGGGAATTTACTAGATTCTGGCAGGTTATTACAGTAGAATGGCACTAAGAGATAAAGATGCACCTCAGCCACAGAAGCAACTGACCCAAGGAAACTAAAAATAGAAAGAAGTCTCTCCTGTTCCTGTCTATACAGATCAGATCCCTGTGTTGCCCCCATAGTGGAGATATGGCTACCACCCAACCCAAGGTTTTACCTCTTAGACCCCAGACTTCCTAAAAGGGACTGTCTTACCATTCTCCGATCTGATTTTGGAATCCTCCGAAATAGATTCTCTTTCTTGTTCAAGTGTCCACTTCTGGTCTTATCACCTACGCCACGTTGTACCTTAAGTGCTTATGTGGCTACCATTCTGTATAGGTAGAGAGTTAATTTCTGGAAAAGATGTGCTAGAAGGACAGCCCTGCCAGTGTTCACTGGAGAACACGTTGTTTTAGTTTTCTTTTCTTTTTTTTTTTTGAATAGCAATTAGTTTAACCCACTTTAACATTTATATTTAAACCTCAGTTTAGTCTCATGTCCTGTTCTATTCTTGTGATTGTGACATCGTTTTTACTAACTGAACTTCAGAACACCTTTGCAGCCTATATTCATTGCTTTTGTATTCTACTTATCCAGAGTCTGACTTTCACATCTTCGTGAGTGAATGATAAAGTGTACAGAGTTACAGATAGAACCTTGTTGCAGCCCATTAGAAATTTCTTTGGGGGTGAACATGGATCCATTTATCAATACCTTTTGGGTACAATCATTCAAACAACCACGATGTCTTAGAAGTGAATCTTTGTAGGAGCTCATGGATGTAATGTCAGAGACACTGAGGTTAGAACACTCAACATCTCCTCATCCCACGGGCGAAAACTATTTGAGGAGCAATGTTCCTGCTGTACCAAAAGAATAAAAGCATTTCTTTTTTTTTTCTTTTTTTTTTTTAATTAATATTTTATTTTATATAATTCTTATATCATTTTTCATTTTTGCACAATGTCTGCATTTTCATATTGGTTATATTCCCCATACAATTGCACCCCCCCCCTTGTTTTGACCCAGTCCTTCCTTTCCCTGCCCGCCCCCCATAGTGTGTCTCTGGTTTATAGTTGCTTGTTGATTTTGATTTTTACTTTGTATTAATTAGTCTTTTTCCTGGTCCCTTATTTAGGTTTTTAAATTCCTGCTTTGAGTGAGGCCATGTGGTATTTTTCTTTTTCTTTCTGACTTATTTCGATGAGCATGATCCCTTCTAGCTCCATCCATGTTGCTGCAAACTGCATGTGCTTATCTTTTTTGATTGCTGAGTAATATTCCATTGTGTATATGTACCACATCTCCTTGATCCAGTCATCTATTTTTGGGCATTTGGGTTGTTGCCATAGCTTAGCTATTGTAAATAGTGCTGCTATAAACAAAGGCGTGCAGGTGCCCTTTGGAATGACTGTTTCTGTGTCATTTGGGTAAATACCTAGGAGTGGAATTGCTGGATCATATGGAAGCTCTATCTTTAGTAGGTCAAGTAACCTCCATACAGCTCTCCATAGTGGTTGGACCAGTTTGCACTCCCACCAGCAATGCAGGAGAGTTCTTTTTTCTCCACAACCTTACCAACATTTGTTGTTGGTAGTTTTTTAATATGTGCCATTCTCACTGGTGTAAGATGGTATCTCATTGTAGTTTTGATTTGTATTTTCCTGATTACAAGTGATGTTGAACATTTTTTCATATGCCTGTTGGCCATTTGCATTTCCTCTTTGAAGAAGTTTTTTTTAGCTCTTCTGCCCATTTTGTCACTGGATTATTTTCTTTGTTTTTGTTGAGTCTCATCAGCTCTTTGTAGATTTTTGTGATCAGTCCTTTATCATTAGTGTAGTGTGCAAAAATTTTCTTCCAGTTGGTGGGATTTCTCTTTGTTTTGGTTATTGCCTCTTTTGCTGTGCAGAAGCTCTTTAATTTGATGTCGTCAAGCTGTTCATCTTTTTTTTTTTTTTTTAAATTCTCTTTTTTTTTTTTTTATAGAGGCACTTTTTTTTTATTTACTTATTATTTATTTATTTATTTGTTTGTTTGTTTGTTTTATACATGCACTGGGTACAGTCGGAAGCACGGGAGGGTGAGAGAATTCACCAGAGCCAGAGCAGGGAGCAGAGCAAGCAGAAGGACCAAAGTACACTGCTGAGGGGAGCAGCTGGCGGCAGGAGAGGTCTGCGCGCCATGTGGGACCCTCCTCCTGTGGCCGGGGAGCAGCCGGGGATCGAACCGGCGCCGCAGAGGCCGCGGGCAGCTTCGCAACCCAGCGCTCAACCGCTGCACCACTGGGGAGGCCCCCAGCTGTTAATCTTTGCTTTCACTCTCACTGCTTTGGGTGATGTGTCTGTAAAGATGTCTTTGAGGTGCATGTCATGTAGTGTTTCGCCTGTATTTCCTTCTATGTATTTTCAGGTCTTATGTCTAGTTCTTTAATCCATTTTGAGTTGGTTTTTGTGCATGGTGTGAGGTAGTAGTCAAGCTTCATTCTTTTGCATGTAGCGACCCAGTTTTCCCAGCACCATTTATTGAACAAAATTTCTTTGCTCCAATGCATATTCTTTGCTCCTTTGTCAAAGATTAGCTGACCATAAATCTGTGGGCTTATTTCTGGATTTTCTATTCGGTTCCATTGGTCCATTTGTCTGTTCTTGGTCCAATACTATGCAGTTCTGATGATTATGGCTTGTTAGTATAGTTTGAAGTCTGAGAGTGTGATGCCTCCATTCCCTTCTTTTTTATTTCAAGCGAGCTTTGGCTATTTGGGGTTTCTGGTGATTCCATATGAATTTCATCAATAATTGTTCTATTTCTTTGAAGAATGTCATTGAAATTTTTATTGGAATAGCACTGAATCTGTAAATTGCTTTTGGTAGGATGGCCATTTTAATAATGTTAATTCTTCCAATCCATGAGCAGGGGATGTCTTTTTTTATTTCAAGATGGGCTTTCCTCTTGGGCATGAAGTGGTGCCTCATTGTGGGTTTACCTTTAAATTTTTTTTTCTCCACTAAAGTGAAAGGCATTTTTTTTAAAGATTTATTTATTTATTTATACAAGCACTGGGTACAGTCAGAAGTGTGGGAGGGTGAGAGAATTCACCACAGCCAGAGCGGAGAACAGAACAGGCAGACTGACGAAATACACGGCTGAGGGGAGCAGCGGGCGCCAGGAGAGGTCTGTGCGCCACGTGGGACCTTCACCAGTGGCTGGGATTGAACTGGTGCTGCAGAGCCTGCAGGCAGCTTCGCAGCCCAGTGCTCAACTGCTGTGCCACGAGGGGAGGCCAATGAGAAAGGCATTTTTTAAAAATGAAATCCAAAGCAGAGGAAAAATAATTTTCCACCAATTTTCCCTTGGAAGCAAATTCACTTCTTGCTTATATTTCATCTCTTCACTGTTTTGTGTGCTCACTGAGGAAGACTCATTGCCACCCCCTGTCTTCCCCGCCTTCTTTCTCATCGTCCCCCCCACCCCCACCCACTGCTTTTCCAGGCCTGCTAAGTTCGGGTAGCCAACAAGGAATTATTGACAATGTGCCCAGTAATGCCTAATGAAAACAGTGCAAGCAGTCCCAGATGGCCTACTTGAATAAGTGCCACAGACCAGCTTTCGGCAAAATGTCGGGTCAGAAGTCCTTGAAAGGAAAAGGCGGCCTAGGTACGGTGTAAAGGACTGAGGGGAAGGGGATGAGGCAGTGAGGAGACACTGACACTGGATGAGGTGCAAGTATCTTCTGCTGAGAGACTCAGCATGTCTTTATTCAGTTTTAGTAATCAGGAAAAAAATGCATTATCATGTGTAAAGCAGAGACAATCAGAGTATTCTATTCCCATGGACTACTGGCTCCTACAGGTTTCAGCTAGACGGTAGCCTTCAAGGATAATAGATAAAAAACCAAACCTAACACTAAAACTTATGATTTCAGCTAGACAATTACCTAAGACAGTGGATAGACGCCAGTACATCCCTATCAGCTAAAGCTTAAGCAAGAAAAGACTTTTCTTATTCGCATGGCCTTCAGCCGGGACCGACTGCTACTCAGCTATCAGAACTTTTTCTAACTAGAAACTTCTTAACACAGTTAACTTCATTTAAAAACTTTCCTAAGAGGGGCCTCCCGGGTGGCGCAGCGGTTGAGCGCTGGGTTTAGAAGCTGCCCGCGGCCTCTGCGGCGCCGGTTCGATCCCCGGCTGCTCCCCGTCCACTGAGGAGGGTCCCGCATGGTGCGCAGACCTCTCCTGCCACCCGCTGCTCCCCTCAGCAGTGTACTTCGGTCCTTCTGCCTGCTCTGCTCCCCGCTCTGGCTCTGGTGAATTCTCTCACCCTCCCGTGCTTCTGACTGTACCCAGTGCATGTATAAACAAAAACAAACAAACAAATAAATAAATAAAACATGCCTCAAAAAAAAAATAAAAAAATAAAAAAAAAAAAAAGAAAAGTTCATTTAAAAAAAAAAAAAAAAACTTTCCTAAGAAACTTCTAAATAAAAAGGAACTTCTAAAAAAGCGAAAGAAGGACTTACTATAATAGTTGTGCTGATTTGCTTGTCAGGTATGTACAATAAATTGTCTCCCATTGTCAAGTGGGTCAAATTGTTTAATAACTAATTTCTAAACAATTTTCCACGCCATCCACCCACAGTCTGCTGACACGTACAATCCACTGCCCAATATACTCTCTAATAAATTTTTTCTCTCTCTATGACCAAGAACAAAAAGCGAAGGGATGCCAGATCTTCAGCCCCATGGTGTGAGGCCCTTTCTCTTTGCTGCTTGTCAGTATCCTATCTGGCTGGGGCAACAAGACCCCCTGCAGCAAATAAGCAAGAGCAGGACCCTTTTAAGAATCTTTCCAGGGAGGGAGAACAATGAATCAGTTTCTCAGCTACCTGGGGTTTCCTCATGCAGGCTTGTCTCTCACCAGCAACCTTATGACACCTTCATTATTGAGGAATCCCAACTCCAATCCTTCAGAGGAATGACATTTTAGGAGCCTTCAAAGGAGAAGCAGATGTTCCTCTAGTGAAGAAGGCAGAGAAAGATGGTCCAGGCAAAGGGACCAGCATATACTAAGGGACGAGAAGGCCTGGAAAAGAATGAACATTTAGGAAGCATCTAGAGGTCAGCTAAATTAGAGGGTTCCCAGGTAGGGCATGGCAGGGCGTGATGGGAACACACTGGCCATGGAGGGCCAGGTCAAGTCCAGATGTGAAAAGTGAAGGAATCCCTTTGTTACAGGAGGACGAGGGGTACCCCAGGACCTCCAAACCTAAATAGGTTCTGCCACCCAGCACATCAAGACAAAACATGCCCCAGTGCATGAAAGTTTCAATGGAAAACAACTTTAATACAATTAGTGTGCAATAAAGAGAAGAAAAACAGGAAGAATACAGTTTCCAAATCAAGCACCAAAAACTACCACCCATGCGCTTGTGGGTAAATGCCCAGCCAAACAGAGTTAGCTCAAAACAGGACCCGAGTCTAAGGCATTTCCTGGTGGGGGCCCATAGGAAAGGGGCAAAAGGGGCCAGGAAAGTCTAGAAGGAAAAGAGCAAAATCAGGGCCTCCCCGTGGTGCAGCGGGTTGAGCGCAGGGCTGTGAAACTGTCTGCAGCCTCTGCAGTGTGGGTTCGATTCTGGCAGGCCAGGGAGATACCCACATGGCGCGGCAGACTTCTCCTTCATCGCCCGCTGCTCCCCTCAGCAGTGTCTTTGGTCCGTCTGCCTGTTCTGCTCCCCACTCTGTCTCTGGTGAATTCTCTCACCCTCCCCTGCACCTGGCCTGTACCCCAGACCTTGCATAAAAATAAAATAAAAAACGAACTAACTAAATAAATAAATAAAAAAGAAACAAGCAAAATCAAAATCAAAACCCAAATCAGTATAAAGGCTGCCAGTGTCAGCCTCCCCACAGGTCTCTTCCCCACATCTCTGTCTCTTTCAATTGTTTCCTTCCATATCCCCCAAGTTCCTGGTACAACCCAAGGCCAAGGAGCAAGTACAGCTTCTTCACATGTCTCTCTGCTCCACTGTCTCCTCCAGGTGCTGGTCTTGGTATCCCCTTCCTTCCTTCTCCTGCCTTCTCTTGCTCCCCATCCCTGCTCAGCTCCGCACTTCCATGACGGGGCAAGTGAGACACAGGGCAAGCTAGAAATTAGGCAGTTTTAGGGACAGTGCAGGAGGGGACCTCTGAAGAATTTAGGGATTTTCTCCTCAATAAACTTTTTCTTTCTCAAAACAAACCTGCCTCTTCTTGCTTGCTTGCCTGAGAGTCTGCGAAGTTCCTGCTGCGGCTTCGGAGACACCATCCCGTGGGGGTCTAGTGGCTGGGACTCAGCGCTGCACCTGCAGCCTGGGATCTGTTCCAGGCTGGAAGACTAGGCCTGACAATTCCGGTATCACAAGGAACCTGGAAACTCCCCTTTCCTGGGGATTGCCTTGTTACACCTTCAGCTCTAAAATCATTCCTGTGTATTGGCAGCAAGGTAGTTTCTCCCTGTTTGGATAATATTAAGTATTCACCTGCAGGAGGGTGGGGGAAGGACTTTCAACAATGCTTAAGAGAAACCCACACCTTGACCATTCACTCTGCTATCTGATGAGCACTAAATTAATTTCCATATGAACGCATGATGTGGAGGTAAGACACAGAAACGCGAATTACAAGAGACACAGCCGGCTCTTATTAAATTTCCCAGAAACACAATGTGTGCATTAATTAGTCTAAAGCACCTGGAACCTAATGCAAGAGAGATTTACAGAGAGCAGCTGTACAGAGATGGATTAACCCCAGAAATAGGTTTGGCTCTGAGGCTGATGTTTTCTTTTTCTCTCTGAATGGAACAAGATAAGACACATTACTTACAAAATGTAACCATTTCTGGCAGTTTTACCTCTGATTCCTGCCTCCTAACCCCCACCCCAAGTGCTGCCAGGCACAGAGACTGGTTCTGAACACAAACCCCTGGGGCCTCTTCAGCTCAAGCCCCAGAGACACTTGTGGGTGAATTGTGCAAATCGGGGGGGGGGAGGGAGGGGGGGGAATATGCCAGTTCCTGATCCTCTCAGGCTTGGCCCTGTTTTCTGTCAATCCAGCTTTGCATGAGGAATTGAAGAATTTCCCATATGGCCAAAGGCACCAAGGCACCATCACCACTGGGCTTAATCCTAATGCATTTTTAACTTCCCCTTTTTTAACCAGGCGCCAAGGAGAAAAGACCAACTTGAAAAAATTCCCTGAACAGGCACCAAGGAAGCAAGAGGCATGAATGCCACTTTCTTTGAAAGGCTGAGGCACTGGGAGTAGAAGAGTTGTCATAAAATGCAGGCTAGAGCTCCAGACCCCCAGGGCTGTGACTGCGGCCAAGGCCAGTGTGGCACCCTCAGGACAGTTGTGACCTGCCTCTTTATGCTCCTGTGGAGAGTTCAGCAGGTGTGATGGGATTTTTTTGGAGTTAGTGGGTTTGGAGTGCGGGGTCCTTGGGCTCACTCTGGGAAAGGTTTCACCAGAGCTCCCGATTCAGCAATACGCGGTGAGTTTCCCAGGCAAGTTCCTCCACGAGAACAGAGACATTGGTTATATTTAAAAAGCAGGTTTGTTAGGGAAAGGGACAGAAGAATAAAGGACACTTGCATAGACACAAGCAGGCAGGAAGAGCTGCCCTGAAAGGGACAGGTTGGCTAAGAGAGGCCTGCATGTTTGCAGGCAGGTGGCCTTGAGGAGAGCGGCCTCCGCTGAAGGAGGTCAATGAGGGGAAGTACAGGTCACGGGCAGGTAGGGAGCTGCTGCCCTGCAGAGGGAGAGGGTTGGTAAAAAGAAGCACCTGCATAGGCACAGATGGGCAGAGAGATGGCTCCCAGAGCCTGTGCAGAGACTGCACTGATAAAGTCTTCTCTTGTTTGGGAGGGGCTCACTCCTTGTGAGCCTTAGGTTAGTTGCTTATTTTTTTTTTAAGATCTATTTATTTATGCATACAAGAGCTGGGGTACAGGCCAGAGGTGTGGGGGGTGAGAGGTTTCACCAGAAACAGAGTGGGGAGCAGAACAGTCAGACTGACTGAAATACACTGCTGAGGGGAGCAGCGGGCGAGTCAGGAGAGCTCTACTGCGCCATGTGGGTTGAACCTGGCTGGGGATGGAACTCGTCCTGCAGTGGCTTCAGATAGCTTCATAGGTTGCATCTTAACCCCTTGTGCCACCAGGAAGGCCCATTTGCTCATTTTGGATAACTATGTAGAATCTGAAAAGGACAGGAGATTCCACAATGGACTTGATCTCCATATCTTTACCCTTGAACCTTTGCTCTGGACACTGCCTACAGCAGCTTGATACCTGCTTGGATCTTATGCTTTGTAAATTGGGCTTTGGCACCTAAGGATCTTGGTTTCCATAGCTGTGTCAACAGCTATGCTAATCTCTTCTACCCCCAATTCCTGTGTGAGCCAGGTCGCTGGTCTTGTGGGGCCGCCTTTGCAGTTTTGCTATTCCTGTCCTCCATCAGGTGTATACCATGTGAACAGTCTTGTTCTGGAAAGAACAGACTTATTTTGCTGTAATCTTGCTGAGTGATCATGGGCAAGTCACTGAACCCCACATTTTCCTCCACTGTTCAACAGAGAGGTAGACTGGCATGATCTCCAATATCCGCATGATGTTACGATCCTATTATTTTACTAACAGCAACCTTATGCTTTCACATTGTGGTGGACATGGTGATGGGCTTCCCAGATGGTCCTTCTGTAACAGGGAGCTTCCCAGGAAAAGGGGAAGTGCCAGATTCCCTGCCCCACCCAAGGGAGGTTATAGCTGATCAGGGAAGAGAAGAAGCTGAAGAGGAGACTGGAGAAGGAAGGAAGCAGGATGGAGAGCCAGAAGGAGACCTAGAGGAGGCACAGGGAGTGAAGAGACATGTGAAGAAGCTGTGCTTGATGTTTGGTCCTAGACGGACTGAAACAGATGTGGGTGAGAGACCAATGGCAGCATTGATCTTGATTTTGATTTTGCACTTTTCCTCCAGACTTGTCTGGCTGTTTCTGACCCTTTTCTATGGGTCCCCACCAGAAGGTGCTTTAGACTTGTGGCAGAATTTTGGGCCTCAGTGGCCCTGCTTTGGTTCAACCCAGTTTGGCTGGGCATTCACCCATGAGGGCATGGGTAACTTTAGGTGCTTGATTTGGAAACTATATTCTTTGACTTTTCTGTACTGCACACTAATTGTATTAATGTTACTTTCCATTAAAGGTCTTGTATGTTTTGTCTTGGTGTGGCAGACGGCAGAACGTATTTAGAATGGGCAGGTTTGGCGGTTCTGGGGTGTCCCTCTCTTGCCCTGTAACACTTAAGTGAAGACCTTATTGTCCAGAGTTGGAAAGTGTCACCAGGAAAAATTGCCTCAAATTGCATAAAACTATATACCAGAGTCAATGATGCTCCTCAGTTCCTCCTGAATAAGCAGCCTTCCTGCTAAGCCCCTTCATGGAGTCAGCTTCTGAGAAAGCCCAGCCTGTCAAGGTCACTCCATAGAGTTGTACAGTTTGAGCCTCTGACTGCACGTCACCCCAGCCTTCCTCCCTCATTGTAGAGGAAATGATGTCTCAGATAATGACTTGCCAAGTTCATTCTATAAGCAGGGCTGGGACTAAGTCTTTAGTTTCCCACATCTCAACCAAGTCCTCCTATCATTACTCACTGATTTCCTCAACTTAAACCACTTTTCTTTGCATATGGAGAGAGAGAGATGTGTAGACAGAGAGATAAATAGAGTCATCCATCCATCTCCTCTGCGAGGAAGAATAATAAGCAAATGCATGCATTCATGAGCTCATTGCCTCTACTTTATATAAATAAACCATTGGCTTTTGTTTGAGGGAATTTATTTATGTCCTCGAGAAGCCATATCACATAAAGACAATAAGCTGTGGCTCAGGAACCAGGAAAGGCTTCTTATTCTCAGATTCTCATTCTTGTGCTGCGAATATGCTGCCATTTGAGAGTAGGATTTTTTTCAGAATCCAAGACTGATGGCTGGGGGATAAGAGTGGGGAAGGGGTAATCATGTTATGAAATGAAGGTTCCATAAAAATTGATGTCATTGGGGAAAGCAGTGTGAAGGAGAAATAGGAATTTCTGTATACACACACATATTTGTATATATTTATATACATATATTTTTATATACACATTTATATTTTATATATGTATTTTTAGCAATATCTTGTGATCAAAATTATTTCATAAACATTTGATAATAATAATAACTCTCAATGGTTTCAGTTATTCTCACAAAGAGTGGATGACTTGAGGGGTGGGGGAGGGATGGGCAAGATACAGAGCATACTCACAGCACCTCGTTGCCAAGCTAGTGTATTTTGAGTGCCACTCAGTGAGGTAGAGGTGATGAAACTTGTTGCACCAGGCATGTGTTTTTGAAAAACATGCTCTCTATGAAAAAGCTAAGGGACGGACATTCTTTAACCAAAGCACTGAACACTGTCTGCTACAGCACTTGTTTTCTTGTTTGGGTTATATCACCCCAGGTGATTTAAGTCAGACCAGCTCCTTCATTTCATAGGTGAACAAAAACAGAAACCCTGAGAAGAAAACAGCTTTTGCAGGTCGGCCAAAGAGTGACTGATTTAACAAAAGCAAACAATTCCAAATTGGAAATACATACCTGGTCCGTGGTCTGGAGAGCACCCTCTTCTGTTTTAAGAGCCCAGGGTGCATGGGTGGGGAGGAGAGCAAAAGCCAGCTGCCACTAGGCTCCCCGCCATGTGCACTGGCATCGGGACTGCCCCATGCAGGCTGCAGGCTCCAGCCAAGAGTGGCCTGCAGCATGGTCAGCAGGTTGTCCAAGGACGGTCATGGAAGTCACGTCCTAAGAAAGGAGCCAGAAAGCAAGAATTAAGCATTTCCAGTTTTATAACTAAATAGCATTCCAAGGTACTATCAACTATAAATCAAATGTGATGTTAAAAAGGAAAAGAAATGAATCACCTAAATGGAAATAACTGTCTCCGATCAAAATATCTTGCAATTAAATATCCATTTCTTCTCTAAGTTCTAATTTTCTCTTAGGAGAAGTCAATGTTTTTGCAGTGACAGTCCAAAGTCATGAGGAGAACAGTGTGAGGTTTTATCCCTGGCACTGAACATTTTAAAGGTATATGTTTTTTTTTTTTATAATAAATTTTATTTTTATATTCCCCATACAATTGCAACCCCCTTATTTTGACCCCAATCCCTCCCCTCCCGCCCCCTTGCCCCCATAGAGTGTCTCTGGTTCATAGTTTTTTGTTGATTTTGATTTTCACTTTCTTATAGTTATTCTTTTTCCTGGTCCCTTATTTAAGTTTTCTAGATTCCTGCTATGAGTGAGACCATCCGGTATTTTTCTTTTTCTTTCTGGCTTATTTCGCTGAGCATGATCCCTTCCAGCGCCATCCATGTTGCTGCAAATTGCATGTGTTTATCTTTTTTGAATGCTGAGTAATAGTCGATGGTATACATGTACCACATCTTCTTTTTTTTTTTTTTATAAATTTTATTGTTATATTCCCCATACAACTGCAGCCCCCCCATTCTGACCCCAATCCCTCCCCTCCCGCCCCCGCCCCCCTAAAAGTGTCTCTGGTTCATAGTTTTTTGTTGATTTTGATTTTCACTTTCTTATAGTTATTCATTTTCCTGGTCCCTTATTTAAGTTTTCTAGATTCCTGCTATGAGTGAGACCTTCCGGTATTTTTCTTTTTCTTTTTGGCTTATTTCGCTGAGCATGATCCCTTCCAGCGCCATCCATGTTGCTGCAAATTGCATGTGTTTATCTTTTTTGAATGCTGAGTAATATTCCATGGTATATATGGACCACATCTTCTTGATCCAGTCATCTATTTTTGGGCATTTGGGTTGTTTCCAAAGCTTAGCTATTGTAAACAGTGCTGCTATAAACATAGGGGTGCAGGTGTTCTTTGGAATTGATGTTTCTGTGTCCTTTGGGTAAATACCTAGGAGTGGAATTGCTGGATCATATGGAAGCTCTATGTTTAGTAGGTCCAGAAATCTCCACACAGCTCTCCACAGTGGTTGGACCAGTTTGCACTCCCACCAACAGTGCAGAAGAGTTCCTTTTTCTCCACACCCTTGCCAGCATTTGTTGTTGCTAGATTTTTAATATGTGCCATTCTCACTGGTGTAAGATGGTATCTCATGGTAGTTTTGATTTGCATTTCCCTGATGGCAAGTGATGTTGAACATTTTTTCATATGCCTGTTGGCCATTTGCATTTCCTCTTCAGAGAAGTTTCTTTTTAGCTCTTCTGCCCATTTTTTGACTGGATTATTTTCTTTGTTGTTGTTGAGTCTCATCAGCTCTTTGCAGATTTTTGTGATCAGTCCTTTATCATTAGTGTTATCAGTTCAGTAAAGTGGCAGGATACAAAATCAACATGCAAAAGTCAGTAGCCTTCCTATACACAAACAATAAATCTGAAGAAGAAGAAATCAAAAAAACCATCCCTTTTGTTATTGAAACAAAAAAAATCAAATATTTGGGAATAAATCTAACAAAAGAGGTAAAGGACCTATACAAAGAAAACTATAAAACACTGTTAAAAGAAATAGAAGAAGACACAAAGAAATGGAGAGACATCCCCTGCTCGTGGATTGGAAGAATAAACATTATTAAAATGGCAATCCTTCCAAAAGCAATATACAGATTCAATGCTATTCCAATCAAAATTTCAATGTCATTCTTCAAAGAAATAGAACAATTATTGATGAAATTCATATGGAATCACAAAAAACCCCGAATAGCCAAAGCTCTCCTGAAAAAAAAAGAAGGGAATGGAGGCATTACACTCCCAGACTTCAAACTATACTACAAAGCCATAATCATCAAAACTGCATGGTATTGGAACAAGAACAGACATACAGACCAATGGAATCGAATAGAAAATCCAGAAATAAACCCACAGATTTATGGTCAACTAATCTTTGACAAAGGAGCAAAGACTATGCATTGGAGCAAAGAAAGTTTGTTCAATAAATGGTGCTGGGAAAACTGGGTCGCTACATGCAAAAGAATGAAGCTTGACCACTACCTCACACCATACACAAAAATCAACTCAAAATGGATTAAAGAACTAGACATAAGACCTGAAACCATAAAATATATAGAAGGAAATATAGGCGAAACACTACGTGATCTGCACATCAAAGACATCTTTACAGACACATCACCCAAAGCAGTGATAGTGAAGGCAAAGATAAACAGCTGGGACTACATCAAATTAAAGAGCTTCTGCACAGCAAAAGAGACAATAACAAAAACAAAGAGAAACCCCACCAACTGGGAGAACATTTTTGCACTAAAGGTACATGTTTTTAATAACGTTTTAAACTGAAATATATCTTATTTATAATCAAGTGCATGAAAATTGGTTTTTACGTTTTATAAACCTGATAACCACTGCCCCGCTGACCAAGACCAAGAGGACATTTCCTGCTCCCTAGAAGCTTCCTGGAGTGCTTGGATATCTAAATAACATTAAAATATTACGAAAATGGAAACCTCCACCATCCGGGTGGCTAGCTCATCCCAAACCTGGCATTATCCTGAAGACAGGCCTCCTAAGACATTCAGGCACCCGAGCTCAGAACGCCCCACCCACTGCCTTCTCAAAACAGCACCATGCCTTGAGAACAACTTATTGACAAGGTAAAGGAAGGCTAAGGCCTAGGGTAAGGCAAAACTTTATTCTTTGCTCCCTCTAAGGAGCAATGTGGAATGGGGGATTGCCGCAGACCAGCTTTCAGCAAAATGTCAGGTCTGAAGTCCTTGAAAGGAAAAGACGGTCTAGGTGCAGCGAAAAGGACTGAGGGGAAGGGGATGAGGCAGTGAGGAGACACTGACACTGGATGAGGTGCAAGTATCTTCTGCCGAGAGACTCAGCAGGTTCTTTATACTTTTTTAGCAAGCCCTGAGATGACAATATCATGTGCATAGAAACAAAGCAGAAACAATCAGTGCATCCTTTTTTCCATAGACTTTTGGCCACTACGTGCTCTCAGTAAGAAGGCAACCTTCAAGGTTAATAAAAAACTAAGCCTTACACTAAAACTCATTGTTTCAGTTAAACAATAACCTAAGACAGTGGATAGCCGCCAGGACACCCCTATCAGCTAAAGCCTAAGCAAGAAAAGACTTTTCTTATTCGCATGGCCTTCAGCCAGGGGACAGGCTGCTACTCAACTATCAGAAATTTTTCTACCTAAAACTCCTTAACTCAAATAGCTTCATTAAAAAACTTTCCCAAGAAGCTTCAAGAGAAGGCAAAAGAAGGACCTACTATAATTGTTGTGCTGGATTGCTTGTCAGGCATGTAAAATAAATTGTCTCCCATTGTCAAGTGGGCCAAATTGTTTAATAACTAATTTCTAAACAGATAATTTCCCGTGCTGTTCACTTACAATATGCTGATACGTGTAATTTATTGCCTAATATACTTTCTGATAAATTTTTCTCTTTTTTGTGACCAAGAACAAGCAAAGGGTTGTTAAATCTTCAGCCCCACGGTGTGAGGCCCTTTTTCTTAGCTGCTTGCTAGTACCTTATCTGACTGGGCCAAAAAGGCCCCCTGCAGCCGGGGATGGTGAGAACCTGAGGTTTAAGGAAAACCCGGCGTTTGGGGATGACCTGATAGTTTGTCTTATAAGTTATGGTTTTCAATAAAGAATATTGAACTTAAAAGAGTGTTCATCAGTTTGTTTAATCGCCACTGGGTGGTAGAAACATACACCTTGAAGTTGAAAAACGATGCTTCTGGTGTGTTTAAGTCCCTAAACTGATGTTTGCAGGAAGTTTGCCTTTTCTTTCTTCTGGATTGTAGAATCAAATGCCAGGTATCAACTTCCATTCCATTTTTTTTTTCCCCAGTGGGAAATTTTCTTCAATTCTCAAGTCAGGATTTACTAATATTTGAAGCTACTGTCACCTGATGATTTTGGAACGGATTTCCCCAACCTTCTTCAGTCCAGTACACATTTCAAAATCCTTCATACTTAGAATCTTCACCCTGAAGATTTCTTCTGTGAGGGGTGTGAAATAGAAAGTTGTGGGCCTCCCTGGTGGTGCAGTGGGTGGAACACTGCACTGTGAAGCTGTCCGCAGCCTCTGCAGTGTGGGTTCGATTCCCGGCCGCCCAGGGAGAAACCCACATGGCACGGCAGACCTCTCCTGCCTCTCCCGCTGCTGCCCTCAGCAGTGTCTTCTGTCTGTCTGCCTGTTCTTCTCCCTGCTCTATCTCTGGTGAATTCTTTCACCCTCCCATGCCTCTGACTACACTCCAGTTCTTATATAAATAAAAAAAATCTTTAAAAAGAAATAGAAAGTTGCCTATATTTTCCAAAATTCAAATCCTGGTTCATAAAAGGGCTTCAATCACTTTCCCCACCTCTCAAAAACACTGTCTCAATTCCTTCCCAGTGCACGTTCTAGTTAGGAACTGAACCAAACTATATTAAGGACAATTATAAATAAAAGACTTGAAACTGTGGATCAGAGGGAGGGATAGTGGAGGAAAGGTAATTGTAAATAGATGCCATCATTCCTCATAGGGCCCAAATCAGCCTTTGGAACAAATAAGCCAATTTAATTCCTCTTGTTATCTCTCATAAGTAAGAATTTTGAGGAAATACCAAATGCCTAAGAGTTTAGGACATTTTTTTTTCTTTTTCTCCAAGTGGGAGTTGGAGTTATGTGATTTCAGCAAGGTTGGAGGATGGTGTGTGAGGAGAGCAAGAGGTTCCAGTGGAGCTCAGACTGAAGTCCAGCCCTTGCTATGCAACTAGTGGGCTCTGCTCATGCCTTGACACTTGTTTTGACAAGGTAAAACTTCTATTTACTTCTATAGAGATGGGTTTGCTTTCTGGCTTCAGGAAAAAAAGATTGTTATGTGTAGATGTCTAAAGCGAGAAATACCACCTTGGCCCAAAGATCTATTTATTGTCTCATTATTTGTACTCCCATTTTTACTATGTTTCTCTAATTATATAATGTAAATATCACACATTCATTGTGAACAACTCAAACCATTTATAAAATATGAAACTTTTGAAATATAAAAATATAATAAAAATTATCTTGTCATCTTACCATAATAATAAGCATTAATATTTTCGTGACATTTTTGCATGCATCTCTTTACATATCTATGTGTTTTTACATAAACAGCATTTAGCATAAATGATAATTTTCCTGGGATATCTTTCCACACCCATGTCAGCAGATTTATCCCCATCTCCATTTTCCCCAAGTAACACACGTATCTTAGCCAGAAAAAAACTTGTGGTTTTGCATGCAAATAGTTAATTTGGGTTCATTACCATGGGAACAGGAAACATAAAGCAGGGAGTGGAAGAAAAGTTGATACCAGGGTGCTTTACTGACCTGGGTACTGCCATGGGCAACTGGGGTTCAGTCTCCCTGGGGCCCTCGAAGGAGCTAATTCTGTGGAATACAGAAAATTATCCACCGATGGAAGGAAAGATGGAGGGACCTATTAACTCGCTGATTTCTATCTCCCATAGATCGAGGGTCGCCACCTGGGCTATTAATTCCCTCTCCTAGGTTGTACATGAGTGAGCAGGTGCCAGACCAGTGCAGCAGTCATCTCACAGAATGGCTTCAGAAAGGACCTGAGGCAGCAAGTGACACATAAGGTGCAACTGGACTAAGGTGGTGGAAGGTTATACCTGCATGAAACTGCTCACTATGAAACAATAAACTATAGCAGTAAAAAGGTGAACTGAAGGGATAGAAGACATGAGGCCTGAGAAATGTCCCATACAGTCTACTCCTTACACCACTCAGATCTATTCACGCACTCTGTGGAGTCCAGTCAGTCACAGTCTTTGATGTGGTGGCCAGTGACAAGCTCCACAAAAGACTCTGTTAATGGACCAAGCCTCCACAGATGCATGTGGTCACAACACCATTATTAATGTGCTTTGTCTCTTTCCCACACAGTCATTCCAGATTCCACTCTCCCTGGAGCAAACCTATATTCTTCATCCCTGCAGAGTGGGAGACTGAGTCCCTCACCCCCATCAGGACATGGTTGCTGCATGGCCCGTTTGTATTTCTATTTGGCAAGAAGCCCCAGTTCTCCAGAGTTTCTACATGAGCTCCTTTCTTACTCCATTGTGCAGCAGCAACCCTAGCTCCTCATAGTAATCAGGGTCAATTATTCTGAAAACGATCACAATAGAGTTCATTATGGCTCACTGGCTCAAGGAATATAAATGCTTAGGCAGTAGATATAACATCAAATCCAGCAGAACCTTGCTGGTACAAATATGCCTCCCAACCTCCCACCTCACGTCCCTGGAGAGCCTCTAATCTAATAGGGTGAAGGCGTGGGGTGAAAAGTATAAATTCCTCCAGTGCATCATTAGGAGTAATGGTGAGAGTGGCTGATCCTTCTTCACCTCTTAGTTGCAGGATCCATGCTTTCTCAATATTGGAACACAGATTATATATTGGCCATTACTTCAATGTGTATAGCACATGTTGAAAGCTGTCTTCCACCATCTCAGAGTGTTTTGCCCAAGATAAAATGTTAAAAGTTTTTAATGTCTCTCATACTTCAATTATGCTGTCAACTTCCAGGTGACATGCTGTGTGGTAGAATCAGTGATTCCTGCAGACACGCTGCCAATGTCATACTTACTTCACCATAAAATGTGCCCCTTATCAGAGGCAATGTTATATAGGCTCTATGCTGGTGAATCAGGCAATCTGTTGGCTCTTGAAAGGAGATGCTGGCAGTCAGGGAAGGGAATCTTACATCCAGAATGGATGTCAATTCTTGAGAACAAATCACTCTCCATAACAGAGTAAACTGAGTGAAGAAATCCACCTGTTACCATGTAGCTGTCTGGTCTACTTAAGTGATGTTATCACAGCAAGAGCTTGACTGTGATTTCTTTGACTGGAAATCTGGGCATTCGTGAGTGACAGTGACTGATGAATCACCCATGATGAGAAGAAACTCATGCTACTGGACTCAGGTATGATTAAATCACCCTTGATCTCGATTTCTATGACTTTCAGGGACTGTTGAATAAGCCCTGGGGTGACCAACGAGAGAGGCTGAGTGTTATCCACACAAAGGGGACATGATCTGTGGTAGGTGCTCTCTGAGGTGAGAACTAACATGAGACACAAAGGTCTTAAACCCTGTGTCCACTCCCATGGACAAAAATGCCTCATTTCCTAAATTCCTTTGACGTTCATCTTCTCATCTTTCGCCTTCTCAGCACTGAATCATTCAGAAAGTCACAAACCACTGCCAGGAGTCTATTTTATAGCCATAACGGAGGGAGGTCAACATTGCCACCATTCAAATTAAGTCATCAGGGCACTGCCTGCAGCTCTTGCCACTCCTCACTGTCTCATTGGGTGCTCCTGGGTGAGGCTATTTAATGAAATTGTAGCCCTGGATATCCCATTACATCTCTAATCTTAATATCTTCCTCCTAAAACATATGTTCTTATAAATGGATGTCCTAACATGGACTGATATAGACATTAATAATGATTCCTTGATTATACTTATGTAATGACATATGGCTGATTTGATAGATATTGCTCATTTACAAAACCCTACTGTTTAACTAAAATTCAATATCCCCAATTTTTTTTTTCTTTCGGCATAGGGATAAGAGGATTCAGCAGAGACAGACTGGGAAGCAGAACAGGTAGATTTACTGAAATACACTGTTAAGGGGAGCATCTGGTGAGATAGGAGAAGTCTGCTGAGCCCTAGCAGGGTCAGCTCCCTGAGCTGGCCTAGATTCAGGCCTCAGTGGTGCAGCACTGAGACTTCACCCCTAGGACACCAGGGAGGCCCAACAAACCAAATTTGCATTACACCTACCATGTGTACTACCTCTATTGTGTACTTTGGAAGATCCCAGGTCACCACTTATTTGGTTCCTGCTCTGTAAAACGCCCGGGTAGAATTCAGAACAGAGGCAGCAGACATGTGAAGGAATCAGGGCCTGAGGGGCCTGGGCAGTGAGTGGTTTGGCTAAAGGGTTTACACTAGTTGTAGATCTTCTGCATAGGCCATAGCAAGAAGGAGGCCAGCACTATGACAGAACTGGACGCAAAAGGAGTGAAAAAATTTGGGTGATACAAAACAAACTTTATTAGTATTTCTATAATGAACAAGAAACCCTGGAGGAAATAAAATGAAAAAAACGTGAAATCAATTAGGAAACAAAGATTTTTGAATTACAAGAGGAGGGCCAGGTGTCAGTGGGTGGAGGGATAGTAGAAGTTAAACGAGGATATGTGGCTAGAGAGGTGGGTGAGGAGAGGTTTGGGGTCAGCGGTGCTTAGTCAACACCAGAGGTGGGCAGGCAGGACAGGGGTCAGGGGATGGGACCCTGGAGGAATGGCATCAGGTGAGCACCCTCTGCATATGTTGTTCCAGAGCAACAGGAGAGCCCAGACAGACAATGCTGGGTCAGACAGACAATGCCCAGGGTACTGTAGCTGTTCCTGGGCACTCTGAGCTCACTAAACCCCTACATAGCCTGAAACCCTCCAGATTCCAGCAGGATGTCCCCAGGCTGCTGAGCTAATACCAGCCCTGCTGGGGAAACCAGTCCAGGACCTGAAACCTGTGGGACAACCTGCTGGGCATAAGCACACACCACCTGTTTGTGGGGAGCCAGGCCCTAGCCAGGCCATAGCAGGGCATGTTGGCAGTGGTGTGTTTACACCAGCCCCACCGCAGGAGACAGGTAGAGGCCAGGATGCTTCAGGAGCTGCCCAGTGTGGGCAGTTCACACCCCACCCCTTCTGGGGAAGCCAAGACTGGCGCAGGATCCCAAAGACTTCTTTGAGGATTTTGAGATAAGAGGAGTGCTGCAGGAGGAACCAGACAATGACCAGGATGCTGCACCCCATGGGGACATTGCTGAGCTCACTCCACCCTGCTGGAAAAGCCAGGCCCTGGCCAGGAGAATGCAGCCTACGCAAGAGCGTCCTGAGCTCGAACCACACCTGTGGGAGGAAGCCACCTCTGGCCAACATCCTGCAGGTTCAAGTGAGGGTGCGAAGGCAGCAGCAGCCCTGCCTGGGGAACCAGCCCCTGCAGGGATCCTGAAGCACAAGCAGAGACAACCCCGGTGTCTGCTTCTCTCCAATCAGCAACTTGGCTGGGCTCTGGCCTGTCCCATGGGCTGCAGGGGAGCCCGACTGTGCTGCTTGAGAAGCGGCTACAGATGCAAGAGGACAGGCCATCAGCCACACGCCAGATTGCCTCTTGCCTTTTCAAACAGACCACATGCTAGAGCCCTGAGCAGGGACCACCCTAAAATAGGGGGCCCTTGGGATTCTGTTCCTCAAATGAGGCAGTTGCAGATGCCAGGTCAGACTGCTCGTGGTCCAAATCTAGCCCGTGTGGTCTCCTCCTAGAGCCACCTGACCCTACCCCGCCCAGCCGGGCCCATGCACCAGCCTGGGCCACTCACCCTCGGACGGCTCCTCCAGGGATTTCGGGTACTGCAGCCAGTTCCTTTGGACATGTGCCCCAATCTCAAAGTTGCAGGTGCACTTCAACCTGGGCTCTGTGCTGGGACAGATCCCACACTGGGCTGTGGGAGGACAGTCGGGGAATTTCACTCTCTGGATCTCTTCACCTTCCTGGACACAAAAGACCTCCTGGGAGTAAACAGACGCACCTGCTGGGTAGCAACCAGCTGGGGCAAGAGGGAGCAGCCATGACGGTTTGGGTCCCACCACCAGCCAGGCTGGTTCTGGTGTAGACATGAGCAGACTCCTGGGTGGGCCAGACCCTCCTTCCTGGAGCACGCACACACTCACTCTCACCGCACACACACCCGCACTCACAGGGGGAAGGGAGGGGTGGGGGCATCAGAGCCCTGGCGTGGTCTGACCTGTCCCCAGGGCCCCCCTAGTTACCTGAGGGGCAGTGCTGGCGCTGGCCCGAGGCGTACACACAGGCTCCTCATGCCTTTCGGCAGAGTGTGACACGAGTTTCGTGGACCTTTTTTGGGTCCACTGCGGGGAGACCTGGGCAAACAGCAAGAAAACGTGGGGCCGGGTCCAGGCCCACCAGGCAAGTGAGCTGGGTCAGGTTTGGTTCAGAACCAACTGCCTGGGGACCAGGGTTCCGAGGTCATGTGTGCCCTGTCATCTTTTGGAGGTGATGTCACTTCCTGGGTCCCCTTCCCTGGACTTCCTGCTCAGACAGATGCCCCCCCCCCCGCTCCCCCCCCGCCCCGGCCCGCCACATGGCTACCTGGGCCACTTCCTGTTGGCCCTCCATACCAGGCTCATCTCACACTGACAGCAGCACAGCCTCCCAGAGACCTTGGATGGAGCCATGCAGCCAGGGACAACCTGGGGACCCAGGTCTCTGGCTGCTGACCTGGCTCATCCTCCCTGCCAGGGAGCAGGCCCTGCAGCATCGGCAACTCCAGGCTCCTGTCTCCCATGGGCCCAGAGGAGCTCCAGAGTGTGGAGCCTCTCCCTGGGGAGTGGGCCACACCTCTCTGCTGCCCTTGGAGGGGAGGCTGGTGTCAGGCTCACAGCACTTGGAGGGTCCCACCCGGGGAAGGGCACCTGCACACGCCTCACCCAGGCCTGGCCAGCCCTGCTGGGGGCAGAGACATCTCCCACCCGGGGTGCCTGTCCTCCCACCCAGTGTACCTGTCAGCCCTGCTCCTCTCTGGCCGTGCCCTACAGGGCTTTGCGGTCCCAGTCAAGGTGCCAGGGCCACAGACAGTGCACACGTGCCGGCCACAGATTTCTCAGGGCCCCCAACCTGCTCACACACCTGCCCACCTGCCTGGAGGTTGTATTGACTTGGGACTGGATTCTGACTGGGACGAGGCCACCCAAGGCAGGGGGTGTCCACTCCAACAGTGACTGATGCCAGCGAGGCCTCTTCTGTCTCCTTCCCTGTCCTCACTGGCTGACTCTCCCTTTCTCTTTCTGTATGTCCCTCTGATGTTCTCTCTCCCCCTCCTGGTCTGTCCTCATCTCACTCTCTGTGTGTGTCCCTGTCCCTCTTGGCCTCTCTGTCCCTGCCCCATTCCTCTGTGTCCCTGTCTCAGTCTCTCTCTGATCCCCAGTGTGCAGAGGACCAGAGGGAGGGAGGGAGGGAGGAGCACAGGGGACTGAGGTGATGGTGCACGGGTGCCTTGGAGAAGGAAACTCTATGGGGACTACACCTGAGGGGGTAGGTGGAAAACAAATAGTCTTTACAAGTGAAAAGTGAAGTTAAAAAATAAAAAAAAAGAAGAATATAAAAAAAAATACAATCACGCCTGCAGGATCCTCATCCTGGTCCTGGTTTCTGCAGCAGTGGGGGTGTGAACTGTCCACACTGGGCAGTTCCTCAAGCATCCTGGCCTATACCTGTCTCCCACAGTGGGGCTGTTTTGATCCTGTCTCCTGGAGACAGCATAAAATTGGGTTTTGTTTTTTGGTGCAACCAGTCACTCTGTGTCTTTCTCTTTGGTGAGTTCAATTCATTTCCATGAAGGGTGATGACATGATGACTTTCTACTGTGCTTTTGTCTTTAGTCAAATCCAGGCAAGAAATGTGTGGTAGGGCCTCCCCGGTGGCGCAGCGGTTGAGCGCTGGGTTGCAAGGCTGCCCGCAGCCTCTGCAGCATCGGTTCGATCTCTGGCTGCTCCCCGGCCACCTGAGGATGGTCCCACATGGCGCGCAGATCTCTCCTGCTGCCCGCTGCTACCCTCAGCAGTGTACTTCGTCAGTCTGCCTGTTCTGCAACCTGATCTGGCTCTGGTGAATTCTCTCACCCTCCTGCACTTCTCACTGTACCCAGTGCTTGTATAAATAAATAAATAAATAATTTTTTTTAAAAAGTTATATCTCAATAAATTTGCTTTAAAAACATAACAAATAGGGTCTAAAAGTTGCCCTGTGTCTGTCCTCCACAGTATCCTCATCAAGGGCTTGTGTGGCAGGGAACTGCCTGAGCCCATGAGGAGCTGAGCACAGACGGTTTCACTGGACAGAAGCTGTCAAGGCGCCTCCTTTGTGTGGTCCTGAGTCACGCGATGAGATGCTGACATCACGCTGCTTCTGTGATGGGAGAGACTTTAGGGGCCTTGGGTGGGAGGCAGCTTATTTTTCATGTGGGCAGAATGGAAATAATGAGTGTCCAGAAGGTCTACTGTGTTGGTTTTCAATTCTCCACCAGTTCTGGGATACACAGGAGGGGAGACGGCTCCCCCCGTGAGTGTGTCTGACTCCCTGGCTCTTCCTCGTGAGGAGAATGAAGCAGAAGGGACGCGCCACGTCACAGAGTCAGGCTCACAGGGGCTGAGACTTCCCGCCCGGGCTCCCCCTCTCTGGGGTGACTCCCTGCACACGGTGGACCCTCAGCTAAGGGGACGCCCACAGGACAAGGACCTGAGGGTTTTCTCCAGGAGCCACATGCATGAGCTCTGAGGCAGGTCCTTCCACGCTGATCACGGCCATTCAGAGTCGCCAACATCTCGTCCCCATCACAGCCTCGTGGAACCCAGAGCTGGAGCCTCTGAGTGAGGCCCCACCTGCCGCCTCCCCCTCAGAGACTGTGGAGATGCCAGATCTTTCTTTTAGGTGCAAAGGAGGAAGAGATTTGGTACAAACCAGTAAAATATTCAGGCGATAAAGTGATCAGTGGCTGTTTTCTCACAAGAAACAGTGGAGGCCAGAGTAGCTCACGTGACGGTCAAGGTCCTGATTGCAATGAGCTGTCAGACAAGGAATCCAAGTCCTCTGAAGTGTCCTTCAAAATATGTGATTTTTAAAAATCAGTTCTACCGTTTTCAGATTCCCATTTAATTTTGCTGTTTTGTTTTCTTTATACTATCCCCAGAGCGGTGTCTGCAGGGTCACGGCACAGAGGGGCTGTCAGCAGCCTGGAGCTGTGAGCAGGGCTGACTCTAACCTGCTAGCAGGGAGTGGGGCCCTGGAGCCCCAGAATCATTCCCCACAGATGGCCCTCCAGGGCAGCACAGGCCTTTCTCCTCTTGATTCCCTGAATCACCTCCTCTTCATTGCAGGAATCTCCCTGCCACCCCAGCATTGGGGAGTTGGGGAGGATGTTGAGGCTCAGGAAATGGGGGCCTCCTCCTAACCATCTGTCCTCTCCTCCTCTCTCTCCTTCATCAGCCTGAGTGTGTGTGTTTGAGTCACACCAGCCCTGCACTGACAGGAAAGGCCCAGAACCTAAGTGATTCCCTAATCAGTTACAGCTCCAGCCCCTCTGCAGTCCCACCAGGGGAGACAGAGACTCTCCCAGCCCCAGCCAGAGTCGCATCTCCCACACAGACCTTCCCCTCACAGTGTCCCCTATGCTGCCCCTTCCTGGCCCCACCCTTCCTGGTGCCCCCACCACTCCTTTTGGGCCCCATCCCCTAGTCCCCATTTTCATCCTCTGCTCCATTTCCAGGAGCCTCCCTGTCTTCCTAGTCATGCCCTGGGGGCTCTCCTCAACCTCCCCTCATTCAGGGATGGAAAATTTTTAAAAGATGTATATTTGTTTATTTATTTCCTTACAGCGTGGGTCATCTTTCTATAGTTATTGTTCCTCTTAGGTGCGGCCCTTCCACCAATGATCCACCACACACCACCACCAGCTCCCCGGGTCTCTCCCCGGCTCTGATCACTCCTGCTCCCCCCTGCTGCAAGACGTGGATGGTGGTTGGCCCCGGGTCTTGGTGTTTTCCTGGAACCTTGTCCTTTTCTTGGGCGAGGCCCTGGGCTCCTGGGTAGAATTGAATGTTAATTCCCTGGAAGCAGAAGCAGAAACAAAGTACAGAGACTCTGGAGTCCAAGGATCCATCCGAGACTGAAGGAACCTCTATATTTGGGGATCAGCCCATAGTCTGGGAATCAGCTGTAATGACCTGGAAACCTGCTTTTGTCCTTTGTCCATAGGACTAAGAAAATTTGGGGACTTCTGACCTGACACTGGACTTGGGCGCCCCCTTGTGAGCAGATCCCTGTCCTGCCGCTGGGGGCCCAGGGAGCCTGGGGAGGGCCTGGCTGAGCAGGAGAAAGGGCGGCTCTGGTCTCCTGTGCTCAGCCCTGTGGCCACACGGGGGCGCTGCCGCGCTGCTCTGGATTTGGTGGCGCTGCCAGGACGGGGCGGGGGCTGAGGTGGGCACAGCTGGGGATGCTGGAGGGTGGCGACCTGGGGGTGAGATGCTCTGTGAGGAGTCAGAGCAGCAGGGCTCAGAGGAGAGGAGACTCCGGAGCCTGCCCTGTGTGTGAGGTTTCCATCTTTTCTCCCAGAACCCCTCTCTCCAGTCCCTGGACGGTGATGCCTGGGAAAACTGGAAAAGAAAAAAATTTTTCTTTATATAACCTATTAAATATTGAGAGTATTTTAAAAAATAACATTTAAAGAATACTGTTCGATTTACAGAAAAGTTGCAAAGGCAGTACACGTCTTGTTTATCCCACACCATTTCCCTGTTGTTAACATCCTACATGAGTACAGATTTTTTTTTTTTGCCACTAATGCAGCAATGTTGACATAATAACTAAACGCCATACTTTAATTCGTTTTTGCTAATGTCCATTTTATGCCCAATAATCCCATCCAGTTTGCCTGGATGACAGTTTCTCAGACTTTCCTTGTTTCCTTGGGAGAGGTGTTGGGGTCACAGATGGGGGTTCTTGGGTCACCTCTAAGAAAAACTTCACCAGAGTCCTCCTTTCAGTGGGGTGAGGGCACACACACACACGCACACATATGAAAAGAAAGAAGTCCATGCTTGCACAGACACAAATTGTCAGGAGGACCTGATCCTGGAGTGGGGGGGGGTGTTGGGAAACCTGTTAGTGGAGGCTCATTAGAACTCTGTTGGTGTGTGTGGTGTGGAATTACACATTTTAATAGGTGTGAAGCTGTACTCCAAAAATTTATACAGTGTTATAAACTAGTGTAACACACGCATATATATATTAATTATTGCTTTTGGGTGTTTTGCTTACATTACTGCTAAAAGTCATGATCCATTACGGAGGTCTTACTATGTGGGCCTCTTAGTTGAATCATAGTCTCTGGTATACTATCAGCTTTCCAATCCTCAGATATGGAGGAAATTTCTAATTCCATTTATACCACATCTAGGTCATGGGTAAGAAAATGTTTGCTCCTCAGTTGATCTATGTAGCCAACATCTGCATCAGTAATATAGAGAATCCTTGAATTTCCTCAAATTATGTCCTGGAAAATGTTCCTCAAATTATGTCCCCTGCAGTTATTTCATTGTTTTCCTTTCCTTTCCAGTCTGATTTGGCTAATTTTAATGCCATTCCAATAGGGAACAGTGGTAGAGAAAGAAATAGATGAGATAGTAATACATCACTCCTTAATTCTTGTAGCCCTATGAAAATCAAGTGTTCTCTATGGTGGTGAAAAGAGGAGATTATTTCCTGATGCAGGAGCACTCACAATGTAATGGAAATGCAGGGTTGTATTGCCATGGTTTGATCCATAGCACATTTTGGAATAGTGCCCAAGTCCTGTTTCATAAGCCTAAATAACTAACCTAGACCCGGGTTCCAAGGAGGACCATGAATTTGTGGCTCATGCGTGCACACTCCTCTGCCCCACAGGGGGCATATTGTGGCAACACCCTTGTACAGACTTTGTTTCCTGTGGTTTCCTGAGGGGAGGTTCCCCGAACTGTGTTTGCATGGAATAGCTGTGAGCCATCTACAAACTTCCATAATGGAGTTTCCCTTCATATATTTAAGTTGTATTCTGTTGTATAGTGATTTGTGGACTAGACAATGTAGCAGAAGTACACTGAAGCAAGTTGATTAAGAGTTGATAAATGAATGTAATGTAACAGAATTAGCTGACTGCTTTATTCTCAAAATGTTTATACTTCAGTTAGTTTATGCTTTAGTTGGAATTACCATGTTAATCCCTTCATCATATTGCTCTGTACTATTCTCAAATAGTTTCTCATTAAAGTCTTTTCTCCTTGATCTGCTTTGCAGACTTTCCAAACAAAGACTGCCACCTTTTTCCAATGTATGTTTTTCAAGCATCACAGAACTGGGGTGTAGACCAGAGGTGCAGTGGTTGAAAGGATTCACCAGAGAGAGTGGGGAGCAGAACAGGCAGATGTACTGAAATACACTGCTCCAGGGAGCAGCAGGCATGACAGGAGAAGGCTGCTGTACCCTATGTGGCTTAGCTCCCTCGTGGGGAATTGAACTCAGGCCACAGCAGTGATAGAGCTGAGACTTACTCTCAAAGCCAACAGCGTGGCCCCTTTCCCAATAATTTCTCACTGCACCATTGGCCATATAGAATTTAATATAAAATGAATGTGTCTTTACTGATCAATGAATCATGTCACAGGCAAGTTTTAGATTTAAATTAATTGGTATGCATGTGTAAGGACTACATACTACATGGTTACTATGAATAGTTTTTTCTGAAATTGAAAAGACTCTTTTTGGTAAATGTCAAAGTAAAAACTAATATGAAAATATTTAACCTTTCGTTCTTATTATAACAAAATGGAAAATAACAAATGACAGGGTTTCACATGGTAGCCCTGAAGGATAATGCTTTTCAGATCCCTTTTATCCATCTCTTTTAATAAATAGCCCTTCATTACCTTTTTATGTTACAAGTTTGCATACTGAACCAGATTGCAATGAAATAACAGTCTAATAAAAAACATTATGTTTGAAATAGATGTAGTTCATTCTGTGCCCATAAATTTTTAAGTAGTTGATGGAAAATTGGTCTCTCTAAGTAAGAGATTTTTGTTTTATTTTCAAGTTAGGCTATAGTTTTGGATCTGTGGACAAACCATTTACTCTCCCTGGTATTATCTTTCTTCTAGCTAATTCTGTGAGTCATAGTCTCTTCTGGTACCATCGATATTATTGCAAAGAGGAAGATTTAATCCGGTGGGGTTTTTTTAGTAGCTGAGTAGTATTTGTGTATTGTGCGCCATATTTTTGTAACCAACTCATCTATTGTTGGACCCTTAGGTTGCTTCTAACACTTTGGTATTGAAAATACTATTACAATGAACATAGGAGTGCACATATCCCTTCATATTAGTGTTTTTGTATACTTCAGAGAGATATCTAAGAATGGGATTGCTGGATCATCAGGTAGAACTATTTTTAGTGTTTTCAGAAATACCTATCCTACTTTTCTAGGAAAGGAAACAGTCTTCATTTCCACCAACAGTGGAGTAAAGACATGGATATAAGTTCTGAAATCACAAAATACACAGAAAAACAAAAATGACACAGTTCCTTAATCAGCCTTAGAGATGACTTTTGTCAATCGGATTACATTGGCAAAGGAAACAAAAGCAAATATAAACAAATGGGACAATATTAAACTAAAAGGTTTCTATAGAGTGAAAGAAACCACCATTAAAAAAGCTAATGATTTGGAGAAAATACTTACATATGTCAGACAAGGGCTTAATATAGAAATTTTATAAAGAACTCATTAAACTCATCACCAAAAGAACAAATGTCCCCATTGAAAAGTGGACAGAGATGTTGAAGAGAGCCTTGTCCACAGGAGACAGAGATGGCAGCAGGCACATGAACGTGGTTCCTCCTCTCCTATTCAGAAAGCAAATCAGAAGCAAAATGAGCGATCATCTCCTATCTGTTAAGAGGGTTATTATCAAAATAGACAAGAAACAAGTGATGGTAAAGTTGTGGAGAGAAAAAATTCTTTGTAGATTGTTGTTACAAATTTAAACTGTTCTAATCATGGAAATAGTGTAGCAATCCCTCAACAAAATTAAGAAAATAAATATCACATGACCCAGCTAGCTGACTTCTCTTTAGTTGTCAAGCTTTACCACAAAAATATACAAACTTAAATTCAAAGAGATATATGGAACACCATGTTCATCATAACATTATTCACAACACTCAAGACAGAGAAACAAACTCAGAGCCCACTGATAGATGATAAAATAAAAAAAAGTGACATATATGATATATATATATATCATATATATATACAGTGGGAGACTACTCAGCTATAAAGAAGATGAAATCCTGCCGTTTGCAACAACATGGATTGACCTAGAGTATTTATATTTTGCTATCTAAAATAAGTCAGAGGGATAATAAAAGCACCATATCATTTTGTTACAGGGCAATGAGAGGAGCAGCCCAGACACCACAAACCTACCTGTTCTAAATGGGTTCTGCCGTCCACCGCATCACCACAAACATATGAGAGTTTACTGGGAAGGAACTTCAATACAATTAGGAAACAATACAGGAAAGGCAGAGACTACAGTTTCTTTTTTTTTAAATATTTTATTTTATATAATTCTTACATCATTTTTCCTCTTGGCACAATGTATGCATTTTCATTTTGGTTATATTCCCAATACAATTGCACCCCCCCCTTATTTTGACTCTAGTCCTTCCTCTCCCTGCCCTCCCTCCCTCCCCCCACCCCGCACCCCCTCCCCCTGCAGTGTGTCTCTATAGTTTCTAAATAAAGTATCCAATGTTACCAGTCCCCTTGTTGGTAAAAGTCCATCCAAAAGGGATTGGCCCAGAATAAGGTCCCAAAGCCTGCCACAGGTCTAAGGCATCTTCCAGTGGGGACCCATAGAAAAGGATCAGAAACCACCAGACAAGTCTGGAAGGAAAAGAGTAAATTATCAAAAGCAAGACAAAAACCGCCATTGCCACCTCCCCATGGGTCTCTCGCCCACATCTGTGTCACCCAGTCCACGACCAAAAGGCAAGCGTGGTTTCTTCACGCGTCTCTCTGCTCTACGTGCCTCCTCTGGGTCTCCTTCTGGCTCCATCCTGCTTCCTTCCTCAGTTTCCTCTGCAGCTTCTTCTCTCCCTGCTCAGCTCCACCCTCCCTTGGGTGGGGTGGGAACCTGGAACCTCCCCTTTCCTGGTGACCACCCTGTAACAATTTCACTCCTATATAGATGATAAAGAAACAAAACAAAAGAACAAACAAAACAAACCAAAAACAACATCTTAGTTTGTAAGAACCAAATATTTGCTGCCAGAGGGAAACAGGAAAAGGGGCTGAGGAATTTGGGTAAAGGAGTTCTTGTATGGTGAAGAATAGAAACTGTTTATTCAAATGTTAATTTTTAATGTACACCAAAACCTATCCCTATATAATGGTACAAACCAGTGGAACTTCAGTAAAAATTAAAAGAAAATGAAGTGAAACACAAAGATGTTTATTAGAGCTCATGAAATTTGTGATAATTCCGAAGCTCCATTTGTATATATATGTAAAAAAGTAAAAGCTATTCTGAGATATTTTGACTTGCTCTCTTAGATGCAATCCTCATACTTTTCCTTTTTTAAATTTTTTCTCCCTCAGCAGTTAATTTTTAAAAACAATGGAATCAACTGATGGCCTATGAAGGGACATTTCAAGGTCTTAATTTCAGAGGACATTTATTCTGATTGCTGTGTGTTCTTTACAGTTTTTGCTATAATACATGGGAGTCAGAATCTCCAAGATGGATGAGGGTTGCTCAAAGACTCACATTTTGATGCAAATTTCCTAAGTCATCCTAAATTCCAGCCACTTCAAAATTCATGGAGCAAACCCAAAGATGTAAAATTGTGGAGAAAAGGGAAATGATTTCCTTAGAACAAGAAAATGACACCTCAGGCTAAATTCAACCTTGTAAATACAATGAAAAACCAGCCACATTCATTTGTTAATTGTCCTTGGCTATCTCCTTGCTGTAGTGCAGATTTTAGTAGTTGCAAAAGGAACTACAATATATGGTAAATAAAGTTTGAAATATTTATTCTTTGAGGAGAGAGAAATTTGTCAATCCTTGTTCTACAGTCATGATTTGTAAACATTCACGCCCAGCTTCTCTGGCATAGGGAGGGTGAAGAAAGAGATCTGAGCCTGTGTTCTTCTTCCCTTAGCAGGTCTCTGAATCTACAGAAAATAAAGGAACTTTTTAGAGTTTGAAAATCAGTGAATTTATCTTTGATTGCCCCATCAATATTAGCTTGCTAATGCTGTTAATAACATTTATATCAGAAATAATAATAATTCAGGGTCAGTGATATAAGCGATGATTGGATAGTTCATTAAGTGGAACAAACATTATTAAGCAGTCTTTGTGGTGGAACCATAGCTGGGGGAGGCGTGAGGTATGGGGGTGTAAGAGTGCGGCAGAGATGGAGTAGAGAACAGAAAAGGAGGATTTATTGAAATACCCTGCAAGGGAACAGGGGGCAAGAGGGATCTATACAGCTGTGTGTGAAGGATTTGAGACTTTTACACTAGGGTTCCATAGGGTTTCTTACTTGGGGAGCCAGTTTGCACGGGTTATCGGCTGGGGTGTCTGCTCTTGGGTGCAGACCCTTGACACAGACACATGTGCAGGCCCTGCCTCTGCATTCCTGGAGTTGGGCTGGTTTATCTGCCATGGTGGTCAGTCTAGCGGCCCAGTTCCCGTGGCAGCCTTATTGATGCCCTTCTCTGCTCAAGTCTCTCAAACATGACTGTGGGGTAAGAGTGAGAGCTTAGTTTTTAACCTTATGAAATGACACCCTGACACCCGTGTTGGGCCAGATGTATACTGCAGGAGTGACAACATGATCCTTTCTCTGGAAATCACAGTATTTTCTTTCCTTTTTCCAGAATTTATACTATTTTTGCTGATTTGATGGGCTCATGTTTTAATATTTGGTAATTAAACATGGTTTTGACAGGGAATGAGTAATAAAAAAATAAAGCAACCCAATACAACCCCCTTTTGCTCTTTTGATTGTACCATAACTTACAACTTAATTGTCAGAAATTCTCTCTTAAGAAAATGTAGAATTGCTTCCGTGTTTAGCCTTTGGGGATTTGGGGTTCCCTTTTTGGTAATTTACTTGACATTCATTGATATAAGAGTGTTAAGTCATAAAGTGCATGCTTTGGATTGTTTCTGTCAGTAGAGACTTCCAAATTTAATGGATGCAGACAGGTGAAGACCAAGAAGATGGAATGTAAATCGCATATAGGAAATTACCCACTGTGGCAGAAAAACAGAAACCAAATGGTGGGGTAGTGTTAAATAAGGTTAAAATTAAGCCCCTACCCCTTGCCCAGCAGGAAGGTTTGGGAGGCTTGAACACAGAGAGAACGGATAAGGCTGCTCTGGGTCCCAATCTGTAAGATGGATCCCTTTGACCAGGAATGTGGAGGCAAGGCCAGGACACATTCTGGGTCAAAGATCAAGCCCCCTGGATCAGACACCCCTGTACTAACCAGCCCAAAACTAACTCCCCAAAGCAAAACTGACAAAACTATTTATAAAAGGGAGCCCAAAATCTTTCTTCACTTGCAGATCTTTCCTGTCTCCCTAGCTGCTTCTCTTAGCAGTGTATTTGAACAAATGTGCCTTTTCTGTTCTCCACTCTGCCTCTGGTGAAATTTTTCACCCCTGCACCTCTGGTCTGTCAAGGTATCCTTAAGAATTTGAAAACCAAGCCCCCACTCCTTGGCCAGAGGCAAGTTTGGGAGGCTGGAATGATAAAGGGAGTGGATGGAACTGCCATGGAAACATGGACATTAAGCTAGTGAGGCCCAGAACTGATGATCCTCTATGCTGATTCAGATCATCAGTCAGGACACACCCAAGACTAGTCACCCTAACCAGTCAATGGTTCTAAAGCGTAGAGACTTGGGACCCAAACTCTGAGCAGTCCACCCTTCCTGTTTCGCCCTCTGCTTCTTTTAGCAGTGTATTTCAATAAATTCACCTGGTATTTCCCATCTGTATCTGGTGAACTCTTTCACCCTGCAACAGGGCCTCCACCTTGATTCTTCCCCACAACATTCTATATCAATAATCTTTGTTAGATAGAGTGGTGTGATTTCTTATAAAAGAAGATGGAACCTAACCTCTTCAACTACACCAATCTTCCATCTACCCAAACCTCTACTCTTTGTTCTCTGAATTCAGCAAATAAAAATAAAACTTAAAAAAAAAAAAGCATGGGCCTCCCCTGGTGGCGCAGCGGTTGAGTGCTAGGTTGCGAAGCTGCCCGCAGACTCTGCAGTGCCGGTTCGATCCCTGGCCACCGGCGAGAGTCTCACATGGCACCACAGAACTCTCCTGTTGTGCCCGCTGCTCCCCTCAGCAGTGTATTTTGTCACTCTGCCTATTCTGTTCTCTGCTCTGGCTCTGGTGAATTCTCTTACCCTCCCCCACTTCTGACTGTACCCAGGTCTTGTATAAATAAATACATAAATCTTTAAAAAAAAAAAAAGCAGGGGCCTCCCCGGTGGCTCAGCGGTTGAGCGCTGGGTTGCGAAGCTGCCCGCAGCGTCTGCGGCGCCGGTTCGATCCCCCGGCTGCTCCCCGGCCACCGGAGGAGGGTCCCGCATGGCGTGCGGACCTCTCCTGCCGCCCGCTGCTCCCCTCAGCAGTGTGCTTCGGTCCTTCTGCCTGCTCTGCTCCCTGCTCTGGCTCTGGTGAATTCTCTCACCCTCCCGCGCTTCTGACTGTACCCAGTGCATGTATAAACAAAAACAAACAAACAAATAAATAAAAGCATGCCTCTATAAAAAAAAAAAAAAAAAAAAAAAAAAAAGCAAATAGCAATTACATCTACCAAGTTGCTCAGGATAGAAAGTTTGGCAGCATCTTTAATTTCTGTCTTTCCCTCACTTTCTATATCCATCCAAAGCAGCCCTATTAGCTAACATCCTAAGCAAAGTACCATTCTGACCCACACCTCTCTCTTTGTCTACTGCAAGTTTCTCTGTTGTTTTCC
This sequence comes from Talpa europaea, assembly GCF_964194135.1. Taxonomy (NCBI): domain Eukaryota; kingdom Metazoa; phylum Chordata; class Mammalia; order Eulipotyphla; family Talpidae; genus Talpa; species Talpa europaea. The sequence continues at coordinate 124,961,882 of NC_140068.1, read as the reverse complement.
CTGTTGCATCTTGTTCTCCTACAATCTAGTTTCCCCAATGCAAAGAGATTTTCCTCAAACACAAATTATTCAATTCACTCCACTCGCCAACACCTCTCTCCATTTTCACAATTAGCATGAAGTTCAGGCCATCCCCCTGAATTAGGAAGTTCTGAGTGACTAGTTTCTGTGAATATCTTTGACCTTGTCTCACAATTCCTTATCCTTTGTCCACATGAAACACTGACCTGCTTTTTCTTACTGCAGGGTGATTCAGTCCTTTCTGCCTCTCTGTGCTCCCCTCTGCCATTGTGCTTTCTCCCAAACTTTGCTGTATGCATCCTGGTCTGTCAATAGAGTTCATATTGTCATTTATTGAAGTCTTATCATTTCCATGAAAGAATAATGTTTTCATAGCTTTACAGATACATACATTTTATTAAAAATATCTTGATGGGTTTCATATTTTGATGTTATCCTAAATGGCATTGAAAATTCAATTGGTTTGTTTCGATCCTTTGTACAGATCCTATCACCATTTGTTATTTCTCTGTTGGATATTTTAAAACTTATTTATATTGCTTTTATTCCCTGCCACTGAAAAGTCAGTTTTATCACAACAATCTCTCTATATCTTGATCACTAGAACACTATCAATTCTACAAAAGTACAGTGTAGTTTCTCAATAATTAGTCATTGTTTCTTTTGAGTGAATATCATATATAGGTAACCTTGGAAAAAGTAATTAGCCTCTCTAAATCTCCTTCCTCAGATATTAATATATATGTAAGTGCACATATTGATATATGTAATATACATAGAATTAAACCAATGATACTTATACTTCCTGATATTTATCACTATTAAATCACTTTATTTTGGTTGAAGTGTTAAAAGCAACCTAAAAAACAAAGTATTCTGAATTTCCTAACATTTTTGTTTAGTTTGAAGCACACTGGTACTGTTATGACCTATTGGATTTGTTAGTATATTCCTTCTCAAAGGAACTTTTGTGCATATAGTATTATTATTTAATGTTATTTTTCTACTAAACTGACTGCATGACACAATTATAGCCCCCCAAAAAGAAAGACAGGCTGAAAAAGAATCCTGAAATTACCTCTTGAAAATTTTAGAATTTAAACCTTAGTAGTTCATTGCAACAGCAGTAACTGTGCCTTTATTTTTTTTTTTTTAATTTTCTTAAAGATGTATTTTATTTATGCAAGCACCGGGGTGCAGGCCAGATGCGCGGGAGGGTGAGAGGATTCCCCAAAGACAGCCTGGAACAGAACAGACAGACTGACTGAAATCCACTGCTGAGGGGAGCAGCGGGCGGGGCAGGAGGGGTCTGCGCGCCACATGGACCCTCGCGGGCGCGGCAGAGGCTGTGGACAGCTCCCCAGCGCGCGCCCAACCGCCTGCGCCCCCTGTTTGCTGTTCTCCCCACAGTGTGAGCGCGACAGTAAAGCATCTGCACAAGGCAGGGCCAGGATGGGGACGCCTGGAAAAGCCAAAACCCAGGACGGGATTGCTCGGGACAGATGAAAGGGCCTCTCGGGCATTCCAAGGGTTGTCGTTAAGCGGCAGCTTTTTCGTTAAGGCTGAGAAACCTCTGGCGGTTCCCTCTGCCAATGGCTGTGGCCTGTGACTCTGACGCCACAAAGAGCCCTTGTGACGGCACCGGCACCGCCTGCATCAGGCCCGCCCGGACTGCGCCTGTGTCCTCAGGAGCCGGGAAGCTCTGGACAGTGACCTGTGCACTCCGGACGACGTGAGAGACAGTGAGAGCCTGTTTTGGTTCTCTTTTGTTTTATTTATTGGTTTATTTATTTAATTATTTGTTTAGGCTATTTATTTTAGTTATTTTATTTTTCTTTCTTTGTTTTTTAACCTATTTTCCTTGTTTTTTTTTTTTTTTTTTTTTTTTTTTGTATTTGCTTATACTCAGGGCTGGTGAGGGTGGTCAGCGTAGTCAAGCGCACAGGCGCTATGTCCCAGGGACGGCAAGGGCAAAGCTACCTGGTGCTGCGGGAGCTGGGGCGGGGCTCCCACGCCAAGGTGATGCTGGCGCTGCACGCGCTCACGGGCACGAAGGTGCTCATCAGGGGCGTCCGCAAGTCCGAGGTGCCCGACCTCCGCCTCCTGGCCCGCGAGATGGGGTGCATGAAGGCCCTTCACCACCCGAACATCGTGGAGCTCTTCCAGGTGGTGGACACCGGGCCGGAGCTGCAGCTGGTCATGGAGTACGTGCAGGGGGAGGACCTGCAGGACTTCCTGGACAGGCGTGGGCGCCTGGGCGAGCGAGAGGCTCGCCCGCTCTTTCGGCAGATCCTCGCAGCCCTCAGCTACTGCCATGCCAAAGGCATCGCGCACAGGGATGTGAGGCCTGAGAACATTCTGCTGACCCGAGAGGGGAAAGTCAAGCTGGTGGACTTTGGGCTCAGCGTCCAGGCCTTCAACCGGGCGCTGAGCAGGTGCTGCTGTCGCCCAGAATACAGGGCCCCCGAGGTCTACCTTGGCCAGCGCTACAATGGCCCCAAGGTGGACGTGTGGAGCCTGGGCGTCGTGTTCTATAAAATGGTGACCAGCACACTGCCCTTCAGGGGCCCAAACCTCTGGGCGATCAGGGTGCGCGTCGTGGGCAGGCGGGTCCAGCTGCCCGACTATCTCACGGAGCAATGCCAGGACCTACTGGCCAAAATGCTGGCACCGGACCCCTGGAGGCGCAGCACCCTGGAGAGCATCCGGCAGCACGCCTGGGTAGCAGAAAAGACTGAGGGACTCCTGCCCTTCAGCGAGCCGTCCCTCAGCCCCCAGGACCCGGCCATAATCAAAGGTATGGAGCGCCTGGGCTACCAGAGGCAGGAAATTCGGGAGGCCATTGACGCTAACAAGTACGACAAGGTCAGGGCCACCTACCTGATCCTCCGCTCCAGGAAGCAGGCGGGGGAGGAGGACTATGAGGAGGAGGGCCAGGAGCGCCCCAGGCGCGTCACTTTCCAGGTGCCAAAGCTCGTCACCTTCCGGGAGCTCGGTGACCCCGATTCCAAGGACAGCCTCCCGCAGCCTGAGGTTTCGGGGAATACCCCAAGGCCGGGTATCCTGCGAAAGCAGGAAGTCCAAAAGAGGGCAAAGGATGCCACCCCGGGCACCAGGGTCATCTCCGCAGGAGTCCCTGAGCTGGAGGACGCCCAGAAGCACACCACCGCCGCAGGGCAAGGCCGCCTGTTAGATGATGCCCCGAAGGGCAGACCCTCTGCGCTAGGCCTGGTACTGGAGGACGCCTGGGGGGACACCAGCACCTCTGTGGCCAGACCCCAGCAGGAGGACACCAGGGAGCACAGTAGCACCTTGGTGTCAGTCCTCCAGCTGGAGGACACTGGGGAGCACGGCAGCACCACTGAGACAGGCCCCCAGCTGGAGAGGGACCAGGAAAGCAGGGCCAGCACGATCTGTCCAGCTCCACAGGCCTCTAGCACCCCCCTAAGACATCCAAGACGTGGCTGGCCTTCCAGTGCAGTGGCCCCTTCAGCAATCATCAGGGCCAGAGACAGGGTATTAGATATTATCCTAGAATTTTGTTGCTGCTGTGCAACATTCGAATTGCAGAGCAACAAAGACTAAAAATAGCACCACACCAGACAAAAGCCTCCGCACCCCAAAGCACAAAGTGGCCATGGGGAACAGGAGTACACCAGGGAAGGTTGAGGCTCTGGAGAGGCTCAGGGACTGGGCCCAGTCACAGGAGCCAGGGGCAGCATGAGACCCATGGGACTGCAGCACAGAAATCTGGGCAAAACTGATGTCCCTGAGCAGAGCAGGTGAAGGGCCAGGAGGGCCACGGAACTGGTGAAACACCTGGAGGGGAGCAGAGTGGGTGAGTGGTGGGGTGTGGAGGGGCTGGGGAGAGCTGAGCAGGTACAGGGCCCAGGAGGGGTATGAGGCTGTGTGGGTGGCCCCAGGGCCAGAGGCAGGAAACCCTGGGCCTCTCTCCCCCATCATAGGCTCAGTTCCCTGAGGACCATACTGCCCCCTTGCTGGGAGAGACCTGCTGCTCTATCCTGGGCACAGGGATGGCATAGAGGATGCAGGAGCTCTTGCAAAGGCTTGGGTCCAGGTGGTAAAACGTGCAGATTGCAAGGAGCAGATAGAGAAGGTCTCTAGCTCCCCTTAAGAAAGACTCGGGGACCAGTATATTAGAATCCAAACAGGACTCTTCAAGGTGGACAGAGTTTATGCACAGACCAACCTTACTCCACACGACCTGCTCAGCTGGAAAATCTGCACATCTTCCTACACCAGGAAGCCCTAGGCTGTGACCAAACTCAATCCCACAGTGAGCATTGTCACCTCAAATTTTTGCAGCTTGGGATTCTTACACAGTGTCAGCCCAGCTGGTATTTCCCCTTTTAAAAATCCTCTCCAGAAGGCCACCCACCCCTCCTCCTCCCTGAATTCAAACCCTGCAGGGTGACCTTAGCCAAATTGGAAACGTTAATATCACCCAACAGATGCAGGCTTTGGACACCAGTCTCTGCCAAGTAAATCACTGGGTCCAGGAACGAAAAGCTACAGGGGCTGTCTACCTTAAATTTGTGTTTTTCATTATTGTTTAGATGGTGTTCAAGATGGGTAAAATGAAATGGCATAAGAAAGAAAGAAAGCAAAAGAAAGTGTTGAAGGTCTGAGAGAGATTTTGGTGAGAAATCATGTGTACTCAGGTGTCTCCCCCTCCTCCAACACATTCATGGACTTGCTCATCTGACCAGCAAAGTCCCCTCTGATCGATACTTCGTCAGCCGAAGCTGGGGCCAGGACATCCAAATGTGGACCAGCTCTCCCTTACTGCCATGGATCCTGCCCCTAGTAGGCCCAGTGATTATGATGATGTTTTTCTTTGTTTCTACACCCTGTTTTCTCTGCTTTATCCACGCAAAGCTCTCTGAGATGAGCCTTCGCTCTCCCAGACCCGGGAAAGCCATTCCTGTTATTGACAGATGAGCAACAGGGCATTGCTCTAGGGGTTCTGGGCCAACCTGGGCTGTCCAGCGACCAGTTACTTATTTCCCTAAACAAAGGGATCCCACTGTAAGAGGATGGCAGCCCTGCCTGCACGCACTTGCGGCAGCTGCTCGTCTCGCTAGACAGGCCTTAAAACCCACACTGGGCCAATCTGTAGATGTTAATTCTCCACATCGGCTCCAGGACCTACTCAAGCAGTATGTATGCAAGTGCTGGGCCCAACTCGGGCACGCATCACTGCTCCCCTGGTCCAGGTTCCACTCAGCCTACAGAGCAGAGACCCACTGTTTCTAATCCCATCACTTCAAGCCACTTCCCGTTCTTCTGTCTATACCTGGAAATTCCAGATCAGCGCAGCCTCAGGCAAGGTATTAGCACTCACAGGGCCTCTGAACCTAACCTTATTTTTTTCTTTTTGCCCCATGCTTACTGCATTTCATCCAACACGGGATCCAAGATCCGCCCCGTAGCACCTTTAACCAACTCCTCCACCCATGTCCTCCTGTCCCTGCAAAGACCTTCTCATAACCAGGCCTGAGCCCCCACCCCGGTCTTCGCCCCCGTCCAGCAGGAAGTAGCCAAAGAAAGAACCGTCGCCCCTTTTCCTATCAACAAAAGGCTGGTATGAAAGGTCGATGCAGGGGCCAGGAATGGGGAAGCCCACATACAAACAACAAGATGGCCCTGACACCAGTACCCCTGATTCCATCAAACTGAAACTGAAGCCATAAGCAGGGGAAAACAACTCGGCTCCACGAAAAAACAACTTTGTTCCACCTAAACCTGTTCCCCCCTGCCAACCCAGTTTTCCTGCCTAACCTCTCCTCACCCTATGAAATGACATCTCCCCCCACGACGGGCGTGACTTCAGGGACACCCCACCTTGAATCAGCAAAGCTCGCCTGGGGGCACAATGAATGTCCCTTCCTTTGAGAAAGTTTAGCCTGGCTCCCCTTTTCTTTACCGCGCCAAACCTTTCATCTTGGTGCCCGAAACCTGGAAGGCTGTGTCCCCTGGCGCTGGGGCCGCCTTCCTGTCCCTGGGACCTCTCCTCTCCATGGCAGACGCCTCACATCCACCACCGGCCTTGATCCTTGGGGTGAGTCACCTGCCTGACCCTCCTTCCTAGGAGGCCCTCACCCCTGGTTACCTGGCTCCTCTCCTCACCCCCATCCTGGTCGACTGTTCCATAAACCGCGGGCCTACGCCAGCCGACCCCCATTGCTCCTGGTTCTGATTTGGGGACGCCCATCCAGTCCAGGTGTCCCTTTCTCATGCCCTCCCATCTCTCCCTCCTGCAAACCAGTTGTACTTTCCAAGTCTCCAGTCTCCTCTCCCTCTTCGCCCTCTCCTCTTCTGCGTTCTCTGATCCTCTAGATGTTCAGTCTTCACCTCCTTTAGCTCCCCAGGCCTGCCCCCCCTTCCACCTCCCAGCTACCACACCTGCTCTCACAGTCGTCCTTTGTCCCCTTAGGGAGGTTGCGGGGACTGAAGGAGCAGGTGGAGTCCACGATCCTTTCCCTCTGTCTGATCTCTCCCAGATTGAAAAGCATCTCGGCTGTTTCACTAAGGACCCCACTACCTACACCAAAGAATTTCGTTATCTTACCCAAGGTTACACCTAAGGTTACACCTATAACCTTCGGTGTCATGACTACACGTTATCCTCTCTTCCACCCTGACCTCTAATCACAGAGAACTTGTTTTTCAGTCTGCTCAAGGCCACCCAGATCAGGCCACTTCACTGACACAACCATGCCCCAGGCCCTGAAGCAGGTCCCCGCCCGGAGCCTGGCTGGGAATCCCAGACTGACACTGATGCGGGTCGCAGGGGCAGGGCTCGCTGCCTCTTAGCCAGGCTCCAAGCAGCAGCCTGTCTCCAAGGCAGTTAATTTTGACAAGCACGGGAGATCACCCAGTTCCACCCCATACGAGGAGGACGGTGACTACAAACAGCGATGAAGAGCATGTGGGTGCTAGATCTGTTCATAAACCTACCCGGGATGGGTTGGTTGCACTACAACTAGCGTAGACGGCAGGATGGTTCAAAGCAGGACGGCTCTACGCAGACGAAACCCTTTGGAACCTGGGGAGGGGTTGCCAGGTGGCCAGCCACGAGCAGATGGTACTCGGTGGCCAACCTCCTCGCCCTGTGGGCACCTCTCCAGGAATGGCCAGAGGTAGATGGATCCCCAGGGCAGTTGGAACAGGCCCTGTATGAAATAGAAGAAACCCTGAGTGGATGTGTTATAGGACAGGGAGAGGGGCAGCCCAAACCCCGCAAACCTGCCTATTCTACATGGGTTCTGCCATCCGCCGCATCAACACAAAACATAGGAGACTTTAATGGGAAGGAACTTTAATAAAACTAGGAAACAATACAGGGAAGGCAAAGAGTCTAGTTTCTAAATGAAACATCCAGAGTTACCCGTCCCCTCGTGGGTAAAAGTCCATCCAAATGGGATTGGCCCAGAACAAGGCCCCAAAGCCTGCTACAAGTCTAAAGCATCTTCCAGTGGGGACCCACAGAAAAGGGTCACAAACAACTGAACAAGCCCGGAAGGAAAAGAGCAAAATCAACATCAAGATAAAAGCTGCCATTGTCACCTCCCCACGGGTCTCACCCACATCTGTGTTACCCAGTCCATGACCAAAAGACAAGCACAGTTTCTACACATGTCTCTAGGCTCCATGCGCCTCCTCCAGGTCTCCTTGCTCCATCCTGCTTCCTTCCTCAGTCTCTTCTTCAGCTTCTCCTCTTCCTGCTCAGCTCCACCCTCCCTTGGGTGGGGCAGGGAACCTCCCCCTTTCCTGGGGACCACCCTGTTACAGATGCAGTTCCCGCGAGGTGGCAGGAGCAGTGGGATGGGTGTTTCTCACAGCTCTGCTTGAGTCCAGGCAGAAAGAGCAATCTAGAGTCCAGCGAGTATGGGATGAGATGCGGGAAAAGATGCGAAAACTACAATGTTTGAGGATTCTGGAGGAAGAAGTTCAGAGAAACCAACCCACCATTCTGGAGATGCCAGACTCCAGCTCAGAAAGGAAGGAGAGGGAGGCTGGCCCTTTGCCCGAATCGCAGCTGGTGGTGGGAAACCAACCCATGACTCCAGAGATGCCAGACCCCTCCTCAGGACAGGAGGAGAGGGAGGCTGCCCCTTTGCCCGAGTCACAACCAGCAATGGCAAACCAACCTGCGACCCCTGAGATGCCGGACTCCTCTGGAGAGGAGGTGGAGGCTGGTCCCATGCTCCGGGCCCGCCGAGTGGTGACTCAGAAATAAAGCGGCAGCCACCCATGGCCCCAGGTGGGTGGTCAGGCTGCTGGACCACCACAAATGACAAAATTTACTTCCTATCAACCATACACCCAGGCGGAACTGGTGGACTTGGACAAACAGTTTCCACCAGAAACCAGGGGAACCCTTGGCAGCCTGGCTGCTACATTTGTGGGGCCTGGGGCTGGATGGGATCATTTGCACGGCACAAGTGATGGAGAGACTGGCCTCCATGGTTTACACCCATCCTTGCGACAGAGGCTACAGAACAGACAGCAGTATGGCCAGGGCGACCACACCCTCCGGGAATGGATAATGGCTGCCATACGGACAGTCTGGCTGATGCAGGAGACGTGCCGGACACAGTAAGTGGATGGCAGACGTACGCCGAGCTGGTACAGGTCCTTCGGGAATTGGGGATGCGGCAGGCCATGTTTAATGTGAATTCCCGTGGTCCTGATGATGAGCGTTTCACAGCAGGGATGAGAGACTTGGTATTAAAAAATGTCCCCTCATCATCATTTGGATCCCTCATGGCAGTTGTAGCACCCCATGTGAGTCGTCAGCTACACGACGTCACAACAGTGATAGCCAGCTTGGGCGAAGTTGAGAACTGGCGCTCTCAAACTCAGGAGGGAATATGGGTAGTTGTTGAAAAGTTAAAAGGAATGCCAAGGAGGGAAAGGAATCTTCTTGGCACCACAGAATTTATTAAAGTCACCCATAACCAAATGTGGACAGATTTAGTGAGAGCAGGTGTAGATAGCAGTAAAATACACGCACAGCCCAATCTATATTTGTTGGAATTATGGCAGCAGCTGCAAGAAGACCAGAGGTTCACGCCCATGAGAAGGACTGCTGCTCAGAGGGAGCCTGGAAGCTCCAGGCCTCAGGCACATGTCCTGCGCCTGGAAGACACTTGCTGCCAACCCTATCCTCGGGTGAGGCCTGATCGCTTTCAAATAGGGTGAGGGCCAAGGAACCTGTCCACAGGGGACGGGCGGGGACCGGAGGCCACATGTGGAGCTTGCCATCCACTGGTCCCCAACTAACATGCAAAGGTTTTATCTCTGGTAGACACAGGAGCAGAATGTACTCTGCTCTATGGAAATCCAGAAAGATTTCACAGGTCTACTTGTATTGATGGCTATGGAGGCCAGAGTGTCAAGGTGACAGCAGTGAGACTATCTCTGGTGATTGGGCCATTACCCCCCAAAAGAGTATAAAGTATATGTGTTGCCCGTCCTGGAGTACATCCTGGGGGTGGATGTACTATGTGGCTTATGGCGAGAGACCACAGCCAGAGAGTTTCACCTTAGAGTGCGTGTGGTAAAGGCAGTGGTGAGAGGACACGCTAAGCATCTGCCCACACAACTGCCAGTCCCTAGGCAAGTGACTAATACCAACCAATATCAGTTGCCCGGAGTCTACAAGGAAATTGGGCACAATATCAGAACTGGAGAAAGCGGGCATTGTGCGTACTGCCCACAGCCCCGACAATTCACCGGTGTGGCCAGTGAAGAAGCCGATGGCTCTTGGCGCATGACGATAGATTATCATGAGTTAAATAAGCTAGTTCCCACTTTGCATGCTGCAGTGCCTTCGGCAGCAGATTTGGGGATCATCTGCTGGTGCCAATGAATGTCTTTTGCCACTAGGTTGGTACCTCGCCTGGACTAACTTGTGTTCTGTTGTATTTTGTTGTTATAGTGTGATGTGTACTATTTACTTTTATGGGACATGGCTGCGTTGTTTATGTTTGCTAAGAAACAAAATTGTCTATATGTAGATGGTCTGGCAGAAAACCCTGAGGGGGTGGATTGTAGGGTAAGGTAAAAAGTATCAGGCTTTTCTGCTCTCCCGCCATTAGGAGAGATGACGCATCAGTGCGGGCCTGAACGCAGGCCTGATGGCGGCACCTGGAGTAGGGTGGGGGTGCGGTGTCGAGGGTGGAGGAGGACAGTGGAGTGTGTGGAGGAGAGCGGCGACTACAAACAAGAGCGAGGAGCATGTGGCTGCTAGAACCGTTCATAAACACACCTGGAATGGGTTGGTTGCGTTACAGCGGGGTCCTGGGCTTCACTCTGGGATAGGTATCTGCAGAGCTCCCCTGTCAGTGGCACGCGGCGAGTTTCCCAGGCGAGTTTCTCCACGAGACAGAGACGGTAGTTACATTTAAAAAACAGGTTTATTGGGGAAAGGGAAAGGGGCAGGTTTTGCTGAGAGAGGCCTGCATGGTTGAAGGCTGGCAGCCTTGACAGGTCATAGGCGGGCAGGAAGCTGCTGCCCTGCAGAGGGAGAGAGTTGGTAAGAAGAGGAACCTACACAGTCCCAGGTGGGCAGAGGGAGTGCTGCCCCGAGCCAGTGCAGAGAATTTACAGACACAGTCCTCTTCTGTTTGGGGGGGTCACTCCTTGTGAGCCGTCAGTTGGTTGCTGATTTTGGATAACCACGCAGAATCCAAGAGGCACTGGAGATACCAGGATGGGGAGTGGAGATTCCAGGATGGGCCCAATCTCCAAATCTTTCCCCTCAGGCCTGTGCTCCACTCCCTAGAGCATCTGATCCTGCTTGGGTCTCATGCCTTGTGATAAGGCCCTGGTGCCTAAGGGTCATGACCTCTACCGCTGAGTTAATGGTCATGCTATTACCCTCTATCCCTACCTCCTTGTGAGTCAGGTTCTGGTGTCAGGGTACCTCCTTTCCAATCTTTCTATTCTGTCTGCTATTAAGGTATTCCTATTTTGTGAGGAGGGGAAGCTGGGTCCCGAATGCTGGGTGAGTATGGAGTAAGTGGCTCCTATAGCAATCAGAGAATTAATATCTTACCTGTGACATCCAGGGTTACTCTAGGCTTAACCACAGAGACCATGACATTGGGGACCTGGTGACGTCCTTGGGCCCTATCACTTGTCATCCAGGAGGTGTCAGTAGTCAGTCTACTACAGGGCAGGGAGAGGGGCACCCCAGAACCCCCAAAGCTGCTTGCTCTAAATAGTTTCTGCCATCTGCCGCATGGACACAAAACATTTAAGACTTTAATGGAAAGGAACTTTAACACAATTAGTAAACAATACAGAAAAGACAAAGAATCTGTTAGAGGTCAGGGAGAAGGGCAGCCCAGACACCACAAACTTGCCTGCTCTAAATAGGTTCTGCCATCCGCCGCATCAACAGAAAACATATGAGACTTAAATGAAAAGGAACGTTAATACAATTAGTAAACAATGCAGGAAAGGTAAAGAATATAGTTTCTAAAATAAGCATCCAAAGTTACCCATTCCCTTGTGGGGAAAAGTCCACCCAAACAGGATTGGCCTAGAGCAAGTCCTGAAAGCCTCTCCAAAGTCTAAAGCGCCTTCCAGTGGGGACCCACAGAAAAGGATCAGAAACAACCAGACAAGTGTGGGAGGAAAAGAGCAAAATCAAAATCAAGACAAAAACCACCATTGTCACCTCCCCACCGGTCTCTTGCCCATGCTGTTGTCACCCAGTCCACGACCAAAAGGCAAGTGCAGTTTCTGCACGTGTCTCTCGGCTCCATGTGCCTCCTCCAGGTCTCCTTCTGGCTCCATCCTGCTTCTTTCCTTCTCAGTCTCCACTGCAGCTTCTTCTCTCCCTTCTCAGCTCCCTTCCCTCTCTTCCTCTGGGTTGGGCAGGGAACCTGGAACTTCCCCTTTACCTGGGGACCACCCTATTATCTTGGATATCTCATACAGAAACACATATTTTAACTGTCTTAATTTGTTTAGGTGAGATGTCATTAAATTTTATTTTTCTTATAATAAGAAGCAAAAAAATAAACCTGCAAGCTCAACAATATTTAGAGAAAGTGATATTGTTTAACATTCTCATTCTTAAACTTAATAAGACCTTAGTTTTATATGAAATTTGGCCACCATTTAAATAGTGATAAAAGAAAAAATTTAAGGGAGAGATACCAATTGTAGCTGTTAGTTTTTCTTAGGACAGGAATTTTAAATTAATTTCAGAGTTGCAAATTCTAACATCCCAAAAACCAAATTTCTTTCTTAGGCAAGTACTAGATAGATTGATGAAAACCAAGAAAAATAAGAGAGACTTAATATCATATACATTTCCTACATACCTGTGAGGAACACAGTGTTGCTAAGGAACTTGCCCATGAGGCTAGATTTTGCTAGGACAAGGGGAAAGAAAGAAGTCAATCTGGGATTTTTCTGGAAAAGAATTTTATCAAGAGATTTAGGACTAACCATCAAAATGCAAACTTATCTTTTTTGATGTAGACTAGGTCAATTACTCTTTTTTTTTTCCTGAATACTGTGTGCTTCCTTTTGAAAATAGAGACATTTCAACATAAAATATTGATACTCAACATGAAAACTGTAAGGCTTGAATGCTACAAATTCAACCATTAAGTTTTGATCTAGTTTTTGATTACCAAAATCTTAAATCCTGATCTCAAAATTGGGAATTTTTTATTAGACTTTATATAGTTGTCATTTATAACTAATACTCCTAAGGCATTAGATAGTGATACAAACAGATTTTTTGATTTTTTTTTTAAAACTTTGGTCATGTGCATTAGTTTTAAAAAGTAGTTATTCTTTTTTTTTAATAATAAATTTTATTTTTATATTCCCCAACAATTGCAAACCCCCCCCCCATTCTGACCCCAATCCCTCCCCTCCCGCCACCCACCCCCAAAAAAGTGTCTCTGGTTCAAAGTTTTTTGTTGATTTTGATTTTTACTTTCATATAGTTACTCATTTTCCTGGTCCCTTATTTAAGTTTTCTAGATTCCTGCTATGAGTGAGTCCATCCGGTAGTTTTGCTTTTCTTTCTGGCTTATTTCGCTGAGCATGATCCCTTCCAGCGCCATCCATGTTGCTGCAAACTGCATGTGTTTATCTTTTTTGAATGCTGAGTAATATTCCATGGTATATATGTACCACATCTTCTTGATCCAGTCATCTATTTTTGGGCATTTGGGCTGTTTCCAAAGCTTAGCTATTGTAAGTAGTGCTGCTATAAACGTAGGGGTGCAGGTGTTCTTTGGAATTGATGTTTCTGTGTCCTTTGGGTAAATACCTAGGAGTGGAATTGCTGGATCATATGGAAGCTCTATGTTTAGTAGGTCCAGAAATCTCCACACAGCTCTCCATAGTGGTTAGACCAGTTTGCACTCCCACCAGCAGTGCAGAGAGTTCCTTTTTCTCCACACCCTCGCCAATATTTGTTGTTGCTAGTTTTTTTAATATGTGCCATTCTCACTGGTGTAAGATGGTATCTCATGGTAGTTTTGATTTGCATTTCCCTGATGACAAGTGATGTTGAACATTTTTTCATATGTCTGTTGGCCATTTGCATTTCCTCTTCAGAGAAGTTTCTTTTTAGCTCTTCTGCCCAATTTTTGACTGGATTATTTTCTTTGTTGTTGTTGAGTCTCATCAGCTCTTTGCAGATTTTTGTGATCAGTTCTTTATCATTAGTGTTGTGTAAAAAAATGTTCTCCCACAACATGGATGGCGCTGGAAGGGATCATGCTCAGCGAAATAAGCCAAAAAGAAAAAGAAAAATACCGGATGGTCTCACTCATAGCAGGAATCTAGAAAACTTAAATAAGGGACCAGGAAAATGAATAACTATAAGAAAGTGAAAATCAAAATCAACAAAAAACTATGAACCAGAGACACTTTTAGGGGGGCGGGGTGGGAGGGGAGGGATTGGGGTCAGAATGGGGGGACTGCAATTGTATGGGGAATATAACAATAAAATTTATTATTAAAAAAATAAATAAAAAACAAAATTAAAAAAAAATAAAAATAAAAAAAAATGTTCTCCCAGTTGGTGGGGTTTCTCTTTGTTTTTGTTATTGTCTCTTTTGCTGTGCAGAAGCTCTTTAATTTGATGTAGTCCCAGCTGTTTATCTTTGCCTTCACTATCACTGCTTTGGGTGATGTGTTTGTAAAGATGTCTTTGATGTGCAAATCATGTAGTGTTTCGCCTATATTTCCTTCTATGTATTTTATGGTTTCAGGTCTTATGTCTAGTTCTTTAATCCATTTTGAGTTGATTTTTGTGTATGGTGTGAGGTAGTGGTCAAGCTTCATTCTTTTGCATGTGGCAACCCAGTTTTCCCAGCACCATTTATTGAACAAACTTTCTTTGCTCCAATGCATAGTCTTTGCTCCTTTGTCAAAGATTAGTTGACATAAATCTGTGGGTTTATTTCTGGATTTTCTATTCGATTCCATTGGTCTGTGTGTCTGTTCTTCTTCCAATACCATGCAGTTTTGATGATTATGGCTTTGTAGTAGAGTTTGAAGTCTGGGAGTGTGATGCCTCCATTCCCTTCTTTTTTTTTTCAGGAGAGCTTGGCTATTCGGAGTTTTTTGTAATTCCATATGAATTTCATCAATAATTGTTCTAGTTCTTTGAAGAATGACATTGAGATTTTGATTGGAATAGCATTGAATCTGTATATTGCTTTTGGTAGGATGGCCATTTAATAATGTTTATTCTACCAATCCATGAGCAGGGGATGTCTTTCCATTTATTTGTGTCTTCTTCTATTTCTTTTAATAGTGTGTTATAGTTTTCTTTCTATAGGTCCTTTACCTCTTCGGGCTCAGTGTCCAAGGCTTCCCCCAGGCGCTGAGCACGTGCTGCTGTCGCCCAGAATACAGGGCCCCCAAGGTCTACCTTGGCCAGCAGTACAACGGCCCCAAGGTGGACGTGTGGAGCCTGGGCATCATGCCCTACGAAATGGTGACCGGCACACTGCCCTTCAGGGGGCCCAGCCTCAGGGCAATCAGGGAGTGCGTCCTGGGTGGGAACGTCCACCAGACCACCTACTTCATGGTCCAGGGCGGGGACCTGCTGGCCAAAATGCTGGCACGGGACCCCTGGAAGCGCAGCACCCTGGAGAGCATCCAGCAGCACGCCTGGGTAGCAGAAACGAGCAGGGGACTCCTGCCCTTCAGCGAGCCGTCGCTCTGCCCCAGGACCTGGCCATAACCAAAGGTATGGAGTGCCTGGGCTACCAGAGGCAGGAAATTCGGGAGGCCATTGACACTAACAAGTACCGCGAGGTCATGGCCACCTACCTGATCCTCCGCTCCAGGAAGCAGGCGGGGGAGGAGGACTATGAGGAGGAGGGCGAGGAGCGGCCCAGGCGCGTTACCTTCCAGGTGCCGAAGCGCGTCACCTTCCGGGATCCCGGTTACCCTGATTACAAGGACTCCCCACCCACACCCACCCCGCCGGCACCTGAGGTTTCGGGGAATACCCCAAGGCCGGGTATCCTGGGAAAGCACCCAGTGCAGAAGATTGGAAAGGATACCCACCCCACTCCCTCAGCCTGAGGTTTTGGGGAATGCCCCAAGGCCAGGAATCCTGCGAAAGCAGGAAATCCAAAAGAGGGGAAAGGATGCCACCCCGGACAACAGGGTCAACTCCACCAGGTCCCTGAGCTGGAGGATGCGCAGCAGCACACCACTGCTGCAGGTCCAAGCCCCCTGCTAGAGGACACCCCAAAGGGAAGACCCTCTGCGCTAGGCCCAGAGCTGGAGGATGCCTGGGGGGACACCAGCACCTCTGTGGTTAGACCCCAGCAGGAGGACCTTGGGGAGCACAGGAGCACCACGGTGTCAGTCCTCCAGCTGGAGAACACTGGGGAGCACGGCAGCACCACTGAGACAGGCCCCCAGCTGGAGAGGGACCAGGAAAGCAGGGCCAACAGGATCAGTCCAGCTCCCCAGCCCTCCAGCACCACCCTAAGACATCCCCCAATATGTGACTGGCCTTCCAGTACAGTGGCCCCTTCAGCAATCATCAGGGCCAGAGATAGAGTATTAGAAATTATCCTAGAATTTTGTTGCTGCTGTGCAGCATTGGAACTGGAGAGCAACAAAGATTAAAAATAGCGCCATACCCGGCAGAAGACCCCCCACCCCCAAAGAACAAGCACTCAGTGGCCATGGTGAACAGGAGTACACCAGGGAAGGTTGAGGCTCTGGAGAGGCTCCGGGGCTGGGCCCAGTCAGAGGGGCCAAGAGCAGCATGAGACTCACAGGACTGCAGCACAGAAGTCTGGGCAGCACTGATGTCCCTGGGGCAGAGCAGGTGAAGGACCAGGCAGGCAACGAAACTGGTGAAGCATCTGGAGAGGAGCAGAGCGGGTGAGGGTTGGCGTGTGAAGGGGTTGGGGAGAGTTGAGCAGGTACAGGACCAGGAGAGGGGTGTGGGGCTGTGTGGGCAGAGCCTCCAGAGGTCCCAGGGCCACAGGCGAGGAACCCTAGGCCTCTCTCCCCCATCTTAGGTACTGCCCCCTTGGTGGGAGAGACCTGCTGCTCACCCCTGGGCACACAGATGGTGCAGAGGATGCAGGAGCTCTTGCAAAGGCGTGGGCCTGGGTGGTAAATCGTGCAGATTGCAAGGAGCACAAAGATAGGCTCTCTAGCTCCCCTTAAGAAAGACTCTGGGACCAGTATATTAGAATCCAAACGGGACTCTCCAAGGTGGGCAGAGGTTATTCACAGAGCAGCCCTAATCCACCATGACCTGCTCAGCTGGAAAATCCGCACATCTTCCTGCTCCACGAAGCCTAGGCTATGATCAGTCTCAGTCCCGCAGTGAGCACACCTAGGTGTCCAGTGTCCCCTGGGCTGAAGCTGCAGCTCGTCATGGAGTACGTGCAGAAGGGATTTTGCAACTTGGGATTCTTACAGTGTCAGTCCAGTTGGAATTTCTCCTTTTAAAAATCCTCTCCAGAGGGCTACCCACCCTTCCTCCTCCCTGGATTCAAACCCTGCAGGGTGACCTTAGCCAAATTGGAAACATTAATATGCCCAACAGATGCAGGCTTTGGACACCATTCCCTGCCAATTAAATCACTGGGTACAGGAATGAAAAACTACAGGGGCTGTCTACCTTAAATTGGTGTTTTTTCATCATTGGTTAGATGGTGTTCAATTCCTTTCTAAAACTAAGGTTTTGCTAAGTCTGGTAAATGCAAGTGAGGTGAGGTATGTGTGTTTGAAAAAAGAAATGTATGGAAGAGGGATATTCTGAAGGGCCTTAAGATTATGTAAAGCCAGATGGGTAAAATGAAATGGCATTAGAATGAAAGCAAGCAAAAGAAAGTGTTGAAGGTCTGAGAGGGAGGTTTTGGTGAGAAATCATGTGTACTCAGGTGTCTCCCCCTCCTCCAACACATTCCTGGGCTTGCTCATCTGACAAGCAAAGCCCCCTCTGACTGACCTTTTGTCAGCTGAAGCTGGGGCCAGGACATCCAAACTTGGACCAACTCTCCCTTACTGCCATGGATCCTTCCCATAGTAGGCCTGGTGATCATGATCATGCTTTTATTTGTTTCTACACCCCATTTTCTCTGCTTTATCCAGGAAAAGCTCTCTGAGATGAGCCTTCGCACTCCCAGACCCGGGAAAGCCATTCCTGTTATTGACAGATGAGCAACAGGGCGTTGCTCTAGGGGTTCTGGGCCAACCTACACCAGTCCAGCGAGCAGTTGCTTATTTCTCTAAACAAATGGATCCCACTGTAAGAGGATGGCAGCCCTGCCTGCGTGCACTTGCGACAGCTTCTCGTCTCGCTAGACCTAAGGCCTTAAAACCCACACTGGGCCAACCTGTAAATGTTAGTTCTCCACATTGGCTCCAGGACCTGCTCACTCATCAGGCTCTCTCCCCTCCATCACCCTCTTGTCTGTTAGATTTCTACTCTCTTTGTCAAAGACCCTCTCATCTCCCTCTCCCAATCCTCGACTCTCCATCCTGCCAGGCTTCACGGGTGTTCCACTCCCTAACGCAGGTAACACCCTCTTCTTACTACGGGGGACACCATCACCATTCGGACAGTGGACCCGCCTTTATCTCAAAGATTACTCCACAGGTCTCCTCCCTGGGCATCACCTGGGAACTACACATTCCCTCCCGACTGCAATCCTCTGGTAAGGGAGAACGGGTAAATGGTCTGACCAGAGACCACCTAGCCAAACTCTCCACAGAGCCCACAAATCCTGGGTGGAGCTGCTCCCACTGGCTTTAGTGCACCTCCGAACCACTCCCCATGGCCCCTTGTTCCTGAGCCCCCTTGAACGGATGTATGGCAGACCTCTTCTTACTAACCATGAGCTCCGCGTCCAACCTACACTGTTGGCTGGATATTTTCCATACTTCTCTTTGCTCAGACAGCTGCTCCAAGAACACGCAGACCTTTGTCTGCCACAACCTGTGCCTCTGTCCCCTGATGCACCTGTCAACCTGCTGTGCCCTGGAGACCAGGTTCTTCTGAAAGCCATCTCTCCAAAACCACTTCCGCCAAAGTGGATGGGTTCACACACGATCATCCTGACTACACCAATGGCTGTCAAGGCATCAGCTGTCCAGGGTCCAAGCGGTCCCTGTGGACAAGCAGTATGTATACAAGCACATGGGCCCAACTCGGGTTTGCATCAATGCATCCCTGGTCCACATCCCACTCAGCCTATAGAGTAGAGGCCCTCTGATTCTCCTTCCTCTGTTTCTTTTTTTTTTTTTTTTTCTTTAAAGATTTATTTATGCAAGCACTGGGTACAGTCAGAAACACAGGAGGGTGAGAGAACTCACCAGAGACAAAGCGAAGAGCAGAACAGGCAGACTTGACGAAGCACACTGCTGAGGGGAGCAGTGGGCGGCAGGAGAGGTCTGCCCGCCATGTGGGACCCTCGCCTTGAGGCCAGGGATTGAACCAGTGCTGTAGAGGCTGTGGGCAGCTTCACAACCCAGCGCTCAACCGTCAACCGCTGCGCCACCGGGGAGGCCCCTCTCCTTCCTCTGTTTCTAATCCCATCTCTTCAAGCCACTTCCAGTTCTTCTGTCTATGCCCAGCAATTCCAGATCAGCACAGCCTCGGACCAGGTATTACCACTCACAGGGCTTCTTATCCTAATCTCCTCATTTTTTCTTTTTGCCCCATGCTTAGTCCATTTCATCCAACACCGGATCCAAGAATTGTCCCATACCACCTTTAACCAACTCTTTCTCCACCCATATCCTCGCGCTGCAAAGACTGTCTCATAACCAGGCCTGAGCGCCCACCCTGGTCTTTGCCCCTGTCCAGCAGGAAGTAGCCAAAGAGAGAACCATTTCCCCTTTTCAACAAAAGGCTGGTATGAAAGGTTGATGCAGGGGCCAGGAATGGGGAAGCCCACATACAAACAACAGGATGGCCCTGACACCAGTACCCCTGATTCCATCAAACCGAAACTGAAGCCATAAGCAGGAGAAAACAACTCGGCTCCACGAAAAAACAACTTAGTTCCCCCTAAGCCTGTTTCCCCGCCGCTACCAACCCAGTTTTCCTGCCTAACCTCTCCTTACCCTATGAAATGACATCTCCCCCCACAACGGGCACGATTTCAGGGACACCCATCTTGGGTATGACGCTTGCCTGGGGGCGCAATGAATTGTCCCTTCCTTTGAGGAAGTTTAGCTTGGCTCCCCTTTTCTTTACTGCGCCAAACTGTTACAGGGCAGCCCCGGTATAAAAAGGGTTGTCTGACTGTTTCCCGATTCTGGTGGAGTGTTTCGGATTCTGGTGGAGCTGCCCGGACAGGGCCGGTTCTGAGATGGGCAGAGTTGGGGGTCCAGGAGGGCGGCGTCCTCGTGGTGAGATGCTCTGTGAGGAGTCAGAGAAGCAGGGCTCAGAGGACAGGAGACTCGGGGGAATGCCCTGGGTGTGAGGTTTCCAGCTTTTCTCCCCAGGACCCCTCTCTCCAGCCTCTGGATAACAAAACCTGGGGAAACAGGAAAGTAGATCATTTTTTCCTTTTACAACCTATTTAGTATTGAGGACTTTAAAAAAAAAAACATAACATTTACTGAATACTGTTAAATTTACAGAAAAGTTGCAAATATAGGACAGTTCTTATTCATCCCACACCATTTCCACTTTGTTAACATCTTACATGAATACAGTTGTCTTTTTTTTTTTTTTTCACAGCTAATGAAGCAATGTTGACACAGTTACCAAACTCCGTGCTTAATTTCATCAGTTTTTCCTAATGCACATTTTATGTTCCATAATCCAAATTGCCTCACTCAGTTACAGCCAGTTCTCCTCGATGTGCCTCTTGCTGACTGTTTCTCTGACTTTGCTTGTTTTTATAACGTTGACTTTGGTGAGGAGTGATATTTTGGAGAGGTGTTTGGTTCACAGTTGGGGTTCTTGGGTCACGTCTGAGAAAAGTTTCACCACCCTCCCCCACCCACTGAGTAGGCTCTCTCCGACCAACGGAAAGGAGGGAAAAAAAAAAAAAACTGCAAGAACGAACTACAGATCAAGTGGGACACTGAGTAGAGAGGAACTATTTCAGGCACCGCACCCCACAAATGGGAACTGTGGAGAACGGTGAAGAAATCACCACAGAGGTGATCGAGCGGCTCCGGGCGCCATCAGAGGAAGACAAGGATTCCACGGTGACCTACAAATAGCCTAAGGCCAGCCGAGAACCACTGGGAAAAAGCAAAGGTCAGCAAGGACAGGTGTCTCTGCCACCTCATGACCAGAACAAAATCACCAACTAACTGATTCCCTGTTGGAACTAAGTAAATACAGAGGGAGGGAACTGTAAGGGACAGTGCCCAGCAACACAGCATCAACACTCTGGTGGAGTGTTGTCTCCAGTGCTAGTCTCAGTCTGGTGAAGAGTTTCCGACACCCCTAAAGGAGCACTCCAAAGAGATGGAAGCCACCCTTAGGACAACTTGGATCCTTCTCCTTTGGGGACTTGCTGGCGCGGGGTTGCACAGAGAGGAGGGGGCAGATCTTGCTGGCTTTCAGGGCTGCTTCAGAACCCAGGGGTTCTCTGAGCCCCTCTGGCTGCCCCCCCAACAGTAAATGGACTGAACGGTGAAGAGGAGGAGGAAGAGGAGGACAAGGGTCCCCTGACAAAACTAAGCATCCCGGACGATCTAGACAGCTGCGAGGCCATGGTGAGCTCGGCCCTGGGGCCCCTTCCCTGCCCCACCTTCCCCCTCCCACCAGCACACCCTTCTTCTTGGTTCCCCTCCCTTTGATTAAGCTTTCACCCACCTCTGCTGGGAGCCAGTGGGTAGACACCAACACCATCCTCGAATCTCAGGTGTGCCCACGGAGGCCCTGAGAGGTGTGCCTCCCAACCTCCTGCCGGGCCCACAGGGGCACCCTGCATCTCTGGCCCACAGGTGGCATTTTGTAACTTGGCCTTGGCCAGTGCTGAGGAAGAACAGGCGCGGCTGCACAGACAGCTAAATGAGCAAAAGCTGCTCTGGTGGCTCCTGGCTCAGCAGGTAGCCCCATGGGACCAGGAGACTGAGAAGATGGAGGCCCCAGCCCCCGGGGGGAAAGTGTGCCTGGGGAGACCCACCAGGCCCTTCAGGGAGCCATGGAGAAACTGCAGGTGAGTGTGTGTAAGGCAGGAAGGAATGGCCACAGGGCAGGTTTTCTGATCCAGCAGACCAGGTACAGGAGAAGTGAGTCCTGGAAGCCTCAGTGAATTTTGCAGACTTTATTGGGATTTACCAGATACATGGCAGGTAGGGGTGCTAGGGGGCCAGGAGGCTGACAGGCCTCCCAGCCCACAGCAAGTCTTCACTCTTTCTGGGCTCTCTGGCGTTCTCTGGTGGTCTCTGCTGCTCTGCTCTCTCGGTTCTGCTTCTGCTTCTCTGCTTCTGCTGGCGTCCCCGTGACGCCACCCTTAAAAGCCCATCTTAGCCCAGGTGAATCCCATCTACCTATGCCCACACCCTACTCCAGGTGCCCGCATCAGGCATGCATTCGGGACCACAGGGTTCCATCATCCATCCTATGGGCGGGAGAGCAGAAAAGCCTGATACTTTTACCTTACCCTACAATCCACCCCCTCAGGGTTTTCTGCCAGACAGTCTATACAAGTGATACACACGTTTCTCTTGACGAATATGAACACTGCAGCCATGGCCCACAAAAGCAAATGAAATATATCACAATGAAATATAACAGAACACAAATAAGTCCAGGCAGGGCATCAACCTAGTGCAAAAGACAATTATTGGCACCAGTAGATGATCCACCACTTCCGCTGCCGAAGGCACTGCTCATGCGAGGGAGGGAACCACTCAGGCATCAGCTGTCACACGCCGGGAGCCATCAGGCCTCCCGGCCCCCTCCGGCTGCAGTCTCGGCCACAAGCCACACACCGCATCCACCCCCAGGATGCACTCACTCTTGGGTTGGCGATTCTGTACTCTTTGGGGGTAATCGCCCATCCCTCAGTGTTTTCTATCTGTGGTCGCTCCAACGCTCCAACATGCAGGCCCCTGCACTCAGGCCAACCCACTGCACAAGCACATGGGTCGGGGATCCGTGGATACAAGTCCACATGCGGCCTCTCTTGGGTCCCCTCTTTGGCTGTGGGCTCCACCACAAGCCACGTTCCCTACCCATCCCCCAAAGATGGGCTCCTCAGCTCCTCACCCTCACTCAACTATGAGCAGGGCATCACCCACAGGTGATTTTAAAAGACTCACTGGCCTTTAGCTTACGTAGTGCTTAACAGCCGCTCAGGGCTTCCCGAACTTAGCACAAGCTTTTGCCTTCTCAGTTGGCTTTTCTCCTCTGCTTAGCTGCTGGGCAGTACACCGGCTGCCTTTGGCCACCAAGGCCCACTGACACCCCCAGACTCCCATCTCTGGGGGTGGACAATCCCATCCTTCCTCAGGGTCCCCAAAACATATCAAACTTGCCAAGGTCCTCCCCCTTCTGGCGGGATTGTTAGTCCATTAGTCCAAGTTCATCGTCTTTTCCCTTTGTCCACACTGGGGAGCTCTGAGTCGTGGTCCTTTCTCCCCCGACGATTCTTGCTGCCTAGGCGGGGATTGTTGGCTGGTCCTCTCGGGCATCTCCTCCTCCAGGCGAGGTCTCATCCCGCAGGTCCCGCACCTTTCCCTTCCCCTGTCCCGCCATGACACGTCCAGCGCTGTCACAGGCAAACACTGTCTGCTGCTCCTCAGTCCCTCCCGGTCTTCGGAGGGCTCCATACCGGTCTACATGGATCATCTTGCTGACTTACACCAATTGTAAGAGAGGAAGGAATGGACACGGGGCAGATTTTCTGATCCAGCAGACTCGGTCTTGGAGAAGAGTGTCCTGGAAGCCTCAGTGGCTTTTGTAGGCTTTTATTGGGATTTACTGGATACATGGCAGGTAGGGGTGCTAGGGGGTCAGGAGGCTGGTAGGCCTCCCAGCCCCCAGCAAGTCTTCACTCTTTCTGGGCTCTCTGGCGTTCTCTGGTGATCTCTGCTGCTCTGCTCTCTCGGTTCTGCTTACGTTTCTCTGCTTTTGCTGTGAATGCCACCCTTAAAAGCCCGGTCTTAGCCCAGGTGAATGCCATCTACATATGCCCACACCCTACTCCAGGTGCCTGCATCAGGCTTGCATTCAGACCACAGGGTTCCCTCATCTATCCTAAAGGCGGGAGGGCAGAAAAGCCTGATAGTTTTATCTTTCCCTACAGTGTGGTTTTCCAGAGGGCTAGGCGGGCTGGGTGCTGGGCAGGCCAGCACTGCTGAGCCCCTGAGCCCGCTGTCTGGCCGAGGGCCGATTTACCGAGCTCATGCAGGAAAAAGTGGGCTTACAGGACTGGATGGAGGAGCTGGAGCATCGATGTATCCAGATGTCTGGAGAGACTGACACCATCGGTGAGCAGGGAGGCTTGTGCCCTGCAGCTGGGGTGCTATGCAGAGGCTGGGGAGACCCCAGCAGCTGAGCTGTCTGTGCGCCCTCCCCCTAGGAGAATACATCGCTCTCTACCAGAACCAGAGAGCAGTGATGAGGGAGGAGCACCAAGAGAAGGAGGAGTCCATAAGGCAGCTGGCCCAGGACAAAGAGGAGATGAAGGTAGTCAGAGCTCTGGCTCCATGGTGGTGCGGCTGGGGGCGGGGCAGGCTTCTGAGCATCTCTGCTTCCAGGTGAAGCTGTTAGAGCTGCAAGAGTTGGTTTTGCGGCTGGTGGAGGCACGCAACGAATGGCGGGCAAAGCCCTGAGCACCCGCCCAGAACCCTGCTGCTGAGCCCACTAGCGCATGCCTAGTCCCCAAGAAGCTTGGCACCACCAACGTCCAAGGTGAGGAAAGCCCCTAACGGGGGGCTGGTCAGGAAGAGCACACTCCGCCAGGCACACAGCATCCTGTCTCTGTCTCTCTGTAGGGTAAAGAAAATATCAGGCTTTTCTGCCCTTCTGCCATCAGGATAGATGATGGATCCTTGTCCTGAATGCATGCCTGATGGCGGGCACCTGGAGTAGGGTGTGGGCATAGGTAGATGGGATTCAGCTGAGCTAAGACTGTGCTTTTAAGGGCGGTGTGACGGGGACGCCAGCAGCAGCAGTAGAAGCCGAAGCTGAAGCCGGTAGAGAAGCCAAGATCACCAGAGAGCCCAGAAAAAGTGAAGATTTGCTGGGGGCCGGAGGCCTGCCAGCCTCCCAACCCCCCAGCCAGCAACCCTGCCTGCCATATGCCTGGTGAACCCCAATAACAAACCTGCAAAACCACTGAGGACTCTGACTCCTCCTTTACCCGGTCTGCATGGGATCAGAAAACCTGCGCTGTGCCCTGCTCCTGCCCTTACTCTCTCTAAAGAACCAAGTAAGGTGAGCCTTGTCCACGATGTGCAGCCGACCCAGGGTGAGGCCCAGCTGGGCCTGACTCCCCTCGAGAACGCCTCTGCGCAGCAGGTCGTTCAGCTGCTTCAAGAAATGCAGAACTCCCAGGAAGGCGTCACCATTGGAAACAGCCCATGCCTTCCCTTCTTCTACCAGGCTGACGACAACGAGGTGAAGATAATGGTGGTCTAGGCCACCGGCATGGGGCCGGAGGCTCTGCCCCCACCTGGCCCTCACCAACCCATCCCTGTTCCCCAGGCTTTCCCCCCCCATCCTTTGGCTCTCCTTCCCAGTCGTCCTTTCATCCCTCGGCTTAAAAAAGGGGTACAACAACTCCCCTATCTAATAGGGTGAAATAGGTGCAGACCCTAGCCTCTGAGGTTAGGGCTGTGTCTTCATTTAACTCTGGACTAATCATACTTCCAGAGGCAAGGAGCTAGAAATATCCAGCTAGTTATTTAGGGGGCTCCGTTCTACAATATAGGGGCTCCTTGAATGACCAATTGAATCCTTACCAGTCCTTCTTGCAGAGGGCCTAGGTTATATTAGGCAATTTTGGGCCATGTGCCCCCCACCTCACCCCAACCATGTCGAGCGGGGCAGCACTTTGAAAGCCCAGCACGGGGGCTAAGTGCAGACAGAGATACCAGCTGGGGCAGGTGGGCACCAACACCTGTCTAGAGTGTAGCCACAGAGATAGCAGTGGTTTATTTGAGACCACCCAGATCCACAAAGGGGTGGCCTCCCCTGCTCCCTTTTGAAATTTCCCCATGGGCCTTTGCACCCAATTTTGTTTTTGTTTTTCTTTGTTTTGTTTTGTTTTTAATTTTTTGTTGGACCCAATAATTGTTTTGATTTTTCTTTATTTTTTTTATTTTTACTTTTTGTTGCACCCAATTATTCTGGAGGTGATCCCTATCTGCAAAGGGGAGGCCTCTCCTACTACCTAGCAAAAGTCCCCATGGGACTGTGTGCCCGATTATTTTGTGGGAACCCACCTGTTAAGGGGGGGGCTCTGCTCACTACACATGTCTTGCAGCTTGAGGTTAACCTGTCCCACTCACAAAAGGCCCGCGGGCATGAGGCCACCCCAATCTGCAAAGGGGTGGCCTCCCCCATCACCCCTCAAGTCCTGCGGGCATGAGGCTACCCCAATCCACAAAGGGGTGGCTTCTGCTGTCCTCCTCACAAAAGTCCCACGGGCATGAGGCCACCCCAATGTGCAAAGGGGTGGCCTACTCCTTCCCGCCTCACAAAAGTCCCATGGGCATGAGGCCACCCAATCTGCAGAGGAGTGGCCTCTCCCGTCCCGCCCCTCACAAAAGATCCACAGGCCTGAAGCCACCCCAGTGCACAAAGGGGTGGTCTCCCCCTTGCCCCCTCACAAAAGTATGAGGCCACCCCAATCCACAAAGGGGAGAACTCCCCCATCCCCCTCCTCACATAAGTCCTGCAGGCATGAGGCCACCCCAATCCGCAAAGGGGTGGCCTCCCCCGTCGCTCCTCTCGAATGCCCCACAGGTATGAGGCCACCGCAGTCCACAAGGGGGTGGCCTCCACTTGCTGTCTTTGCAAAAGTCCCGTGGGCCTCTGAACCTGATTATCTTGGGACCACCCCGGATTTGCAGAGAGGTGGCCTTCACTGCTTCTTTTACAGAAAGTACCCATAGAGGGGATGCATGGCTTACTGAGGCAATTTGGGGGTACACACTCCCCCAACCCTGTGGAAAACTGGGCTTGACCAGAAGCCGGGCCGGGGTGGCTGGTGGAGGCCAGGCGGAAGGCGCGCGGGCGCCCCGCGGTGTACATACTGTGCTGGGACATGTGTACATGGGACTGAGATGGCCCCTGTATCACAGCAGAGGCTGGGGTGGCCCCTGGGAGAGGAGGTTTCTATGAATCAGTTGACATCGAGGAAACTTATTTATAGATCGCCCAGGACAGAGGAAGGAGGCAAGGCCAGGGAGTGGTTCCTGGTGTTTCACTTTTGTTTCTGAATAAACCGAACTCACCATGTGGTGGGGCCCTGGGTTCTGGGCTCAGGCGCTGCGCTGGGTGTGGGTCCTGCCAGCAGAGGGCAGGCTTCGGGGTGCAAGGTGCGCATTGGCGCTGCCTGTCAGGGCATCTAATCCCCCTCAGCTCTCTGACCTGTAGGGCCTGTGGGCTGCGTGCCGCCCCGGGAGGGCCAGAGTACTGGCTTCCAGCCTAGGCATTTCTCCTCTCACCCTGTTCTTCTGGGGCTCCCACCCAGGCCCCATGAGTCCTCCAGGCTGGCACTCTACCCCTGATGGCCACAGCAGGGTTCAGATGAAGACCAGCTAAGTGCAGGTGCTTTCCCGAGCAGCCTGGGAAAAACTGGTGCCTCCCAGGCACCCCTGCGCCCCCATGCTTAAACCTTCCCTTCCCCCTGAACGCCACAGAACACAACCAGCACACAACACGTTGCTCCCCATTGTTCAGAAATGGGTTTCATTCTCAGCCAAGAGACAGCAGGACTGGTCGCGGCCAGAAGCACAAAGCTGCCGGAGCAGCACCCCCATGCTCGGGGAAGGGGCAGGAAGGTGGCTGGGGGGGCTGACTGTGCACAGGCAGGGAATGGCAGGGAGGCTCGTCGGAGGCGGCACGTGTTGGGGGGGGTGGCTGGGGTGACAGTGTTTGCTTGTAGTTGGGCCACAAGACTCAGAAGGACAGCACAGCCAGCGGTTCCCAGCACCAGAGATGCGCGCTTGCACGTGTGTGTGTGCCCGTGTATTTATAGACATGCATAGAGCAGGGCAGGAGCAATACCACCGAGGAGGCACAAGAGTCACCGAGGTCACGCCTGGGGTGTCAGCTCACCACCACAACAGACTAAAGTCACAGATGAAGGGGGAGGCTTGGGGGCTGGGGGCCAAGTCACAGAACAGTCACCCAGGCAGGCCTGGGAAGAGAGGTGTCCCAGGAAGAGGAGGGGTCTGGTTAGAGGCCGAAGGGGGCCCTGGGTCTCTCAGGTTGGATGGACTTGCCTGACCCGATCAGCTGGCAGCTGGAGAGAAGCAGAGAGAAAACGGGGGAGGGCAGAGAAGGGGGAGAGCTGGGAAGGCAGGTGCAGCCTGGGCTGCAGCACTGGGGGGGAGGTGGGGAGGGAAGACGAAGCAGGGGAGGGTGTGGGCAGGGGTTCTGGATGAGAGGGGAGGGGGGACAGGGAGGGGGGATGCAGGAGCAGGGCTGGAGCCTCTCCCTGCTCACTCGCCAGCCTCTCACACACACCAGACAGTGCACCCGTGTGCCAGACATGTGATCGGCCCCCTCCGGCTCCCTCCTCTCTGCTCCCCTGTCTTTCAACCCACCAGCCCAGGGTCACCCTTAGTGTCAGGAGTAGGGGGCCTCGGGCCCCACGTGACTCCACCATTTCTGATGGAGAAAGACAGGCGGAATACCACTGTTTGCCCCGGGAGGGCAGAGCTGAGAGGATGGCTGGAGGGAGCACCGGGGGCCCCCTGGGGTGGGCAGAAAGCACAGTAGTTCCCCATATGGACCCTGGGGAGGCAGGGAGGGCAGGAGGCCAGATGCTAGTGGCCACAGGCTTATAAGTCTAAGAGGGGAGCCTCAGCAGGCTGGGGGACCACAGGTCGTGTAGGTGAGGCTGGGCCCTTCCTGGTGTGGAAAAGCAGACGAGCAAGCATCAGTGTAGGGGTGCGGGGGCAGGCAGGTCTGTGGGGCAAGTTTTACTGACCAGCTTGGGTAGAACTCAGAGAAGCCGACTTGCCCAGCTCAGCCGACACTGAGGTCCCCTGGCTGAAAAGGGAGAAGTGACACTATGAACAACAGGCCCAGGTCCACGGGCCTGCAGGCAGGCTTCGGTGCTTCACCTGGGGCACAGGGACGGCCGTGGCCCTGTGCTGGCGGGAACAGCAACAGCAGGCATGGAGGGCAAGGTGCTCTGTGGCCTGCCTGGTTGCAAGGTGGCTGCGGGCCGAGGGTGTGGCTTGGACCCTCAGGCTTTCCAAAGCCATCAGACAACCTGAGCCTTCCTGAAGGGACTCAGTTGCCACAATAAGGAGGAGGGGTCAGACCTCCTCTGCCCTGTGGTGGATCCGGTTCCAAAGCTCCCAAGGCGGCTGCCCTGCCCCAGCAGCAAGCTCACATAGGGGGATGGGGGCTGTACCCCCAGCATGAATTTCGAAGGCTCCCTGACGGCCTGCTCCCTGACAGCGGCACAAGCGGCCTATCAGCTCAACACCCTGCGTGACCATCTGCACTGTGGGCCCTCGAGCCTAGAGACTTCCACAGCCAGAGAACATCCACCTAGGTGGAAGGCCCGGGTAAGACAAGTCTCAGTGGCTGTCTTCAGTCGGAGGTACTTTGGGAACCTGGGGTTGGCTTGCCTGCATGAACTTAAGTGTGTGTGTGACCAATATAGGAATCAAATTCTCTCTGAGAGCCAACTTCTGACTGAAGCTTATCTATCACCCTCGCGGCAGATGCCTTCTCTCAAACCTCGGTCCCTTGGAGCTTAGGCCAGATATGTGCCCTAAGCGTCTCATCTTTTACCGCAGCGCTGCGTGGCCTCAATACCAATTGGACAATGGCTCCCACGGGCCGAGCATGGCGCTTTTGACTTCTCCATCCTTACAGACCTAAAGAGTTCTGTCACCGCAATGGAAAATGGTCAGAGATCCCTTAGGGCCAGGCTTGCTTTCTCTTGTGCTCCCGTGCCCCCCTCCAGCCCCTCCCTCCTGAAAACCTGCCACACTCTCCAAGTCTTGAGACTCCTCTCACTCTTCCCCTCTCTGGACCCTCTTCAACGTTTTCTGATCCTCTAAATTCTCAGTCTTCACCTCCTCCAGCTCCCCAATCCGGCCTCCCCTCTTTTTTTCACCTCCTAGCCACCACACCCGTTCTGGGTGGTCCTCTTCTGGGTCCCCTCAGGGAAGTGGCGGGGAATGAAGGAGGAATTAGGGTCCATGGTCCTTCCTCTCTGTCTGGTCTCTCCCAGACTGAAAAGCTTCTTGGCTCTTTCACTAACAATCCCACCACCTACACCAAAGAGTTTCCTTGTCTTACCCAAGCCTGTGACCTTACTTGTCATGATTACATGTGATCCTCCCTTCCACCCTGACCTCTGACAAAAGGGAGCAGGTTTTTAGGTCTGCCCAAGACCAAGCAGATCAGGTCCCTGTGACTGACACAACCATGGCCCCAGGCTCTGCAGCAGTTCCCAGCCCAGAGCTGGGGTGGGGCTTCCAGACTGACACAGGCAGGGCCCCCAGGGCAGGACTCACCAAGACCATTTTATTACCTGTCTCCTAGCTGGTCTCCAAGAGGCTGTGCACAAAAGTGTAAATTTTGCTAAGCTCAGGGAGATCACCCAGTCTGCCTCAGAAAACCCTGCTGCCTTCCTTAGTCGCCTGACGGAGGCGTTCCAGCGCCATACCAGGCTTGACCCTGACTCAAATGGAGGCTCAACAGTTCTGGCTACCCATTTTATATCTCAGTCAGCTCCTGACATTAATAGAAGCTTAAGAAGTTTGAGAGGACTCCCCTGATGGCGCAGATGGCAAAGCGCCGCGCTGTGAGTCTCTCCGAGGCCTCTGCAGTGCCGGTTCCATGCCGGCCGGCCAGCAAGGGTCCCACATGGCACAGCAGACCTCTC
Source organism: Talpa europaea (assembly GCF_964194135.1). Lineage (NCBI taxonomy): Eukaryota > Metazoa > Chordata > Mammalia > Eulipotyphla > Talpidae > Talpa > Talpa europaea. The sequence goes on along the minus strand of NC_140068.1, from coordinate 124,931,304 downwards.
CTGCCTCGCCCGCTACTCCCTTCAGCAGTGTATTTCGTCAGTCGGCCTGATCTGTTCCCCACTCTGTCTCTGGTGAATCCTCTCACCCTCCCACATATCTGGCCTGGACCCCTGTTCTAGTGTAAATGAATAAATAAACCTTTTTTTTTTTTTTTTAAAGAAGGCTGAGGACTGTCCTCAAACCCCTATCCAGGATCTGCTGAATATGGCCTTGACAGTTTTTAAAAACCGGAAGGAACAGGACAGGGCAGAGAGGGAACCCCGTAGTCTCCAGAAGGCTGGGCTTCAAGCTCAGGCCCTGGTAGGGCCTTGAGACTGCCAGGCCATGTTCCTTCAACCACCGCAGTGCCTGCCGGCCGACAGAGGACGACAACGGGCCCCATGGCCCCCAACCGACCACCGCTGGGAGCCTTCTTCAAATGTGGTCGAGAAGGCCACTGGACCAGACAATGCCTCAACACCTGCCAGGACCATGCCCCATCTGCAACGTCCAGGGTCACTGGAAAAGTGACTGTCCCTCCATGCCTGGCTGCGGTGGACCAGTCCTTCCAGCCCCTGCAACTCTTGCCACCGGCGGTCTTCGGTTTGGCAGCTGAGGACTGAAGAGGCCCGGACTCATCGACCCCGATAGACTTCAAGGAGCCCAGGGTAACAGTCAAGGTAGCAGGTAAGTCCAACTCCTTTCTGGGCTCTCCTTTAATATGTTGCTGGCCTCCTTCTCTGCAGACCTTCTCTGCCACAATCTCAGCAACACACTGCACAACTCCTCACCTTCCTGGGCTCAAAAGGATACCGTGTCTCCCAGTCCAAAGCCCAACTTTCAGTTCCCACAGCCGTCTATCTGGGTCTTCCACTAACTCCTTCCTCCAAACAGCTGACGGTGGACCACAAACAGGCCATCCGGGACCTTCCCTCCCCTGAATCGGCAGAACAAATCCTTTCCTTCCTAGGTTTGGTCGGATTCTTCCGTCACTGGATCCCTAATTTTGCTTTCCTAGCCAAGCCACTGTACGACACAGCAAAAGCCTCCCTCGAAGGACGTCTCCAATCTCCCGGGGAGGTCTGCAGGGCCTTCCTTTTACTCACACATATCCTCCTTAGGGCACCTGTCCTTGGCCTTCCTGACCCAGAAAAGCCTTTTCTCCTGTGCACAGACGCACATAGGGGTATGGCGGCAGGTGGCCTTTCCCAGCCTCTGGGCCCAGCCCTGTGTCCTGTCGCTTATCTCTCCAAGCAGATGGATCCCACCGTCAGGGGCTGGCAACCTTGCCTTAGAGCCCTGGCGGCGGCAGCTCTACTCATCCGGGAACCCCTCAAACTTACTCTGGGAGGACCTGTCCAAGCACATTCCTCGCACAGCCTTCAGGCCCTCCTGTCTCCCCGCCCGCTCTCCACTCTCCCTCCTGCCCACTCACAGGACTTCCACGTGCTCTTTATCGAAAACCCTCTGGCGAGTCTCACTCAGTCAACTTCTCTCAACCCAGCCCCTCTTCTGTCTCTGGCCCCCCTTCTGCCGCTCATTCATGCCCTAAAATCCTGGGCGAAATGCAAACCTCCAGACTGGGTTTGGCCGACTCCCCTTTGTCAGATGCCTACTGGGCTCTGTCTGTAGACTGCAGCTCTTGCGAAGGTGTGCGAGGTCAGCGGAGGGCTGCCTAGGCCATGGTTACCCTCGATCAGGTCATCGAGGCAGGAAAGCTGCCCGGGGGAACCACCTTCTGAAAGGCAGAATTCAGAGCACTTACCGGGGCCCTGACCCTCAGCAACCATAAGAAAGTCACGATCTATACGGATTCAACATATGCCTTCCTTATGGCTCACAGTCCTGCTGCGATTTGGCAGGAAAGGGGGTTCCTCTCCACCCAGGGGTCCCCCATCATGAACGTTAAACTTGCCCTTAAGCTTCTAGCGGCCTTGCAGCTTCCAACTGAAGTTGCCATTATCCACTGTGAAGGACACCACACGGACAATTCTTATGTGACCACAGGGAATAACAAGGCTGATGCAGCAACAAAGGCTCCCACCACTCACTCTGCTGCAGATCCTGGTCCTATTCTCTCTCTATCTGTCCCCTCCATCACTCCGACTTAGGAGCCTAATGAACGCCAAATCCTGAGTCTGCTCTTCCACCCCTCCTTGAATGCAAAAGTCTGGCAGCTGTGTTCCCATCGTCAAACAGGTGCTCGTGGATCACCTCAAGGGGGAATTCGCCAACCTCCTTCTTCTGCAGCTCACCAGCTGCGTGGACACTTACCCGGACAGGATAGGCAGGTTGATTTTACTCACCTCCCTACTCACAAAAAAGTTAAATATCTGCTCACAACGGTTGATACAATAACAGGTTGGGTCAAGCCCTTCCCCGCAGCTAGAGAAACGGCTCAGGGGGTAACCGAGGCCCTTCTTAACCACATTATCCCATGTGTTGGCCTCCCCACATCTGTCCTATCTGACAATGGTCCAGCTTTTATCTCAAAGATTACTCAGCAGGTCTCCGCAGCTCTGGGTATCACCTGGAAGCTTCACATTCCCCACCACCAGCAATCCTCAGGGAAAGTGGAGCGCACCATTGGGCTAATCAAGGGTCACCTGACTAAACTCTCCTGAGAGCTCTGCAACTGCTCCAGGAACATGCAGACCGGTACTTACCCAGTCCTGCCCGAATCTCGACCTCCTCAACTGACCTTCCCCACCACTGCATCCAGGAGACAAAGTTCTGCTCAAACCGCTTCAGCCAAAGCCACTGCAGCCTCCATGGACTGGTCCGCACACAGTCATTCTCATCACGCCTATAGCGGTAACACCTCTGGGAGACCCCTGCTGGCACCATCTCTCTCGGGTCAAACGTGCGCCCGAAGACAAACAGTATGTATGTTGTAACCTGGGTCCTACTAGGATGCGCATTTCTTGTCAAAATCTCCCCTAGCTCTGTGTCCTATGTGTGGAAATTCAAAGTTAGGGAGACCTTTGTCTCAGGATCCACGGAGAGTACCCACTTGGTGGGTACTGCGGATGCCCACAGGCTGGATGCACAGCACCCATCACTCTCACCCTAACTCTTTCATCAATGAACAACACTATGAACACCATGTTTTCTTTCTTTTACCATCAAACCTTAGATCATTGCAAGAATACCTACAAAGAATATGGGAGGTGCCCTTGCCCGTCATGTGCAGTGCACCTTCCAGACAAAGGCTGAATGTTCTCTCCATCTGTCATAATACGGGTTTCAATACGAATCAAGTTAACTATACTATTTCAGGTCCTTGGGACCTACGCTGGGTACAGGGAGTCCAAGCCACAGGGTACACGGGCTGGCATTCCTACACAGTGGCAACATTTTCCCATCTCAAGGGACTATGTCCCGACACAAAATGCCACAGTCCAAGTCTCCCAGGACATCCTCCATTCAGAGCAAGTCCTACAAAATCAGCTAACATCATCAGAAAAGACTGAGACTCCTTCAACCTGGATTCGTAAAATACAAAACGCTATACTATTCCTACATAACTCTTTTGGATCTAATACCTTTCTTGTTTCCTCTGTGCTTCCCTTCAGAGGCCTCTACTGGCAGCAGCTCCAATTCATCTCAATACCACTATGATCAAGATTACAGACGCTGCTTGCCAGACTCCCCAACTCTCAGTCCCCCTATGGGACTCCAATCACAGCTACCCCTGCTATCCAACTGATGCCCTTGTCGGCTTTCTTTCCTGCACTTCTAACATTTCGGTTAAAGGTATCTACCCCTCCTTAGAAAAAACCTCTGTGTCTTTAGCATCATCACAAAGACAGCTCCCCTCCCTGGCACAGGCCATGCTCCAAAACCGGCGGGCTCTGGACCTGTTGACGACTAACAAGGGGGGCACCTGCCTGTTCCTCAGGGAAGAATATTGTTATTGTATCAATGAATCAAAGATTGTAGAACAAAATGTGGAAGCCTTCATGAAACTACGCAAAGACGTGGAAAGGGAAAGCGGGGGCTCCAACTCTCCGCTGACATGGTTTCAAAATCCTATAGTGTCATGGCTCCTCCCACTCTTGGGGCCAATACTAATGATGACTTTACTTTTTTTTTTCTTTTTGCTCCTTGCCTCCTGAAATTCACACAGGCTCACATTCAGGAAATGTCTCCTACCACCTTTGACCAACTCCTTCTCCACCCACGTTATCGCATCCCTGCAGAAGACCCTCATAACCAGGCCTGAGCCACCCCCTTGGCTCTCTGCCAGACCAGAGAGCAGTAATGAGGGAGCAGCACCTAGAGAAGGGGTTCTCATAAATGGGCTGGCCCAGGACAAAGAGGAGCGGCGAATGTGCGTGGAGGGGCAAGGGGTGGAAAGTAGCTACGTCACAATCCCTGGGAACCATCCTTATGTCACATCAAGAGCTGGGTGCTTGATTTGTTGCCCCAGCCCCCAGGACTAACCCCCTTTCAGGTTTCTCTTGTGGCTTCAGATTACCAACTTGAAGGGGACCCAAGACCATGGGACCCATCCATGGGAGAGGGTTCAGGCTCGCTTGCTCTGTACTGTACCCCACCTTTAAACACTGAGCGCCTACAAAGCCTACGCTTCCCTAGTAAACTTGAAACGCTGGCAACTGCTCTGGGAGACACTGGGAAGAATTGTTTAGTTTGGTTTTCTGCGGGGTTTCTACTTCTCCACGGAGACTTTCCAATTTTTGTCTGACTCCTCCATCTCACATTCTAATTCCTTATGACCCTGGGGCCAGAGTGCCCCCCAATCAGTGCTCTTTGGAGTGATCTGTTTACCCTCTGTGGATCAGACCCCAGCAAACTGACCTTCCCAGTTGGGAATCTTCCCCCAGTCGTCTCAACATGGGTTGCTCAGCTCACCACAGGATAAACAGGCGACTGAAGCATCAATTCTGCTTGAGTCTCCTGAGAAAAAAAAGCCTTCTGTGTTAATGCACGTATGCAGACATATGTGAGATTGTAACAGATTGCTCTGAAATGGGCCTGGCTGTGCCCCTGGCTGTCCCCTCACTGCCTCCTGCCATCAGCATCCACTGGTGCAGGAGCTTGAGCAGCGCTGCCTGCTGGCAGCTACTGAGTCATGGCATCCCAGTGTTCGAGTCTGAAGACTGAGTGAAAATTCCTAAACATTTTTTCTTTAAACCAAGTTATCAGTCCATTTCTTCTGTCATTGGGAGGATGGGACGGGGGGACTACTCACAGCACCTGGTGGAGATGTTGGTGGCATGACGTCAGATGGCAAATCTAACTTGTAAAGTGGGGTGTGAGTACAGGGGCTTGCCGTTCTCGTGAGCCTCAACTCTCTTTTTCCTCTCCGCAGTTGAGAGACTGCCAAAGGAAAAACATCTTGGGGTCTCCTGCAAGAGACCACTGGAGGTGGTTGTAAGTCATCTGAAGATGTAAGTCTTGCTCAGCCAGGCTGGGAGAGGGGTGCTCCAGGGGCAGCTCAGTGAGAGGTGAAGAGCATGGAAGAAATGGGTAAGAACCCTGGGTCTGAGTGCGGCCTCTCCGTAGCTCTGCTGGGGATCTGATTTGGGGCGACACTGTTTAAGCTCTTTGTCCACCTGTGAGTCAGGGTGCTACAGCTCTACTTAAATCTAGGCAGCATCCGTGAGAGGATTGTGCATTCATCCCTTCGTGCGGGGCCTGGTGCGCAGTGAGCCTTCAGTACAGGGCGTCGCTATGGACTTCTTGCTCTGGCAATTTCCCTCATCCCCAGCCTCAAGGGGAAGCCAGTCAATGAGGACACCCTCTCCCTTTAGGGCGGCACAGATGAGCCCTGGGTGCTCGGGATTAGGTGTCCTCTGAGGTGGGAGTCCGTCTTTGCCACCGACTTGCTGGGTGATCCCAGGGAAAGTCACGTCCTTCTCAGGCCTCAATTTCCTCAACTGGAAGATGAAGTTGTTGGGCCAGATCAGTGTCTTCCAGACTGATTTGGTAGCTTTGATCATCTCTTGGTTCATGTTGCTTCCTGCCTCAGGCGAGGTGGTGAGTGGCCGTTTGGAAAGAAGGCACAGGCCGTGGTATGATCCCTCGACCATGTCTCCATCATCCATCGTCCAGAGCTGCTCTCTCTTTCCTTCTCTGACCTTCTTGTCTCCTCTAAGCCGCTTTTCTCTTCCTCCCCTTGCCCTTGTTTTTCTCTTTTCACCTCCTGTAGATTCAGGACATTCTGCAGGTGCTGTGTCCGACCTTAACCGCTCCAATGGGGTAGCCCTCCCCCCATTGGACAGGAGGAAGGTGAGGCCGTGCCGAGACCCCCTCTCTGGCTTGGCCTCTCCCAGCGTGCATGCCCGAGGCTTGTCTGGTTGAGGTATTTGGCCTCTGGCTGATTTTATGTTGCCATCATTAACCCTCGGTGTGTCCACGTCTGCGATTTCACCTGCTTGGTTGATCGTTGTTTTCCTTCCCGCACATCTTTATCATTTTGGAGAAGATACAATACACCGTGAAGGGTAAGAGGTCATTTGTGAAGAGCTTCCAGAGCAGGGGTGTGAGATTTGGGCCTTCCAAGCCTCCAGGGTGAATGCTCAGGGGCCCGTCCTACTAGGAGAGCCTCAAACCCCCGCCCCAAACACGGGGCTTGCCCTCTGGGCATGTCCCGCAAAGACCAACAGTCCACACTGCAGTTGATTTTCCGAAGTGATGAATTCATTTTAGCTTAGGAGTGGGAAATGCAGGCTTAGGAGAAAGGGGGCTTTTGTTATAGGTGCAAGGGTTCAGGTGAGTTTTGTAGCAGAAGTGCAAGTGCGTGAGGTTCACCAGAGATGAGTGACTGGGACATTTTGCCCGTTGTCTTTTAAAAATCAACTGGACACTTACCCATCTCCCATGGGCCCTTGGCAGCACACACTTTGCTAGGCGGCAAGGTGGGATGTGGCAACTGAGGGAGCAGTTGGCTCTGAAGGGTCTGGAGGCTGGAGGGGTGGCTTTTGACACTGATGTGTTGAGGTGGGCAGTGTTCATCCCCGTGGAGAGCGGGTGACGTGGGAGTCCCGGGCAGAGGGTGGATGCAGGAGATGATCAGATTCGGAGCCCAGAGAGCGCTTGGCAAGAAGGTAAGGTGCCTGGGGTGCCCTGGGCTGGGGGATGACCTCTTCCTGATGTGGGAGGGGACACCGAGCTCTGGGTCTCCAGCTGTATTGGGTGGCGTCTCATTGTTACTTCTGTCTGTCCTGGCCCATCAGAGTATGGAGATGACCGGCTCCCTCCAAACAGAGCAACACACCAAGAGCGAGCTGGCCATGAAACTCGGCCAGGTACGGGAGAAGCTGGCAGAGCTGAAGGAGCTGGTAAGGCCTGCGCTAGCTGGGAAGGGCTCGGAGGCCTCTGGGAGGGAGGTCCTTAGGCCGGGACAGAGATGGCTCCAACTCAGGGCTGGGGAGCACTGAGGACCCTGCAGTCCTGTCAGGTCCGTGACCACCTGTGCCCTAGGCTCTGACATGAAGTGGTGGGTTCCTCGGGACTGCAGGTCACCTCCCTGCTGGAGGCATGAGCCAGTAGGGGAGAGACGAGGAGACGTGGAGACATCCTGGTTCCAGACTTGGCTCTGGGTCGCGCTTCACTGAACAGGGCTGAGCCTCCGCATCCTTCACTTCAGAGAGCACTAGAAAGCAGTTCTGCTTCGGTGAGGGAAGGGGTCTGGGCAGGTGGCAAAGTCCCACAGTGCCTGCCTCAGGAAGAGGGGCCTGTGACTGTCCCCCGCATCTTTGGGCGCAGATCTGGGAGATGACTTGGTGGCGGGAGCCAGCAGCAGCGGTGGTCTCCACTCTGCTGCTCCACCACAAGTCCGTTGTAGCAGTTGCTCTTCAGAACTGCCCTTTTCTGCATGCTTCCTGGGTTATGGGCAGGACCAATCAGGTGGTCCAGTCAGCCAAGGATGAAGATGGTCCAGGGCCTCCCTGGTGGCCTAGAGGTTAAGTCTCGGCACCATCACCACTGCTGCCTGAGTTTGATCCCTGGCCGGGTGCTGACCCACAGGGCGCAGCAGACCTCTCCTGCCTTGCCAGCTGCTCCCCTCAGCAGTGTGTTTCAGTCAGTCTGCCTGTTCTGCTCACTCTACACCTTTGGCCAATACCCCAGTTCTTCTGCACAAAAAAAGAAAAATAGTCCAACCAGACTTGATGTTGGGACACCCTGAAGAGTGATATAAGCCAGGGTTAGAGGGAGCTGAGGGGCTCTGTTCCAACCTCCAAAGAAAGAAGGGGAAGACTCTGTTCCTGGCCTCCGAAGAAAGGAGGGCCAGAAGCTGAAAGATGACAAGCAGCATCCAGTAGCCAACCTCTGCGGGAGGAAGAGAGGATGAAGACCTCTGTCAGAGATGGGGCCTCCAGTCAGTGTCTGACATCACCTCATAGGAGCACCAAAGGCTCTGGACCTCATGTCTGAAAGAGCTGTTTGTTGCTGGTGTTGTCCAGCAACTCATAAAGAGCTTTTAACCCTTGGTGTCTCTGACACCGGCTGGGATCCCAACTGAAAAGGGTATTCACAGGGCATGAGGATGGGATGTCAGGATAGGCCGCAGTGGCACCCACCTGCACAGGCTATAAGACAAGAGGGCTGCCAAAAAGCCCCAAAGCCAAAACCATGGGCTCGAGCAATACAGTACCCATACGATAGGGGCCTACAGGCTAGAGCCGATGGAAGGATAGTGCCCAGAAGGGGACTCATCACTGTGGTTCTCAATCATGTGCACAATTGCAAGAGACTTCAGGCTCTGGAAACAACAACCTTGGGGGCCTCCCCTGGCGGCACAGTAGTTGAGTGTTGGGCTGCGAAGCTGCTTGCAGCCTCTACTGCCCGCAGCCTCTGCAGCGCCGGTTCAATCCCTGGCCACAGGTGAGGGTCCCACATGGTGAGACAGTCCTTTCCTGCCGCCCGCTGCTCCCCTCAGCAGTGTACTTCTTCATTCTGCCTGCTCTGCTCTCCACTCTGGCTCTGGTGAATTCTCTCACCCTCCCGCGCTTCTGACTGTACCCAGTGCATGTATAAATAAAATTAAAAAAATAAAAAAGTTCTGTTTGCAGAACTTCTAACCTCCTGGAACCCCCTGCGCAGAATAAGCAGTTGCTCTCAGAGACTCTGGCTCCCTTTAGGGCGGCAGGTGCCAGCACACCCACAGAGGACCTTACACTACTTCAAAGGAAACTGGCACCCCCCTGATCACTGCAGCACTATTTACAGTAGCCGAGCTGTGGAAGGGATGGTACATAGATAATAGGATACTACTCATCAAGAAACATAAACTCATGCCATCTGGGGCAACGTGGATGGAGCTAATGGAAATAAGCCCAAAGGAGAAAGACAAATATGTCACTTAGATATAGATATAGAAAAATTAAACAAAGGGCTAGTTTAAGCTATCCCTTGAGTCTCCCAGGTGGTGCCTGACTACTGGCTGGGGCTGCAGACCAGCCCAGACTTTCTGGCCTGACAGCTGGATGGTGGACTGACCCTCTCTAATTTGACATCAAACTCATTTGATGACAAAGCCTGACTCCAGCTGACTGAGTCCCACATTGTGTCTTGTTGCACCTGCACCACCACTGGGTCTCCAGCCTCTGCTGTTTGCTGGGTCTGAGATGGATGCTGCATGTAATTTTTTGTTTGTTTTTAAGATTCATTTTTATTTATTTATGCATAGAAAAACTGGGGTATAGGCCAGAGGTGCAGAGGGTGAGAGGATTCACCAGACACAGAGTAGGGAGCAGAATAGGCCAATTCCACTGAAATCCACTGCTGAGGGGAGTGGTGGGTGAGACAGGAGAGGTCTGCTGCCCCATGTGGGTTGCTCCCTGGCCAGGGATCAAACTCAGTTCTAAGCAGTGATAGCACTCAGAGTTAAACCTTATGTCACCAGTGAGGCCCTGTTTTTAATATATTTTTTACATCTTTTGATATTATTTAAAATAATAGAAGTGCTCCTACTGCTCTACTTTCATAATAAACACGCTCCTTCCTCCCAGCCTTTGGCTCAGGTCGGGTTTACATGTGTCTTTGTCACCTTTACTCCTTGTCCATCTCTCATGACAAAGCAAGCTCCACGTCTCCGGGGTCCTCTCTCTGCTCCCCATTGCATCTGCAGGGGAGGCAGATTGGGGAGGCAGGAGCCAGCCAGGGAGAGGGATGCTGGGAAGTGAGGAGGAGGCAAAGGCAGAGAACACTTGGGAGATGCTCCCCGGTTCACTGAGAAAAGCATTTCTCAAAGTGTGGTTGTGGAATCCTTGAAGTCACCCAGAGCCTGTCACAGGAGCCATGAGGTCAAAACTATTTTCAAAACGCCACTTAGACACCATTGGCTTTTTCACTATTTTGCCATCTGCTGAGGTAAAACTTACTAAAAATGGAGCTTATATTCCTAATTGCACTTATTCTTCACGACTACTTACCTCAGAAACACAACTCCAAGCCAGTTTCATTTCAAAGTGTCTTGGTTGAAGCATTAAAAATTATCATTATTCTATCATCCTCAAATCCACATTTTGCAGCACCTGATGTGATGACAGGCAAGTGCACATGCAACACTCCTGCTGAGTCCCCGATTACCATGTGCTAAGGAAAATATTTGCATGAGATGAATTAGACTGTTTTTCTTTTTTTTTGTAGGCAATACCGACTTCACATGAAGGAATGAATGACAAAATCTGTGGCTATTTGATTTGGTTAATGAGCAGACATTGTCCTGAAAATGAGTGTGTGCTCCTTTGAGAAAATCAACTGACAATTGCTAACTGACAGTAACTTCACCTTGACCAAATATAAGTGCTCAGAAAAAAACTAGAATCATGGAAAATTGTGTCCTATCACTAACTTGACAACTTCCAGTACTACTTTTACTTTTTGGATTTGTGGTGAAAAATAAAACGAATTTTTTAAAATAATTTGATTCCGGTGTAATGAACATTGAAGAGCTTTATAACTTGTGGAACAATATATTACTTTAAAAAAATCACACATTAAAACTAACTGCAGTTAGTTTTATGCAAGAGAGGACTTTGCAAATAACCTTGGAGAAAATACCACCTGTATAGATTTAATTTAGTATCAAAATGGAATATTCACAGTAATGTGAAAACACTACTCCAACATATTTGTGTGAGGCTGTAGACATTTATTTCATAGACTTCAACCAGAACCACAGGAGGGTCTGGCGAGGAGATGCAGCTCAGCAGACACTAGGCCGAGGCTCAAAGTGTCCAAGCCAGAGCCAGGCCAGGGAGTAGTGCTGGCCGGGGATGGTGGGGGGGGGGGTGGGGGAGGGGTGGTCACGGCTCCCGCCCCCACCCCCCACCCCTAGTCTCGGGCCCCCATGACCCCTGAGGCCTTGGCCCCTGCCAGGCCCCTTGACCAGGGAAGAGCCCGCGGGACTTTCACCCTTTAGGTTTCATTTAAGTTTGGGATTATTCAGGGCGGGAGATCGGGTGCAGGCGGGAGACCACGGGGTGACTGAAGGGCCGGGGCTCAGGGTCTCCCACGGTCCAGAGGACTCTGGGCTGCGCCGCGGGGCCCGACGGCGCCTCCCCCGCGGGCACGACCAGCTCCCCACGACGGCGCCGGGGACGCGCCCTGGGCGGGGACCTGCGCGCCTGGACCCGGCGGGCCCGCGGCTCAGCTCCCCGGCGCGAGGGGGAGGGGGAAGGTCGGGCAGAGCAGGACGGGAGCAGCATGGGGGCGGGTGCGTGGAGGGGCCCCCAGACTCCTGGGGATAGGGAAGGAGGCGCCGCAGCTCAGAGGTGAGAGGGCTGCGGGGCCTTTGATCTCCCTGAGGCGCGCACCCCGCAGGGAAATGGAATCATGGTGAGGAAGCGCCCCCTTCTGGCCAGAGAGGGAGCTGTCGGCCTCGTTTTCCAGCTCTGGGATGGAGACTGGCCCGGAGGCTCCTACTTTTTCTGAAGGACAGTTAAGGAATCCAGTTCCTCCTGAGAAAGAGGGGAGACCACCCATGAAATCACCCTTCACTGGATCCTTTTGACCGGCGCCATCTTAGGAGCAACGAGTTTCTCTCTCGAGATCTTGTGTTTTGGTCAGAGCATTTTTGGAGATCTCACTCCTGCCTGTCTGTGTCATCACCCTCCACCCAGGTCAGCAACAAAATGCTCAGAGACCTGCATCCCTCCCTGGGCTCTCACCTGCTCTCCCGGACTCCCAGACCAGGCTGGTTTCTGGGGTTTGTGCCCCTCCCTCCATCTACACTGTTCTCTCCACTGGAGGATGGTCACATGAGGCTGCTTCAGTGTCCATGGAGGAAACAAAAAGCATTAAAATTCCATTTCTTCCTACTCAGGCCCCCCAATCGCCATATGTGACCCATCACCCCATCTCTGAGCATGAGGTCACCCCGAGGTGCTGGGCCTTGGGCTTCTACCCTGATGACATCACCCTGACCTGGCAGCGAGTTGGGGAGGACCTGACCCAGGACACAGAGCTGGTGAACACCAGGTGGGGGGGCAGTGGGGACTGGAAACTTCCAGAAGTGGGCAGCTGTGGAGGTGCCTTCTGGAGAGGAGCAGAGATACACATGCCATGTGCAGCATGAGGGGTTGATAGCACCCCTAGTCCTGAGATGGGATAAGGAGGGAAATGTGGGCACAGAGGCTGACTCGGGGCCATCAGAAGCCCTTCTGGAGACCTTCAGAGAGTCAGACCAAGGCCTCAGGTTCAGGGTCTGACCTTCCCTTCCCTTCCAGTGCCACCTCCTCAGTTCTCCATCCTTGCCGTGGTCCTCATTTCCAGCTCGGTTTTCTTTAGAGGTGCTCATTGGACACAAGGTGGCTTCATGTGTGAGGGGGTAGAAGAAGTGCTCAGGTAGGGAAGGGAGTGGGGGATCTTGTCCACTGGGGGCTTTCATGTCCCAGGGAGAACTTGCCCTGCCTGGTTAATGGGAAGTACCATCCACACACACGGGTGTTGCCCAGAGGGCATTTGGTCCAGTCCCCCCTCACCTCCTTTCTTCATTTTTCCCAGTCCTGACCTGGGTCTTTAGTCCCAGTTCTGGAAACTTCCCTGTTCTGCAGGATTAGAAGATTCCTTTAGGACTTCTGACCTGACTACTCCCTGGTCTCACCTGATGCTTCTTCCCACAGGAGGACAAGGAGGAAGCTACACTCAGGCTGCAAGTAAGTGTGGTCAAGGCTTGGATCCCTGAGCCCTGGGAATGGTGTAGATGGAGCCCATGGGGGAGTCACTCTCATCAGTTTCTCCTGTGGTCTCATCTCTCACCAAGTTTTGTTGTGTTCTCCCCTGGGCAGCCACATCCCTGTGCTCTGAAGTGTATCTCCGCCCCTATAGGTGAGACCCTGGAGAATTGCAGTGGGGGTGGGGATTGAGGCAGAGAGGCTGGGACTATGCAATGGGGATGCTTTCAGGAGGACATCTTGGGAATGCAGTGGACCATTGATAATGTTAACACTCGGGTAATGAGTGAGCTGTCAGGGGTGAAGATGCCACCACATCCTAGCAGGGGCCAGGACAGGAGGAGGGGTCCCGCCCAGCTCCTTACACCTCAAGCCAACCATAAACCTCCTCCTCTTCTGCAGGTCTAATGCTTTTTCAGTCCCACTCAGAAGCTCCTTCTCCATGGAACTGTATTTATTGGGGTGTTGTTCTGACACTCTTTACACTGTGTGAAATTTGAATTACTTTATTCTGGGGCTTGATGTTAATTGACTTCCCATCATTTTATATTGTGTACCCTGTCATTCTTGTTACACACACACACACACACACACGCACACACACACACATGCGCACATTCCCCTCTCCTTGGGAACCAGACCCTCACTCAGCACTGGGGTACTCTGACCCTCTGTCTCTGGTCCCCTCAGAGCCTCCCTCTCTGCAGTGTCTCTACTCAGCAGTGCCTGGGCAGCCCCAGGAGTCCCTGCACCTCCTGCCTCTGCCCTTGTGGGCAACCAGCCCCTCACCCTGCATGGCAGTGAGGAGGCAAAGGCCAAGTCCTGAGGTCAGTGACCAATAGAGGAGACAATTTACCTTTTTCTTTTCTTTTCCCCCTCATTGTATTATTCAGTTGAGGTTAGCATTGGTTTACACACTGCATGTGTTCAGAGGCAAGGGTCACATCTCTTCAGATGTTTGTTACCACATCACACCCACCCTAAGGGCACCCATAGTCTTCACTACAGTCCATCGGGCCCTCTTCCTACTTTGTTTCCTACTCTTACCTCCAGCCATAGCTTCAATTCTACAGTCATATATATAGAATATGTTTTGGTTTAGTTTCATCTGTCCCAACTTTGTTTCTTTATATTCCAAATATGAATGAAATCATCTGTATATAACTTTTTCCTTCAAATTTATTTCACTTAGCATAATCCCATCCATATCTATCATGTTGTTGCAAATTCAATATTTCATCTTTTTCACAGCTGAGTAGTATTCCATAGTGTGTATAGCTTGTGTTCTTTATCCCCTCATCTGCCGTTGGGCACTTAGGTTGTCTCCATAGCTTGGTTATAGTAGACAGTGCCGCAGTGACTGTAGGAGGTGCATATTCCTTGGAATTAGTGTTTTAACTTCTTTGGATAAATACCATGGAATGGGATCCTTGACCATATGACAGGTCTATTTTGAGGAACCTTCATTTTTTTTTTTTTCCCCATAGGGGCAGGACCAATGTGCTATCCATAGAAAACGGAGGTACCAAGTTACCGCCCCGCCTAAGGAAAGGTGGGGCTGAGCAGGGATGAGAAGCTAAGGAAGAGGAGGAAGACATGGAGCAAGATGGGGAAAGGAGACTGAGGAGGTGCATGGAGCAGAGAGACATGTGAAGAAGAAACCACGCCTTGCTTCTCACTTGGACTTGTGCCATGGAGTTGGGGACATGGAAAGAGACATGTGAAAGATTAAAAACATGGGTGAGAGACTCATGGGGAGGCTGACAATGACCGCTGTTATCTTGTCATGGATTTAGATTTTGTTCTTTTCCTTCCAGACTTGCCTGGCCCCTCCTGACCCTTTCCCATGGGTCTCTACCAGTAGGTGCCTTAACCTTGTGGCAGGCGTTCGGGCCCCAGTGGGCCTGCTTTGGGCCCAGCCTGTTTGGCTGGGCATTGACCCATGAGGGGACGGGTAACTTTGGGTGCTTCACTTGGGAACTATACTAACTATATTCTTTCTCTTCTTCTCTCTATATTGCACACTGATTCTCTATTTTATAGTAATTGTATTGAAGTTCTTTTCTATTGAAGGTCTTACACTTTAGTGTATGTTTTGTCTTTATGCAGCTGATGGCAGATCCCATGTAGAGTGTGCAGTTTTGAAGGTCCAGGGAACCCCTCATTCTGCCCACTGACAGGACAAGACATCATTCCCACCCACCATGTGCCAGAGTTCCTTTTTCTCCACACCTTTCAATGGGTCATTCTCACAGATGTGAGGTGGGAACTCACTGTGGTTTTATTTATTTTTTAAAGATTTATTTATTTATTTATACAAGCACTGGGTACAGTAAGAAGCGCAGGAGGGTGAGAGAATTCACCAAAGCCAGAGCAGGGAACAGAACAGGCAGGCTGTCGAAGAAATACACTGCTGAGGGGAACAGCAGGAGGGGCAGGTGAGGTCTGTTGCACCATGTGGGACCCTCGCCTGTGGCCTGGGATCAAACTGGCTTGCAGAGGCTGCTGGCAGCTTCGCAGCCCAGTGCTCACCCGCTGCGCCACCAGGGGAGGCCTTCATTGTGGTTTTAATTGGCATTTTTTCTGACAGCACATGATGATAAACTTGTATCCATATATCTATTGGCCACATGTGTATCTTTTTTAGAAAAGTACCTATTTAGCTCCTCTCCTCTGTTTTGAGGTGTTTTCTTGTTTTGGAGTTCTTTGTAGATCTTGGATATTAAATCCTTATTGGATTGATGATGTACAAATAGTTTCTCCAATTTGATATTGTCTTTTCATTTTAAGGATAGCTTCCTTCACTATGTAGCTTTTTAGTCTGATGTGATTCCACTGGTTCCTTTTTGCTTTTGAATCCTTGGAGCACAGAAGACACTATGGGCAGTGAAAATCCTCTGTATGATATTCTCATGATGGACACAGGTCATTACACGTGTCCAACACCCCAAGAATGGACAATACCAGAGTAAACCCAAAGGGAAACCATGACTTTGCAACTATGACGAGCAGGTCCATTACTTGTAACCCACGTGTCAGTCTGGTCTTAACACGTGATTTGGTCATGATGTGTGAAGAGTTTTATAAGTTGAGGAATGAAGTGTAATTTACTTTAGAAAGCATATTTCATGCTCATACAAGGACATTTAAATAACACTCAAGGATACGCATAAGTCATTCCCCTCTACCCCCAACACCCCAATCAGCCAGTATCTGCTCAAAACCTAGCAATTTATCTTTTCTCTTCCAAATATATGTAACTCCATGCTCCTGTCTGGGCAATAGTGTTCGTTTTCCCATCAGTAAAGGAGTTCAGGTCACAGAGTTGGGGGGAAACATTTGCAAATCACGAATCTGACAAAAGACTGTATCTACAAATAATGCCGAAAACTCAATGATCAGAAAGAAATAACCCAATTTTAATAAGGACAAAAATAGTGTAATAAATGAATGGCACCTCATCTGTAAAAATGTACAAAACTTCTATACAAACGGCAACTGTATTCATAGAAAAGTGAAAATATGAACAAATGCTCACTATCACAGTTAAGAACAGTGACACCATCACACCTAGGAGAGACTGAAAATGCAAACTCTGCACAATACCAGGTGCTGTCCAGGGTGTGAACAACAGAAGCCTCATTACATTCATTTTTTTAAATTTTTTTATTTATATAAGAGCTGGGGTACAGGCCCAAGTCGCGGGAGAGTGAAAGGGTTCACCAGAGACGTGATTCACCAGATCTGGTGAATCAGGATTCACCAGAGTGGGGAGCAGAACAGACAGACGGACTGAAAGCACTGAGGGAAGCAGCGGGCGAGAGAGGAGATGTCTGCCCTGCCAAGTGGGAGTCTTCCTGGCTGGCCGGGAATCGAACCTGCACTGCGGAGGCTGCGGACAGCTTCACAGCACTACGTTCAACCCACTGTGCCACCGTGGAGGGCCCTCATCACATTCATTTTAAAAGATGCTTTAGGGGCTGAGAGACACATCAGAGCCCTGGGCACTATTGTTGCCTGCTTGAGAACAAAACAGAACCTGGTAAGAGATGACACCACAGGAGGGACAGATGAGGGTGACTCCCCCATGGAGTCCATTTACACTGTCCCCAGGGGCTCAGGGTCAAACCACTGATCTACACTTACCTAGAGCCTGAGTGTAGCTTCCTCCTTGTCTCCCTGTGGGTAGAAAAATCATGTGAGACCAGGGAGCAGTCAGGTCAGAAGCCTAAAGGAATCTTCTAATCCTGCACCACAGGGAAGTTTCAGAACTGGGACTAAAGACCCAGGTCAGGACTGGGGAAAAAGAAGAAAGGAGGTGAGGGGGGACTGGAGCAAATGCCCTCTGGGCAACACATGTGTGTGGATGGCACTTCCCAATAAACAGGCAGGGCAAGTTCTGCCTGGGACATGGAAGCCCCCAGTGGACAAGATCCCTCACTCCTTTCCCTACCTGAGTGCTTCCTCCTCCACATCACAGCTGCAGCCACCGCAGCTCCAGGGAGCACAGCTCCAAGGAGAACCAGGCCAGCAATGATGCCCGCGGTGGGGATGTAGGACTGAGGAAGGGGCACTGGAAGGGAAGGGAAGATCATACCCTGAGCCCCAGACCTTATCCTGACTCTCTGAAGGTCTCCAGAAGGGCTCCTGATGGCCCTGAGAACAGCCTCAGTGCCCACATCCTCCTCCTTACCCCATCTCAGGACTTGGGGCTCCAGCAGTCCCTCATGCTGCACGTGGCACGTGTATCTCTGCTCCTCTCCAGAAGGCACCACCACAGCCGCCCACTTCTGGAAGGTTCCATCTCCCCCAGGCCTGGTCTCCACCAGCTCCATCTCCTGGGTCAGGTCCTCCCCATCTCGCTGCCAGGTCAGGGTGATGTCCACTGGGTAGAAGCCCAGGGCCCAGCACCTCAGGGTAACCTCATCCTCAGTGGTGGGGTGGTGAGTCACATGTGTCCTTGGGGGATCTGAGGTGGTAAATCAGAAAAGTCATTTTGTGTTTCCTCCATGGACACTGAAGAATTCTCATGAGAGCATCCTCACAATGGACAAGACAACTGGTGTGGCAGGAAGAAGCATAAACTGTAAAAAACAGGCTAATCTGGGGAATCTGTGCGATTCTCCTATTCCTAAGAAAGTTCTGGAATGAGGAGGAAAGCCCAGGGTAGGATGAAGCAGAGGGAGTGGAACACAGACTTTTTATTCCTGACCTGGGTGGAAGGTGAATGACACAGAAAAGCAGGAATCACATAACTGAAAATGTTCTCAGACCAGAAACAAGACTGAGAGAGAAACTCGTGGTTCTCAAACAGGCCCCTGGTCAAAAGGACCCGGTGAGGTGTGATGTCAGGGACTGTCTGTCTTTCTCAGGAGAGACGGGATCCTTTCACTGTCCTTCAGGAGAAGCAGGATTCTCTGGGAGTCTCTCTAGTGCAGAACATGAACCCCAGGGGATTCCCCCTCTCGGGACTAGAGAGAGGACTCATTTCCCGCAGTGACTCCAGGCAGGGGGGGACCGGGAGGCCTCCAGGCCCCTCTTACCCGTGCGCTGCAGAGTCTCCTTCCCGTGCTCCAGGCATGTGCGCAGCCACCTCAAGCACCTGCCCTCCGCATAGTTCCTGAATCTCTCTGCCTCACCCTGGGCCTCCCACTCGCGCCGGATGATCTGAGCGACCGTGTCCGCATTGGTCCAGGAGCGCAGGTTCTAGTTCAGGGCCAGGTAATCAGCGCCATCATAGGCGAACTGATCATACCCGCGGAGGAGGCGCCCATCGGGCCCCACATCGCAGCCAAACATGTTCTGGAAGGTGTGAGAGCCTGACCCTGCCCCGTCACTCCGGGATCTCCCCGCCCACGCCCCCTCCCGCCGGGAATAAACTAAACAGAATGAAAGGGGGTGAAAGTCCCCAGGGCTGTTCCCGGGCAGGTTGCAGAGAAGCCTGGAGGGGGAGACCCTGGGCGACCCCCGTCCGTGGGGATGGGGGTGCTGACCCGGCCCGGACCCGCGCCAGCTCACCGGTCTCGCTCTGGTTGTAGAGGCCGCGCAGGGAGTCCAGGTGCGCTGGGAACCAAGGTATGCGGTCCCTTAAGATCCGAGTCCTCCCGTCCCGCTCCTCCTGCTCCTCCTGCTCCACCTGCCCCGCCCAGGGCGCCCGCGGCTCCGCGCTCTGGCCCGGAGAGTCGCTGTGGAACCACCCGAACTGCGTGTCGTCCACGTAGCCCACGGCCATGAAGCGGGGCTCCCCGAGGCCGGGCCGGGTCATCGCGGTGTAGAAAGTCCTCAGGGAGTGGGGGCCTGGGGGCGGGAGGGGAGACCCGGCCTGTTCTTCTCCCCTTCGGGGGCTCGAGTCCCAGGGGGCGCCCACGAGACAGAAAGTGGGTGAAAGACGAATGAGAGTGAAAAGCGGCTGCGGGACGAAAATAGCCGGGACTCGGGGGCCAGAGGAGGCTGGGGTCTCGGGGGACGGAAAGGGGCCAGGACGGGGCGGGGCCGAGGTGGGGGGACAACTAGGGCGGCGGCGAGGTCGCGCCTTTCCCACGCCCGCCCACGTCCTCGCTCCCGCCTCTGGGAGCGCCCTGTCCCCTCCCGACCCGCACTCACCCGCCCGGGTCTCCCTCGGGGCCGCGGCCCCCGCGAGCAGGAGCAGGAGGGCTGCGCCCCCCATCCCCCAGGACGCGCCTCCACCCGGGCTGGGGAGACGGAGTCCCGGCGGGCGGGCGAGGGCTTTGGAACGGGAGCCGCGGGGCTGCTGATTGGCTGCTCCGGAGACCTCCAGGCAATGGGGAGTGAGCCCTGGGGTGAGTCACCAGTATCCAGGCAGGAGGACCCGCCCAGGCTGTGAGCCCAGAAGCGGAACCGAGGGGAGAGGGCGAATCCCCAGCAGTCACCTTCCAGCCCTGCACCCCGCGCTGGGGACTGAGACCCAGACAGCCACACCGGAGACCTGGGACTTTGCCGCCCCCTCCTCTCCTGCTCCGAGACCTTTGTCACACCGTGTCCCTGAGTCCAGGCCCAGGGACTGGGTCCGCAAGTCTCAGACATTTTTCTTTCAGAAACTCTGTTCAGTCTCACAAATTATTACGGATCCCATGTATAATTTTGTTACGTGGGTTACAGCTTTAAATATTTACTTTACTAGAATAAAACCTTTTTAAAAGATGTTATTGCTTCTTTACTTTAGAATATAAATAACCTGGGGCCTCCCTGGTGGCGCAAGGGGTTAAGCATCAGCACTGTGAAGTGACCTGTAGCTGCAGCAGCACAAGTTGGCCAGGGAGCAACTCATATGGCACCGCAGACCTCTCCTGCCTCACCTGCTGCTCCCCTCAGCAGTGGATTTCTGTAGATCTGCCTGTTCTGCTCCCCACTCTCTGTCTTTGGTGAATCCACTCACCTGCCACACCTCTGGCCTGTACTCCAGTTCTTGTGTGCATAAATAAATAAATCTTTTTTAAAAAGAATACTAATAACCTATGATATGCTAATGATGGAGTTTTTGAGTCAGTGGGTTTGGAGTGAGGGATCCTTGGGGTCACTCTGGGAAAGATGTCACCAGGGCTCCCATTTCAGCAGTACGTGGAGAGTTCCCCAGCAAGTTTCTTCAGGAGACAGAGACAATAGTTATATTTAAAGGGAAGGTTTTTTACGGGGAAAAGGATGTCCTAAAGCTAATTCCATACAGGCTTTGTGGACCCCACCCCCACTCCAGACCAAAGCCATCAGGACATTGGGAAAGACAAATCCAGTCACCACCCAAGGGAAGGTGGCTGGGACCTGAGGGTGGGGTTAAGCAGCCAGGTTTGGTATAAAACCAGACACGTGGGCTTTGGTGGGGGGCTCTTTTTTTGGCTCTCCGCCAGCTGGCAGCGCTTGGCCAGCTCTGAGAGTGCCTTTGTGTTTCCAGGTTGGCGAATAGGGTAGGACGCATTAAAGACTTTATTTCCCTATTTTCTCCCTGAGTTGTACATTTCCTCATGTCCCTTTCCCTTTTATTAACCTTTTGTGTGTGCCTGCAGTGGAGTACAAATAAGTCCCTTTTATGCGCGCAGGTGAGAACCCACAGCCAGGCAACCCATTTTTATATCGGGGCTGCTCAGGTTTATTAGGGAAAGGTTTATTAGGGAAAGGGACAGAAGAGTAAAGGATATTTGCATAGACACAGGTGGGCAGGAAGAGCTGCCCAGAAAGGGACAGGTTTGCTGAGAGAGGCCTGCATGGTTGCAAGTGGGCGGCCTTGAGGAGAGCTGCCTCCACTGAGGGAGGTCAATGAAGAGAAGTGCAGGCATGATACAGGTCATGGGCAGGCAGGAGGCTGCTGCCCTGCGGAGGAGAGATTTGGTGAAAAGAGGCACCTGCATAGTCACAGGTGGACAGAGGGAGTGCTACCCCAGCCTGTGCAGAGACCGCACTAATACAGTCTTCTGTTGGGGAGGGGCCACTCCTTGTGAGCCTTTGGGTTAGTTGCTGATTATGGATAACTGTGCAGAATCTGAAAGCGACCAGAGATTCCACCATGGGCTCAATCTCCATATCTTTACCCTTGGGCCTGTGCTCTAGACAGCAGTCTGATACCTGCTTGGATTTTCTGTTTTGTAATCTAGGCTTTGGTGCCTACGGATCTTGGTTTCTAGATCTGTGTCAGTGGCTGTGTTAATCCCTTCTACCCCCTGCTCCTGTGTGAGCCAGATTTCTGGTCTTGGGGAACCTCCTTTCCAGTCTGTTCTCCATCATTTACTAACTTGACAACTTCCAATACTATTTTTACTATTGGGATTTGTGGTGCAAAATAAAGTGAAAAAAAATTTTTTAAATAATTTGATTCCAGGGACCTCCCTGGTGGCGCAAGGGGTTAAGACGCAACCTATGAGGTAATCAGAAGCCTCTGCAGCCTCAATCTGCTCTGGATTCCCAGGCCAGCCAGGGAGCAACCCACATGGCATAGCAGACCTCTCCTGACTAGCCCACTGCAACCCTCAGCAGTGTCCTTTGGTCAATCTGCCTGTTCTGTTCCCCACTCTGTGTCTGGTGAATCCTCTCACCCCCCACACCTCTGGTCTGTTCTCCAGCTCTTGTATGCATAAATAAATAATTTTTTTAAAAAAATAAATAATTTGATTCCAGTGTAATGAATACTGAAGAGCTTTATGAAAGGTTTGGCCTGGTAAAGAAAAGGAGAGCCAGGCTAAACTTTCTCAAAGGAAGGGAAAATTTATTGCGCCCCGGGCGGACTTCACGGACCCATGGTGGGGGTCAGTGAAGCCTGGTGGGCTGTTCCCAGGTGGGCTGCCTGGTGGGTTTTTGCATTTGGCCTCCTGCATGGACCTTGACTTTATAACTTAGTGGAACAATATATTACTTTAAAAAAAAAAAATCACACATTAGCACAAGATCCAAACAATAAGGAAGAGAGTGATGAGAAAATATATTATTGAGCAAATGAATATAAAGATTCCAGCAGAATTTCCAGTCTAGGTGCAATTGTAATAGAGTGGTGCCCAGGAAAATGTTCCCTCGCCCCACCCAAAGGAGGGTGGAGCTAAAGAGAAGAGAAGAACCTGGAGAGGAGACAGAAGAAGAAATGAAGCAGGATGGAGCCAGAAGGAGACATGGAGGAGGCACATGGAACAGACAGACACGTGAAGAAACTGCGTTTGCCTTTTGGTCCTGAAACAGACGTGGTTGAGAGACCCATGGGGAGGAGAGCAATGTTAGCTTTTATCTTGATTTTGATTTTGCTCTTTTCCCTCCAGACTTGTCTGGTTATTTCTGATCCTTTTCTGTGGGTCCCCACTAAAAGATGCTTTAGATTTGTGGCAGGCTTTTGGGCCTCGCTCTGGGCCAATCCCATTCGGGTGGTCTTTTACCCATGAGGGGACGGGTAACTTTGGGTGCTGGATTTAGAAACTATATTCTTTGTCTTTTCTATATAGTTTACTAATTGTATTCAATTTCCTTTCCATTACAGTCTTAAATGTTTTGTCTTGATATGGCCGATGACAGAACCTATTTAGAGCAGGCAGGTTTGCGGGGCCTGGGGTGCTCCTCTCCCTGCCCTGTAACACAATGAACACGCCCATGCAGGCATAATTAACAAGTTTGCTTACTCACAGCTCTTTCCCTTCTAAGATGCATGGCCAGGGCCTGAGCACTCTTATCTACAACGTTGGGCAGTAAACCAGCTGGCCTGTCTCTTAAAGGGCATCCTCAAATACCTCATCTTGCCCCCTCTGCCTGGCGCCCCTTGTCTGGGGACTTTGCAGCAAATGGTTGTGCCTGCTTGTAGGGTAAAGAAAATATCAAGCTTTTCTGCCCTTCCGCCATCAGGATAGATGATGGATCCTTGTCCTGAATGCGTGCCTGATGGCGGGCACCTGGAATAGGGTGTGGGCATAGGTAGATGGGATTCAGCTGAGCTAAGACTGTGCTTTTAAGGGCGGCGTCACGGGGATGCCAGCAGCAGCAGTAGAAGCCGAAGCCGAAACCGAAAGAGAAGCCGAGATCACCAGAGAGCCCAGATAGAGTGAGGATTTGCTGGGGGCTGGGAGGCCTGCCAGCGTCCCGCCCCCCCCAACACCCCTGCCTGCCATATGCCTGGTGAACCCCAATAAAAGACCTGCAAAAAACCCACTGAGGACTCTGACTCCTCCTTTACCCGGTCTGCATGGGATCAGAAAACCTGCACTGTATCCAGTCCTGACCCTGCACTGCTGAAAACGATGCTATTGATGGAGGACAGGAATGAAAAAAACTGAAGAAAGGAAGCACCACAAGACCAGAAACCTGGCTGTAGGATAAATGGTTTTCAGGCTTTTCTGCCCTTCCACCATCAGGATTGCCTTGCCTGATGGGGCACCTGCAGTTGTTACATTGTTGCAAGCTGTCTGGTTTACTTCTGTGGGCTGTGGGAGGGGTATTGAGATAGGCTCCAGAGAAGCAGAAGCAGGAGAGCAGCAGAAGAGAAAAGGGGAGAAAGTAGCCAGAGAAGCCCAAAGTGAAGACTTGCCAGGGGCTAGGAGGCCTGCAGGCTTTCTGGCCCCCTGGCACCCCTGCCTACCCTGTAGCCACACTACATGTAAAGCTCAATAAAAGCCTAATAAAACCAATGCGGGCTCCAGGACTCTCTCTCCTTTACCCCATCTGCCGAATGATAAGTAACCTGCTCTGTGGCCATCCTGGTCCTACACTGGCTCTCACAAGGATGGGGGTAGAAGAGATTAGCATAACCATCAACACAGTTGTGGAAACTAGGATCCTTCTGCACAGACTACACAGTTGTGAAAACTAAGATCCTTTGGTGCCAAAGCCTAGATTACAAAGCATAACATCCAAGCAGGTATCCCAGGGTGCATCCAAAGGTAAAGATAGGGAGATTGAGCCCATTGTGGAATTTCAGGTCTTTTTCAGATTCTGCAAAGTTATCCCAAATCAGCCACTAACCCTAAAGCTTACAAGGAGTGGCCCCTCCCAACAGAAAAGGACTATATCCCTCTGCCCACCTGTGACAGATACCTCTCTCCGCAGGGCAGCAGCCTCCCTGCCTGCCATGACCTGTACCTGCCAAGGCTTCTCCTCACTGACTTCCCTCAGTGGAGGCAGCTCTCCTCAAGGCCGCTCGCCTGCAACCACGCAGGCCTCTCTCAGCAAACCTGTCCCTTTCGGAGCAGCTCTTCCTGCCCACCTGTGTCTATGTAAGTGTCTTACTCTTCTGTCTCTTGCCCTAATAAACCTTCCCTTTAAATATAACTAGTGTCTCTGTCCCGTGGAGAAACTCGCCTGGAGAATTCTCCATGTGTCGCTGAAATAGGAGCTCTGGTGAAACCTTTCCCAGAGTGACCCCAAGGACCCCACATTCTAAACCCACAGACCACAAAAACCACATCACTATCAATGTAAGAGATATAGACACAGTTGTGTATAAAAGGAGCCCTTGGTCTTTATTTTTTGTTTTGTTTTGTTTTGTTGATTTTTTTAAAATAAATTTTATTTTTATATTCCCCATACAATTGGAACCCCCTTATTTAGACCCCAATCCCTCCCCTCCCCACCCCCCATCCCCCATAAAGTGTCTCTGGTTCATAGTTGTTTGTTGATTTTGATTTTCACTTTCTTATAGTTATTCATTTTCCTGGTCCCTTATTTAAGTTTTCTAGATTCCTGCTATGAGTGAGACCATCCGGTATTTTTCTTTTTCTTTCTTGCTTATTTCGCTGAGCATGATCCCTTCCAGCTCCATCCATGTTGCTTCAAATTGCATGTGTTTATCTTTTTTGAATGCTGAGTAATATTCCATGGTGTATATGTACCACACCTTCTTGATCTCTGAAGAGTAAATGCAAATGGCCAACAGGCATATGAAAAAATGTTCAACATCACTTGTAATCAGGGAAATGCAAATCAAAACTACCATGAGATACCATCTTACACCAGTGAGAATGGCACATATTAAAAAAACTAGCAACAACAAATGTTGGCGAGGATGTAGAGAAAAAGGAACTCTCCTGCACTGCTGGTGGGAGTGCAAACTGGTCCAACCACTATGGAGAGCTGTGTGGAGATTTCTGGACCTACTAAACATAGAGCTTCCATAGGATCCAGCAATTCCACTCCTAGGTATTTACCCAAAGGACACAGAAACATCAATTCCAAAGAGCACCTGCACCCCTATGTTTATAGCAGCACTGTTTACAATAGCTAAGCTTTGGAAACAAACCAAATACCCTTGGTCTTTAAACTGGTGCTCAAACCTTACGGGGCTACCCAGGTCTGGGACCTCATACATGAATAATAAAGCTGCTGACCTCACCATTCCTGAAGTACTGATTGTTCTTCCTCTGCCTGGATAAAAGGCCAGAATTTATTTCTACAAGAACACTATGGAAATGTAACAGAATAAGAAATATTCAATGATACTGTTTCAGGTTTCACTTTGCAATTAACCTTGGAGAAAATACCAAAACACCACCTGTATAGTTTTAATGTAGTATCAAAGTGGAATATTTCAAATTGTCTGAAAACACTACTTCAACATATTTGTGTAAGGCAGTGTCTGCATAGTTATAGTAAGGCAGTGTGTATTTTTTCATAGACTTCAACCAGAACAACAGACCAAATGGAGAAGAAAATATGAAAATGCAAAGGTCTTCTAATGAGACAGACAAGAAAGACAATTGCAAAAATATAAAATGCAAAAGAGCCACTCTTCTCATTGCCCCGATTATTTTCAGAAATATTATTTCTGTTAAGAACACTTTCTGTTAACATGCATTGGGTTATACATATTATTCTAAATGAAATAGTTACATGATTAAACACAGCTTTATTCCTAGGGTGGTAAATAGGGGTAGTAATACCTCATAAACAAAAGTATACTTGGCGTCCTCACTTATCTGTAAGACTTTATGCAGATTCTGAAAGGAAAATGACTGAGAAGCGCTGACCCAGTCCTTGGGCCTGGAATCAGGGAGACAGTGTGACAAAGCTCTGGGTGAGGAGAGGAGGGGGCAGAGCAAAGCCCCAGGGCCCTAGTCTGGTTCTCATAGTTCCAGGCCCCAGGGCTGTGTCTAGGGCAGGAAGGTTACTGTTGGGGATACCCCACTGCCCCCTTAGCCTCCCTTCTGTCTCCACCACCTGTGCTGGACCCTGGACACTTGTGACTCCCCCCCAGTTCTCAGTCCCCAGTGCCTGGAGGTTCCCAGAGAAGCCAATCAGCATGGCCCCCAGTTAAGTCTCTGTCCACCAGCCTAGAGTCAGAAGCTCCCCAGACCCCAGCAGTGCTGGTCATGGAGCCCCCAACCTCCTCCTGCTGCTTCTCTCCAGGGCTGTGTCCCAGGCCCAGGCTGGTGAGTGCAGGATGGGGAGAGAAAAGGCTTCTCTGGTGGAGGCTGTTGCCTTAGGCCCCTCTGTCCCCCCACGGTTCTTCTCAGTCCTAGTGCCTTTCTGTCCCTCCCACACTAGCTCCCTCTTCTGTCCCCCTGAGTCCCACTCCTTCTCCACCTGATGCCCCTTTTCAAGCTCTGGAGGCTCCTCCTTCCCTGAACACTTTCTCCCCTCATGCCCCATCTCCCTGGGACTCAGGACCCAGGGAGATGGGTCAGCCTGGCTTTCACCCCTTCCTGCCTCCAGGCTCCCACTATCTAAGGCTTTTCGAAACCAAGATCTCCCAGGGCCTCCGGTGGCACAGTGGTTGAGCTTCGCACTGCAAAGCTGTCTGCAGGCTCTGCAGCACTGGTTCAATTCTACGCTGGCCAGGGAGAAGCCCACATGGCACAGCAGACCTCTCCTGTCTCGCCCACTGCTCCCCTCAGTGGTGTCTTCGGTCCGTCTGCCTGTTCTGCTCCCTACTCTGTCCCTGGTGAATCCTCTCACCCTCCCACGCTTCTGACCTGTACCACCAAGACCTCCCAGCCCAGCCTCAAGGAGCCCCAGTACATCGCCGTGGGCTACATGGACGACACACACAGTTCAGGCGGTTTGACAGCGACTCTCCAGGTCACAGTGTGGAGGTGCTGGAGCCCAGGGTAGAGCAGATGGGACAGGAGGATCTGGACAATGATACAGAACCAAAGACAATAGGCACAGAGGTTCAAAGCTCCCCTACATGGCTCCTGGAGGACCTGCGCAGCTACTACAATCAGAGCTAGGATGGTGAACAATGTTTGCCCAGGGCAGGTCACAGATCCCATTCCACAGTGATTTCGAGAGGCTACGGCACCTGCCATAGTGGAGGAGGAAGTTTGGGCAAAGCACAAAATGAACAACCTGGAGGGCAGGTGCGTGGAGTGACTCCCAAGACTCCTGCAGATGGGGAAGGAGGTGCTGCAGCTCAGAAGTAAGAGGTGCTGAGGAGTCTTTCATCTCCCTGAGGCTTACACCCCTCAGGGAAAACGGACTCATGGTCAGAAAAGCGCCCCCTTCTGGTCAGAGAAGGAGCTGTCTGTCACATTTCAAAATTCTGTAGTAGAGACTGGTCCAGCGGCTCCTATTTTTTCTGAGGGACAGTTAAGGAATCCAGTTTCTCCTGAGAAAGAGGGGAGACCACCCCCTGAAATCACCCTGCATAGGATCCTTTTCACTGGCAGTCTTCTTAGGAACAATGAGTTTCTCCCTCAAGATCTTGATTTTTAGTCAGAGAGCATTTTTGGAGATCTCACTCCTGCCTGTCTGTGTCATCACCCTCCACCCAAGACAGCAACAAAATACTTAGAGACCTGCATCCTACCCCAGGCTCTCACCTACTCTCCCGGACTCCCAGACCAGGCTGGTTTCTGGGGTTTGTGCTTCCTTCTTCCAAGCATATTGTCCTGTCCATTCTGAGGATCGTCATGAAGCTGCTTCAGTGTCCATGGAGAAAATATAAACCATAAAATTTCAGATTCTTCCCACTCAGATCCCCAAAGGGCACATGTGGCCCACAACCCCATCTCTGAGCATGAGGTCACCCCGAGGTGCTGGGCCCTGGGCTTTTACCCTGTGGACATCAGCCTGAACTGGCAGAGAAATGGGGAAGAGCTGATGCAGGACATGGATTGGGTGGACACCAGGCCTGCAGGTGATGGAAGCTGTGGTGGTGCCTTCTAGAGAGGAGCAGAGAGACACATACTATGTGCAGCATGAGGGGCTGCTGGAGCCCCTTATCTTGAGATGGGGTAAGGAGGGGGACTTGGGCACAGGGCCTCTTCTCAAGGGAATCAGGAGCCCTTCTGAGAACTTCAAAAGCATCATTGCTGACCTGGTTCTCCTTGGAGCTGTGCTCACTGGAGCTGCAGTGGCTGCAGCTGTGATCTGGAGGAAGAAGCACTCAGGTAGGGAAGGGACTGGGGGGATCTTGTCCACTGGGGGCTTTCAAGTCCGAGGGAGAACTTGCCCTGCCTGGTTAATGGGAAGTACCATCCACACACATGTTGCCCAGAAGGCATTTGGTCCAGTCCCCGCACTTCCTTTCTTCATTTTTCCCAGTCCTGACCTGGGTCTTTAGTCACAGTATTCCAGGATTAGAAGATTCCTTTAGGACTGCACGGGCTGACTCCTCCCTTGTCTCACATGATGATTCATCCCACAGGAGGACAAAGAGGAAGCTACACTCAGGTTGCAGGTAAGTGTGGGTCAGGGGTTTGATCCCTGAGGCCCTGGGGATAGTGCTGATGAAGCCATTCAGTTTCCATTCATGATGGTGATTTTCATGTCTTCAGATCTTAAGGCCACGTATTAGTGGCTCAGCTCACCATACAGACATTCACCTCTTCTTTTGACTTCAGCTGTGAACAATAATTTACATTGTGGGGTAGAATTGGAGGCTCATTCCTCCTTTGAAGGAAAGAGACCACAGTTATGGAAGAAGGTGACAGAAGAAAAGCACAGCAGCAAGCAGGAAATGGTTGTGAAAAATGAGAAATTAGGGCCTCCCTGATGGTGCAGAAGGTTGAGCGCAGCACTGTGTAGCTGTCTGCAGCCTCTGCAGTGCCGGTTCGATCCTCGCCAGCCACAGAGCAACCCACATGGCATGGCAGACTTCTCCTGTCTCGCCCGCTGTGCCCCTCAGCAGTGTATTTCGTCAGTCTGCCTGTTCTGTTCCCTGCTCTGGCTCTGGTGAATCTTCTCACCTCCCATGCATCTGGCCTGTGCCCCGGTTCTTCTGTGCATGAATAAATCTTTCAAAAAAAGAGAGAGAGAAATTATTCAATGCTGACTTTACAAAGACTGAGCACATTATTTTTTCTTTAAAGATTTATTTATTTATACAAGAAATAGGGTATAGGCCAGAGGTGCGGGAAGGTGAGAGAATTCACCAGAGACAGAGTGGGGAGCAGAACAAACAGACGGACTGAAAGCACTGCTGAGGGGAGCAGCAGGTGAGGCAGGAGAGGTCTGCCATGCCATGTCAATAACTCTCTGGTGGGCCAGGAAGTGAACCTGCGCTGCATAGGCTGTGGACAGCTTCGTAGCACTGTGCACAACCCGCTGCACCACCGGGACACCCTGAGCACGTTATTGCTCCATTATTAAATATTTTTAATGAGGGGAAATAATCTATATCCAGCCAGGAGACATAGCAATGACAGCATTTGAAACTCCACATTGAGGGCACTGCTGACAGATAGATGATGGTCATGGTGAGAGACCAAGAGAAACCAACCTCATGGGTAAACACCAGGGTTTGACCTAAGAGGTCACCGTGTCTTCCTAGCCAGTGAATCCATAACTTATATAGTCTCATCAATAATTTTTAAAAAGTTGGAGAGATAGTAAATTATTGAGGGAGCCAGGTAATATACCTTTGCTTTAACTCCCAAAATTCATTAAGGAAAACTCATTGTGCTTAATAGCACCAAGGCTCAGCACCATGACAAGGGAACATAAGTACAGGATTCAGGTGGTGTCTGGTGTCAGGAGTGAGCTCCGTCTTCCTGCTGGTCTGGCAATGACCACTTGTAGTACTTTGTTCACGGGAAGCCTCAGTATGACAGCAGGTCTGATGGAATTTAGTAGTGACTGTGCAAGTGACCCACTTCCTAGCAGGTGTGATGACACTGTCAACTCCTGACACACAGGAAGCTTCTTCTTTGGGGACATTGTGAAATGCATTTTACTGATGAATAGATAAACTGGAATTTCTTTATTTTTTAAGATTTATTTATTTATGTATACAAGAACTGGGGTACAGGCCAGAAGCGGGGGAGTGAGAGGATTCACCAGAAACAGAGTGGGGAACAGAACAGGCAGATTGACTGAAGTACACTGCTGAGGGGAGCAGCAGGCAAGTCAGGAGAGGTCCGCTGCACCATGCGGGTAGCTCCCTGGCTGGCCAGGGATCGAAGTCTTGCTGCAGTGGCTGAGGATAGCATCATAGGTTGTGTCTTAACCCCTTGCACCACCAGGGAGGCCCTACACTGGAATTTCTAAAAAATATCTATACTACCATGATTCAATCCAGATGTGGGGCTATTTAACTAAAGATTTTATGGCTTTTAATTTAAAACCATCATGAAATAATTGTAAAATAGTGTGCATCTAAATGTATTTGGAAAGGGAACATTGATGGCCAAGTAGTATATTTGGCTGCTGGATTTCTAGCTAAACTGATACATTGTGCTTTTGCTTTTTTCAAAGTGAAAAACCTATACTTTTCCTAAAAAGAAATAACTGCCAAATATTTATTCTTGTCACTGAAGACTGGTTTTTCTCTGAGTAAGATGTGGGATTACCAGACCTTTCTGGGCAGAGATTGACATGGTGCAACTTCTTTTTGGAAGCCTCCGTCTGGCTGCTGTGCAGAATCAAGAGGAGAAGGTGATAGGTGGGAAGATAAATGTGGGAAACTAGCACAGGTTCTAAGATGGAAAATTTGGTAGCTTTATGGGGTATGATGAGGAAAGTAACACAGTGTTTGGATCTGGATATATTTAGGGATGGACTTTACAGCATTTCCTAATGTAACATCTGGGTTGTGAGAAAGATGGGTCAGGATGCCACCCAACATCTCAGACTGTGAAGTAGAGATGTGGAGCCCTCGGTGACACGAGCAGGCTTCAGAAGTAGCACATTTGTGGAAATGGCATCCGAGGTGTTCATTAGGAGAGTTGAAGCTGAGGGTTACTGAAAATACAGTGATGGTGGCAAAGGTCAGACAAGCCTGGAGCACAGGTGAAATATGTAAACTGAGAAATAGATCTGGGAGGTGATATGATGTAAATGATATTTGTTGGGTGACCTGATCAGACCAAAGCCCCACTCACTGCACAGTCTGACCCCACATGGAGAAGACACAAAGATCAAAGAGGCCCACTTCAGTGAGCCGAGGAGTCACTGGGATGCTTATGAAGACTGAGAAGGTCTAGAACAGAGCCCGAGAGTCTGTGTTTATAACAGCGCTGGTGCTGATGTGCTGGTTTCAGATCACACTTTTAGCAGCAGGTCAACACCATGACTCCCACCTGGCTGTGCGTCAGCCTCACATGCAGAGCATGATGAAGAAGAGATTCCCAGGCTCCCTGTTCATCACTCTGAGCTGCTGGATCTGGGCGAGACCTGAGCGTTTGTAACACGCCCACATACATCCTGGGGCTCAACCATGTGGGTCTGCCAGACTTCAGTGGCCCGTTCAGCCACCATTACGGTTACCTGCAGTTCTGCATTCCTATACCAAGGTCAGAACGGTCCAGTCACAGTCATATGAGCCAAACCTTACAAGGTGACTTTCATACCAATCAAGAGCAGAAAGCTGGATCACTCTGGAAAGGGTGTGCATCAAGAGGTAGGACCGGGAACACCCTGGGGGCTGAGGACGGATGCACAAACTCATTCCCGATTCGTACATCATGAGGTATGACCAGGAACGCCCTGGGCGCTGAGGACTGATGTATGACAAGGGACCCCAGAGGCTGATCAGTGGAATGCCTTCTTAATAAGATTAGAAACATGGCCGGGGGTTTGGGGTCCAGTTTTCGATTACAACACTTGGTCATCAAGCTGATAACATAGTCAGCAGACTCATGTCCCCCCAAGCCCTTGATGACATTCCCGAGTTTCACCCATCCTTTCTCCTTGTCCTCCTAACGCACGTAGCTGATGGTCTATGATTATTCCACCAATAAAAACGGTCAGGATCTTGCTCGCAGCGGCAGCCTGCATTATGCAGCCTGCTCCATGGTTCCCGCGTCTTTGTCAGTGTGGGGTTGCCCGATGCCACACAGCCAAATTGGGATCCCCCTGATGCCGGTGATCAGGGAGCTGTGAGGACCTGGGAGGAAAAAGACAAGACATGTGCTGGGGGGTCTGTTTTGCTTTCTCTCCCAAAAGGCATATCCAGGTGGGCATGAGGAAGTGGTTCAGCATAAGGAAAATCTGTCACTATCCCTGGATGGATTTCTTACTCGTTTCATACAAATTTACAACATAGATTTTTCAAGTAAAATTTACTAAAGGCATTAATAGATACATGTGAATGTGTATATGTCTGTATATAATAGTGTAGTGTGTAACACTGACTCCAGATCCCTGTGGCTTACCCAGCTCTGTCCTGCCCCCTGAGTGGTGGGACGTGTGGGCTTTGTTGGTGCAGCTGCCCCAGTGGGCACAGCCAGAGGCCAGTGGGAGCAGGAGTCTGAAAGGGCTGGCAGATGCAGTGGGGCTTTCCTGCCCTGGCACCCTGTGTGTGCAGGTGGGAGCTGGTGGGCACAGCTCTAGAGGTGGTGGCAGAGGGGGAGTTTCCTGCCAGGGGGCAGACAGACTTCAGAGGGCCCCTCCCCCAGAGCAAGCCAGGGTTAAGCACAGGAGCCCCTAGGGCTTGGCTCCTCCATTCCTGCCCCCTCAGAGGAGCTGCTTCTGGGCAGCACCAAGGCCGCCCTGCAGTGGGTGCCACAGGATAGCTTCGCTGAGGACCTCCTCACTGAGCTAGGGATGATAGCTGGGGGGCATCAGCTGGGTATGAATGGACCCCACCAGCTCTGGCAGGCTCCAGGAGGCCGCTGCTTGAGGACAGGGCTGAGGCCACCCTGACAGCTGTGGCCACTGCACCCAGCAGCGAGAGTGGCAGTGGGTGACAGTAGGTGGGCACTTTACCCCCAGCCACCTTCAGTGTCATGGAAATGGCGACAGAGGCTCTCTGTCCCCACACACCACCCCAGGGCATGCAGCCCATTGGGGCCACAGCAGCAAGGTCAGCTTTGAAACCTGTCATTGCTGCTGACTGTCCGGCATCACCTCCCAGTGCTGTTGTCTCCTTCCCTTCAGGCCCAGCATTCAGACTGTGGCTGTGCCTGCTGGGGTGATGCTCAGAGGGGAGCACCCCTTGGGAACACCTCCTGCTGCCACTATGAGTTGGGTCCTGGCCCAGTGCTTCCAGCTGTTCCACCAGCTCCAGGCCCTCCCTGACAGAACTGTACCACCTTACACAGGCAGCCTTAATTTGGGACTATTGGACACAGTGGACACTATCTGGGGTGACACAGCTGGCCATTGAGGCCTTCGAAACTCTTTATTTCCCTGCTCTCCTGTTTGTTAGAGAAACCTCATTGCTGTTCCCTGAGCCTGAGTGGTTGCAATTGAGCACAGGGGTGAGAACCACAGTGTCCTCTCCCCTACCTTAGCTCTGTCTTTGTGAGAGGGGGTCAGGGAGGAAGGGCCCATACCTAGTAGAGGAATCTGCACACATGCAGGATGCACATACATGCTACATGACTCATGATCTGTTTTCTTTGAACTAAAGCTCTTGTTTAAACTGAGATCCTGCCCTGCTGATGCCCCAAAGAGTGCCGGATACTGATGCCTTCTTATGTACCAGGGGCAGGATACCCAGGAGGTTGATGGCAAGTTCTGGGGCTGCTTATGACAGACACCAGGAGTGTCAGCTGTGACAGGCTGTTCTGATGGATGATTTGCTCAGAACATAAAGGTTTGTCAGCGCAGAGAGCCCCAGGAGACACACAGGAGAGAGACGTGTGGAGAAGCCGCCTTGCTTCTTGGCTTTGGACTTGAACCAGGAACTTAGAGATGTGGAAGGAGACTCCTGGAAGAGACCCAGGGGGGAGACAGACCTTTCCCTTGTACTTTAATTTTGCTCCTTTTGGCCCAGACTTACTGGCTCCTTTCATCCACTTCCCAGGTCCCCACCTGAAGGTGCCTTAGCATTGGGGGAACCTTTCAGGCCACAGTGGCCTGCTTTGGGTCAAGGCTGTGTGTTTGGGTCTTTACCCACGAGGGGTGGGGAACTTTGGGTGTTTTATTCCTAATGTTATTTCTTCCTTTCTCTCTATGAACATTAATTCTTTTAAACTTCTTTCACACTAAGAAATAAAACTACAGTTTTGTCATGAAACTAAAGAAAACTATAAAACTTATGCAAAGCTGGGTCCATAAATATATCTTTTGATATATGATATATCTTTTTTTAAAAGATTTATCTATTCATTTACACAAGAACCAGAGTACAGGCCAGATGTGCAGGAGGGTGAGAGGATTCACCAGAGACAGTGCGGGGAACAGAACAGGCAGACTGACAAAATACACTGCTGAAGAGAGCAGCGGGCATGACAAGAGAGTTCTGCTGCGCCATTTGGGACCATCGCCAGCCGACCGGGATAGAACCGGCACTGCAGAGGCTGCAGACAGCTTCACAGCGCAGCGCTCAACTGCCTGCGCCACCAGGGGAGGCCCAATATATCTTTTTTAAAAAAGATTTATGTATTTATGCATATAAGAACTGGGGTACAGGCCAGAGGTAGGGGGGCGAGAGAATTCACCAGAGACAAGTGGGGAACAGAACAGGCAGATTGACAAAGTACACTGCTGAGGGGAGCAGCAGGCAAGTCAGGAGAGGTCTGCTGCACCATGTGGGTAGCTCTCTAGCTGGGGATCAAACTAGTGCAGCAGTGGCTGCCGATAGCTTCATTGATTGTATCTTAACCCCTGCACCACCAGGGAGGCCCTGATATATCTTTTGATAAATATATATATATATATATATATATATATATATATAAAAGCTAACTGAAATATCTCCTTTATTCTCTCTCCCGAGGATGTAAAATGCCGGAAGCCATGCTACTCATGTTGTCTGACAAGGGTCCGGGCCGCACCCTGATGAAGTGTTTGCATCTCATCCTCACTTATTTTCTACAATCGCGCCGACGCTGTCCCATACTTCAGGAACCCCTGACACCCAAACTGTTGCGGCTGGTTTGCAGCAGTAAAACTTTTACTAAGTATTCTATTTTCTCATGTCAAAATGTTAGTTTGCATATATCCAATAAGATTCTTTTTTCCCTTCTAGTTAACTGACTATTGGAAATATGGGTGTTTTACCAAGTGTTGCATCTGGCAACACCACACTGATAAAGAAATGGGAGTCATGGAGCAGGCTACATAATGCAGGATGCTGCTGAAGAGCAAGATCTTGGCCTTTTTATTAATAGAATAATCATACAGTATCAGTTGTAAGGGGAAGGAAAAAAGAAAAAGGGGAAGAAGGTGACTAGAAAATGTGCTCCACATCTATATTTTCAGGGGTTGTGAGTCTGCTCTCCAGGCACTTCTCATCTTCTGGTTGACTGGGTATTGTAATTGAGATCAGCCCACACAGACCTTCCCCCCACAGTGTCCCCGATGCTGCCCCATCCCTGCCCGGTCCTCTCTGGCTCCCCACTGTACCCCTTTCCACCTCTGTCCCCTAAA
Organism: Talpa europaea; assembly: GCF_964194135.1. Taxonomy (NCBI): domain Eukaryota; kingdom Metazoa; phylum Chordata; class Mammalia; order Eulipotyphla; family Talpidae; genus Talpa; species Talpa europaea. Next base: position 124,895,007 of record NC_140068.1, on the reverse strand, counting down.
GTCCCCATTTCCATCTTCTCTCTCTTTTCCAGGAGCCTCCCCATCTTCCTAGCCAGTGCCCTGGGGGCTCTCCTAGGCCCTCCCCTCCTCCAAGGATGGAGAATGTCAGGTGATTCCCAGGAGGAGGGGCTTTCGTCCTTGGAAGCAGAAGCAGAAACAAATTACAGGGACCCTGGGATCTAAGTTTCCATCCCAAGAGACTGAGGCAACCTTTATATTTGGGGATTTTCTCAGAATCTAGGAACCAGTTGTCATGTCCACTGGAGACTAAAAATGAGGACACTAAAACTGACACTGACTTGGGCGCCCCCTTGTGGCAGATCCCTGTCCTGCCGCTGCGAGCCCAAGGCCTGGGGAGGGCCTGGCTGAGCAGGAGAAAGGGCGGCTCTGGGCTCCTGTGCTCAGCCCTGTGGCCACACGGGGGCGCTGCCGCGCTGCTCCGGATTCTGGTGGAGCCGCCAGGATGGGGCGGGATGTGAATTGGGCAGAGTTGGGGGCTCTGGGGTCCGGTGTCCTGGGGTTAGATACTCTGTGAGGAGTCAGAGAAGCAAGACTCAGAGGAGAGAAGACTCTGGAGCCTGCCCTGTGTGTGAGGTTTCCAGCTTTTCTCCCCAGGACCCCTCCAGTCCCTGGATAACAAAACAAGTCCCTGGATTCCAGTCTCTGGAAAACAGGAAAGTGGATCATTTTTTCCTTCTACAATCTATTTAGTATTGAGGACATTAAAAAAAAATAACATTTAAAGAATACTGTTAAATTTACAGAAAAGTTGCAAAGGTAGTACAGTTCTTGTTTACCCCACACCATTTCCACTTTGTTAACATCTTGCATGACTAAAGTTGTTATTTATTTTGTAGCTAATAAAGCAATGGTGACACAATTACCAAACTCCATGCTTAATTTCCTTGAATAGTGTCTCAGTGCCTTGGTCTCTCTCCTCACCTTCTGGGATACCTATAACTCTTTTTTTTTTTTTTAAGATTTATTTATACATATAAGAACTGGCGTATGGGCCAGAGGCGTGGAGGGTGAGAGAATTCACTGGAGACAGAGTGGGGAGTAGAACAGGCAGACTGACTGAAATACACTGCTGAGGGGAGTAGCTGGCAAGTCAGGAGAGGTCTGCTGTGCCATGTGGGTAGCTCCCTGGCTAGGGCTAGAACTCCTGCTTCAGTGGCTGCTGATAGCTTCATAGGTTGCGTCTTAACTCCTTGCACCACCAGGGAGGTCCTGTGGAAGCACAGGCCGGCAATACCGGAGGGTGCTCTTGGACTTAGGGTCTTGCCATTCAAAGGCAAAAAGCAGTTGATCCTGGGCCTCCCTGGTGGTGCAGCAGTTGAGCGCTGGGTTGCGAAGCTGCCCGCAGCCTCTGCAGCACCGGTTCGATTCCCGGCTGCTCCCCGGACACCGGAGGAGGTTCCCACATGGCGCGCAGACCTCTCCTGCCGCCCGCTGCTCCCCTCAGCAGTGTACTTCGGTCCTTCTGCCTGCTCTGCTCCCCGCTCTGGCTCTGGTGAATTCTCTCACCCTCCCGCACTTCTGACTGTACCCAGTGCATGTATAAACAAAACAAACAAACAAACAAATAAATAAATAAAAATACATACCTCTTTAAAAAAAAAAAAAGCAGTTGATCCTGAACATCTATTGGGATACAGAAAAAGTCATCTTTAAGATCTAATATAGAAAACCATCCAAAGTCACCAGGTATGGCAGTTAATAAGGTGTAGGGATTAGGCACAGTCGGGATATAAATCCTGGACAATGTCATTAATGGCCCAAAAATCTTGGACAAAACGGCCTGTATGGGGTTTCCTCACTGGCAACATCGGAGTGTTGTATGGTGAGCGGCAGGGCCTAATGAGTCCAGATTGAAGGAATCTTTTTAACACTGGCTCAATTCCCCTCAAGGCCTCCTTCTTTAAGGGGTATTGCTTCCTCCTTGGGGTTTTGTTTCCTTCTATCACTTCTTTTATTTTTTTAAAGATTTATTTATTTTTATACAAGAACTGGGGTACAGGACACAAGCGAGGGATGGTGAGAGGATTCACCAGAGACAGAATGGGGAACAGAACAGGCAGAAATACACTGCTGAGGGGAGCAGTGGGCAAGGCAGGAGAGGCCTGCCCCGCCATGTGGGAATCTCCCTGGCCGGCCAGGAATCGAACCAGCGCTGCAGAGGCTGCAGACAGCTTCACAGCGCAGCACTCAACACACTGTGCCACCAGGGAGGCCCCCTGCAATCACTTCTATCTTTATAGACTCTGCATTTTTTGCACGTCCTGGGGTCCCACCAGCCCATACCCATTTACTTACTCGTTCAATGATTTCTGAAGGTAAAACTTCACTTTTGGTGGAACATCTTGAGTAAAAAACATCTGGAACTACAGAGCATGTTCTGGAGGTACCTGTAGGTGAAGCCTCAGAATTTTGGGTGAAAACATAATTCGTGCGTTAAGCTTACTTAAAAGGTCACAACCAAGCAGCGGGATTGGACACTCTTCCATGTACAGGACGCTGTGCTGGAGCTGTGTGGTGCCCAGCCGGCACTCCAGAGGTTGTAAGAAGGCTTTCTGTTGTGGCCTTCCTGGGATCCCAGTGACTGCTGCGGTCTCTTTGCTCACTTTAGTCAATTTAGAATTCAGAACTGAGAATATCGCTCCAGTGTCCACCAAGAAATCAATCAGACGATTCCCCACAGCGAGTGTTATCGGGGCTCTGAGGCGGTTATTGTAATGGGCTTCTTTAGATTTAGTGGAGCCCCCGGGAACGCTTATTCTTCATCTGAACCTTCTCCATGAATATCATTTGTCTCCTTTCCTCTGTAATTGGCTCTAGATTCCTTCTATTCTGTCTATATTCCCTCCTATCTTCACCTGAGCCTCTACTCTGGGCTATCATTTCTCTCCTTTCCTCTCTCTGTGGTTCTGGGTTCTGTGTGCTCTGTCTATATTCTGTCCAGTCACCCCTGGGTGAATCGTCCTGTCGTGGTGTCCTCTGTCTTCTGTCCTGTCTTCTGTCATTATTGTGTCTGCTGCTCCCCTGTAATCTGGGACAACTGTACTTCCAATGTCCCTCCTCCCTGCAGTGAGCATGGACTGTTAGGGCGTTGGGAGAGGAAGATAAATGCAGACAAGTTCGCCATCCTCTTAGCAGCCTGCCGGTATGAGGGGACAGATCTCCTCCAATTTAGGAGGTCCGCGGTGCTAAAGGGATGGTGTGACCAAAAGTACCCAGCAGGTCACCCATGTTCATTCAAGCCACCCACTGGCAGCTGTCGGAGAGGAAACTGTCCTGCTTCAGGGTGATTCTTCCTGCAAAAGTGGGTGCCCCATCTAGTGTGGGGGGAGATGCCATTTTTTTTTCTTCTTCCCTGGAGGGCAGTGGAGGCTGTGACGCCTCAGGAGTCTGCGTGGGCGGGGCCTTGTCACACGGAGAAGGACTTTGTCTTGGTGTGTTTAAGATGTTTAACACGTGATAATCCTCCTCTTCTAACTCTGCCCTCTTGCAGTCCTCGTGGAGGGCGGCCTGTAGCTGGTCCTGCATACTTTTACAAGCTTGATCCTGCATGCTTTTAAAAGCTGACTCAAAAACAGTACGGTTTTCATCCCTCATACTCTTAATAGTTAAATCAAGAGCCTGAATTTGTTGTTGCATGGCTAAGTTAAGAGCCTGAATGTGTTCTTGCACATTCTCAGTATGTGAAGTAGAACATCTACCTCTCATAGAAACAAGAATGTAGCAAATGGCGCTTATGCACATTACCAAAAAAAAAAAAAAAAAAAACCCAGAAGCAAAGACTGTAAAGTAGGATGGCTTATAAACCACCCACATTTGTGTGCAGAAGTAAAAAAATGTGCCATATACCAGGTTTTATCAAATTATGTACATTTATAAAACTGGTGATAATATTTAATGGAAAAAGGCTACTTAAACTCAAGGCTGGAAAAAACCGAAAGAACTCAAACTAGGGATACAACTGCTTAAGCTCATGGTTGAGGCCATGCTTTGGTCAAAAACACACCCATAAGAGAGAGCTGTACACAAGCGGGGAAAAAAGAAGACTTTTCAAGACCTGAGACAAAGATTACACCACGCGTCCTGCAGACCTAGTGGCACTTGCGGTGACCATCGCAAGGAAAGTTACTTTGGGCTGGTCAACCACAGGTGTAACTTGGTCAACAACATTGAACACCAAACTTTTACAGGGCAACCCCCATATGAAACTGGTTGTGTGACTGTGGGTCCTCACCTGCGCGCTTAGAAGGGCCTTATTAATGCTTGACTGCAGGCACACAAAAATGGTTAATAAAAAGTTAATTTACCAAAGAAGGGGAAATTTAGAAATGAATAACTCAGGGAGATAAAGAGGGAGATAAATTCGTGAATGCATCCTACAAGTTCTGCTGACCTGGAATCCCAAGGGCACGCTGAGAGCTGGGGACGAGCCAAGAGCCATGTGCGGCCAACACAAGCCCACGTGTCTGGTTTTATACCAAACCTGGCAGCTTAACCCCACCCTCAGGTCCCAGCAACCCTCCCTTTGGTGGTGATGGGATTTGTCTTTCCCAATGTCCTGATGGCTTTGGTCTGGAGTGGGGGTGGAGTCCACAAAGCCTGTATGAAGCTTGCTCAGGACATCCTGCCCCCTAATATTGTCACTATAGTTTTTATTTTGGAAAAAAGTTTTTATAAAAATATTTTATTCCTATTAACATGTAGGGTTGTTAATATCATTCTAAATGAATAAGCATTTTTTAATTTTCAATCTCTAGTATGGCAAATATTGATAGATATAACCAACAAAATTACCTTGGATCCTCATTCATCTGTGAGAGTGTATTCAGATCATAAAGACAGAAATTTTGAGAATCACTGACTGAAACAGACCCTGGTACTCAGAGAGAGGGTGTGAGAAAGGCTACTCAATGCAGAAGCAAAGACGCCAGAGCCAAGAGCCACCTGCAGGAGGGTCAGGACCCAGTCCCAGCTCTCAGGCTGGTTCTCAGGGCTTCAGGCCTCAGGACAGTGTTTGGGTGGGGAGCCAAGCAAAGGGAATATTCATCTCCACTTTGCTCTGTCACAGGCTGCGCCAAGTCCTTCACCCTGTGCACGCCCAGTTCTATTTCCCTGTACACGACCATCCGGATAAGTCAATCAACGTCAAGGCTTTCGGGGTGTAAAGTCTGAACTGAGTTTTAGAGTCTTCCCAGACCAGGAGGATCCAGACTATGCCACCCCCAACCTTCCTCCTGCTGCTGTCCGGGGCCCTGGTCGTGACTGAGACCTGGGCAGGTGAGTGCGAAGTTTGGAGGGGAAAAGTTCGGAGGAGAAAAGTCCTTCCAGGCTTTGGCCTGGAAGGAGTGAGAGGACCCTGCAGTGGCCAGGACCCAGGAAGAGTCCCCGGACCGCCCTCTCCTCCACCCGCATCAAACCCCACACCTCGGTGTCCTGCTCCTCCCTTCCACCCACTCCTGTGCCCTGACCTTTTCCTGCCACCCCTTTTTACTCTCACGAATCCCCTTGCTCTCTCCCCTTGCCTGGCCCCTTCATCCTCGGACCCAGACACTGGCGCCCAGAGGAGAGTTGGGGTCTCAGCCCCTCCCCTCCCCCAGGCTCCCACTCTGTAATGTACTTGCACTCCGCGATGTCCTGGCCTGGCCCCGGGGAACCCCACTTCATCTGCGTGGGCTACGTGGACGACACGCAGTTCCTGCGGTGCCACAACAATGATCCGAGTCTGAAAATGGAGGCAACAGTGCCCTGGATGGAGCTAGAGGGGTTGGGAGAGCCAAAAGCGGATTGTCGAGAGCCACGTACACCTGTCCAGGCTCCGACTGAGCAACCTGCGGATGTACTACACCCAGAGCGGAACAGGTGCGTGATCCCCACCTACAGGCAGGGGTTCCCTCCAGTCTCTGGGTCCGAGCTTCCCCTCGAGGCCTTGGAACTTTTACCCTGTTTCTATTTTAGTTTATTACAAATCCCCAGCAGCTGCGCTTGCCTGGGGATGGGAGGTGCTAAGTGGGCGCGGCTGACATGGCGGGGGCAGCCGGTGCCTCACACCTTGCAGGTGAGGGATGGCTGTGAAGTGGGCCTGGACGGTAGCCTAAGCCGCTTCAATCAGTTCGCCTACGACGGCGTTGATCCCCTCACCCTGATGGAGGAGCTGCGCGCCAGGACCCCAGCGGGCATGGAGGCGCAGACCTGGGAGGGTGAGTGGGAGGAAGTCCTCGCTCAGAATTCCACACTCCCCGCCTGGAACGCGAGTGTGGCCAGTGGCTCCAAGGACAACTGAAGAAAGGGAACCGGACACTGCGTGCAAGTAAGAGTTGCCTCGGGCCTCCCCTAGGGCCAAGGCTGGCATCCAGCACAGGGAAGCAAAGTGGGCTCAAGGCCAGATACCACCCTCCTATGGCCCCAGAAGGTGAGGAGTCCTCCTTGGTGTCCAGATCCTGGAAAGTGACCCCTAGAGTGCCAGCCCTTCCTGGGGGCAATTAAGGAAGGCGCTCTCTCCAGGTGAGGAACAGTCCTGAAATAACTGATTCTCTCTGATCCTGGCGGTGTTCTGGTGAACCGTGTATTTCTTGCTCACATCTGATTCTCAGAGGTCTTGGATCCTGACTCCAACTTTCCTGAGTCACTTGGGCCTCTATCCAGGTCAAGACGAGAAGTCTCTAGTCTCTCCCTCAGAGCCCTGCAGCCTGCTACCCTGAACTGCTGCACCCTGATTCTAGAACTTTCCAAGGATTAGGAGACTATCCCAGTGATCCAAGGCCAGGCTGGTGTTCCAGTTTTGCACTCTGTCCACCCAGTGCAATTATCTGTCCATTCTCAGGATGGTCACATGAGGCTGCTTCAGTGGCCTATGAAAGTAACCTAAAGTATGAATTTTCAGAACTCCTAAAGACACTCGTGACCCACCATGCTACCTCTGAACATGAGGTCACCCTGAGGTGCTGGGCCCTGGGCTTCTACCCTGTGGACATCATCCTGACCTGGCAGTGAGATGGGGAGGACCTGACCCATGACATGGAGCTGGTGGACACCCGGCCTCGGGGGGATGGAACCTTCCAGAAGTGGGTGGCTGTGGTGGTGCCTTCTGGAGAGGAGCAGAGATACACGTGCCGTGTGCAGCATGAGGGGCTGCTGGAGCCCCGAGTCCTGAGATGGGGTAAGGAGGGGGCCATGGGCACAGAGCTTCTCAGGGGCATCAGGAGCCCTTCTGGAGCCCTCCAGCAGGATGGGGGCTGAGGCCTGAAAGTCAGAGTCTCAACTTTTCCCTTCCAGAGCCACCTCCTCAGTCCTCCTTACCCACTGTGGACATCATTGCTGTCCTGGTTCTCCTTGGGGCTGTGCTCACTGGAGCTGTGATTTGGAGGAAGAGGCTCTCAGGTAGAGAAGACCTCATATGAGATCTGAGATTTCTTGTCTAACATCTGCTTGATACTGTGAGGCATGATCTCACATACATGCACTTTCTCAGCTGAGAGCCAGGTTTGCTGACACTTTTTTGTAAAGCTCATGAAACTCCTTGGTATGAAAAATGAAGGACAAATATTTCAACTGATGACTTTGGTCATGGGGACCTCACTTGAGTAGCTGCAGGTAAAAAGGAAATGTCCCTGCTAAGGACGGAGGAGGCTGGCCCAGCTCCCACACGTGCTTTCTCCTCATGTTCCCTGATCCTGTCCTGAAGACCAGGACAGGCCAGTTCCTCAGGACTTCTTGGTCCTGCCTCCTCCCTGACCTCTCACAAAATGTTTTCTTCCTATAGGTAGAGAAGGAGAGAAATACTAAGTCTGGAATGTGGGGTAGGAAGGCCCTTAGGAATGTGTAGATGGTGGGCCTCCCTGGTGGCACATGGGCTTGGGCACGGCACTGTGGGGTGGTCTGCTGCCTCTGCAGAACGAGTTCAGTCCCCAACTGGCCAGGGTGCATCTCACATGGCGAGACAGACCGCTCCTGTCACGCCCGCTGCTCCCCTTAGCAGTGTATTTCATTCAGTCTGCCTGTTCTGTTCCCCACTCTGTCTCTGGTGAATCCTCTCACCCCCCGCATCTCTGGCCTTTATCCCAGCTCTTCTATGCATAAATGAATAAATCTTTAAAAAAAGAAAAGAAAAGTGTAGATGGAGTCCATGGGGGAGCTCACCCACCCCATAATCGCTCCTTAGTCTCATCTTCTGGGCACTCTAACCAGGGTCTGTCTTCTGGTTTTGCCCCAACCAACTTTTAAAGTAAAACTCTGGGGCCTCCCTGGTGGTGAAAGGGTTTAAGATACAACCTATGAAGCTCACCACAGCCACTACAGCACGAGTTCGATCCCCAGCCAGGGAGCTACCCACATGGCACAGCAGACCTCTCCTGATTCACCCGCTGCTGCCCTCAGCAGTGTATTTCAGCAGATCTGCCTGTTCTGTTCCTCACTCTGTCTCTGGTGAATCCTCTCACCACCCCCCCCACAACTCTGGCCTGTATCCCAGCTCTTATATGCACAAATAAATAAATCTTTAAAAAGAAAAGACCACCTAACTTCTCTTGTTGCAAAGGGTACCTGCATGTGTCTGTCTGTGCTCCTACTAGCATAATGTGAGGAGGTGGGGAGACTGGCCCAGCCCTGCCCACCAGATCCCTCCCCACACTGACCTGTGTCTCTCCCTGATGACTTTCCTGCTCCAGCAGAGGCGGGACTGGGTCATCTTCATCCCTGTCTTAACTTCTATTGCACTAAGCTGCAGCTTCTCCTCTGTTAAAATAGAGAATCTAAATAAATCTTAAAAAAAAATAAAATAGAGAATCTGATACTAAACAGAAGGGGCTGGAAAGGCCACATGCAGTCGGATTCTGGCAGCAGCCATAGCAGCTCTTGCCTTTCCTGGCTCTCCTTGCTTTCTCGGGAAACATGGCTTCCGGCGTGACTGTCTCTGAAGGAAAGTGTCCAAGGACATGAAGGTGCGTAAGTCATCAACACCACAGGAAGTGAAGAGGCGCAAGAAGGTGGTGCACTTCTGCCCGAGTGAGGACAAGAAGAACATCATCCCAGAGGGCAGAGAAATCCTGGTAGCTGATTTGGGCCAGGCCATGAACAACCCCTACCCATCTTTGTCAAGATACTGCCAGACCAGGACTGTGCCCTCCATGACGCAACCTAACAGACCAAGGAGAGCAAGAAGGAGGCCTTGATGCTTATCTTCTGGGCCCCTGAGTGTGCACCCTTAAGTGCAAAATCATCTCTGCCAGCTCCAAGGAGAAGCTGACATGGATCAAGTATGAATTACAAACTGCTGGGGCCTCCCTGGTGGTGTAAGGGGTTATGTCTCCGCAGTATGAAGCTATCTGCAGCCACTGCAGCACGAGTTCGATCCCTGGCCAGGGAGTTACCCACATGGCGCAGCAGACCTCTCCTGTCTCGCCCGCTGCTCCCCTCAGCAGTGTATTTCAGTCAGTCTGCCTGTTCTGCTCCCCACTCTGTCTCTGGTGAATCCTCTCACTCCCCACCCCACACCTCTGGCCTGCACCCTAGCTCTTGTATGCATAATTTAAAAAAAAAAAAACTCTACCCTGTCAGAGAAGCTGGGGGTAGCGTGTCATCTCCCTGGAGGGCAAGCTCCTTCCAACCCCTGCCTAAAGCATCTGGCTTCCCCAGACCTGCCCACAGGGGTTGCAGGCTGCCCCCTTCCTGCCAGACCAGAGGGACTAGGGAATCCCAGCAGGAGGAGGACAATGCCTCTACCTAGTTGCCAAAAGCCCCCCCACCCCCAGAACTTTTTCCAACCTCCATCCCTGACAGATCTGGCCTTCCCAAACCACCTTTGATCTGATCCCTCTTGGGTTTAAGCAGACCACGTTCCCCCCAGAAGGGAATTATGATTGTTTTGTGCTCAGTTCTGTTCTCCTCCTCTGGGTGCCCCCATCTCCAGCAGCAAGAGGAATATTGGGGTATTTTTTATAAAGATTTATTTATTTATTTATTTATACAAGAACTGGGGTACAGGCCAGATGCGCAGGAGGGTGAGAGGCTTCACCAGAGACATATATACACAGTTTTCTTTTAATTGTTGTGCTTTTCCTTTGTAATAGAAGGTCCCTTACTAGTCCTGCCTCCATGAGTGGCCATGACCAGGGAGGGGGAGGGGAACCAGGCAGTGTGGGGAGTGGGTCATCTCTACGACATCCCGTTTCTACACAGAATCAGACAGCACAGGGTTGCTATTGCGGTTGAAAGGTGGCAGCACGGAAGAGAAGGAACAGTGAGGGCTTGGAGTATTATTAAAAAAAAATAAATACCCCGGGACTCCCCTTATGGCGCAGGTGGTTGAGCACAGCGCTGTGAAGCTGTCTGCAGCCTCTGCAGCGCCAGTTCGATCCCAGCCGGCGGGTGAGGGTCCCACATGGCACAGCAGACGTCTCCTGTCTCGTGCGCTGCTCCCCTCAGCAGCGTATTTCATCAGTCTGCCTGTTCTGCTCCCCGCTCTGTCTCTGGTGAATCCTCTCACCACCCCTTCCCCCGTACCTCTGGCCTGTACCCCAGTTCTGCTATGCATTAATAAATAAATCTTTAAAAAAAAAAGAAGGAAAAAAATAAAATGAAAAAAAAAACGGAAATGCAGGAACATCCATCTGGGAGATGAGTCATAAAGATAAATCTCTCAAACAAGGGGGAAATTGCAACAAATGGGGGGAAGACAAACTCTTAGTCTTGCTAATGCCCATCAAAGACAAACCTGTAGGGACATAGGGGAAAGACAACCTTGTTAGTGCCTGTCTAAGAGACTAGTCATTTGTAACTGCATCACCCCCACCTGTAGAGGGGCTGAGAGGAGGACAGGCAGGGAGCAGGCCGGGCAGCAGGGGAAAGAAGGGTGTGGAGGTTCCTGTGTCCATTAAGGGGGTCAGTGTAGATGGTGGGATGGGAGCAAAGCCCTGGGGAGGAGTGATGGGGGTGAGGGTCCCATGGAGGGAACAGCCCGTGGGGGACTGGCTGGTGCCCGGTGAGCAAGGACAGAGGGGGTCGCCCTGCTCATTACTTACAGGAAGGACATGAGAGGTGAGCCTCAGCTAGTGACTTGATGGTCGTAAGTTATATCTCAATTAAGTGGCTTTAGAACCATATTAAGAAATGAGTCTACGAGTTGCCCTGTGTCTGTCCTCCACTGTATCCACAGTGAGGGCTTGTGGGGCAGGAAACTGCCTCAGCCCACGATGAGCTGAGCACAGACGGCTTCACTGCACAGATGCTCTCAAGGAACTTCCTCTGCGTGGTCCTGAGTCACGTGATGAGATGCTGACATTACGCTGCTTCTGTGATGGGAGAGACTTTTGGGGGCCTTGGGTGGGAGGCAGCTTATTTTTCATGTGGGCAGAATGGAAATAATGAGTGCCCAGAAGTTCTTCTGTGTTGATTTTTGATTTTCCACCAATTCTGTGATAAACATGAGGGGAGACAACTCCCCCCTGTGAGTGTGTCTGACTCTCTGGCTCTTCCTTGTGAAGAGAATGAAGCAGAAGGGACGTGCAGAGTCAGGCTCACAGGGGCTGAGACTTCCCGCCCGGGCTCCCCTCCTGGTCCCTCTCTGGGTGACTCCCTGCACACGGTGGACCCTCAGCTAAGGGGATGCCCCCAGGACAAGGACCTGAGGGTTTTCTCCAGGAGCCACATGCATGAGCTCTGAGGCAGGTCCTTCCACGCTGATCACGGCCGTTCAGATCCGCCAACATCTCGTCCCCATCGCAGCCTCGTGGGACCCAGAGCTGGAGCCTCTGAGGGAGGCCCCTCCTGCCGCCTCCCCCTCAGAGACTGTGGAGACGCCAGATCTTTGTTTTAGGTGCAAAGGAGGAAGAGATTTGGTACAAACCAGTAAAATATTCAGGCGATAAAGTGATCAGTGGCTGTTTTCTCACAAGAAACAGTGGAGGCCAGAGTAGCTCACGTGACGGTCAAGGTCCTGATTGCAATGAGCTGTCAGACAAGGATTCCACATCCTCTGAAGTGTCCTTCAAAATATGTGATTTTAAAAAATGAGTTCTACCGTTTTTAGATTCCCATTTAGTTTTACTCTTTTTTCTTTATACTATCCCCAGAGCGGTGTCTGCAGGGTCATGGCACAGAGGGGCTGTCAGCAGCCTGGAGCTGTAAGCAGGGCTGACTCTGACCCGCCTGCAGGGAGTGGGGCCCTGCAGCCCCAGAATCAGCCCCCAGGGCTGGCCCTCCAGAGCAACACAGGCCTTTCTCCTCTTGATTCCCTGAATCACCTCCTCTTGATTCCAGGAATCTCCCTGCCACCCCAGCATTGGGGAGTTGGGGAGGATGTTGAGGCTCAGGAAATGGGGGCCTCCTCCAAACCATCTGTCCTCTCCTCCTCTCTCTCCTTCATCAGCCTGAGTGTGTGTGTTTGAGTCACACCAGCCCTGCACGGACAGGAGAGGCCCAGAACTTAAGTGATTCCCTGGTCAGTTACAGCACCAGCCCCTCTGCAGTCCCACCAGGGGAGACAGAGACTCTCCCAGCCCCAGCCAGAGCCGTGTCACCCACACAGACCTTCCCCTCACAGTGTCCCCAATGCTGCCCCTTCCTGGCCCCACCCTCCCTGGTGCCCCCACCACTCCTTTTGGGCCCCATTTTCCTAGTCCCCATTTTCATCCTCTGCTCCATTTCCAGGAGCCTCCCTGTCTTCCTAGTCATGCCCTGGGGGCTCTCCTCAACCTCCCCTCATTCAGGGATGGAAAATTTTTTAAATATGTATATTTATTTCCTTATAGCGTGGGTCATCTTTCTATAGTTATTGTTTCTCTTAGGTGCGGCCCTTTCACCAATGATCCACCACACACCACCACCAGCTCCTCGTGTCTCTCCCCGGCTCTGATCACTCCTACTCCCCTCTGCTGTAAGACGTGGATGGGTGGTTGGCCCACGGGTCTTGGCGTTTTCCTGGAACCTTGTCCTTTTCCTAGGTGAGGACCTGGGCTCCTGGGTAAAATTGAATGTTAATTCCCAGGTGGAAGTGATTTCACCTCTGGAAGCAGAAGCAGAAACAAATGACAGAGACTCTGGAGTCCAAGGATCCATCCAAGACTAAAGGAAACTCTATATTTGGGAGATCAGCCCATAATCTGGGAATCAGCTGTTATGACCTGGAAACCTGCTTTGTCCTTTGGCCATAGGACAAGAAAATTGGAGGACTTCAGACCTGACACTGGACTTGGGCGCCCCCTTGTGAGCAGATCCCTGTCCTGCCGCTGGGGGCCCAGGGAGCCTGGGGAGGGCCTGGCTGAGCAGGAGAAAGGGCAGCTCTGGGCTCCTGTGCTCAGCCCTGTGGCCACACGGGGGCGCTGCCGCCTGTTCCGGATTCTGGTGGAGCCGCCAGGACGGGGCGGGGGCTGAGGTGGGCAGAGTTGGGGGTCCTGGAGGGCGGCGTCCTGGGGGTGAGATGCTCTGTGAGGAGTCAGAGCAGCAGGGCTCAGAGGAGAGGAGACTCCGGAGCCTGCCCTGTGTGTGAGGTTTCCAGCTTTTCTACTCAGAACCCCTCTCTCCAGTCCCTGGACGGTGATTCCTGGGACCAATGGAAAAAGAGAAAATATTTCCTTCTATAACCTATTAAATATTGAGAGTATTTTAAAAAATAACATTTAAAGAATACTGTTCGATTTACAGAAAAGTTGCAAAGGCAGTACACGTCTTGTTTCTCCCACACCATTTCCATGTTAACATCCTACACAAGTACAGTTTTTTTTTTTTAACAACTACTGCAGCAATGTTGACATAATAACTAAACGCCATACTTTCATTTCAGTTTTTGCTAATGTCCATTTGATGCTCCATAATCCCATCCAGTTTGCCTGGATGACAGTTCCTCAGACTTTCCTTGTTTTTATAACATTGACACTGGTGAGGAGTGATGTTTGGGAGAGGTGTTGGGGTCACAGATGGAGGTTCTTGGGTCACCTGTAAGAAAAGCTTCACCAGAGTCCTCCTCTCAGTGGCGTGAGGGGACACACACACACACACACACACACACACACAAGGAAAGAAGATGATGCTTGTGCAGACACCAGTAGACCGGAGGAGCTGCCCTTGGAGAGGGCGGGTGTGTGAGGAGAAGCCTGCAGTCCCCAGGCGGAGCCTTGGGAGCAGAGCTGCGTCTTCCTGGGGCAGAAAAGGCACTGAGGTCGTGTTCTAGTTGTGAGGGCTCATTCCTTTGTGGAATTGTCATCTGTTGTTAAATTAATTACTTCTATGGTGTGACTAGGCTGATTTGTCAGGAGCAGCGAGTCTCTGCAGTGGCTCCATCCCTGTATCCCGCCTCTGGTCTGCACCTCCTTATACTTCCTGTAGCATCTGATACTTGCTATAGCAGTTGGCCCACAGCGATTTTCATTTCCATAATTGATTTAATGACTATGTTAATCACTTCTACCCCCACCTCCAGTTTCAGGTCTTGTGACCCCTCCACCCTAAATTTCCTACTCTTAGCCTCCGTCAAGGAGCACTGCTCAGGAGTATTGTCCCTCAATTTAGGTTTTTTGTTTTGACTGGGACTGTGGGTTTGGGGAAGCAGACTCCAGGGGTGCAGGGACATTGTCCACTCACCACGGCAGTGCTCATTATGTCCACCTGACCCATCACTGATGGTGTTAACCTTCAACACCTGGCTAAGGCACACTTTCCCAGATTTCTTCCTGAAAAGCTTCTCTTTTTCCCATTTATTTAGAGGCTGTTGTCTTTGGAAGGAAGTCACTATGGGCAGCTCACACTTACGGGTGTGCTGCTATAAACATTTACATGCATGATTCTACTCCTAGGCATTGACCCAAATGACACAGAAACATTCATTTCAAGGGCACCTGCACCCCTATGTTTATAGCAGCACTATTTACAATAGCTAAGCTTTGGAAACAGCCCAAATGCCCAAAAATAGATGACTGGATCAAGAAGATGTGGTACATATACACCATGGAATATTACTCAGCAATCGAAAAAGGTAAACACATGCAGTTTGCAGCAACATGGATGGAGCTGGAAGGGATCATGCTCAGCGAAATAAGCCAGAAAGAAAAAGAAAAATACCAGATGGTCTCACTCATAGCAGGAATCTAGAAAACCTAAATAAGGGACTAGGAAAAAGAATAACT
The DNA here is from genome assembly GCF_964194135.1 of Talpa europaea. Classification (NCBI taxonomy): domain Eukaryota; kingdom Metazoa; phylum Chordata; class Mammalia; order Eulipotyphla; family Talpidae; genus Talpa; species Talpa europaea. The sequence goes on along the minus strand of NC_140068.1, from coordinate 124,879,876 downwards.
ATAATAAAGAAAAAATCAAAATCAACAAGCAACAATAAACCAGAGACACACTATGGGGGGGAGGGGAGAAGAGGGATTGGGGTCAAAATGAGGGGGGTGCAATTGTATGGGGAATATAAAAAAATAAATCTTAATAAAAAATAAAGTAGAAAAAACCATTTACATGCATGCAGAGTTTTTTAATATAAGTTTTCATTTTTTTTAAAGATTTATTTATTCATGCATACAAGAACTGGGGTACAGGCCAGGGATGAGGGGGTTGAGAGGATTCACCAGAGACAGAGTGGGGGGCAGAACAGGCAGCTAACTGAAATACACTGCTTGAGGGAGCAGTGGACGAGTCAAGAGAGGTCTGCTGTGCCATGTGTGTCACCTCCCCAACTGCACACAGCTTCATAGGTTGCGTCTTAACCACTTGTGCCTCCAGGGAGGCCCCCAAATGTGTTTTCAAAATATTTGGGTAACTAGCTGGGGCAGTGATCGCTGGGCTGTATGTCAGGTTTTTGGGTTTTCAAAGAAACTGTCAAAGATCTTTGACAGTGACCGCACCCTTTAGCATTCCTGCAGGCAGTGTTGAGGCTCCTGTTGTCCACATCCTGGGCAGCACCTGTGCAGGGTTTGCATTTTTCAGCCCCTACCAGGTGTGATGGTGTCACTGTTGTTCCCTTTGTCTTTCCCTAGTGCCCTGTGATGCTGAGCATCTGTTCATGTTCTTCCTTGTCGTCTGTGTCTCTTCTTGGTGACGTGTCTGTTAAAGTCTTTTGTCCATTTTTCAAATGAGGCACCACTCATTTACAACACTGTTTTTGTCCCTTTTAAAATTGTGTTATTTCTCTCTGCTCATTGAGTTTTAAGCGTTATTTTGTAAATTCTAGATACAGTCCTTGATCAGATTCATGATTTGCAAATGTTTCCCCCACTCTGTGTCCTGAACTCCTGTACTGACAGGAAAACAAGCATTGTTGTCCAGACAGAAGCTTGGAGATATATATATATATACATATTTTTTTTTTTAAAGAAGAGAAATGATAAATCACTAACTGGCTTTGAGCAGATGTCCTAGCTGACTGGGTGTTGGGGGGGGTGACTTACCTATGTGTGTCCTTGAGTGTTATTTAAATGTTCTTGTATGTGCATGAAATATGCTTTCAAAAGTAAATTACACTACATTACTCAATTTATAACACTCCTCACACATCACGACCAAATCACGTGTTAAGACCAGACTGGCACGTGTGTTACCAGTGATGGACCCGCACGTCACAGTCGCCAAACTCATGGTTTCCCTTGGGTTCACTCTGGTGTTGTCCGTTCTGTGGGTGTTGTTGGACAAATGTACAATGACCTGTGTCCATCAGAGTATTTTCACTGCCCATAATGTCTTCTGTGCCCCAATGAAACAAAAGCAAAAAAAAACCAAAAACCCAATGGAATCACATGGGACTAAAAAGCTTCTACATAGTGAAGCAAACTATCATTAAAATGAAAAGACAATATAGAGTCAGAGAAAATATTTGCACATCATCAATCCAACAAGGAGTTACTATCCAAGATCTACAAAGAACTCCAAAACAAGGAAACAACCCAATCACAACAGGGGCAGAGAAGCTAAATAGGTACTTTTCTAAAGAAGACACACATGTGGCCAACAGGTACATGGATACATGTTTATCATCATGTGCTGTCAGGAAAATGCCAATTAAAACCACAATGAGTTACCACCTCACACCTGTGAGAATGACCCGTTGAAGGGTGTGGAGGGAAAGGAACTCTGGCACATGAGGATGAAGTCTGGTCCTGTTAGCGGTCTGAATGAGGGGTTCCCAGGTGCCCTCAAACCTGTACACTCTACATGGGATCTGCATCAGCTGCCTAAAGACAAAATCTAACGCATAACATCTTTGTTAGAAAAGAACTTGAACACAATGTGTGTGCAATAGAGAATTAGTGTGCAATAGGGAAAGAGAAGAGAAAGAACATAGATAAATAATTCCCAATTAAGCACCCAAAGCTACCTGTCCCCTCATGGGTAAATGTCCAGCCAAACAGGCTTGGCTCCAAGCAGAACCACTGAGGCCCAAAAGCCTGCCACAATCTATGGCACCTACTGGTGACCCATGGGACAGGGGCAGGAGGGGCCAGGCAAGTCTGGAAGGACAAGAGCAATGTCAAATCCACATCAAGATAACAGCTGCCATTGTCAGGCTCCCCTGGGTCTCTCACCCACATCTCTGTCTCTTTCACGTGTCTCTGACCCTACATAGGTCCTCACACGTGTGCTCACAGGCTGCACCTGCAGAACTTCCTCTTGCACCTGTGCGTGTCCACAGGGCGTCTGTCCTGAAATCCTCCATGTCGCTTCAATAATGATGTATTGTATCGCCTCAGTACCCCGGACTCATAAGTATCCTTTTGCTTTAAACTTGATTCCTCATTTTCCCTCTATATCAACATCCTTTCAGTGAGAAGGTTTGAAGTGTTTGGGGAGAAACAGGAACCCTCTGCTGCATGGTCCCCCTCCTAGATGATGTTGTCATCAGGGCTCACAGCCTTATGGTCACATCTCCTAGCGCACAGCCCTCCCCGGGCAAGGACTGGTCATGGGAGACAGACATACAGCTTCCCGTGGCCTGAACTTTTCTCACCATTTGGCTCCTGCTTTTTCCATGAGGGCCGAGCAGGAGGAGGGGAGTGTCCAGCTCCTCTCCGGACCCTCAGCCTCTGTCCTCCCTCAGGCGTCAGGGCATGAACAAGGACAGGGAGTTGGGGCACCTGCTGTGTCTAGGTTCTGCCATCACTGGCCTGATGCTCTTTTCATTATTTACCCTCATCTAGAAAATAAGAATGAATTTGAAGTTCTTTTTAGCTCAATTCCTAACACTCTGGCAGGCATGAAATTTGTTTTTAAGATGTATTTAATTATTTTTAAATTTATGTGTTTATGCATACAAGAACTGGGGTACAGACCAGAGGTGGGGGTGAGAGGGCTCACCAGAGACAGCGGGAACAGAACAGGCAGAGTGACTGAAATACATTGCTGAGGGGAACAGTGGGCAAGTCAGGAGAGGTCTGCTGCGCCATGTGGGTATCTCCATGGCCAGGGATTGAACTCGTGCTGCAGAGACTGCGGACAGCTTCATAGGTTGCCTCTTAAGCCCTTGTGCCACTGGGAGGCCCAAGATTTATTTATTCATGCTTATAAGAACTGGGATACAGGGCAGAGGTGTGGGGGGTAAGAGGATTCACCAGAGGCAGTGGGGAGCAGGACAGGCAGACTGACTGAAATCCACTGCTGAGGGGAACAGTGGGTGAGACAGGCGAGGTCTGCTGCACCATGTGGGTTGCTCCCTGGCCTGGGATCTAACTCACGCTTCAGAGTCTGTGGATGGCTTCACAGTGCTGTGCTTAACCCCTTATGCCGCCAGGGAGGACGAGGCATGAATTTTTGCAGCTTCACTTGTCACTTTCTCAAGACAGAACAGAGAAGGGGGGGTCAGGTGGGCGCAGGACAGTCACCAGTTCCACTCTCAGGTTATGTTAAAACAGGGCAATGTTGGGGACAGTCACTGTCTCTGGGTCCTCATCCATGTGCTCACACTTGGAAGACAACACTCAGGCTCAGGATGTAAAAGCAACAGGGTTTATTAAAAAGGGGAGACTGCAAACAAGGAAGGAGTGTCTAAGCCCAGAAATGGCCATCCGTCCTACCTCAGACAGTGTCCTCAGTGTCCACCGGTCCAAAACAAAGGCTACTCACACAAGCTGTGCTATGACAGCCTGGAGCTGGTGACAACAGGTAAGCAGTGGAGCAGGATCCAACTCCCGGTGGCAGCAGGAGGTGATCCCAGGTGGGGCTGCTCAGGTGATGCTGCAGCAGCCAGCAACAGCTATCCAAAGGCCAGGCGAACAGCACCAGACCCTGGACTGGACACTGTCAAATGCAACAGCACCAGGAGATAGTGCCAAAGAATGAGAAGTGGTGGACAGCTCTCAGAGGAGGCCGGATACAGGTCAGCAGTGCTGGTCAGCACTGGTCCAGCAGGCAATGGTGCCAGAGATGCCAGTTTACATCTTAATCAAGATGCCATTGTACCAACAGCAAACAGCCTTAGAGAGGCTGGACATAAGCCACCAGCAAACAGCCCCTTTAGAAACCCCAGGGACAGCCTGACGATGTTCTCTGCAGGCGGTGTTAGAGCCAGGGCCAGAGGCAGGTGTAGCCATCAGGTCTCAGAAAGGTGTCTGGAAAGGTCTCACACTCTGCAGAGGGCTTGGCAAAGATCTTTCTAGGAGTACGACAAATCTGACCAGGAGCTGTCTATCAAGTGGCTCAGGCTGCCTGCTGCTCTGGCTTGTATCCTCTTCAGGGTGCCACCTTTCAAGCTTGATTGGCCCCTTTATAATGCCAGCTGTTTGGTTGGTGCCAGTGGAGCTCCAATCAGATTGGTCCATTTAGAGGCCTGGATGGTCTCAAAAACCTTGAATAGTGGGGTGCTCCCTGGCGGTACAGGGGTTAAAGACACAGCACAATCAAGCTATTGCCAGCCACTACAACATGAGTTCGATCCCTGGCCAGGGAGCCAATCCACGTGGCACAGCAGGCCTCTCCTGTCTAGCCCGATGCTCCCCTTAGCAATGTATTTCAGTAGATCCTCCTGTTCTGCTCCCTACTCTGACTCTGGTGAATCCTCTTACCCCTGACACCTCTGGCCTAAACCCCCATTCTTGTGTGCATACATAAGTAAAAATAAAAATCTCTTTTAAAACAAATAAACAAAACAAAAAATATCTTGAATGACACCTGTCAGAGCCTGAATCTGTTTGGTCCATTACAATTCTGGCACTGTGTTCTCAAATGAAACACATGCCAGTGTGTCCAGATGCCTGAGGTCAGATAGTCTCACCCTGGAGTGCGGGCTGCTGTCACTCAGATGGCATCAAACAGGCCCATAGGCTGCACGCAGTAAGGTCCCCTCTCCCCCCAGCATCAGGGATCACAGTGGGTGTGGGCTTCAGCAGGGCCAGATACTCACCTGAGCATCCAGAGCAGGCACCCCTCTATCACAGGCCACCAGGCCGGTCTCCCACCTGCCACAGCACAGCCCAGGCCAACGCTGCCAGAGCTCAGGGAGGCCCACAGTCCACATGCTGAGTTTGGGCCTAGAATGCCATGGGCCTCTCTCCCCATGGCTTCTGTCAAGGCTTGCTACTGAAGCGGGCCTCAGCAAAGATGGTCATACCCCACCACTTGCACCAGGCTGCAGGGATCCAGATTAAATGTAAAAGCAGGAAAATGACCTCTGGGCAAGTTTGCTCCCAGAGGACAAACTGACCAGAATAAAACTGAACCTGCTGTTCCCTCTTGTGGTGGCTCCTGGCAGCATGGACAGCACACAGTGACCTCGGCGGGTCAGAGAGTCACTCAGCTGAGAGCAGGCCTGGCAGAAGCTGTGGACACAGGAGATGCTCCCAGGGGCCTCCTGTCTCCAGGCAGATGCTGCAGGTCACTTCTTCCAGGAGGGGTCCAGTAGTGACCCCAAGGCCATGACTGTCCTGCAAGGTGGGTGAGGAAGTTGAACAAGGGAGGGCAGAGGAGACGCTCAGGGAGGAGGTGACCACACCTGCCCTGGTCAGACCGCAGGAGCCTCCTCCCTGCCCCGCACACTCTCACCCTCTCCAGTCTCTGCTCCCCACGGTGCCCCAGGCCTTTCTCAAACTGGACCCTCAGCTGCCTTCTCTGCTCCCCTCACCAGGCAGGGAGGGCTCACAGGGCCTGGCATCACCTCCACTTTCTCTCCCACCTCACCTGCCTCCAGCACCAGAGCAACATCAGGAGGAATGTTTTTTAATTTGACTTGTCAGTAGAAGGGCGCCTGGGCAGGTAGTGGGTGGCCATCACTAAGAGGACCCAACCCTCACTCTGGATGTTTCCAGTGGATGTGACCACACTGAGGCCTCAGCCTACTCAGCTCGGAGACCCTTCCTCACTGCAGCTGCCACAGCAGGGGGCCCTGGGTGGTCAGAACCCCGGGTCTCCCGATGTGCGGCCTGGGCTGAGCTTCTGAGTCTCATTCCCCACAGTCATGAGTTACCCTGGGATCATGGTATCTGACAACTCACAGGGTGTCGTGGGTTAACTGAATAATTCATGCAAATGTTTCTCTTATTTTCACTGTTGACTTTTTTTCTTTTTTTTTTTTTGGTTGTATTATGAAAACTCAGTTCAACACTTTCTCCTTCTCCCAGGTGTTTTTCTAATTGCACAGCCTTGTTACAGCAACAACCCAAATAAAAGATCTTTTATTGTAAAAAAAAAAAAATTACCTCCAATCCCAGTAGCAAATATCATGATGATACTTACCTTTCCGTGCTCTCCTCCAGCGTGGCCATGCGGACAAGCAGATGCATCCTGAACACTAGTGGGGAGAGGCGTGGGGGAAGCAGCCTGGGTTTGACCTGACATCCTCTCCCTGCTGCACGTGGAGGGTTATGCTGGGGAGACGGGAGAGCCCCAGAATGAGAAAGAAACGTCAGTTCGCCCCTCTAACATTACATCTTCCCCTAAGAGCTGAGGGAGACCCTGGCGGGTCCGCTAAACTTGAGCAGCCTGTTCAGGCGCCATTTGTGTGACCTGCAGTTCTGCATTCCTGCACAAGTCAGAGCTGCCGGGTCACTCAGTCACGGGAGCCAAGCCTTACAAGGTGCCTTTCAAATCTTTCCAGAGAGAAAGCTTGATCTCCCTGGAAGGCGATGCATCACGAGGTGGGACAAGGGAGCCCAGAAGCTGACCAGGGGACCGCCTTGTTGATAAGATTAGGCCCATGGTCCAGGGTCTGGGGTCTGGTTTCGATTCCAACACGTGATCATCAAGCAGATAAGAATTATCTGGTCAGCAGACTCCTGTGCCCCCAAAGCCCAAGATGACATTCCTTATTTCACCCATCCTTTCCTCCTCGTCCTCCTACCCCACGTAACTGACGCTGTATGATTATTCTAGCAATAAAAACGGCCCGGATCTTCCTCTTCCGCAGCATCCTGCATCATGTAGCCTGCTCCACGACTCCCGTTTCTTTATCAGTGTGATGTTGCCTGACGCAACAGACCCTGCTCCATCTCCCCTCCCTTCCTGGACTGTGGACAAAGGCTCAGCTCAGGAACTGGGGTGACTCGGGCTAATCCTGCCCCTGGGCCAGGCCAGTGGGGGACACACATTCCTCCCTCCCCCTGTGTGGCTCCCTCCAGTTCTGGTCTAGAGAGAAAGTAGCTGAAGCGCATGGAACAACCTCATTTTGAGGCCCGTGGGTTTTCTATGGTGAGTCCAAAGAAGATGAACGTCGGGGACTGAAGAGGAACATTGGCGACTGGGGGAGGGAGCTGTCAGGGGTGAAGTTACCACCACATCCTAGCAGGGGCCTGGAGCAGGGGTCCTGCCCAGCTCCTTACACCTCAAGCCAACCATGAGATAGTTCTAAACCTCAGCCTCTTCAGGTCCAACGCCTTTTCAGTCCTGCTTGGAAACTGCTTCTCCACAGAACTGCATTTACTGAGGTGTTGTTCTCACACTCTTTACTCTGTGTGCGATTTCAATTCATTTATTCTGGGGCTTGATGTTAATTGTCTTCCCATCATCTTGTGTTGTATATCCTGTCATTCTTGTTACACACACACACACACACACACACACACACACACACACTCCCCTCTCCTTGGGAACCAGACCCTCACTCAGCACTGGGGTTACTCTGACCCTCTGTCTCTGGTCCCCTCAGAGCCGCCCTCTCTGCAGTGTCTCTACTCAGCAGGGTCTGAGCAGCCCCAGGAGTCCCTGCACCTCCTGCCTCTGACCTTGTGGGAAATCAGCCCCTAAGCCTGCGTGACAATGAGGAGGCGAAGGCAAAGTCCTGAGGTCAGTGACTGCTGGAGGAGACAATTTTCTTTTTTCGTTTCTTTTTCCCCTCATTGTACTACTCAGTTGAGGTAACATTGCTTTACACACCGTATGTGTTCAGAGGCCCAGGGTCACCCCTCTTCAGATGTTTGTTACCACATCACGCCTACCATAAGGGCACCCACAGTCTTCACCATAGTTCACTGGGCCCTTTTCCTACCTTGTTTCCTGCTCTTACCCCACTCCATACCTTCAATTCCACAGTCATATTTCTAGAGTTTGTTTTGGTTTAGTTTCACCTGTGCCTGTTTTGTTTCTTTATATTCCACATATGAATGAAATCATCCAGTATTTAACTTTCTCCTTCAAACTTATTTTACTTAGCATAATCCCATCCATATCTATCCTTGTTGCAAAGTCAGTATTTTTCTTTTTCATGACTGAGTAGTATTCCATTGTGTATACGGTTTGTGTTCTTTATCCCCTCACCTGCCGTTGGGCACTTAGGTAGTCTCCATTGCTTGGTTATGGCAGACAGTGCTGCAGTGACCATAGGAGGCGCATATTCCTTTGAATTAGCATTTTACATTCTTTGGATAAATACCAAGGAATGGAATGCTTGACCATGGGACAGGTCTATTTTGAATATTTTGAGGAAACTTCATTTGTTTTCCATAGGGGCAGGACCAATGTGCTATCCGTAGAAAAGAGAGGTTCCAAGTTACCGCCCCACCCAAGGAAATGTGGGGCTGAGCAGGGATGAGAAGCTAAGGAACAGGAGGAAGACGTGGATTGAGATGAGGAAAGAAGACTGGAGGTGTGGTACATATACACCACGGAATATTACTCAGCAATCAGAAAGGATAAACTCATGCCATTTGCAGCAACATGGATAGAGCTAGAAGGGATCATGCTCAGCGAAATAAGCCAGAAAGAAAAAGAAAAATACCGGATGGTCTCACTCATAGCAGGAATTTAGAAAACCAAAATAAGGGACCAGGAAAAAGACTAATTGCAATAAAGTAAAAATCAAAATCAATAAGCACCTCTAGACCAGAGACACACTACAGTGGGGGGCAGGGGGAGGAGAAGAGGGATTAGGGTCAGAATAAGGGGGGTGGGAATTGTGTGGGAATATAACCAAAATAAAAATGCATACACTATGCAAAAATGAAAAATGATGTAAGAATTATATAAAATTCAAAAAAAGCCTGCAATTCTCAGATTGGATAATATCAAGGAGATTTGTATTCTGTGTGTGTTAGAAAGACTTTCTATACAAACAAATGTAGTTTAAAAGTGAAAGGGTGAAAGGATATGCCAAGGAAATAGAAAGTAGAACCACAAACCTTTACTGTCATTGCAGAAGGTGGCAGGAGCGAGGCCTGAGGGACCCAGACAGCAGGTCCCTGCCTCTCTGTCCAGCAGGGAGGGTGAGAGCAGAGTGTGGGGGGCACAGTGGATCTGGAAAAGGACTCTGGGCACTGGGGTGGAGGGGTGGTGTGGTCACTACCTCTGAAGAGATGGGAGCCTGTTCCCTACATGAATTGTAAATCAATGTTACTGCAATTTGAAAAACAGCCCTCAGCAAAGGGACAGGGAGTGGAAGAGAAACGTATCTGCTTTGGTAATTTCACATCGAAGAGATGTGAAATTATTCCCCTAAATCACACATAGTACTGTAAATCAGTGTTGCTTCAATTAAAAAAAAAAAAATAGGCCTCATGAAAGTAACAGGGAGTTGAAGGGAAAAGCATCTGCTTTGCAGTCTCCAGGGTGTTGTCATCAAGGGGCTCAGAGAGAGGCTGTGGGGAGAGAAGATGGCAGCTCCAGAGCCTCCTCTCCTCACTGCCCCCACCCCAGCCTGGTGCCAGGGTTGCTCACAGGGCATCTCACCGGCTCCCCTAGTGATGCTCAGCCCCAGCTCACCCTCTCAGCCTGAGTCACACACACCCAGCCTCTCCCCTGGCTGCCAGACTAGGACAGCGCCGCAGCGCCCCCGTGTGGCCACGGGGCAGAGGACAAGGGGCGAGAACCCTTAGGTCTCTCCAGGTTCTCATGGAGCTCCCAGAAGGACAGGGCTGGGCACAAGAGGGGGAACCCCACACAGCTTCAGGTTCTCAGTCTGACCTGTTTCCTAATACACGCTGACATGATGAAGGTCTCCTGTCTCGCCCGCTGCTCCCCTCAGCAGTGTATTTCGTCAGTCACCTATTCTGTCCCCTGCTCTGTCTCTGGTGAATCCTCTCCCGCACATCTGGCCTGAACCCCGGTTCTTGTATGCATGAATAAATAAAACTTTTTTTAAAAAAGGGTCTAGAAGTACAGATGATGACTTGAGCTGCAGTATCATCACTGGTCCATACAAGGTGTTTAACCTTAATAAGATCCTTAACGGATCACTGGAGGAGGGGGAGGTTAAGGCAATGCACCAAGAACGCTTTCTGAAGGGACACATTGGAGAGTGATATGATTCTAAATAAAGGCCCAGCTAAACCTGGATTCCAGTGTCTAGGACAGCCATACTAGTTAAATGGAAGGTCCCAGCTCCAGGTTGTGTTGGTATCCTGTGATGAATCCCTGTCTCATTCACCCCCAGGTGCTCTCCAGTGTATCACCCTCTTTTCTCTCTGTTTTATGACTTACTACTCTCCAACATTTTCTAGTTGTTCCACCATTCACTAGTGCATTGTCCATGTTTTCACTGTCATTTGAGATCCTTGAAGTCAGGAGAATTGTCCCATGAACACATTTCCTCAAATGTAGTCATTGGCTAGAAATATCCATTAAAGTAATGAAGAAATGTACTGGCTCCTCTCTCATTACTTCTTGGTTCACATCCTAATCCACTGTCAGTTCTCCCCTGTATCTCTTCTGATTTTTCTATCTCTGTGCCTTCCCCAGACCTCATCTCCTCCCTTAGGCTCCTGCCCCAGACTAACGACTTTTCCTAGATGATCCTGGAGGGGAGGGTTTTAGACCCTTCCTTCCATCTGGAGGACATTAGGTTGAAATAATCCAACCTCAAAAGGAAACACTGAGAATAGTCAACCTTTCATAGGCTAATATTGCTAAATATACGCTTCATGCATTATTATGCCCATAGTTGTTCCTTCTCATCAAAAATGGACTTCTGACCAGGGAATGAGGATGAGGTAGGAGGAGAAAACTCCATCCTGCCACATTATCCAACAAGCATTACTGGTGATATGTTGGAACCCAAAGTGAAAGCCCTCCAAGAAACTGAAGGAGGAGGAAAGTAAGATTACCTTCAGACAGGTGTACAGGAAACGCACTAGTGCTGGAAGCCAGAGGAGGAAGGTAAATCTCAGGTGGAGGCATTACCATGTCTAAGCAAAGAATTTATCCCTGATGAAGGGCTGATCAAAACTGGAATTAGGGGCCTCCCCGGTGGCGCAGCGGTTGAGCGCTGGGTTGCAAAGCTGCCCACAGCCTCTGCAGCGCTGGTTCGATCCCCGGCTGCTCCCCAGCCACCAGAGGAGGGTCCTGCATGGCGCGTACACCTCTTCTGTCGCCCGCTGCTCCCCTCAGCAGTGTACTTTGGTCCTTCTGCCTGCTCTGCTCCCCGCTCTGGCTCTGGTGAATTCTCTCACCCTCCCGCGCTTCTGACTGTACCCAGTGCTTGTATAAGTAACTAAGTAAGTAAATAAATAAATCTTAAAAAAAAAACTGGAATTAGACTAAATATTTACTTAGCCTCATTATTTCCAAACACCTTACTAAGAGATTTCCTTGTATTATCTCTTGTAATCCTCCAAAGAGCCCATTGGTCACTGATCTTATCATCAGAGCTAGATTACTAAGACCAAGGGAACAGGAACCATGTCTTTTGTTCTCTTAATTCTTTCGCTTGATATTTGTCCAAACATCACAGCACAAAACACAGTAATTGGAAGGAACAACCAACACTGGTTGATTGATTAGTTCCTCTAGTCAGCAATTTTCCTCCCCTCTGAAAATACTCTCCTCCTTTAGCTTTTATCTCTGTAACGGTTATATGCATAGCCTCCTCCTTGCCCTTAACTTTGGGGTCTTCCTTCCCTCTGTGAGAAATGCCTCTTCCATCTTTATTTGGCAGACATCACCTATCTGAAAACAATATAACTTGGTCACTGGGTGTGTGGACTTGTAAGAACAAGATCCACAAAATAGCCATGTGACATTGGGCACATTAACACTTTGTGTCTGTTTCCCTTCAGTGAAATGGTACTAAAAATAAATAATTCTAGAATGATTGTAAGAGTTGTTGTAAAGAGTTGAAATATAAAGAGTTATCATAGAGTTAAAACCTAATTACAGACAAAGCATAATACCTCAAATGCAAAGTCAACTGAAGAGAATATTTGGGGGAGAAGAAAATAAGTTCTCACTAAATGATAGCCGGTAGGGTATTTTGATTGTAGGCAAAAGAAATTGCATTTGACTGGTTTAAACCCCCAAGCCCACACCAAATGGCATTTACTAGCATTCTAACTGGCTCAGAGGTAACCAGTCAACATTGGGAAGGATAGACATACAGGGGTCTCAAGTGTTGAAATTCATTTAAGATCTCCTGGGGGATGCACTGGCATGATTTTGATCCAACTGTCTTCCATTCTGATCTTGGTCTAGAAAATGTGGGTTATGTCTTTTCTTTGAAGAAGAAGAAAGAGTGGAAAAGTACATGATTAATAGTCACCAAAATCATGTAGAATGGGGCAGGGGTTGAAATCTCTATTGCTATGGAAATAAATTACCACACAGCCAGTGGCTTAAAATAACACAAATCTGTTATTTTGTTGTTATTTTATTGTTCTGGAGATCAGAAGTTCAAAATCAATCACAGTGGACCAAAATCAAGAACCCCTGTCGCGCAGTGTCCCTGCCACCTGCTCTGAAAATCTTATAGAACATTATAGAACATTATATTATTCCCTCATCTTTGTCATATAAAGTAACCTGATCCATGGGACAATAACCCTCCTTAAGCGCAAGTCCTGCCCATATGCAAAGGAAGAGGATTATACACACCCTTTGTGCGTCTAAAAATGAACCCTTTAGTAAGTAGAATGGGTATAGACTGTGACACAGATTGTAGTTCAACCTAGGAGGTGTAGGCACAAAGGTGTGTATGTGAACTTAAGAGCAATTTTGTGTAAAAGTGTCTGAGGAAGGAGAGGGGAAAATTGGGTTCAGAAATGAGGTGATTTCTGAGCTGAGTTTTAATAGACAAGAATTCATCTCTAATGAGTGCTACACATGTAAACCTAAGAGAAGCCAAATTCAGATTTCTGAGTAAAAGACTAATGCTTTACTCTAGACCACAGATGAATTCCCAAAAGAGCCAAAAATTAAATCCAGGCAGAAATAATCATTTAATCAGTCAGTCAGGCCACCTTGCCTTGCTTTGTGATTTAAAAGGGCTTAAAGAATACATCTGGATCCCATTTTGAAAGCTTATTGAATCTTGAAATTCTTGTTATCTTAGGATTACTAGTGATTTTCAGGATCTTTTTGCTAAAAAATGCCATAAAAGAGCAGGCATATGTGGTGTTGCTGGGAGGAAAAGTAGTCATACTATTGTCTAGATGGCACAGTAGTTGAATTCAATGATCAGCCAGTTGCCTTGGGCTTACTAATTTCTTTTTAATCTTACACTGCAATGAAGAATTGCAGGGTGGCGTGAAATGTGAGAAGGGAAAAGGGGGAGAAGACTAGTAAGTCAAACACAAAATAGAAAGGGAGCAAGTGAAAGCAGTGCATGACGTTCCAGCTGGCTAGCAGCGATTCACCACTGCTCCGTTTGCTATTAGAATTCCGGAGGCTTGGAGGGTAAAGGAATGTCCCCAGATATTCCTTTTTCAATGGTTCTAGGGTTGGTTGAATCTAGTGTTCACCTAGTCTGAACACTTTTCCGTATTCAAAGGTTTTTTTTTTTTTTTTGTATTTGCAATTTTTATCCAGCTAGTATATTAACATTTTTTTAAAATCAGGTTTTATAAGGAATTCTCAAGTAGACATGAATTCTCATGTCTCAAGTAGTGTACTAGAGGTATACTAAAAACACTATTCATTTTTTATCTGACACTCTTTTTTGTTCCAGTATTCAACTAGCCTACAGTTAATCAAACAATGAAAAACAGCAGCCTGTCTTGTGCTCTCCCCTGACCGGTTTCAGTATTTTGGATATATTCTATGCTACCTACAGATAATGTATTTATGTCACTCTTGCTTTGTGAGCTTATTTGAGAAATGTTTCCTGACACCAGTAGCTTTTTATCACTATTTGTACTTCCTCTCTTGATTAATTTTGCAATGGTAAATGATATCCCCCTTTTATATAGTGTTGGATTATCTGTACAATAGTACCTCTTGACTTTCTCTCTTGCCTTAAAAGGACTTAATAGGAATGATGACAGGTGAAAATAGTTACACGGAATATTAACAGATGGGTCATAAAGAAAGGTGTTTCATGTATAAATGAGTTTAAGAAATTCTGGGTAAATAAGTAGAAGTTGTTTATAATGGAGCATATAGAAGCTTTGATGTGCAAATATGTGCTGTAAAGCTTCAAAAGAGCATGTGATATGCAACATTTTCCAAACTTCTGATGATAGAAACTTTTTCACAGCACATCCAGTGATATCTTAAGGAAATGTTTATAAAAAGGTCCAGGAGGCAATCTCCTCTTTGATGTGATGGAAGGAACACAAAGTTGCCTTTTAGTGAAACAGCAGTGATCTGCTAGGGCGTTGAGAACTGGATACCTGCGGGTGCTATGCTGAGTGCCAGCTGTGCTAACAGTACCTCAATTTCACAAAGAGAGAGGCTGAGGCATAGAAATGGCAAATAGTTTGTACAGTGTCCCACCACATTAAGTGGCAGTCATGATTCAAATCGAGGGCTCAGGTTTAGAAATCCCCCAGGACACTCTTCTGCCTCCCCCAATGACAGCTAAACTGCCTAAAAGGAAAGCAGTGCAAAAGGACTGTTTAAAGACCCAGGCACATTAATTAGATTCTGTCATTTTCTGTAAACATCATGCTGACTTTTACCCTGTAGAGCAACTTATTTTACACCAACATCATTTACATTTATTATCTCCTTGAGTCTCACCCAACCCTGTCAGTGGACTGAGAAGTCCACTGGATACAAAAAGTTTGAAGGATACAAAAGTTTGAATGTGCTGGCTAACTCAACATCACTAATCAAGGACTAAAATAGTCAGGGGTTTACCTTTTTACTATCTCTATCCTAGCGAGAAGAGTGTCCAAATTTAATGAATAAAAATACAGGAATCTACGATTAAAAAAATAAAAATAAGAATAAAAATCTTTGAATAGTCTAAATTATCAGGTTTGATTAACTCCAGGCTAGTTGAATAGTAGAACAAAAAAGAATGTCAGATAAAGAATGACTAGTGGTTTTAGTATATGTCTAGTACACCACTTGAGACATGCTTACAGTAAGATTTCACATGCATTGTTGATGTAAAAATTTTTATATGCATTTTATCTGGCAACTTGATAACTGGAAACAGAGCTCAGAACACAGGATTGAGTAAAAGTAGAGATGGAAGCTAAGTGACCTGGAAGCAGTGGGACATTAAGCTCTGTCTCTGAGCTTCTCAAGTGGTGTGTGCTGATGGTTTAACAAGATGGAGAAGTACTGGTTCCCTCAGCCCCCTGCACAGTTAAGGAAGTCAGAAGTGGTAGAAACACAAGTTCTTTCCAGGACTCCTTGAAGGGTGACCCAAGCATGATGAGGTCTAAAGGGCACTGTTAGCACAGCCCAACATTCTCTCGGATGACTTTCAGAATAGTTCCATCTACATCGGCAGCCAGCTGCAAAGCATGCCACTGCCCATCATGGACAAGGAGACCCATGCACCTTCAAGTTTGTATTCCAAATGCTCGAAGAGCAGGTCTCACAGCCCAAGGTGCAAGTTGTCGGGGTGAAGGTGGTCAGGACATCTTTCAGGTATGGGCCCACACAATATAACTCCAAATCTCTTTCACATATATTGGATAAATGTTGCTTTGTGGCCCATGTGCTCTTACTGGCAATCTAGCAAGCTTCTCAGATGACTGTATTCATGTTCTGTAAATTAGAGTTTCATTGTTACTTTCAAATACTTGATATGTAAAATATAGTTTTTGAACTCTGATTGCATTATTGTAAGCTAAAATTTAACATATCATTTGTCAACAAAGGAAAAGGAAAAACTATTGAAGTCTTTAAATATAAATTTACCCTTGCAAGTGTTTGAATAGGCTGTGAAAAAATGGTTTCAAGGTGTTATTGCAAAACTGTTTTTAATGGTGATGACAAGAATTTCAAGAGAATGCATTAAAAAGTCAATTAGGGTTCACTTGTAACCATTTCAACATAAAACATGATAAAAAGATATCTTGACTTTCACATCCACAAGAGAACACTGCTCCTACCTTAAGAAGAGCAACCCAGATAATCTACAAAAATCATGTTTTTTTAAGCCCAAAGAGAATTCAGGTTGTAAAAAAGCCTAATGAACCGAATCCAAAAAGTGACAACAACCTCCTAGGAGAGCTGCTTTTATCCTGGGCAGCAAATCCAATGGAAAAGGAAGCTGAAAAGAAAAAGCAGCTGAGCCTTTAACGCAATTTTAAAGGGTTTAGAATCCCCAAGAGCTCGACACAGGGGCCTGCACCTGTCCTTTGGCCCTTTTCCATGGACCTTCACAGGACAGCTTGAGGGGGCAGGGAGATAACTGAGAGACCCTGAACTCAGGCATGGAAATCCTGCTGAAGTCAGAGAGGAAGAACTAGGGGAAGTCCCGAACATCCACATTATGGTGCTGCTGATGAGCAGCATGTACCTCTGGGTGAGGAGCTGCAGAACTGAGAAAAACAGCTACTGTCTCCAGGTACAGATGGGAGTCTAAGGAGAACTGAGAGTGATTCCAGGAGAACTCAGAGTCACCCCAGAGATACACATGGGCCTTACCCTGGGTTAGGTTCTTCTCCCCACTGAGGGAAGGTCCAGGAAATGGAGGTCGACAGCTCACCCCAAACACAACTACAAAAGACCTCCTGAAGACTAAGGGCAGAACAGGGATACAGAGAGAAACCCCAGACCTTGCACTGAGTACTAGGAAGGGACCATGTACAGTTGGTAGAGGGCAGGAGCGTGGATACCTGTGTTAGGATACAGGGGGGAATTTTTCCCCACCCCCCTGGGTTCTTCTGACACTAGACAAATACATTTATAACAAACAGATTAAGTAGGAGAAAATATCAAATTTAATAACAGATATATGGAGAATTTACATTATAAATTCTGAAATAAATGATGCAAGTCTGGGGTTTATATTCTGTGTGAAGGGATCTAAAGTATAAAGTGGTTGGAACTGGGAGAACATTTTTGCACCCAACACTAATGATAAAGGACTGATCACAAAAATCTGCAAAGAGCTGATGAGACTCAGCAACAACAAAGAAAATAATCCAGTCAAAAAATGGGCAGAAGAGCTAAAAAGAAACTTCTCTGAAGAGGAAATGCAAATGGCAAACAGACATATGAAAAAATGTTCAACATCACTTGTCATCAGGGAAATGCAAATCAAAACTACCATGAGATACCATCTCACACCAGTGAGAATGGCACATATTAAAAAAACTAGCAACAGCAAATGTTGGCGAGGGTGCGGAGAAAAAGGAACTCTTCTGCACTGTTGGTGGGAGTGCAAACTGGTCCAACCACTATGGAGAGCTGTGTGGAGATTTATGGACCTACTAAACATAGAGCTTCCATATGATCCAGCAATTCCACTCCTAGGTATTTACCCAAAGGACACAGAAACATCCATTCCAAAGAACACCTGCACCCCTATGTTTATAGCAGCACTGTTTACAATAGCTAAGCTTTGGAAACAACCCAAATGCCCAAAAATAGATGACTGGATCAAGAAGATGTGGTACATATATACCATGGAATATTACTCAGCATTCAAAAAAGATAAAAACATGCAATTTGCAGCAACATGGATGGCGCTGGAAGGGATCATGCTCAGCGAAATAAGCCAGAAAGAAAAAGAAAAATACCGGATGGTCTCACTCATAGCAGGAATCTAGAAAACTTAAATAAGGGACCAGGAAAATGAATATAAGAAAGTGAAAATCAAAATCAACAAAAAACTATGAACCAGAGACACTTTTTGGGGGGTGGGGGGCGGGAGGGGAGGGATTGGGGTCAGAATGGGGGGGCTGCAATTGTATGGGGAATATAACAATAAAATTTATATTAAAAAAAAAGAGTAGATGGGAAATAAACCTTTTGTGGTGGTCATTTTGCATTGTATACAAATATGAAGTCATCATTTTGTACAATTGAAACTAATACATATAATGTTATATGTCATATTTGATAAAAATAAAATGAAATAACTTCAAAAAAAAAAAAGAAAATTAAGTCAGGAAATGTTCGAACAATATGCAAGCACCCACATTCCATTGGCCACAGGAAAAAAAAAAAAA
Source organism: Talpa europaea (assembly GCF_964194135.1). Lineage (NCBI taxonomy): Eukaryota > Metazoa > Chordata > Mammalia > Eulipotyphla > Talpidae > Talpa > Talpa europaea. Next base: position 124,861,474 of record NC_140068.1, on the reverse strand, counting down.
AAAAAGACAACAGAAAAATTGAAAATGAAAGAATGGAAAATATATAGCACTGAAATACTAATTATAAAACATCTTCCATCCCATATTTTATAATAGAAGTAGACTTCAAAGAGTATTACCAAGATAGACATTTCATAATGATAAAAGGTTAAGTCATCAAGAAATCTTAAAAATTTTAAAGCTGTCATATTACTTGTTCTCTTATGAACTAATAAAAAGTATAGACAGATCCAAATTATTGTTGTAGATTTTAGCACCTATCTCTCAGCAATTGATAACAAGACAAAAATTTAACAAAGACATCGGAGATATAAATCAACCTAGTTGAAAGTTTTAGAACACTACACCCAAGAACAGAAAAGAATTGTATAATCTTCTCATGTGCACTTGAAAAATTCACCAAGGTAGACTATACTCTGAGACATAAAACAAGTCTCAATAAATGTCAAAAGTCAAAATCATACAAACAAAGCATGTTCTTAGGCTGTAACAGTATTAGATTAGAAATCATTAACAAAATATTACAATAGAATTTTCTGTAATGATGAAAAGGTTCTATATCTGTACTGCCCAAATATGGTACCCATTATCCACATATGACTTTTAAGCAATTAAAATTTGGCTAGAATGGTTTAGCCACTGAATTTTAATTTAAATTCATTTAAATAAATTAAATATCCACAATTGACCAATGAATATCATTGGTTCAAATCCATTAAATCTCCAAATATTCAGAAATTTAAAGACACATTTTTAATACACTTAATACACAAAACCATATTTTCTTGGGTCAAACAAATCTCAAGCAAAACTAGAAAATATTTTGAACAAACTCATAAAAAAACACACGATGTCAAATTTCATGGAATACACATAAAGCAGTTCTCAGAGGGTACTTCATAATTTGAAGACTTGTAGATATCACCTAACTTCTCTGAACCTCCATTCTGATTTCTTAATGGGGAAAATAATGCTACCTACCTAGATATTTTTGTAGGAATTAGATGAGAAAATCTTGCATTGGTTTGTGATTATAAAGTGCTATTACTTTTAGACATACTTTACAAAGATAAGATATCCAAAAAAGCATATTTAGGAACAAAATATCACCCTTGTTTGAATTATTATCTCGCCATTACCTAGCTGGGTGACTGTGGATACTTTCCATAAGGTCACCTGACCTCAGTTCAAAAAAAAAGATAAAAACAAAAGCAAGGTAATTTTAAAGTTATTTTCAAACTCTAATTTTTAAGAACTATGAAAGTGTGACATTTCCTTTGTAATGTCTACATGACTACAAAGTGCACTGCATTATCATCACCAGGATTCCCTTCTTTCCTGTGGGATCAGGAAGGAGAATGGTGGAACCATCTCCTGACAAACACTGCACTCACTTCTTCACACGCATCATTCCGTTTCTTCCTCACACTCCTCCTGGGGGGCTGGTATTTTAAGAAAAGTGTTACTGAAGAATCTGAGGTTCAGAGAAATAAAATGATTTGCCTAAGTCTGCACAGTTACACAAGAAGGGACAGTTCTCAAATTTACCCCCCCCTTCTCTCTCTCTCTCTCTAACTTCATATTCACCCTCGAAAGTGACCTCGAGGACCCGCCAAGCTCACCAGGGAGCAGGGCCCAGGGAGTCTCTGCTCCAGAAGTGGACACGCCCGTCCAGTCACCCGCATCCCCGAGGGGAGTGTCCGGCCTCGCGCTTCCCAGTCTGTCTCGGGCCCAGGCCCGGGGACTCGCGCTGGGCGGGGCGGGGACGCGAGAACCACGAGGAGCCGCGACCCGCCGCCGGGTGACCGCGAAGACGGTCACGAGCACCAGCGCGGGCGCGTCACGCAGAGACGGGAACAGGGGTTTTCTCTGAGAGAACGTGTGACGTCCCCCAAGGACACCTTCTGTTGGGGCAAATGTTTTCTTTCTAAAGATTTATTTATTTACACACGCAAGAACTGGGCAACCCGCCGCCCCGGGGAGGTTCCTTACCGGCTCCAGCAGCCCCGTTGGTGTCGTCACGCTCTCCGCGCTCAGCCGTCGCCGCGCCCTGTCCGCTGGGCCACTCCAGCCCCTCCTCCGGCCTCGGCACCGCACCACACTGCGCTGCGCTGCGCCACGCCACGCCACGCACGCCACGCCACGCACGCCACGCCACGCACGCCACGCCTGTTACGCATGCCACACACGCCACGCCACGCCACGCCACGCCACGCATGCCACGCCGTGCCACAGGGTGCGCCACGCCGTTCTGCCGAGTGCGCATGTGCAGTGGGAGGGCGGCAAAGCCTGAAGCTTCCCCCTCTTCTTACCGGCACACCCCTTCAGATGCATATTGTTATTCCACACCAACCACCAAAGCACCCACAACCCTCCACAAGTCCATTGTGGTTCCCCCCTTTCTCTCCCCCAACACGCCCTCTGGTAACCTCAATTCTATAGTAGGATTTCTAGGGTTTGATTTAATTGTGTCCATTCCTTGGTTTTGATGTTCCGTATATGAGTATAATCATCCAGTATTTGTCTTTCTCCAACTTACTTCACTTACTGTAATCCCCTCCAGTTCCATCAGTTCGCTCCATGTTGTTGCAAATGGCATGACTGCATTTTTTTGTGGTAGTTGAACAGTATTTCTTTGTGTAAATTTACCATAAATTCTTTATTCACCCATCAGTCCTCGGGAACTTAGACTACTTCCACAACTCAGCTGTTATAAATAGTGCCGCAATTAGCATAGGAGTTCATCTATCTCTTTAAGTTAGTGTTTTTGCATTTTGGGAAATTGATAGTTAGGAATAGAATTGCCAGACCATATGGAAAATATATTTTACTATTTTGAGAAACCTCCATACTGTTTCCGTAAAGGCTGAACCAGTGTACAGTCCCACCAACAGTATATGAGGGTTTCTTTTTCTCCTCATCAATATTGTTGTTTCTGATATTTTTGTTATGGGCCATTCTCACAGGTGTGAGGTGGGTGGTATCTTGCCAAAGCAATCCAAACCACAAAGAACAGAAGAATTACACTACTAGATTTCAGACTATATCATGAAGCTATAGTAATAAAAATAGTATGGTAATTGAATAAAACAGACAAGTAGACCACTGGAATACAATTAAACACCCAGAAATAAGCCCATGCTTATACAGACAAGTAGTCTTCAACAAAAGAGCCAAGACTATACATTGGGAAAAGGAAAGCCCCTTCAATAAATGACACTGGGAAAAGTGGACAACCAAATGCACAAAAATTAAACTACACCACTGTTTCACACCATACACAAAAATAAACTCAAAATGTATTAAAGACATGAATGTAAGACCTTAAGTCATAAAGTACATAGAAGAAAAACATAGACAAAACACTCCACAACATTGGCTTCAAGGATGTTTTGGGGGACTTGACTCCAAAGGCAAGGTAAACAAAAGCAAAATAAACAAATGGCAATATAACAAACTAAAAGCTTCTGCACAGTGAAATAAATATCATTAAAATAAACTATCATTAAAATAAAAGATATCTACTGAGAGGAAGAAAGTATTTGTACATCACACATTCTACAAAGGACTGATTACCAAAATCTGCACAAAATCCACAAAGAACTCATACAACTTAGCAAAAAGAAAGCAAATAACCTAATCAAAAAATGGGCAGGAGAACAAAATAGACACTTCTCCAATTAAGACATACAGATGGGTAGCAGACACAGGGGAATAATGTGAAGGAGTGAGGGTGTCTAGTGGTGGGTGTGGTGTGGTAAAATATACCTAAAGAGGTATAAACCTATACCTCTGAATCATACACAGTGTTGTGAAAAAATGTTATCTCAGTGGAAGACAAAACATTGGTTTTTGTTCTCATTCAGTGAAAATACAAAAATATGAGATAGCAGAAGACATCAAAAGAAAAGAATATTCATTGTCACTTATCATCAGGAAAATGCAAATCAAAACTATAATAAAAAGTTCTTGGAATTATCATTGTATTACAATACCATATAGATTTTTTGAAAAATTTTCCACACCTTGATATGAAGATGCCTCACCATACCCACTAACAAAGTCCTAGAGCAAGTCTAAATAATTTGAGTCTATAAATATTTCTAAAACATTTTTGAGACACTATTTTCTCAGTACCTTCTATTGTATACTTAAAAAAGGAATTTTTATGAAATAAATTTAAGACAAAACAGTGCTACCTTGCCTAACAAAAGTAGTTATCTTGCCTTCATTTGATTACTTTTTAAATAGTGACCACTTTGGCAACAGCAATATTCATTGGCTTGAGAACAAATATTATCCACATGTATGAGCACGTATCTCAAACACATATTGCAGCATATCTCTGATAACTCACTTCATTTGTGTTTCACAAACATCTTAAAATGCTTCTGAGGTCCTTAGCTTCTGGGTGAAGTCAAACTACATGGACAGTTCATTTACTACATGCAGCTGTAAGGCACCAAACTGAATTTCAGCTATGAGATCTTTCAGTACAAGAAGTACGATGTGGGCCTCCCCTGGTGGCACAGCGGTTGAGCGCTGGGTTGCAAAGCTGCCCACAGCATCTGCAGTGCCGGTTCGATCCCCGGCTGCCAGGCAAGGGTCCCACATGGCGCGCAGACCTCTCCTGCTGCCCACTGCTCCCCTGAGCAGTGTACTTCGGACCTTCTGCCTGTTCTGCTCCCCGCTCTGGCTCTGGTGAATTCTCTCACCTCCTGCGCTTCTGACTGTACCCAGTGCTTGTATAAATAAATAAGTCAATCTTTAAAAAAAAATTCTATTAAAAAAAAGTGTACGATGTATTTTATGAAATTCTATTTCTACTTTAACTCATATGAAGAAAAATTGATTATTACCAGTCTGTAGGAGTTGGAAACAGATTTAATATTATGCTGTCACTAAAGAATAATTAAGGGATTTTTTCCCTTCAGCAGATATTATAAATACTAGCATTTGTCCTAAGCATTAATTTTGAAAAGAAATTTTACAAATTGCAATAACATTTCCCTTTTGTATAGGAGTGAATAAATGATTTAACTTAATTTCACTGTTACTTTGATTTCAAATCCTTCTTACATGCTTTCATTAATAACTTAATTTTATCCCAATGAGAGCTAGTTCTTCTTACTCCATCTTTGTATCCCTCATAAGCATGTGTTCTTTTGTTAGGCCTACTCAGCTGCCTGGTCCTGAATATTTAACTTGAAAAGAATCTCCAGCATTTGTCATTAACTGCTAGTCTCTCTGCATCTGGTTTAGCTATGATCTTTGTATATTTATGTGTAGTCTTTTAAGCAGACATTTTAAAAAGAAAAAAAATGTAGGACAAACTAGGAAAAGAGAATGAGGGAAATTAAGCAAGAATCTTGTACTGTAGCAGAATTTTTATAGTGTCTGGTAAAAAAATTGGGTTTAAAACGAAATTGATAATTACAGAGTTTCTCTAAGCTAAAATGTATTTTCAATGTTTTATAACTTTTTGAGGGAACATTGATTTACAACACTGTATATAATTTAGGGATATAGGTTCATGCCTCATAAGCTATATGTTTACACACCATGCCTACCACACATGTATACCCAGAATCCTCTGCCATAGACCACTGAGCCTCCTTCCCACTCATCCCCTCTCTAGCCTCTATTCTGCAGCCATATTTCTGGAGTTTGTTTTTATTTGTTTTGTCTGCTCCTTTTGTTTATTTCTCTGTTATTTCACATATGAATCAAATCATCCAGTATTTGTCTTTCTTCTTCTTAGTTCCTTAGCAAAATCCTCTCCAGTTCTATGCATGTTGTTCTGGCAAATTTTCATCTGTTTTTAAACTGAGTAATATTCATTTACATGTATGCCACAACTTCTTTACCCACTCATCTATCCTTGAGCACTGAGGAGGTTATTTCTATAACCAATGCAAATAGTGCTGTAGCAAACATAGGAGTGCAAATATCCCTTTGAATTAGTCTTTTGTAATTCTTCTAATGCATATCTAGTTAACTTCAGATAGATACCTAGGAATGTTAGATCAACCATCAGATCTGTTTTTAATATTTTGAGCAACTCCATACTGTTTTCTATAAGGGCTAGCCCTGTCTGCATCCCACCAAAATCCTCCCCAACACTTGTTCTGGTCTTATCAGTATGGGTCATTCTCACAATGTAAGGAGGTAACCCATTGTGGTTTTGATTCATATATGATGAAAAGTTATGATGAACAGTTTTTCATGTTCCTGCTGGTCATCTACATGTTTTCTTTGGAGAAGTGTCGATTTTATTGGATAATTTTTGTTGCTGAATTTTGTAGATCTTTGATATTAGTCCCCTGTCAGATATATGATATACAAATATTTTCTTCCACTCAGTGGGGCATCTTTTTGTTTTAATGATAGTTTATTTCACTGTGCAAAACTTTTCAGTTGGGTGTCATCCCATTTGTTTATTTTTGCTTCTGTTTACATTGCAGTTGGAGTCAATTCCCCAAATACATCCCTGAAGTCAATGTGGTAGAGTGTTCTGCTTATGTTTTCTTCTATGTATTTTTTATGATTTCAGATCTTACATCCACATCTCTATTCCATTTTGAGTTAACTTTTGTATGTGGTATGAGACAGTGGTCTAGTTTCATTTTTCTGCATGTGACTGTCCAGTTTTCCTAGTACTATTTGTTGAAGAAAGTTTCCTTTCTCTAATGTATACTTTTGGCTCCTATGTCATAGATTAATTGTCTATATAAGTATGGGTTTATTTCTGTAGTCTCTAAAAAATGTATGTTAGAATTTAGTGTGATAGATAATATTTTGTTATTTTATAAAGAATATGGTAAGTTGGGCTACTTATCTACTTTGGGTTATCTTCCCTCCACATTCAATCTGATGTAAAGCAGACCATTTAGTAGTTTGTTTTGGAATCTTTATGGAGCAGATAAATTTAAAGATTTGGGGATTTGATCCGTAGTAAAGTAAATAAGTAAAACTCCATGTCTTACCTACCTATGAAAGATGAAATAATTGAATTTCACAACTCTGAAATATTAAGACAAGAGTCAGTTTTCCTACTATGTAAAAAAATGAAAGGACATTATTCACCACATTATTCACCACTTCCTGAAAGCTCAACAGGGAGTTAATTGAGTAATTATAACTAACTTACTCATAATGAAAATGGAAGTGCTATAGCTTATACTTATTAAAAATCTGAAAGGTTATAATTTGCTCTAGAATTGAGTCAAAATTGAGAACTATCTATTAACTTAAAATATTCCATGTAATGGTAAAATTACAAGTACTTATGACAATTGAAACTAACAGTAGCATCATTCCATAAATTAGCTTTTGCATTTTAAAAATTGCCACAGTATTACCCTTTGTCACAATAGTGGATAAATAATTTTAATGGATATGGCAATCCTTATTTCATATGATCATTATGAAATTTACATGAGTAAATTCATATAAAGCATATGTCAAACACAACAGTTCACGTATGGAAAATCTTCAATAAATTATTAACTAACAATTAAATGCTACCTATTTCAAATTACCAAATAAGTAAATATCCAAATCGTGATACAATCTTCCCATTGATGATGGCCTTGATCTTCCACTAGATAATACTGGATAGCTCTAATGCTGAGAAAGGAAACTTTTATATTATATTCCAGCCTTCAACTTTTGCTGTAAATTTTGTTCATTGGACAACACAGACCAGCTTCCCTGTTTTCCACATGACAACTCTTCAAACATTTCTGTACAGCTACATCCTCTTCCTTCAGACCTATCCCTTGACCTATCTTTAGAAAACTGAACCTGGAAATGACCCACTGTAGTCCACCATAGTATAATCAGGACAGAGCTTAGATTTAATACTTTATTAGTAGTATCTAGAGATTTAATACTTTATTATTAGTCCACCCTTATTCCAGACACTATGTTGGAGGTCATATAAGTAATAAATATTATTACTGACATTTTGTGTTGCAAATGACAGAAACTTAATTAGCTTGAGTTAAAAGGGAATTTACTAGATTTTGGCAGGTTATTACAGTAGAATGACACTAAGAGATAAAGATGCACCTCAGCCACAGAAGCAACTGACCCAAGGAAACTAAAAATAGAAAGAAGTCTCTCCTGTTCCTGTCTATACAGATCAGATCCCTGTGTTGCCCCCATAGTGGAGATATGGCTACCTGCCAACCCAAGGTTTTACCTCTTAGACCCCAGACTTCCTAAAAGGGACTGTCTTACCATTCTCCGATCTGATTTTGGACTCGAAATAGATTCTCTTTCTTGTTCAAGTGTCCACTTCTGGTCTTATCACCTACGTCATGTTGTACCTTAAGTGCTTATGTGGCTACCATTCTGTATAGGTAGAGAGTTAATTTCTGGAAAAGATGTGCTGGAAGGACAGCCCTGCCAGTGTTCACTGGAGAACACGTTGTTTTAGTTTTCTTTTCTTTTTTTTTTTTTGAATAGCAATTAGTTTAACCCACTTTAACATTTATATTTAAACCTCAGTTTAGTCTCATGTCCTGTTCTATTCTTGTGATTGTGACATCGTTTTTACTAACTGAACTTCAGAACACCTTTGCAGCCTATATCCATTGCTTTTGTATTCTACTTATCCAGAGACTGACTTTCACATCTTCGTGAGTGAATGATAAAGTGTACAGAGTTACAGATAGAACCTTGTTGCAGCCCATTAGAAATTTCTTTGGGGGTGAACATGGATCCATTTATCAATACCTTTTGGGTACAATCATTCAAACAACCACAATGTCTTAGAAGTGAATCTTTGTAGGAGCTCATGGATGTAATATCAGAGACACTGAGGTTAGAACACTCAACATCTCCTCATCCCATGGGCGAAAACTATTTGAGGAGCAATGTTCCTGCTGCACCAAAAGAATAAAAGCATTTCTTTTTTTTTCTTTTTTTTAATTAATATTTTATTTTATATAATTCTTATATCATTTTTCATTTTTGCACAATGTCTGCATTTTCATATTGGTTATATTCCCCATACAATTGCACCCCCCCTTGTTTTGACCCAAGTCCTCTCTCTCCCTGCCCGCCCCCGCATAGTGTGTCTCTGGTTTATAGTTGCTTGTTGATTTTGATTTTTACTTTGTATTAATTAGTCTTTTTCCTGGTCCCTTATTTAGGTTTTTAAATTCCTGCTCTGAGTGAGATGATGTGGTATTTTTCTTTTTCTTTCTGACTTATTCCGCTGAGCATGATCCCTTCTAGCTCCATCCATGTTGCTGCAAACTGCATGTGTTTATCTTTTTTGATTGCTGAGTAATATTCCATTGTGTATATGTACCACATCTCCTTGTTCCAGTCATCTATTTCTGGGCATTTGGATTGTTGCCATAGCTTAGCTATTGTAAATAGTGCTACTATAAACAAAGGCGTGCAGGTGCCCTTTGGAATTACTGATTCTGTGCCATTTGGGTAAATACCTAGGAGTGGAATTGCTGGATCATATGGAAGCTCTATCTTTAGTAGGTCAAGTAACCTCCACACAGCTCTCCATAGTGGTTGGACCAGTTTGCACTCCCACCAGCAATGCAGGAGAGTTCCTTTTTCTCCACAACCTTACCAACATTTGTTGTTGCTAGTTTTTTAATATGTGCCATTCTCACTGGTGTAAGATGGTATCTCATTGTAGTTTTGAATTGCATTTTCCTGATTACAAGTGATGTTGAACATTTTTTCATATGCCTGTTGGCCATTTGCATTTCCTCTTTGAAGAAGTTTCTTTTTAGCTCTTCTGCCCATTTTGTCACTGGATTATATTCTTTGTTTTTGTTGAGTCTCATCAGCCCTTTGTAGATTTTTGTGATCAATCCTTTATCATTAGTGTCCTGTGCAAAAATTTTCTCCCAGTTGGTGGGATTTCTCTTTGTTTTGGTTATTGTCTCTTTTGCTGTGCAGAAGCTCTTTAATTTGATGTTGTCCCAGCTGTTAATCTTTTTTTTTTTAATCCTCTTTTTTTTTTTATAGAGGCACTTTTTTTTATTTACTTATTATTTATTTATTTGTTTGTTTGTTTGTTTTATACATGCACTGGGTATAGTCGGAAGCACGGGAGGGTGAGAGAATTCACCAGAGCCAGAGCAGGGAGCAGAGCAGGCAGAAGGACCAAAGTACACTGCTGAGGGGAGCAGCGGGTGGCAGGTAGGTCTGCGCACCATGTGGGACCCTCCTCCTGTGGCCGGGGAGCAGCCGGGGATCGAACTGGCGCCGCAGAGGCCGCGGGCAGCTTCGCAACCCAGCGCTCAACCGCTGCGCCACTGGGGAGGCCCCCAGCTGTTAATCTTTGCTTTCACTCTCACTGCTTTGGGTGATGTGTCTGTAAAGATGTCTTTGAGGTGCATGTCATGTAGTGTTTCGCCTGTATTTCCTTCTATGTATTTTCAGGTCTTATGTCTAGTTCTTTAATCCATTTTGAGTTGGTTTTTGTGCATGGTGTGAGGTAGTAGTCAAGCTTCATTCTTTTGCATGTAGCTACCCAGTTTTCCCAGCACCATTTATTGAACAAACTTTCTTTGCTCCAGTGCATATTCTTTGCTCCTTTGTCAAAGATTAGCTGACCATAAATCTGTGGGTTTATCTGTATTTTCTATTCGGTTCCATTGGTCCATGTGTCTGTTCTTGGTCCAATACTATGCAGTTTTGATGATTATGGCTTTGTAGTATAGTTTGAAGTCTGGGAGTGTGATGCCTCCATTCCCTTCTTTTTTATTTCAAGTGAGCTTTGGCTATTTGGGGTTTCTGGTGATTCCATATGAATTTCATCAATAATTGTTCTATTTCTTTGAAGAATGTCATTGAAATTTTTATTGGAATAGCATTGAATCTGTAAATTGCTTTTGGTAGGATGGCCATTTTAATAATGTTAATTCTTCCAATCCATGAGCAGGGGATGTCTTTTTTTATTTCAAGATGGGCTTTTCTCTTGGGCATGAAGTGGTGCCTCATTGTGGGTTTACCTTTAAATTTTTTTTTCTCCACTAAAGAGAAAGGCATTTTTTTTAAAGATTTATTTATTTATTTATTCAAGCACTGGGTACAGTCAGAAGTGTGGGAGGGTGAGAGAATTCACCACAGCCAGAGCGGAGAACAGAACAGGCAGACTGACGAAATACACGGCTGAGGGGAGCAGCGGGCGGCAGGAGAGGTCTGTGCGCCACGTGGGACCTTCACCAGTGGCTGGGATCGAACTGGTGCTTCAGAGCCTGCAGGCAGCTTCACAGCCCAGCGCTCAACTGCTGTGCCACCAGGGGAGGCCCATGAGAAAGGCATTTTTTAAAAATGAAATCCAAAGCAGAGGAAAAATAATTTCCCACCCATTTTCCCTTGGAAGCAAATTCACTTCCTGCTTATATTTCATCCCTTCACTGTTTTGTGTGCTCACTGAGGAGACTCATTAGCCACCCCCTGTCTTCCCCCTCTTCTTTCTCACTGTCCCTCCCACCCCCACTGCTTTTCCAGGCCTGCTAAGTTCGGGTAGCCAACAAGGAATTATTGACAATGCGCCCAGTCATGCCAAATGAAAACAGTGCAGGCAGTCACAGATGGCCTACTTGAATAAGAGCCGCAGACCAGCTTTTGGCAAAATATTGGGTCAGAGTCCTTGAAAGGAAAAGACGGCCTAGGTGTGGTATAAAGGACTGAGGGGAAGGGGATGAGGCAGTGAGGAGACACTGACACTGGATGAGGTGCAAGTATTTTCTGCTGAGAGACTCAGCAGGTCTTTCTTTAATCAATTTTAGTAATCAGAAAAAAAATGCATTATCATGTGTAAAGCAGAGACAATCAGAGTATTCTATTCCCATGGACTACTGGCTCCTACAGGTTTCAGCTCGACGGTAGCCTTGAAGGTTAATAGATAAAAAACCAAACCTAACACTAAAACTTATGATTTCAGCTAGACAATTACCTAAGACAGTGGATAGATGCCAGTACATCCCTATCAGCTAAAGCTTAAGCAAGAAAAGACTTTTCTTATTCGCATGGCCTTCAGCCGGGACCGGCTGCTACTCAGCATCAGAACTTTTTCTACCTAGAAACTTCTTAACACAGTTAACTTCATTTAAAAACTTTCCTAAGAAACTTCTAAATAAAAGGAACTTCTAAAAAGCAAAAGAAGGACTTACAATAATAGTTGTGCTGGTTTGCTTGTCAGTCATGTACAATAAATTGTCTCCCATTGTCAAGTGGGTCAAATTGTTTAATAACTAATTTCTAAAGAGATAATTTTCCGCGCCATCCACCCACAGTCTGCTGACACGTACAATCCACTGCCCAATATACTCTCTAATAAATTTTTCTCTCTCTATGACCAAGGACAAAAAGCAAAGGGATGCCAGATCTTCAGCCCCATGGTGTGAGGCCCTTTCTCTTTGTTGCTTGTCAGTATTGTATCTGGCTGGGGCAACAAGACCCCCTGCAGCAAATAAGCAAGAGCAGGACCCCTGTAAAAGTCTCTCCAGGGAGGGAGAACAATGAATCTGTTTCTCAGCCACCTGGGGTTTCCTCATGCAGGCTTGTCTCCCACCAGCAACCCTATGACACCTTCATTATTGAGGAATCCCAACTCCAATCCTTCGGAGGAGTGACATTTTAGGAGCCTTCAAAGGAGAAGCAGATGTTTCTCTAGTAAAGAAGGCAGAGAAAGATGGTCCAGCCAAAGGGACCAGCATATACTAAGGTACAAGAAGGCCTGGAAAAGAATGAACATTTAGGAAGCATCTAGAGGTCAGCTAAATTAGAGGGTTCCCAGGTAGGGCATGGCAGGGCTTGATGGGAACACACTGGCCATGGAGGGCCAGGTCAGGTCCAGATGTGAAAAGTGAAGGAATCCCTTTGTTACAGGAGGATGAGGGGTACCCCAGGAACTCCAAACCTGTCTGCTCTAAATAGGTTCTGCCACCCAGCACATCAAGACAAAACATGCTCAAGTGCATAAAAGCTTCAATGGAAAACAACTTTAATACAATTAGTGTGCAATAAAGAGAAGAAAAAACAGGAAGAATACAGTTTCCAAATCAAGCACCAAAAACTACTACCCATGCGCTTGTGGGTAAATGCCCAGCCAAACAGAGTTAGCTCAAAACAGGACCCGAGTCTAAGGCATTTCCTGGTGGGGGCCCATAGGAAAGGGGCAAAAGGGGCCAGGAAAGTCTAGAAGGAAAAGAGCAAAATCAGGGCCTCCCCGTGGCTCAGCGGGCTGAGCACAGGGCTGTGAAACTGTCTGCAGCCTCTGCAGTGTGGGTTCGATTCTGGCAGGCCAGGGAGATACCCACATGGCGCGGCAGACCTCTCCTGCATCGCCTGCTGCTCCCCTCAGCAGTGTCTTTGGTCCGTCTGCCTGTTCTGCTCCCCACTCTGTCTCTGGTGAATTCTCTCACCCTCCCCTGCACCTGGCCTGTACCCCAGACCTTGCATAAAAATAAAATAAAAAACTAAAAAATAAATAAATAAATAAATAAATAAATAAATAAATAAATAAATAAAAGAAACAAGCAAAATCAAAACCCAAATCAATATAAAGGCTGCCATTGTCAGCCTCCCCACAGGTCTCTTCCCCACATCTCTGTCTCTTTCAATTGTCTCCTTCCATATCCCCCAAGTTCCTGATACAAGCCCCAGGCCAAGGAACAAGTAAGTACAGCTTCTTCACATGTCTCTATGCTCCACTGTCTCCTCCAGGTGCTGGTCTTGGTATCCCCTTCCTTCTTTCTCCTGCCTTCTCTTGCTCCCCGTCCCTGCTCAGCTCCACACTTCCATGACAGGGCAAGTGAGACACAGGGCAAGCTAGAAATTAGGCAATTTTAGGGACAGTGCAGGAGGGGACCTCTGAAGAATTTAGGGATTTTCTCCTCAATAAACTTTTTCTTTCTCAAAACAAACCTGCCTCTTCTTGCTTGCTTGCCTGAGAGTCTGCGAAGTTCCTGCTGCGGCTTCGGAGACACCATCCCGTGGGGGTCTAGTGGCTGGGACTCAGCGCTGCACCTGCAGCCTGGGATCTGTTCCAGGCTGGAAGACTAGGCCTGACAATTCCGGTATCACAAGGAACCTGGAAACTCCCCTTTCCTGGGGATTGCCTTGTTACACCTTCAGCTCTAAAATCATTCCTGTGTATTGGCAGCAAGGTAGTTTCTCCCTGTTTGGATAATATTAAGTATTCACCTGCAGGAGGGTGGGGGAAGGACTTTCAACAATGCTTAAGAGAAACCCACACCTTGACGATTCTCTCTGCTATCTGATGAGCACTAAATTAATTTCCATATGAACGCATGATGTGGAGGTAAGACACAGAAACACGAATTACAAGAGACACAGCCGGCTCTTATTAAATTTCCCAGAAACACAGTGTGTGCATTAATTAGTCTAAAGCACCTGGAATCTAATGCAAGAGAGATTTACAGGGAGCAGCTGTACAGAGATGGATTAACCCCAGAAATAGGTTTGGCTCTGAGGCTGATGTTTTCTTTTCCTCTCTGAATGGAACAAGATAAGATACATTACTTACAAAATGTAACCATTTCTGGCAGTTTTACCTCTGGTTCCTGCCTCCTACCCCCACCCCAAGTGCTGCCAGTCACAGAGACTGGTTCTGAACACACCCCAAAGTTAACTATTAGCCGCCTGGGGCTTCTTAAGCTCAAGCCCCAGAGATGCTTGCGGGTGAATTGTGCAAATCTGGGGGGAAAATGCCAGTTCCTGATCCTCTCAGGCTTGGCCCTGTTTTCTGTCAATCCAGCTTTGCATGATGAATTGAAGAATTTCCCATATGGCCGAAGGCACCAAGGCACCATCACTACTGGGCTTAATCCTAATGCATTTTTTAAGTCCCCCTATTTTAACCAGGCGCCAAGGAGAAAGGATCAACTTGAAAAAATTCCCTGAACAGGCACCAAGGAAGCAAGAGGCATGAATGCCACTTTCTTTGAAAGGCTGAGGCACTGGGAGTAGAAGAGTTGTCATAAAATGCAGGCTAGACCTCCAGACCCCCTGGGCTGTGACTGCGGCCAAGGCCAGTGTGGCACCCTCAGGACAGTTGTGACCTGCCTCTTTATGCTCCTGTGGAGAGTTCAGCAGGTGTGATGGGATTTTTTGGAGTTAGTGGGTTTGGAGTGCGGGGTCCTTGGGCTCACTCTGGGAAAGGTTTCACCAGAGCTCCCATTTTAGCAATACGCGATGAGTTTCCCAGGCAAGTTCCTCCACGAGAACAGAGACATTGGTTATATTTAAAAAGCAGGTTTGTTAGGGAAAGGACAGAAGAATAAAGGACACTTGCATAGACACAAGCAGGCAGGAAGAGCTGCCCTGAAAGGGACAGGTTGGCTAAGAGAGGCCTGCATGTTTGCAGGCAGGTGGCCTTGAGGAGAGCGGCCTCCGCTGAAGGAGGTCAATGAGGGGAAGTACAGGTCACGGGCAGGTAGGGAGCTGCTGCCCTGCAGAGGGAGAGGGTTGGTAAAAAGAAGCACCTGCATAGGCACAGATGGGCAGAGAGATGGCTCCCAGAGCCTGTGCAGAGACTGCACTGATAAAGTCTTCTCTTGTTGGGAGGGGCTCACTCCTTGTGAGCCTTAGGTTAGTTGCTTATTTTTTTTTAAGATCTATTTATTTATGCATACAAGAGCTGGGGTACAGGCCAGAGGTGTGGGGGGTGAGAGGTTTCACCAGAAACAGAGTGGGGAGCAGAACAGGCAGACTGACTGAAATACACTGCTGAGGGGAGCAGCGGGCGAGTCAGGAGAGGTCTACTGCGCCATGTGGGTTGCTCCCTGGCTGGGGATGGAACTCGTCCTGCATTGGCTGCAGATAGCTTCATAGGTTGCATCTTAACCCCTTGTGCCACCAGGGAGGCCCAATTGCTCATTTTGGATAACTATGTAGAATCTGAAAAGGACAGGAGATTCCACAATGGACTTGATCTCCATATCTTTACCCTTGAACCTTTGCTCTGGACACTGCCTACAGCAGCTTGATACCTGCTTGGATCTTATGCTTTGTAATTTGGGCTTTGGCACCTAAGGATCTTGGTTTCCATAGCTGTGTCAACAGCTATGCTAATCTCTTCTACCCCCAATTCCTGTGTGAGCCAGGTTGCTGGTCTTGTGGGGCCGCCTTTGCAGTTTTGCTATTCCTGTCCTCCATCAGGTGAATACCATGTGAACAGTCTTGTTCTGGAAAGAACAGACTTATTTTGCTGTAATCTTGCTGAGTGATCATGGGCAAGTCACTGAACCCCACATTTTCCTCCACTGTTCAACAGAGAGGTAGAGTGGCATGATCTCCAATATCCGCATAATGTTAAGATCCTATTATTTTACTAACAGCAACCTTATGCTTTCACATTGTGGTGGACATGGTGATGGGCCTCCCAGATGGTCCTTCTGTAACAGGGAGCTTCCCAGGAAAAGGGGAAGTGCCAGATTCCCTGCCCCACCCAAGGGAGGTTATAGCTGATCAGGGAAGAGAAGAAGCTGAAGAGGAGACTGGAGAAGGAAGGAAGCAGGATAGAGAGCCAGAAGGAGACCTAGAGGAGGCACATGGAGTGAAGAGACATGTGAAGAAGCTGTGCTTGATGTTTGGTCCTAGACGGACTGAAACAGATGTGGGTGAGAGACCAATGGCAGCATTGATCTTGATTCTGATTTTGCACTTTTCCTCCAGACTTGTCTGGCTGTTTCTGACCCTTTTCTATGGGTCCCCACCAGAAGGTGCTTTAGACTTGTGGCAGACTTTTGGGCCTCAGTGGCCCTGCTTTGGTTCAACCCAGTTTGGCTGGGCATTCACCCAGGAGGGCATGGGTAATTTTAGGTGCCTGATTTGGAAACTATATACTTTGTCTTTTCTGTACTGCACACTAATTGTATTAAAGTTACTTTCCATTAAAGGTCTTGTATGTTTTGTCTTGGTGTGGCAGACGGCAGAACGTATTTAGAATGGGCAGGTTTGGTGGTTCTGGGGTGTCCCTCTCTTGCCCTGTAACACTTAAGTGAAGACCTTATTGTCCAGAGTTGGAAAGTGTCACCAGGAAAAATTGCCTCAAATTGCATAAAGCTATATACCAGAGTCAATGATGCTCCTCAGTTCCTCCTGAATAAGCAGCCTTCCTGCTAAGCCCCTTCATGGAGTCAGCTTCCGAGAAAGCCCAGCCTGTCAAGGTCACTCCATAGAGTTGTACAGTTTGAGCCTCTGACTGCACATCCCCCCAGCCTTCTTCCCTCATTGTAGAGGAAATGATGTCTCAGATAATGACTTGCCAAGTTCATTCTATAAGCAGGGCTGGGACTAAGTCTTCAGTTTCCCACATCTCAACCAAGTCCTCCTATCATTACTCACTGATTTCCTCAACTTAAACCACTTTTCTTTGCATATGGAGAGAGAGAGATGTGTAGACAGAGAGATAAATAGAGTCATCCATCCATCTCCTCTGCGAGGAAGAATAATAAGCAAATGCATGCATTCATGAGCTCATTGCCTGTACTTTATATAAATAAACCATTGGCTTTTGTTTGAGGGAATTTTTTTATGTCCTTGAGAAGCCATATCACATAAAGACAATAAGCTGTGGCTCAGGAACCAGGAAAGGCTTCTTATTCTCAGATTCTCATTCTTGTGCTGCAAATATGCTGCCATTTGAGAGTAGGATTTTTTCAGAATCCAAGACTGATGGCTGGAGGATAAGAGTGGGGAAGGGGTAATCATGTTATGAAATGATGGTTCCACAAAGATTGATGTCATTGGGGAAAGCAGTGTGAAGGAGAAATAGGAATTTCTGTATACACACACATATTTGTATATATTTATATACATATATTTTTATATACACATTTATATTTTATATATGTATTTTTAGCAATATCTTGTGGTCAAAATTATTTCATAAACATTTGATAATAATAATAACTCTCAATGGTTTCAGTTATTCTCACAAAGAGTGGATGACTTGAGGGGTGGGGGAGGGATGGGCAAGATACAGAGCATACTCACAGCACCTCGTTGCCAAGCTAGTGTATTTTGAGTGCCACTCAGTGAGGTAGAGGTGATGAAACTTGTTGCACCAGGCATGTGTTTTTGAAAAACATGCTCTCTATGAAAAAGCTAAGGGACAGACATTCTTTAACCAAAGCACTGAACACTGTCTGCTACAGCACCTGTTTTCTTGTTTGGGTTAAATCACTCCAGGTGATTTAAGTCAGACCAGCTCCTTCATTTCATAGGTGAACAAAAACAGAAACCCTGAGAAGAAAACAGCTTTTGCAGGTCGGCCAAAGAGTGACTGATTTAACAAAAGCAAACAATTCCAAATTGGAAATACATACCTGGTCCGTGGTCTGGAGAGCTTCCTCTTCTGTTTCAAGAGCCCAGGGTGCATAGGTGGGGGAGGAGAGCAAAAGCCAGCTGCCGCTAGGCTCCCCGCCATGTGCACTGGCATCGGGACTGCCCCATGCAGGCTGCAGGCTCCAGCCAAGAGTGGCCTGCAGCATGGTCAGCAGGTTGTCCAAGGACGGTCATGGAAGTCACGTCCTAAGAAAGGAGCCAGAAAGCAAGAATTAAGCATTTCCAGTTTTATAACTAAATAGCATTCCAAGGTACTATCAACTATAAATCAAATGTGATGTTAAAAAGGAAAAGAAACGAATCACCTAAATGGAAATAACTGTCTCCGATCAAAATATCTTGCAATTAAATATCCATTTCTTCTCTAAGTTCTAATTTTCTCTTAGAAGTCAATGTTTTTGCAGTGACAGTCCAAAGTCATGAGGAGAACAGTGTGAGGTTTTATCCCTGGCACTGAACATTTTAAAGGTATATGTTTTTAATAACGTTTTAAACTGAAATATATCTTATTTATAATCAAGTGCATGAAAATTGGTTTTTACGTTTTATAAACCTGATAACCACTGCCCCGCTGACCAAGACCAAGAGGACATTTCCTGCTCCCTAGAAGCTTCCTGGAGTGCTTGGATATCTAAATAACATTAAAATATTACGAAAATGGAAACCTCCACCATCCGGGTGGCTAGCTCATCCCAAACCTGGCATTATCCTGAAGACAGGCCTCCTAAGACATTCAGGCACTCGAGCTCAGAACGCCCCACCCACTGCCTTCTCAAAACAGGACCATGCCTTGAGAACATCTTATTGACAAGGTAAAGGAAGGCTAAGGCCTAGGGTAAGGCAAAACTTTATTCTTTGCTCCCTCTAAGGAGCCATGTGGAATGGGGGATTGCCGCAGACCAGCTTTCAGCAAAATGTCAGGTCTGAAGTCCTTGAAAGGAAAAGACGGTCTAGGTGCAGCGAAAAGGACTGAGGGGAAGGGGATGAGGCAGTGAGGAGACACTGACACTGGATGAGGTGCAAGTATCTTCTGCCGAGAGGCTCAGCAGGTTGTTTATACTTTTTTAGCAAGCCGTGAGATGACAATATCTTGTGCATAGAAACAAAGCAGAAACAATCAGTGCATCCTTTTTTCCATAGACTTTTGGCCACTACGTGCTCTCAGTAAGAAGGCAACCTTCAAGGTTAATAAAAAACTAAGCCTTACACTAAAACTCATTGTTTCAGTTAAACAATAACCTAAGACAGTGGATAGCCGCCAGGACACCCCTATCAGCTAAAGCCTAAGCAAGAAAAGACTTTTCTTATTCGCATGGCCTTCAGCCAGGGGACAGGCTGCTACTCAACTATCAGGACTTTTTCTACCTAGAAACTCCTTAACTCAAATAGCTTCATTAAAAAACTTTCCCAAGAAGCTTCAAGAGAAGGCAAAAGAAGGACCTACTATAATTGTTGTGCTGGATTGCTTGTCAGGCATGTAAAATAAATTGTCTCCCATTGTCAAGTGGGCCAAATTGTTTAATAACTAATTTCTAAACAGATAATTTCCCATGCTGTTCACTTACAATATGCTGATACGTGTAATTTATTGCCTAATATACTTTCTGATAAATTTTTCTCTTTTTTGTGACCAAGAACAAGCAAAGGGTTGTTAAATCTTCAGCCCCACGGTGTGAGGCCCTTTTTCTTAGCTGCTTGCTAGTACCTTATCTGACTGGGCCAAAAAGGCCCCCTGCAGCCGGGGATGGTGAGAACCTGAGGTTTAAGGAAAACCCGGTGTTTGGGGATGACCTGATAGTTTGTCTTATAAGTTATGGTTTCCAATAAAGAATATTGAACTTAAAAGAGTGTTCATCAGTTTGTTTAATCGCCACTGGGTGGTAGAAACATACATCTTGAAGTTGAAAAACGATGCTTCTGGTTTGTTTAAGTCCCTAAACTGATGTTTGCAGGAAGTTTGCCTTTTCTTTCTTCTGGATTGTAGAATCAAGTGCCAGGTATCAACTTCCATTCCATTTTTTTTTTCCCCAGTGGGAAATTTTCTTCAATTCTCAAGTCAGGATTTACTAATATTTGAAGCTGCTGTCACCTGATGATTTTGGAACGGATTTCCCCAACCTTCTTCATTCCAGTACACATTTCAAAATCCTTCATACTTAGAATCTTCACCCTGAAGATTTCTTCTGTGAGGGGTGTGAAATAGAAAGTTGTGGGCCTCCCTGGTGGTGCAGTGGGTGGAACACTGCACTGTGAAGCTGTCCGCAGCCTCCGCAGTGTGGGTTCGATTCCCGGCCGCCCAGGGAGAAACCCACATGGCACGGCAGACCTCTCCTGCCTCTCCCGCTGCTGCCCTCAGCAGTGTCTTCTGTCTGTCTGCCTGTTCTTCTCCCTGCTCTGTCTCTGGTGAATTCTTTCACCCTCCCATGCCTCTGACTACACTCCAGTTCTTATATAAATAAAAAAAAATCTTTAAAAAGAAATAGAAAGTTGCCTATATTTTCCAAAATTCAAATCCTGGTTCATAAAAGGGCTTCAATCACTTTCCCCACCTCTCAAAAACACTGTCTCAATTCCTTCCCAGTGCACGTTCTAGTTAGGAACTGAACCAAACTATATTAAGGACAATTATAAATAAAAGACTTGAAACTGTGGATCAGAGGGAGGGATAGTGGAGGAAAGATAATTGTAAATAGATGCCATCATTCCTCATAGGGCCCAAATCAGCCTTTGGAACAAATAAGCCAATTTAATTCCTCTTGTTATCTCTCATAAGTAAGAATTTTGAGGAAATACCAAATGCCTAAGAGTTTAGGACATTTTTTTTTCTTTTTCTCCAAGTGGGAGTTGGAGTTATGTGATTTCAGCAAGGTTGGAGGATGGTGTGTGAGGAGAGCAAGAGGTTCCAGTGGAGCTCAGACTGAAGTCCAGCCCTTGCTATGCAACTAGTGGGCTCTGCTCATGCCTTGACACTTGTTTTGACAAGGTAAAACTTCTATTTACTTCTATAGAGATGGGTTTGCTTTCTGGCTTCAGGAAAAAAAGATTGTTATGTGTAGATGTCTAAAGCGAGAAATACCACCTTGGCCCAAAGATCTATTTATTGTCTCATTATTTGTACTCCCATTTTTACTACGTTTCTCTAATTATATAATGTAAATATCACACATTCATTGTGAACAACTCAAACCATTTATAAAATATGAAACTTTTGAAATATAAAAATATAATAAAAATTATCTTGTCATCTTACCATAATAATAAGCATTAATATTTTCGTGACATTTTTGCATGCATCTCTTTACATATCTATGTGTTTTTACATAAACAGCATTTAGCATAAATTATAATTTTCCTGGGATATCTTTCCGCACCCATGTCAGCAGATTTATCCCCATCTCCATTTTCCCCAGGTAACACACGTATCTTAGCCAGAAAAAAACTTGTGGTTTTGCATGCAAATAGTTAATTTGGGTTCATTACCATGGGAACAGGAAACATAAAGCAGGGAGTGGAAGAAAAGTTGATACCAGGGTGCTTTACTGACCTGGGTACTGCCATGGGCAACTGGGGTTCAGTCTCCCTGGGGCCCTCGAAGGAGCTAATTCTGTGGAATACAGAAAATTATCCACCGATGGAAGGAAAGATGGAGGGACCTATTAACTCGCTGATTTCTATCTCCCATAGATCGAGGGTCGCCACCTGGGCTATTAATTCCCTCTCCTAGGTTGTACATGAGTGAGCAGGTGCCAGACCAGTGCAGCAGTCATCTCACAGAATGGCTTCAGAAAGGACCTGAGGCAGCAAGTGACACATAAGGTGCAACTGGACTAAGGTGGTGGAAGGTTATACCTGCATGAAACTGCTCACTATGAAACAATAAACTATAGCAGTAAAAAGGTGAACTGAAGGGATAGAAGACATGAGGCCTGAGAAATGTCCCATACAGTCTACTCCTTACACCACTCAGATCTATTCACGCACTCTGTGGAGTCCAGTCAGTCACAGTCTTTGATGTGGTGGCCAGTGACAAGCTCTACAAAAGACTCTGTTAATGGACCAAGCCTCCACAGATGCATGTGGTCACAACACCATTATTAATGTGCTTTGTCTCTTTCCCACACAGTCATTCCAGATTCCACTCTCCCTGGAGCAAACCTATATTCTTCATCCCTGCAGAGTGGGAGACTGAGTCCCTCACCCCCATCAGGACATGGTTGCTGCATGGCCCGTTTGTATTTCTATTTGGCAAGAAGCCCCAGTTCTCCAGAGTTTCTACATGAGCTCCTTTCTTACTCCATTGTGCAGCAGCAACCCTAGCTCCTCATAGTAATCAGGGTCAATTATTCTGAAAACGATCACAATAGAGTTCATTATGGCTCACTGGCTCAAGGAATATAAATGCTTAGGCAGTAGATATAACATCAAATCCAGCAGAACCTTGCTGGTACAAATATGCCTCCCAAACTCCCACCTCACGTCCCTGGAGAGCCTCTAATCTAATAGGGTGAAGGTGTGGGGTGAAAAGTATAAATTCCTCCAGTGCATCATTAGGAGTAATGGTGAGAGTGGCTGATCCTTCTTCACCTCTTAGTTGCAGGATCCATGCTTTCTCAATATTGGAACACAGATTATATATTGGCCATTACTTCAATGTGTATAGCACATGTTGAAAGCTGTCTTCCACCATCTCAGAGTGTTTTGCCCAAGATAAAATGTTAAAAGTTTTTAATGTCTCTCATACTTCAATTATGCTGTCAACTTCCAGGTGACATGCTGTGTGGTAGAATCAGTGATTCCTGCAGACACGCTGCCAATGTCATACTTACTTCACCATAAAATGTGCCCCTTATCAGAGGCAATGTTATATAGGCTCTATGCTGGTGAATCAGGCAATCTGTTGGCTCTTGAAAGGAGATGCTGGCAGTCAGGGAAGGGAATCTTACATCCAGAATGGATGTCAATTCTTGAGAACAAATCACTCTCCATAACAGAGTAAACTGAGTGAAGAAATCCACCTGTTACCATGTAGCTGTCTGGTCTACTTAAGTGATGTTATCACAGCAAGAGCTTGACCGTGATTTCTTTGACTGGAAATCTGGGTATTCGTGAGTGACAGTGACTGATGAATCACCCATGATGAGAAGAAACTCATGCTACTGGACTCAGGTATGATTAAATCACCCTTGATCTCGATTTCTATGACTTTCAGGGACTGTTGAATAAGCCCTGGGGTGACCAACGAGAGAGGCTGAGTGTTATCCACACAAAGGGGACATGATCTGTGGTAGGTGCTCTCTGAGGTGAGAACTAACATGAGACACAAAGGTCTTAAACCCTGTGTCCACTCCCATGGACAAAAATGCCTCATTTCCTAAATTCCTTTGACGTTCATCTTCTCATCTTTCGCCTTCTCAGCACTGAATCATTCAGAAAGTCACAAACCACTGCCAGGAGTCTATTTTATAGCCATAACGGAGGGAGGTCAACATTGGGAGGTCAACATTGCCACCATTCAAATTAAGTCATCAGGGCACTGCCTGCAGCTCTTGCCACTCCTCACTGTCTCATTGGGTGCTCCTGGGTAAGGCTATTTAATGAAATTGTAGCCCTGGATATCCCATTACATCTCTAATCTTAATATCTTCCTCCTAAAACATATGTTCTTATAAATGGATGTCCTAA
The DNA here is from genome assembly GCF_964194135.1 of Talpa europaea. Taxonomy (NCBI): domain Eukaryota; kingdom Metazoa; phylum Chordata; class Mammalia; order Eulipotyphla; family Talpidae; genus Talpa; species Talpa europaea. Next base: position 124,837,429 of record NC_140068.1, on the reverse strand, counting down.
CATGGACTGATATAGACATTAATAATGATTCCTTGATTATACTTATGTAATGACATATGGCTGATTTGATAGATATTGCTCATTTACAAAACCCTACTGTTTAACTAAAATTCAATATCCCCAATTTTTTTTTTCTTTCGGCATAGGGATAAGAGGATTCAGCAGAGACAGACTGGGAAGCAGAACAGGTAGATTTACTGAAATACACTGCTAAGGGGAGCATCTGGTGAGATAGGAGAAGTCTGCTGAGCCCTAGCAGGGTCAGCTACCTGAGCTGGCCTAGATTCAGGCCTCAGTGGTGCAGCACTGAGACTTCACCCCTAGGACACCAGGGAGGCCCAACAAACCAAATTTGCATTACACCTACCATGTGTACTACCTCTATTGTGTACTTTGGAAGATCCCAGGTCACCACTTATTTGGTTCCTGCTCTGTAAAACGCCCGGGTAGAATTCAGAACAGAGGCAGCAGACATGTGAAGGAATCAGGGCCTGAGGGGCCTGGGCAGTGAGTGGTTTGGCTAAAGGGTTTACACTAGTTGTAGATCTTCTGCATAGGCCATAGCAAGAAGGAGGCCAGCACTATGACAGAACTGGACGCAAAAGGAGTGAAAAAATTTGGGTGATACAAAACAAACTTTATTAGTATTTCTATAATGAACAAGAAACCCTGGAGGAAATAAAATGAAAAAAACGTGAAATCAATTAGGAAACAAAGATTTTTGAATTACAAGAGGAGGGCCAGGTGTCAGTGGGTGGAGGGATAGTAGAAGTTAAACGAGGATATGTGGCTAGAGAGGTGGGTGAGGAGAGGTTTGGGGTCAGCGGTGCTTAGTCAACACCAGAGGTGGGCAGGCAGGACAGGGGTCAGGGGATGGGACCCTGGAGGAATGGCATCAGGTGAGCACCCTCTGCATATGTTGTTCCAGAGCAACAGGAGAGCCCAGACAGACAATGCTGGGTCAGACAGACAATGCCCAGGGTACTGTAGCTGTTCCTGGGCACTCTGAGCTCACTAAACCCCTACATAGCCTGAAACCCTCCAGATTCCAGCAGGATGTCCCCAGGCTGCTGAGCTAATACCAGCCCTGCTGGGGAAACCAGTCCAGGACCTGAAACCTGTGGGACAACCTGCTGGGCATAAGCACACACCACCTGTTTGTGGGGAGCCAGGCCCTAGCCAGGCCATAGCAGGGCATGTTGGCAGTGGTGTGTTTACACCAGCCCCACCGCAGGAGACAGGTAGAGGCCAGGATGCTTCAGGAGCTGCCCAGTGTGGGCAGTTCACACCCCACCCCTTCTGGGGAAGCCAAGACTGGCGCAGGATCCCAAAGACTTCTTTGAGGATTTTGAGATAAGAGGAGTGCTGCAGGAGGAACCAGACAATGACCAGGATGCTGCACCCCATGGGGACATTGCTGAGCTCACTCCACCCTGCTGGAAAAGCCAGGCCCTGGCCAGGAGAATGCAGCCTACGCAAGAGCGTCCTGAGCTCGAACCACACCTGTGGGAGGAAGCCACCTCTGGCCAACATCCTGCAGGTTCAAGTGAGGGTGCGAAGGCAGCAGCAGCCCTGCCTGGGGAACCAGCCCCTGCAGGGATCCTGAAGCACAAGCAGAGACAACCCCGGTGTCTGCTTCTCTCCAATCAGCAACTTGGCCGGGCTCTGGCCTGTCCCATGGGCTGCAGGGGAGCCCGACTGTGCTCCTTGAGAAGCGGCTACAGATGCAAGAGGACAGGCCATCAGCCACACGCCAGATTGCCTCTTGCCTTTTCAAACAGACCACATGCTAGAGCCCTGAGCAGGGACCACCCTAAAATAGGGGGCCCTTGGGATTCTGTTCCTCAAATGAGGCAGTTGCAGATGCCAGGTCAGACTGCTCGTGGTCCAAATCTAGCCCGTGTGGTCTCCTCCAAGAGCCACCTGACCCTACCCCGCCCAGCCGGGCCCATGCACCAGCCTGGGCCACTCACCCTCGGACGGCTCCTCCAGGGATTTCGGGTACTGCAGCCAGTTCCTTTGGACATGTGCCCCAATCTCAAAGTTGCAGGTGCACTTCAACCTGGGCTCTGTGCTGGGACAGATCCCACACTGGGCTGTGGGAGGACAGTCGGGGAATTGCACTGTCTGGATCTCTTCACCTTCCTGGACACAAAAGACCTCCTGGGAGTAAACAGACGCACCTGCTGGGTAGCAACCAGCTGGGGCAAGAGGGAGCAGCCATGACGGTTTGGGTCCCACCACCAGCCAGGCTGGTTCTGGTGTAGACATGAGCAGACTCCTAGGTGGGCCAGACCCTCCTTCCTGGAGCACGCACACACTCACTCTCACCGCACGCACACCCGCACTCACAGGGGGAAGGGAGGGGTGGGGGCATCAGAGCCCTGGCGTGGTCTTACCTGTCCCCAGGGCCCCCCTAGTTACCTGAGGGGCAGTGCTGGCGCTGGCCCGAGGCGTACACACAGGCTCCTCATGCCTTTCGGCAGAGTGTGACACGAGTTTCGTGGACCTTTTTTGGGTCCACTGCGGGGAAACCTGGGCAAACAGCAAGAAAACGTGGGGCCGGGTCCAGACCCACCAGGCAAGTGAGCTGGGTCAGGTTTGGTTCAGAACCAACTGCCTGGGGACCAGGGTTCCGAGGTCATGTGTGCCCTGTCATCTCGCGGAGGTGATGTCACTTCCTGGGTCCCCTTCCCTGGACTTCCTGCTCAGACAGATGCCCCCCCCGCTCCCTCCCCCCCCCGGCCCGCCACATGGCTACCTGGGCCACTTCCTGTTGGCCCTCCATACCAGGCTCATCTCACAACACTGACAGCAGCACAGCCTCCCAGAGACCTTGGATGGAGCCATGCAGCCAGGGACAACCTGGGGACCCAGGTCTCTGGCTGCTGACCTGGCTCATCCTCCCTGCCAGGGAGCAGGCCCTGCAGCATCGGCAACTCCAGGCTCCTGTCTCTCATGGGCCCAGAGGAGCTCCAGAGTGTGGAGCCTCTCCCTGGGGAGTGGGCCACACCTCTCTGCTGCCCTTGGAGGGGAGGCTGGTGTCAGGCTCACAGCACTTGGAGGGTCCCACCCGGGGAAGGGCACCTGCACACGCCTCACCCAGGCCTGGCCAGCCCTGCTGGGGGCAGAGACATCTCCCACCCGGGGTGCCTGTCCTCCCACCCAGTGTACCTGTCAGCCCTGCTCCTCTCTGGCCGTGCCCTACAGGGCTTTGCGGTCCCAGTCAAGGTGCCAGGGCCACAGACAGTGCACACGTGCCGGCCACAGATTTCTCAGGGCCCCCAACCTGCTCACACACCTGCCCACCTGCCTGGAGGTTGTATTGACTTGGGACTGGGTTCTGACTGGGACGAGGCCACCCAAGGCAGGGGGTGTCCACTCCAACAGTGACTGATGCCAGCGAGGCCTCTTCTGTCTCCTTCCCTGTCCTCACTGGCTGACTCTCCCTTTCTCTTTCTGTATGTCCCTCTGATGTTCTCTCTCCCCCTCCTGGTCTGTCCTCATCTCACTCTCTGTGTGTGTCCCTGTCCCTCTTGGCCTCTCTGTCCCTGCCCCATTCCTCTGTGTCCCTGTCTCAGTCTCTCTCTGATCCCCAGTGTGCAGAGGACCAGAGGGAGGGAGGGAGGAGCACAGGGGACTGAGGTGATGGTGCACGGGTGCCTTGGAGAAGGAAACTCTATGGGGACTACACCTGAGGGGGTAGGTGGAAAACAAATAGTCTTTACAAGTGAAAAGTGAAGTTAAAAAATAAAAAAAAGAAGAATATAAAAAAAAATACAATCACGCCTGCAGGATCCTCATCCTGGTCCTGGTTTCTGCAGCAGTGGGGGTGTGAACTGTCCACACTGGGCAGTTCCTCAAGCATCCTGGCCTATACCTGTCTCCCACAGTGGGGCTGTTTTGATCCTGTCTCCTGGAGACAGCATAAAATTGGGTTTTGTTTTTTGGTACAACCAGTCACTCTGTGTCTTTCTCTTTGGTGAGTTCAATTCATTTCCATGAAGGGTGATGACATGATGACTTTCTACTGTGCTTTTGTCTTTAGTCAAATCCAGGCAAGAAATGTGTGGTAGGGCCTCCCCGGTGGCGCAGCGGTTGAGCGCTGGGTTGCAAGGCTGCCCGCAGCCTCTGCAGCATCGGTTCGATCTCTGGCTGCTCCCCGGCCACCTGAGGATGGTCCCACATGGCGCGCAGATCTCTCCTGCTGCCCGCTGCTCCCCTCAGCAGTGTACTTCGTCAGTCTGCCTGTTCTGCAACCTGATCTGGCTCTGGTGAATTCTCTCACCCTCCTGCACTTCTCACTGTACCCAGTGCTTGTATAAATAAATAAATAAATAATTTTTTTTTAAAAGTTATATCTCAATAAATTTGCTTTAAAAACATAACAAATAGGGTCTACAAGTTGCCCTGTGTCTGTCCTCCACAGTATCCTCATCAAGGGCTTGTGTGGCTGGGAACTGCCTGAGCCCATGAGGAGCTGAGCACAGACGGTTTCACTGGACAGAAGCTGTCAAGGCGCCTCCTTTGCGTGGTCCTGAGTCACGCGATGAGATGCTGACATCACGCTGCTTCTGTGATGGGAGAGACTTTAGGGGCCTTGGGTGGGAGGCAGCTTATTTTTCATGTGGGCAGAATGGAAATAATGAGTGTCCAGAAGGTCTACTGTGTTGGTTTTCAATTCTCCACCAGTTCTGGGATACACAGGAGGGGAGACAGCTCCCCCCGTGAGTGTGTCTGACTCCCTGGCTCTTCCTCGTGAGGAGAATGAAGCAGAAGGGACGCGCCACGTCACAGAGTCAGGCTCACAGGGGCTGAGACTTCCCGCCCGGGCTCCCCCTCTCTGGGGTGACTCCCTGCACACGGTGGACCCTCAGCTAAGGGGACGCCCACAGGACAAGGCCCTGAGGGTTTTCTCCAGGAGCCACATGCAGGAGCTCTGAGGCAGGTCCTTCCACGCTGATCACGGCCATTCAGAGTCGCCAACATCTCGTCCCCATCACAGCCTCGTGGAACCCAGAGCTGGAGCCTCTGAGTGAGGCCCCACCTGCCGCCTCCCCCTCAGAGACTGTGGAGATGCCAGATCTTTCTTTTAGGTGCAAAGGAGGAAGAGATTTGGTACAAACCAGTAAAATATTCAGGCGATAAAGTGATCAGTGGCTGTTTTCTCACAAGAAACAGTGGAGGCCAGAGTAGCTCACGTGACGGTCAAGGTCCTGATTGCAATGAGCTGTCAGACAAGGAATCCAAGTCCTCTGAAGTGTCCTTCAAAATATGTGATTTTTAAAAATCAGTTCTACCGTTTTCAGATTCCCATTTAATTTTGCTGTTTTGTTTTCTTTATACTATCCCCAGAGCAGTGTCTGCAGGGTCACGGCACAGAGGGGCTGTCAGCAGCCTGGAGCTGTGAGCAGGGCTGACTCTAACCTGCTAGCAGGGAGTGGGGCCCTGGAGCCCCAGAATCATTCCCCACAGATGGCCCTCCAGGGCAGCACAGGCCTTTCTCCTCTTGATTCCCTGAATCACCTCCTCTTCATTGCAGGAATCTCCCTGCCACCCCAGCATTGGGGAGTTGGGGAGGATGTTGAGGCTCAGGAAATGGGGGCCTCCTCCTAACCATCTGTCCTCTCCTCCTCTCTCTCCTTCATCAGCCTGAGTGTGCGTGTTTGAGTCACACCAGCCCTGCACTGACAGGAAAGGCCCAGAACCTAAGTGATTCCCTAATCAGTTACAGCACCAGCCCCTCTGCAGTCCCACCAGGGGAGACAGAGACTCTCCCAGCCCCAGCCAGAGTCGCATCTCCCACACAGACCTTCCCCTCACAGTGTCCCCTATGCTGCCCCTTCCTGGCCCCACCCTTCCTGGTGCCCCCACCACTCCTTTTGGGCCCCATGCCCTAGTCCCCATTTTCATCCTCTGCTCCATTTCCAGGAGCCTCCCTGTCTTCCTAGTCATGCCATGGGGGTTCTCCTCAACCTCCCCTCATTCAGGGATGGAAAATTTTTAAAAGATGTATATTTGTTTATTTATTTCCTTACAGCGTGGGTCATCTTTCTATAGTTATTGTTCCTCTTAGGTGCGGCCCTTCCACCAATGATCCACCACACACCACCACCAGCTCCCCGGGTCTCTCCCCGGCTCTGATCACTCCTGCTCCCCCTGCTGCAAGACGTGGATGGTGGTTGGCCCCGGGTCTTGGTGTTTTCCTGGAACCTTGTCCTTTTCTTGAGCGAGGCCCTGGGCTCCTGGGTAGAATTGAATGTTAATTCCCTGGAAGCAGAAGCAGAAACAAAGTACAGAGACTCTGGAGTCCAAGGATCCATCCGAGACTGAAGGAACCTCTATATTTGGGGATCAGCCCATAGTCTGGGAATCAGCTGTAATGACCTGGAAACCTGCTTTTGTCCTTTGTCCATAGGACTAAGAAAATTTGGGGACTTCTGACCTGACACTGGACTTGGGCGCCCCCTTGTGAGCAGATCCCTGTCCTGCCGCTGGGGGCCCAGGGAGCCTGGGGAGGGCCTGGCTGAGCAGGAGAAAGGGCGGCTCTGGGCTCCTGTGCTTAGCCCTGTGGCCACACGGGGGCGCTGCCGCGCTGCTCTGGATTTGGTGGCACTGCCAGGACGGGGCGGGGGCTGAGGTGGGCACAGCTGGGGATGCTGGAGGGTGGCGACCTGGGGGTGAGATGCTCTGTGAGGAGTCAGAGCAGCAGGGCTCAGAGGAGAGGAGACTCCGGAGCCTGCCCTGTGTGTGAGGTTTCCATCTTTTCTCCCAGAACCCCTCTCTCCAGTCCCTGGACGGTGATGCCTGGGAAAACTGGAAAAGAAAAAAATTTTTCTTTATATAACCTATTAAATATTGAGAGTATTTTAAAAAATAACATTTAAAGAATACTGTTCGATTTACAGAAAAGTTGCAAAGGCAGTACACGTCTTGTTTATCCCACACCATTTCCCTTTTGTTAACATCCTACATGAGTACAGATTTTTTTTTTTTGCCACTAATGCAGCAATGTTGACATAATAACTAAACGCCATACTTTAATTCGTTTTTGCTAATGTCCATTTTATGCCCAATAATCCCATCCAGTTTGCCTGGATGACAGTTTCTCAGACTTTCCTTGTTTCCTTGGGAGAGGTGTTGGGGTCACAGATGGGGGTTCTTGGGTCACCTCTAAGAAAAACTTCACCAGAGTCCTCCTTTCAGTGGGGTGAGGGCACACACACACACGCACACATATGAAAAGAAAGAAGTCCATGCTTGCACAGACACAAATTGTCAGGAGGACCTGATCCTGGAGTGGGGGGGGGTGTTGGGGAAGCCTGTTAATGGAGGCTCATTAGAAATCTGTTGGTGTGTGTGGTGTGGAATTACACATTTTAATAGGTGTGAAGCTGTACTCCAAAAATTTATACAGTGTTATAAACTAGTGTAACACACGCATATATATATTAATTATTGCTTTTGGGTGTTTTGCTTACATTACTGCTAAAAGCCATGATCCATTACGGAGGTCTTACTATGTGGGCCTCTTAGTTGAATCATAGTCTCTGGTATACTATCAGCTTTCCAATCCTCAGATATGGAGGAAATTTCTAATTCCATTTATACCACATCTAGGTCATGGGTAAGAAAATGTTTGCTCCTCAGTTGATCTATGTAGCCAACATCTGCATCAGTAATATAGAGAATCCTTGAATTTCCTCAAATTATGTCCTGGAAAATGTTCCTCAAATTATGTCCCCTGCAGTTATTTCATTGTTTTCCTTTCCTTTCCAGTCTGATTTGGCTAATTTTAATGCCATTCCAATAGGGAACAGTGGTAGAGAAAGAAATAGATGAGATAGTAACACATCACTCCTTAATTCTTGTAGCCCTAGGAAAATCAAGTGTTCTCTATGGTGGTGAAAAGAGGAGATTATTTCCTGATGCAGGAGCACTCACAATGTAATGGAAATGCAGGGTTGTATTGCCATGGTTTGATCCATAGCACATTTTGGAATAGTGCCCAAGTCCTGTTTCATAAGCCTAAATAACTAACCTAGACCCGGGTTCCAAGGAGGACCATGAATTTGTGGCTCATGCGTGCACACTCCTCTGCCCCACAGGGGGCATATTGTGGCAACACCCTTGTACAGACTTTGTTTCCTGTGGTTTCCTGAGGGGAGGTTCCCCGAACTGTGTTTGCATGGAATAGCTGTGAGCCATCTACAAACTTCCATAATGGAGTTTCCCTTCATATATTTAAGTTGTATTCTGTTGTATAGTGATTTGTGGACTAGACAATGTAGCAGAAGTACACTGAAGCAAGTTGATTAAGAGTTGATAAATGAATGTAATGTAACAGAATTAGCTGACTGCTTTATTCTCAAAATGTTTATACTTCAGTTAGTTTATGCTTTAGTTGGAATTACCATGTTAATCCCTTCATCATATTGCTCTGTACTATTCTCAAATAGTTTCTCATTAAAGTCTTTTCTCCTTGATCTGCTTTGCAGACTTTCCAAACAAAGACTGCCACCTTTTTCCAATGTATGTTTTTCAAGCATCACAGAACTGGGGTGTAGACCAGAGGTGCAGTGGTTGAAAGGATTCACCAGAGAGAGTGGGGAGCAGAACAGGCAGATGTACTGAAATACACTGCTCCAGGGAGCAGCAGGCATGACAGGAGAAGGCTGCTGTACCCTATGTGGCTTAGCTCCCTCGTGGGGAATTGAACTCAGTCCACAGCAGTGATAGAGCTGAGACTTACTCTCAAAGCCAACAGCGTGGCCCCTTTCCCAATAATTTCTCACTGCACCATTGGCCATATAGAATTTAATATAAAATGAATGTGTCTTTACTGATCAATGAATCATGTCACAGGCAAGTTTTAGATTTAAATTAATTGGTATGCATGTGTAAGGACTACATACTACATGGTTACTATGAATAGTTTTTTCTGAAATTGAAAAGACTCTTTTTGGTAAATGTCAAAGTAAAAACTAATATGAAAATATTTAACCTTTCGTTCTTATTATAACAAAATGGAAAAAAACAAATGACAGGGTTTCACATGGTAGCCCTGAAGGATAATGCTTTTCAGATCCCTTTTATCCATCTCTTTTAATAAATAGCCCTTCATTACCTTTTTATGTTACAAGTTTGCATACTGAACCAGATTGCAATGAAATAACAGTCTAATAAAAAACATTATGTTTGAAATAGATGTAGTTCATTCTGTGCCCATAAATTTTTAAGTAGTTGATGGAAAATTGGTCTCTCTAAGTAAGAGATTTTTGTTTTATTTTCAAGTTAGGCTATAGTTTTGGATCTGTGGACAAACCATTTACTCTCCCTGGTATTATCTTTCTTCTAGCTAATTCTGTGAGTCATAGTCTCTTCTGGTACCATCGATATTATTGCAAAGAGGAAGATTTAATCCGGTGGGGTTTTTTTAGTAGCTGAGTAGTATTTGTGTATTGTGCGCCATATTTTTGTAACCAACTCATCTATTGTTGGACCCTTAGGTTGCTTCTAACACTTTGGTATTGAAAATACTATTACAATGAACATAGGAGTGCACATATCCCTTCATATTAGTGTTTTTGTATACTTCAGAGAGATATCTAAGAATGGGATTGCTGGATCATCAGGTAGAACTATTTTTAGTGTTTTCAGAAATACCTATCCTACTTTTCTAGGAAAGGAAACAGTCTTCATTTCCACCAACAGTGGAGTAAAGACATGGATATAAGTTCTGAAATCACAAAATACACAGAAAAACAAAAATGACACAGTTCCTTAATCAGCCTTAGAGATGACTTTTGTCAATCGGATTACATTGGCAAAGGAAACAAAAGCAAATATAAACAAATGGGACAATATTAAACTAAAAGGTTTCTATAGAGTGAAAGAAACCACCATTAAAAAAGCTAATGATTTGGAGAAAATACTTACATATGTCAGACAAGGGCTTAATATAGAAATTTTATAAAGAACTCATTAAACTCATCACCAAAAGAACAAATGTCCCCATTGAAAAGTGGACAGAGATGTTGAAGAGAGCCTTGTCCACAGGAGACAGAGATGGCAGCAGGCACATGAACGTGGTTCCTCCTCTCCTATTCAGAAAGCAAATCAGAAGCAAAATGAGCGATCATCTCCTATCTGTTAAGAGGGTTATTATCAAAATAGACAAGAAACAAGTGATGGTAAAGTTGTGGAGAGAAAAAATTCTTTGTAGATTGTTGTTACAAATTTAAACTGTTCTAATCATGGGAATAGTGTAGCAATCCCTCAACAAAATTAAGAAAATAAATATCACATGACCCAGCTAGCTGACTTCTCTTTAGTTGTCAAGCTTTACCACAAAAATATACAAACTTAAATTCAAAGAGATATATGGAACACCATGTTCATCATAACATTATTCACAACACTCAAGACAGAGAAACAAACTCAGAGCCCACTGATAGATGATAAAATAAAAAAAAAGTGACATATATGATATATATATATATCATATATATATACAGTGGGAGACTACTCAGCTATAAAGAAGATGAAATCCTGCCATTTGCAACAACATGGATTGACCTAGAGTATTTATATTTTGCTATCTAAAATAAGTCAGAGGGATAATAAAAGCACCATATCATTTTGTTACAGGGCAATGAGAGGAGCAGCCCAGACACCACAAACCTACCTGTTCTAAATGGGTTCTGCCGTCCACCGCATCACCACAAACATATGAGACTTTACTGGGAAGGAACTTCAATACAATTAGGAAACAATACAGGAAAGGCAGAGACTACAGTTTCTTTTTTTTTAAATATTTTATTTTATATAATTCTTACATCATTTTTCCTCTTGGCACAATGTATGCATTTTCATTTTGGTTATATTCCCAATACAATTGCACCCCCCCCCCTTATTTTGACTCTAGTCCTTCCTCTCCCTGCCCTCCCTCCCTCCCCCCACCCCGCACCCCCTCCCCCTGCAGTGTGTCTCTATAGTTTCTAAATAAAGTATCCAATGTTACCAGTCCCCTTGTTGGTAAAAGTCCATCCAAAAGGGATTGGCCCAGAATAAGGTCCCAAAGTCTGCCACAGGTCTAAGGCATCTTCCAGTGGGGACCCATAGAAAAGGATCAGAAACCACCAGACAAGTCTGGAAGGAAAAGAGTAAATTATCAAAAGCAAGACAAAAACCGCCATTGCCACCTCCCCATGGGTCTCTCGCCCACATCTGGGTCACCCAGTCCACGACCAAAAGGCAAGCGTGGTTTCTTCACGCGTCTCTCTGCTCTACGTGCCTCCTCTGGGTCTCCTTCTGGCTCCATCCTGCTTCCTTCCTTCCTCAGTTTCCTCTGCAGCTTCTTCTCTCCCTGCTCAGCTCCACCCTCCCTTGGGTGGGGTGGGAACCTGGAACCTCCCCTTTCCTGGGGACCACCCTGTAACAATTTCACTCCTATATAGATGATAAAGAAACAAAACAAAAGAACAAACAAAACAAACCAAAAACAACATCTTAGTTTGTAAGAACCAAATATTTGCTGCCAGAGGGAAACAGGAAAAGGGGCTGAGGAATTTGGGTAAAGGAGTTCTTGTATGGTGAAGAATAGAAACTGTTTATTCAAATGTTAATTTTCAATGTACACCAAAACCTATCCCTATATAATGGTACAAACCAGTGGAACTTCAGTAAAAATTAAAAGAAAATGAAGTGAAACACAAAGATGTTTATTAGAGCTCATGAAATTTGTGATAATTCCGAAGCTCCATTTGTATATATATATGTAAAAAAGTAAAAGCTATTCTGAGATATTTTGACTTGCTCTCTTAGATGCAATCCTCATACTTTTCCTTTTTTAAATTTTTTCTCCCTCAGCAGTTAATTTTTAAAAACAATGGAATCAACTGATGGCCTATGAAGGGACATTCCAAGGTCTTAATTTCAGAGGACATTTATTCTGATTGCTGTGTGTTCTTTACAGTTTTTGCTATAATACATGGGAGTCAGAATCTCCAAGATGGATGAGGGTTGCTCAAAGACTCACATTTTGATGCAAATTTCCTAAGTCATCCTAAATTCCAGCCACTTCAAAATTCATGGAGCAAACCCAAAGATGTAAAATTGTGGAGAAAAGGGAAATGATTTCCTTAGAACAAGAAAATGACACCTCAGGCTAAATTCAACCTTGTAAATACAATGAAAAACCAGCCACATTCATTTGTTAATTGTCCTTGGCTATCTCCTTGCTGTAGTGCAGATTTTAGTAGTTGCAAAAGGAACTACAATATATGGTAAATAAAGTTTGAAATATTTATTCTTTGAGGAGAGAGAAATTTGTCAATCCTTGTTCTACAGTCATGATTTGTAAACATTCACGCCCAGCTTCTCTGGCATAGGGAGGGTGAAGAAAGAGATCTGAGCCTGTGTTCTTCTTCCCTTAGCAGGTCTCTGAATCTACAGAAAATAAAGGAACTTTTTAGAGTTTGAAAATCAGTGAATTTATCTTTGATTGCCCCATCAATATTAGCTTGCTAATGCTGTTAATAACATTTATATCAGAAATAATAATAATTCAGGGTCAGTGATATAAGCGATGATTGGATAGTTCATTAAGTGGAACAAACATTATTAAGCAGTCTTTGTGGTGGAACCATAGCTGGGGGAGGCGTGAGGTATGGGGGTGTAAGAGTGCGGCAGAGATGGAGTAGAGAACAGAAAAGGAGGATTTATTGAAATACCCTGCAAGGGAACAGGGGGCAAGAGGGATCTATACAGCTGTGTGTGAAGGATTTGAGACTTTTACACTAGGGTTCCATAGGGTTTCTTACTTGGGGAGCCAGTTTGCACGGGTTATCGGCTGGGGTGTCTGCTCTTGGGTGCAGACCCTTGACACAGACACATGTGCAGGCCCTGCCTCTGCATTCCTGGAGTTGGGCTGGTTTATCTGCCATGGTGGTCAGTCTAGCGGCCCAGTTCCCGTGGCAGCCTTATTGATGCCCTTCTCTGCTCAAGTCTCTCAAACATGACTGTGGGGTAAGAGTGAGAGCTTAGTTTTTAAACTTATGAAATGACACCCTGACACCCGTGTTGGGCCAGATGTATACTGCAGGAGTGACAACATGATCCTTTCTCTGGAAATCACAGTATTTTCTTTCCTTTTTCCAGAATTTATACTATTTTTGCTGATTTGATGGGCTCATGTTTTAATATTTGGTAATTAAACATGGTTTTGACAGGGAATGAGTAATAAAAAAATAAAGCAACCCAATACAACCCCCTTTTGCTCTTTTGATTGTACCATAACTTACAACTTAATTGTCAGAAATTCTCTCTTAAGAAAATGTAGAATTGCTTCCGTGTTTAGCCTTTGGGGATTTGGGGTTCCCTTTTTGGTAATTTACTTGACATTCATTGATATAAGAGTGTTAAGTCATAAAGTGCATGCTTTGGATTGTTTCTGTCAGTAGAGACTTCCAAATTTAATGGATGCAGACAGGTGAAGACCAAGAAGATGGAATGTAAATCGCATATAGGAAATTACCCACTGTGGCAGAAAAACAGAAACCAAATGGTGGGGTAGTGTTAAATAAGGTTAAAATTAAGCCCCTACCCCTTGCCCAGCAGGAAGGTTTGGGAGGCTTGAACACAGAGAGAACGGATAAGGCTGCTCTGGGTCCCAATCTGTAAGATGGATCCCTTTGACCAGGAATGTGGAGGCAAGGCCAGGACACATTCTGGGTCAAAGATCAAGCCCCCAGGATCAGACACCCCTGTACTAACCAGCCCAAAACTAACTCCCCAAAGCAAAACTGACAAAACTATTTATAAAAGGGAGCCCAAAATCTTTCTTCACTTGCAGATCTTTCCTGTCTCCCTAGCTGCTTCTCTTAGCAGTGTATTTGAACAAATGTGCCTTTTCTGTTCTCCACTCTGCCTCTGGTGAAATTTTTCACCCCTGCACCTCTGGTCTGTCAAGGTATCCTTAAGAATTTGAAAACCAAGCCCCCACTCCTTGGCCAGAGGCAAGTTTGGGAGGCTGGAATGATAAAGGGAGTGGATGGAACTGCCATGGAAACATGGACATTAAGCTAGTGAGGCCCAGAACTGATGATCCTCTATGCTGATTCAGATCATCAGTCAGGACACACCCAAGACTAGTCACCCTAACCAGTCAATGGTTCTAAAGCGTAGAGACTTGGGACCCAAACTCTGAGCAGTCCACCCTTCCTGTTTCGCCCTCTGCTTCTTTTAGCAGTGTATTTCAATAAATTCACCTGGTATTTCCCATCTGTATCTGGTGAACTCTTTCACCCTGCAACAGGGCCTCCACCTTGATTCTTCCCCACAACATTCTATATCAATAATCTTTGTTAGATAGAGTGGTGTGATTTCTTATAAAAGAAGATGGAACCTAACCTCTTCAACTACACCAATCTTCCATCTACCCAAACCTCTACTCTTTGTTCTCTGAATTCAGCAAATAAAAATAAAACTTAAAAAAAAAAAGCATGGGCCTCCCCTGGTGGCGCAGCGGTTGAGTGCTAGGTTGCGAAGCTGCCCGCAGACTCTGCAGTGCGGGTTCGATCCCTGGCCACCAGCGAGAGTCTCACATGGCACCACAGAACTCTCCTGTTGTGCCCGCTGCTCCCCTCAGCAGTGTATTTTGTCACTCTGCCTATTCTGTTCTCTGCTCTGGCTCTGGTGAATTCTCTTACCCTCCCCCACTTCTGACTGTACCCAGGTCTTGTATAAATAAATACATAAATCTTTAAAAAAAAAAAAAAAGCAAATAGCAATTACATCTACCAAGTTGCTCAGGATAGAAAGTTTGGCAGCATCTTTAATTTCTGTCTTTCCCTCACTTTCTATATCCATCCAAAGCAGCCCTATTAGCTAACATCCTAAGCAAAGTACCATTCTGACCCACACCTCTCTCTTTGTCTACTGCAAGTTTCTCTGTTGTTTTCCCTGTTGCATCTTGTTCTCCTACAATCTAGTTTCCCCAATGCAAAGAGATTTTCCTCAAACACAAATTATTCAATTCACTCCACTCGCCAACACCTCTCTCCATTTTCACAATTAGCATGAAGTTCAGGCCATCCCCCTGAATTAGGAAGTTCTGAGTGACTAGTTTCTGTGAATATCTTTGACCTTGTCTCACAATTCCTTATCCTTTGTCCACATGAAACACTGACCTGCTTTTTCTTACTGCAGGGTGATTCAGTCCTTTCTGCCTCTCTGTGCTCCCCTCTGCAATTGTGCTTTCTCCCAAACTTTGCTGTATGCATCCTGGTCTGTAAATAGAGTTCATATTGTCATTTATTGAAGTCTTATAATTTCCATGAAAGAATAATGTTTTCATAGCTTTACAGATACATACATTTTATTAAAAATATCTTGATGGGTTTCATATTTTGATGTTATCCTAAATGGCATTGAAAATTCAATTGGTTTGTTTCGATCCTTTGTACAGATCCTATCACCATTTGTTATTTCTCTGTTGGATATTTTAAAACTTATTTATATTGCTTTTATTCCCTGCCACTGAAAAGTCAGTTTTATCACAACAATCTCTCTATATCTTGATCACTAGAACACTATCAATTCTACAAAAGTACAGTGTAGTTTCTCAATAATTAGTCATTGTTTCTTTTGAGTGAATATCATATATAGGTAACCTTGGAAAAAGTAATTAGCCTCTCTAAATCTCCTTCCTCAGATATTAATATATATGTAAGTGCACATATTGATATATGTAATATACATAGAATTAAAACAATGATACTTATACTTCCTGATATTTATCACTATTAAATCACTTTATTTTGGTTGAAGTGTTAAAAGCAACCTAAAAAACAAAGTATTCTGAATTTCCTAACATTTTTGTTTAGTTTGAAGCACACTGGTACTGTTATGACCTATTGGATTTGTTAGTATATTCCTTCTCAAAGGAACTTTTGTGCATATAGTATTATTATTTAATGTTATTTTTCTACTAAACTGACTGCATGACACAATTACAGCCCCCCAAAAAGAAAGACAGGCTGAAAAAGAATCCTGAAATTACCTCTTGAAAATTTTAGAATTTAAACCTTACTAGTTCATTGCAACAGCAGTAACTGTGCCTTTATTTTTTTTTTTTAATTTTCTTAAAGATGTATTTTATTTATGCAAGCACCGGGGTGCAGGCCAGATGCGCGGGAGGGTGAGAGGATTCCCCAAAGACAGCCTGGAACAGAACAGACAGACTGACTGAAATCCACTGCTGAGGGGAACAGCGGGCGGGCCAGGAGGGGTCTGCGCGCCACATGGACCCTCGCGGGCGCGGCAGAGGCTGTGGACAGCTCCCCAGCGCGCGCCCAACCGCCTGCGCCCCCTGTTTGCTGTTCTCCCCACAGTGTGAGCGCGACAGTAAAGCATCTGCACAAGGCAGGGCCAGGATGGGGACGCCTGGAAAAGCCAAAACCCAGGCCGGGATTGCTCAGGACCGATGAAAGGGCCTCTCGGGCATTCCAAGGGTTGTCGTTAAGCGGCAGCTTTTTCGTTAAGGCTGAGAAACCGCTGGCGGTTCCCTCTGCCAATGGCTGTGGCCTGTGGCTCTGACGCCACAAAGAGCCCTTGTGACGGCACCAGCACCGCCTGCATCAGGCCCGCCCGGACTGCGCCTGTGTCCTCAGGAGCCGGGAAGCTCTGGACAGTGACCTGTGCACTCCGGACGACGTGAGAGACAGTGAGAGCCTGTTTTGGTTCTCTTTTGTTTTATTTATCGGTTTATTTATTTAATTATTTGTTTAGGCTATTTATTTTAGTTATTTTATTTTTCTTTCTTTGTTTTTTACCTTATTTTCCTTGTTTTTTTTTTTTTTTTTTTTTTGTATTTGCTTATACTCAGGGCTGGTGAGGGTGGTCAGCGTAGTCAAGCGCACAGGCGCTATGTCCCAGGGACGGCAAGGGCAAAGCTACCTGGTGCTGCGGGAGCTGGGGCGGGGCTCCCACGCCAAGGTGATGCTGGCGCTGCACGCGCTCACGGGCACGAAGGTGCTCATCAGGGGCGTCCGCAAGTCCGAGGTGCCCGACCTCCGCCTCCTGGCCCGCGAGATGGGGTGCATGAAGGCCCTTCACCACCCGAACATCGTGGAGCTCTTCCAGGTGGTGGACACCGGGCCGGAGCTGCAGCTGGTCATGGAGTACGTGCAGGGGGAGGACCTGCAGGACTTCCTGGACAGGCGTGGGCGCCTGGGCGAGCGCGAGGCTCGCCCGCTCTTTCGGCAGATCCTCGCGGCCCTCAGCTACTGCCATGCCAAAGGCATCGCACACAGGGATGTGAGGCCTGAGAACATTCTGCTGACCCGAGAGGGGAAAGTCAAGCTGGTGGACTTTGGGCTCAGCGTCCAGGCCTTCAACCGGGCGCTGAGCAGGTGCTGCTGTCGCCCAGAATACAGGGCCCCCGAGGTCTACCTTGGCCAGCGCTACAATGGCCCCAAGGTGGACGTGTGGAGCCTGGGCGTCGTGTTCTATAAAATGGTGACCGGCACACTGCCCTTCAGGGGCCCAAACCTCTGGGCGATCAGGGTGCGCGTCGTGGGCAGGCGGGTCCAGCTGCCCGACTATCTCACGGAGCAATGCCAGGACCTACTGGCCAAAATGCTGGCACCAGACCCCTGGAGGCGCAGCACCCTGGAGAGCATCCGGCAGCACGCCTGGGTAGCAGAAAAGACTGAGGGACTCCTGCCCTTCAGCGAGCCGTCCCTCAGCCCCCAGGACCCGGCCATAATCAAAGGTATGGAGCGCCTGGGCTACCAGAGGCAGGAAATTCGGGAGGCCATTGACGCTAACAAGTACGACAAGGTCATGGCCACCTACCTGATCCTCCGCTCCAGGAAGCAGGCGGGGGAGGAGGACTATGAGGAGGAGGGCCAGGAGCGGCCCAGGCGCGTCACTTTCCAGGTGCCAAAGCTCGTCACCTTCCGGGAGCCCGGTGACCCCGATTCCAAGGACAGCCTCCCGCAGCCTGAGGTTTCGGGGAATACCCCAAGGCCGGGTATCCTGCGAAAGCAGGAAGTCCAAAAGAGGGCAAAGGATGCCACCCCGGGCACCAGGGTCATCTCCGCAGGAGTCCCTGAGCTGGAGGACGCCCAGAAGCACACCACCGCCGCAGGGCCAGGCCGCCTGTTAGATGATGCCCCGAAGGGCAGACCCTCTGCGCTAGGCCCGGTACTGGAGGACGCCTGGGGGGACACCAGCACCTCTGTGGCCAGACCCCAGCAGGAGGACACCAGGGAGCACAGTAGCACCTTGGTGTCAGTCCTCCAGCTGGAGGACACTGGGGAGCACGGCAGCACCACTGAGACAGGCCCCCAGCTGGAGAGGGACCAGGAAAGCAGGGCCAGCACGATCTGTCCAGCTCCACAGGCCTCCAGCACCGCCCTAAGACCTCCCCCAAGACGTGGCTGGCCTTCCAGTGCAGTGGCCCCTTCAGCAATCATCAGGGCCAGAGACAGGGTATTAGATATTATCCTAGAATTTTGTTGCTGCTGTGCAACATTCGAATTGCAGAGCAACAAAGACTAAAAATAGCACCACACCAGACAAAAGCCTCCCCACCCCAAAGCACAAAGTGGCCATGGGGAACAGGAGTACACCAGGGAAGGTTGAGGCTCTGGAGAGGCTCAGGGACTGGGCCCAGTCACAGGAGCCAGGAGCAGCATGAGACCCATGGGACTGCAGCACAGAAATCTGGGCAAAACTGATGTCCCTGAGCAGAGCAGGTGAAGGGCCAGGAGGGCCACGGAACTGGTGAAACACCTGGAGGGGAGCAGAGTGGGTGAGTGGTGGGGTGTGGAGGGGCTGGGGAGAGCTGAGCAGGTACAGGGCCCAGGAGGGGTATGAGGCTGTGTGGGTGGCCCCAGGTCCAGAGGCAGGAAACCCTGGGCCTCTCTCCCCCATCATAGGCTCAGTTCCCTGAGGACCATACTGCCCCCTTGCTGGGAGAGACCTGCTGCTCTATCCTGGGCACAGGGATGGCATAGAGGATGCAGGAGCTCTCGCAAAGGCTTGGGTCCAGGTGGTAAAACGTGCAGATTGCAAGGAGCAGATAGAGAAGGTCTCTAGCTCCCCTTAAGAAAGACTCGGGGACCAGTATATTAGAATCCAAACAGGACTCTTCAAGGTGGACAGAGTTTATGCACAGACCAACCTTACTCCACACGACCTGCTCAGCTGGAAAATCTGCACATCTTCCTACACCAGGAAGCCCTAGGCTGTGACCAAACTCAGTCCCACAGTGAGCATTGTCACCTCAAATTTTTGCAGCTTGGGATTCTTACACAGTGTCAGCCCAACTGGTATTTCCCCTTTTAAAAATCCTCTCCAGAAGGCCACCCACCCCTCCTCCTCCCTGGATTCAAACCCTGCAGGGTGACCTTAGCCAAATTGGAAACGTTAATATCGCCCAACAGATGCGGGCTTTGGACACCAGTCTCTGTCAAGTAAATCACTGGGTCCAGGAACGAAAAGCTACAGGGGCTGTCTACCTTAAATTTGTGTTTTTTATCATTGTTTATATGGTGTTCAAGATGGGTAAAATGAAATGGCATAAGAAAGAAAGAAAGCAAAAGAAAGTGTTGAAGGTCTGAGAGAGATTTTGGTGAGAAATCATGTGTACTCAGGTGTCTCCCCCTCCTCCAACACATTCATGGACTTGCTCATCTGACCAGCAAAGTCCCCTCTGATCGATACTTCGTCAGCCGAAGCTGGGGCCAGGACATCCAAATGTGGACCAGCTCTCCCTTACTGCCATGGATCCTGCCCCTAGTAGGCCCAGTGATTATGATGATGCTTTTCTTTGTTTCTACACCCTGTTTTCTCTGCTTTATCCACGCAAAGCTCTCTGAGATGAGCCTTCGCTCTCCCAGACCCGGGAAAGCCATTCCTGTTATTGACAGATGAGCAACAGGGCATTGCTCTAGGGGTTCTGGGCCAACCTGGGCTGTCCAGCGACCAGTTACTTATTTCCCTAAACAAAGGGATCCCACTGTAAGAGGATGGCAGCCCTGCCTGCACGCACTTGCGGCAGCTGCTCGTCTCGCTAGACAGGCCTTAAAACCCACACTGGGCCAATCTGTAGATGTTAATTCTCCACATCGGCTCCAGGACCTACTCAAGCAGTATGTATGCAAGTGCTGGGCCCAACTCGGGCACGCATCACTGCTCCCCTGGTCCAGGTTCCACTCAGCCTACAGAGCAGAGACCCACTGTTTCTAATCCCATCACTTCAAGCCACTTCCCGTTCTTCTGTCTATACCTGGAAATTCCAGATCAGCGCAGCCTCAGGCAAAGTATTAGCACTCACAGGGCCTCTGAACCTAACCTTATTTTTTTCTTTTTGTCCCATGCTTACTGCATTTCATCCAACACGGGATCCAAGATCCGCCCCGTAGCACCTTTAACCAACTCCTCCACCCATGTCCTCCTGTCCCTGCAAAGACCTTCTCATAACCAGGCCTGAGCCCCCACCCCGGTCTTCGCCCCCGTCCAGCAGGAAGTAGCCAAAGAAAGAACCGTCGCCCCTTTTCCTATCAACAAAAGGCTGGTATGAAAGGTCGATGCAGGGGCCAGGAATGGGGAAGCCCACATACAAACAACAAGATGGCCCTGACACCAGTACCCCTGATTCCATCAAACTGAAACTGAAGCCATAAGCAGGGGAAAACAACTCGGCTCCACGAAAAAACAACTTTGTTCCACCTAAACCTGTTCCCCCCTGCCAACCCAGTTTTCCTGCCTAACCTCTCCTCACCCTATGAAATGACATCTCCCCCCACGACGGGCGTGACTTCAGGGACACCCCACCTTGAATCAGCAAAGCTCGCCTGGGGGCACAATGAATGTCCCTTCCTTTGAGAAAGTTTAGCCTGGCTCCCCTTTTCTTTACCGCGCCAAACCTTTCATCTTGGTGCCCGAAACCTGGAAGGCTGTGTCCCCTGGCGCTGGGGCCGCCTTCCCGTCCCTGGGACCTCTCCTCTCCATGGCAGACGCCTCACATCCACCACCGGCCTTGATCCTCGGGGTGAGTCACCTGCCTGACCCTCCTTCCTAGGAGGCCCTCACCCCTGGTTACCTGGCTCCTCTCCTCACCCCCATCCTGGTCGACTGTTCCATATACCGCGGGCCTACACCAGCCGACCCCCATTGCTCCTGGTTCTGATTTGGGGAAGCCCATCCAGTCCAGGTGTCCCTTTCTCATGCCCTCCCATCTCTCCCTCCTGCAAACCAGTTGTACTTTCCAAGTCTCCATTCTCCTCTCCCTCTCGCCCTCTCCTCTTCTGCGTTCTCTGATCCTCTAGATGTTCAGTCTTCACCTCCTTCAGCTCCCCAGGCCTGCCCCCGCTTCCACCTCCCAGCTACCACACCTGCTCTCACAGTCGTCCTCTTTGTCCCCTTAGGGAGGTTGCGGGGACTGAAGGAGCAGGTGGAGTCCACGATCCTTTCCCTCTGTCTGATCTCTCCCAGATTGAAAAGCATCTCGGCTGTTTCACTAAGGACCCCACTACCTACACCAAAGAATTTCGTTATCTTACCCAAGGTTACACCTAAGGTTACACCTATAACCTTCGGTGTCATGACTACACGTTATCCTCTCTTCCACCCTGACCTCTAATCAAAGAGAACGTGTTTTTCAGTCTGCTCGAGGCCACGCAGATCAGGCCACTTCACTGACACAACCATGCCCCAGGCCCTGAAGCAGGTCCCCGCCCGGAGCCTGGCTGGGAATCCCAGACTGACACTGATGCGGGTCGCAGGGGCAGGGCTCGCTGCCTCTTAGCCAGGCTCCAAGCAGCAGCCTGTCTCCAAGGCAGTTAATTTTGACAAGCACGGGAGATCACCCAGTTCCACCCCATACGAGGAGGACGGTGACTACAAACAGCGATGAACAGCATGTGGGTGCTAGATCTGTTCATAAACCTACCCGGGATGGGTTGGTTGCACTACAACTAGCGTAGACGGCAGGATGGTTCAAAGCAGGACGGCTCTACGCAGACGAAACCCTTTGGAACCTGGGGAGGGGTTGCCAGGTGGCCAGCCACGAGCAGATGGTACTCGGTGGCCAACCTCCTCGCCCTGTGGGCACCTCTCCAGGAATGGCCAGAGGTAGATGGATCCCCAGGGCAGTTGGAACAGGCCCTGTATGAAATAGAAGAAACCCTGAGTGGATGTGTTATAGGACAGGGAGAGGGGCAGCCCAAACCCCGCAAACCTGCCTATTCTACATGGGTTCTGCCATCCGCCGCATCAACACAAAACATAGGAGACTTTAATGGGAAGGAACTTTAATAAAACTAGGAAACAATACAGGGAAGGCAAAGAGTCTAGTTTCTAAATGAAGCATCCAGAGTTACCCGTCCCCTCGTGGGTAAAAGTCCATCCAAATGGGATTGGCCCAGAACAAGGCCCCAAAGCCTGCTACAAGTCTAAAGCATCTTCCAGTGGGGACCCACAGAAAAGGGTCACAAACAACTGAACAAGCCCGGAAGGAAAAGAGCAAAATCAACATCAAGATAAAAGCTGCCATTGTCACCTCCCCACGGGTCTCACCCACATCTGTGTTACCCAGTCCACGACCAAAAGACAAGCACAGTTTCTACACATGTCTCTAGGCTCCATGCGCCTCCTCCAGGTCTCCTTGCTCCATCCTGCTTCCTTCCTCAGTCTCTTCTTCAGCTTCTCCTCTTCCTGCTCAGCTCCACCCTCCCTTGGGTGGGGCAGGGAACCTCCCCCTTTCCTGGGGACCACCCTGTTACAGATGCAGTTCCCGCGAGGTGGCAGGAGCAGTCGGATGGGTGTTTCTCACAGCTCTGCTTGAGTCCAGGCAGAAAGAGCAATCTAGAGTCCAGCGAGTATGGGATAAGATGCGGGAAAAGATGCGAAAACTACAATGTTTGAGGATTCTGGAGGAAGAAGTTCAGAGAAACCAACCCACCATTCTGGAGATGCCAGACTCCAGCTCAGAAAGGAAGGAGAGGGAGGCTGGCCCTTTGCCCGAATCGCAGCTGGTGGTGGGAAACCAACCCATGACTCCAGAGATGCCAGACCCCTCCTCAGGACAGGAGGAGAGGGAGGCTGCCCCTTTGCCCGAGTCACAACCAGCAATGGCAAACCAACCTGCGACCCCTGAGATGCCGGACTCCTCTGGAGAGGAGGTGGAGGCTGGTCCCATGCTCCGGGCCCGCTGAGTGGTGACTCAGAAATAAAGCGGCAGCCACCCATGGCCCCAGGTGGGTGGTCAGGCTGCTGGACCACCACAAATGACAGAATTTACTTCCTATCAACCATACACCCAGGCGGAACTGGTGGACTTGGACAAACAGTTTCCACCAGAAACCAGGGGAACCCTTGGCAGCCTGGCTGCTACATTTGTGGGGCCTGGGGCTGGATGGGATCATTTGCACGGCACAAGTGATGGAGAGACTGGCCTCCATGGTTTACACCCATCCTTGCGACAGAGGCTACAGAACAGCCAGCAGTATGGCCAGGGCGACCACACCCTCCGGGAATGGATAATGGCTGCCACACGGACAGTCTGGCTGATGCAGGAGACGTGCCGGACACAGTAAGTGGATGGCAGACGTACGCCGAGCTGGTACAGGTCCTTCGGGAATTGGGGATGCAGCAGGCCATGTTTAATGTGAATTCCCGTGGTCCTGATGATGAGCGTTTCACAGCAGGGATGAGAGACTTGGTATTAAAAAATGTCCCCTCATCCTCATTCGGATCCCTCATGGCAGTTGTAGCACCCCATGTGAGTCGTCAGCTACACAACGTCACAACAGTGATAGCCAGCTTGGGCGAAGTTGAGAACTGGCGCTCTCAAACTCAGGAGGGAATATGGGTAGTTGTTGAAAAGTCAAAAGGAATGCCAAGGAGGGAAAGGAATCTACTTGGCACCACAGAATTTATTAAAGTCACCCATAACCAAATGTGGACAGATTTAGTGAGAGCAGGTGTAGATAGCACTAAAATACACGCACAGCCCAATCTATATTTGTTGGAATTATGGCAGCAGCTGCAAGAAGACCAGAGGTTCACGCCCATGAGAAGGACTGCTGCTCAGGGGGAGCCTGGAAGCTCCAGGCCTCAGGCACATGTCCTGCGCCTGGAAGACACTTGCTGCCAACCCTATCCTCGGGTGAGGCCTGATCGCTTTCAAATAGGGTGAGGGCCAAGGAACCCGTCCACAGGGGACGGGCGGGGACCGGAGGCCACATGTGGAGCTTGCCATCCACTGGTCCCCAACTGACATGCAAAGGGTTTTAGCTCTGGTAGACACAGGAGCAGAATGTACTCTGCTCTATGGAAATCCAGAAAGATTTCACAGGTCTACTTGTATTGATGGCTATGGAGGCCAGAGTGTCAAGGTGACAGCAGTGAGACTATCTCTGGGGATTGGGCCATTACCCCCCAAAAGAGTATAAAGTATATGTGTTGCCCGTCCTGGAGTACATCCTGGGGGTGGATGTACTATGTGGCTTATGGCGAGAGACCACAGCCGGAGAGTTTCACCTTAGAGTGCGTGTGGTAAAGGCAGTGGTGAGAGGACACGCTAAGCATCTGCCCACACAACTGCCAGTCCCTAGGCGAGTGACTAATACCAACCAATATCAGTTGCCCGGAGTCTACAAGGAAATTGGGCACAATATCAGAACTGGAGAAAGCGGGCATTGTGCGTACTGCCCACAGCCCCGACAATTCACCGGTGTGGCCAGTGAAGAAGCCGATGGCTCTTGGCGCATGACGGTAGATTATCATGAGTTAAATAAGCTAGTTCCCACTTTGCATGCTGCAGTGCCTTCGGCAGCAGATTTGGGGATCATCTGCTGGTGCCAATGAATGTCTTGCCACTAGGTTGGTACCTCGCCTGGACTAACTTGTGTTCTGTTGTATTTTGTTGTTATAGTGTGATGTGTACTATTTACTTTTATGGGACATGGCTGCGTTGTTTATGTTTGCTAAGAAACAAAATTGTCTATATGTAGATGGTCTGGCAGAAAACCCTGAGGGGGTGGATTGTAGGGTAAGGTAAAAAGTATCAGGCTTTTCTGCTCTCCCGCCATTAGGAGAGATGACGCATCTGTGCGGGCCTGAACGCAGGCCTGATGGCGGCACCTGGAGTAGGGTGGGGGTGCGGTGTCGAGGGTGGAGGAGGACAGTGGAGTGTGTGGAGGAGAGCGGCGACTACAAACAAGAGCGAGGAGCATGTGGCTGCTAGAACCGTTCATAAACACACCTGGAATGGGTTGGTTGCGTTACAGCGGGGTCCTGGGCTTCACTCTGGGATAGGTATCTGCAGAGCTCCCCTGTCAGTGGCACGCGGCGAGTTTCCCAGGCGAGTTTCTCCACGAGACAGAGACGGTAGTTACATTTAAAAAACAGGTTTATTGGGGAAAGGGAAAGGGGCAGGTTTTGCTGAGAGAGGCCTGCATGGTTGAAGGCTGGCAGCCTTGACAGGTCATAGGCGGGCAGGAAGCTGCTGCCCTGCAGAGGGAGAGAGTTGGTAAGAAGAGGAACCTACACAGTCCCAGGTGGGCAGAGGGAGTGCTGCCCCGAGCCAGTGCAGAGACTTTACAGACACAGTCCTCTTCTGTTTGGGGGGGTCACTCCTTGTGAGCCGTCAGTTGGTTGCTGATTTTGGATAACCACGCAGAATCCAAGAGGCACTGGAGATACCAGGATGGGGAGTGGAGATTCCAGGATGGGCCCAATCTCCAAATCTTTCCCCTCAGGCCTGTGCTCCACTCCCTAGAGCATCTGATCCTGCTTGGGTCTCATGCCTTGTGATAAGGCCCTGGTGCCTAAGGGTCACGACCTCTACCGCTGAGTTAATGGTCATGCTATTTGCCTCTATCCCTACCTCCTTGTGAGTCAGGTTCTGGTGTCAGGGTACCTCCTTTCCAATCTTTCTATTCTGTCTGCTATTAAGGTATTCCTATTTTGTGAGGAGGGGAAGCTGGGTCCCGAATGCTGGGTGAGTATGGAGTAAGTGGCTCCTATAGCAATCAGAGAATTAATATCTTACCTGTGACATCCAGGGTTACTCTAGGCTTAACCACAGAGACCATGACATTGGGGACCTGGTGACGTCCTTGGGCCCTATCACTTGTCATCCAGGAGGTGTCAGTAGTCAGTCTACTACAGGGCAGGGAGAGGGGCACCCCAGAACCCCCAAAGCTGCTTGCTCTAAATAGTTTCTGCCATCTGCCGCATGGACACAAAACATTTAAGACTTTAATGGAAAGGAACTTTAACACAATTAGTAAACAATACAGAAAAGACAAAGAATCTGTTAGAGGTCAGGGAGAAGGGCAGCCCAGACACCACAAACTTGCCTGCTCTAAATAGGTTCTGCCATCCGCGGCATCAACAGAAAACATATGAGACTTAAATGAAAAGGAACGTTAATACAATTAGTAAACAATGCAGGAAAGGTAAAGAATATAGTTTCTAAAATAAGCATCCAAAGTTACCCATCCCCTTGTGGGGAAAAGTCCACCCAAACAGGATTGGCCTAGAGCAAGTCCTGAAAGCCTCTCCAAAGTCTAAAGCGCCTTCCAGTGGGGACCCACAGAAAAGGATCAGAAACAACCAGACAAGTGTGGGAGGAAAACAGCAAAATCAAAATCAAGACAAAAACCACCATTGTCACCTCCCCACCGGTCTCTTGCCCGTGCTGTTGTCACCCAGTCCACGACCAAAAGGCAAGTGCAGTTTCTGCACGTGTCTCTCGGCTCCATGTGCCTCCTCCAGGTCTCCTTCTGGCTCCATCCTGCTTCTTTCCTTCTCAGTCTCCACTGCAGCTTCTTCTCTCCCTTCTCAGCTCCCTTCTCTCTCTTCCTTTGGGTTGGGCAGGGAACCTGGAACTTCCCCTTTACCTGGGGACCACCCTATTATCTTGGATATCTCATACAGAAACACATATTTTAACTGTCTTAATTTGTTTAGGTGAGATGTCATTAAATTTTAGTTTTCTTATAATAACAAGCAAAAAAATAAACCTGCAAGCTCAACAATATTTAGAGAAAGTGATATTGTTTAACATTCTCATTCTTAAACTTAATAAGACCTTAGTTTTATATGAAATTTGGCCACCATTTAAATAGTGATAAAAGAAAAAATTTAAGGGAGAGATACCAATTGTAGCTGTTAGTTTTTCTTAGGACAGGAATTTTAAATTAATTTCAGAGTTGCAAATTCTAACATCCCAAAAACCAAATTTCTTTCTTAGGCAAGTACTAGATAGATTGATGAAAACCAAGAAAAATAAGAGAGACTTAATATCATATACATTTCCTACATACCTGTGAGGAACACAGTGTTGCTAAGGAACTTGCCCATGAGGCTAGATTTTGCTAGGACAAGGGGAAAGAAAGAAGTCAATCTGGGATTTTTCTGGAAAAGAATTTTATCAAGAGATTTAGGACTAACCATCAAAATGCAAACTTATCTTTTTTGATGTAGACTAGGTCAATTACTCTTTTTTTTTTCCTGAATACTGTGTGCTTCCTTTTGAAAATAGAGACATTTCAACATAAAATATTGATACTCAACATGAAAACTGTAAGGCTTGAATGCTACAAATTCAACCATTAAGTTTTGATCTAGTTTTTGATTACCAAAATCTTAAATCCTGATCTCAAAATTGGGAATTTTTTATTAGACTTTATATAGTTGTCATTTATAACTAATACTCCTAAGGCATTAGATAGTGATACAAACAGATTTTTTGATTTTTTTTTTAAAACTTTGGTCATGTGCATTAGTTTTAAAAAGTAGTTATTCTTTTTTTTAATAATAAATTTTATTTTTATATTCCCCAACAATTGCAACCCCCCCATTCTGACCCCAATCCCTCCCCTCCCGCCACCCACCCCCAAAAAAGTGTCACTGGTTCAAAGTTTTTTGTTGATTTTGATTTTTACTTTCATATAGTTACTCATTTTCCTGGTCCCTTATTTAAGTTTTCTAGATTCCTGCTATGAGTGAGTCCATCCAGTAGTTTTGCTTTTCTTTCTGGCTTATTTCGCTGAGCATGATCCCTTCCAGCGCCATCCATGTTGCTGCAAACTGCATGTGTTTATCTTTTTTGAATGCTGAGTAATATTCCATGGTATATATGTACCACATCTTCTTGATCCAGTCATCTATTTTTGGGCATTTGGGCTGTTTCCAAAGCTTAGCTATTGTAAGTAGTGCTGCTATAAACGTAGGGGTGCAGGTGTTCTTTGGAATTGATGTTTCTGTGTCCTTTGGGTAAATACCTAGGAGTGGAATTGCTGGATCATATGGAAGCTCTATGTTTAGTAGGTCCAGAAATCTCCACACAGCTCTCCATAGTGGTTAGACCAGTTTGCACTCCCACCAACAGTGCAGAGAGTTCCTTTTTCTCCACACCCTTGCCAATATTTGTTGTTGCTAGTTTTTTTAATATGTGCCATTCTCACTGGTGTAAGATGGTATCTCATGGTAGTTTTGATTTGCATTTCCCTGATTACAAGTGATGTTGAACATTTTTTCATATGTCTGTTGGCCATTTGCATTTCCTCTTCAGAGAAGTTTCTTTTTAGCTCTTCTGCCCAATTTTTGACTGGATTATTTTCTTTGTTGTTGTTGAGTCTCATCAGCTCTTTGCAGATTTTTGTGATCAGTTCTTTATCATTAGTGTTGTGTAAAAAAATGTTCTCCCGCAACATGGATGGCGCTGGAAGGGATCATGCTCAGCGAAATAAGCCAAAAAGAAAAAGAAAAATACCGGATGGTCTCACTCATAGCAGGAATCTAGAAAACTTAAATAAGGGACCAGGAAAATGAATAACTATAAGAAAGTGAAAATCAAAATCAACAAAAAACTATGAACCAGAGACACTTTTAGGGGGGCGGGGGCGGGAGGGGAGGGATTGGGGTCAGAATGGGGGGACTGCAATTGTATGGGGAATATAACAATAAAATTTATTATTAAAAAAATAAATAAAAAACAAAATTAAAAAAAAAATAAAAATAAAAAAAAATGTTCTCCCAGTTGGTGGGGTTTCTCTTTGTTTTTGTTATTGTCTCTTTTGCTGTGCAGAAGCTCTTTAATTTGATGTAGTCCCAGCTGTTTATCTTTGCCTTCACTATCACTGCTTTGGGTGATGTGTTTGTAAAGATGTCTTTGATGTGCAAATCATGTAGTGTTTCGCCTATATTTCCTTCTATGTATTTTGTGGTTTCAGGTCTTATGTCTAGTTCTTTAATCCATTTTGAGTTGATTTTTGTGTATGGTGTGAGGTAGTGGTCAAGCTTCATTCTTTTGCATGTGGCAACCCAGTTTTCCCAGCACCATTTATTGAACAAACTTTCTTTGCTCCAATGCATAGTCTTTGCTCCTTTGTCAAAGATTAGTTGACATAAATCTGTGGGTTTATTTCTGGATTTTCTATTCGATTCCATTGGTCTGTGTGTCTGTTCTTCTTCCAATACCATGCAGTTTTGATGATTATGGCTTTGTAGTAGAGTTTGAAGTCTGGGAGTGTGATGCCTCCATTCCCTTCTTTTTTTTTTTTCAGGAGAGCTTGGCTATTCGGAGTTTTTTGTAATTCCATATGAATTTCATCAATAATTGTTCTAGTTCTTTGAAGAATGACATTGAGATTTTGATTGGAATAGCATTGAATCTGTATATTGCTTTTGGTAGGATGGCCATTTAATAATGTTTATTCTACCAATCCATGAGCAGGGGATGTCTTTCCATTTATTTGTGTCTTCTTCTATTTCTTTTAATAGTGTTTTATAGTTTTCTATGTATAGGTCCTTTACCTCTTCGGGCTCAGTGTCCAAGGCTTCCCCCAGGCGCTGAGCACGTGCTGCTGTCGCCCAGAATACAGGGCCCCCAAGGTCTACCTTGGCCAGCAGTACAACGGCCCCAAGGTGGACGTGTGGAGCCTGGGCATCATGCCCTATGAAATGGTGACCGGCACACTGCCCTTCAGGGGGCCCAGCCTCAGGACAATCAGGGAGTGCGTCCTGGGTGGGAACGTCCACCAGACCACCTACTTCATGGTCCAGGACGGGGACCTGCTGGCCAAAATGCTGGCACGGGACCCCTGGAAACGCAGCACCCTGGAGAGCATCCAGCAGCACGCCTGGGTAGCAGAAACGAGCAGGGGACTCCTGCCCTTCAGCGAGCCGTCGCTCTGCCCCAGGACCTGGCCATAACCAAAGGTATGGAGCGCCTGGGCTACCAGAGGCAGGAAATTCGGGAGGCCATTGACACTAACAAGTACCACGAGGTCATGGCCACCTACCTGATCCTCCGCTCCAGGAAGCAGGCGGGGGAGGAGGACTATGAGGAGGAGGGGGAGGAGCGGCCCAGGCGCGTTACCTTCCAGGTGCCGAAGCGCGTCACCTTCCGGGATCCCGGTTACCCTGATTACAAGGACTCCCCACCCACACCCACCCCGCCGGCACCTGAGGTTTCGGGGAATACCCCAAGGCCGGGTATCCTGGGAAAGCACCCAGTGCAGAAGATTGGAAAGGATACCCACCCCACTCCCTCAGCCTGAGGTTTTGGGGAATGCCCCAAGGCCAGGAATCCTGCGAAAGCAGGAAATCCAAAAGAGGGGAAAGGATGCCACCCCGGACAACAGGGTCAACTCCACCAGGTCCCTGAGCTGGAGGATGCGCAGCAGCACACCACTGCTGCAGGTCCAAGCCCCCTGCTAGAGGACACCCCAAAGGGCAGTCCCTCTGCGCTAGGCCCAGAGCTGGAGGATGCCTGGGGGGACACCAGCATCTCTGTGGCTAGACCCCAGCAGGAGGACCCTGGGGAGCACAGGAGCACCGCGGTGTCAGTCCTCCAGCTGGAGAACACTGGGGAGCACGGCAGCACCACTGAGACAGGCCCCCAGCTAGAGAGGGACCAGGAAAGCAGGGCCAACCCAATCAGTCCAGCTCCCCAGCCCTCCAGCACCACCCTAAGACGTCCCCCAATATGTGACTGGCCTTCCAGTGCAGTGGCCCCTTCAGCAATCATCAGGGCCAGAGATAGAGTATTAGAAATTATCCTAGAATTTTGTTGCTGCTGTGCAGCATTGGAACTGGAGAGCAACAAAGATTAAAAATAGCGCCATACCCGGCAGAAGACCCCCCACCCCCAAAGAACAAGCACTCAGTGGCCATGGTGAACAGGAGTACACCAGGGAAGGTTGAGGCTCTGGAGAGGCTCCGGGGCTGGGCCCAGTCAGAGGGGCCAAGAGCAGCATGAGACTCACAGGACTGCAGCACAGAAGTCTGGGCAGCACTGATGTCCCTGGAGCAGAGCAGGTGAAGGACCAGGCAGGCAACGAAACTGGTGAAGCATCTGGAGAGGAGCAGAGCGGGTGAGGGTTGGTGTGTGAAGGGGTTGGGGAGAGTTGAGCAGGTACAGGACCAGGAGAGGGGTGTGGGGCTGTGTGGGCAGAGCCTCCAGAGGTCCCAGGGCCACAGGCGAAGAACCCTAGGCCTCTCTCCCCCATCTTAGGTACTGCCCCCTTGGTGGGAGAGACCTGCTGCTCACCCCTGGGCACACAGATGGTGCAGAGGATGCAGGAGCTCTTGCAAAGGCTTGGGCCTGGGTGGTAAATCGTGCAGATTGCAAGGAGCACAAAGATAGGCTCTCTAGTTCCCCTTAAGAAAGACTCTGGGACCAGTATATTAGAATCCAAACGGGACTCTCCAAGGTGGGCAGAGGTTATTCACAGAGCAGCCCTAATCCACCATGACCTGCTCAGCTGGAAAATCCGCACATCTTCCTGCTCCACGAAGCCTAGGCTATGATCAGTCTCAGTCCCGCAGTGAGCACACCTAGGTGTCCAGTGTCCCCTGGGCTGAAGCTGCAGCTCGTCATGGAGTACGTGCAGAAGGGATTTTGCAACTTGGGATTCTTACACATTGTCAGTCCAGTTGGAATTTCTCCTTTTAAAAATCCTCTCCAGAGGGCTACCCACCCTTCCTCCTCCCTGGATTCAAACCCTGCAGGGTGACCTTAGCCAAATTGGAAACATTAATATGCCCAACAGATGCAGGCTTTGGACACCATTCCCTGCCAATTAAATCACTGGGTACAGGAATGAAAAACTACAGGGGCTGTCTACCTTAAATTGGTGTTTTTTCATCATTGGTTAGATGGTGTTCAATTCCCTTCTAAAACTAAGGTTTTGCTAAGTCTGGTAAATGCAAGTGAGGTGATTATGTGTGTTTGAAAAAAGAAATGTATGGAAGAGGGATATTCTGAAGGGCCTTAAGATTATGTAAAGCCAGATGGGTAAAATGAAATGGCATTAGAATGAAAGCAAGCAAAAGAAAGTGTTGAAGGTCTGAGAGGGAGGTTTTGGTGAGAAATCGTGTGTACTCAGGTGTCTCCCCCTCCTCCAACACATTCCTGGGCTTGCTCATCTGACAAGCAAAGCCCCCTCTGACTGACCTTTTGTCAGCTGAAGCTGGGGCCAGGACATCCAAACTTGGACCAACTCTCCCTTACTGCCATGGATCCTTCCCATAATAGGCCTGGTGATCATGATCATGCTTTTATTTGTTTCTACACCCCATTTTCTCTGCTTTATCCAGGAAAAGCTCTCTGAGATGAGCCTTCGCACTCCCAGACCCGGGAAAGCCATTCCTGTTATTGACAGATGAGGAACAGGGCGTTGCTCTAGGGGTTCTGGGCCAACCTACACCAGTCCAGCGAGCAGTTGCTTATTTCTCTAAACAAATGGATCCCACTGTAAGAGGATGGCAGCCGTGCCTGCGAGCACTTGCGACAGCTTCTCGTCTCGCTAGACCTAAGGCCTTAAAACCCACACTGGGCCAACCTGTAAATGTTAGTTCTCCACATTGGCCCCAGGACCTGCTCACTCATCAGGCTCTCTCCCCTCCATCACCCTCTTGTCTGTTAGATTTCTACTCTCTTTGTCAAAGACCCTCTCATCTCCCTCTCCCAATCCTCGACTCTCCATCCTGCCAGGCTTCACGGGTGTTCCACTCCCTAACGCAGGTAACACCCTCTTCTTACTACGGGGGACACCATCACCATTCGGACAGTGGACCTGCCTTTATCTCAAAGATTACTCCACAGGTCTCCTCCCTGGGCATCACCTGGGAACTACACATTCCCTCCCGACTGCAATCCTCTGGTAAGGTAGAACGGGTAAATGGTCTGACCAGAGACCACCTAGCCAAACTCTCCACAGAGCCCACAAATCCTGGGTGGAGCTGCTCCCACTGGCTTTAGTGCACCTCCGAACCACTCCCCATGGCCCCTTGTTCCTGAGCCCCCTTGAACGGATGTATGGCAGACCTCTTCTTACTAACCATGAGCTCCGCGTCCAACCTACACTGTTGGCTGGATATTTTCCATACTTCTCTTTGCTCAGACAGCTGCTCCAAGAACACGCAGACCTTTGTCTGCCACAACCTGTGCCTCTGTCCCCTGATGCACCTGTCAACCTGCTGTGCCCTGGAGACCAGGTTCTTCTGAAAGCCATCTCTCCAAAACCACTTCCGCCAAAGTGGATGGGTCCACACAGGATCATCCTGACTACGCCAACGGCTGTCAAGGCATCAGCTGTCCAGGGTCAAAGTGGTCCCTGTGGACAAGCAGTATGTATACAAGCACATGGGCCCAACTCGGGTTTGCATCAATGCATCCCTGGTCCACATCCCACTCAGCCTATAGAGTAGAGGCCCTCTGATTCTCCTTCCTCTGTTTCTTTTTTTTTTTTTTCTTTAAAGATTTATTTATGCAAGCACTGGGTACAGTCAGAAACACAAGAGGGTGAGAGAACTCACCAGAGACAAAGTGAAGAGCAGAACAGGCAGACTTGACGAAGCACACTGCTGAGGGGAGCAGTGGGCGGCAGGAGAGGTCTGCCCGCCATGTGGGACCCTCGCCTTGAGGCCAGGGATTGAACCGGTGCTGTAGAGGCTGTGGGCAGCTTCACACCCAGCGCTCAACCGTCAACCGCTGCGCCACCGGGGAGGCCCCTCTCCTTCCTCTGTTTCTAATCCCATCTCTTCAAGCCACTTCCAGTTCTTCTGTCTATGCCCAGCAATTCCAGATCAGCACAGCCTCGGACCAGGTATTACCACTCATGGGGCTTCTTATCCTAATCTCCTCATTTTTTCTTTTTGCCCCATGCTTAGTCCATTTCATCCAACACCGGATCCAAGAATTGTCCCATACCACCTTTAACCAACTCCTTCTCCACCCATATCCTCGCGCTGCAAAGACTGTCTCATAACCAGGCCTGAGCGCCCACCCTGGTCTTTGCCCCTGTCCAGCAGGAAGTAGCCAAAGAGAGAACCATTGCCCCTTTTCAACAAAAGGCTGGTATGAAAGGTCGATGCAGGGGCCAGGAATGGGGAAGCCCACATACAAACAACAAGATGGCCCTGACACCAGTACCCCTGATTCCATCAAACCGAAACGGAAGCCATAAGCAGGGGAAAACAACTCGGCTCCACGAAAAAACAACTTTGTTCCACCTAAACCTGTTCCCCCCCGCCAACCCAGTTTTCCTGCCTAACCTCTCCTCACCCTATGAAATGACATCTCCCCCCACAACGGGCACGATTTCAGGGACACCCATCTTGGGTATGACGCTTGCCTGGGGGCGCAATGAATTGTCCCTTCCTTTGAGGAAGTTTAGCTTGGCTCCCCTTTTCTTTACTGCGCCAAACTGTTACAGGGCAGCCCTGGTATAAAAAGGGTTGTCTGACTATTTCCCGATTCTGGTGGAGTGTTTCGGATTCTGGTGGAGCTGCCCGGACAGGGCCGGTTCTGAGATGGGCAGAGTTGGGGGTCCTGGAGGGCGGCATCCTGGTGGTGAGATGCTCTGTGAGGAGTCAGAGAAGCAGGGCTCAGAGGACAGGAGACTCGGGGGAATGCCCTGGGTGTGAGGTTTCCAGCTTTTCTCCCCAGGACCCCTCTCTCCAGCCTCTGGATAACAAAACCTGGGGAAACAGGAAAGTAGATCATTTTTTCCTTTTTACAATCTATTTAGTATTGAGGACTTAAAAAAAAAAAAAACATAACATTTAATGAATACTGTTAAATTTACAGAAAAGTTGCAAATATAGGACAGTTCTTATTCATCCCACACCATTTCCACTTTGTTAACATCTTACATGAATACAGTTGTCTTTTTTTTTCACAGCTAATGAAGCAATGTTGACACAGTTACCAAACTCCGTGCTTAATTTCATCAGTTTTTCCTAATGCACATTTTATGTTCCATAATCCAAATTGCCTCACTCAGTTACAGCCAGTTCTCCTAGATGTGCCTCTTGCTGACTGTTTCTGACTTTGCTTGTTTTTATAACGTTGACATTGGTGAGGAGTGATATTTTGGAGAGGTGTTGGGTTCACAGTTGGGGTTCTTGGGTCACGTCTGAGAAAAGTTTCACCACCCTCCCCCACCCACTGAGTAGGCTCTCTCCGACCAACGGAAAGGAGGGAAAAAAAAACTGCAAGAACGAACTACAGATCAAGTGGGACACTGAGTAGAGAGGAACTATTTCAGGCACCGCACCCCACAAATGGGAACTGTGGAGAACGGTGAAGAAATCACCACAGAGGTGATCGAGCGGCTCCGGGCGCCATCAGAGGAAGACAAGGATTCCACGGTGACCTACAAATAGCCTAAGGCCAGCCGAGAACCACTGGGAAAAAGCAAAGGTCAGCAAGGACAGGTCTCTCTGCCACCTCATGACCAGAATAAAATCACCAACTAACTGATTCCCTGTTGGAACTAAGTAAATACAGAGGGAGGGAACTGTAAGGGACAGTGCCCAGCAACACAGCATCAACACTCTGGTGGAGTGTTGTCCCCAGTGCTAGTCTCAGTCTGGTGAACAGTTTCCGACACCCCTAAAGGAGCACTCCAAAGAGATGGAAGCCACCCTTAGGACAACTTGGATCCTTCTCCTTTGGGGACTTGCTGGCGCGGGGTTGCACAGAGAGGAGGGGGCAGATCTTGCTGGCTTTCAGGGCTGCTTCAGAACCCAGGGGTTCTCTGAGCCCCTCTGGCTGCCCCCCCCCCAACAGTAAATGGACTGAACGGTGAAGAGGAGGAGGAAGAGGAGGACAAGGGTCCCCTGACAAAACTAAGCATCCCGGACGATCTAGACAGCTGCGAGGCCATGGTGAGCTTGGCCCTGGGGCCCCTTCCCTGCCCCACCTTCCCCCTCCCACCAGCACACCCTTCTTCTTGGTTCCCCTCCCTTTGATTAAGCTTTCACCCACCTCTGCTGGGAGCCAGTGGGTAGACACCAACACCATCCTCGAATCTCAGGTGTGCCCACGGAGGCCCTGAGAGGTGTGCCTCCCAACCTCCTGCCGGGCCCACAGGGGCACCCTGCACCTCTGGCCCACAGGTGGCATTTTGTAACTTGGCCTTGGCCAGTGCTGAGGAAGAACAGGCGCGGCTACACAGACAGCTAAATGAGCAAAAGCTGCTCTGGTGGCTCCTGGCTCAGCAGGTAGCCCCATGGGACCAGGAGACTGAGAAGATGGAGGCCCCAGCCCCCGGGGGGAAAGTGTGCCTGGGGAGACCCACCAGGCCCTTCAGGGAGCCTGGTGAGAAGAAGAAACTGCAGGTGAGTGTGTGTAAGACAGGAAGGAATGGCCACAGGGCAGGTTTTCTGATCCAGCAGACCAGGTACAGGAGAAGTGAGTCCTGGAAGCCTCAGTGAATTTTGCAGACTTTATTGGGATTTACCAGATACATGGCAGGTAGGGGTGCTAGGGGGCCAGGAGGCTGACAGGCCTCCCAGCCCGCAGCAAGTCTTCACTCTTTCTGGGCTCTCTGGCGTTCTCTGGTGGTCTCTGCTGCTCTGCTCTCTCGGTTCTGCTTCTGCTTCTCTGCTTCTGCTGGCGTCCCTGTGACGCCACCCTTAAAAGCCCATCTTAGCCCAGGGGAATCCCATCTACCTATGCCCACACCCTACTCCAGGTGCCCGCATCAGGCATGCATTCGGGACCACAGGGTTCCGTCATCCATCCTATGGGCGGGAGAGCAGAAAAGCCTGATACTTTTACCTTACCCTACAATCCACCCCCTCAGGGTTTTCTGCCAGACAGTCTATACAAGTGATACACACGTTTCTCTTGACGAATAGGAACACTGCAGCCATGGCCCACAAAAGCAAATGAAATATATCACAATGAAATATAACAGAACACAAATAAGTCCAGGCAGGGCATCAACCTAGTGCAAAAGACAATTATTGGCACCAGTAGATGATCCACCACTTCCGCTGCCGAAGGCACTGCTCATGCGAGGGAGGGAACCACTCAGGCATCAGCTGTCACACGCCGGGAGCCATCAGGCCTCCCGGCCCCCTCCGGCTGCAGTCTCGGCCACAAGCCACACACCGCATCCACCCCCAGGATGCACTCACTCTTGGGTTGGCGATTCTGTACTCTTTGGGGGTAATCGCCCATCCCTCAGGGTTTTCTATCTGTGGTCGCTCCAACGCTCCAACATGCAGGCCCCTGCACTCAGGCCAACCCACTGCACAAGCACATGGGTCGGGGATCCGTGGATACAAGTCCACATGCGGCCTCTCTTGGGTCCCCTCTTTGGCTGTGGGCTCCACCACAAGCCACGTTCCCTACCCATCCCCCAAAGATGGGCTCCTCAGCTCCTCACCCTCACTCAACTATGAGCAGGGCATCACCCACAGGTGATTTTAAAAGACTCACTGGCCTTTAGCTTACGTAGTGCGTAACAGCCGCTCAGGGCTTCCCGAACTTAGCACCAGCTTTTGCCTTCTCAGTTGGCTTTTCTCCTCTGCTTAGCTGCTGGGCAGTACACCGGCTGCCTTTGGCCACCAAGGCCCACTGACACCCCCAGACTCCCATCTCTGGGGGTGGACAATCCCATCCTTCCTCAGGGTCCCCAAAACATATCAAATTTGCCAAGGTCCTCCCCCTTCTGGCGGGATTGTTAGTCCATTAGTCCAAGTTCATTGGCTTTTCCCTATGTCCACACTGGGGAGCTCTGAGTCGTGGTCCTTTCTCCCCCGACGATTCTTGCTGCCTAGGCGGGGATTGTTGGCTGGTCCTCTCGGGCATCTCCTCCTCCAGGCGAGGTCTCATCCCGCAGCTCCCGGACTTTGCCCTTCCCCTGTCCCGCCATGACACGTCCAGCACTGTCACAGGCAAACACTGTCTGCTGCTCCTCAGTCCCTCCCGGTCTTCGGAGGGCTCCATACAGGTCTACGTGGATCATCGTGCTGACTTACACCCATTGTAAGAGAGGAAGGAATGGACACGGGGCAGGTTTTCTGATCCAGCAGACTCGGTCCAGGAGAAGAGAGTCCTGGAAGCCTCAGTGGCTTTTGTAGGCTTTTATTGGGATTTACTGGATACATGGCAGGTAGGGGTGCTAGGGGGTCAGGAGGCTGGCAGGCCTCCCAGCCCCCAGCAAGTCTTCACTCTTTCTGGGCTCTCTGGCGTTCTCTGGTGGCCTCTGCCGCTCTGCTCTCTCGGTTCTGCTTACGTTTCTCTGCTTTTGCTGTGAATGCCAACCTTAAAAGCCCGGTCTTAGCCCAGGTGAATGCCATCTACATATGCCCACACCCTACTCCAGGTGCCTGCATCAGGCTTGCATTCAGACCACAGGGTTCCCTCATCTATCCTAAAGGTGGGAGGGCAGAAAAGCCTGATAGTTTTATCTTTCCCTACAGTGTGGTTTTCCAGAGGGCTGGGCGGGCTGGGTGCTGGGCAGGCCGGCACTGCTGAGCCCCTGAGCCCGCTGTCTGGCCGAGGGCCGCTTTACCGAGCTCATGCAGGAGAAAGTGGGCTTACAGGACTGGATGGAGGAGCTGGAGCATCGATGTATCCAGATGTCTGGAGAGACTGACACCATCGGTGAGCAGGGAGGCTTGTGCCCTGCAGCTGGGGTGCTATGCAGAGGCTGGGGAGACCCCAGCAGCTGAGCTGTCTGCGCGCCCACCCCCTAGGAGAATACATCGCTCTCTACCAGAACCAGAGAGCAGTGATGAGGGAGGAGCACCGAGAGAAGGAGGAGTCCATAAGCCAGCTGGCCCAGGACAAAGCAGAGATGAAGGTAGTCAGAGCTCTGGCTCCATGGTGGTGCGGCTGGGGGCGGGGCAGGCTTCTGAGCATCTCTGCTTCCAGGTGAAGCTGTTAGAGCTGCAAGAGTTGGTTTTGCGGCTGGTGGAGGCACGCAACGAATGGCGGGCAAAGCCCTGAGCACCCGCCCAGAACCCTGCTGCTGAGCCCACTAGCGCATGCCTAGTCCCCAAGAAGCTTGGCACCGCCAACGTCCAAGGTGAGGAAAGCCCCTAACGGGGGGCTGTTCAGGAAGAGCACACTCCGCCAGGCACACAGCATCCTGTCTCTGTCTCTCTGTAGGGTAAAGAAAATATCAGGCTTTTCTGCCCTTCCGCCATCAGGATAGATGATGGATCCTTGTCCTGAATGCATGCCTGATGGCGGGCACCTGGAGTAGGGTGTGGGCATAGGTAGATGGGATTCAGCTGAGCTAAGACTGTGCTTTTAAGGGCGGTGTCACGGGGACGCCAGCAGCAGCAGTAGAAGCCGAAGCTGAAGCCGGAAGAGAAGCCGAGATCACCAGAGAGCCCAGATAAAGT
Organism: Talpa europaea; assembly: GCF_964194135.1. Lineage (NCBI taxonomy): Eukaryota > Metazoa > Chordata > Mammalia > Eulipotyphla > Talpidae > Talpa > Talpa europaea. Next base: position 124,797,748 of record NC_140068.1, on the reverse strand, counting down.
GAAGATTTGCTGGGGGCCGGAGGCCTGCCAGCCTCCCAACCCCCCAGCCAGCACCCCTGCCTGCCATATGCCTGGTGAACCCCAATAAAAAACCTGCAAAGCCACTGAGGACTCTGACTCCTCCTTTTCTGGGATCAGAAAACCTGCGCTGTGCCCTGCTCCTGCCCTTACTCTCTCTAAAGAACCAAGTAAGGTGAGCCTTGTCCACGATGTGCAGCCGACCCAGGGTGAGGCCCAGCTGGGCCTGACTCCCCTTGAGAACGCCTCTGCGCAGCAGGTCGTTCAGCTGCTTCAAGAAATGCAGAACTCCCAGGAAGGCGTCACCATTGGAAACAGCCCATGCCTTCCCTTCTTCTACCAGGCTGACGACAAGGAGGTGAAGATAATGGTGGTCTAGGCCACCGGCATGGGGCCGGAGGCTCTGCCCCCACCTGGCCCTCACCAACCCATCCCTGTTCCCCAGGCTTTCCCCCCCATCCTTTGGCTCTCCTTCCCAGTCGTCCTTCATCCCTCGGCTTAAAAAAGGGGTCCAACAACTCCCCTATCTAATATGGTGAAATAGGTGCAGACCCGAGCCTCTGAGGTTAGGGCTGTGTCTTAATTTAACTCTGGACTAATCATACTTCCAGAGGCAAGGAGCTAGAAATATCCAGCTAGTTATTTAGGGGGCTCCGTTCTACAATATAGGGGCTCCTTGAATGACCAATTGAATCCTTACCAGGCCTTCTTGCAGAGGGCCTAGGTTATATTAGGCAATTTTGGGCCACGTGCCCCCCACCTCACCCCAACCATGTCGAGCGGGGCAGCACTTTGAAAGCCCAGCACGGGGGCTAAGTGCAGACAGAGATACCAGCTGGGGCTGGTGGGCACCAACACCGGTCTAGAGTGTAGCCACAGAGATAGCAGTGGTTTATTTGAGACCACCCAGATCCACAAAGGGGTGGCCTCCCCTGCTCCCTTTTGAAATTTCCCCATGGGCCTTTGCACCCAATTTTGTTTTTGTTTTTCTTTGTTTTGTTTTGTTTTTAATTTTTTGTTGGACCCAATAATTGTTTTGCTTTTTCTTTATTTTTTTTATTTTTACTTTTCGTTGCACCCAATTATTCTGGAGGTGATCCCTATCTGCAAAGGGGAGGCCTCTCCTACTACCTAGCAAAAGTCCCCATGGGACTGTGTGCCTGATTATTTTGTGGGAACCCACCTGTTAAGGGGGGCTCTGCTCACTACACATGTCTTGCAGCTTGAGGTTAACCTGTCCCACTCACAAAAGGCCCGCGGGCATGAGGCCACCCCAATCTGCAAAGGGGTGGCCTCCCCCATCACCCCTCAAGTCCTGCGGGCATGAGGCTACCCCAATCCACAAAGGGGTTGCTTCTGCTGTCCTCCTCACAAAAGTCCCACGGGCATGAGGCCACCCCAATGTGCAAAGGGGTGGCCTACTCCTTCCCGCCTCACAAAAGGCCCATGGGCATGAGGCCACCCAATCTGCAGAGGAGTGGCCTCTCCCGTCCCGCCCCTCACAAAAGATCCACAGGCATGAAGCCACCCCAGTGCACAAAGGGGTGGTCTCCCCCTTGCCCCCTCACAAAAGTATGAGGCCACCCCAATCCACAAAGGGGAGAACTCCCCCACCCCCTAATCACGAAAGTCCTGCAGGCATGAGGCCACCCCAATCCGCAAAGGGGTGGCCGCCCCCGTCGCTCCTCTCGAATGTCCCACAGGTATGAGGCCACCGCAGTCCACAAGGGGGTGGCCTCCACTTGCTGTCTTTGCAAAAGTCCCGTGGGCCTCTGTGCCTGATTATCTTGGGGCCACCCCGGATTTGCAGAGAGGTGGCCTTCACTGCTTCTTTTACAGAAAGTCCCCATAGAGGGGATGCATGGCTTACTCAGGCAATTTGGGGGTACACACTCCCCCAACCCTGTGGAAAACTGGGCTTGGCCAGAAGCCGGGCCGGGGTGGCTGGTGGAGGCCAGGTGGAAGGCGCGCGGGCGCCCCGCGGTGTACATACTGTGCTGGGACATGTGTACATGGGGCTGAGATGGCCCCTGTATCACAGCGGAGGCTGCGGTGGCCCCTGGGAGAGGAGGTTTCTATGAATCAGTTGACATCGAGGAAACTTATTTATAGATCGCCCAGGACAGAGGAAGGAGGCAAGGCCAGGGAGTGGTTCCTGGTGTTTCACTTTTGTTTCTGAATAAACCGAACTCACCACGTGGTGGGGCCCTGGGATCTGGGCTCAGGCACTGCGCTGGGTGTGGGTCCTGCCAGCAGAGGGCAGGCTTCGGGGTGCAAGTTGCGCATTGGCGCTGCCTGTCAGGGCATCCAATCCCCCTCAGTTCTCTGACCTGTTGGGCCTGTGGGCTGCGTGCCGCCCCGGGAGGGCCAGAGTACTGGCTTCCAGCCTAGGCATTTCTCCTCTCACCCTGTTCTTCTGGGGCTCCCACCCAGGCCCCATGAGTCCTCCAGGCTGGCACTCTACCCCTGATGGCCACAGCAGGGTTCAGATGAAGACCAGCTAAGTCCAGGTGCTTTCCCGAGCAGCCTGGGAAAAACTGGGGCCACCCAGGCACCCCTGCGCCCCCATGCTTAAACCTTCCCTTCCCCCTGAACGCCACAGAACACAGCCAGCACACAACACGTTGCTCCCCATTGTTCAGAAATGGGTTTCATTCTCAGCCAAGAGACAGCAGGACTGGTCGCGGCCAGAAGCACACAGCTGCCGGGACAGCACCCCCATGCTCAGGGAAGGGGCAGGAAGGTGGCTGGGGGGGCTGACTGTGCACAGGCCGGGAATGGCAGGGAGGCTCGTCGGAGGTGGCACGTGTTGGCGGGGGCGGCTGGGGTGACAGTGTTTGCTTGTAGTTGGGCCACAAGACTCAGAAGGACAGCACAGCCGGCGGTTCCCAGCACCAGAGATGCGCGCTTGCACGTGTGTGTGTGCCCGTGTATTTATAGACATGCATAGAGCAGGGCAGGAGCAATACCACCGAGGGGGCACAAGAGTCACCGAGGTCACGCCTGGGGTGTCAGCTCACCACCACAACAGACTAAAGTCACAGATGAAGGGGGAGGCTTGGGGGCTGTTGGCCAAGTCACAGAACAGCCACCCAGGCAGGCCTGGGAAGAGAGGTGTCCCAGGAAGAGGAGGGGTCTGGGTAGAGGCTGAAGGGGGCCCTGGGGCTCTCAGGATGGGATGGACTTGCCTGACCCGATCAGCTGGCAGCTGGAGAGAAGCAGAGAGAAAACGGGGGAGGGCAGAGAAGGGGGAGAGCTGGGAAGGCAGGTGCAGCCTGGGCTGCAGCGCTGGGGGGGAGGTGGGGAGGGAAGAGGAAGCAGGGGAGGGTGTGGGCAGGGGTTCTGGATGAGAGGAGAGTGGGGACAGGGAAGGGGGATGCTGAGCAGGAGCTGGAGCCTCTACCTGCTCACTTGCCGGCCTCTCACACACACCAGACAGTGCACCCGTGTGCCAGACATGTGATCGGCCCCCTCCAGCTCCCTCCTCTCTGCTCCCCTGTCTTTCAACCCACCAGCCCAGGGTCACCCTTAGTCTCAGGAGTTGGCGGCCTCGGGCCCCACGTGACTCCACCATTTCTGATGGAGAAAGACAGGGGAATACCACTGTTTGCCCCGGGAGGGCAGAGCTGAGAGGATGGCTGGAGGGAGCACCGGGGGCCCCCTGGGGTGGGCAGAAAGCACAGTAGTTCCCCATATGGACCCTGGGGAGGCAGGGAGGGCAGGAGGCCAGATGCTAGTGGCCACAGGCTTATAAGTCTAAGAGGGGAGCCTCAGCTGGCTGGGGGACCGCAGGTCGTGTAGGTGAGGCTGGGCCCTTCCTGGTGTGGAAAAGCAGAAGAGCCAGCATCAGTGTAGGGGTGCGGGGGCAGGCAGGTCTGTGGGGAAGTTTTACTGACCACCTTGGGTAGAACTCAGAGAAGCCGACTTGCCCAGGTCAGCCGACACTGAGGTCCCCTGGCTGAAAAAGGAGAGGTGACACTATGGAACAACAGGCCCAGGTCCACGGGCCTGCAGGCGGGCTTCGGTGCTTCACCTGGGGCACAGGGACGGCCGTGGCCCTGTGCTGGCGGGAACAGCAACAGCAGGCACGGAGGGCAAGGCGCTCTGTGGCCTGCCTGGTTGCAAGGTGGCTGCGGGCCGAGGGTGTGGCTTGGACCCTCAGGCTTTCCAAAGCCATCAGACAACCTGAGCCTTCCTGAAGGCGACTCAGTTGCCACAATAAGTAGGAGGGGTCAGACCTCCTCTGCCCTGTGGTGGATCCAGTTCCAAAGCTCCCAAGGCGGCTGCCCTGCCCCAGCAGCACGCTCACATAGGGGGATGGGGGCTGCACCCCCAGCATGAATTTCGAAGGCTCCCTGACGGCCTGCTCCCTGACAGCGGCACAAGCGGCCTATCAGCTCAACACCCTGCGTGACCATCTGCACTGCAGGTCCTCGAGCCTAGAGACTTCCACAGCCAGAGAACATCCACCTAGGTGGAAGGCCCGGGTAAGACAAGTCTCAGTGGCTGTCTTCAGTCGGAGGTACTTTGGGAACCTGGGGTTGGCTTGCCTGTATGAACTTTAGTGTGTGTGTGACCAATATAGGAATAAAATTCTCTCTGAGAGCCAACTTCTGACTGAAGCTTATCTATCACCCTCGCGGCAGATGCCTTCTCTCAAACCTCGGTCCCTTGGAGCTTAGGCCAGATATGTGCCCTAAGCGTCTCATCTTTTACTGCAGCGCTGCGTGGCCTGAATACCAATTGGACAATGGCTCCCACGGGCTGAGCATGGCGCTTTTGACTTCTCGATCCTTACAGACCTAAAGAGTTCTGTCACCGCAATGGAAAATGGTCAGAGATCCCTTCGGGCCAGGCTGGCTTTCTCTTGTGCTCCCGTGCCCCCCTCCAGCCCCTCCCTCCTGAAAACTTGCCACACTCTCTAAGTCTTGAGACTCCTCTCACTCTCCCCCTCTCTGGACCCTCTTCAACGTTTTCTGATCCTCTAGATTCTCAGTCTTCACCTCCTCGAGCTCCCCAATCCGGCCTTCCCTCTTTTTTTCACCTCCTAGCAGCCACACCCGTTCTGGGTGGTCCTCTTCTGGGTCCCCTTAGGGAAGTGGGGGGGACTGAAGGAGGAGTTAGAGGCCATGGTCCTTCCTCTCCATCTGGTCTCTCCCAGACTGAAAAGCTTCTTGGCTCTTTCACTAACAATCCCACCACCTACACCAAAGAGTTTCCTTATCTTACCCAAGCCTGTGACCTTACTTGTCATGACTACATGTGATCCTCTCTTCCACCCTGACCTCTGACAAAAGGGAGCAGGTTTTTAGGTCCGCCCAAGACCAAGCAGATCAGGTCCCTGTGACTGACACAACCATGGCCCCAGGCTCTGCAGCAGTTCCCAGCCCAGAGCTGGGGTGGGGCTACCAGACTGACACAGGCAGGGCCCCCGGGGCAGGACTCACCAAGACCATTTTATTACCTGTCTCCTAGCTGGTCTCCAAGCGGCTGTGCACAAAAGTGTAAATTTTGCTAAGCTCAGGGAGATCACCCAGTCTGCCTCAGAAAACCCTGCTGCCTTCCTTAGTCGCCTGACGGAGGCGCTCCAGCGCCATACCAGGCTTGACCCTGACTCAAATGGAGGCTCAACAGTTCTGGCTACCCATTTTATATCTCAGTCAGCTCCTGACATTAATAGAAGCTTAAGAAGTTTGAGAGGACTCCCCTGATGGCGCAGATGGCAAAGCGCCGCGCTGTGAGTCTCTCCGAGGCCTCTGCAGTGCCGGTTCCATGCGGCCCGGCCAGCGAGGGTCCCACATGGCACAGCAGACCTCTCCTGCCTCGCCAACTACTCCCTTCAGCAGTGTATTTCGTCAGTCTGCCTGTTCTGTTCTCCACTCTGTCTCTAGTGAATCCTCTCACCCTCCCACGTATCTGGCCTGGACCCCGGTTCTAGTGTAAATGAATAAATAAATCTTTTTTTTTTTTTTTAAAGAAGGCTGAGGACTGTCCTCAAACCCCTATCCAGGATCTGCTGAATATGGCCTTGACAGTATTTAAAAACCGGAAGGAACAGGACAGGGCAGAGAGGGAACTCCGTAGTCTTCAGATGGCTGGGCTTCAAGCTCAGGCCCTGGTAGGGTCTTGAGACTGCCAGGCCATGTTCCTTCAACCACCGCAGTGCCTGCCGCCCGACAGAGGACGACAACGGGCCCCATGGCCCCCAACCCACCACCGCTGGGAGCCTGCTTCAAATGTGGTCGAGAAGGCCACTGGTCCAGACAATGCCCCAACACCTGCCAGGACCATGCCCCATCTGCAACGTCCAGGGTCACTGGAAAAGTGACTGTCCCTCCATGCCTGGCTGCTGTGGACCAGTCCTTCCAGTCCCTGCAACTCTTGCCACCGGCGGTCTTCGGTTCCGCAGCTGAGGACTGAAGAGGCCCGGACTCATCGACCCCGATAAACTTCAAGGAGCCCAGGGTAATAGTCAAAGTAGCAGGTAAGTCCAACTCCTTTCTGGGCTCTCCTTTAATATGTTGCTGGCCTCCTTCTCTGCAGACCTTCTCTGCCACAATCTCAGCAACTCACTGCACAACTCCTCACCTTCCTGGGCTCAAAAGGATACCGTGTCTCCCCGTCCAAAGCCCAACTTTCAGTTCCCACAGCCGTCTATCTGGGTCTTCCACTAACTCCTTCCTCCAAACAGCTGACGGTGGACCACAAACAGGCCATCCGGGACCTTCCCTCCCCTGAATCGGCAGAACAAATCCTTTCCTTCCTAGGTTTGGTCAGATTCTTCCGTCACTGGATCCCTAATTTTGCTTTCCTAGCCAAGCCACTGTACGACACAGCAAAAGCCTCCCTCAAAGGACTTCTCCAATCTCCCGGGGAGGTCCGCAGGGCCTTCCTTTTACTCACACATATCCTCCTTAGGGCACCTGTCCTTGGCCTTCCTGACCCAGAAAAGCCTTTCCTCCTGTGCACAGACGCACGTCGGGGTATGGCGGCAGGTGGCCTTTCCCAGCCTCTGGGCCCAGCCCTGTGTCCTGTCGCTTATCTCTCCAAGCAGATGGATCCCACCGTCAGGGGCTGGCAACCTTGCCTTAGAGCCCTGGCGGCGGCAGCTCTACTCATCCGGGAACCCCTCAAACTTACTCTGGGAAGACCTGTCCAAGCACATTCCTCGCACCACCTTCAGGCCCTCCTGTCTCCCCGCCTGCTCTCCACTCTCACTCCTGCCCGCTCACAGGACTTCCACGTGCTCTTTATCGAAAACCCTCTGGAGAGTCTCACTCAGTCAACTTCTCTCAACCCAGCCCTTCTTCTGTCTCTTGCCCCCCTTCTGCCGCTCATTCATGCCCTGAAATCCTGGGTGAAATGCAAACTTCCAGAGTGGGTTTGGCTGACTCCCCTTTGTCAGATGCCTACTGGACTCTGCCTGTAGACGGCAGCTCTTGCAAAGTTGCGCGAGGTCAGCGGAGGGCTGCCTAGGCCATGGTTACCCTCGATCAGGTCATCGAGGCAGGAAAGCTGCCCGGAGGAACCACATCCCAAAAGGCAGAACTCAGAGCACTTACCGGGGCCCTGACCCTCAGCCACCATAAGAAAGTCACCATCTATACGGATTCAACATATGCCTTCCTTATGGCTCACAGTCCTGCTGCGATTTGGCAGGAAAGGGGGTTCCTCTCCACCCAGGGGTCCCCCATCATGAACGTTAAACTTGCCCTTAAGCTTCTAGCGGCCTTGCAGCTTCCAACTGAAGTCGCCATTATCCACTCTGAAGGACACCACACGGACAATTCTTACGTGATCACAGGGAATAACAAGGCTGATGCAGCAACAAGGGCTCCCACCACTCACTCTGCTGCAGATCCTGGTCCTATTCTCTCTCTATCTGTCCCCTCCATCACTCCGACTTAGGAACCTAATGAACGCCAAATCCTGAGTCTGCTCTTCCACCCCTCCTTGAATGCAAAAGTCTGGCAGCTGTGTTCCCATCGTCAAACCGGTGCCTGTCCCCCGCATCTGTGGGCACAGATCTGGGAGATGACTTGGTGGCGGGAGCCAGCAGCAGCGGTGGTCTCCACTCCGCTGCTCCACCACAAGTCCGTTGTAGCAGTTGCTCTTCAGAACTGCCCTTTTCTGCATGCTTCCTGGGTTATGGGCAGGACCAATCAGGTGGTCCAGTCAGCCAAGGATGAAGATGGTCCAGGGCCTCCCTGGTGGCCTAGAGGTTAAGTCTCGGCACCATCACCACTGCTGCCTGAGTTTGATCCCTGGCCGGGAGCTGACCCACAGGGCGCAGCAGACCTCTCCTGCCTTGCAGGCTGCTCCCCTCAGCAGTGTGTTTCAGTCAGTCTGCCTGTTCTGCTCACTCTACACCTTTGGCCAATACCCCAGTTCTTCTACACAAAAAAAGAAAAATAGTCCAACCAGACTTGATGTTGGGACACCCTGAAGAGTGATATAAGCCAGGGTTGGAGGGAGCTGAGGGGCTCTGTTCCAACCTCCAAAGAAAGAAGGGGAAGACTCTGTTCCTGGCCTCCGAAGAAAGGAGGGCCAGAAGCTGAAAGAAGACAAGCAGCATCCAGTAGCCAACCTCTGCGGGAGGAAGAGAGGATGAAGACCTCTGTCAGAGATGGGGCCTCCAGTCGGTGTCTGACATCACCTGATAGGAGCGCCAAAGGCTCTGGACCTCATGTCTGAAAGAGCTGTTTGTTGCTGGTGTTGTCCAGCAACTCATAAAGAGCTTTTAACCTTTGGTGTCTCTGACACCAGCTGGGATCCCAACTGAAAAGGGTATTCACAGGGCATGAGGATGGGATGCCAGGATAGGCCGCAGTGGCACCCACCTGCACAGGCTATAAGACAAGAGGGCTGCCAAAAAGACCCAAAGCCAAAACCATGGGCTCGAGCAATACAGTACCCATACGATAGGGGCCTACAGGCTAGAGCCGATGGAAGGATAGTGCCCAGAAGGGGACTCATCACTGTGGTTCTCAACCATGTGCACAATTGCAAGAGACTTCAGGCTCTGGAAACAACAACCTTGGGGGCCTCCCCTGGCGGCACAGTGGTTGAGTGTTGGGCTGCGAAGCTGCTTGCAGCCTCTACTGCCCGCAGCCTCTGCAGCGCCGGTTTGATCCCTGGCCACAGGTGAGGGTCCCACATAGTGAGACAGTCCTTTCCTGACACTCGTTGCTCCCCTCAACAATGTACTTCGGTCCCTCTGCCTTTTCTGCTCCCTGCTCTGGCTCTGGTGAATTCTCTCACCATCCCGCGCTTCTGACTGTACCCAGAGCTTGTATAAATAAAATAAAATAAAAAAGAAAAAAGTTCTCTTTGCAGAACTTCTAACCTCCTGGAACCCCCTGCGCAGAATAAGCAGTTGCTCTCAGAGACTCTGGCTCCCTTTAGGGCGGCAGGTGCCAGCACACCCACAGAGGACCTTACAATACTTCAAAGGAAACTGGCACCCCCCTGATCACTGCAGCACTATTTACAGTAGCCGAGCTGTGGAAGGGATGGTACATAGATAATAGGATACTACTCATCAAGAAACATAAACTCATGCCATCTGGGGCAACGTGGATGGAGCTAATGGAAATAAGCCCAAAGGAGAAAGACAAATATGTCACTTAGATATAGATATAGAAAAATTAAACAAAGGGCTAGTTTAAGCTATCCCTTGAGTCTCCCAGGTGGTGCCTGACTACTGGCTGGGGCTGCAGACCAGCCCAGACTTTCTGGCCTGACAGCTGGATGGTGGGCTGACCCTCTCTAATTTGACATCAAACTCATTTGATGACAAAGCCTGACTCCAGCTGACTGAGTCCCACATTGTGTCTTGTTGCACCTGCACCACCACTGGGTCTCCAGCCTCTGCTGTTTGCTGGGTCTGAGATGGATGCTGCATGTAATTTTTTGTTTGTTTTTAAGATTCATTTTTATTTATTTATGCATAGAAAAACTGGGGTATAGGCCAGAGGTGCAGAGGGTGAGAGGATTCACCAGACACAGAGTAGGGAGCAGAATAGGCCAATCCACTGAAATCACCTGCTGAGGGGAGGGGTGGGTGAGACAGGAGAGGTCTGCTGCCCCATGTGTGTTGCTCCCTGGCCAGGGATCAAACTCAGTTCTAAGCAGTGATAGCACTCAGAGTTAAACCTTATGTCACCAGTGAGGCCCTGTTTTTAATATATTTTTTACATCTTTTGATATTATTTAAAATAATAGAAGTGCTCCTACTGCTCTACTTTCATAATAAACACGCTCCTTCCTCCCAGCCTTTGGCTCAGGTCGGGTTTACATGTGTCTTTGTCACCTTTACTCCTTGTCCATCTCTCATGACAAAGCAAGCTCCACGTCTCCGGGGTCCTCTCTCTGCTCCCCATTGCATCTGCAGGGGAGGCAGATTGCGGAGGCAGGAGCCAGCCAGGGAGAGGGATGCTGGGAAGTGAGGAGGAGGCAAAGGCAGAGAACACTTGGGAGATGCTCCCCGGTTCACTGAGAAAAGCTTTTCTCAAAGTGTGGTTGTGGAATCCTTGAAGTCACCCAGAGCCTGTTACAGGAGCCATGAGGTCAAAACTATTTTCAAAACACCACTTAGACACCACTGGCTTTTTCACTATTTTGCCATCTGCTGAGGTAAAACTTACTAAAAATTGAGCTTATATTCCTAATTGCACTTATTCTTCACGACTACTTACCTCAGAAACACAACTCCAAGCCAGTTTCATTTCAAAGTGTCTTGGTTGAAGCATTAAAAATTATCATTATTCTGTCATCCTCAAATCCACATTTTACAGCACCTGATGCGATGACAGGCAAGTGCACATGCAACACTCCTGCTGCGTCCCCAACTACCATGTGCTAAGGAAAATATTTGCATGAGATGAATTAGACTGTTTTTCTTTTTTTGTAGTCAATACCATCTTCACATGAAGGAATGAATGACAAAATCTGTGGCTATTTGATTTGGTTAATGAGCAGACATTGTCCTGAGAATGAGTGTTTGCTCCTTTGAGAAAATCAACTGACAATTGCTAACTGAGAGTAACTTCACCTTGACCAAATATAAGTGCTCAGAAAAAAACTAGAATCATGGAAAATTGTGTCCTACCACTAACTTGACAACTTCCAGTACTACTTTTACTTTTTGGATTTGTGGTGAAAAATAAAACGAATTTTTTAAAATAATTTGATTCTGGTGTAATGAACATTGAAGAGCTTTATAACTTGTGGAACAATATATTACTTTAAAAAAATCACACATTAAAACTAACTGCAGTTAGTTTTATGCAAGAGAGGACTTTGCAAATTACCTTGGAGAAAATACCACCTGTATAGATTTAATTTAGTATCAAAATGGAATATTCACAGTAATGTGAAAACACTACTCCAACATATTTGTGTGAGGCTGTAGACATTTATTTCATAGACTTCAAGCAGAACCACAGGAGGGTCTGGCGAGGAGACGCGGCTCAGCAGACACTAGGCCGGAGGCTCAAAGTGTCCAAGCCAGAGCCAGGCCTGGGAGTAGTGCAGGCCGGGGGTGGGGGGGGGGGGGGTGTGGTCACCGCTCCCGCCCCCACCCCCCACCCCTAGTCTCGGGGCCCCTGCCAGGCCCCTTGACCAGGGAAGAGCCCGCGGGACTTTCACACTTTAGGTTTCATTTAAGTTTGGGATTATCAGGGAGGGAGATAGGGTGCGGGCAGGAGACCACGGGGTGACTGCAGGGCGGGCTCAGGGTCTCCCACGATCCAGAGGACTCTGGGCTGCGCCGCGGGGCCCGACGGCGCCTCCCCCGCGGGCACGACCAGCTCCCCACGACGGCGCCAGGGGACGCGCCCTGGGCGGGGACCTGCGCACCTGGACCCGGCGGGCCCAAGGCTCAGCTCCCTGGCGCGAGAGGGAGGGGGAAGGTCGGGCAGAGCAGGACGGGAGCAGCCCGGGGGGCGGGTGCGTGGAGGGGCCCCCAGACTCCTGGGGATGGGGAAGGAGGCGCCGCAGCTCAGAGGTGAGAGGGCTGCGGGGCTTTGATCTCCCTGAGGCTCGCACCCCGCAGGGAAATGGAATCATGGTGAGGAAGCGCCCCCTTCTGGCCAGAGAGGGAGCTGTCGGCCACGTTTTCCAGCTCTGGGATGGACACTGGTCCAGGGGGTTCTACTTTTTCTGAAGGACAGTTTAAGAATAGAAATTCTCCTGAGAAAGAGGGGAGACCATCCCTGAAGTCACCCTTCGCTGGATCTTTTTGACCAGCAGTCATTGTAGGAACAATGTGTTTCTCTCTCGAGATCTTGTTTTTTGGTCAGAGAGCATTTTTGGAGATCTCACTCCTGCCTGTCTGTGTCATCACCCTCCACCCAAGTCAGCAACAAAATGTTTATAGAGACCTGCATCCCTCCCTGGGCTCCCACCTGCTATCCCGGACTCCCAGAGCAGGCTGGTTTCTGGGTTTGTGCCCCTCCCTCCAAGCATACTGTTCTGTCCACTGCAGGATGGTCACATGAGGCTGCTTCAGTGTCCATGGAGGAAACAAAAAGCATTAAATTTCCATTTCTTCCTACTCAGGCCCCCCAATCTCCATATGTGACCCATCACCCCATCTCTGAGCATGAGGTCACCCTGAGGTGCTGGGCCTTGGGCTTCTACCCTGTGGACATCACCCTGACCTGGCAGCGAGTTGGGGAGGACATGGCCCCAAGAAATGGAGCTTTGAACACCAGGCTGGGAGTAGGGGGGAATGGAAACTACCAGAAGTGGGCAGCTGTGGAGGTGCCTTCTGGAGAGGAGCAGAGATACACATGTCACGTGCAGCATGAAGGCCTGATAGCACCCCTAGTCCTGAGATGGGGTATGAAGGGAAATGTGGGCACAGAGGCTGACTCGGGGCCATCAGAAGCCCTTCTGGAGACCTTCAGAGAGTCAGACCGAGGCCTCAGGCTCAGGGTCTGACCTTCCCTTCCCTTCCAGTGCCACCTCCTCAGTTCTCCATCCTTGCTGTGGTCCTCAATTCCGGCTCTGTTTTCTTTGTTGGTGTGCTCATTGCACACAAGGTGGTTCATATGTGAGGGGGTAGAAGAAGTGCTCAGGTAGGGAAGGGAGTGGGGGATCTTGTCCACTGGGGGCTTTCATGTGCCAGGGAGAACTTGCCCTGCCTGGTTAATGGGAATTACCATCCACACACACGGGTGTTGCCCAGAGGGCATTTGGTCCAGTCCCCCTTCATCTCCTTTCCTCATTTTTCCCAGGCCTGACCTGGGACTTTACTCACAGTTCTGGAAACTTCCCTGTGGTGCAGGATTAGAAGATTCCTTTAGTTAGCCTTCTGACCTGACTACTCCCTGGTCTCACCTGACGCTTCTTCCCACAGGAGGACAAGGAGGAAGCTACACTCAGGCTGCAAGTAAGTGTGGTCAAGGCTTTGATCCCTGAGCCCTGGGAATGGTGTAGATGGAGCCCATGAGAGAGTCACTCTCATCAGTTTCTCCTGTGGTCTCATCTCTCACCAAGTTTTGTTGTGTTCTCCCCCAGGCAGCCACAGTCCCTGTGCTCTGAAGTGTATCTCCGCCCCTATAGGTGAGACCCTGGAGAATTGCAGTGGGGGTGGGGATTGAGGCAGAGAGGCTGGGACTATGCAATGGGGATGCTTTCAGGAGGACATCTTGGGAATGCAGTGGACCATTGATAATGTTAACACTCGGGTAATGAGTGAGCTGTCAGGGGTGAAGATGCCACCACATCCTAGCAGGGGCCAGGACAGGCGGAGGGGTCCCGCCCAGCTCCTTACACCTCAAGCCAACCATGAGGTATTTCTAAACCTCCTCCTCTTCTGCAGGTCCAATGCTTTTTCAGTCCCACTCAGAAGCTCCTTCTCCATGGAACTGTATTTATTGGGGTGTTGTTCTGACACTCTTTACACTGTGTGAAATTTGAATTACTTTATTCTGGGGCTTGATGTTAATTGACTTCCCATCATTTTATATTGTGTACCCTGTCATTCTTGTTACACACACACACACACACACACACACGCACATTCCCCTCTCCTTGGGAACCAGACCCTCACTCAGCACTGGGGTTACTCTGGCCCTCTGTCTCTGGTCCCCTCAGAGCCTCCCTCTCTGCAGTGTCTCTACTCAGCGGTGTCTGAGCAGCCCCAGGAGTCCCTGCACCTCCTGCCTCTGACCTTGTGGGCAACCAGCCCCTCACCCTGCATGGCAGTGAGGAGGCGAAGGCCAAGTCCTGAGGTCAGTGACCAATGGAGGAGACAATTTACCTTTTTCTTTTCTTTTCCCCCTCATTGTATTATTCAATTGAGGTTAGCATTGGTTTACACACTGCATGTGTTCAGAGGCAAGGGTCACATCTCTTCAGATGTTTGTTACCACATCACACCCACCCTAAGGGCACCCATAGTCTTCACTATAGTCCGTTGGGCCCTCTCCCTACTTTGTTTCCTACTCTTACCCCCAGCCATAGCTTCAATTCTGCAGTCATATATATATAGAATATGTTTTGGTTCAGTTTCATCTGTCCCAACTTTGTTTCTTTATATTCCAAATATGAATGAAATCATCTGTATGTAACTTTTTCCTTCAAATTTATTTCACTTAGTATAATCCCATCCACATCTATCCATATTGTTGCAAATTCAATTATTTCATCTTTTTCACAGCTGAGTAGTATTCCACGGTGTGTATAGCTTGTGTTCTTTATCCCCTCATCTGCCGTTGGGCACTTAGTTTGTCTCCATCGCTTGGTTATGGTAGACAGCGCTGCAGTGACCGTAGGAGGCGCACATTCCTCGGAATTAGTGTTTTTACCTTCTTTGGATAAATACTATGGAATGGGATGCTTGACCATGGGACAGGTCTATTTTGAGGAACCTTCATTTTTTTTTTCCATAGGGGCAGGACCAATGTGCTATCCATAGAAAACAGAGGTACCAAGTTACCGCCCTGCCTAAGGAAAGGAGGAGCTAAGCAGGGATGAAAAGCGAAGGAAGAGGAGGAAGACGTGGAGCAAGATGGGGAAAGGAGGCTAGAGGAGGTGCATGGAGCAGAGAGACATGTGAAGAAGAAACCACGCCTTGCTTCTCACTTGGACTTGTGCCACGGAGCTGGGGACATGGAAAGAGTCATGTGAAAGAGATTAAAAACACGGGTGAGAGACTCATGGGGATGCTGACAATGGCAGCTGTTATCTTGTTGTGGATTTTGATTTTGTTCTTTTCCTTCCAGACTTGCCTGGCCCCTCCTGCCCCTTTCCCATGGGTCTCTACCAGTAGGTGCCTTAGCCTTGTGGCAGGCGTTCGGGCCCCAGTGGGCCTGCTTTGGGCCCAGCCTGTTTGGCTGGGCATTTACCCATGAGGGGTGGGTAACTGTGGGTGCTTCACTTGGGAACTATTCTAACTATATTCTTTCTCTTCTTCTCTCTATTGCACACTGATTCTCTGTTTTATAGTAATTGTATTAAAGTTCTTTTCTATTGAAGGTCTTACGCTTTAGTGTATGTTTTGTCTTTATGCAGCTGATGGCAGATCCCATGTAGAGTGTGCAGTTTTGAGGGTCCAGGGAACCCCTCATTCTGCCCACTGACAGGACAAGACATCATTCCCACCCACCATGTGCCAGAATTCCTTTTCCTCCACACCTTTCAATGGGTCATTCTCACAGATGTGAGGTGGGAACTCACTGTGGTTTTATTTATTTTTTAAAGAATTATTTATTTATTTTTTTAAAGATTTATTTATTGATTGATTTATACATACATACATACAAGCACTGGGTACAGTCAGAAGCGCGGGAGGGTGATAGAATCCACCAGAGCCAGAGCGGGGGGCAGAGCAGGCAGAAGGACCGAAGTACACTGCTGAGGGGAGCAGCGGGCGGCAGGAGAGGTCTGCGCGCCATGTGGGAAGCCTCCTCTGGTGGTCGGGGAGCAGCCGGGGATCGAACCGGCACTGCAGAGGCTGCGGGCAGCTTCGCAACCCGGCGCTCAACCGCTGCGCCACCGGGGAGGCCCAAGAATTATTTATTTATTTATACAAGCACTGGGTACAGTCAGAAGCACAGGCAGGTGAGAGAATTCACCAAAGCCAGAGCAGGGAACAGAACAGGCAGGCTGTCGAAGAAATACACTGCTGAGGGGAGCAGCAAGAAAGGCAGGTGAGGTCTGTTGCGCCATGTGGGACCCTCGCCTGCGGCCGGGGATCAAACTGGCTGGCAGAGGCTGCTGGCAGCTTCGCAGCCCATTGCTCAACCTCTGCGCCACCAGGGGAGGCCTTTATTGTGGTTTGAATTGGCATTTTTCTGACAGCACATGATGATAAACTTGTATCCATATATCTATTGGCCACACGTGTATCTTTTTTAGAAAAGTACCTATTTAGCTCCTCTCCTCTGTTTTGAGGTGTTTTCTTGTTTTGGAGTTCTTTGTAGATCTTGGATATTATATCCATGTTGGATTGATGATGTACAAATAGTTTCTCCAATTTGATACTGTCTTTTCATTTTAACGATAGTTTCCTTCACTATGTAGAAGCTTTTTAGTCTGATGTGATTCCATTGGTTTCTTTTTGCTTTTGCTTCCTTGGAGCACAGAAGACACTATGGGCAGTGAAAATACTCTGTATGATATTCTCATGATGGACACAGGACATTACACATGTGTCCAACACCCCAAGAACGGACAACACCAGAGTAAACCCAAAGGGAAACCATGACTTTGCAACTATGATGAGCAGGTCTATTACTTGTAACCCACATGTCAGTCTGGTCTTAACACCTAGTTTGGTCATGATGTGTGAATAGTTTTACAAGTTGAGGAATGAAATGCAATTTACTTTAGAAAGCATATTTCATGCTCATACAAGGACATTTAAATAACACTCAAGGATACGCATAAGTCATTCCCCTCCACCCTCAAACACCCCAATCAGCCAGTATCTGCTCAAAACCTAGCAATTTATCTTTTCTCTTCCAAATATATGTATCTCCATGCTCCTGTCTGGGCAATACTGTTTGTTTTCCCATCAGTAAAGGAGTTCAGGTCACAGAGTTGGGGGGAAACATTTGCAAATCACGAATCTGACAAAGGACTGTATCTACAAATAATGCCGAAAACTCAATGATCAGAAAGAAATAACCCAATTTTAATAAGGACAAAAATAGTGTAATAAATGAATGGCACCTCATCTGTAAAAATGTACAAAACTTCTATACAAACGGCAACTGTATTCATAGAAAAGTGAAAATATGAACAAACGCTCACTATCACAGTTAAGAACAGTGACACCATCACACCTAGGAGAGACTGAAAATGCAAACTCTGCACAATACCAGGTGCTGTCCAGGGTGTGAACAAAAGAAGCCTCATTACATTCATTTTTTAAATTTTTTTTATTTATATAAGAGCTGGGGTATAGGCCCAAGTCGCGGGAGAGTGAGAAGGTTCACCAGAGACCTGATTCACCAGATCTGGTGAATCAGGATTCACCAGAGTGGGGAGCAGAACAGACAGACGGACTGAAAGCACTGCTGAGGGGAGCAGCGGGCGAGAGAGGAGATGTCTGCCCCGCCATGTGGGAGTCTTCCTGGCTGGCCGGGAATCGAACCTGCACTGCGGAGGCTGCGGACAGCTTCACAGCACTGCGTTCAACCCACTGTGCCACCGTGGAGGGCCCTCATCACATTCATTTTAAAAGATGCTTTAGGGGCTGAGAGACACATCAGAGCCCTGGGCACTATTGTTGCCTGGTTGAGAACAAAACAGAACCTGGTAAGAGATGACACCACAGGAGGGACTGATGAGGGTGACTCCCCCATGGAGTCCATTTACACTGTCCCCAGGGGCTCAGGGTCAAACCACTGATCTACACTTACCTGGAGCCTGAGTGTAGCTTCCTCCTTGTCTCCCTGTGGGTAGAAAAATCATGTGAGACCAGAGAGCAGTCAGGTCAGAAGCCGAAAGGAATCTTCTAATCCTGCACCACAGGGAAATTTCCAGAACTGGGACTAAAGACCCAGGTCAGTACTGGTGAAAAAGAAGAAAGGAGGCGAGGCGGGACTGGACCAAATGCTCTCTGGGCAACACACGTGTGTGGATGGCACTTCCCAAAAAACAGGTAGGGCAAGTTCTGCCTGGGACATGGAAGCCCCCAGTGGACAAGATCCCCCACTCCTTTCCCTACCTGAGAGTTTCTTCCTCCACATCACAGCTGCAGCCACCACAGCTCCAGGGAGCACAGCTCCAAGAAGAACCAGGCCAGCAATGATGCCCGCGGTGGGGATGGAGGACTGAGGAGGGGGCACTGGAAGGGAAGGAAGATCATACCCTGAGCCCCAGACCTTATCCTGACCCTCTGAAGGGCTCCAGAAGGGCTCCTGATGGCCCTGAGAACAGCCTCAGTGCCCACATCCTCCTCCTCACCCCATCTCAGGACTTGGGGCTCCAGCAGCCCCACATGCTGCACGTGGCACGTGTATCTCTGCTCCTCTCCAGAAGGCACCACCACAGCCACCCACTTCTGGAAGGTTCCATCTCCCCCAGGCCTGGTGTCCACCAGCTCCATCTCCTGGGTCAGGTCCTCCCCATCTCGCTGCCAGGTCAGGGTGATGTCCGCAGGGTAGAAGCCCAGGGCCCAGCACTTCAGGGTGACCTCACCCTCAGAGGTGGGGTGGTGGGTCATGCGTGTCTTTGGGGGATCTGAGGTGGTAAATCAGAAAACTCACTTTATGTTTCCTCCATGGACACTGAAGAATCCTCATGAGACCATCCTCACAATGGACAAGACAACTAGTGTGGCAGGAAAAAGCATAAAATGTAAAAAACAGGTTAATCTGGGGAATCTGTGAGATTCTCCTATTCCTTAGAAAGTCCTAGAATGAGGATGAGAACCCAGGGTAGGATGAAGCAGAGGGAGGGGAACACAGACTTTTTATTCCTGACCTGGGTGGAAGGTGAATGACACAGAAAAGCAGGAATCACATAACTGAAAATGTTCTCAGACCAGAAACAAGACTGAGAGAGAAACTCGTGGTTCTCAAACAGGCCCCTGGTCAAAAGGACCTGGTGATGTGTGAGGTCAGGGGCTGTTTGTCTTTCTCAGGAGAGACGGGATCCCTTCCCTGTCCTTCAGGAGAAGCCGGAGTCTCTGGGAGTCTCTCTCCTGCAGAACATGAAACCCAGGGGAGCCCCCCTCTCGGGACTAGAGAGAGGACTCATTTCCCGCAGTGACTCCAGGCAGGGGGGGACCGGGAGCCTCCAGGCCCCTCTTACCCGTGCGCTGCAGAGTCTCCTTCCCGTACTCCAGGAATCTGCGCAGCCACTCCACGCACCTGACCCCCACATAGTTCCTGAAGTGCTCTGCCACACCCTGGGCCTCCCACTCTCGCCAGGTGATCTGAGCAGCCGTGTCTGCTGTGGTCCAGGAGCGCAGGTCCTCGTTCAGGGCGATGTAATCGGCACCGTCGTAGGCGAACTGGCTGTATCCGCGGAGGAGGAGCCCGTCGGGCCCCACATCGCAGCCAGACATCCTCTGGAAGGTGTGAGAGCCTGTCCCCGCCCGAGTCACCCTGAGATCACCCTGCCTGCACCCACCCTGAATAAACTAAACCGAATGAAACCGGGTGAAAGTCCCGCTGACTGTTCCCAGGGACCCGGGCAGGTTGTGGAGAAGCCTGGAGGGGGAGACCCTAAGCGAAGCCCCCCCACCCCCCCCCCGTCCGTGGGGATGGGGGTGCTGACCTGGCCCGGACCCGCACCAGCTCACCGGTCTCACTCTGGTTGTAGAGGCTGCGCAGGGTGTCCAGTTGCGCTCGGAACCTCAGTGTGTTGTCCCTTTGGTGCTGCGTCTCCTCGTCCTGCTCCTCCTGCCCGACCTGCTCCATCCATGGCGCCCGCGTCTCCACACTCTGGCCCGGGGAGTCGCTGTCAAACCGCCCGAACTGCGTGTCGTCCACGTACTCCACGGCGATGAAGCGGGGCTGACCGGGACCAGGCCCGGACATCGCGGTGTAGAAAAGCCTCATGGAGTGGGGGCCTGGGGGCGGGAGGGGAGACCCGGGCTATTCTTCTCCCCTTCAGGGGCTCGAGTCCCAGGGCGCGAGACAGAAAGTGGGTGAAAGATGAGCGAGAGTGAAAAGCGGCTGCGGGACGAAAATGGCCGGGACTCGGGGGGCCAGAGGAGGCTGGGGTCTCCGGGGAGACGGAAAGGGGCCAGGACGGGGCGGGCCGACGTGGGGGGACAACTAGGGCGGCGGCGAGGTCGCGCCTTTCCCACGCCCGCCCGCGCCCTCGCTCCCGCCTCTGGGAGCGCCCTGTCCCCTCCCGACCCGCACTCACCCGCCCGGGTCTCCCTCGGGGCCGCGGCCACCGCGAGCAGGAGCAGGAGGGCTGCGCCCCCCATCCCCCAGGACGCGCCCCCACCCGGGCTGGGGAGACGGAGTCCCGGCGGGCGGGCGAGGGCTTTGGAACGAGAGCCGCGGGGCTGCTGATTGGCTGCTCTGGAGACCTCCAGGCAATGGGGAGTGAGCCCCGGGGTGAGTCACCAGTATCCAGGAAGGAGGACCCGACAAGAGCTGTGAGAAGTGAAACTGGGGAAGTGAGGAAGCCCCGACAGTCACCTTCCAGCCCCAGACAGCGCCCTGGGGACTGAGACCTTGAGAGCCACACCCCGACACCCTCCTCTCCTGCACCGTCTCCCGAGTCACACAGTCTCCCGAGTCCAGGCCCAGGAACTGGGTCAGCGATTCTCAAACCTTTTTCTTTCAGGGTGTCTCTACAGTCTCACAAATTATTAAGGATCCCATGTATAATTTTTATGTGGGCTATACCGTTAAATATTTACTTTACTAGAATAAAGGCGCTTTAAGATGGAATTACTTCTTTACTTTAGAATATTAATAACCAATGTATGCTAACAAAGCATTTTTAAGAAAATAACTAAGTTTTACCTTAGCAAATGCCAAAATAGTGAAAGGCAAATGGTGTCTAAGTGATGTTATAAAAATAGTTTTGACCTCCTGGATCCCGGAAAAGGTTCTCGGTGACCTCAAGGATTCCACAGACCGACTCTGGAAATGCTTTTCTCAGTGAACCAGGGAGAGTCTCCCAAGTGTCCTCTGCCAGCATCCATCTCTTTGGTTTGGATTTCCTATTTCCAAAGTTTTTCTTAGAGTTTTGCCCCTGTACTCCCTGGAAGAGAACTCATTTCAGAGATGATGAGAGAGAGTCTTCAGTCTGAGAAGGGAGTTGGAGAGACAGGTGCTTCCCTTTGGAACTGGGACAGTTTATGAGTCCGAGGCACCAGACCCACTGATAATCTTCTTTGATTTTGTTTTTCACCTGCTTAGTATGTATTTCCATCCAGGGACCTCACCTCCTCTTTAAGAGAGATAATATTGGCCCCTTGACTTTACATGTGTTTAATGCATCTGACTTGATGCTCCCAAAGCATGAAGAGCTGTGCTGTCAAACAGAATGTTCTGGAAGAAAAAAATGTTCTATATATGTACTGACCAATATGGTGCCTCTAACTATTGAACACTTGACATGTGGCTCATGAGCTGAGATGTTGCATATTTAACTATGTATCATTTAAAATTAAAAAGCCATATGTGGCTAGTAACTACCATATTGACAGTACATATCTACAATGTTCTTAACTTTCAGTATCTGCCCCCCAATACTTTGTTGTATAATAAAATAGTATAATAAAATATAATGTATAATAAAATTATCTTCTTGTGGAAATCATGAATTTTTCTACATGGGGTTTAAGTATATCCTTAAAATATGGCATGTCCAAATAGTTTAATTAACATGTATTTTAACAACAGAGAGAGAGGTGCAATCCCAAATCTGAATACAAACTCTGTCAAATCCCTGAATGACCACTAAACTGTGCTGAGGTGTGGGACACTCAAGAGAAACTGCTGGAAAACCAGAAAGAACTTAGAGGGTGTTCTACCCTTGAGTGACAGACTCATCCTGGTGCAATCTGTGATTCTGCACGTATGACTCATGACTTCCCCGATCCACACAAGCTCAGAGAACCAGAAGAAAAATCTTACTGACTTGAGGAATCAAACATCAGATTTCGTGGCAGTCTTTGGGTATTTGAGTACACCAGGAATAAGATAACCAACAAGTGAGTGAATGCCAACATCTGGGTAGACACTGTCCAAAACCTTGGTTGACCATTGAATCGCATGGAGACAAAAAACCTGGGTTGACCATTGAATCACATGGAGACAAGTCAAACCCTTCAAGACCTAGGATGAAAATGCAGCAAGTAGAGACTGAAGCAACAGAGCAGGAGCCCAGCTGTGCACACTGCAGGGGCAGATTTCGCCTGGTTCAGGCAAATGTCCAACTTCAGTGGGCAAGAAAAGGAATCCCCAGAAAAATAAGAGTCCAGATGTGTTAAATCTTATATCTTTCACGTATTTAGATTTAAGCCTGTTTTCTTCATGGTGCTTCTTTGAATAAAGCCTGACTATTCTCTACAAGGTATCGGCATAATTTTCTTTCTTTGACAAAAAGGATATAAATATTTAGTGGCCAGATGATAGACAGTAGAAGTTTTTCAAATCTTCACAGGTTTTTTTTATATACTCAAGAGGTCAAGACCAATTCCCCTCCTGTGAGTCCCCGGACTTGCTGGCTCCCTGCTCATGGAGGAGGCTGGGGTGCCTTTGCTACTTCACAGTGAGTGAGGCTCAAAAGGCTCCACGATCTCCTGCTTGATCTCTCCTGCTCCTCTCTGGGGAAGACATTTGCTGTGCTGCGTGGGCACTCAGATAAGGAGATGCTCACATGGTGAGGAACTGAAGCTTTTTCTAGCAGCCACATGGATGAATCTTTATGAAGATCCTTCCATGTCCATCAAGCCTTTTCTTCGGCCTGACATCGTGATTGCAGCCTCGTGAGACCCCGAGCTGGAACCACCACTGGGGTACAGGCCAGAGGTGTGGAGGGTGAGAGGATTCACCAGAGACAGAGTGGGGAACAGAACAGGGAGACTGACTGAAATACACTGCTGAGGGCAGCAGTGGGCAAGACAGGAGAGGTCTGCTGTGCCATGTGGGTAGTTTCCTGGCCGGGGATCAAACTTGTGCTGCAGAGGCTGTGGAGAGCTTCATAGGTTGTATCTTAAACCCTTGCACAACCAGGGAGGCCCATAAATAAATAAAATCTTAAACAACAAAAGAAGTCTTGGAAAAAGAAGTTATGAGTGTGGAAGACCTGGGCTTGGGTCCTAGGTCTGTGTCATGCTAAATATGGGAATGTTTCCACTCTTACCTGTAAAATGGGACTAATAGAGTCTTGGTTGTCTGCCTCACACAGGTGATAAGAGGATTATGCTTAAACTTACAGTAATGTAGAAGTGAACTATATATTGCTTACAAGAAATGAAGTTTCAATATAAAGACACATTGAAAATAAATTTATGGAAAAAAGATAATCTATGATGATAGACATCATAAGGAGATTGGAGTGGTTCTATTAAAATCAGCCATAAAAGATTTCAAAATAGAATTCATTGGCAGATATAGAGAACTCCCTCATGGTGATAAAATCTAACAGAGTGAGAAACTTCAGAGTACAGATAGAAAGGAGACACGGTTGCCTGGCTGGGGTATGGAAAGAGGATCAAATATAAAGGTGCAGCTATTGCCAAGAGCTAAGACATGGAAACAACCTAAATGCCCAAAACCAGATGTCTGCATCAAGAAGATGTGCTATATATACACGAGGGAATACTACTCGGCAATCAAAAAAGATAAAGATGCCATTTGCAGTAACACAGATGGAGCTGGAAGGGATTATGCTCAGTGAAATATAAGTCAGAAGGAAAAGGAAAAATACTGGATGGTTTTACTTAGAGGAGGAACATAGGAAACCATACAAGGGATGGGTGAAAAAAGACAAAACTAGCAGCAAACGATACATTGGAGACATTCATCTGGGGAGGGAAGAGCAGCAGAGTCTGTGGTGATGTTCCCGGGTGTCCTGGTGGAGGCACTTTCTTGGGGACAACACCTGAGAGGAGAAATCAAACATTGTATAAAATTGAAGAACAATGTAAAAATACATAAATAAATTTCAAAAAAATATATAAAGGAGCAGGAGACATTTTGGGATGAGGGGGCTGTGCAGTCTGTGTTCTATGGTAGTTCCAGGATTATATTTATTTAGAATATTCATTTATCTGTCTATTTATTCTATTATTTATATTTACCTAACTGTCCATCTAAAATTGGTAAATTTTATTTCATGTAAAGATCTTAAGAAATAAAAGCAGGGAGAAAGAAGACAAAGTTAATACACTAGAGTGAATTAAAAACAGAGAATTCACTGCTAGGAGTTCTGTCCCAAGGAATGTTAACGGATTTCTTCCAGGCCTCGGGAATGACAGTAGATAATAACTCACACATTACAGCAGTAACTAGCAACAGAGACATGCAGAGTACTTTTTTTGAGGCTTGTCTTAACATATTGAACAGATATGATTGCTTACATTTTTTGTTTTATACTTTTATTTGGCTTGTGTTTATTTTGGTTTAACATATATATTACATGAATAACATCACGGTGGTTAAATAGAACTATATTGCTGTAAATTTCCTATATGTTATGGGATGTAGTTCCATTAAGTAGATATTGAAAAATGAAAGATAAAGTATTTACAACAATAAAAAGTACTGAAATAAATATATTTAAAGCACATGAAGAATTAATTTCACAGAAAAATATTTCCTTAAATCAAATAAAGGTAGAAAATGATAAAATGGAATGAAAAAGTTGTGAGACAATGAAAAAATAAACATCAAAACGACAGACAAATCTAACCATATCAAAAACCGGATGGTCTCACTCATAGCAGGAATTTAGAAAATCTAAATAAGGGACCAGGAAAAAGACTACTTATAATAAAGTAAAAATCAAAACCAACAAGCAACTATAAACCAGAGACACACTGTGGGGCGGGGGCGTGAGGAGAGGAGGGATTAGGGTCAAAAAAAGGGGGGCAGGAATTGTACGGGGAATATAACCAAGATGAAAATGCATACATTGTGCAAAAATGAAAATGAAAAATGATGTAAAAAATAGATAAAATAAAATAAAAATAAAAATAAAGAAATTAGGCACTGCCGGCGCCATGAGATGTGGCCCCCTGAGCGCCCAGCTTAGTGGCCTTAGAGGCTTGCTTGGGTCAGGCAGAGTCCAGACCCCGCCAGGAGGGCGCGCGCGATGCGGCTGGGCTCAGGGACCTTCGCCGCTGGCCTCGTAGTGATTGTGGTGCTGGGGTCGCGCTGTTCCTTTGGGGTTTCTCCACGGCCCCAAGTTTGTTCTGCTCCTAGAACTGAGCACCTAACAGAGCCCCCAGTGCCCGAACCCGCAGCCGGTGCAGCTTCCGACTGAACCAAGCTCCCACCACCCGTCCTCAGTAAAGTTGTTATTATACTAAAAAAAAAAAAAAAAAAAAAAAAATTAACTAAATCCCAATGAAAGCCTGTGATTCTCTGGCACATATTAAAAAAAACTAGAAACAACAAATGTTGGCGAATATGTGGAGATAAAGGAACTCTCCTGCACTGCTGGTGGGAGTGCAAACTGGTCCAGCCACTATGGAGAGCTGTGTGGAGATTTCTGGACCTACTAAACATAGAGCTTCCATATGGTCCAGCAATTCCACTCCTAGGTATTTACCCAAAGTACACAGAAACATTAATTCCAAAGGGCACCTGCACCCCTATGTTTATAGCAGCACCATTTACAATAGCTAAGCTTTGGCAACAACCCAAATGCCCAAAATAGATGACTGGATCAAGAAGATGTGGTACATATACACCATGGAATATTACTCAGCATTCAAAAAAGATAAACTCATGCCATTTGCAGCAACTTGGATGGAGCTGGAAGGGATCATGCTCAGCAAAATAAGCCAGAAAGAAAAAGAAAAATACCAGATGGTCTCACTCATAGCAGGAATCTAGAAAACCTAAATAAGGGACCAGGAAAAAGAATAATTGCAATAAAGTAAAAATCAAAATCAGGGCCTCCCCGGTGGCGCAGTGGTTGAGCGCTGGGTTGCCAAGCTGCTTGCAGCCTCTGCAGTGCCAGTTGGATCCCCGGCTGCTCCCCAGCCACCGCACAAGGATCCCACATGGCAGCGCAGACCTCTCCTGCCGCCCGCTGCTCCCCTCAGCAGTGTACTTCGGTCCTTCTGCCTGTTCTGTTCCCTGCTCTGGCTCCGGTTAATTCTCTCACCCTCCCGCTCTTCTGACTGTACCCAGTGCTTGTATAAATAAATAAATAAATCTTTAACAACAACAACAAAAAAAATCAAAATCAACAAGCAACTATAGACCAGAGACACACTACAGTGGGGGGCGGGGGGAGGAGAAGGGGGATTAGGGTCAGAATAAGGGGGGTGGGAATTGTATGGGGAATACAACCAAAAAGAAAATGCATACATTATACAAAAATGAAAAATGATGTAAGAATTATATAAAATGTTTTAAAAAGCCTGTGATTATCAGATTGGACAATATCAAGGAGATTTGTATTCTATGTGTGTTAGAAAGACTTTCTATACAAACAAATATAGGTTAAAACTGAAAGGGTGAAAGGATACGCCAAGGAAATAGAAAGCAGAACCACAAACCTTTACTGTCATTGCAGGAGGCGGCAGGAGCAAGGCCTGAGGGACCCAGACAGCAGGTCCCTGCCTCTCTGTCCAGGAGGGAGGGGGAGAGCAGAATGTGGGGGCCACAGTGGATCTGGGGAAGGACTCTGGGTGCTGGAGGAAGGGGGTGGTGTGGTCACTACCTCTGAAGAGATGGGAGCCTGTTCCCTACATGAATTGTAAATCAATGTTACTGCAATTTGAAAAACAGCCCTCAGCAAAGGGACAGGGAGTGGAAGAGAAAAATATCTACTTTGGTAATTTCGATGGGAAATTATTCCCCTAAATCACACACAGTACTGTAAATCAGTGTTACTTCAATTAAAAAAAAATTAAAATAAGCCTCAGGAAAGGAACGGGGAGCTGAAGGGAAAAGCATCTGCTTTGCGGTCTCCAGGGTGTGGTCATCGAGGGGCTGCAGAGAGAGGCTGTGGGGAGAGAAGATGGCGCCTCAGACACGGGGCAGCTCCAGAGCCGCCTCTCCTCTCCCCCACTCCCCCCACCCCGGCCTGGTGCCAGGGCTGCTCACAGGGCATCTCACCCCCTCCCCCAGTGATGCTCAGCCCCAGCTCACCCTCTCAGCCTGAGTCACACACACACCCAGCCTCTCCCCTGGCTGCCAGACTAGGACAGCGCCGCAGCGCCCCCGTGTGGCCACGGGGCTGAGGACAAGGGGAGAGAACCCTGTGATCTCCCAGGTTCTCCTCGAGCTCCCACAAGGACAGGGCTGTGCACAGGGTGGGGAGCAGCATACAGCTTCTGGTTCTCAGTCTGACCTGTTTCCTAATACACGCTGACGTGATGAAGGTCTCCTGTCTCACCCGCTGCTCCCCTCAGCAGTGTATTTCATCAGTCACCTGTTCTGTTCCCCGCTCTGTCTCTGGTGAATCCTCTCACCCTCCCGCACATCTGGCCTGCGCACTGGTTCTTGTATGCATGAATAAATAAATCTTTAAAAAAATAGGGTCTAGAAGTACCTGAGCTGTAGTGTCATCACTGATCCATACAAGGTGTTTAGCCTTAATAAGATCCTTAACGGATCACTGGAGGAGGGGGGAGGTTAAGGCAATACACTAAAAACGCTTTCTTAAGGGACACATTGGAGAGTGTTATCTGATTCTTAATAAAGGCCCAGCTAAACCTGGATTCCAGTGTCTAGGATGCAAGGGCCGAGCTCCAGGTTGTGTTTGTGTCCTGTGATGAGTCCCTGTCTCATTCACCCGCAGGTGCTCTCCAGTCTATTACCCTCTTTTCTCTCTGTTTTATGGCTTATTGCTCTCCAACATTTTCTACTTGTTCCACCAGTTCACTCGTGTATTGTCCATGTTTTCACTGTCATTTGAGATCCTTGAAGGTAGGATAATTCTCCCATGAACACATTTCCTCAAATGTAGTGCATGGCTAGAAATATTTGCTGAAGTAATGAAGAAATGTACTGGCCTCTCTCTCATTACCTCTCCATTCACATCCTATTCCACCATCAGTTCCCCCCTGTATCTTTTGATTCTTCTATCTCTGTCCCTTCCCCAGACCTCATCACTTCCCTTAGGCTCTTGACCCAGACTAACAACTTCTCCTAGATGATCCTGTAGGGGAGGGTTTTAGACCCTTCCTTCCATCTGGAGAACATTAGGTTGAAACAATCCAACCTCAAAAGAAATCACTGAAAATAGTCAACCTTTCACAGGCTAACACTGCTAAATATACAGCTCATGCATTATTATGCCCATAGTTGCTCCTTCTCGTCAAAAATGGACTTCTGACCAGGGAATGAGGATGAGGTAGGAGGAGAAAACTCCTTCCTGCCACATTATCCAACAAGCATTACTGGTGATATGTTGGAACGCACCAGTGTTGGAAGCCAGAGGAGGAAGGTAAATCTCAGTGGAGGCATTACCATGTCTAAGCGAAGAATTTATCCCTGATGAAGTGTTGATCAAAACTGGATTTAGACTAAATATTTATATAGCCTCATTACTTCCAAACACCTTACTAAGAGATTTCTCTTCCATTATCTCTTGTAATCCTCCAAAGAGCCCTTTAATTTACTACCATTGGTCACTGGTCTTATCATCAGAGCTAGATTACTAAGACCACTGGAACAGGAACCAGGTCTTTTGTTCTCTTAATTCTTTTCGCTTGATATTTTGTCCAAACATCACAGCACAAAACACAATACTGGGAGGAACAGCCAACACTGGTTGATTGATTAGTTCCTCTAGTCAGCGATTTTCCTCCCCTCTGAAAATACTCTCCTCCTTTAGCTTTTCTATCTTTAACAGTTATATGCATAGCCTACTTCTTGCCCTTAACTTTGGGTTCTTCCTTCCCTCTGTGAGAAATGCCTCTTCCTTCGTTCTTTGCAGACATCACCTATTTGAAAACAATATAACTTGGTGGCTGGGTGGCGGACTTGTAAGAACAAGATCCACAAAATAGCCATGTGACATTGGGCACATTAACACTTTGTGTCTGTTTCCCTACAGTGAAATGGTACTAAAAATAAATAATTCTAGAATTGTTGTAAGAGTTCTTGTAAAGAGTTGAAATAGAAAGAGTTGATTATCATAGAGTTAAAACCTAATTAAAGACAAAGCACAACATCTCAAACGTAAAGTCAAACTGCAGAGAATATTTGGGAGAGAAGAAAATAAGTTCTCACCAAATGATAGCTGGTAGGGTACTTGGATTGTAGGCAAAAGAAATTGCATTTGACTGGTTGAAACCCCCAAGCCCACACCAAATGTTATTTACTAGCGTTCTAACTGGCTCAGAGGTAACCAGTCAACATTCGGAAGGATGGCCATACAGGGATCTCAAGTGTTGAAATTCATTTAAGATATCCTGGGGGATGCACTGGGATGATTTTGATCCAACTGTCTTCCATTCTGATCTTGGTCTAGAAAATCTGGGTTATGTCTTTTCTTTGAAGAAGAAGAAGGAGTGGGAAAGTACATGATTAACAGTCACCAAAGATCATGTAGAATGGGGCAGGGGTTGAAATCTCTACTGCTATGGAAATAAATTACCACACAGCCAGTGGCTTAAAATAACACAAATTTGTTATTTTATTGTTCTGGAGATCAGAAGTTCAAAATTAACCTCAGTGGACCAAAATCAAGACCTTGGTAGTCCAGTGTCCCTGCCATCTGCTCTGAGAATTTTATAGAACATATGGTAATCACAGCAGGATTATTCCCTCATCTTTGTCATATAAAGTAACCTGATCCATGGGACAATAACCCACCTTAGGCACAAGTCCTGCCCATATGCAAAGGAAGAGGATTATATACACCCTTTGTGCGTCTAAAAATGAACCCTTTAGTAAGTAGAATGGGTGTAGACTGTTACACAGATTGTAGTACAACCTAGGAGGTGTAGGCACAAAGGTGTGTATGTGAATTTAAGAGCAATTATGTGTAAAAGTGTCGAAGGAAGGAGGAGAGAAAATGGGGTTCAGAAAGGAGATGATTTCTGAACTGAGTTTTAATAGACAAGAATTCATCTCTAATGGGAGCTACACATGTATACCTAAGAGAAGCCAAATTCAGATTTCTGAGATTAAGACTAATGCTTTACTCTAGACCACAGATGAATTCCCAAAAATGCCAGAAATTAAGTCCAGGCAGAAATAATCATTTAATCAGTCAGTCAGGCCACCTTGCCTTGCTTTGTGATTTAAAGGGGCTTAGAGAATACATCTGGATCCCCTTTCAAAAGCTTATTGAATCTTGAAATTCTTGTTATCTTAGGATTACTAGTGATTTTCAGGATCTTTTTGCTAAAAAATGCCATAAAAGAGCAGGCATGTGTGGTGTTGCTGGGAGGAAAAGTAGTCATACTATTGTCTAGATGGCACAGTAGTTGAATTCAATAATCAGCCAGTTGCCCTGGGCTTACTAATTTCTTTTTAATCTTACATTGCAATGAAGAATTGCAGAGTGGTGTGAATTGTGAGAAGGAAAAAGGGGGAGAGGACTATTAAGTCAAACATAAAATAGAAAGGGAGCAAGTAAAAGCAGTGCATGCAGTTCCAGCTGGCTAGCAGCGATTCATCACTGCTCCATTTGCTATTAGAATTGTGGAGGATTGGAGGGTAATGGAATGTCCCCAGACATTCCTTTTCCAATGGTTCTAGGGTTGGTTGAATCCAGTGTTCACCTAGTCTGAACACTTTTCAGTATTCAAAAGTTTTTTTTTTTTTTGTATTTGTAATTTTTTTATCCAGCTAGTATATTAACATTTTTTAAAATCAGGTTTTGTAGAGGAATTCTCAAGTAGACATGAATTCTCATGTCTCAAGTAGTGTACTAGACATATACCAAAACCACTATTCATTCTTTATCTGACATTCGTTTTCATTCTAGCATTCAACTAGCCTAGAGTTAATCCAACAATGAAAAACAGCAGCCTGTCTTGTGCTCTCCCCTGACCGTTTTCAGTATTTTGGATATATTCTATGCTACCTACAAATAGTGTATTCATGTCACTCTTGCTTTGTGAGCTTATTTGAGAAATATTTCCTGACACCAGTAGCTTTTTACACTAATTGTACTTCCTCTCTTGATTAATTTTGCAAAGTTAAATGATATCCCCCTTTAATTTAGTGTTGGATTATCTGTACAATAGTACCTCTTCACTTTCTCTCTTGCCTTAAAAGGACTTAACAGGAATGTTGACAGGTGAAAATAGTTACATAGAATATTAACAGATGGGTCACAAAAAAAGGTGTTTCATGCATAAATGAGTTTAAGAAATTCTGGGTAAATAAGTAGTTGTTTATAATGGAGAATATCAGAAGCTCTGATGTGCAAATATGTGCTGTAAAGCTTCAAAAGAGCATGTGATATGCAACATTTTCCAAACTTCTGATAATAGAAACTTTTTCACAGCACATCCAGTGATATCTGTTTTTTTTTTGTTTTGTTTTGTTTTTTAACACAAGCACTGGGTACAGTCAGAAGCGGGGGAGAGTGAGAGAATTCACCAGAGACAGAGTGGGGAACAGAACAGGCAGAGTGATGAAATGCACTGCTGAGGGGAGTGGCATGTGCGGCAGGAGAGTTCTGAGCACCATGTGGGACCATGGCCAATGGCCAGGGATCCAACTGGTGCTGCAGAGGCTGCAGGCAGCTTCACAGCCCAGTGCTTAACTGCTGCTCCACAGGGGAGGCCCATCCAGTGATATCTTAAGGAAATGCTTATAAAAAGGTCCGGGAGGCAATCTCCTATTTGATGTGATGGAAGGAACACAAAGTTGCCTTTTAGTGAAACAGTACTGATCTGCTAGGGCCTTGAGAACCGGATACCTGCAGGTGCTATACTGAGTGCTAGCTGTGCTAACAGTACCTCAATTTTACAAAGAGAGAGGCTGAGGCATAGAAATGGCAAATAGTTTGTACAGTGTCCCACTACATTAAGTGGCAGTCATGATTCAAATCGAGGACTCAGGTTTAGAAATCCCCAGGACACTCTTCTGTCTCCCCCAATGACAACTAAACTGCCTAAAAGGAAAGCAGTGCAAAAGGACTGTTTAAAGACCCAGGCACTTTAATTAGAGTCTCTCATTTTCTGTAATCATCATGCTGACTTTTACCTCTATAGAGCAACTTTTACTACATTTATTATCTCCTTGAGTCTCACCCAACCCTGTCAGTGGACTGAGAAGGATACAAAAGTTTGAATGTGCTGGCTAACTCAACATCACTCATCAAGGACTAAAATAGTCAGGGGTTTACCTTATTACTACCTCTATTCTAGTGAGAAGAGTGTCCAAATTTAACAAATAAAAATACAGGACTCTACGATAAAACAAATTAAAAATAAGAATAAAAATCTTTGAATAGTCTAAATTATCAGGTTAGATTAACTCTAGGCTACTTGAATGCTAGAACGAAAAAATATGTCAGATAAAGAATGAATAGTGTTTTTAGTATATGTCTAGTACACTACTTGAGACATGCTTATAGTAAGATTTCATCTGCATTGTTGATCTAAAATTTCTATATGCACTTTATCTGGCAACTTGATAACTGGAAACAGAGCTCAGAATACAGGATTAAGTAAAAGTAGAGATGGGAGGCTAAGTGACCTGGAGCAGTGTGACATTAAGCTCTGTCTCTGAGCTTCTCAAGTGGTGTGTGCTGATGGTTTCACAAGATGGAGAGGTACTGGTTCCCTCAGCCCCCTGCACAATTAAGGAAGTCAGAAGTGGTAGAAACACAAGTTCTTTCCAGGACTCCTTGAAGGCTGACCCGAACATGATGAAGTCTAAAGGGGGCCCATTGTTCTCTCGGATGACTTTCAGAATAGTTCCTTCTATATTGGTAGCCAGCTGCAAAGCATGCCACTGTCCATCATGGACAAGGAGACCCATGCACCCACAAGTTTGTATTCCAAATGCCCAAAGAGCAGGGCTCACAGCCCAAGGTGCAAGTTGTCGGGGTGAAGTTGGTCAGGACACCTTTCAGATATGGGCCCACACAATATAACTCCAAATCTCTTTCATATATATTGGATAAATGTTGCTTTGTGGCCCATGTGCTCTTACTGGCAATCTAGCTAGCTTCACAGATGACTGTATTCATGTTCTATAAATTAGAGTTTCATTGTTACTTTCAAATACTTGATATGTAAAATATAGTTTGTGAACTCTGATTGCATTATTGCAAGCTAAAATTCAACATATCATCTTTCAATAAATTAAAAGGAAAAACTATTAAAATCTTTAAATATAAATTTACTCTTGCAAGTGTTTGAATAGTCTGTAAAAATGATTTCAAGGTGTAATCACCTATGTGCAATTTTTTTTTTTAAGATTTATTTATTTATACAAGAACCTGGGTACAGGCCAGATGTGCAGGAGGGTGAGCGGATTCACCAGAGATAGAGCGGGGAACAGAACAGGCAGACTGACTGAAATAAACTGCTGAGGGGAGCAGCAGGCGAGACAGGAGAGGTCTGCCGCTCCATGTGGGTAGCTCCCAGGGTGGCTGGGATTGAACCTGCATTGCAGAGGCCATGGTCAGCTACACAGTGCTGCACTCAACTGCCTGCTCCACCAAATTTTTAATGGGTGATGATGAGAATTTCAAGAGAATGCATTAAAAAGTTAATCATAGTTCACTTGTAACCATTTCAACATAAAACATGATAGAAAAAGCTATCTTGACTTTCACATCCACAAGAGAACACTGCTCCTGCCCAGATAATCTACAAAAATCATGTTTTTTTTTTTTAAGCCCGAAGAGAATTCAGGTTGTAAAAAAGCCTAATGAACCAAAATCAAAAAGTGACAACAACCTCCTAGGAGAGCTGCTTTTATCCTGGGCAGCAAATCCAGGGGAAAAGGAAGCTGAAAAGAAAAAGCAGCTGAGCCTTTAATGCAATTTTAAAGGGTTTAGAATCCCCAAGAGCTCAGACACAGGGGCCTGCATGTCCTTTGGCCCTTTTCCACGGACCTTCACAGTACAGTCTGAGGGAGCAGGGAAATAACTGAGAGACCCTGAACTCAGGCATGGAAATCCTGCTGAAGTCAGAGAGGAAGAACTAGGGGAAGTCCCCAACACCCACGTCATGGTGCTGCTGATGAGCAGCATGTACCTCTGGGTGAGGAGCTGCAGAACTGAGAAAAACATCTACTCTCTGTCCCCAGGTACAGATGGGAGTCTGAGGAGACCTGAGAGTGATTCCGGGAGAACTCAGAGTCACCCCAGAGATACACATGGGCCTTACCCTGGGTTAGGTTCTTCTCCCCACTGAGGGAAGGACCAGGAAATGGAGGTAGACAGCCCACCCCAAACACAACTACAAAAGACCTCCTGAAGACTAAGGGCAGAACAGGGATACGGAGAGAAACCCCAGACCTTGCACTGAGTACTAGGAAGGTACCATATACAGTTGGTAGAGGGCAGGAGCGTGGATACCTGTGTTAGGATACAGGGGGGAATTTTTCCCCACCCCCCTGGGTTCTTCTGACAATAGACAAATACATTTATATCAAACAGATGAGGAGGAGAAAATATCAAATTTAATAACAGATACATGGAGAGTTTACATTATAAATTCTGAAATAAATGATGCAAGTCTGGGGTTTATATTCTGTGTGAAGGGATCTAAACTATAGGTGGTTGTGGGTCATTTCACATGACGAGGAGGGAACAACTTCA
Source organism: Talpa europaea (assembly GCF_964194135.1). Classification (NCBI taxonomy): domain Eukaryota; kingdom Metazoa; phylum Chordata; class Mammalia; order Eulipotyphla; family Talpidae; genus Talpa; species Talpa europaea. The sequence continues at coordinate 124,762,873 of NC_140068.1, read as the reverse complement.
TATGACAAAATCTTCCCTCTGGATGTTTGCCCTGCCTTAAGGTAGGTTCCTCTGATTTTAAAAAGGAAAAAAGAAAAAGGTTGTTTCTGGAAATATCCTAAATTTAGTAAATCTAGGTAATCATTCTTTTTTTTTTTATTTTTTTTTTATAAATTTTATTGTTATATTCCCCATACAATTGCAGCCCCCCCCATTCTGACCCCAATCCCTCCCCTCCCACCCCCGCCCCCCTAAAAGTGTCTCTGGTTCATAGTTTTTTGTTGATTTTGATTTTCACTTTCTTATAGTTATTCATTTTCCTGGTCCCTTATTTAAGTTTTCTAGATTCCTGCTATGAGTGAGACCATCCGGTATTTTTCTTTTTCTTTTTGGCTTATTTCGCTGAGCATGATCCCTTCCAGCGCCATCCATGTTGATGCAAATTGCATGTGTTTATCTTTTTTGAATGCTGAGTAATATTCCATGGTATATATGTACCACATCTTCTTGATCCAGTCATCTATTTTTGGGCATTTGGGTTGTTTCCAAAGCTTAGCTATTGTAAACAGTGCTGCTATAAACATAGGGGTGCAGGTGCTCTTTGGAATTGATGTTTCTGTGTCCTTTGGGTAAATACCTAGGAGTGGAATTGCTGGATCATATGGAAGCTCTATGTTTAGTAGGTCCAGAAATCTCCATACAGCTTTCCACAGTGGTTGGACTAGTTTGCACTCCCACCAACAGTGCAGAAGAGTTCCTTTTTCTCCACACCCTCGCCAACATTTGTTGTTGCTAGTTTTTTTAATATGTGCCATTCTCACTGGTGTAAGATGGTATCTCATGGTAGTTTTGATTTGCATTTCTCTGATGACAAGTGATGTTGAACATTTTTTCATATGCCTGTTGGCCATTTGCATTTCCTCTTCAGAGAAGTTTCTTTTAAGCTCTTCTGCCCATTTTTTGACTGGATTATTTTCTTTGTTGTTGTTGAGACTCATCAGCTCTTTGCAGATTTTTGCGATCAGTCCTTTATCATTAGTGTTGGGTGCAAAAATGTTCTCCCAGTTGGTGGGGTTTCTCTTTGTTTTTGTTATTGTCTCTTTTGCTATGCAAAAGCTCTTTAATTTGATGTAGTCCCAGCTGTTTATCTTTGCCTTCACTATCACTGCTTTGGGTGATGTGTCTGTAAAGATGTCTTTGATGTGCAAATCATGTATTGTTTTGCCTATATTTCCTTCTATATATTTTATGGTTTCAGGTCTTATGTCTAGTTCTTTAATCCATTTTGAGTTGATTTTTGTGTATGGTGTGAGGTGGTGGTCAAGCTTCATTCTTTTGCATGTAGCGACCCAGTTTTCCCAGCACCATTTATTGAACAAACTTTCTTTGCTCCAATGCATATTCTTTGCTCCTTTGTCAAAGATTAGTTGACCATAAATCTGTGGGTTTATTTCTGGATTTTCTATTCGATTCCATTGGTCTGTATGTCTGTTCTTGTTCCAATACCATGCAGTTTTGATGATTATGGCTTTGTAGTATAGTTTGAAGTCTGGGAGTCTGATGCCTCCATTCCCTTCTTTTTTTTCCAGGAAAGCTTTGGCTATTCGGGGTTTTTTGTGATTCCATATGAATTTCATCAATAATTGTTCTATTTCTTTGAAGAATGACATTGAAATTTTGATTGGAATAGCATTGAATCTGTATATTGCTTTTGGAAGGATGGCCATTTTAATAATGTTTATTCTTCCAATCCATGAGCAGGGGATGTCTCTCCATTTCTTTGTGTCTTCTTCTATTTCTTTTAACAGTGTTTTATAGTTTTCTTTGTATAGGTCCTTTACCTCTTTTGTTAGATTTATTCCCAAATATTTGATTTTTTTTGTTTCAATAACAAAAGGGATGGTCTTTTTGATTTCTTCTTCTTCAGATTTATTGTTTGTGTATAGGAAGGCTACTGACTTTTGCGTGTTGATTTTGTATCCTGCCACTTTACTGAACTGATTGATGAGTTGAATTAGCTTTTCTGTGGAGTTTTTGGGGTTCTCTATGTATAATATCATATCGTCTGCAAATAGTGATAGTTTGACTTCTTCTTTTCCTATTTGGATTCCTTGGATGTCTTTCTCTTGTCTTATTGCCCTGGCTAGGACTTCCAGTATTATATTGAAAAGCAATGGTGAGAGTGGACATCCTTGTCTTGTTCCAGATCTTAATGGAATTGCTTTCAGCTTTTCACCATTGAGAATGATACTGGCTGTTGGCTTGTCATAGATGGCCTTTATGATGTTGAGGTATGTTCCTTGTATCCCAAGAATTTCAAGGGCTTTTATCATGAATGGGTGTTGCACTTTGTCGAAAGCTTTCTCAGCATCTATTGATATTATCATATGGTTTTTATATTTCTTTTTGTTGATGTGTTGGATAACGTTGATTGATTTTCGGATGTTAAACCATCCTTGTGCCCCTGGAATGAATCCAACTTGGTCGTGGTGAATTATCTTATGGATACATTGTTGGATTCTGATAGCTAAAATTTTATTGAGGATTTTTGCATCAGTGTTCATTAGGGAGATTGGCCTGTAGTTTTCCTTTTTTGTGTTGTCCTTGTTCGGTTTTGGTATTAGTGTAATGTTGGCTTCATAAAACGTGTTTGGTATTGTCCCTTCCTTCTCAATTTTTTGGAAGAGTTTGTGAAGGATAGGCACTAATTCGTCTCTGAATGTTTGGTAGAATTCATTTGTAAATCCATCAGGTCCTGGGCTTTTGTTTTTGGGGAGGTTTTTTATTACCATTTCAATTTCGCTAATTGTAATTGGTCTGTTTAGGTGTTCTATTTCTTCTTTATCTAGCTTTGGGTGATTGTAGAGTTGTAGGAATTTGTCCATCTCCTCTAGATTGTTAAACTTGTTTCCATATAACTGTTCATAGTAGTTACTGATTATTCTTTTGATTTCTGCTGTGTCCGTTGTGATTTCTCCTCTTTCATTGATGATCCTGTTTATTTGTGCTTTCTCCCTTTTTTCCTTTGTGAGCCTGGCTAGGGGTTTGTCTATTTTATTGATTTTTTCAAAGAACCAGCTCTTGGTTTCATTGATCTTTTGGATTGTTTTTTTAGTTTCAATTTCATTTATTTCTGCTTTGGTTTTTATTATTTCTTTTCTTCTACTGGTTTTGGGGTTTTCTTGTTGTTCTTTTTCTAGATCTTTGAGCTTCGAGATTAGGTTGTTTCTTTGCGTTCTTTCTTGTTTCTTGATGTGAGCTTCTATTGCTATATATTTTCCTCTTATTACTGCTTTTGCTGCATCCCATACATTTAGGATATTGGTGTCCTCCTTGTCGTTCAATTCAAAAATTTTTTTAATTTCTTCTTTGATCTCCTCATTAGTCCAATGGTCTTCCAGTAGTGTGGTTTTTAATCTCCATGAGGTAGGAAAGTTCCTTGCCTTCTTTTTATGGTTTATTTCTAGTTTGATGCCTTCATGGTCAGAAAAGATGGTTGATATGATTTCAATCTTGGTGTATCTGTTGATGTTTGTCTTGTGCCCCAGTATGTGATCGATCCTGGAGAATGATCCGTGTGCGCTTGAGAAAAATGTGTACTCCGTTTTTTTGGGGTTTAGTGTTCTATAGATGTCTGTTAAGCCTAATTGCTCTAGGTCCTTATTTAGAGCTTTGGTTTCTTTACTTATTTTTTGTCTTGTTGATCTATCCATTGTTGATAGTGGTGTGTTGAAGTCTCCCACTACGTATGTGTTTTCTCTGATGTCTGTTTTCAGAGAGGACAACAGTTGTCTGATATATTTTGGTGCTCCTTCGTTTGGTGAGTATATGTTAATGAGTGTTATTTCTTCTTGAAGTATTGTCCCCTTGATCATAATGTAGTGACCATTGGGGTCTCTTTTTATCTTTTTGAGTTTGAAATCTGTTTTATCTGATATAAGTATAGCTGTTCCTGCTTTCTTTTTTGGTCCATTTGCTTGTAGGATTGTTTTCCATCCTTTAACTTTGAGCCTATTTTTATCTTTTGTAGCTAAATGTGTTTCCTGGAGACAGCAAAAGGTTGGGTTTTGTTTCTTAATCCAGGCTGCAACTCTGTGTCTTTTTATTGAAGAGTTTAGTCCATTTACATTTAGAGTTAATATTGATATGTTAACATCTGTATTTGCCATTGTGTTTGTCTTTCCTTTGATTTTATTTATTCTTTTAATAACTTTTTTTTTTTTGGCCTTCTTTCATTGTTATTCGTCGCTCTGAGGTTCTGGCTTTAGGACTCCTTGTAGTATTTTTTGGAGTGGGGGTTTAGTTGCAATGAAATTCCGGAGTTTCTGTTTGTCTGGGAAGGTCCATATTCTTTCTTCAAAGAGGAAGGAGAGCTTTGCGGGATAGAGTATTCTTGGTTGGCATCTGTTTTCTTGGAGTCTGTTGACTATGTCCCTCCACTCTCTCCTTGCCCGTAGTGTTTCTTCGGAGAAGTCTGATGTCAGCCTGATTGGTTTTCCTTTGAATGTTATCTGTTTCTTCCCTCTTGCCAGCTTCATTATTTTTTCCTTGTCCTGGATTCTTGGGAGCTTTACTATTATGTGTCTTGCTGTATTTTTCCTTTCGTCGTGGAAGTTTGGTGTTCTTCTTGCTTCTTGTATATCAATTTTCAGCTCCTTCTTCACATTTGGGAAGTTCTCTTCAATTATCTCTTTGAATATTTTCTCTGTTCCTACATCTCTCTCCTCTCCTTCTGGTATTCCTATAACTCTTATATTTCCTTTCCTCATGGAGTCAGATAGTTCCTGAAGTCTTTCTTCGTTCTTTTTCCTTCGTACTTCTCTTTCCTTTTCTGTTTTGGTTCTTTTTATTTCTGTGTCTTCAAGATTATTTATTCGTTCTTCCATTTCATCTATTCTGCTTTCATTGCTTTTCCCAGAATTCTTTAGTTCTTCCATTAATTCTTTGATCTCCTGCATTTCTTTTACTTCCCTCTTTAGGGACTCAATTTCTTTCTTCTGACCATTGTTTTCCCTCTCTAGGGACTCAATTGCATTCTTCTGATCGTTGATTATTTTTCCCTTATCATTGTTTTCCTTTATGACTTCTGTCAGTTTTTTAATCACGGCAATTTTAAATTCTCTTTCTGGAAGGCTCAGAAATTCTTCCAAGTTATTGTCTTTGCAATCTGGGGGCTGGCTTTCTTTTTGTGGTGTGCTTTTTCTCTGGAGAGTTGCTAGGTTGCGTGTGGTTCTTCTCCTCCCTACTGTCTGTTTTCTAATTTGCCGTATGCGTTGGGACACTGTGTTGTTGGGACTGGCCGGCATCTTGGGTGGGCTTCTCTGTTCCCCTCTGGTTCTTCCAGGAGTCATCTGTCAGTTTCAAGCAGCCTTTACTGGAGAAAGGTCCCTGTTCTAAAATGCCGATGTGGGGACACACTCCCCTGTGCGCCTGGTCTGCCCCGGCGGTGGGTTCCTGCTCCCCTCTGGGCTTGGACTGCAGGCCAGAGGGGGTCTGGCGTGGGCGAACTTCCCCCGCTCACCTCTGGCTCCTGAGGAAGCCTTCTGCAGGTAGTCTTTACTGAAGAAATGTCCCTGTTCTAAAATGGTGATGTGGGACACACTCCCTGCGCGTCTGGTCTCAGGCACACACTTCTGCGCGCCTGGTCTGCCCCGGCTGTGGGTGCTCGCTCTCCCTGTGGGCTCAGACTACTTGTTCGGAAGGGGCCCGGTGTGGGCTAACTCCCCAGCTGGCCACTAGCTCCTTCAGTAGCCTGTGCTGGGGTCAAGTCGCTAGGTGGCGCCAGAGATCTCTCCTAGAGCCCTTGGGGAGCTGATTTTCCACCCCGTGGGACAGGGAGCAGAGCGGGGATGGTAGGGTACACCTCAACGGCTTTGGGGTGCTGTGTCTGCCTTGTGCCCCACCGTCGTGGGGAACCCACGCCCCTAATTTCGTGCCCCGGGTCTCAGTTCCAAAGCCCTCAGTTCCAGGACGCGGGCTGTAGCCCAGATCAGTGGCGCGGGAATGGCGCCTTTTGAATCCCGCTCCCCTGCCTGGGCGCCTTGTTCCTGCTCACTCAGGGAGGGCCTCCGCTGTCTCCCCGCAAGCCTAGGTCGCAGGCGCGGGGACCTGGGCAGCTGCGATAAGGTCCGGATCTGCGCCACTTTCCGCGCAAGCTTACCGGGCGGCCGGGGCTGTGTGCTGGTGCTGGTCTCCTCCTGGGGGGCGGGGCTCTCTTTAATGGCGCCTGGAGCTCACCTCCGCTGCGGATCCTGCAGGGTTCGCCTCAGCTCCCATTCACGGGGTGTGGTGGCTGAAATAGTTCCTTTCCACTCACAGTCCCACTTGCGTCCGTTTTTCTTGTTGGGCGTTTTGGTTTGTTGTTTTCCTCCTCTCTGCCGGTCGGAGAGTGCCGCCTCTGTGGGCGGGGGAGGGGAGCAGGGTTCTGCGCTTCCCTCCCTTCTCGTCCTCTTTTATGGCAACTTTCTTCTTTGGGCAGTTTGCTGGAGTCGTCCGTTTATCTTCCGTGTCCCAGTTCTCACTGGGACCTGCCGCTTTTCCTCCCTATTAACTTTTTTTAATGGGAGATCTTACTCGCAGCGTCTCCTCGCCGCCATGTTGCTCCGCCCACTTAGGTAATCATTCTTGAAGAAGTAGTAACAGTTTCAATTGAGGATCTCAACTGATCCTAGTTCTACATATTAAGATAACATATATGGGGGGGGAATCTAGATATCTTAGAAAAAGTCTATGTGAACCTTTTTCAGGAGACTACCACCATAGAGGAATAAAGCAAAAGCAAACAGAATGTGTTAAAAATGAAGGTAAGAAAGAAGTGATTGGCCTCCCTGGTGGCGCAGGGGTGAAGACGTAACCTATGACGCTACCCACTGCAGCATGAGTTTGATGCCCCGCCAGGGAGCAACCTACATGGCACAACAGACCTCTCCTGACTCGCCTGCTGTTCCCCTCAGCAATGTATTTCAGTCAGTCTGCCTGTTCTGTGCCCAGCTCTGTCTCTGGTGAATCCTCACACCCCTCACAACTCTGGCCTGTACCCCAGTTCTTGTATGCATAAATAAATCTTTAAAAAAAAAAGTGATTAAATACTCCCAAGTGTTCATATCCCAGTTCCTGCTAAAGGGAAGTGGAGGATAGGCCTCTGTAAGTGTTTCAGGGGAGGCTTGATGGAGATGTGTCAATTTGGCATGTGGATTATTTCAAAGTAAGATTAATAAAGACCCTGCAGGTTCTCATAGGGGAAACCTTTACCACTCCCTTAACTATCTTGAAAAATGAAAATTGACACTATTATTCAGAATTAGGCTTTTTACAGAAAGAACCCTTCGATGGTAGAAACCTATCTACAAGGCAGGGCAAACATCTAATTCAAAAATCTGGTCTTTGTCATGTGAGTCACCCAGGCCTCATAATGTGAGTTCCCTTCCTCTCCCTGAAGGCCCTGGCCTCTATCTTATTCCTTAGCGAAGGAATAGACCCTCATTTGCCCCCACTGACCCTGGAATTCACATCCACTTAAATTCTCCATATGGGGGCCTCCCCAGTGGCTCAGCAGCTGAGTGCTGGGTTGCGAAGCTGCCCGCAGTCTCTGCAGTGCCAGTTTGATTCCCGGCCGCAGGGCAAGGGTCCCACATGGTGCTCAGACCTCTCCTGCTGCCCGCTGCTCCCCTCAGCAGTGTATTTCGTCAGTCTGCCTGCTCTGCTCTCTCCTCTGGCTCTGGTGAATTCTCTCACCCTCCCGCGCTTCTGACTGTACCCAGTACTTGTATAAATAAATAAATAAATCTTTAAAAAAAGAAATTCTCCATATGCATGTAACTCAATTTTGTTTTTTTCCTACTGATGTATCTGACATTACTTTGTTGTTCAGCCAGTCTAAAAGAACCCAAAGGGGTAGGGAGAAACTTCCTCTCTTCCCCTACAGAAAGTTGTGATTCCTCTACCACGTAACATGAAACCTATAGTGAACTAAATAACTAAAGCCACAAAACCTTACAGGCCTAGCTCCACTACTGACTAGATTGTCTCAAATCGTCTCACTAATGGTGAGCCAGATAACAAAAGTCTGTCCTTTCTCTAGAGATGATTGCTGTTTTCTTCAGACTCTACTATTCCTTTATAACTGATGATGTCTGAATTTAATCTTAATCAAAATCAAATTATAAAACACAGAAAAAGTAAGAAAACTAATATTTCCTCAAAGAGAAAACAGTAAATGAAACCTTACCTACAGAATAAAATTGTTGTTGGAATTATAAGGCAGACACTTTAAAACAATGTTTATAAATATTTAAGATGAAAGAAATAGAATAAGTGAACATGTTTATAACTGTTGATGTCTGAATTTAATCTTAATCAAAATCAAATTAAAAACACAGAAAAAGTAAGAAAACTAATATTTCCTCAAAGAGAAAACAGTAAATGAAACCTTACCTACAGAATAAAATTGTTGTTGGAATTATAAGGCAGACACTTTAAAACAATGTTTATAAATATTTAAGATGAAAGAAATAGAATAAGTGAACATGTTTGGACAATTTCAGAGTCAAATGCAAATGCTAGAAATGAAAGATATATTACAGATAAATAATACTGTCAATGAGTTTATTATGTTGCATACAGCAGAGGAAGGAATCAGTGTCACTGAAAACAGACAATGTGATTTTAAAACATATTTGCGTTCAAGATAAGCACGCTAATAAATACATAACTTGATTTCCAGGAGAAATACTTTAATGGCCCAGAACATATGAAAGCCATTGACCCAAGATTCAATAGACTCAGAAACCTAAAGAAGAATAAATACAAAGAAATACCAAAATTATACATCACTGTCTAACTGCTTAAAATCAAACATAAAGAGAAAAATCTTAAAAGCCACAAGGGAAACAAAACATATTCCAGAAAGGAGAAAAACAATAGAAATTATATCTCCTCATTGGAATCAATAGAGACCAGAAGACACGGCCATGACAACCTTAAAGTGTTAAACAGAAAAACATATTAGTCTAGAATTCTAGAACTACTTAAATTATCTTTCAAAAATAAAGATATTTCCCCAAGGAAAAGGTGAAAGAAATTGTCTTAAATAGACTTCGATAAGGAATACTAAAATGCATTAGTTCAAGGAATGCTAAAGGAACACTAAAATGTTTAGTTCAAAAAGAAAAATACAAAGTAGAGACCCAGTTATTTGGGAAGGTATGAAGAACACTGGAAAGAGAAAAGACATATCAGTAGATATAAGTAACAAACACATACACACACAAATACATACATTTTAAAGACTATTAATCTTATAAGGTAAAAATAGTAACAAGGTAATGTTAAGTTGCACCATATTTAGAAATTAAAAAAAAAATGTGTGGCAAGACAGAGCACAGGGGAAGAGAGAGTGATCATTAAAATATGCTATTTTAATATCCTTACATTGTAAAGTAACAGAATTTTGTTATTATATACATATGGCAAGTTAGAGATGTATAATGTAATTTTTAAATCAACCACTAAGAACATAACATAAAATGATATAACTAAAGATAATACCTAACAGAAAATAAAAATAAAAGTGATTACCTAAAAATACTTAATTAACAATAAAAAGGGAGGAACAAAGAAAGAGCAAATGCAACAATTAAAATCAAATATCAGCATTGTAGTTTAAAACCCACATATACTAATAATAACTAGTAATAACTAAAAAAACAAATTAAAAGATGCAGACTCAGACTGGCTAAAGAATGCAACATCACAGTAGATGTTTTTGAGAAGTAACACTCTTTAAACATCGCGACAACAGAAAAGGGGGCCTCCCTGGTGGCGCAGGGGTTAAAGACATGCACTATCACGCTCTCCCCAACCACTGCAGCATGAGTTCTACCCTCAGCCAGCCAGGGCGCAACCCACATGGCACAGCAGACCTGTCCTGTCTCGCCCACTTCTCCCCTCAGCAGTATATTTCAGTAGATCTTCCTGTTCTGCTCCCCACTCTCTCTAGTGAATCCTCTTACTCCCCCCCACCCCTCGCAACTCTTGTCTACACCCCAGTTCTTGTGTGCATAAATAAATAAATCTTTAAAAAAAAAAAAGACAACAGAAAAATTGATCAGCACGGGAGTTTTGAAAAGCTCCGTTTCCGACCTGGGCCGGTTCACCCCTCCTTAGGCAACTTGGTGGTCCCCCGCTCCCGGGAGGTCACCATATTGATGCCGAACTTAGTGCGGACACCCGATCGGCATGGCGCACTGCAGCCCCCGAACTCCTGGGCTCAAGCGATCCTCCAGCCTCAGCCTCCTGAGTAGCTGGGACTAAAGGCGCGCGCCACCACGCCCGGCATACAACAGAAAAATTGAAAATGAAAGAATGGAAAATATATAGCACTGAAATACTAATTATAAAACATCTTCCATTACCATATTTTATAATAGAAGTAGACTTCAAAGAGTATTACCAAGATAGGCATTTCATAATGATAAAAGGGTTAAGTCATCAAGAAATCTTAAAAATTTTAAAGCTGTCATATTACTAGTTCTCTTATGAACTAATAAAAAGTATAGACGGATTCAAATTATTGTTGCAGATTTTAGCACCTATATCTCAGCAGTTGATAACAAGACAAAAATTTAACAAAGACATCGGAGATATAAATCAACTTAGTTGAAAGTTATAGAACACTACACCCAAGAACAGAAAAGAACTGTACTATCTTCTCATGTGCACTTGAAAAATTCACCAAGGTAGACTATACTCTGAGACATAAAACAAGTCTCAGTAAATGTCAAAAGTCAAAATCATACAAACAAAGCATGTTCTTAGGCTGTAACAGTATTAGATTAGAAATCATTAACAAAATATTACAATAGAATTTTCTGTAATGATGAAAAGGTTCTATATCTGTACTGCCCAAATATGGTACCCATTATCCACATATGACTTTTAAGCAATTAAAATTTGGCTAGAATGGTTTAGCCACTGAATTTTAATTTAAATTCATTTAAATAAATTAAATATCCACAATTGACCACTGAATATCATATTGGACAGTTCAAATCCATTAAATCTCCAAATATTCAGAAATTTAAAGACACATTTTTAATATACTTAATACACAAAACCATATTTTCTTGGGTCAAACAAATCACAAGCAAAACTAGAAAATATTTTGAACAAACTCACAATAAAACACACGATGTCAAATTTCATGGAATACACATAAAGCAGTTCTCAGAGGTACTTCATAATTTGAAGACTTGTAGATATTATCTAACTTCTCTGAACCTCCATTCTGATTTCTTAATGGGGAAAATAATGCTACCTACCTAGATATTTTTGTAGGAATTAGATGAGAAAATCTTGCATTGGTTTGTGATTATAAAGTGCTACTACTTTAAGGCATACTTTATAAAGATAAAACATCCAAAAAACCATATTCAGGAACAAAATATCACCCACGTTTGAATTATTATCTCGCCATTACCTAGTTGGGTGACTGTGGATACTTTCCATAAGGTCACCTGACCTAAGTTCAAAAAAAAAGATAAAAACAAAAGCAAGGTAATTTTAAAGTAATTTTCAAACTCTAATTTTTAAGAACTATGAAAGTGTGACATTTCCTTTGTAATGTCTACATGACTACAAAGTGCACTGCATTATCATCACCAGGATTCCCTTCTTTCCTGTGGGATTAGGAAGGAGAATGGTGGAACCATCTGCTGCCAAACACTGCACTCACTTCTTCACACGCATCATTCCATTTCTTCCTCACACTCCTCCTGGGGGGCTGGTATTTTAAGAAAAGTGTTACTGAAGAATCTGAGGTTCAGAGAAATAAAATGATTTGCCTAAGTCTGCACAGTTACACAAGAAGGGACAGTTCTCAAATTTACCCCCCCCCCTCTCTCTAACTTCATATTCACCCTCGAAAGTGACCTCGAGGACCCGCCAAGCTCACCAGAGAGCAGGACCCAGGGAGTCTCTGCACCAGAAGTGGACACGCCCGTCCAGTCACCCGCATCCCCGCGGGGAGTGTCCGGGCCTCGCGCTTCCCCGTCTGTCTCGGGCCCAGGCCCGGGGACTCGCGCTGGGCGGGGCGGGGACGCGAGAAGCACCAGGAGCCGCGACCCGCCGCCGGTGACCGCGAAGACGGTCACGAGCACCAGCGCGGGCGCGTCACGCAGAGACGGGAACAGGGGTTTTCTCTGAGAGAACGTGTGACGTCCCCAAGGACACCTTCTGTTGGGGCAAATGTTTTCTTTCTAAAGATTTATTTATTTACACACGCAAGAACTGGGCAACCCGCCGCCCCGGGGAGGTTCATTACCGGCTCCAGCAGCCCCGTTGGTGTCGTCACGCTCTCCGCGCTCAGCCGTCGCCGCGCCCCGTCCACTCGGCCACTCCAGCCCCTCCTCCGGCCTCGGCACCGCACCACACTGCGCTGCGCCACGCCACGCCACGCACGCCACGCCACGCACGCCACGCACGCCAGGCCACATGGCGCGCCACGCCGTTTGGCCTAGTGCGCATGCACAGTGGGAGGGCAGAAATGCCTGAAGCTTCCCCCCTACTTACCCCCACACCCCTTCAGATGCGTGTTGTCATTCCACACCCACCACCAAAGCACCCACAACCCTCCACCAGTCCATTGTGGTTCCCCCCTTTTTCTCCCCCAACACCCCCTCTGATAACCTCAATTCTATAGTAGGATTTCTAGGGTTTGATTTAATTGTGTCTGTTCCTTTGTTTTGATGTTCCGTATTTGAGTATAATCATCCAGTATTTGTCTTTCTCCAACTTACCTCACTTAGTGTAATCCCCTCCAGATCCATCAGTTCCCTCCATGTTGTTGCAAATGGCATGACTGCATTTTTTTGTGGTAGTTGAACAGTATTTCATTGTGTAAATTTACCATAAATTCTTTATTCACCCATCAGTCCTCGGGAACTTAGACTACTTCCACAACTCAGCTGTTATAAACAGTGCCACAATTAGCATAGGGATTCATCTATCTCTTTAAGTCAGTGTTTTTGCATTTTGGGAAATAGATACTTAGGAATGGAATTGCCAGACCATAAGGAAGATATATTTTACTTTTTTGAGAAACCTCCATACTGTTCCCATAAAGGCTGAACAGTGTACTGTCACACGAACAGTATATGAGGGTTTCTTTTTCTCCTCATCAATATTGTTGTTTCTGATATTTTTGTTATGGGCCATTCTCACAGGTGTGAGTTGGGTGATATCTTGCCAAAGCAATCCAAACCAAAAAGAACAGAAGAATTACACTACTAGAGTTCAGACTATACCACAAAGCTATAGTAATAAAAATAGTATGGTAACTGAATAAAACAGACAAGTAGACCACTGGAATACAATTAAACACCCAGAAATAAACCCATGCTTATACAGACAAGTAATCTTCAACAAAAGAGCCAAGACGATATATACATTGGGAAAAGGAAAGTCTCTTCAATAAATGACACTGGGAAAAGTGGACAAACAAATGCACAAAAATTAAACTGGACCACTGTTTCACACCATACACAAAAATAAACTCAAAATGTATTAAAGACATGAATGTAAGACCTTAAGTCATAAAGTACATAGAAGAAAAACATAGACAAAACACTCCACAATATTGGCTTCAAGGATGTTTTGGGGGACTTGACTCCAAAGGCAAGGTAAACAAAAGCAAAATAAACAAATGGTGGGCCTCCCCGGTGGCGCAGCGGTTGAGCGCTGAGTTGCGAAGCTGCCCGCAGCCTCTGTGGCGCCGGTTCGATCCCCGGCTGCTCCCCGGCCACCAGAGGAGGGTCCCACATGGCGCACAGGCCTCTCCTGCTGCCCGCTGCTCCCCTCTGCAGTGTACCTCTGTCTTTCTGCCTGCTCTGCTCCCCACTCTGGCTCTGGTGAATTCTCTCACCCTCCCACGCTTCTGACTGTACCCAGTGCTTGTATAAATAAATAAACAAATCTTTAAAAAATAAATAAATAAAATACATCATTCATAGATTTAAAAATAAATAAATAAATAAACAAATGGCAATATAACAAACTAAAAGCTTCTGCACAGTGAGTTAAATATCATTAAAATAAACTATCATTAAAATAAAAGATATCTACTGAGGGGAAGAAAGTATTTGTACATCACACATTCTACAAGGGATTGATACCAAAATCTGCACAAAATCTACAAAGAACTCATACAACTTAGCAAAAGGAAAGCAAATAACCTAATCAAAAAATGGGCAGGAGAACAAAATAGACACTTCTCCAATTAAGACATGCAGATGGCGAACAGACACAGGGGAAAAATGTGGAGGAGTGAGGGTGCCTGGTGGTGGGTGTGGTGTGGTAAAATATACCTAAAGAGGCGTAAACCTATACCTCTGAATCATAGACAGTGTTGTGAGCCAATGTTATCTCAGTGGAAAACAAAACATTGGTTTTTGTTCTCATTCAGTGAACATACAAAAATATGAGATAGCAAAAGAAGACATCAAAGGAAAAGAATATTCATTGTCACTTATCATCAGGAAAATGCAAATCAAAACTGTTATAAAAAGTTCTTGGAATTATCATTGGATTACAATACCATGTAGATTTTTTGAACAATTTTCCACACCTTAATATAAAGATGCCTCACCATACCCACGAACAAAATCCTAGAGCAAGTCTAAATAATTTGAGTCTATAAATATTTCTAAAACATTTTTTTTAAGTAAGTAGTAGAACACTATATACTTTTTTTTTTATAGAGGCATGTTTTTATTTATTTATTTGTTTGTTTGTTTGGTTTATACATGCACTGGGTACAGTCAGAAGTGTGGGAGGGTGAGAGAATTCACCAGAGCCAGAGCAGGGAGCAGAGCAGGCAGAGGGAGCGAAGTACACTGCTGAGGGGAGCAGCGGGCGGCAGGAGAGGTCTGCGTGCCACGTGGGACCCTCTTCTGGTGGCCGGGGCCGCGGGCAGCTTCACAAGCCAGCGCTCAACCTCTGCGCCACTGGGGAGGCCCTCTAAAACATTTTTCAGACACTATTTTCTCAGTACCTTCTATTGTATACTTAAAAAAGGAATTTTTATGAAATAAATTTAAGACAAAACAGTGCTACCTTGCCTAACAAAAGTAGTTATCTTGCCTTCATTTGATTACTCTCTAAATAGTGACCACCTTGGCAACAGCAATATTCATCTGCTTGAGAACAAATATTATCCACATGTATGAGCATGTATCTCAAACACATATTGCAGCATATCTCTGATGACTCACTTCATTTGTGTTTCACAAACATCTTAAAATGCTTCTGAGGTCCTTAGCTTCTGGGTGAAGTCAAACTACATGGACAATTCATTTACTACATGCAGCTGTAAGGCACCAAATACTAGCATTTGTCCTAAGCATTAATTTTGAAAAGAAATTTTACAAATTGCAAAAACATTTCCCTTTTGTATAGGAGTGAATAAATGATTTAACTTAATTTCACTTTTACTTTGATTTCAAATCCTTCTTACATGCTTTCATTAAATAACTTAATTTTATCCAAATGAGAACTAGTTTTTCTTACTCCATCTTTGTAACCCTCATAAGCATGTGTTCTTTTGTTAGGCCTACTCAGCCGCCTGGTCCTCAATATTTAACTGGAAAAGAATCTCCAGCATTTGTCATTAACCGTTAGTCTCTCTGCATCTGGTTTAGCTATGATCTTTGTATATTTATGTATAGTCTTTTAAGCAGACATTTTAAAAAGAAAAAAAAATGTAGGACAAACGAGGAAAAGAGAATGAGGAAATCAAGCAAAAATCTTGTACTATAGCAGAATTTTTATAGTGTCTGGTAAAAAAAATTGGGTTTAAAATTAAATTGATAATTACAGAGTTTCTCTAAGCTAAAATATATTTTTAATGTTTCTATAACTTTTTGAGGGAACATTGATTTACAACACTGTATATAATTTAGGGATATAGGTTCACGCCTCATAAGCTATATGTTTCCACACCATGCCTACCACACATGTATACCCAGAATCCTCTCCATAGACCACTGAGCCTCCTTCCCACTCATCCCCTCTGTAGCCTCTATTCTGCAGCCATATTTCTAGTTTGTTTATATTAGTTTTGTCTGTTCATTTCGTTTATTTCTCTGTATTTCATATATGAATCAAATCATCCAGTATTTGTCTTTCTTCTTCTTAGTTCCTTAGCATAATCCCCTCCAGTTCTATGCATGTTGTTCTGGCAAATTTTCATCTATTTTTAAACTGAGTAATATTCATTGTATATGTATGCCACAACTTCTTTACCCACTCATCTATCCTTGGGCACTGAGGTTATTTCTATAACCAATGCAAATAGTGCTGTAGCGAACATAGGAGTGCAAATATCCCTTTGAATTAGTCTTTTTGTAATTCTTCTAGGGCATATCTAAGTAACTTCAGATAGATACCTAGGAATGTTGCATCAACCATCAGATCTGTTTTTAATATTTTGAGCAAACTCCATACTGTTTTCTATAAGGGCTAGCCCTGTCTGCATCCCACCAACATCCTCCCCAACACTTGTTCTGGTCTTATCAATATGGGTCATTCTCACAATGTAAGGTGGTAACCCACTGTGGTTTTGATTTACATATGATGAAAAGTGATGATGAACATTTTTTCATGTTCCTGCTGGTCATCTATATGTTTTCTTTGGAGAAGTGTCTATTTTATTGGATAATTTTTGTTGCTGAATTTTGTAGATCTTTGATATTAGTCCCCTTTGATATTAGAAAATACAAATATTTTCTTCCACTCAGTGGGGCATCTTTTTATTGTAATGATAGTTTATTTCTCTGTGCAAAACTTTTCAGTTGGGTGTCATCCCATTTGTTTATTTTTGCTTATGTTTACCTTGCCGTTGGAGTCAATTCCCCAAATACATCACTGAAGTCAATGTAGTAGAGTGTTCTGCTTATGTTTTCTTCTGTGTATTTTTTACGATTTCAGATCTTACATCCACATCTCTATTCCATTTTGAGTTAACTTTTGTATGTGGTATGAGACAGTGGTCTAATTTCATTTTTCTGCATGTGACTGTCCAGTTTTCCTAGTACCATTTGTTGAAGAAAGTTTCCTTTCTCTAATCTATACTTTTGGCTCCTTTGTCATAGATTAATTGTCCATATAAGTATGGGTTTATTTCTGTAGTCTCTAAAAAATGTATGTTAGAAGTTAGTGTGACAGATAATATTTTGTTATTTTATAAAGAATATGGTAAGTTGGGCTAGTTATCTACTTTGGGTTATCTTCCCTCCACATTCAATCTGATGTTAAGCAGACCACTTAGTAGTTTGTTTTGGAATCTTTATGGAGCAGATAAATTTAAAGATTTGGGAATTTGATCCGTAGTAAAGTAAATAAGTATAACTCCATGTCTTACCTACCTATGAAAGATGAAATAATTGAATTTCACAACTCTGAAATATTAAGACAAGAGTCAGTTTTCCTACTATGTAAAAAAATGAAAGGACATTATTCACCACATTATTCACCACTTCCTGAAAGCACAACAGGGAGTTAATTGACTAATTATAACTAACTTAATCGTAATGGAAAGGGAAGTGCTATAGCTTATACTTATTAAAAACCTGAAAGGTTACAATTTGTTATAGAATTGAGTCAAAATTGAGAACTATCTATTAACCTAAAATATTCCATGTAATGGTAAAATTACAAGTACTTATGACAATTGAAACTAACAGTAGCATCATTCCAGAAATTAGCTTTTGCATTTTAAAAATTGCCACAATATTACCCTTTGCCACAATAGTTGATAAATAATTTTAATGGATATGGCATTCCTTATTTCAGATGATCATTATGAAGTTTACATGAGTAAATTCATATAAAGCATATGTCAAACACAACAGTTCACGTATGGAAAATCTTCAATAAATTATAAACTAACAATTAATTGCTACCTATTTCAAATTACCAAATAAGTAAATATACGAATTGTGAGGCAATCTTCCCATTGATGATGGCCTTGATCTTCCACTAGATAATCCATCCATTATTGGATAGCTCTAATACTGAGAAAGGAAACTTGTATATTACATTCCAGCCTTCAACTTTTGCTGTCAGTTTTGTTCATTGGACAACACAGACCAGCTTCCCTGTTTTCCACATGACAACTCTTCAAACATTTCTGTACAGCTACATCCTCTTCCTTCAGACCTACCCCTTGACAGTCATCTTTAGAAAACTGAACCTAGAAATGACCACTGTAGTCCACCGTAGTATAATCAGGGTAGAGCTTAGATTTAATACTTTATTAGTACTACCTAGAGATTTAATACTTTATTATTATTCCACCCTTATTCCAGACACGATGTTGGAGGTCAAGTTTAAATATTATTACTGACATTTTGTGTTGCAAATGACAGAAACTTAATTAGCTTGAGTTAAAAGGGAATTTACTAGATTCTGTCATGTTATTACAGTAGAATGACACTAAGAGATAAAGATGCACCTCAGCCACAGAAGCAACTGACCCAAGGAAACTAAAATTAGAAAGAAGCCTCTCCTGTTACTGTCTATACAGATCAGATCCCTGTGTTGCCCCCATAGTGGAGACATGGCTACCTGCCAACCCAAGGTTTTACTTCTTAGACCCCAGACTTCCTAAAAGGGACTGTCTTACCATTCTCAGATCTGATTTTGGAATCCTCAGAAATAGATTCTCTTTCTTGGGTCAAAGTGTCCACTTCTGGTCTTATCACCTACGTCATGTTGTACCTTAAGTGCTTATGTGGCTACCATTCTGTATAGGTAGAGAGTTAATTTCTAGAAAAGATGTGCTGGAAGGACAGCCCTGCCAGTGTTCACTGGAGAACACATTGTTTTAGTTTTCTTTTTTTTTTTTTTGAATTGCAATTAGTTTAACCCACATTAACATTTATATTTAAACCTCAGTTTAGTCTCAAGTCCTGTTCTATTCTTATGATTATGACATCATTTTTACTAACTGAACTTCAGAACACCTTTGCAGCCTATATCCATTGCTTTTGTATTCTAATTATCCAGAGTCTGACTTTCACATCTTCGTGAGTGAATGATAAAGTGTACAGAGTTACAGATAGAACCTTGTTGCAGCCCATTAGAAATTTCTTTGGGGGTGAACATGGATCCATTAATCAATTCCTTTTGGGAACAATCATTCAAACAACCACGATGTCTTAGAAGTGAATCTTTGTAGGAGCTCATGGATGTAAATGTCAGAGACACTGAGATTAGAACACTCAACATCTCCTCATCCCATGGGCGAAAACAATTTGAGGAGCAATGTTCCTGCTGCACCAAAAGAATAAAAGCATTTCTCTTTTTTTCTTTTTTAAATTAATATTTTATTTTATATAATTCTTATATCATTTTTCATTTTTGCACAATGTCTGCATTTTCATTTTGGTTATATTGCCCATACAATTGCACCCCCTCCTTTATTTTGACCCGAGTCCTTCCTCTCCCTGGCCCCCCCATAGGGTGTCTCTGGTTTATAGTTGCTTGTTGATTTTGATTTTTACTTTGTATTAATTAGTCTTTTTTCCTGGTCCCTTATTTAGGTTTTTAAATTCCTGCTCTGAGTGAGACCATCTGGTATTTTTCTTTTTCTTTCTGACTTATTTCGCTGAGCATGATCCCTTCTAGCTCTATCCATGTTGCTGCAAACTGCATGTGTTTATCTTTTTTGATGGCTGAGTAATATTCCATTGTGTATATGTACCACATCTCCTTGATCCAGTCATCTATTTTTGGGCATTTGGGTTGTTTCCATAACTTAGCTATTGTAAATAGTACTGCTATAAACAAAGGCGTGCAGGTGACCTTTGGAATTACTGTTTCTGTGTCATTTGGGTAAATACCTAGGAGTGGAATTGCTGGATCCTATGGAAGCTCTATCTTTAGTAGGTCAAGTAATCTCCACACAGCTCTCCATAGTGGTTGGA
This sequence comes from Talpa europaea, assembly GCF_964194135.1. Lineage (NCBI taxonomy): Eukaryota > Metazoa > Chordata > Mammalia > Eulipotyphla > Talpidae > Talpa > Talpa europaea. Next base: position 124,742,915 of record NC_140068.1, on the reverse strand, counting down.
CCAGTTTGCACTCCCACCAGCAATGCAGGAGAGTTCCTTTTTCTCCACAACCTCACCAACATTTGTTGTTGCTAGTTTTTTAATATGTGCCATTCTCACTGGTGTAAGATGGTATCTCATTGTAGTTTTGGCTTGCATTTCCCTGATTACAAGTGATGTTGAACATTTTTTCATGTGCCTGTTGGCCATTTGCATTTCCTCTTCAGAGAAGTTTCTTTTTAGCTCTTCTGCACATTTTTTCACTGGATTATTTTCTTTGTTTTTGTTGAGTCTCATCAGCTCTTTGTAGATTTTTGTGATCAGTCCTTTATCATTAGTGTTGTGTGCAAAAATTTTCTCCCAGTTGGTGGGATTTCTCTTTGTTTTGGTTATTGTCTCTTTTGCTGTGCAGAAGCTCTTTAATTTGATGTCGTCCCAGCTGTTAATCTTTGCTTTCACTCTCACTGCTTTGGGTGATGTGTCTGTAAAGATGTCTTTGAGATACATGTCATGTAGTGTTTCACCTGTATTTCCTTCTATGTATTTTCAGGTCTTATGTCTAGTTCTTTAATCCATTTTGAGTTGGTTTTTGTGCATGGTGTGAGGTAGTAGTCAAGCTTCATTCTTTTGCATGTAGTGACCCAGTTTTCCCAGCACCATTTATTGAACAAACTTTCTTTGCTCCAGTGCATATTCTTTGCTCCTTTGTCAAAGATTAGCTGACCATAAATCTGTGGGTTTATTTCTGGATTTTCTATTTGGTTCCATTGGTCCGTGTTCTTGGTCCAATACTATGGTCTGTTCTTGGTCCAATACTATACAGTTCTGATGATTATGGCTTTGTAGTATAGTTTGAAGTCTGGGAGTGAGATGCCTCCATTCCCTTCTTTTTTATTTCAGGAGAGCTTTGGCTATTTGGGGTTTTTGGTGATTCCATATGAATTTCATCAATAATTGTTCTATTTCTTTGAAGATTGTCATTGAAATTTTGATTGGAATTGCATTGAATCTGTAAATTGCTTTTGGTAGGATGGCCATTTTAATAATGTTTATTCTTCCAGTCCATGAGCAGGGGATGTCTTTTTTTATTTCAAGATGGGCTTTTCTCTTGGGCATAAAGTGGTGCCTCATCGTGGGTTTACCTTTAATTTTTTTTTTTCTCCACTAAAGAGAAAGGTATTTTTTAAAAAAAAGATTTATTTATTTATTTATACAAGCACTGGGTACAATCAGAAGTGCAGGAGGGTGAGAGAATTCACCACAGCCAGAGTGGAGAACAGAACAGGCAGACTGACGAAATACACAGCTGAGGGGAGCAGCGGGCGGCAGGAGAGGTCTGTGCGCCATGTGGGACCTTCACCAGTGGCTGGGATCGAACTGGTGCTCCAGAGCCTTCAGGCAGCTTCGCAGCCTAGCGCTCAACTGTTGCGCCACGAGGGGAGGCCCAAGAGAAAGGCATTTTTTTAAAATGAAATCCAAAGCAGAGGAAAAATAATTCCACCCATTTTCCCTTGGAAGCAAATTCACTTCCTGCTTATATTTCATCCCTTCACTGTTTTGTGTGCTCACTGAGGAGACTCATTGCCACCCCCTGTCTTCCCGCCTTCTTTCTCATCGTCCCCCCCCCCCCCCACTGCTTTTCCAGGCCTGCTAAGTTCTGGTAGCCAACAAGGAATTATTGACAATCCGCCCAGTCATGCCAAATGAAAACAGTGCAAGCAGTCACAGATGGCCTACTTGAATAAGTGCCGCAGACCAGCTTTTGGCAAAATGTCGGGTCAGAAGTCCTTGAAAGGAAAAGACGGCCTAGGTGTGGTGTATAGGACTGAGGGGAAGGGGATGAGGCAGTGAGGAGACACTGACACTGGATGAGGTGCAAGTATCTTCTGCTGAGAGACTCAGCAGGTCTTTATTTATTCAATTTTAGTAATCAGAAAAAAAATGCATTATCATGTGTAAATCAGAGTATTCTATTCCCATGGACTACTGGCTCCTACAGGTTTCAGCTAGACGGTAGCCTTCAAGGTCAATAGATAAAAAACCAAACCTAACACTAAAACTTATGATTTCAGCTAGACAATTCCCTAAGACAGTGGATAGCCGCCAGTACATCCCTATCAGCTAAAGCTTAAGCAAGAAAAGACTTTTCTTATTCGCATGGCCTTCAGCCGGGACCGGCTGCTACTCAGCATCAGAACTTTTTCTACCTAGAAACTTAACACAGTTAACTTCATTTTAAAACTTTCCTAAGAAACTTCTAAATAAAAAGGAACTTCTAAAAAAGCAAAAGAAGGACTTACTATAATAGTTGTGCTGGTTTGCTTGTCAGATATGTACAATAAATTGTCTCCCATTGTCAAGTGGGTCAAATTGTTTAAAAACTAATTTCTAAACAGACAATTTTCCACACCATCCACCCACAGTCTGCTGACACGTACAATCCACTGCCCAATATACTCTCTAATAAATTTTTCTCTCTCTGTGACCAAGAACAAAAAACGAAGGGTTGCCAGATCTTCAGCCCCACGGTGTGAGGCCCTTTCTCTTTGCTGCTTGTCAGTATCCTATCCGGCTGGGGCAACAAGACCCCCTGCAGCAAATAAGCAAGAGCAGGACCCCTGTAAGAATCTCTCCAGGGAGGGAGAACAATGAATCAGTTTCTCAGCTACCTGGGGTTTCCTCATGCAGGCTTGTCTCCCACCAGCAACCCTATGACACCTTCATTACTGAGGAATCCCAACTCCAATCCTTCAGAGGAATGACATTTTAGGAGCCTTCAAAGGAGAAGCAGATGTTTCTCTAGTGAAGAAGGCAGAGAAAGATGGTCCAGGCAAAGGGACCAGCATATACTAAGGGACGAGAAGGCCTAGAAAAGAATGAACATTTAGGAAGTGTCTAGAGGTCAGCTAAATTAGAGGGTTCCCAGGTAGGGCATGGCAGGGCGTGATCGGAACACACTGGCCATGGAGGGCCAGGTCAAGTCCAGATGTGAAAAGTGAAGGAATCCCTTTGTTACAGGAGGACGAGGGGTACCCCAGGACCTCCAAACCTGTCTGCTCTAAATAGGTTCTGCCACCCAGCACATCAAGACAAAATGTGCTCCAGTGCATAAAAGCTTCAATGGAAAACAACTTTATTTTTTTTTTAAAGATTTATTTATTTATCTATTTATACAAGCACTGGGTACAGTCAGAAGTGCGAGAGGGTGAGAGAATTCACCAGAGCCAGAGCGGAGAGCAGAACAGGCAGACTGACCAAGTACACTGCTGAGGGGAGCAGCGGGTGGCAGGAGAGGTCTGCGGGCCATGCAGGACCCTCCTCCGGTGACCGGGAGCAACCGGGGATCGAACCGGCACTGCAAAGGCTGCAGGCAGCTTCGCAACCCAGCGCTCAACCGCTGCTCCACCGGGGAGGCCCTGGAAAACAACTTTAATACAATTAGTGTGCAATAAAGAGAAGAAAAACAGGAAGAATACAGTTTCCAAATCAAGCACCAAAAACTACCACCCATGCGCTTGTGGGTAAATGCCCAGCCAAACAGAGTTAGCTCAAAACAGGACGCAAGTCTAAGGCATTTCCTGGTGGGGGCCCATAGGAAAGGGGCAAAAGGGGCCAGGAAAGTCTAGAAGGAAAAGAGCAAAATCAGGGCTTCCCCGTGGTGCAGCAGGCTGACCGCAGGGCTGTGAAACTGTCTGCAGCCTCTGCGGTGTGGGTTCAATTCTGGCAGGCCAGGGAGATACCCGCATGGTGCGGCAGACATCTCCTGCATCGCCCGCTGCTCCCCTCAGCAGTGTCTTTGGTCCTTCTGCCTTTTCTGCTCCCCACTCTGTCTCTAGTGAATTCTATCACCCTCCCCTGCACCTGGCCTATACCCCAGATCTTGCATAAAAATAAAATAAAAAACTAACTAAATAAATAAATAAAAAGAAACACGCAAAATCAAAATCAAAACCCAAATCAATATAAAGGCTGCCGGTGTCAGCCTCCCCACAGGTCTCTTCCCCACATCTCTGTCTCTTTCAATTGTCTCCTTCCATGTCCCCCAAGTTCCTGATACAAGCCCCAGGCCAAGGAGCAAGTACAGCTTCTTCACGTGTCTCCTGCTCACTGTCTCCTCCAGGTGCTGGTCTTGGTATCCCCTTCCTTCCTTCTCCTGCCTTCTCTTGCTCCCCGTCCCTGCTCAGCTCCACACTTCCATGACAGGGCAAGTGAGACACAGGGCAAGCTAGAAATTAGGCAGTTTTAGGGACAGTGCAGGAGGGGACCTCTGAAGAATTTAGGGATTTTCTCCTCAATAAACTTTTTCTTTCTCAAAACAAACCTGCCTCTTCTTGCTTGCTTGCCTGAGAGTCTGCGAAGTTCCTGCTGTGGCTTCGTGAGACACCAACCCGTGGGGGTCTAGTGGCTGGGACTCAGTGCTGCACCTGCAGCCTGGGATCTGTTCCAGGCTGGAAGACTAGGCCTGACAATTCCGGTATCACAAGGAACCTGGAAACTCCCCTTTCCTGGGGATTGCCTTGTTACACCTTCAGCTCTAAAATCATTCCTGTGTATTGGCAGCAAGGTAGTTTCTCCCTGTTTGGATAATATTAAGTATTCAACTGCAGGAGGGTGGGGGAAGGACTTTCAACAATGCTTAAGAGAAACCCACACCTTGACCATTCTCTCTGCTATCTGATGAGCACTAAATTAATTTCCATATGAACGCATGATGTGGAGGTAAGACACAGAAACAGGAATTACAAGAGACACTGCCAGCTCTTATTAAATTTCCCAGAAACACAGTGTGTGCATTAATTAGTCTAAAGCACCTGGAATCTAATGCAAGAGAGATTTACAGGGAGCAGCTGTACAGAGATGGATTAACCCCAGAAATAGGTTTGGCTCTGAGGCTGATGTTTTCTTTTCCTCTCTGAATGGAACAAGATAAGATACATTACTTACAAAATGTAACCATTTCTGGCAGTTTTACCTCTGGTTCCTGCCTCCTACCCCCACCCCAAGTGCTGCCAGTCACAGAGACTGGTTCTGAACACAAACCCCAAAGTTAACTATTAGCCGCCTGGGGCCTCTTAAGCTCAAGCCCCAGAGATGCTTGCGGTTGAATTGTGCAAATCTGGGGGGAAAATGCCAGTTCCTGATCCTCTCAGGCTTGGCCCTGTTTTCTGTCAATCCAGCTTTGCATGATGAATTGAAGAATTTCCCATATGGCCGAAGGCACCAAGGCACCATCACTACTGGGCTTAATCCTAATGCATTTTTTAAGTCCCCCTTTTTTAACCAGGCGCAAGGAGAAAGGATCAACTTGAAAAAATTCCCTGAACAGGCACCAAGGAAGCAAGAGGCATGAATGCCACTTTCTTTGAAAGGCTGAGGCACTGGGAGTAGAAGAGTTGTCATAAAATGCAGGCTAGAGCTCCAGACCCCCTGGGCTGTGACTGCGGCCAAGGCCAGTGTGGCACCCTCAGGACAGTTGTGACCTGCCTCTTTATGCTCCTGTGGAGAGTTCAGCAGGTGTGATGGGATTTTTTGGAGTTAGTGGGTTTGGAGTGCGGGGTCCTTGGGCTCACTCTGGGAAAGGTTTCACCAGAGCTCCCGTTTCAGCAATACGCGATGAGTTTCCCAGGCAAGTTCCTCCACGAGAACAGAGACATTGGTTATATTTAAAAAGCAGGTTTGTTAGGGAAAGGACAGAAGAATAAAGGACACTTGCATAGACACAAGCAGGCAGGAAGAGCTGCCCTGAAAGGGACAGGTTGGCTAAGAGAGGCCTGCATGTTTGCAGGCAGGTGGCCTTGAGGAGAGCGGCCTCCGCTGAAGGAGGTCAATGAGGGGAAGTACAGGTCACGGGCAGGTAGGGAGCTGCTGCCCTGCAGAGGGAGAGGGTTGGTAAAAAGAAGCACCTGCATAGGCACAGAAGGCCGAGAGATTGCTCCCAGAGCCTGTGCAGAGACTGCACTGATAAAGTCTTCTCTTGTTTGGGAGGGGCTCACTCCTTGTGAGCCTTAGGTTAGTTGCTTATTTTTTTTTAAGATCTATTTATTTATGCATACAAGAGCTGGGGTACAGGCCAGAGGTGTGGGGGGTGAGAGGTTTCACCAGAAACAGAGTGGGGAGCAGAACAGGCAGACTGACTGAAATACACTGCTGAGGGGAGCAGCGGGCGAGTCAGGAGAGGTCTACTGCGCCATGTGAGTTGCTCCCTGGCTGGGGATGGAACTCGTCCTGCAGTGGCTGTGGATAGCTTCATAGGTTGCATCTTAACCCCTTGTGCCACCAGGGAGGCCCATTTGCTCATTTTGGATAACTATGTAGAATCTGAAAAGGACAGGAGATTCCACAATGGACTTGATCTCCATATCTTTACCCCTGAACCTTTGCTCTGGACACTGCCTACAGCAGCTTGATACCTGCTTGGATCTTATGCTTTGTAATCTGGGCTTTGGCACCTAAGGATCTTGGTTTCCATAGCTGTGTCAACAGCTATGCTAATCTCTTCTACCCCCAATTCCTGTGTGAGCCAGGTCGCTGGTCTTGTGGGGCCGCCTTTGCAGTTTTGCTATTCCTGTCCTCCATCAGGTGTATACCATGTGAACAGTCTTGTTCTGGAAAGAACAGACTTATTTTGCTGTAATCTTGCTGAGTGATCATGGGCAAGTCACTGAACCCCACATTTTCCTCCACTGTTCAACAGAGAGGTAGACTGGCATGATCTCCAATATCCGCATGATATTACGATCCTATTATTTTACTAACAGCAACCTTATGCTTTCACATTGTGGTGGACATGGTGATGAGCTTCCCAGATGGTCCTTCTGTAACAGGGAGCTTCCCAGGAAAAGGGGAAGTGCCAGATTCCTGGAGACAGAATAAAATTGGGTTTTGTTTTTTGGTACAACCAGTCACTCTGTGTCTTTCTCTTTGGTGAGTTCAATTCATTTCCATGAAGGGTGATGACATGATGACTTTCTACTGTGCTTTTGTCTTTAGTCAAATCCAGGCAAGAAATGTGTGGTAGGGCCTCCCCGGTGGCGCAGCGGTTGAGCGCTGGGTTGCAAGGCTGCCCGCAGCCTCTGCAGCATCGGTTCGATCTCTGGCTGCTCCCCGGCCACCTGAGGATGTCCCACATGGCGCACAGATCTCTCCTGCTGCCCGCTGCTCCCCTCAGCAGTGTACTTCGTCAGTCTGCCTGTTCTGCAACCTGATCTGGCTCTGGTGAATTCTCTCACCCTCCTGCACTTCTCACTATACACAAGTGCTTGTATAAATAAATAAATAAATCTTTAAAAAAAAGTTATATCTCAATAAATTTGCTTTAAAAACATAACAATTAGGGTCTATAAGTTGCCCTGTGTCTGTCCTCCACCGTATCCTCATCAAGGGCTTGTGGGGCAGGGAACTGCCTGAGCCCATGAGGAGCTGAGCACAGACGGTTTCACTGGACAGAAGCTGTCAAGGTGCCTCCTCTGCGTGGTCCTGAGTCACGCGATGAGATGCTGACATCACGCTGCTTCTGTGATGGGAGAGACTTTTAGGGGCCTTGGGTGGGAGGCAGCTTATTTTTCATGTGGGCAGAATGGAAATAATGAGTGTCCAAAAGGTCTACTGTGTTGGTTTTCAATTCTCCACCAGTTCTGGGATACACAGGAGGGGAGACGGCTCCCCCCGGGAGTGTGTCTGACTCCCAGGCTCTTCCTCCTGAGGAGAATAAAGCAGAAGGGACGCGCCACGTCACAGAGTCAGGCTCACAGGGGCTGAGACTTCCCGCCCGGGCTCCCCTCCTGGTCCCTCTCTGGGGTGACTCCCTGCACACGGTGGATCCTCAGCTAAGGGGACGCCCACAGGACAAGGACCTGAGGGTTTTCTCCAGGAGCCACATGCATGAGCTCTGAGGCAGGTCCTTCCACGCTGATCACGGCCATTCAGAGCCGCCAACATCTCGTCCCCATCGCAGCCTCGTGGGACCCAGAGCTGGAGCCTCTGAGTGAGGCCCCTCCTGCCACCTCCCCCTCAGAGACTGTGGAGACCCCAGATCTTTGGTTTAGGTGCAAAGTAGGAAGTGATTTGGTACAAACCAGTAAAATATTCAGGCGATAAAGTGATCAGTGTCTGTTGTCTCACAAGAAACAGTGGAGGCCAGAGTAGCTCACATGACGGTCAAGGTCCTGATTGCAATGAGCTGTCAGACAAGGAATCCACATCCCCTGAAGTGTCCTTCAAAATATGTGATTTTTAAAAATCAGTTCTACCGATTTCAGATTCCCATTTATTTTGCTGTTTTGTTTTCTTTATACTATCCCCAGAGCGGTGGCTGCAGGGTCACGGAACAGAGGGGCTGTCAGCAGCCTGGAGCTGTGAGCAGGGCTGACTCTATCCTGCTAGCAGGGAGTGGGGCCCTGGAGCCCCAGAATCATTCCCCACAGATGGCCCTCCAGGGCAGCACAGGCCTTTCTCCTCTTGATTCCCTGAATCACCTCCTCTTCATTGCAGGAATCTCCCTGCCACCCCAGCATTGGGGAGTTGGGGAGGATGTTGTGGCTCAGGAAATGGGGGCGTCCTCCAAACCATCTGTCCTCTCCTCCTCTCTCTCCTTCATCAGCCTGAGTGTGCGTGTTTGAGTCACACCAGCCCTGCACGGACAGGAAAGGCCCAGAACCTAAGTGATTCCTTGGTCAGTTACAGCACCGGCCCCTCTGCAGTCCCACCAGGGGAGACAGAGACTCTCCAGCCCCAGCCAGAGCCGCGTCACCCACACAGACCTTCCCCTCACAGTGTCCCCAATGCTGCCCCTTCCTGGCCCCACCCTTCCTGGTGCCCCCACCACTCCTTTGGGTCCCCATCCCCTAGTCCCCATTTTCATTCTCTGCTCCATTTCCAGGAGCTTCTTTGTCTTCCTAGTCATGCCCTGGGGGCTCTCCTCAACCTCCCCTCATTCAGAGATGGAAAATTTTTAAAAGATGTATATTTGTTTATTTATTTCCTTACAGCGTGGGTCATCTTTCTATAGTTATTGTTCCTCTTAGGTGCGGCCCTTCCACCAAGGATCCACCACACACCACCACTAGCTGCCCGGGTCTCTCCCCGGCTCTGATCACTCCTGCTCCCCCCTGCTGCAAGACTTGGATGGGTGGTTGGCCCCGGGTCTTGGCGTTTCCTGGAACCTTGTCCTTTTTTTGGGCGAGGCCCTGGGCTCCTGGGTAGAATTGAATGTTAATTCCCTGGAAGCAGAAGCAGAAACAAAGTACAGAGACTCTGGAGTCCACGGATCCATCCGAGACTGAAGGAACCTCTATATTTGGGGATCAGCCCATAATCTGGGAATCAGCTGTAATGACCTGGAAACCTGCTTTTGTCCTTCATCCATAGGACTAAGAAAATTGGAGGACTTTTACCTGACACTGGACTTGGGCGCCCCCTTGTGAGCAGATCCCTGTCCTGCCGCCGGGGGCCCAGGGAGCCTGGGGAGGGCCTGGCTGAGCAGGAGAAAGGGCGGCTCTGGGCTCCTGTGCTCAGCCCTGTGGCCACACGGGGGCGCTGCCGCGCTGCTCCGGATTCTGGTGGAGCCGCCAGGACGGGGCGGGGGCTGAGGTGGGCACAGCTGGGGATGCTGGAGGGTGGCGACCTGGGGGTGAGATGCTCTGTGAGGAGTCAGAGCAGCAGGGCTCAGAGGAGAGGAGACTCCGGAGCCTGCCCTGTGTGTGAGGTTTCCAGCTTTTCTCCCAGAACCCCTCTCTCCAGTCCCTGGACAGTGATATCTGGATAACTGGAAAAGAAAAAATTTTTTCTTTATAGAACATATTAAATATTGAGAGTATTTTAAAAAATAACATTTAAAGAATACTGTTCGATTTATAGAAAAGTTGCAAAGGCTGTACACGTCTTGTTTATCCCACACCATTTCCATTTTGTTAACATCCTACATGAGTACAGATTTTTCTTTTACCACTAATGCAGCAATGTTGACGTAATAACTAAACGCCATACTTTAATTCCTTTTTGCTAATGTCCATTTGATGCCCAATAATCCCATCCAGTTTGCCTGGATGACAGTTTCTCAGACTTTCCTTGTTTCCTTGGGAAAGGTATTGGGGTCCCAGATGGGCGTTCTTGGGTCACCTCTAAGAAAAACTTCACCAGAGTCCTCCTTTCAGTGGGGTGAGGGCACACACACACACGCACACATATGAAAAGAAAGAAGTCGATGCTTGTACAGATTCAAATTGGCAGGAGGACCTGATCCTGGAGGGGGGGGTTGTTAGGGGAAGCCTGTTAGTGCAGGCTCATTAGAACTCTGTTGGTATGTGTCGTGTGGAATTACACATTTTAATAAGTGTGAAGCTGTACTCCAAAAATTTATACAGTGTTATAAACTAGTGTAACACACGCATTTATATATTAATTATTGCTTTTGGGTGTTTTGCTTACATAACTGCTAAAAGCCATGATCCATTACAGAGGTCTTACTATGTGGACCTCTTAGTTGAATCATAGTCTTTGGTATACTATCAGCTTTCCAATCCTCAGATATGGAGGAAAATTCTAATTCCATTTATACCACATCTAGGTCATGGGTAAGAAAATGTTTGCTCCTCAGTTGATCTATGTAGCCAACATCTGCATCAGTAATATAGAAAATCCTTGAATTTCCTCAAATTATGTCCTGGAAAATGTTCCTCAAATTATGTCCCCTGCAGTTATTTCATTGTTTTCCTTTCCGTTCCAGTCTGATTTGGCTAATTTTAATGCCATTCCAATAGGGAACAGTGGTAGAGAAAGAAATAGACGAGACAGTATTACATCACTCCTTAATTCTTGTAGCCCTAGGAAAATCAAGTGTTCTCTATGGTGGTGAAAAGAGGAGATTATTTCCTGATGCAGGAGCACTCACAATGTAATGGAAATGCAGGGTTGTATTGCCATGGTTTGATCCATAGCACATTTTGGAATAGTGCCCAAGTCCTGTTTCATAAGCCTAAATAACTAACCTGGACCCGGGTTCCAAGGAGGACCATGAATTTGTGGCTCATGCTTGCACACTCCTCTGCCCCACGGGAGGCATATTGTGGCAACACCCTTGTAGAGACTTTGTTTCCTGTGGTTTCCTGAGGGGAGGTTCCCCAAACTGTGTTTGCATGGAATAGCTGTGAGCCATCTACAAACTTCCATAATGGAGTTTCTCTTCATATATTTAAGTTGTATTCTGTTGTATAGTGATTTGTGGACTAGACAATGTAGCAGAAGTACACTGAAGCAAGTTGATTAAGAGTTGATAAATGAATGTAATGTAACAGAATTATCTGATTTATTCTCAAAATGTTTATACTTCAGTTAGTTTATGCTTTAGTTTGAATTACCATGTTAATCCCTTCATCATATTGCTCTGTACTATTCTCAAATAGTTTCTCATCAAAGTCTTTTCTCCTTGATCTGCTTTGCAGACTTTCCAAACAAAGACTGCCACCTTTTTCCAATGTATGTTTTTCAAGCATAACAGAACTGGGGTGTAGACCAGAGGTGCAGTGGTTGAAAGGATTCACCAGAGAGAGTGGGGAGCAGAACAGGCGATGTACTGAAATACACTGCTCCAGGGAGCAGCAGGCATGACAGGAGAAGGCTGCTGCACCCTATGTGGCTTAGCTCCCTCGTGGGGAATTGAACTCAGGCCACAGCAGTGATAGAGCTGAGACTTACTCTCAAAGCCAACAGCGTGGCCCCTTTCCCAATAATTTCTCACTGCACCATTGGCCATATAGAATTTAATATAAAATGAATGTGTCTTTACTGATCAATGAATCATGTCACAGGCAAGTTTTAGATTTAAATTAATTGGTATGCATTTGTAAGGACTATATACTACATGGTTACGATGAATAGTTTTTTCTGAAATTGAAAAGACTCTTTTTGGCAAATGTCAAAGTAAAAACTAATATGAAAATATTTAACCTTTCGTTCTTATTATAACAAAATGGAAAATAACAAATGACAGGGTTTCACATGGTAGCCCTGAAGGATAATGCTTTTCAGATCCCTTTTATCCATCTCTTTTAATAAATAGCCCTTCATTACCTTTTTATGTTACAAGTTTGCATACTGAACCAGATTGCAATGAAATAACCGTCTAATGAAAAACACTATGTTTGAAATAGATGTAGGTCATTCTGTGCCCATAAATTTTTAAGTAGTTGATGGAAAATTGGTCTCTCTAAGTAAGAGATTTTTGTTTTGTTTTCAAGTTAGGCTATAGTTTTGGATCTGTGGACAAACCATTTACTCTCCCTGGTATTATCTTTCTTCTAGCTAATTCTGTGAGTCATAGTCTCTTCTGGTACCATCGATATTATTGCAAAGAGGAAGATTTAATCCGGTGGGGTCTTTTAGTAGCTGAGTAGTATTTGTGTGTTGTGCGCCATATTTTTGTAACCAACTCATCTATTGTTGGACCCTTAGGTTGCTTCCATCACTTTGGTATTGAAAATACTATTACAATGAACATAGGTGTGCACATATCCCTTCATATTAGTGTTTTTGTATACTTCAGAGAGATATCTAAGAATGGGATTGCTGGATCATCAGGTAGAACTATTTTTAGTATTTTCAGAAATACCTATCCTACATTTCTAGGAAAGGAAATAGTCTTCATTTCCACCAACAGTGGAGTAAAGACATGGATGTAAGTTCTGAAATCACAAAATACACAGAAAAACAAAAATGACACAGTTCCTTAATCAGCCTTAGAGATGACTTTTGTCAATCGGATTACATTGGCAAAGGAAACAAAAGCAAATATAAACAAATGGGACAATATTAAACTAAAAGGTTTCTATAGAGTGAAAGAAACCACCATTAAAAAAGCTAATGATTTGGAGAAAATACTTACATATGTCACACAAGGGCTTAATATAGAAATTTTATAAAGAACTCATTAAACTCATCACCAAAAGAACAAATGTCCCCATTGAAAAGTGGACAGAGATGTTGAAGAGCGCCTTGTCCACAGGAGACAGAGATGGCAGCAGGCCCATGAACGTGTGTTCTTCCTCTCCTATTCAGAAAGCAAATCAGAAGCAAAATGAGCGATCATCTGCTATCTGTTAAGAGGGTTATTATCAAAATAGACAAGAAACAAGTGATGGTAAAGTTGCGGAGAGAAAAAATTCTTTGTAGATTGTTGTTACAAATTTAAACTGTTCCAATCATGGAAATAGTGTGGCAATCCCTCAACAAAATTAAGAAAAGAAATATCACATGACCCAGCTAGCTGACTTCTCTTTAGTTGTCAAGCTTTACCACAAAAATATACAAACTTAAATTCAAAGAGATATATGGAACACCATGTTCATCATAACATTATTCACAACACTCAAGACAGAGAAACAAACTCAGAGCCCACTGATAGATGATAAAATAAAAAAAAGTGATATATATGATATATATATATCATATATATATATACAGTGGGAGACTACTCATCTATAAAGAAGATGAAATCCTGCTGTTTGCAACAACATGGATTGACCTAGAGTATCTATATTTTGCTATCTAAAATAAGTCAGAGAGATAATAAAAGCACCATATGATTTTGTTACAGGGCAAGGAGAGGAGCAGCCCAGACACCACAAACCTACCTGCTCTAAATGGGTTCTGCCGTCCACCGCATCACCACAAACATATGAGACTTTACTGGGAAGGAACTTCAATACAATTAGGAAACAATATAGGAAAGGCAGAGACTACAGTTTCTTTTTTTTTAAATATTTTATTTTATATAATTCCTACATCATTTTTCATCTTGGCACAATGTATGCATTTTCATTTTGGTTATATTCCCAATACAATTGCACCCCCCCCTTATTTTGACTCTAGTCCTTCCTCTCCCTGCCCTCCCTGCCCTCCCTCCCTCCCCCCACCCCGCACCCCCTCCCCCTGCAGTGTGTCTCTATAGTTTCTAAGTAAAGTATCCAATGTTACCAGTCCCCTTGTTGGTAAAAGTCCATCCAAAAGGGATTGGCCCAGAATAAGGTCCCAAAGCCTGCCACAGGTCTAAGGCATCTTCCAGTGGGGACCCATAGAAAAGGATCAGAAACCACCAGACAAGTCTGGAAGGAAAAGAGTAAATTATCAAAAGCAAGACAAAAACCGCCATTGCCACCTCCCCACGGGACTCTCGCCCACATCTGTGTCACCCAGTCCACGACCAAAAGGCAAGCATGGTTTCTTCACGCGTCTCTCTGCTCTACGTGCCTCCTCTGGGTCTCCTTCTGGCTCCATCCTGCTTCCTTCCTTCCTCAGTTTCCTCTGCAGCTTCTTCTCTCCCTGCTCAGCTCCACCCTCCCTTGGGTGGGGTGGGAACCTGGAACCTCCCCCTTTCCTGGGGACCACCCTGTTACAATTTCACTCCTATATGGATGATAGAGAAACAAAACAATTGAACAAACAAAACAAACCAAAAACAACATCTTAGTCTGTAAGAACAAAATATTTGCTGCCAGAGGGAAACAGGAAAAGGGGCTGAGGAATTTGGGTGAAGGAGTTCTTGTATAGTGAAGAATAGAAACTGTTTATTCAAATGTTAATTTTTAATGTACACCAAAACCTATCGCTATATAATGGTACAAACCAGTGGAACTTCAGTAAAAATTAAAAGAAAATGAAGTGAAACACAAAGATGTTTATTAGAGCTCATGAAATTTGTGATAATTCCGAAGCTCCATTTGTATATATATGTAAAAAAGTAAAAGCTATTCTGAGATATTTTGACTTGCTCTCTTATACGCAATCCTCATACTTTTCCTTTTTTAAATTTTTTCTCCCTCAGCAGTTAATTTTTAAAAACAATGGAATCAACTGATGGCCTATGAAGGGACATTTAAAGGTCTTAATTTCAGAGGACATTTATTCTGACTGCTGTGTGTTCTTTACAGTTTTTGCTATAATACATGGGAGTCAGAATCTACAAGATGGATGAGGGTTGCTCCCAGACCCACATTTTGATGCAAATTTCCTAAGTCATCCTAAATTCCAGCCACTTCAAAATTCATGGAGCAAACCCAAAGATGTAAAATTGTGGAGAAAAGGGAAATGATTTCCTTAGAACAAGAAAATGACACCTCAGGCTAAATTCAACCTTGTAAATACAATGAAAAACCAGCCACATTCATTTGTTAATTGTCCTTGGCTATCTCCTTGCTGTAGTGCAGATTTTAGTAGTTGCAAAAGGAACTACAATATATGGTAAATAAAGTTTGAAATATTTATTCTTTGAGGAGAGAGAAATTTGTCAATCCTTGTTCTACAGTCATGATTTGTAAACATTCAAGCGCAGCTTCTCTGGCATAGGGAGGGTGAAGAAAGAGATCTGAGCCTGTGTTCTTCTTCCCTTATCAGGTCTCTGAATCTACAGAAAATAAGGGAACTTTTTAGAGTTTGAAAATCAGTGAATTTATCTTTAATTGCCGCATCAATATTAGCTTGCTAATGCTGTTAATAACATTTATATCAGAAATAATAATAATTCAGGGTCAGTGATATAAGCGATGATTGGATAGTTCCTTAAGTGGAACAAACATTATTAAGCAGTCTTTGTGGTGGAACCATAGCTGGGGGAGGCGTGAGGTATGGGGGTGTAAGAGTGCAGCAGAGATGGAGTAGAGAACAGAAAAGGAGGATTTATTGAAATACCCTGCAAGGGAACAGGGGGCAAGAGGGAGCTATACAGCTGTGTGTGAAGGATTTGAGACTTTTACACTAGGGTTCCATAGGGTTTCTTACTTGGGGAGCCAGTTTGCACGGGTTATCGGCTGGGATGTCTGCTCTTGGGTGCAGACCCTTGACACAGACACATGTGCAGGCCCTGCCTCTGCATTCCTGGAGTTGGGCTGGTTTATCTGCCATGGTGGTCAGTCTAGCGGCCCAGTTCCCATGGCAGCCTTATTGATGCCCTTCTCTGCTCAAGTCTCTCAAACATGACTGTGGGGTAAGAGTGAGAGCTTAGTTTTTAACCTTATGAAATGACACCCTGACACCCCTGTTTGGGCCAGATGTATACTTCAGGAGTGACAACATGATCCTTTCTCTGGAAATCACAGTATTTTCTTTCCTTTTTCCAGAATTTATACTATTTTTGCTGATTTGATGGGCTCATGTTTTAATATTTGGTAATTAAACATGGTTTTGACAGGGAATGAGTAATAAAAAAATAAAGCAACCAATTCAACCCCCTTTTGCTCTTTTGATTGTACCATAACTTACAACTTAATTGACAGAAATTCTCTCTTAAGAAAATGTAGAATTGCTTCCGTGTTTAGCCTTTGGGGATTTGGGGTTCCCTTTTTGGTAATTTACTTGACACTTATTGATATAAGAGTGTTAAGTCATAAAGTGCATGCTTTGAATTGTTTCTGTCAGTAGAGACTTCCAAATTTAATGGATGCAGACAGGTGAAGACCAAGAAGAGGGAATGTAAATCGCATATAGGAAATTATCCACTGTGGCAGAAAAACAGAAACCAAATGGTGGGGTAGTGTTAAATAAGGTTAAAATTAAGCCCCTACCCCTTGCCCAGCAGGAAGGTTTGTGAGGCTTTAACACAGAGAGAACTGATGAGGCTGCTCTGGGTCCCAATCCGTAAGATGGATCCCTTTGACCAGGAATGTGGAGGCAAGGCCAGGACACATTCTGGGTCAAAGATCAAGCCCCCAGGATCAGACACCCCTGTACTAACCAGCCCAAAACTAACTCCCCAAAGCAAAACTGACAAACTATTTATAAAAGGGAGCCCAAAATCTCTCTTCACTTGCAGATCTTTCCTGTCTCCCTAGCTGCTTCTCTTAGCAGTGTATTTGAACAAATGTGCCTTTTCTGTTCTCCAGTCTGCCTCTGGTGAAATTTTTCACCCCTGCACCTCTGGTCTGTCAAGGTATCATTAAGAATTTGAAAACCAAGCCCCCACTCCTTGGCCAGAGGCAAGTTTGGGAGGCTGGAATGATAAAGGGAGTGGATGGAACTGCCATGGAAACATGGACCTTAAGCTGGTGAGGCCCAGAACTGATGATCCTCTATGCTGATTCAGATCATCAGTCAGGACACACCCAAGACTAGTCACCCTAACCAGTCAATGGTTCTAAAGCGTAGAGACTTGGGACCCAAACTCTGAGCAGTCCACCCTTCCTGTTTCGCCCTCTGCTTCTTTTAGCAGTGTATTTCAATAAATTCGCCTGGTATTTCCCATCTGTCTCTGGTGAACTCTTTCACCCCTGCAACAGGGCCTCCACCTTGATTCTTCCCCACAACATTCTATATCAATAATCTTTGTTAGATAGAGTGGTGTGATTTCTTATAAAAGAAGATGGAACCTAACCTCTTCAACTACACCAATCTTCCATCTACCCAAACCTCTACTCTTTGTTCTCTGAATTCAGCAAATAAAAATAAAACTTAAAAAAAAAAAAAAAGCATGGGCCTCCCCTAGTGGCGCAGGGGTTGAGGGGTTGCGAAGCTGCCCACAGAATCTGCAGTGCCAGTTCAATCCCTGGCCACCAGCGAGGGTCTCACATGGCACCACAGAACTCTCCTGTTGTGCCCGCTGCTCCCCTCAGCAGTGTATTTAGTCACTCTGCCTATTCTGTTCTCTGCTCTGGCTCTGGTGAATTCTCTTACCCTCCTGCACTTCTGACTGTACCCAGGGCTTGTATAAATAAATACATCTTTAAAAAAAAAAAAAAGCAAATAGCAATTACATCTACCAAGTTGCTCAAGATAGAAAGTTTGGCAGCATCTTTAATTTCTGTCTTTCCCTCACTTTCTATATCCTTCCAAATCAGCCCTATTAGCTAACATCCTAAGCAAAGTACCACTCTGACCCACTCCTCTCTCTTTGCCTACTGCAAGTTTCTCCGTTGTTTTCCCTGTTGCATCTTGTTCTCCTACAATCTAGTTTCCCCAATGCAAAGAGATTTTCCTCAAACACAAATTATTCAATTCACTCCACTCGCCAACACCTCTCTCCATTTTCACAATTAGTTGAAGTTCAGGCCATCCCCCTGAATTAGGAAGTTCTGAGTGACTAGTTTCTGTGAATATCTTTGACCTTGTCTCACAATTCCTTCTCCTTTGTCCACATGAAACACTGACCTCCTTTTTCTTACTGCAGGGTGATTCAGTCCTTTCTGCCTCTCTGTGCTCCCCTCTGCAATTGTGCTTTCTCCCAAACTTTGCTGTATGCATCCTGGTCTGTCAATAGAGTTCATATTGTCATTTATTGAAGTCTTATCATTTCCATGAAAGAATAATGTTTTCATAGCTTTACAGATACATACATTTTATTAAAAATATCCTGATGGGTTTCATATTTTGATGTTATCCTAAATGGCATTGAAAATTCAATTGGTTTGTTTCGATCCTTTGTACAGTTCCTATCACCATTTGTTATTTCTCTGTTGGATATTTTAAAACTTATTTATATTGCTTTTATTCCCTGACACTGAAAAGTCAGTTTTATCACAACAGTCTCTGTATATCTTGATCACTAGAACACTATCAATTCTACAAAAGTACAGTGTAGTTTCTCAATAATTAGTCATTGTTTCTTTTGAGTGAATATCATATATAGGTAACCTTGGAAAAAGTAATTAACCTCTCTAAATCTCCTTCCTCAGATATTAATATATTTGTAAGTGCACATATTGATATATGTAATATACATAGAATTAAAACAATGATACTTATACTTCCTGATATTTATCACTATTAAATCACTTTATTTTGATTGAAGTGTTAAAAGCAACCTAAAAAACAAAGTATTCTGAATTTCCTAACATTTTTGTTTAGTTTTAAGCACACTGGTACTGTTATGACCTATTGGATTTGTTAGTATATTCCTTCTCAAAGGAACTTTTGAGCATATAGTATTATTATTTAATGTTATTTTTCTACTAAACTGACTGCATGACACAATTACAGCCCCCCAAAAAGAAAGACAGGCTGAAAAAGAATCCTGAAATTACCTCTTGAAAATTTTAGAATTTAAACCTTACTAGTTCATTGCAACAGCAGTAACTGTGCCTTTTTTTTTTTTAATTTTCTTAAAGATGTATTTTATTTACACAAGCACCGGGGTGCAGGCCAGATGCGCGGGAGGGTGAGAGGATTCCCCAGAGACAGCCTGGAACAGAACAGGCAGACTGACTGAAATCCACTGCTGAGGGGAGCAGCGGGCGCTGCAGGAGGGGTCTGCGCGCCACATGGGCCCTCGCGGGCGCGGCAGAGGCTGTGGACAGCTCCCCAGCGCGCCCCAACCGCCTGCGCCCCCTGTTTGCTGTTCTCCCCACAGTGTGAGCGCGACAGTAAAGCATCTGCACAAGGCAGGGCCAGGATGGGGACGCCTGGAAAAGCCAAAACCCAGGCCGGGATTGCTCAGGACCGATGAAAGGGCCTCTTGGGCATTCCAAGGGTTGTCGTTAAGCGGCAGCTTTTTCGTTAAGGCTGAGAAACCGCTGGCGGTTCCCTCTGCCAATGGCTGTGGCCTGTGGCTCTGACGCCACAAAGAGCCCTTGTGACGGCACCGGCACCGCCTGCATCAGGCCCGCCCGGACTGCGCCTGTGTCCTCAGGAGCCGGGAAGCTTTGGACAGTGACCTGTGCACTCCGGACGACGAGAGAGACAGTGAGAGCCTGTTTTGGTTCTCTTTGGGTTTATTTATTGGTTTATTTATTTAATTATTTGTTTAGGCTATTTATTTTAGTTATTTTATTTTTCTTTCTTTGTTTTTTACCTTATTTTCCTTGTTTTTTTTTTTTTTTTTTTTTTTTTTGTATTTGCTTATAGTCAGGGCTGGTGAGGGTGGTCAGCGTAGTCAAGCGCACAGGCGCTATGTCCAAGGGACGGCAAGGGCAAAGCTACCTGGTGCTGCGGGAGCTGGGGCGGGGCTCCCACGCCAAGGTGACGCTGGCGGTGCATGTGCTCACGGGCACGAAGGTGCTCATCAGGGGCATCCTTAAGTCCGAGCTGCCCGACCTCCGCCTCCTGGCCCGCGAGATGGGGTGCATGAAGGCCCTTCACCACCCGAACATCGTGGAGCTCTTCCAGGTGGTGGACACCGGGCCGGAGCTGCAGCTCGTCATGGAGTACGTGCAGGGGGAGGACCTGCAGGCCTTCCTGGACAGGCGTGGGCGCCTGGGCGAGAGCGCGACCCGGCTGCTCTTTCGGCAGATCCTCGCGGCCCTCAGCCACTGCCATGCCAAAGGCATCGCGCACAGGGATGTGAGGCCCAAGAACATTCTGCTGACCGGAGAGGGAAAAGTCAAGCTGGCGGACTTTGGGCTCAGCGTCCAGGCCTTCAACCGGGCGCTGAGCACGTGCTGCTGTCGCCCAGAATACAGGGCCCCCGAGGTCTACCTTGGCCAGCGCTACAATGGCCCCAAGGTGGACGTGTGGAGCCTGGGCGTCCTTCTCTACAGAATGCTGACCGGCAAACTGCCCTTCTGGGCGCCCCACCTCCCGGCGGTCAGGGTGCGCGTCCTGGGCGCGTACCTCCAGCTGCCCGACTATCTCACGGAGCAGTGCCAGGACCTGCTGGCCAAAATGCTGGAAAAAGACCCCTGGAGGCGCCGCCCCCTGGAGTGCATCCAGCAGCACCCCTGGGTCGCAGAAACGAGCGAGGGACTCCTGCCCTTCAGCGAGCCGTGGCTCAGCCCCCAGGACCCGGCCATAATCAAAGCTATGGAGCGCCTGGGCTACCAGAGGCAGGAAATTTGGGAGGCCATTGACGCTAACAAGTACGACAAGGTCATGGCCACCTACCTGATCCTCCGCTCCAGGAAGCAGGAGGAGGAGGAGGACTATGAGGAGGAGGGGGAGGAGCGGCCCAAGCGCGTCACCTTCCGGGTGCCAAAGCGTGTCACCTTCCGGGAGCCCGGTGACCCCAATTACAAGGACAGCCTCCCACAGCCTGAGGTTTCGGGGAATACCCCAAGGCCGGGTATCCTGCGAAAGCAGGAAGTCCAAAAGAGGGGAAAGGAAGCCACCCCGGGCAAAAGGGTCACCTTTGCAGGAGTCCCTGAGCTGGAGGACGCCCAGAAGCACACCACCGCCGCAGGGCCAGGCTCCCTGTTAGAGGACGCCCCGAAGGGCAGACCCTCTGCGCTAGGCCCGGTGCTGGAGGACGCCTGGGGGGACACCAGCACCTCTGTGGCCAGACCCCAGCAGGAGGACACCAGGGAGCACAGTAGCACCTTGGTGTCAGTCCTCCAGCTGGAGGACACTGGGGAGCACGGCAGCACCACTGAGACAGGCCCCCAGCTGGAGAGGGACCAGGAAAGCAGGGCCAGCACGATCTGTCCAGCTCCCCAGGCCTCCAGCACCCCCCTAAGACCTCCCCCAAGACGTGGCTGGCCTTCCAGTGCAGTGGCCCCTTCAGCAATCATCAGGGCCAGAGATAGGGTATTAGATATTATCCTAGAATTTTGTTGCTGCTGTGCAACATTCGAATTGCAGAGCAACAAAGACTAAAATAGCACCACACCAGACAAAAGCCTTCCCACCCCCAAAGCACAACCACTCAGTGGCCATGGGGAACAGGAGTACACCAGGGAAGGTTGAGGCTCTGGAGAGGCTCAGGGACTGGGTCCAGTCACAGGAGCCAGGAGGAGCATGAGACCCACGGGACTGCAGCACAGAAATCTGGGCAAAACCGATGTCCCTGGAGCACAGATGTCCCTGGAGCAGAGTAGGTGAAGGGCCAGGAGGGCCACGGAACTGGTGAACCACCTGCAGGGGAGCAGAGCGGGTGAGTGTTGGGGTGTGGAGGGGCTGGGGAGAGCTGAGCAGGTACAGGGTCCCTGGAGGGTTATGAGGCTGTGTGGGTGGCCCCAGGGTCAGAGGCCCCAGGGCCAGAGGCAGGAAACCCTGGACCTCTCTCCCCCATCATAGGCTCAGTTCCCTGAGAACCATACTGCCCCCTTGCTGGGAGAGAACTGCTGCTCTATCTTGGGCACAGGGATGGCATAGAGGATGCAGGAGCTCTTGGAAAGGCTTGGGCCCAGGTGGTAAAACGTGCAGATTGCAAGGAGCAGATAGAGAAGGTCTTTAGCTCCCCTTAAGAAAGACTCGGGGACCAGTATATTAGAATCCAAACAGGACTTTTCAAGGTGGACAGAGTTTATTCACAGACCAGCCCTCCTCCACACGACCTGCTCAGCTGGAAAATCTGCACATCTTCCT
Source organism: Talpa europaea (assembly GCF_964194135.1). Lineage (NCBI taxonomy): Eukaryota > Metazoa > Chordata > Mammalia > Eulipotyphla > Talpidae > Talpa > Talpa europaea. The sequence continues at coordinate 124,720,721 of NC_140068.1, read as the reverse complement.
ACACCAGGAAGCCCTAGGCTATGATCAATCTCAGTCCCGCAGTGAGCATTGTCACCTCAAACTTTTGCAGCTTAGGATTCTTACACAGTGTCAGCCCAGCTGGAATTTCCCCTTTTAAAAATCCTCTCCAGACAGCCCCCTACCCCTCCTCCTCCCTGGATTCAAACCCTGCAGGGTGACCTTAGCCAAATTGGAAACGTTAATATCGCCAAACAGATGCAGGCTTTGGACACCAGTCTCTGCCAATTAAATCACTGGGTCCAGGAACGAAAAGCTACAGGGGCTGTCTACCTTAAATTGGTGTTTTTTCATCATTGTTTAGATGGTGTTCAATTCCCTTCTAAAACTAAGGTTTTGCTAAGTCTGGTAAATGCAAGTGAGGTGAGGTATGTGTGTTTGAAAAAAGAAATGTATGGAAGAGGGATATTCTGAAGGGCCTTAAGATTATGTAAAGCCGGATGGGTAAAATGAAATGGCATTAGAATGAAAGCAAGCAAAAGAAAGTGTTGAAGGTCTGAGAGAGAGATTTTGGTGAGAAATCATGTGTACTCAGGGGCCTCCCCCTCCTCCAACACATTCGTGGGCTTGCTCATCTGACCAGCAAAGCCCCCTCTGATCACTACCTCGTCAGCCAAATGTGGGGCCAGGACATCATGGACCCTGCCCCTAGTAGGCCCAGTGATCATGATTATGCTTTTCTTTGTTTCTGCACCCTGATTGCTCTGCTTTATCCAGGCAAAGCTCTCTGACATGAGCCTTCACTCTCTTAGACCGGGAAAGCCATTCCTGTAATTGACAGAGAGCAACAGGGCATTGCTCTAGGGGTTCTGGGCCAACCTGGGCTGTCCAGCGACCAGTTGCTTATTTCTCTAAACAAATGGATCCCACTGTAAGAGGATGGCAGCCCTGCCTGCGCGCACTTGTGGCAGCTGCTCGTGTCGCTAGACAAGCTTTAAAACCCACACTGGGCCAACCTGTAGATGTTAGTTCTCCACATCGGCTCCAGGACCTACTCATTCACCAGGCTCTCTCCCCTCCATCACCCTCTTGTCTGTTAGATTTCTACTCTCTTTGTCAAAGACCCTCTCATCTCCCTCTCCCAATCCTCGACTCTACATCCTGCTAGGTCTCACGGGTGTTCCACTCCCTAACGCAGATAACACCCTCTTCTTACTATGGTGGACACCATCACCAGTCGCACAATGGACCTGCCTTTATCTCAAAGATTACTCCACAGGTCTCCTCCCTGGGCATCACCTGGAAGCTACACATTCCCTCCCGACCGCAATTCTCTGGTAAGGGAGAACGGGTAAATGGTCTGACCAGAGACCACCTAACCAAACTCTCCACTGAGCTGCGGAAATCCTGCATGGAGCTGCTCCCACTGGCTTTAATGCACCTCCGAGCCACCCCTTGTGGCCCCTTGTTCCTGACCCCCTTGAACAATTGTGTGGCAGACCTCCTCTTACTATCCATGAGCTCCCCGTCCAACCTTCGCTGTTTGCTGGATATTTTTCATACTTCTCTTTGCTCAGACAGCTGCTCCAAGAACACGCACACCATTGTCTGTCACAACCTGTGCCTCCGTCCCCTGATGCACCTGTCAACCTGCTGTGTCCTGGAGACCAGGTTCTTCTGAAAGCCATCTCTCCAAAACCACTTCCGCCAAAGTGGATGGGTCCACACACGATCATCCTGACTACACCAATGGCTGTCAAGGTCTTGGGCAACACGTTCTGGCATCAGCTTTGCAGGTTCAAACCAGTCCCTGTGGACAAGCAGTATGTATGCAAGTGCTGGGCCCAACTCGGGTACACATCACTGCGCCCCTGGTCCAGGTTCCACTCAGCCTACAGAGCAGAGGCCCTCTGACTCTCCCTCCTCTGTTTCTAATCCAATCACTTCAAGCCACTTCCAGTTCTTCTGTCTATGCCTGGAGATTCCTATCAGCACAGCCTCAGGCAAGGTATTAGCACTCACAGGGCCTCTGATCCTAACCTTATTTTTTCTTTTTGCCCCATGCTTACTGCATTTCATCCAACACGGGATCCAAGATCCGCCCCATAGCACCTTTAACCAATTCCTGCACCCATGTCCTCGCGTCCCTGCAAAGACCTTCTCATAACCAGGCCTGAGCCCCCACCCCGGTCTTCGCCCCCGTCCAGCAGGAAGTAGCCAAAGAAAGAACCGTCGCCCCTTTTCCTATCAACAAAAGGCTGGTATGAAAGGTCGATGCAGGGGCCAGGAATGGGGAAGCCCACATACAAACAACAAGATGGCCCTGACACCAGTACCCCTGATTCCATCAAACCGAAACTGAAGCCATAAGCAGGAGAAAACAACTCGGCTCCACGAAAAAACAACTTTTTTCCCCCTAAGCCTGTTTCTCCCCCTGCCAACCCAGTTTTCCTGCCTAACCTCTCCTCACCCTATGAAATGACATCTCCCCCCACAACGGGCGTGACTTCAGGGACACCCCACCTTGGGTCAGCAAAGCTCGCCTGGGGGCACAATGAGTTTTCCCTTCCTTTGAGAAAGTTTAGCCTGGCTCCCCTTTTCTTTGCCACGCCAAACCTTTCATCTTGGTGCCCGAAACCTGGAAGGCTGTGTTCCTTGGCGCCGGGGCCGTCTCCCCTTCCCTGGGACTCTCCTCTCCATGGCAGACACCTCACATCCACCACCGGCCTTGATCCTTGGGGAGAGTCGCCTGTTGACCCTCCTTCCTGGGAGGCCCTCACCCCTGGTTACCCGGCTCCTCTCCTCACCCCCATCCTGGTTACTGTTCCATAAACCGCAGGCCTATGCCAGCCGACCCCCATTGCTCCTGGTTCTGATTTGGGGACGCCCGTCCAGTCCAGGTGTCCCAGTCCAGGGGACAACCGAGCGGTGGGGACGTCACCCTCGCTCGCCTGCCCCCATTCCATAGGCCAGGACCAGGTCGTGTGTTGCTGCGATTCGGGGTCTGGGCCCCCAAAGGTCAGATCAGGTCGTGGGACACTCTGGTCCTGAGTCTGTACCCCCATTCGTTGGGGAGAGGAAACGACTTAACCAGGAGTCCACAGATTCCAAGCCGAGCCCGGCCACCCCTCTGGGACGCCTTCTCTCAAACCTCGATCCTCTGGGACTCAGGCCAGATCTGCACCTCAGCGTCTCATCTTCTGCAACACTGCCCGGCCTCAGTGCCCATTGGAGAATGGCTCTCACTGGCCGGGACATGGCACTTTCCATTTCACGGTCCTTACAGACCTAAACAGTCTCTGTCACCGCAATGGAACATGGTCAGATCCCTCATGTCCAGGCTTGCTTTCTCGTGCGCTCCCGTCCCTCCCTCCTGCAAACAAGTTCTACTTCCCAAGTCTCGAGACTCTTCTCACTCCTCGCCCTCTCCAGACCCCTCTTCTGCGTTCTCTGATCCTCTAGATGTTCAGTCTTCACCTCCTTCAGCTCCCCAAGCCTGCCCCCCCTTCCACCTCCCAGCCAGCACACCTGCTCTCACAGTCGTCCTCTTTGTCCCCTTAGGGAGGTTGCGGGGACTGAAGGAGCAGGTGGAGTCCAGGATCCATTCCCTCTGTCTGATCTCTCCCAGATTGAAAAGTGTCTCGGCTGTTTCACTAGGGACCCCACTACCTACACCAAAGAATTTCGTTATCTTACCCAAGGTTACACCTAAGGTTACACCTATAACCTTCGGTGTCATGACTACACGTTATCCTCTCTTCCACCCTGACCTCTGATCACAGAGAACGTGTTTTCAGTCTGCTCGAGGCCACGCAGATCAGGCCACTTCACTGACACAACCATGCCCCCAGGCCCTGAAGCAGGTCCCCGCCAGGAGCCTGGCTGGGAATCCCAGACTGACACTGACGCGGGTCGCGGGGGCAGGGCTCGCTGAGACGCTTCATCCCCTGCCTCTTAGCCGGGCTCCAAGTGGCAGCCGGTCTCCAAGGCAGTTAATTTTGACAAGCTGCGGGAGATCACCCAGTTCCACCCCGTATGGAGGAGGATGGGGACTACAAACAGCGATGAAGAGCATGTGGCTGCTAGATCCGCTCATAAACCTACCCGGGATGGGTTGGTTGCTTTACAACTAGCGTAGAGGGCAGGACAGTTCAAAGCAGGACGGCTCTACGCAGACGAAACCCTTTGGAACCTGGGGAGGGATTGCCAGGTGGCCGGCCATGAGCAGATGGTGCTCGGTGGCCAACCTCCTCGCCCTGTGGGCACCTCTCCAGGAATGGCCAGAGGTAGATGGATCGGCGGGGCAGTTGGAACAGGCCCTGTATGAAATAGAAGAAACCCTGAATGCATGCAGTGCCCGCGAGGCGGCAGGAGCCGTGGGATGGGTGTTTCTCACAGCTCTGCTTGAGTCCAGGCAGAAAGAGCAATCTAGAGTCCAGCGAGTATGGGATGAGATGAGGGAAGAGATGCGGAAACTGCAACAATGTTTGAGGATTCTGGAGGAAGAAGTTCGGAGAAACCAACCCACCATTCTGGAGATGCCAGACTCCAGCTCAGAAAGGAAGGAGAGGGAGGCTGGCCCTTTGCCCGAATCGCAGCTGGTGGTGGGAAACCAACCCATGACTCCAGAGATGCCAGACCCCTCCTCAGGACAGGAGGAGAGGGAGGCTGGCCCTTTGCCCGAGTCCCAACTGGCGATGGCAAACCAACCTGCGACCCCAGAGATGCCAGACTCCTCTGGAGAGGAGGTGGAGGCTGGTCCCATGCTCCGGGCCCACCAAGTGATGACTCAGAAATAAAGGGGCAGCCACGCATGGTCCCAGCGTGGGGGGGGGGGGGGTCAGGCTGCTGGACCACCACAAATGACAGAATTTACTTCCTATCAAACATACACCCAGGCAGAACTGGTGGACTTGGGCAAACAGTTTCCACCAGAAACCAGGGGAACCCTTGGCAGCCTGGCTGCTACATTTGTGGGGCTTGGGGCTGGATGGGATTATTTGCACAGCACAAGTGATGGAGAGACTGGCCTCCATGGCTTTACACCCATCCTTGTGACAGAGGCTACAGAACAGCCAGCGGTATGGCCAGGGCGACCACACCCTCCGGGAATGGATAATGGCTGCCACACGGACAGTCTGTCTGATGCAGGAGATGTGCCGGACACAGTAAGTGGATGGCAGACGTACGCCGAGCTGGTACAGGTCCTTCGGGAATTGGGGATGCGGCAGGCCATGTTTAATGTGAATTCCCGTGGTCCTGATGATGAGCGTTTCACAGCAGGGATGAGAGACTTGGTATTAAAAAATGTCCCCTCATCCTCATTTGGATCCCTCATGGCAGTTGTAGCACCCCATGTGAGTCGTCAGCTACACGACGTCACAACAGTGATAGCCAGCTTGGGCGAAGTTGAGAGCCGGTGCTCTCAAAGTCAGAAGGGAATATGGGTAGTTGTTGAAAAGTCAAAAGGAATGCCAAGGAGGGAAAGGAAGCCTCTGGCATCACAGAACTTATTAAAGTCACCCATAACCAAATGTGGACAGATTTACTGAGAGTAGGTGTGGATAGCAGTAAAATACACGCACAGCCCAATCTATATTTGTTGGAATTATGGCAGCAGCTGCAAGAAGACCACAGGTTCACGCCCATGAGAAGGACTGCTGCTCAGGGGAGCCTGGAAGCTCCAGGTCTCAGGCACATGTCCTGCGCCTGGAAGACACTTGCTGCCAACCCCATCCTCGGGTGATGGCCTGATCGCTTTCAAATAGGGTGAGGGCCAAGGAACCTGTCCACAGGGGACGGGCGGGGACGGGAGGCCACATGTGGAGCTTGCCATCCACTGGTCCCCAACTAACATGCAAATGGTTTTAGCTCTGGCAGACACAGGAGCAGAATGTACTCTGCTCTATGGAAATCCAGAAAGATTTCACAGGTCTACTTGTATTGATGGCTATGGAGGCCAGAGTATCAAGGTGACATCAGTGAGACTATCTCTGGGGATTGGGCCATTACCCCCCAAAAGAGTATAAAGTATATGTATCGCCCGTCCTGGAGTACATCCTGGGGGTGGACGTACTATGCGGCTTATGGCTAGAGACCACAGCCGGAGAGTTTCAACTTAGAGTGCGTGTGGTAAAGGCAGTGGTGAGAGGACACGCTAAGCATCTGCCCACACAACTGCCAGTCCCTAGGCGAGTTACGAATACCAAGCAATATCTGTTGCCCAGAGGCTACAAGGAAATTACGGGCACACTATCAGAACTGGAGAAAGCGGGCATTGTACGTACTGCCCACAGCCCCGACAATTCACCAGTGTGGCCAGTGAAGAAGCCCGATGGCTCTTGGCGCATGACAGTAGATTATCGTGAGTTAAATAAGCTAGTTCCCGCCTTGCATGCTGCAGTGCCTTAGGCAGCAGATTTGGTGGATCATCTGCTGGTGCCAATGAATGTCTTTTGCCACTAGGTTGGTACCTCGCCTGGACTAACGTGTGTTCTGTTGTCTTTTGTTATTATAGTGTGATGTACACTATTCACTTTTGTGGGCCATGGCTGCATTGTTTATGTTTGCTAAGAAACAAAATTGTATTATGTAGATGGTGTGGCAGAAAACCCTGAGGGGGTGGATTGTAGGGTAAGGTAAAAAGCATCAGGCTTTTCTCCCCTCCCGCCATTAGGAGAGATGACGCATCCCTGCGGGCCTGAACGCAGGCCTGATGGCGGCACCTGGAGTAGGGTGGGGGTGCGGTGTCGAGGGTGGAGGAGGGCAGTGGAGTGTGCGGAGGAGAGCGGCGACTACAAACAAGGGCGAGGAGCATGTGGCTGCTAGAACCGTTCTAGCATGGGTTGGTTGCGTTACAGTGGGGTTGGTTGCGTTACAGTGGGGTCCTGGGGTTCACTCTGGGAAAAGTGTCAGTGCTCCCCTGTCAGTGGCACGCGGTGAGTTTCCCAGACGAGTTTCTCCACGAGACAGAGACGGTAGTTATATTTAAAAAACAGGTTTATTAGGGAAAGGGAAAGGGGCAGGTTTTGCTAAGAGAGGCCTGCATGGTTGAAGGCGGGCGGCCTTGACAGGTCATAGGCGGGCAGGAAGCTGCTGCCCTGCAGAGGGAGAGAGTTGGTAAGAAGAGGAACCTACACAGTCCCAGGTGGGCAGAGGGAGTGCTGCCCCGAGCCAGTGCAGAGACTTTACAGACACAGTCCTCTTCTGTTTGGGGGGGGGGGGTCACTCCTTGTGAGCCGTCAGTTGGCTGCTGATTTTGGATAACCACGCAGAATCCAAGAGGGACCGGAGATACCAGGATGGGGAGTGGAGATTCCAGGATGGGCCCAATCTCTGTATCTTTTCCCTCTGGTCTGTGCTCCACTCCCTAGAGCATCTGATCCTGCTTGGGTCTCATGCCTTGTGATAAGGCCCTGGTGCCTAAGGGTCACGACCTCTACAGCTGGGTTAATGGTCATGCTATTACCCTCTATCCCTACCTCCTTGTGAGTCAGCTATGGTCTTAGGGCACCTCCTTTCCAGTCTTTCTATTCTGTCCACCATCAAGGCCATTACTATTATATTTTGTGAGGAGTGGAAGTTGGGTCCAGAATGCTGGGTGAGTACAGAGTATGCGGCTCTCATAGCAATCAGAAAATTAATATCTTGCCAGTGACATCCAGGATTACCCCAGGCTCAACCACAAAGACCTCGTCACTGGGGAGCTGACGACCTCCTTGGTCCCTGTCACTTGTCTTCCAGGAGGTGGCAGTAGTCAGTCTGTTACAGGGCCGGAGAAGGACACCCCAGAACCCCCAAAGCTGCTTACTCTAAATATGTTCTGCCATCTGCCGCATCAACACAAAACATGTAAGATTTTAATGGAAAGGAACTTTAACACAATTAGTAAACAATACAGAAAAGACAAAGAATCTGTTAGAGGTCAGGGAGAAGGGCAGCCCAGACACCACAAACTTGCCTGCTCTAAATAGGTTCTGCCATCTGCCGCATCAACAGAAAACATATGAGACTTAAATGAAAAGGAACGTTAATACAATTAGTAAACAATGCAGGAAAGGTAAAGAATATAGTTTCTAAAACAAGCATCCAAAGTTACCTGTCCCCTTGTGGGGAAAAGTCCACCAAAACAGGATTGGCCTAGAGCAAGGCCTGAAAGCCTCTCCCAAGTCTAAAGCACCTTCCAGTGGAGACCCACAGAAAAGGATCAGAAACAACCAGACAAGTGTGGGAGGAAAAGAGCAAAATCAAAATCAAGACAAAAACCACCATTGTCACCTCCCCACCGGTCTCTCGCCCATGCTGTTGTCACCCAGTCCACGACCAAAAGGCAAGTGCAGTTTCTGCATGTGTCTCTTGGCTCCATGTGCCTCCTCCAGGTCTCCTTCTGGCTCCATCCTGCTTCCTTCCTTCTCAGTCTCCACTGCAGCTTTTTCTCTCCCTTCTCAGCTCCCTTCTCTCTCTTCCTTTGGGTTGGGCAGGGAACCTGGAACTTCCCCTTTACCTGGGGACCACCCTATTATCTTGGATATCTCATAGAGAAACACATATTTTAACTGTCTTAATTTGTTTAAGTGAGATGTCATTAAATTTTAGTTTTCTTATAAGAAGCAAAAAATAAACCTGCAAGCTCAACAATATTTAGAGAAAGTGATATTGTTTAACATTCTCATTCTTAAACTTAATAAGACCTTAGTTTTATATGAAATTTGGCCACCATTTAAATAATGATAAAAGAAAAAATTTAAGGGAGAGATACGAATTGTAGCTGTTAGTTTTTCTTAGGACAGGAATTTTAAATTAATTTCAGAGTTGCAAATTCTAACATCCCAAAAACCAAATTTCTTTCTTAGGCAAGTACTAGATAGATTGATGAAAACCAAGAAAAATAAGAGAGACTTAATATCATATACATTTCCTACATACCTGTGAGGAACAGTGTTGCTAAGGAACTTGCCCATGAGGCTAGTTTTTGCTAGGACAAGGGGAAAGAAAGAAGTCAATCTGGGATTTTTCTGGAAAAGAATTTTATCAAGAGATTTAGGTCTAATCATCAAAATGCAAACTTATCTTTTTTTGATGTAGACTAGGTCAATTACTCTTTGTTTTTTCCTGAATACTGTGTGCTTCCTTTTGAAAATAGAGACATTTCAACATAAAATATTGATACTCAACATGAAAACTGTAAGGCTTGCATGCTACAAATTCAACCATTAAGTTTTGATCTAGTTTTTGATTACCAAAATCTTAAATCCTGATCTCAAAATTGGGAATTTTTTATTAGACTTTATATAGTTGTCATTTATAACTAATACTCCTAAGGCATTAGATAGTGATAGAAACAGATTTTTTGATTTTTTGTTTAAAACTTTGGTCATGTGCATTAGTTTTAAAAAGTAGTTATTCTTTTTTTTTTAATAATAAATTTTATTTTTATATTCCCCAACAATTGCAACCCCCCTATTCTGACCCCAATCCCTCCCCTCCTGGCCCCCACCCTCCAAAAAGTGTCTCTGGTTCATAGTTTTTTGTTGATTTTGATTTTCACTTTCTTATAGTTATTCATTTTCCTGGTCCCTTATTTAAGTTTTCTAGATTCCTGCTATGAGTGAAACCATCCGGTAGTTTTCTTTTTTTTCTGGCTTATTTTGTTGAGCATGATCCCTTCCAGCGCCATCCATGGTGCTGCAAACTGCATGTGTTTATCTTTTTGGAATGCTGAGTAATATTCCATGGTATATACGTACCACATCTTCTTGATCCAGTCATCTATTTTTGGGCATTTGTGCTGTTTCCAAAGCTTAGCTATTGTAAACAGTGCTGCTATAAACCTAGGGGTGCAGGTGTTCTTTGGAATTGATGTTTCTGTGTCCTTTGGGTAAATACCTAGGAGTGGAATTGCTGGATCATATGGAAGCTCTATGTTTAGTATGTCCAGAAATCTCCACACAGCTCTCCATAGTGGTTGGACCAGTCTGCACTCCCACCAACAGTGCAGAAGAGTTCCTTTTTCTCCACACCCTCGTCAATATTTGTTGTTGCTAGTTTTTTTAATATGTGCCATTCTCACTGGTGTAAGATGGTATCTCATGGTAGTTTTGATTTGCATTTCCCTGATTACAAGTGATGTTGAACATTTTTTCATATGTCTGTTGGCCATTTGCATTTCCTCTTCAGAGAAGTTCATTTTTAGCTCTTCTGCCCAATTTTTGACTGCATTATTTTCTTTGTTGTTGTTGAGTCTCATCAGCTCTTTGCAGATTTCTGTGATCAGTCCTTTATCATTAGTGTTGGGTGCAAAAATGTTCTCCCAGTTGGTGGGGTTTCTCTTTGTTTTTGTTATTGTCTCTTTTGCTGTGCAGAAGCTCTTTAATTTGATGTAGTCCCAGCTGTTTATCTTTGCCTTCACTATCACTGCTTTGGGTGATGTGTTTGTAAAGATGTCTTTGATGTGCAAATCATGTAGTGTTTCGCCTATATTTCCTTCTATGTATTTTATGGTTTCAGGTCTTATGTCTAGTTCTTTAATCCATTTTGAGTTGATTTTTGTGTATGGTGTGAGGTAGTGGTCAATCTTCATTCTTTTGCATGTGGCAACCCAGTTTTCCCAGCACCATTTATTGAACAAACTTTCTTTGCTCCAATGCATAGTCATTGCTCCTTTGTCAAAGATTAGTTGACCATAAATCTGTGGGTTTATTTCTGGATTTTCTATTCGATTCCATTGGTCTGTGTGTCTGTTCTTCTTCCAATACCATGCAGTTTTGATGATTATGGCTTTGTAGTAGAGTTTGAAGTCTGGGAGTGTGATGCCTCCGTTCCCTTCTTTTTTTTTTTTTTTCAGGAGAGCTTGGCTATTCGGAGTTTTTTGTGATTCCATATGAATTTCATCAATAATTGTTCTAGTTCTTTGAAGAATGACATTGAGATTTTGATTGGAATAGCATTGAATCTGTATATTGCTTTTGGTAGGATGGCCATTTTAATAATGTTTATTCTACCAATCCATGAGCAGGGGATGTCTTTCCATTTCTTTGTGTCTTCTATTTCTTTTAACAGTGTTTTATAGTTTTCTTTGTATAGGTCCTTTACCTCTTCGGGCTCAGTGTCCAAGGCTTCCCCCAGGCGCTGAGCACGTGCTGCTGTCGCCCAGAATACAGGGCCCCCAAGGTCTACCTTGGCCAGCAGTACAACGGCCCCAAGGTGGACATGTGGAGCCTGGGCATCATGCCCTACCAAATGGTGACCGGCACATGGCCCTTCAAGGGGCCCAGCCTCAGGGCAATCAGGGAGTGCGTCCTGGGTGGGACCGTCCACCAGACCACCTACTTCATGGTCCAGGGCGGGTACTTGCTGGCCAAAATGCTGGCACGGGATCCCTGGAGGCGCAGCACCCTGGAGAGCATCCAGCAGCACGCCTGGGTAGCAGAAACGAGCAGGGGACTCTGTCCTTCAGCGAGCTGTCGCTCTGCCCCCAGGACCCGTCCATAACCAAAGGTATGGAGCGCCTGGGCTACCAGAGGCAGGAAATTTGGGAAGCCATTGACGCTAACAAGTACCGCGAGGTCATGGCCACCTACCTGATCCTCCCCTCCAGGAAGCAGGCGGGGGAGGAGGACTATGAGGAGGAGGGGGAGGAGCGGCCCAGGCGCGTTACCTTCCAGGTGCTGAAGCGCGTCACCTTCCGTGATCCCGGTTACCCTGATTACAAGGACTCCCCACCCACACCCACCCCGCCGCCACCTGAGGTTTCGGGGAATACCCCAAGGCTGGGCATCCTGGGAAAGCACCCAGTTCAGAAGATTGAAAAGGATACCCACCCTCACTCCCTCAGCCTGAGGTTTTGGGGAATGCCCCAAGGCCAGGTATCCTGCGAAAGCAGGAAGTCCAAAAGAGGGGAAAGGATGCCACCCTGGACAACAGGGTCATCTCCACCAGGTCCCTGAGCTGGAGGATGTGCAGCAGCACACCACTGCTGTAGGTCCAAGCCCCCTGCTAGAGGACACCCCAAAGGGCAGTCCCTCTGCGCTAGGCCCAGAGCTGGAGGATGACTGGGGGGACACCAGCACCTCTGTGGCTAGACCCCAGCAGGAGGACACTGGGGAGCACAGCAGCACCTTGGTGTCAGTCCTCGAGCTGGAGGACACTGGGGAGCACGATAGCACCACTGAGACAGGCCCCCAGCTGGAGAGGGACCAGGAAAGCAGGGCCAGCATGATCAGTCCAGCTCCCCAGCCCTCCAGCACCACCCTAAGACGTCCCCCAATATGTGACTGGCCTTCCAGTGCAGTGGCCCATTCAGCAATCATCAGGGCCAGAGATAGAGTATGAGAAATTATCCTAGAATTTTGTTGCTGCTGTGCAGCATTGGAACTGGAGAGCAACAAAGATTAAAAATAGTGCCATACCCAGCAGAAGACCCCCTACCCCCAAAGAACAAGCACTCAGTGGCCATGGTGAACAGGAGTACACCAGGGAAGGTTGAGGCTCTGGAGAGGCTCCGGGGCTGGGCCCAGTCAGAGGGGCCAGGAGCAGCATGAGACTCACAGGACTGCAGCACAGAAGTCTGGGCAGCACTGATGTCCCTGGAGCAGAGCAGTGAAGGACCAGGCAGGCAACGAAACTGGTGAAGCATCTGGAGAGGAGCAGAGCAGGTGAAGGTTGGCGTGCGGAGGGGTTGGGGAGAGTTGAGCATGTACAGGACCAGGAGAGGGGTGTGGGGCTGTGTGGGCAGAGCCTCCAGAGGTCCCAGGGCCACAGGTGAGGTACCCTGGGCCTCTATCCCCCATCTTAGATACTGCCCCCTTGGTGGGAGAGACCTGCTGCTCACCCCGGGCACACAGATGGTGCAGAGGATGCAGGAGCTCTTGCAAAGGCTTGGGCCTGGGTGGTAAATCGTGCAGATTGCAAGGAGCACATAGATAGGCTCTCTAGCTCCCCTTAAGAAAGACTCTGGGACCAGTATATTAGAATCCAAACGGGACTCTCCAAGGTGGGCAGAGGTTATTCACAGAGCAGCCCTAATCCACTATGACCTGCTCAGCTGGAAAATCCACAGGTCTTCCTGCTCCACGAAGCCTAGGCTATGATCAGTCTCAGTCCCGCAGTGAGCACACCTAGGTGTCCAGTGTCCCCTGGGCCGAAGCTGCAGCTCGTCTCGGAGTACGTGCAGAAGGGATTTTGCAACTTGGGATTCTTACACAGTGTCAGTCCAGCTGGAATTTCTCCTTTTAAAAATCCTCTCCAGACGGCTACCCACCCTTCCTCCTCCCTGGATTCAAACCCTGCAGGGTGACCTTAGCCAAATTGGAAACATTAATATCGCCAAACAGATGCAGGCTTTGGACACCAGTCTCTGCCAATTAAATCACTGGGTACAGGAACGAAAAACTACAGGGGCTGTCTACCTTAAATTTGTGTTTTTTCATCATTGTTTAGATGGTGTTCAATTCCCTTCTAAAACTAAGGTTTTGCTAAGTCTGGTAAATGCAAGTGAGGTGAAGTATGTGTGTTTGAAAAAAGAAATGTATGGAAGAGGGATATTCTGAAGGGCCTTAAGATAATGTAAAGCCGGATGGGTAAAATGAAATGGCATTAGAATGAAAGCAAGCAAAAGAAAGTGTCGAAGGTCTGAGAGAGAGATTTTGGTGAGAAATCGTGTGTATTCAGGTGTCCCCTCCTCCAACACATTCGTGGGCTTGCTCATCTGACCAGCAAAGCCCCCTCTGACTGAACTTTTGTCAGCTGAAGCTGGGGCCAGGACATCCAAACTTGGACCAACTCTCCCTTACTGCCATGGATCCTTCCCATAGTAGGCCTGGTGATCATGATCATGCTTTTATTTGTTTCTACACCCCATTTTCTCTGCTTTATCCAGGAAAAGCTCTCTGAGATGAGCCTTCGCACTCCCAGACCCGGGAAAGCCATTCCTGTTATTGACAGATGAGCAACAGGGCATTGCTCTAGGGGTTCTGGGCCAACCTACGCCAGTCCAGCGAGCAGTTGCTTATTTCTCTAAACAAATGGATCCCACTGTAAGAGGATGGCAGCCCTGCCTGCGTGCACTTGCGGTAGCTGCTCGTCTCGCTAGACCTAAGGCCTTAAAACCCACACTGGGCCAACCTGTAAATGTTAGTTCTCCACATCGGCTCCAGGACCTGCTCACTCATCAGGCTCTCTCCGCTCCATCACCCTCTTGTCTGTTAGATTTCTACTCTCTTTGTCAAAGACCCTCTCATCTCCCTCTCCCAATCCTCGACTCTCCATCCTGCCAGGCTTCACGGGTGTTCCACTCCCTAACACAGATAACACCCTCTTCTTACTACGGTGGACACCATCACCAGTCGGACAATGGACCTGCCTTTATCTCAAAGATTACTCCACAGGTCTCCTCCCTGGGCATCACCTGGAAACTACACATTCCCTCCCGACTGCAATCCTCTGGTAAGGTAGCACGGGTAAATGGTCTGACCAGAGACCACCTAGCCAAACTCTCCACAGAGCCCACAAATCCTGGGTGGAGCTGCTCCCACTGGCTTTAGTGCACCTCCGAGCCACTCCCCATGGCACCTTGTTCCTGAGCCCCCTTGAACGGATGTATGGCAGACCTCTTCTTACTAACCATGAGCTCCGCGTCCAACCTACACTGTTGGCTGGATATTTTCCAAACTTCTCTTTGCTCAGACAGCTGCTCCAAGAACACGCAGACCTTTGTCTGCCACAATCTGTGCCTCCGTCCCCTGATGCACCTGTCAACCTGCTGTGCCCTGGAGACCAGGTTCTTCTGAAAGCCATCTCTCCAAAACCACTTCCGCGAAAGTGGATGGGTCCACACACGATCATCCTGACTACACCAATGGCTGTCAAGGCATCAGCTGTCCAGGGTCAAAGCGGTCCCTGTGGACAAGCAGTATGTATACAAGCACATGGGCCCAACTCGGGTTTGCATCAATGCATCCCTGGTCCACATCCCACTCAGCCCATAGAGTAGAGGCCCTCTGATTCTCCTTCCTCTGTTTCTTTTTTTTTTTTTTTAAAGATTTATTTATGCAAGCACTGGGTACAGTCAGAAACACAGGAGGGTGAGAGAACTCACCAGAGACAAAGCGAAGAGCAGAACAGGCAGACTTGACGAAGCACACTGCTGAGGGGAGCAGTGGGCAGCAGGAGAGGTCTGCCCGCCATGTGGGACCCTCGCCTTGAGGCCAGGGATTGAACCGGTGCTGTAGAGGCTGTGGGCAGCTTCACAACCCAGCGCTCTACCATAAACCGCTGCACCACCGGGGAGGCCCCTCTCCTTCCTCTGTTTCTAATCCCATCTCTTCAAGCCACTTCCAGTTTTTCTGTCTATGCCCAGCAATTCCAGATCAGCACAGCCTCGGACCAGGTATTACCACTCATAGGGCTTCTTATCCTAATCTCCTCATTTTTTCTTTTTGCCCCATGCTTACTCCATTTCATCCAACACCGGATCCAAGAACTGTCCCATACCACCTTTAACCAACTCCTTCTCCACCCATATCCTCGCGCTGCAAAGACTGTCTCATAACCAGGCCTGAGCCCCCACCCTGGTCTTCGCCCCTGTCCAGCAGGAAGTAGCCAAAGAGAGAACCGTCGCCCCTTTTCAACAAAAGGCTGGTATGAAAGGTCGATGCAGGGGCCAGGAATGGGGAAGCCCACATACAAACAACAAGATGGCCCTGACACCAGTACCCCTGATTCCATCAAACCAAAACTGAAGCCATAAGCAGGAGAAAACTACTCAGCTCCACGAAAAAACAACTTTGTTCCACCTAAACCTGTTTCCCCCGCTGCCAACCCAGTTTTCCTGCCTAACCTCTCCTCACCCTATGAAATGACATCTCCCCCCACAACGAGCGGGACTTCAGGGACCCCCACCTTGGGTCAGCAAAGCTATGAGCTGATTGGTGCTAAGTGTCCCAGTCAGCCAAGGATGAAAAGTGGTCCAGGGCCTCCCTGGTGGCCTAGGGATTATGTCTTGGCACCATCACCACTACTGCCTGAGTTTGATCCCTGGCCGGGAGCTGACCCACAGGGCACAGCAGACCTCTCCTGCCTTGCCAGCTGCTCCCCTCAGCAGTGTGTTTCAGTCAGTCTGGCTGTTCTGCTCACTCTACACCTCTGGCCAATACCCCAGTTCTTCTGCACAAAAAAAGAAGAATGGTCCAATCAGACATGATGTTGGGACACCCTGAAGAGTGATATAAGCCAGGGTTAGAGGGAGCTGAGGGGCTCTGTTCCAACCTCCAAAGAAAGAAGGGGAAGACTCTGTTCCTGGCCTCTGAAGAAAGGAGGGCCAGAAGCTGAAAGAAGACAAGCAGCATCCAGTAGCCAACCTCTGCAGGAGGAAGAGAGGATGAAGACCTCTGTCAGAGACTGGGCCTCCAGTCCTGAGCCTGACTCCAGTCCTGAAAGGACTACCCAAGGCTCCGTACTTCGTGTCTGAAAGAGCTGTTTGTTGTTGGTGTTGTCCAGCAACTCACAAAGAGCTTTTAACCCTTGGTGTCTCTGACACCGGCGTGGATACCAACTGAAAAGGGTAGTCACAGGTCATGAGGTGGGATGCCAGGATAGGCTGCAGTGGCATTCACCTGCCCGGGCTCTTAAGACAAGAGAGCCACCAAAAAGCCCCAAAGCTAAAACCAAGGGCTGGAGCAATACAGTACCCATACGATAGAGGCCTACAGGCTAGAGCCGATGGAAGGATAGTGCCTGGTAGGGGACTCGTCACTGTGGTTCTCAACCGTGTGCACAATTGCAAGTGACTTTAGCCTCTGGAAACAACCACCTTTGGTGCCTTCCCTGGTGGCGCAAGGGTTGAGTGCTGGGACATGAAGCTGCCTGCAACCTCTGCAGCGCCAGTTCGATCCCTGGCTGCCAGGTGAGGGTTCCACATGGAGCGACAGTCCTCTCCTGCCGCCCTCTGCTCCCCTGAGCAATGTACTTTAGTCCTTTTGCCTATTCTGCTCCCCGCTCTGGCTCTGGTGAATCCTATCACCCTCCTGTGCTTCTGACTGTACCCAGTGCTTGTATAAATAAATAAATCCTTGGAAAAAAAAAAGATGAAGTCTGTTTGCAGAACTTTGCAGATGAAGTTCTGTTTGTTTCTAACCTCCTGGAACCCCCTGTGCAGAGTAAGCAGGTGCTCTCAGAGACTCCGGCTCCCTTTAGGGCGGCAGGTGTCAGCACACCAGCAGAGGACCTTACACTACTTCAAAGGAAACCAGCACCCCCTGATCACTGCAGCACTATTTTCAGTAGCCAAGCTGTGGAAGGGGTGGTACACAGATAATAGGATACTACTCATCAAGAAACAAACTCATGCCATCTGGGGCAACATGGATGGAGCTAATGGAAATAAGCCCAAAGGAGAAAGACAAATATGTCACTTAGATATTGATATAGAAAAATTAAACAAAGGGCTAGATTAAACTATCCCTTGAGTCTCCCAGGTAGTGCCTGACTACTGGCTGGGGCAGCAGACCAGCCCAGACTTTCTGGCCTGGCAGCGCTGGATGGTAAACTGACCCTCTCTAGTTTGACATCAAACTCATTTGATGACAAAGCCTGACTCCAGCTGACTGAATCCCCCACTGTGTCTTGTTTCACCTGCACCACCACTGGGTCCCCAGCCTCTGCTGTTTGCTGGGTCTGAGATGGATCTTGTACTTGATGCTGCTCGTAATTTTTGGTTTGTTTGTTTTTAAGATTCATTTTTTTTATTTATGCATACAAGAACTGGGGCATAGGCCAGAGGTGCAGAGGGTGAGAGGATTCACCAGACACAGAGTAGGGAACAGAATAGGCGGATCCACTGAAATCCACTGCTGAGGGGAGGGTTGGGTGAGACAGGAGAGGTCTGCTGCTCCATGTGGGTTGCTCCCTGGCCAGGGATCAATCTCAGGTCTAAGCAGTGATAGCACTCAGACTTAAACCTTATGCCACCAGGGAGGCCCTGTTTTTATATATTTTTACATCTTTTGATATTATTTAAAATAATAGAAGCACTCCTACTGCTCTACTTTCATAATAAACATGCTTGGCTCCAGTGGGGTTTACACGTGTCTTTGTCACCTTTACTCAGTGTCCATCTCTCATGACAGTGCAAGATCCACGTCTCCAGGGTCCTCTCTCTGCTCCCCCATTGTGTCTGCAGGGGAGGCAGCTTGGGGAGGCAGGAGCCAGCCAGGGAGAGGGATGCTGGGAAGTGAAGAGGAGGCAAAGGCAGAGAACACTTGGGAGGTGCTCCCTGGTTTACTGAGAAAAGCATTTCTCAAAGTGTGGTTGTGGAATCCTTGAAGTCACCCAGAGCCTGTCACAGGGTCCATGAGGTCAAAACTATTTTCAAAATGTCACTTAGACACCATTGGCTTTTTCACTATTTTTCCATCTGCTGAGGTAAAACTTACTAAAAATGGAGCTTATATTACTAACTGCAGTTATTCTTCACAATTACTTACCTCAGAAACACAACTCCAAGCCAGTTTCATTTCAAAGTGTCTTGGTCGAAGCATTAAAAATTATCTTCACTATTCTATCACCCTCAAATCCACATTTTACAGTACCTGATGCGATGACACGCAAGTGCACACACACACTCCTACTGCGTTCCCAGCTATTATGTGTCAAGGAAAATATTTGCATGAGATGAAATAACTATTTTTCTTTTTTTGTAGGCAATACCACCTTCACATGAAGGGATGAATGACAAAATTTGTGGCTATTTGATTTGCTTAATTAGCAGACATTATCCTGAAAATGAGTGTGTGCTCCTTTAGGAAAATCAACTGACAATTGATAACTGAGAGTAACTTCCCCTTGACCAAATATAAGTGCTCAGAAAAAACTAGAATCATGGAAAATTGTGTCCTATCACTAGCGTGACAACTTCCAGTACTACTTTTTCTTTTTGGATTTGTGGTGAAAAATGAATTTTTTAAAATAATTTGATTCTTGTGTAATGAACATTGAAGAGCTTTATAACTTAGTGAAACAATATATTACTTTTAAAAATCACACATTATAACTAACTCCAGTTAGTTTTATGCAAGAGAGGGCTATGGAAATGTAACAGAATAAGAAATATTCAATGATATTGTTTCAGGTTTCACTTTGCAAATAACCTGGGAGAAAATAACACCTGTATAGATTTAATTTAGTATCAAAGTGGAATATTCACAATAATGTGAAAATACTACTCCAACATATTTGTCTGAGGCTGTAGACATTTTTTCATAGACTTCAACCAGAACCACAGCTAAACGCAGAAGGAAACATGAAAATCCTACTGTCTTCTAATGAGACAGACAAGAAAAAACAATGAGACAGACAAGAAAGACAACTGCAAACATAAAAAATGTGAAAGATCCACTCTTGTCATTGCCCTGATTATTTTCAGAAATGTTATTTAACAGGCATTAATTATTGATTATCTATTAACAGACATTGGATTATTACTATTATTCTAAATGAAACAGCTACATGATCAAACTCAGCTTTATTCCCAGTGTGGTCAATATGGGGAGCGATACCTCCTAAACAAGATTATACTTCGCGTCCTCCCTAATTTGTCAGACTGGACACGGATCCGGGAAGGAAAATGACTGAGAATCGCAACCCAGTGCTTGGGTCACAGAGACAGGGTGAGGAAGCTTTGGTTGAGGAGAGGAGGGGCCAGAGCAAAGCCCCAGGTCCCTAGTCTGGTTCTCATAGTTCCAGGCCCCAGGGCTGTGTCCAGGGCAGGAAGGTTACTGTTGGGGATACCCCACTGTCCCCTTAGCCTCCCTTCTGTCTCCACCACCTGTGCTGGACCCTGGACACTTGTGACTTCTCCCCAGTTCTCAGTCCCCAGTGCCTGGAGGTTCCCAGAGAACCAGTCAGCATCACTGCCTGCCCCAGGTGAGTCTCCACCCACCAGCCTGGAGTCAGAAGCTCCCCAGACCCCAGCAGGGCTGGTCATGGGGCCCCCAACCTCCTCCTGCTGCTTCTCTCCAGGGCTCTGGCCCAGACAGACACCTGGGCTGGTGAGAGCAGGGTGGAGGGAAAAGGCTTCTGCAGAGGAAGCTGCTGCCTTAGGCCCCTCTGTCACCCCGTGGCGCCCCTCAGTCCTGGTCCCTTTCTGTCCCCCCACCCTGCCTCCTCCTTTTGTCCCCTGAGTCTTGCCCCCTCTGGACCTGCTGCCCCTGTTCAGTCTCTGGAGCTCCCTCCCTCCTGGACACTTTCTCCCCTGCCCCATCTCCCGGGACTCAGGACCCGCCCCGGGAGGAGGGTCCGCCCGGCTTCACCCCTCCCCGCCCCCAGGCTCCCCCTCTCTGAGGGTGTTAGAAATGGTGATGTCCCGCCCGGCCTCGGGGAGCCCGGGTGCATCGCGGGGGCTACGTGGACGACACGCAGTTCGGGGTTCGACAGCGACTCCCCGGGCCGGAGCGCGGAGCCGCGGGCCCCTGGGCGGGCGGGCGGGGCGGGAGGGGCGGGCGAGGAGACGCGGCTCCGCAGACACTCGGCGCGGAGGCTCCAAGCGCTCCTGGAGGCCCCGCGCGGCCGCCGCAGCCAGAGCCGGGCCGGGGAGCAGCGCGGGCCGGGGCGGGTCACCGCTCCCGCCCCACCCCCCGCCCCGAGTCTCGGGGCCCCGTGACCCCCGAGGCCGTGGCCCTTGCCAGGCCCCTTGACCAGGGAAGAGCCCGCGGGACTTTCCCCCTTTAGGTTTTATTTAAGTTTGGGATTATTCAGGGCGGGAGATCGGGTGCGGGCGGGAGATCTCGGGGTGACTGAAGGGCAGGGCTGAAGAGGGGCTGCGGGCCTTTGATCTCCCTGAGGCGCGCACCCCGCAGCGAAGTGGAATCATGGTGAGAAAAGCGCCCCCTTCTGGTCAGAGAGGGAGCCTTTGGCCACGTTTTCAAGGTCTGGGATGGAGACTGGCCCAGAGGCTCCTACTTTTTCTGAAGGACAGTTAAGGAATCCAGTTTCTCCTGAGAAAGAGGGGAGACCACCCCTGAAATCACCCTTCACAGGATCCTTTTGACCGGCAGCCATCGTAGGAGCAATGAGTTTCTCTCTCGAGATGTTGTTTTTTGGTTGTTTTTTGGTCAGAGAGCATTTTTGGAGATCTCACTCCTGCCTGTCTGTGTCATCGCCCTCCACCCAAGTCAGCAGCAAAATGCTCAGAGACCTGCATCCCACCCTGGGCTCCCACCTGCTCTCCCGGACTCCCAGACCAGGCTGGTTTCTGGGGTTTGTGCTCCTCCCTCCAAGCATACTGTTCTGTCCACTGGAGGATGGTCGCATGAGGCAGCTTCAGTGTCCATGGATGAAACCATGGCATGACATTTCTGATTCTTCCTACTCAGGCTCCCAATCGCCATATGTGACCCATCACCCCATCTCTGAGCATGAGATCACCTTGAGGTGCTGGGCCCTGGGCTTCTACCCTGTGGACATCACCCTGACCTGGCAGTGAGATGGGGAGGACCTGGCCCAGGAAACGGAGCTGGTGAACACCAGGCCAGAGAGAGGGGAATGGAAACTTCCAGAAGTGGGCAGCTATGGAGGTGCCTTCTGAAAAGAAGGAGAGATGCACGTGCCATGTGCAGCATGAGGGGCTGATAGCACCCCGAGTCCTGAGATGGGGTAAGGAGGGGCATGTGGGCCCATGGCTGACTCGGCATCAGAAGCTCTTCTGGAGACCTTCAGAGGGTCAGACTGAGGCCTCAGGTTCAGGGTCTGACCTTCCCTTTCCTTCCAGTGCCACCTCCTCAGTTCTCCATCCTTGCTGTGGTCCTCATTTCCGGCTCTGTTTTCTTTGTCGGTGTGCTCATTGCATACAAGGTGGCTTCATGTGTGAGGGGGTAGAAGAAGTGCTCAGGTAGGGAAGGGAGTGGGGGATCTTGTCCACTGGGGGCTTTCATGTGCCAGGGAGAACTTGCCCTGCCTGGTTAATGGGAAGTACCATCCACACACACGGGTGTTGCCCAGAGGGCATTTGGTCCAGTCCCCCTTCATCTCCTTTCCTCATTTTTCCCAGTCCTGACCTGGGTCTTTACTCACAGTTCTGGAAACTTCCCTGTTCCACAGGATTAGAAGATTCTTTTAGGCTTCTGACCTGACTCCTCCCTGGTCTCACACGATGCTTCTTCCCACAAGAGGACAAGGAGGAAGCTACACTCAGGCTGCAGGTAAATGTGGTCAAGGCTTTGATCCCTGAGGCCTGGGAATGGTGTAGATGGAGCCCATGGGGGAGTCACTCTCATCAGTTTCTCCTGTGGTCTCATCTCTCACCAAGTTTTGTTGTGTTCTCCCCTGGGCAGCCACAGTCCCTGTGCTCTGAAGTGTATCTCAGTCCCTATAGGTGAGACCCTGAGAATTGCAGTGGGGGTGGGGATTGAGGCAGAGAGGCTGGGACCAGGTGATGGGGATGCTTCCAGGAGGACATCTTGAGAATGCAGTGGACCATTGATAATGTTAACACTCAGGTCATTCACCTGAATTTCTTCATGATTATTTTCTTTCACAGTGAGAGACAGCCTTGTGTTGGCCTGAGTGTTACAGGATTTCTTTTTGCTCACATTTTGTGGCTTTATGATCCCCTGGTTTAAAGCACTTTACACCTGCGAGAACAGTCCATATCCTAAAGACCAGAAACAACAAGTGCTGGCAAAGATGTGGAAAAAGGGGATAGTCCTGCATTGTTTTGGATAAAGACTGTGCCAGCCCTTCTGGAAACAGTATTGAGGTTTCTTAAAAGAGTAAATGTGGTTCTGCATTTGGACCCAGCAATTCTACTCTGAGGATCTACTCACAGAGGATAAATACTCTCCTGTGAAGGGACCTGCACTCCCGTCACCACTGTAGCACTATTTACAGTAGCCAAGCTATGGGAACCACCTGAAAGCCCCAGACAGGTGGGAAATTACAAAGAAGCTGGGCTTACATGTATATATATATACACAGGTGTCTCCAAAGGAGATGAATGTTGGGGTTTGGGGGAGGGAGCTGTCAGGGGTGAAGATGCCACCACATCCTAGCAGGGGCCAGGGTGGGGGGAGGGGTCCTGCCCAGCTCTTTACACCTCACAGCAACCATGAGATATTTCTCAACCTCCTCCTCTTCTTCAGATCCAGTGCTTTTTCAGTCCTGCTCAGAAGCTGCTTCTCCATGGAACTGTATTTATTGAGGTGTTGTCTGACACTCTTTACTCTGTGCGCAATTTGAATTAATTTATTCTGGGGCTTGATGTTAATTGACTTCCCATCATCTTATGTTGTGTATCCTGTCATTCCTGTCACACACACACACACACACACACACACTCCCCTCTCCTTGGGAAGCAGAACCTCACTCAGCACTGGGGTTACTCTGACCCTCTGTCTGGTCCCCTCAGAGCCGCCCTCTCTGCAGTGTCTCTACTCAGCGGTGTCTGAGCAGCCCCAGGAGTCCCTGTACCTCCTGCCTCTGACCTTGTGGGAAACCAGCCCCTCAGCCTGCATGACAGTGAGGAGGTGAAGGCAAAGTCCTGAGGTCAGTGACTGAGATAATTTACTTGTTTTTTTTCTTTTTCCCCTCATTGTATTATTCAATTGAGATTAGCATTGGTTTACACACTGTCTGTGCTCAGAGACAAGGTCACACCTCTTCAGATGTTTGTTACCACATCACACCCACCCTAAGGGCACCCATAATCTTTACCATAGGCCATTGGGCCCTCTTCCTGCTTTGTTTCCTACTCTTACCCCCAGCCCATAGCTTCAGTTCTGCAGTCATATATAGAGAGTATGTTTTGGTTTAGTTTATGTTTTGGTTTAGTCTGTCCCTGTTTTGTTTCTTTATATTACAAATATGAATGAACTCATCCAGTATTTAACTTTCTCCTTCAAACTTATTTCACTTAGCATAATCCCATCCACTTCTATGCATGTTGTTGCAAATTCAATATTTCATCTTTTTCACAGCCTAATAGTATTCCATTGTGCATATTGCTTGTGTTCTTTATCCCCTCATCTGTCGTTTGGCACTTATGTTGTCTCCATAGCTTGGTTATGGTAGAGAGTGCTGCAGTGACCATAGGCGGGTGCATATTCCTCAGAATTAGTGTTTTTGCCTTCTTTGGATAAATACCAAGGAATGGGATGCTTGACCATGGGACAGGTTTATTTTGAGGAACCTTCTTTTTTTTTTCCAGGGGCAGGACCAATGTGCTATTCATAGAAAAGAAAGATTCCAGGTTACCGCCCCACCCAAGGAAAGGTGTAGCTGAGCAGGGGTGAGAAGCTAAGGAAGAGGAGGAAGACATGGAGTAAGATGAGGAAAGAAGACTGGAGGATGCACATGGAGCAGAGAGACATGTGAAGAAGCCAGGCTTGTTCCTCAGGGTTGGACTTGTGCCAGGAAGTTGAGGACATGGAAAGAGACACGTGAAAGAGACAAAGACATGGGTGAGAGGCCCATGGGGAGGCTGACAATGGCAGCTATTATCTTGATGTGGATTTTAATTCTGTTCTTGTCCTTCCAGACTTGCCTGGCCCTTCCTGACCCTTTCCCATGGGTCTCTACCAGTAGGTGCCTTAGCCTTGTGGCAGGCGTTTGGGCCCCAGTGGACCTGCTTTGGGCCAAGCCTGTTTGGCTGGGCATTGACCCATGAGGGGACAGGTAACTTTGGGTGCTTCACTTGGAAACTATTCTAATTATATTCTTTCTCTTCTCTCTCTCTATTGCACACTGATTCTCTATTTTATACTAATTGTATTAAAGTTCTTTTCTATTGAAGGTCTTACGCTTTAGAGTATGTTTTGTCTTTATGCAGCTGATGGCAGATCCCATGTAGAGTGTGCAGTTTTGAGGGTCCAGGGAACCCCTCATTCTGCCCACTAACAGGACCAGTCTCCATTCCCACCCACCATGTGCCAGAGTTCCTTTTCCTCCACACCCTTCTGTGGGTCATTCTCACAGTGTGAGGTCGTAACTCCTTGTGGTTTTAATTGGCATTTTCCTGACAGTACATGATGACAAACATTTATCCAGGCACCTATTGGCCACATGTGTGTCTTCTTTAGAAAAGTACCTGTTTAGCTCCTCTGCCCCTGTTTTGAGTTTTCTTGTTTTGGAGTTCTTTGTAGATTTTGGATATTAACTCCTTGTTGGATTGATGATGTACAAATAGTTTCTCCGATTTGACATTGTCTTTTCATTTTAACAGTAGTTTCCTTCACTATGTAGAAGCTTTTCAGTTTGATGTGATTCCATTGGTTTCTTTTTGCTTTTGTTTCATTGGAGCACAGAAGACATCAGGGTCAGTGAAAATACTCTGCATGATATTCTCATGATGGACACAGGTCATTATACATTTGTCCAATACCCCAGGAACAGACAGCACCAGAGTAAACCCAGAGGGAAACCATGACTTTGCAACTATGACATGTGGGTTCATCACTTGTAACCCACGTGTCAGTCTGGTCTTAACACATTGTGGGGTAGGTAAAAGGTATCAGGCTTTTTTGCCCTCCTACCATCAGGATAGATGATGGAACCCTGCGGTCCTGAATGCATGCCTGATGGCGGGCACCTGGAGTAGGGTGTGGGCATGCATAGGTGGGTACACCTGAGCTAAGAGACTGGTTTATAAGGGTGGTGCAGCAGAGTGCGGTGTGGTGGTGGTGCGGTGTCGAGGGTGGAGGAGGGCAGTGGAGTGTAAGGAAGAGAACGGCGACTACAAACAACAGCGAAGAGCATGTGGCTGCTAGAACCATTCATAAACCTGCCCAGAATGGGTTGGTTGCGTTACAACTGGCGTAGACGGCAGGATGGTTCAAAGCAGGACGGCTCTACGCAGACAAAATCCTTTGGAACTTGGGGAGGGATTGCCGGGTGGCCGGCCAGGAGCAGATGGTACTTGGTGGCCGACCTCCTCGCCCTGTGGGCACCTCCCCAGGAATGGCCAGAGGTAGATGGATCCCCAGGGCAGTGGGAACAGGCCCTGTATGAAATAGAAGAGACCCTGGATAGATATAGTGCCCGCAGGGGGCAGGAGCCGTGGGATGGGTGTTTCTCACAGCTCTTGCAAGAGTCCATGTAGAAAGAGCAATCTAGAATCCAGCAAGTACAGGATGAGATGTGAGAAGAGATGTGGATACTGCAACAACGTTTGAGGTTTCTGGAGGAAGAAGTTCAGAGAAAGCAACCCACCATTCCGGAGATGCCAGACTCTGTCTCAGAAAGGAAGGAGAGGGAGGCTGGCCCTTTGCCCAAGTCCCAACCAGCGATGGCAAACCAACCTGCAACCCCGGAGATGCCGGACTCCTCTGGAGAGGAGGTGGAGGCTGGTCCCATGCTCCGGGCCCGCCTGGTGGTGACTCAGAAAATGAAGTGGCAACGACCCATGGCCCCAGGGCGGGGTCAGGCTGCTGGACCACCACAAATGACAGAATTTACTACCTATCGACCATACGCCCAGGTGGAACTGGTGGACCTGGGCAAACAGTTCCACCAGAAACCAGGGGAAACCCTTGGCAGCCTGGCTGCTACGTTTATGGGACCTGGGGGTGGATGGGATTATTTGCACGGCACAAGTGATGGAGAGACTGGCCTCCGTGACTTTACACCCATCCTTGCGACAGAGGCTGGCGGTATGGCCAGGGCGACCACACCCTCCTGGAATGGATAATGGCTGCCATATGGACAGTATGGGCTGATGCAGGAGACGTGCTGGAGACAGTAAGCAGATGGCAGATGTATGCCGAGCTGGTACAGGTCCTTCGGGAATTGGGGATGCAGCAGGCCATATTTAATGTGAATACCTGTGGTCCTGACGGTGAGCGTTTCACAGCAGGGATGAGAGACTTGGTATTAAAGAATGCCCCCTCATCCTCATTTGGATCCCTCATGGCAGTTCTAGCACCCCATGTGGGTTGTCAGCTACACGAGGTCACAACAATGATAGCCAGCTTGGGCGAAGTTGAGAGTCGGCGCTCTCAAACTCAGAAAGGAATATGGGTAGTTTCTGAAAGGTCAAAAGGAATGCCAAGGAGGGCAAGGAAACCTTTTGGCATCACAGAACCTATTAAGGTCACCCGTAACCAAATGTGGATGGATTTAGTGAGAGCAGGTGTAGATAGCGCTAAAATACACGCACAGCCCAATGCATATTTGTTGGAATTATGGCAGCAGCTGCGAGAAGACCAGAGGTCAAGCCCATGAGAAGGACTGCTGGTCAGGGGGAGCCTGGAAGCTCCAGGCCTCAAGCGTGCACCCTGCACCTGGAAGACCACTTGCTGCCAGCCCCATCCTGGGTGATGGCCTGATCACTTTCAAATAGGGTGAGGGCCAAGGAACCTATCCACAGGGGACGGGTGGGGAGCAGAGGTCACATGTAGAGCTTGCCATGCACTGGTCCCCAACTAACGTGCAAAGGGTTTTTAGCTCTGGTAGACACAGGAACAGAATGTACTCTGCTCTATGGAAATCCAGAAAGATTTCACGGGTCTACTTGTTGTATTGATGGCTATGGAGGCCAGAGTGTCAAGGTGACAGCAGTGAGACTATCTCTGGGGATTGGGCCATTACCCCCCAAAAGAGTATAAAGTATCGCCCGTCCTGGAGTACATCCTGGGGGTGGATGTACTACGTGGCTTATGGCTAGAGACCACAGCTGGAGAGTTTCACCGTAGAGTGCGTGTGGTAAAGGCAGTGGTGGGAGGACAGGCTAAGCCTCTGCCCACACAACTGCCAGTCCCTAGGCGAGTGACTCATACCAAGCAATATCTGTTGCCCGGAGGCTACAAGGAAATTATGGGCACAATATCAGAACTGGGGAAAGCGGGCATTGTGTGTACTGCCCACAGCCCCAATAATTCACCGGTGTGGCCGGTGAAGAAGCCCAATGGCTCTTGGCGCATGACAGTAGATTATCGTGAGTTGAATAAGGTAGTTCCCCCCTTGCATGCTGCAGTGCCTTCAGTGGCAGACTTGATGGATGGTCTGAACCATGAGCTAGGCATATATCATTTTGTAGCCAATCTGGCAAATGCTTTTTTTTCGATAGATAAAGCCCCAGAAAGTCAAGACCAGTTTGCCTTCACCTGGGAAGGCCGGCAATGGACATTTACTGTGCGCCACAGGGATACCTGCACAGCCCTACTCTGTGTCACGGGCCGGTGGCAGCAGATTTGGCCCGGTGGGAAAGGCCATCTTCAGTGCATTTATACCATTATGTTCATGATATTTTATTGACAAGTGACTCTCTTACGGATCTGGAATAGGTAGTACCTCTCTTATTAACACACCTGAAAACATGTGGCTGGGCAATCAACAAAAGCAAACCACAGGGGCCTGGACTGTCAGTTAAGTTCTTGGGAGTTGTTTGGTCAGGTAAGACAAAGGTTATCCCTGAAGCTGTGATAAAGTTCAAGCTTACCCCACTCCAACCACAGTGAAGCAACTACAAGCCTTTCTGGTCTGCTGAGTTACTGGAGGGCATTTATACCTCACATGGCCCAGCTCCTACGACCCTTGTATATGTTAACATGTAAGGGAGCCAGGTGGGATTGGTCAGCCGAAGCAGACACAGCATTTGCCATGGGCAACCGAACTATGAAGACTGCTCAGGCCTTGCAGGTTTTTGACCCAGCCCGACCCTGTGAGCTTGATGTGCATGTTACTCAGGAAGGGTTTGGGTGGGGACTCTGGCAGACATCAGAGAGGCTACGACAGCCTATTGGGTTCTTGTCCTAACTCTGGAAAGGGGCTGAGGTTAGGTATTCCTTTATTGAGAAACAGTTAGCTGCGGTATATGCAGCCTTACTAGCTACTGAAAATATAACTGCCACAGCCCCTGTCTCAGTGAGAAGCACTTACCCAATAGCTGGATGGGTACAGGATTGGACAACAAAGCCCCATAGTGGTACTGCTCAAACGCCCACTTTGGCGAAGTGGGGGGCATACTTAGGACAGCGCTGCACCCTGTCAATTAGCCCCTTAAGGGTGGAGTTGCAGGAGGTTCTTGGTCCTGTGACATATGTTAGTATGGAACCAACTTCAGAAACCTGTGTAGAAGCCGAACCTAAAACTAGTCCCTACAAGAAGGGACGAGCACCGATTCCAGCAGAGGCCTGGTGTACGGACGGCTCCAGCCGGGGCCAGCCAGCCTCTTGGACAGCGGTGGCTGTACACCCAGAAACAGGCACTATTTGTTTTGAAACCGGGACAGGACAGAGTAGCCAATGGGCTGAACTGTGAGCAGTATGTATGGTGGTGGCCCATGAGCCTTCCCCTCTAGTAATCTGTACTGACAGTTGCCCTGTGTACAGGGGCCTGACACTGTGGATTTCCACGTGGAATGTAAATGACTGGACAGTCATGCATCGGCAATTGTGGGGCCAGGCCCTGTGGAAAAATCTATGGGATCTGGGGCATCAGAAGCAGGTGACTGTTTATCATGTCACAGGACATGCCCCATTTGCCTCACCGGGCAACGATGAGGCAGATACCCTAGCCCGGGTTCGATGGCTTGAAACTGCTCCAGGGCGGGATGTTGCGCAGTGGCTGCACAGACGCTTGCCCCATGCAGGGCAAAAGACAATGTGGGTCACTGTGCGTGCCTGGGGTCTATCTGTAACTTTAGAAGAAATTCAGACTGTTTGTGAACAATGTGTAGAGTGTTCCAGGACTTACCCACAGAGACCTTTTGCATCTATAGGCCAGGTGTTGCGGGGGGCAGGTACCCCTGACATGCTGGCAGATTGACATCATTGGACCACTACCTCACTCTGATGGACAACAATATGCAGTCACCTGTGTGGACACTGCTACTGGGTTATTGGCAGCTTACCCTGCTCCACATGCGGACCAAAAGGCAGTTTTGGCGGCACTGGCACGCCTATATGCTGCATATGGACGTCTGCTGGTAGTGGAGAGTAACCAAGGGAGTCATTTTCCAGGAGCCCAGGTGCAGCAGTGGGCCAAGAACATGGGTGTTGAATGGAAATTTCACACTCCTTATAATCCCAAAGCTGCAGGGATTATAGAGTGGTATAATGGCCTGCTGAAGCAAGGACTGAGAGCCTCTGCCCCCACTCAGACACTGGCCGGGTGGAGCCGACGTCTATGGGAGGTGTTGCAGACATTAAATGAGAGGAGCAGGAAAGGCAGGCTGGCTCCAGTGGAGGTATTGCTGCATCATGCCACTGCTCCCATCCAATCACAAATACAGACTTCAGATATTTTGTTAAAACCTAGACTTGGACAGCAGGGCAACATCCTATTGCCAGCCCCAACTGGGGTGGACCCAGGGCAGACTGTGGACTGGGAATGGCCCTGGACTGTGAAGGCTCCCCACATGTGCTGGGTGGCTCTGATAGCCCCTTGGGGTCGTGGCCTGGAGGCCGATTTACAGATAACTCCATGAGTGACAGTGCAGTGGCCACCACGGTTGCGTGTGACTCACCCTGGGATGGCAGATCAGCAGGCAATCCTCAAGGGGACATTTGTAATAACTATGTGGCCCATTATGAGCTCTCCACTCCTGCTGCATGTAGAACCCACTGATGCCTCTTCACTGGCAAAGCGAGTGTGGTACTCACGACCTGGAAGGCCAATGATGCCAGCGACAATATTGTCCTCGGACACAAAATTAGCATGTATATTGCCAGATGGGAGGATCTCCCATTGCTGGTAGCAGTAACTTCTCTGTCTTTCCACCCCTAGGAAAATTGAATTTAGTCATTTTGTTATGTATTTCATTTGCTTTTGTGGGCCATGGCTGCACTGTTTATAAGACTAAGAGAAACATATGGACTGTATGGCAGGAAACCCTGAGGGGGTGGACTGTAGGGTAGGTAAAAGGTATCAGGCTTTTCTGCCCTCCCGCCATAGGAGAGATGACGGAACCCTGTGGTCCTGAATGCATGCCTGATGGCGGGCACCTGGAGTATGGTGTGGGCATGCGTAGGTGGGTACACCTGAGCTAAGAGACTGGTTTATAAGTGTGGTGCAGCAGAGTGTGGTGTCTTGGTGGTGCGGTGTGGAGGGTGGAGGAGGGCAGTGGAGTGTACGGAGGAGGATGGCGACTACAAACAATGGTGAAGAGCATGTGGCTGCTAGAACCGTTCATAAACCCACCTGGAATGGGTTGGTTGCATTACACACGATTTGCTCATGATGTGTGAAGAGTTTTATAAGTTGAGGAATGAAGTGTAATTTACTTTAGAAAGCATATTTCATGCTCATATAAGGACATTTAAATAACACTCAAGGATACACATAAGTCATTCCCCTCTACCCCCAATACCCCAGTCAGCCAGTGTCTGCTCAAAACCAGTTAGCAATTTATCTTTTCTCTTCTAAAACACACACACACATCTCCATGCTCCTGTCTGGGCAATAGTGTTTGTTTTCCCATCAGTAAAGGAGTTCAGGTCACAGAGGGGGGGAAACATTTGCAAATCACGAATCTGATAAAGGACTGTATCTACAAATAATGCCTAAAACTCAATGATCAGAAAGAAATAACCTAATTTTAATAAGGACAAAATAGTGCAATAAATAAATAGCACTTCACCTATAAAAATGTACAAAACTTCCATACAAACAGCAACTGTAGTCATAGAAAAGTAAAAATATGAGCAAATGCTCGATATTACAGTTAAGAACAACAGTGACACCATCACCCTGCTGTCCAGGGTGTGCACAACAGGAGCCTCATCAGGTTCATTGCAAAAGATCCTTAGGGGCTGAGAGACACATCTGAGCCCTGGGCACTGTCGCTGCCTGGTTGAGAACAAAACAGAACCTGGTCAGAGATGAGACCACAGGAGGGAGTGATGAGGGTGACTCCCCCATGGGCTCCATCTACACTGTCCCCAGGGGCTCAGGGATCAAACCCCTGATGCACACTTACCTGCAGCCTGAGTGTAGCTTCCTCCTTGTCCTCCTGTGGGAAGAAACATCATGTGAGACCAGGGAGCAGTCAGGTCAAAAGACCTAAAGGAATCTTTTAATCCTGCAGAACAGGGAAGTTTTCAGAACTGTGACTAAAGACCCAGGTCAGGACTGGGAAAAATGAGGAAAGGAAATGAGCGGGGACTGGACCAAATGCCCTCTGGGGAACAGCCGTGTGTGGATGGTTGCTGTAGGTGGTGCTACCCATGCTGTCTCTTCACAAGGTCCGGGCATTGGGTGAGACTCCCAAGAAGAGGAGAGTTCTTCACTTCCCAAAAGATCTGAATAAGGGAGTTTCCACAGCAAAGCCTACTAATACTCTCCTGTTTGTTCTTAGTTAATGCAAAAGTAAGTTAGTTATAAATTGGCTTGTGAAAACCTAATTTGGACCTAGGCATTAATTGGTCTATTGTCCTTACGCTTGAATCATTACTAAAGAAAGTAAAAATTGCTAAAGGTATAGCCAGGAAAGAAATGTTTTGGCCCTGAGAACTATGGAGAACAAGCTGCCCTGATCCAGCTGTGCTTGGAAACCAGAGCCTAACCCAGGGGGTACGGATTTGCGGCAGCAGTACATTTCCTGGTGCATGCAAAAGGTCAATAGTTTGCAGGCTGTGTGGAGGTTAGGTATTTCTAGTTAATAGTTAGACTTCTATAGAATTAAAATAGATTTGATGAGT
Organism: Talpa europaea; assembly: GCF_964194135.1. NCBI lineage: Eukaryota > Metazoa > Chordata > Mammalia > Eulipotyphla > Talpidae > Talpa > Talpa europaea. The sequence continues at coordinate 124,688,142 of NC_140068.1, read as the reverse complement.
TACTTTAGGCCATTTGAAGTAATTGATAAATTAGCTAGATTATTTGTGTGCTAGGGAGATAGGTTGATTTTAGTAACAGAAATAGGATAGGACTTTCACGCCCACTCTGAAATTAGGAAAGTTTAATAGGATGATTAATTGTTAGGGAATATTGTGCTGTCTTAGATAATTGATCGTGATGGGAAATAAGTTGCACCAAGAGAACTCATTGTCCCTGATGTTTTTCTTAAGGTGATCAAAGAAGTGCCCTTTTGGTATGAGACCAAGAGGGTCTCTACATGTTCATAATATGTAATGATTGTCTTTGTTTTGCTTCAATGCTTATGATGATGTAATCTCACCACTTGCCTTAATGTATAAAGACCCACTGAGACCCTCAGCAAGAGATACTTGCACCTCATCAAGTGTCAGTGTCTGCTCACTACCTCATCTACCTCACCAGGCAGGGCAAGTTGTCGCTGGGATGTGAAAGCCCTCAGTGGACAAGATCCCCCATTCCCTTCCCTACCTGAGTGCTTCTTCCTCCATATCACAGCTGCAGCCACTGCAGCTCCAGTGAGCACAGCTCCAAGGAGAACCAGGCCAGCAATGGCGCCCACGGTAAGGATGGAGGAATGAGGAGGGGGCACTGGAAGGGAAGGGAAGATCATACCCTGAGCCCCAGACCTTATCCTGACCCTCTGAAGGGCTCCAGAAGGGCTCCTGATGGCCCTGAAAACAGCCTCATTGCACATCCTCCTCCTTACCCCATCTCAGGACTTGGGGCTCCGGCAGGCCTTCATGCTGCACATGGCATGTGTATTTCTGCTCCTCTCCAGAAGGTACCATCACAGCCGCCCACTTCTGGAAGGTTCCATCTCCCCCAGGCCTGGTCTCCACCAGCTCCATCTCCTGGGTCAGGTCCTCCCCATCTCGCTGCCAGGTCAGGGTGATGTCCGCAGGGTAGAAGCCCAGGGCCCAACACCTCAGGGTGACCTCATCCTCAGAGGTGGGGTGGTGGGTCATGCGTGTCTTTGGGGGATCTGAGGTGGTAAATCAGAAAACTCACTTTGTGTTTCCTCCATGGACACTGAAGAATCCTCATGAGAGCATCCTCACAATGGACAAGACAACTAGTATGGCAGGAAGAAGCATAAAACGTAAAAAACAGGTTAATCTGGGGGAATCTGTGCCATTCTCCTATTCCTTACAAAGTTCTAGAATGAGGATGAGAAACCAGGGTAGGATGAAGCGGAGGGAGTGGAAGACAGAGTTTTTATTCCTGACCTGGGTGGAAGGTGAATGACACAGAAAAGCAGGGATCACATAACTGAAAATGTTCTCAGACCAGAAACAGACTGAGAGAGAAACTCGTGGTTCTCAAACAGGCCCCTGGTCAAAAGGACCCGGTGACGCGTGATGTCAGGGACTGTCTGTCTTTCTCAGGAGAGACGGGACCCTTCACTGTCCTTCAGGAGAAGCCGGAGTCTCTGGGAGTCTCTCTAGTGCAGAACATGAAACCCAGGGGAGCCCCCCTCTCGGGACTAGAGAGAGGACTCATTTCCCGCAGTGACTCCAGGCACGGGGGACCAGGAGGCCTCCAGGCCCCTCTTACCCGTGCGCTTCAGAGTCTCCTTCCCGTACTCCAGGAATATGCGCAGCCACCTCAAGTACTTGTCCTCCACATAGTTCCTGAAGTTCTCTGCCCAACCTGCCTCCTCCCACTCACTCCGGGTGATCTGAGCGGCCGAGTCCGCTGCAGTCCAGGAGCGCAGGTCCTCATTCAGGGCCAGGTAATCGGCGCCATCATAGGCGAACTGTCTGTACGCGCGGAGGAGGCGCCCGTCGGGCCCCATGTCGCAGCCAGACATCCTCTGGAGGGTGTGAGAGCCTGTCCCCGCCCGCGTCACCCCGTGGTCACCCCGCCCGCCCCCTCCCGCCAGGAATAAACTAAACAGAATGAAACGGGGTGAAAGTCCCATGGCTGTTCCCGGGCAGGTTGCAGAGAAGCCTGGAGGGGGAGACCCTGAGCGACCCCCGTCCGTGGGGATGGGGGTGCTGACCCGGCCCGGACCCGCGCCAGCTCACCGGTCTCGCTCTGGTTGTAGAGGCCGCGCAGGGAGTCCAGGTGCGCTCGGAACCACTGTGTGCGCTCCCTTACAATCCTCGTCTCCCCGTCCCACTCCTCCTGCCCCAGCTGCTCCGCCCAGGGCGCCCGCGGCTCCGCGCTCTGGCCCAGGGAGTCGCTGTCGAACCGCCCGAACTGCGTGTCGTCCACGTAGCCCACGACGATGTACCGGGGCTCCCCGAGGCCGGGCGGGACATCGCGGTGTAGAAAGTCCTCAGGGAGTGGGGGCCTGGGGGCGGGAGGGGAGACCCGGCCTATTCTTCTCCCCTTCGGGGGCTCGAGTCCCAGGGGGCGCCCACGAGACAGAAAGTGGGTGAAAGACGAGTGAGAGTGAAAAGCGGCTGCGGGACGAAAATGGCCGGGACTCGGGGGCCAGAGGAGGCTGGGGTCTCGGGGGACGGAAAGGGGCCAGGACGGGGCGGGGCCGAGGTGGGGGGACAACCAGGGCGGCGGCGAGGTCGCGCCTTGCCCACCCCCGCCCGCGCCCTCGCTCCCGCCTCTGGTAGCGCCCGGTCCCCTCCCGACCCGCACTCACCCGCCCGGGTCTCCCTCGGGGCCGCGGCCACCGCGAGCAGGAGCAGGAGGGCTGCGCCCCCCATCCCCCAGGACGCGCCTCCACCCGGGCTGGGGAGATGGAGTCCCAGCGGGCGGGCGAGGGCTTTGGAACGGGAGCCGCGGGGCTGCTGATTGGCTGCTCCGGAGACCTCCAGGCAATGGGGAGTGAGCGCTGGGGTGAGTCACCAGTATCCAGGAAGGAGGACCCAACACAGGTTGTGAGACGTGAAACTGGGGACAGGAGGAAGCCCTGACAGTCACCTTCCAGTGCCCTGGAGACTGAGACCTTGGGAACCACACCCGAGATCCCTCCTCTCCTGCACCAAGACCTTTGTCACCCTGTTGCCTCCCTGAATCCAGGCCCAGGAACTGGGTCAGCGATTCTCAAACATTTTTCTTTCAGGATGTCTCTACAGTCTCACAAATTATTACGGATCCCACGTATAATTTTTTTATGTGGGTTATAGCTTTAAATATTTACTTTACTGGAATAAAACCTTTCAAAAAGATGTTATTACTTCTTTACTTTAGAATATTAATAACCAATGTATGCTAACAAAGCATTTTTCTAAAGATTTATTTATTATGCATACAAGAGCTGGGGTGCAGGCCAGACATGCTTGGGATGAGAGGATTCACCAGAGTCAAAAACTTCCCATGAAGTCCCCAATCAACAAAAGTATAATTCCCTGACTTTAACAATTTTCCTTTTAATCCACGGCACTGATTCCAAAAAGTAGGGGAATATGTATAATTCTTATATGAAATTTGTCGACAAACCAGCTTATTACCTCGTGCCTTGGACATTGTGTTCACTTCAGTAAAATTAAAAGAAAGAGCAACATACATATCCATAAGCGTATGAACCTGCGAGTCTGATTGATCATTGATTTTAATAGGAGGAGCAGTATTAACCCAGGTCTGTGGGGCAATGGGTGTGCAAGGTGTACACCAACACACAGGGGAAGGTGTTCATATCCTAAGGAAAAATCAAAACTACGGTCCTCCTCATCAGGACGAGAAGATTCCTCTTTTGACCATGGGCCAGGCATATGTCGAGTGTCGTTGGCGAAATCGACAGGCCCAATGTGCCCCCTTTCTACCACCTGTAACAATGGGGGATGTGGAATACATGCCCAATATACATGTGTTTAGTTGGCACCTACGGCAGAGGCACAAGTGATGACTGCCACCATAGCAAGGAACATATTTTCCGGGGTTATTGGAGCTCCCTGTTTGCGGAGAACTCATTCACCATTTACCGTGGTAGCTGAGTGCCTTGACACTGCCCCATGCAATGGGAGCAACAGGACTATTGGTGACCTTCTTTTTCTTTTTAACAAAAGACGGGCCCTGCTCTGGATTAATGGCTTCTGTGTCTCCCACAGAAGTGGCTGAGGAGACGCTGGAGGGTCTCCCATGGTGATTTCGTCTGGAGTCTGGGGCAGTCTTTTGGAGGGCCGGGATCCCGGGCCGGATGAGCCAAAGAGGTGTCCATATTGTTTCGGAGGATCCATCTAGAATGAGAGAAGAATAGCCTTTTCCCTTTAAAATCATGACCCCCGCTTCCCACACATTTGTTCCTGGGGTTTTTACCCATACTGGTTCTTGCATGCTACGTGCTGGTTGAGTAGCAAAATGTTTATTGCTGCACGTTTACCCCCCTGTGGTAAATTCAGAAAATTTAAAGTAAAAAGAGCTGATAACAGGGTTTCTTGTATCCATCGATGCCATCCTCCATGTCCCCCTTTTCTGTTTATAGTTAAAGAGGAAAGCAGTGTTTTTAAGTTATGGTGAGAACGTTTAACAATGGCTTGGCCGCGAGGGTTGTAAGGAATACCAGTAAGAAGGAGAATTTTTCTACCGTGATCCCAATTTTATCTAACAGTATGTAAAATATTTGTGAACTAAATTTACTTTTAGACCAATTTACCTATTTTTGCATAAAATCACAGACAGAATAACCAAACAGCAATTTTTGCTGGCTTTGCTAAAATACTCCACATAGGATCAGAGTGAACTCTTAAAATCCAATCCATACAGGCTTTAAAAACAAAGTTGGTCTCACCAGACTCCACCAGGGTTTTTTCTTTTTTCGGGTTGGCCAGTCCTGTCGATGGAGGCAAGCTTTTTTATTATTTTTGGAGGTCTCTGAAACCCTACAAACAAAGCAGTAGTTTTTCTACTTATTGGTTCAGCTCTAGGTCAACTCCCTGGAAGAATTTTACTCAAAGCTACACAAAATGTAAATACAAGTTAGCTGAAACAGTAAAAATCAAAAGTTGTATCAATTTGAATCAATTGAGGCCTTTTCTTCGTATTTTTTTTTAATAGAGGCATGTTTTATTTATTCATTTAATTGTTTGTTTGTTTTGTTTATACATGCACTGGGTACAGTCAGAAGCGCGGGAGGGTGAGAGAATTCACCAGAGCCAGAGCAGGGAGCACAGCAGGCAGAAGGACCGAAGTACACTGCTGAGGGGAGCAGCGGGCGGCAGGAGAGGCCTGTGCGCCATGTGGGACCCTCCTCTGGTGGCCAGGGAGCAGCCAGGGATCGAACCGGCACCGCATAGGCCGCAGGCAGCTTCGCAAGCCAGAGCTCAACCGCTGCACCACCGGGGAGGTCCTTCTTCATATTTTTTTTTAGAAACAATTTCTGCAGACATCAAACCATTGAAGTATATAATATTGCAAGGCAACAATAACCATTGACAATTTACGTACATAAGAGGTACTGAAAGATTTTGTTTTAGAAAACCAATGTTAACATTTTTGTACATATCAGAGTTTTACCATTTTCCCAAGTGACAATGCTTCCCTTTTAGCATAACTTTATTAAGTATACCATATAGGACAAATTTATCTAGTGCCTTTCCCAGGAGGAAAAGAAGAAATTTTGTGGAGTATCTCTGAAGCTCTACTAAGATTCCACAAAATTTCCTTTAATCGATCAAATGACAGGCTAACAAATTTTACTTTAATTTAGTTTTTTGGGAAGCTTTGTCATAAATATTAGAAAACAGCAACAACAACCATATTTATCTCCATGAAAATTTCGACCCTAAGTATAATATTGACAGTCAAATCATAACCTTTAATTTTCATCTCAAAAACCTTAGTAATTCTTCAGACACTAAAAGACTTTTATGCGGCCTCCCCTGGTGGCGCAGCCCGTTGAGCACCACACTGTGAAGCTGTCCGCAGCCTTTGCAGCGACGGTTCGATCCCGGCCAGCTGGTGAGGGTCCCACATGGGCGGCAGACCTCTCCTGTCGCGCCCGCTGCTGCCCTCAGCAGTGTATTTCATTAGTCTGCCTGTTCTGTTCACTGCTCTGTCTCTGGTGAATCCTCTCACCTCCCACACATCTGGTCTGTACCCCGGTTCTTATATAAAATAAATAAACAGGCCTCCCCGTTGGCGCAGTGGTTGAGCGCTGGGTTGCAAAGCTGCCCCCAGCCTCTACAGTGCCGCTTCAATCCCCGGCTGCTCTCCGGCCACCGGAGGAGAGTCCCACATAGCACGCAGACCTCTCCTGCCGCCTGCTGCTCCCCTCAGCAGTGTACTTCGGTCCTTCTGCCTGCTCTGCTCCCCGCTCTGGCTCTGGTGAATTCTCTCACCCTCCCGCGCTTCTGACTGTACCCAGAGCATGTATAAACAAAACAAACAAACAAACAAATAAATAAATAAAACATGCCTCTATTAAAAAAATAATTAAAAATAAATAAATAAACAAATACATAAACAAATCTTAAAAAAAAAAAAGTCATTATGTACCCAACATCATTAACCCAGACAAGAGCCAAGATTATACTCAGTGCTAGTTTATAAGTACATATTTTGAAACAACCCATTAGATTACAATTCAGTTACTATTAACCAAAAATTATTTCAGCTGATGTGTTCCCAAAACACTAAAATAATATAAATAATTTGAGTATACAAAATTTCTTTTCCTAAAATTCCTTTCTCATATCTTTAACACTTTCCATAGCTTTGTTACTTTTAAGTTTTTTTTTTTTTTAATTTCTTTTTCAGCTCTTCAACATTTGCTTTAACACTCATTACTTTACTTTTAGGACCATTAAAATATCTATTTTTAATATATTTTTTCTTTGTAAACACACATTTCACTTTACATTGATTTAGGATTGTCACATCTTTTGTTAGCAGTCAGGCATTATCATACATTATAATTATGTCATCTCTTTGGACTGGATGACTTAAACGTGAACACACAAGGTAATATGACATTAGAATTTTCAGCTTTCACAAATAGGTGCAAAAAGTAAACCTGAAAGTTTAGTTGTAGCTTTAGTTTCTGTTATGACTGGAATTCCATTTTGCACGGCTGTTAATAAAACAATGGCACATACCAAGGTTTTTCTAGGCTGGCTAATAACTAAACAAGTATTAGGCAAATTAATAAAAACAAAAAAAATCAAAGCAACATATAGATACTATGTACATTTTTCACTTACAGCAGGAAAGACAAAAGTACCTTTTATACCAGAAATTTCTTTTAAAATAAACACATTTAAACAAAGTAAATTATTAATACTTAACATAACTTTAAGGCATATATGCTTTGTATTATATCATAAACTTTGAACTAGTTCTTGTTTATCAAAATTTTTTTTGATCTCGATCTCAAGATTTGTTTCTATGAGAATTTATATAGGCGCCGTTTATAGTTAGTCCTCCAGAGATAAAAAACAAAACAAAACAAAACACAAAGACAGACACAAACAGACACAGAGATCTCTTGATATACATTTAAATTTTTGGCCAGGTGTATATATTTTAAGAGATAGTTATTTTATCAATATTTGTGAAGACACTGAGAAACCTGTTAATGATTTAATTTTAGTTTTATAACAACTCTTTTAGATCAACCATATTTTAAACTTGTATTTTTAAGAGTGAGTCTGGCTTTAAAGAAACTGTGCACAGAGAATTTACATTAGTATTTTAAGGCCAGAAAAAAAAATAGGAAAAAAAATTTCTTTAAAATAGTAAAAGAACCTTTATAAAACATCTCAAACAACCTAGTTTTTCAGATGCCTTAGCTTTTTATTAATGTTTAATATTCTCTTTTACTGGGCTTCCCCGGTGGCACAGCGGTTGAGCACTGGGTTGTGAAGCTGCCCGCAGCCTCTGCAGCGTCAGTTCGGTTCCCGGCCGCTGGGCGATGGTCCCACATGGCGCTTAGACCCCTCCTGCTGCCCATTGCTGCCCTCAGCAGTGTACTTCGTTGGTCTGCCTGTTCTGCGCCTCGCTCTGGCTCTGGTGAATTCTCTCACCCTCCCACGCTTCTGACTGTACCCAGTACTTGTATAAATAAATAAATAAATCTTAAAAAAAATTCTCCTTTACCAAGTTTTTTCTATACACTTTCATATTAAGAAGGTTTTTAATGAGTTAAAATCTAAAAACTTTACATAGAATAAGTGTCTAATCTTAATTATTACCACAGACCTTGAGCTCGAGACCACAACAGTCACAGCAGTTTTTACTAACTTTTTAGATAAGAAAATTTTTTTTTAAGATTTATTTATTTATTTATTTATACAAGCACTGGGTACAATCAGAAGTGGGGGAGGGTGAGAGAATTCACCAGAGCCAGAGCAGGTTGCAGAGCAGGCAGAAGGACAGAAGTGAACTTCTAAGGGGAGCAGCAGGCAGCAGGAGAGGTCTGCGCGCCATGTGGGACCCTCCTCCGGTGGCCGGGGAGCAGCCAGGGATCGAACCGGCACCGCAGAGTCTGCGGCAGCTTTGCAACCCAGAGCTCAACCGCTGCACCACGGGGGAGGTCCAAGAACAAGCATATTTTTAAGACAAAAAAGAACACTATTATCTGAGGGCAGGAGAATAGGTAAATTTTTACAGTCTGTCCATTTTTAGGCTTTTATCAAAATCTGAGGTTTAGAATTTAGCTGTATTAACACTTTATATTTTACCAGGTATATTAGTTTTAACAAGAAGCTTAACCTTTTACAGGTCCAAAAAGTAAATTTAAAAGCTCTTATTCAACCAATAAGCATTCTGTATAGCTTGCTAGCAAGTCCAAAGTAACTCAGCAGCTTTTACCTTAGACAATCTAGACTTTAAAATCAGAAAAACACAGGGAAATAGAAGTTTTTTCGTAGAATGAACCAAATAGTTTTTTAAGATGGACAAAAGGAAAGTCCAGTCCCCCACAACAGGAAGGCAGTGGAGACCTGCTAGTGATCCCAACACCAGAGAAAAAGTTCAGGCAGCTGCTTGTTGAGACCAGGGGCAGCCGCCACCTGTCCACCACAGTGGGTTTATTCTATTTTAATAAAAACCTTTTAGTCATATTATAGTTATATAGTCTCATATAGTCATATTTAACCATTTTTCTATCACTTTAACAATTGTGAATGAACTTTGAATACTATTATTTAGAAATACCTTTTTTATTTTTCTTAAAAAGAACAAATAGCAAAATTCTAGCAGGGAGAAACCTGGCCTCCTCGCCAAATAATTAACAGGAAATGCTTGAAGCATTTCGTCTTCCATTTATAAGACCATGTCACCTTATTTCTTATTTGTTCTCTAGTTCTATATCAAAAGTACCAGTATCAGGAAACCAAGGATTATATTCGGTAACAACTTATAAACAGTCAAGAATTTGAGAGTGGGACTTTCGCTCCCTTTTCAGCTAATAAATGTTTCCACAAAGAAGCGAAAGTAGAAAGATGAGAAGAGAGCCCCATGCTATATTTTTCCCCTTGTTTACTCACCACCTTTTGCAAACTTCCACCGCCACCATCGTCACCTCGTCACTTTAGTGGTAGGTTCCCTTCAGGTCCCTGTTCTGGCGCCACTTGTGGACTTCTGGTGAGTCCTGGACCTGGGACACGACGGGGAGGGAAATCAGACACGGGGGACAGTCATGTCCAGCCTGCAGTGAATCTTTACTGTCTTCGTGCTCATTAAATACTTTCTCAGGGTGCATTAGGCATAACATCAAAGCGTACCATACAGTGACAGCTTAAATGATTAACTATTTTACTTTGCTACTGATATCTGCCTACTCCCGAATTTTAAGTGCCAGGTGGTCAACTCCTATACGTCATCTGATTGCTCATTAGCTAGAGCAGAGAGTTTTGCTCCTAATTGGTTTTTGGCTGTGGAATACTGAGGCATGATTCTACACAGGTCAATTTCCAGGCACTCAACACCAGTCCAGTCACTCAGAGGTTTTCTTCTGAGACGTGTGTGTTTTCACATGCCTTAAGGACTCGGGTCAAGGCCCTTCTGCTCACTGCACGGGGTCTCTCACAACAAGATTCATATTAAAAAATGGTTCTACAAGTTGCCCTGTGTCTGTCCTCCACTGTATCCATATCCAGGGCTTGTGGTGCAGGAAACTGCCTCAGCCCACGAGGACCTGAGCTCAGACGGCTTCACAGCACAGATGCTCTCTAGGAGCCTCCTCTGTGTGGTCCTGAGTCACGTGATGAGATGCTGATGTCATGGTGCTTCTGTGATGGGAGAGACTTTCATAGGCCTTGGGTGGGAGGGAGTTTATTTATCATGTGGGAAGAAAGGAAATAATTAGTGTTCAGAAGGTCTATTGTGTTGGTTTTCAATTTTACACAAATTTTCTGATACACAGGAGGGGAGACAGCTCCCCCCCCAATAACCCCCTCTGTGTCTGACTTGCTGGCTCTTCCTCGTGAGGAGAATAAAGAAGAAGGGACATGCCATGTCAGAGAGTCAGGCTCACAGGGGCTGAGACTTCCTGCCCGGGTTCCCCTCAGCTAAGGGGACACCCACAGGACAAGGAACTGAGGGTTTTCTCCAGGAGCCACATGCATGAGCTCTGAGGCAGGTCCTTCCACGCTGATCACGGCTGTTCAGATCCACCAACATCTCGTCCCCATCGCAGCCTCGTGGGATCCAAAGCTGAAGCCTCTAAGTGAGGCCCCTCCTGCTGTCTCCCCTCCACAGATGCCAGATATTCGTGGTTGAGCTGCTAAGTTTGAAGTGACTTGGTACAAACCAGTAAAAAATTAAGGCGATAAAGTGATCAGTGGCTGTTTTCTTGCAAGAAACAGTGGAGGCCAGAGTAGCTCATCTGACAGCCAAGGTCCTGATAGCAATGAGCTGTCAGACAAGGAATCCATATCCCCTGAAAGTGTCCTTCAAAATAAACGCGATTTTAAAAAATTATTTCTACTGTTTTTAGAGTCCATTTAATTTTGCTGTTCATTTATTTTTCACACCATCTCCAGAGTGGTGTCTGCAGGGTCATGGAACAGAGGGGAACAGCAGCCTGGAGCTGTGAATGGGGCTGACTCTGACCCACCTGTAGGAAGTGGGGCCCTGGAGCCCCAGAATCAGCCCTCAGGACTGGTCCTCCAGGGTGGCCCAGGCCTTGCTCTGCCCTCCTCTTGGGTCCCTGAATCTCCCTCACATCCCAGCATTCGAGAGCTTAGTGGGGATGTTCTGGATAAGGAGGGCAGCCTCCCTTTAACTGTCTGTCTCCCCCATCTCTCTGCCATCTGCAGCATCAAGACAAAACATGTAAAACCTTTAATGGAAAGGATCTTTACTACAATCAGTGTGCAATAAAGAAAAAGGAAAGAATAAAGTTTCCAAATCAAGCATCCAAAGTCACCATCCCTCTGTGGGTAAATGTTCAGCCAAACAGGGTTGGTCCAAGCAGGGGTGAAAGCCTGTCACAGTCTAAAGCCCCTCCTGGTGGGACCCAGAGAAAAGGGTGGACGGGGCTGACAAGTGTGGAAGGAAAAAAGCAAAATCGAGGTAGAAGCTGCCATTGCAACCTCCGCATGGATTTCTCACCCACGTCTGTGTCACCCAGTCCAAGGCCAAGAAGCAAGTGCAGTTTCTTCATGTGTCTCTGCCCCATGTGCCTCCCCCAGGTCTCCTTCTGGCTCCATCCTGCTTCCTCCCACCTCAGCCTCCTCTCCATCTTCCCTCCCTGCTCAGCTTCACCCCCCTTGGGTGGGGCAGGGAACCCCGACCTTCCCCTGGGGACTTTCCTGTTACAGTCTCTCCGTCACCAGCATGTGCGTGTGTGTGGGTGACACCAGCCCTGCAAGGACATGCAAGGTCCCGGATGTGCGCAGTTCCCTGGGCAGTTACAGGCCAGCATTGCTACATCCCCCCAGGGGAGACAGATGCTTCAGCCCCCCAGTGACAGCCCGTGTCACCCACACAGACCTTCCCCCTCAGTGTCCCCGGTGTTGCCCCTTTCCTGCCCGGTCCTCTCTGGCTCCCCCTGCACCCCTCTCCACCGCTGTCCCTTAAAGTCCCCATTTCCATCCTCTGCTCTCCTTTCCAAGAGCCTCCCCATCTTCCTAGCCAGTGCCCTGGGGGCTCTCCTAGGCCCTCCCCTCCTCCAAGGATGGAGAATGTCAGGTGATTCCCAGGAGGAGGGGCTTTCGTCCTTGGAAGCAGAGGCAGAAACAAATTACAGGGACCCTGGAATCTAAGTTTCCATCCCAAGAGACTGAGGCGACCTTTATATTTAGGGATTTGCCCAGAACCTAGGGGCCAGTTGTTATGTCCCAGAGACCACCAGACACAAAACATGGGGATGCTTAAACTGACACAGACTTGGGCGCCCCCTTGTGTGCAGATCCCTGTCCTGCCGCTGGGGGCCCAGGGAGCCTGGGGAGGGCCTGGCTGAGCAGGAGAAAGGGCGGCTCTGGGCTCCTGTGCTCAGCCCTGTGGCCACACGGGGGCGCTGCCGCGCTGCTCCGGATTCTGGTGGAGCTGCCAGGACGGGGCGGGGCTGAGGTGGGCAGAGTTGTGGGTGCTGGAGGGCGGCGTCCTGGGGTGAGATGCTCTATGAGGAGTCAGAGAAGCAGGGCTCAGAGGAGAGGAGACTCCGGAGCCTGCCCTGGGTGTGAGGTTTCCAGCTTTTCTCCCAGAACCCCTCTCTCCAGTCCCTGGATAACAAAACCTGGGAAAACTGGAAAGTGGATCATTTTTTTCCATCTACAGCCTATTTAGTATTGAGGACATTAAAAAAAATAACATTTAAAGAATACTGTTAAATTTACAGAAAATTTGCAAAGGTAGTACAGTTCTTGTTTATCCCACACCATTTCCACTTTAACATCTTACATGACTAAAGTTGTCATTTTTTTTTTTTACACCTAATGAAGCAATGTTGACACAATCACCAAACTCCATGCTTGATTTCTGTGAATAGTTTCACAGAATCTTGGGCTCTCTCCTCGCCTTCTGGGATACCTGTAACTCCTTTTTTTTTTTAAGTTTTATTTATTTATGCGTACAAGAACTGGGGTACAGGCCAGAGGTGAGAGGATTCACCAGAGACAGAGTGGGGAGCAGAACAGGCAGACTGAGTGAAATTCATTGCTGAGTCAGGAGAGGTCTGCTGTGCCATGTGGGTAGCTCCCTGGCTTGGGATAGAACTCCTGCTGTAGTGGCTGCTGATAGCTTCATAGGTTGTGTCTTTTTTTTTTTTTTTTTAAATAGAGGCATGTTTTATTTATTTGTTTATTTATTTGTTTGTTTTGTTTATACATGCACTGGGTAGAGTCAGAAGCGGGGGAGGGTGAGAGAATTCACCAGAGCCAGAGCGGGGAGCAGAGCAGGCAGAAGGACCGAAGTACACTGCTGAGGGGAGCAGCGGGCGGCAGGAGAGGCCTGTGCGCCATGCGGGACCCTCCTCCGGTGGCCAGGGAGCAGCTGGGGATCGAACCGGCGCCGCAGATGCCGCGGGCAGCTTCGCAACCCAGCGCTCAACCACTGCGCCACCGGGGAGGCCCCATAGGTTGTGTCTTAACCCCTTGCACCACTAGGGAGATCTGATACCTATAACTTTTTTTTAAAAGATTTATTTATTTATGCACACAAGAGCTCGATACAGGCCAGAGATGCAGGGGCTGAGAAGACTCACCAGAGTGGGGAGCAGAACAGGCAGATCCGCTGAAATACACTGCTGAGGGGAGCAGCGGGCAAGACAGGAGGGGGTCTGCTGAGCCATGTGGGCAGCTCCCTGGCCGGCCGGGGATTGAACTCGTGCTGCAGAGGCTGTGGATTGCTTCATAGCGCAGTGCTTAACCTCATGCGCCACCAGGGAGGCTCTGATACCTATAACTCTTATGTTTCATTTCCTCATGGTGTCAGATAGTTCTCGAAGTGTTTCTTCATTCTTTTTCCTTTGGACATATCTTTCCTTTTCTTTTTTGGTTCTTTTTATTTTGTTCTTCTATTTCATCAGTTCTGTTTTTGTTGCTTTTCTCAGAGTTCTAAATTTAGCTCCTCCACTCATTTTTTCATCCCCTGCGTGTCCTCATTTCCTTCTGTCAGGTCTCAATTTCATTCTTCAATTCATACATTATATTTCTCATATCTTTCTTTTCCTTTTCATCTTCTTTATTTTTTTTTTAATCAAGACAATTTTAAATTGTTTATCTGGCAGGCTGACAAGTTCTTCCTCATCATTGTTGTTGAGTTCTGGTGGCTGTTTTTTTTTTTTTTTGTGGTGTGTCCTTCCCCCGAGGGCTTCTTGGTTATTTGTATTTTCCCTTCTCCCTGTTGTTTTGTTTTCTAATTTGTTCTATGCATGGGGACACTGTGCCGCTGGTTCTGGTAGGCCTCGCTTTTGGGTGCTCCTTCTGGGATTTGGGAACGGGTGGCCAGACCGAGTCCAGCTCTGCTACAGCGGACTCCACAAGGGTAGTGATGTGGTGGAAGCTCTCCTCCCTCTGTATTTACTCATTTTCAGAAGGGAATCCTGGGGGTCCCTGACTTCCAACACTAGTGCAGGGGCTGCACTTCCCAGTGCCCACAGTTCACCTTGATGGCGATCTCTCCCTGTCTCTTCTAAGTCCAAAAGGGTGTGTGGGGCCTACAGCAGCCTTGCTAGGCATGTAGGGTCTCCTGCTGGCCTTTGTTTGTAGGGCCCCCCTCCTCTCAGCTCCAGAGGGGAATCGTGAGGTCCCTGACTTCCAACAACAATGGTGCAGGGGCTACACTCTCCCGGTCTTACACTATTTTCATTTAAATTTTTTTTTCACTATTTGTTTTATTTGCATTTTCTCTGATATTATCCTTTTTGAGTTCATTCATTTTCTCCATTACTTATGTACATCTGTTATTGAAGCCCTGTATTTTCTTATTTGTTGTTAATATTTTGATGCTGATTCTAAATATAACAGTATCATATTTTCCCAGTCTTTATTCTGTTCCTGATTTACATCATGCATTTTTTGTTTAAGTTCAGTGGTGTGATAACTGTTCACTTGAGCTCCTCTTCAGGCAGATGCCACAGTCTGCTGGATGGAGGCCTCTCTCAGGGTTTGGGTTGTTGTTTGCTCCAGCATTTGTGATTTGTTCTTCTGTATCTTCACTATAGTGTTTATAGCAGGGACCAGGGCTAAACTGCAGGCTGCCACCTTTGCACCTGTTCGGGTGACGGGAGAACTGTTACTGACAAGGAGTAATAGGGGAAAGGACCCAGGGCAGGAGGACTGAAGAATCAGCTCCAGTGAGTGTCAAGGACTCAAGCTTCCTCCTGTGCTGTAGGTACCAGAGTTGTGGGAAGGGGTCCACAGTGATCCCCTCCTCTAGGGCAACTCCTCACCCTAAATATCTTGAATAGAGTTATGCTAACCTCAGCCCCTATGCTAAGTTTGGGAACTTAATTCAGCACTGGACACAAACTGAGCTTTCCTGTGCACAGCTTTCTCGTGGGTTACTTTCTCCTGGGTTAAAATCCAGTCGATATTAAATACCATCTAGCGGATGTGTTTAGTTGTGGGTTTTTTCCCCCCAGGTTTTATTTATTTGTTTGTTTGTTTATTTATTTATTTATTAAAGATTTTATTTATTTATTTATACAAGCACTGGGTATAGTCAGAAGCACGGGAGGGTGAGAGAAATCACCAGAGCCAGAGCGGGGAGCAAAGCAGGCAGAAGGACCGAAGTACACTGCTGAGGGGACCGAAGTACACTGCTGAGGGGAGCAGCAGGTGGCAGGGGAGGTCTGCGTGCCATGTGGGACCCTCCCCGGTGGCTGGGGATCGATTCGGCTCTGCAGAGGCTGCAGGCAGCTTCGCAGCCCAGCGCTCAACCACTGAGCCACTGGAGAGACCCTTGTTTATTTATTTTAAACATCATTTTTTTAAACAATATTTGCTTCCCCCCACCCTCTCAGATTGAATCCCCATACAATTTCCTTCCCCAAGGCACCCGTGCACCATCACCACAGTCCCCTGTGCTCCTCCCTCCCTCCCTCTCATCCCTCTCCCTTCTTCTCCCCTGCAGCATGTCTCTGATTTATAACTATCTGTTTTTTGCTTTGCTGTGTTTTGTACTTTTTTTTTTTTATACTGATGTCTTATTTCGTTCCCCTATATTCCTGTTATAAGTGAAACCATCCGATATTGATATTGTTCTTTTTCCTTCTGGCTTTGGCTTATTTCACTGAGCATAATTCCTTCTAGCTCCATCCACATTGCTGCGAATAGTATGAGTTCTTCAAAGAAATAGAACAAATATTGATGAAATTCATATGGAACCACAAAAAAAAAAAACACGAATATCTAAAGCCCTACTGATGAAAACAAAGGAGAAAGGAGAAAGGAAACTTCAGGCTGTACTACAAAGCCATAATAATTAAAACAGTTTGGTATTGGAACAAAATCAGGCACACAGACCAATGGAACCGAATAGAGAGCCCAGAAATAAAGCCACACTTATATGAACAACTAATCTTTGACAAAGGAGCAAAGAATATGCAATGGAACACGGACAGTTTGTTCAATAAACGGTGCTGGGAAAACTGGACCTCCACATGTAAAAAAATGAAACTAGACCACTACCTCTCACTCTGCACAAAAATCAACTCAAAATGGATAAAAGAACTGGACATAAGATCTGAAACCATAAAGTATATAGAAGAAAATATAGGTAAAACACTGCAAGACATACATCTCAGAAACATCTTAAAGACTCACCATCCAAAGCAGTGATAGTGAAGGCAAAGATAAACACCTGGGATACATCAAACTGAAAAGCTTCTGTACAACCAAAGAGACATTAACTCCATTCAACTGATCACAAAGATATACAAAAAACTCACAGGGCTCAACAAAAACAAAATATTTAGTTGTGTTTTTACCCTGTTTGTAGCAGGTGGGAGGCAGTGTGGAGAGTGGGATATGGGAGGGTGGGGAGTTGGTGGGCAGGGGGAGTCAGGAGGTTCAGTGATGGCTGTTGTTTAGAACATCACACCTTCTCACTACAAATAACAATCTCTTATAGGAGAGACAAGTGAATCCGCCTGGCCCTTCTCTCTAGTTTGGGTTCCGGCTGTTCTCTATCTAGAGCACCAGTGTCATCAGTCATCACTCTGCACCCTGACCCTTGTGGTGCTCCAACAGTGCACCCCCTGTCCTGGAGGCCAACTCTGTGCACCCCCTCCAAAGTCCCCAGTGCTGGATCTCCAGGGTCCCCAGTGTGGTTAAGCCCCTGTGCAGGGTTTCTGTGGAGACCTGTTCAGCCCTGTGGAGGGTCCCCCTTATGATTTATGTTCCCTACACCAGAGTTCAATTAAAGATTTCCCCACCTGATTCCGCTGGACTGTTGCTCATCTTTCAGGGGATATGATTTTTTTCTGCTGTACTTTAGTGTGAATATAAGAAGGAGGTGAGCCCGGTATCTTCACTCTGCTGCCAACTTGCCATGCTCTTCTTGTCAAATCCTTTACAACACATTCTGAGATAAGCTTGAGGTTTTTGTATTTTATTACATGGTTTGGTGTATTACAGTTATTGAATTGGAGGTAAACTCAGGCTTGATTTTGGAATAAATTCTACTTAGTTATTCTGCATAATTCTTTTTATATGTTGCTGGGTTGGATTTACTATATTTTTTCATTTTTTAAAGGATGTTATTTTTAGAGCAGTTTTTGATTCACAGCCAAATTGTGGGGAAGGTACATTAATTTCCATACGGCTCCTGTACCCACATATGTATAACCTCCCCCATTACCAACATTCCCACAGACTAACACCTTTGTTACAACTGATAAGCCTCTACTGATACACTATAATTGCCCCAAGTCCATAGTTTACATTAAGGTTCATTCTTGGTGTTGTAAATTTTGTATAATGACATTTTGTTCTACCCCCCTCCCCCCAGAAGACAACTGAAAAAATTTCATTCTCTTTTTTCCCCCTTAGTAAAATTCCTTTATTTTTTTTTTCATTTCGTATATTTTTTACATCGTTTTTCTTTTTTTCTTTTTTAAGATTTATTTATTTACTTATACAAGCACTGGGTACAGTCAGAAGCGCGGGAGGGTGAGAGAATTCACCAGAGCCAGAGCGGGAAGCAGAACAGGCAGACTGACGAAGTACACTGCTGAGGGGAGCAGCAGGCACCGCCAAAGAGTTCTGCGTGCCATGTGGGACCCTTGCCAGGTGGTCAGGGATAGAACGGGCGCTGCAGAAGCTGCTGGCAGCTTCGCAACCCAGCGCTCAACCGCTGTGCCACGGGGGAGGCCCCGTTTTTCATTTTTGTACAATGTATACATTTTCATCTTGGTTATTGTCCCCGTAAAATTCCCACCACCCTTGTTTTGATCCTACTCCCTTCTCCCCACCCTGTAGTGTGCCTCTGGTTTATAGTTGCTGTTTGATTTTGATTTTGATTTTATTATAATTAGTCTTTTTTCTGGTCCCTTATTTAGGTTTGGATTTACTATATTTTGTTGAGTATTTCTTGAGAGTATATATCCATAAGAGATATCGGCCTGCAGTTTTCTTTACTTATGACAACTTGATCTGTTCTGGTATCTGCACAATATTGGCCTCATATAATGAATCGGGTAGTTTTACTGTCTATATACTTTGAAACTATTTGGACATTTGGGCTAGAGCATTATATTTGGGTAGATTTTAATAACTGATTCAATCTTGTAATATTATAGGTATGTTTAAATTGCCTGTTTCATCTTGAACTACTTACGTAGTTGATATTTTTCTATGAATCTGTTATTTATCTAAGTTCTCTAATACTTGGCATATCCTTTTTCAAGGAGTTCTTTTATAATTCTCTTTATTTTTGTATGGTCGCATAAAGTCCCTCTTTCACTACATACACAAAAAGTTTGATTCTTTTTTTTTCTTTTTTTAGTGTGTCTACTTGAAAATATGTCAGTTTCTTTAGACTTTTTTTTTATTTTTAAAGATTTATTTATTTATTTTATTTATACAAGCACTGGGTACAGTCAGAAGCACGGGAGGGTGAGAGAATTCACCAGAGCCAGAGTGGGGAGCAGAACAGGCAGAAGGACCAAAGTACACTGCTGAGGGGAGCAGCCGGCAGCAGGAGAGGTCTGCGCGCCATGCGGGACCCTCCTCGGGTGGCCGGGGAGCAGCCAGGGATCGAACGGGCACTTCAGAGGCTGAGCCAGGGATCGAAAGGGCACTTCAGAGGCTGCAGGCAGTTTCGCAACCCAGAGCTCAACCACTGCGCCACAGGGGAGGCCCTTCATTGGACTTTCAATGGAACACATTTAACTGAGTTATTTTATGTATTGTATCTCTTTTCTCTATTTCATTCATTTCTGACTTACTTAGTTTTGCTTGCTTTGCTTGTTTTGGATTTAGCTTTGCTCCTCTTTTTCCTTTGATTTAAAGAGGACCTTTTGGTAATTATTTATGGAATTTTCTTTATTAAGTTAGTCATTTATATCTATAAACTTCCCTCTACAGGCTTTAATACATCCAATAAATTTTGATATGCTGTTTTATCATTATAATTATTCTGAAAGTATTTTCTAATTTCCATTTCCATTTGTCTTTGATCTTTTGGTTATGTAGAAGTGCATTTGTGCATATTTGTTATGTTCCCATATTTCTTTTAGATATTGTATTTTCTGCCCTGTATGTGAACATACGTTATATTATTTATGTCCTTTTAAATTTATTAATTTTGGGAGAATGATGTCCACAACATGGTGGAAAAGAGCCAAGAATACCTTATTCTGCATAGCTCTCCTTCCTTTGTGAGAGAAAATTAAGGACCTTCTTATAAAAACACAAACTGAGAAATTCATTATGATTAAATCCCCACTCCAAGAACTATTACAAGAAGCCTTAAAATCTAAACCAACAGAGAAAAGAATGGGAAGAACCGAAGTTAGTGAAGAAAATCAGGAAACAATCACCAAATTGCAATAACAGACTCCATGTATCTAAGTGTTAATGGACTAAACTCACCAGCAGCACGCTGGATTCAAACAAAGAACCCAAACTCCTGCTGCCTCCAGGAAATACACTTAAGTTCTAAAGATAAGCACAGATTGAAAGTAAAGGTTTGGAAAACAATTCTTCAAACAAACAAATGGCCCCAAAAGAAGGCAGGGGTAGCCATACTTATAGCAGATAGAACGGACTTCACACTAAAAATGGTGACAAGAGACACAAAGGACACTATATAATGATCAAGGGGATAATACACCAGAAAGTCATAACACTCATCAGTATATACTTGCCAAATGAGGGAGCCCCAAAATACATTAGACAATTATTGTCAGCTCTGGAAACATTTATGGTAGGAAACTTTAACACTGCACGCTCACCAAGGGACAGAGTAACAAGACAGAAAATAATCAAGGACACAATAGCCCTAAATGAAAATCTAGACCATATGGAACTAATAAACATCTATAGGACACTGCTACTCCCTCAAAAAAAAAAAAAACTAACTACACATTTTTCTCAAGTACAAGTGAATCATTGTCCAAAATGAAGCACACACGGGGGTCACAACACAAACATGAAAAAATACATGAAGACAGAAATCATACCAAGTCTCTCCTCAGATGGTAAAGGCATCAAACTAGAAATGAACCATGAAAAGAAAGCAAGGATATTGCCCACTACATGGAGACTGAACAACATGCTACTGAGAGACCATTGGGTTATTGAGGAAATCAAAATAAAAACTAAAAAATACCTTGAGGCAATGACAAAGATCACATACCATTCAGGACATATGAATTCAGCAAAAGTGGTGTTAGGAGGAAAGTATAAAGCAATGCAGGCCCATATCAAGAAGCAAGAAATAATCCAAAGAACCAACCTAATCTCCCACTTTTTTATTTTTAAGATTTTATTTTATTCATTTTTACACAAGAACTGGGATACAAGCCAGATGCGCAGGAGGATGAGAGGATTCACCAGAGACAGAGTGGAGAGCAGAACAGGCAGGCTGATGAAATACACTGCAGAGGGGAGCAGTGGGCGAGAGAAGAGAGGTCGGCTGCGCCATGTGGGATTCTCACCTGTCAGCCAGGATGGAACCTGTACTGCAGAAGCTGCGGACAGCTCCACAGCGTGGTGCTCAACTGCCTGCGCCACCAGGGGAGGCCCCTAATCTCCCACTTTGAGGAATTAAAGAACAAAAATAAAAATTGAAAGCCGGTAGGAAAAAAAAGAAATAATAAAAATTCAAGCAGAAATAAATGCAAGATAAATAAGAGACAATCCAAAAGATCCAAAAGCTGGTTCTTCAAAAAATTTTAACAAAATAAACAAACCCCTACAAAGTTCACAAAGAAAAAAAGGAAGAAAACTCCAATAAATAGGATAATAAATAAAAGAGGAGAAACTATAACAGCACAGTAGAAATCCAGAGGATAATAAAAGATTACTATGGACATATGCAAACAACTTTTACTTGTGGACACATGCAAACAAGTTTATATGCAAACAAGTTTATATTACTATGGACATATGCAAAAAAGTTTATATGCAAACAAGTTCAACAATCTGGATGAGATGGACAAATTCTTAAGACTATACAATTACCCAACTGAACAAAGAAGAAACTGAAAACTTAAACCAATTACAAGCAGTGAAACTGAAGCAGTAATCAAAACCCTCACAAAACACAAAATCCCAGGATCAGATGGTTCCACAAACAAGTTCTACCAAACATTCAAAGATGAATTAATGTTTATCCTACACAAAGTGAGGAAAGAAGTATAACTACCAAATTCATTTTACGAGGTCAATATTACACTAATGTCAAAACCAAACAAAGACAACACAAAAATAGAAAATTACAGACTAATCTCCCTAATGAACACAGATAAAAAATCCTCAATAAATCTTAGCATACTGAATCCAACAATGCATCAAAAGGATTATACATCACAATCAAGTGGGATTTTCCCAGAGACACAAAGAAGATTCACATCCAAAAATCAATTAATGTACTAACTGCACCACATCAACAAAAAGAACAATAGAAACCATATGATCATATCAATAGATGCTGAGAAAGCATTTGATAAAGTCCAGCATCTATTTATGATGAAGGCCCTCAAAAATCTTGGGTTAAAAGAGAAAGATCTTAACATAATGAAAGCCATATATGACACACTCACAGTTAACATCATTCTCAATGGTGAAAAATTGAAAGCCTTCCCATTAAGATCTGGAACAAGACAAGGATGTCCACTCTCACCACTGCTTTTCAATGTAGTACTAGAAGTCCTAGCTAGTGCAATTGGGTAAGAGAAAGACATGAAAGGAGCCCAAATCAGGAAACAAGAAATGAAACTGTCACTATATGTACATGATACAATAATATAAAGAGAAAATCCTAAAAATTCCACAGAAAAACTAATAAAAACAATAAACCAGTTCAGTAAAGTAGCAGGTTATAAAATCAACACAAAAAAATCAGTAGCCTTCCTATATGCAATAAATCAATCAATCTCAAGAGGAAGAAATTAAGAAAATCATCTCATCTACAATTGTACCCCCCCAAAATTTAAATACTTGGGAATAAACCTTACAAAGGAGGTGAAATAACTTTATAAGGAAAACTACAAAATACTTTTAAAAGAAATAGGAGAAGACATCAAAATGGTCATCCCACCAAAACCAATTTACAGATTCAATGCTATTCCAATAAAAATCTCAATAAAAATCTTCAAAGAAATGGAACAAATATTGATGAAATTCATATGGAACCACAAAGAAACAGCAAATAGCAAAAGCTCTCCTGACTAGAAGGGAGGAGAATGGAGGCATCACACTCCCAGACTCCAAACTATACTACAAAGTGTTACAATAAAAGCAGCATAGCATTGAAACAACAACACACACACAAACACCAATAGAATCAAAAGGAAAGCCCAGGGCCTCCCCGGTGGCACAGCGGTTGAGCGCTGGGTTGCAGAGCTGCCCGCAGCCTCTGCGGCGCCGGTTCGATCCCCGGCTGCTCCCCGGCCACCAAAGAAGGGTCCCGCATGGCACGTGGACCTCTCCTGCCGCCCGCTGCTCCCCTCAGCAGTGTACTTCCGTCCTTCTGCCTGCTCTGCTCCCCGCTCTGGCTCTGGTGAATTTTCTCACCCTCCTGCGCTTCTGACTGTACCCAGTGCTTGTATAAACAAACAAACAAGCAAATAAATAAATAAATAAAAACACGCCTCTATTAAAACAAACAAACAACAACAAAAAAAAAACCAAAAGGAAAGCCCAGTAATAAAACTACACTAATCTATGACAAAAGGACAAAGAATATACACTGGAGTAAGGAAAGCCTCGTCAACAAACGGTGCTGGGAAAACTCGACTGCCACATGCAAAAGAATGAAATGAGATTACTATTTCACACACACAAAAAAATCAACTCAAAATGGATGAGACTCGAATGTTAGTCCTGAAACCATAAAACTATATAGAAGAAACATTGGCAAAACACTCTGTGACATAAACTTCAGAAACATCCTTGAGGACTTCTCTCCAAAAACATGGAAAACAAAAGAGAAGAGAAAGAGCTGGGACTACATCAAACTAAACGTTTCTGTGCAGCAAAAGAGACAGCAACTAAAATGAGGAGTCACCCTATTTAATGGGAGAAAATATTTGCACATCCTACAACTGATGAGGAACTGATATAAAATATCTACAAAGAGCCTACACAACTCAAAAAAACAAAGCAAACAACCATTCAATAAATGGGCAGAAGAGCTAAAAAGACACTTCTCCAAAGAGGAAATGGCCAACAAGAATAAGAAAAAAATGTTCAACATCATTTATAATCAGGGAAATGGAAATCAAAACCACTGTGAGATACCACCTCACACCTGTGAGAGAGGTCCATATTAAAAAAAAAAAAACAAAAAAACAAAACCTGAAACAACAAATGGTGATGAGGATGTGGAGAAAAAGGTATCTTCTTACACTGCTGGTGGGAATATAACTGGTCCAACCACTACAGAAAGCTGTGTGGACGTTCCTCAAATTATTAAACATGGATCTACCATATGACCCAGCAATTCCACTCCCAGGAATCTACCCAAAACACAAAAATTCTAACTCAAAACGAAGCCTGCACCCTTATGTTTATCGCAGCACTATTTACAATGGCTGAGATATGAAAATTACCCAAATGTTCCAAAACAGAGAACTGGATCAAAAAGTTATAGCATATTTATACAATGGAATACTACTCAACTATCAAAAAAGATGAACTCAAGCCATTTGTGGCAACGAGGGTGGAGCTAGAAAGGATTATGCTAAGCAAAATAAGTCAGAAGGAAAAAAGATAAATATCATTTGGCTTCACTTGTATGTGGAATACAGAGAAATGGAACAAAGTGTCAGGAAAACAACAAAACTTACAAGCTGGCCATAAATCTAAGGCAATCAGCAGGGTTGGGGGAGAGAGGGTCAAAACAGGGGAAGCAAGCGCACAGGGGAGTGTGATGATGGATCACAGTGGTGGGGAAACTATGGGGACTACACCTGAGAGGAAAAATCAAATACTGTACAAAAATTAATGGTTTAAGAAAATAAATAAATAAATATTTTATATTTTTTTTAAAAAACGTGCAATTTGTCATTCTAAGACAGACCACCAGCCTCTGCAGATTCTTGCATTTGGGAGGGCCCCTGGCAGGTAGTAGGTTTGTTTGGCATTAAAGTCCTTCTGGCCCCAGTCTTATGTCCAGGTTCTGATCATTCTGCCCCACTGGAAGGCCTGGTGCAGCTGCCACATATGGGACTCTGGGAACTCCCCCCTAGGTCAATATTGAAGATCAAAAGTCGATGTGTCCAGTATCACCAGGCCTTTAACTTAAGAGTCAGGAGCCCTGAGGGCATCTCTTAGGCCCAGGAAGGGGGCAAAGAGAGAGGACACCAGGTTCTGGCTCCCATGTATGGAGAGGGAGGGAGGGGCCACTCTCTAGGCTCCAAAAGCTGGGTGGCCTCGCCCTGGGTACTTGCCCTGGAGCATGGGGATGGGGAGATACTTTCCCTTTAAGGGAGAAGTGAGTCAGCAGTCAAGGCCCCTTCCGGTTGATCTCCTTGTGGCCTCCTCAGACTCCAGGCTCCTCCTACCTCCTGCCTCTGTGCTCCAGAACAAGAAGTCCAAGGCTTGGGCCACTCCTCCTGGTGCAGGGGTTCCTGGTGCCAGGACAGTGTCCAGGTGCTGAGGGCTGTGAGCTGTGATGGCCTCAGACTGGGCTGTGAGGTCCCAGCACGGGGAGGGCTGCCCCCAGCAGGAGACACAGGCCTTGTGCTCCCCACCTCTGGGCTCCTTGCTTCTCCCTGTCACCCCAGCAAAGGGCACTTTGCTCTGGAAGAGGAGGCCCCTAGATGACCCCCTCTATCTTCTTTTCCCTTTCTTCCCTGTGTGTTTGAATTATACCTTATGTCTCTGCCTGGAGAAGGCCTTACACTTAAGTACAGTTTCCCAGCTGATCACAGAGTAACATCTGTGTGGTGACAGCCCAACTGAAAACAGACTATCCCAACCCCAGCCAGAGCCCCTGGGCCTCTCCCACACAGACCATCCCCGCTGCCCAGTGTCCACTAAGCTGACCCTTCTCTGCCCCCACCATCTGGCTCCTCCCCCTCTACTCCTATTGGCCTCCCTCCCCTAAAGCCCCTATTTCCTCCCTCTGCTCCAGGAGCCTCCCCTCTTTCTAGCCCATGACCCTGAGGGTCTCTCCTCCTGCCCCTCTTCCAGCCCATCCTGGGGATGGAGGGATTAGTTTTGATTCCCTGGAGAAGGAGCCTCCATCCCTGGAGTCAGCAGCTGGAACAAGTGACAGGGACTCTGGGTCAAGGTGTCATCCCAGGAGACTGAGGGCACCTGGCATGCTGTGGGGCCCACCCTGGTCATTATCCAGCTGTTATGGCCTGGGGATCTGCTCCTGCCTGAACCAAAGTCTGTGGTGATTAGTGGACAGGGGCCATCATGTCAGCGTGTATTAGGAAACAGGTCAGACTGAGAACCTTAAGCTGTATGGGGCTCCCCCTCCTGTGCACAGCCCTGTCCTTGTGGGAGACCCTGAGAACCTAGGAGATCACAGGGTTCTCGCCCTCTGCCCTCAGCCCTGTGGCCACACGGAGGCGCTGCGGCGCTGTCCTAGTCTGGCAGCCAGGGGAGAGGCTGGGTGTGTGTGACTCAGGCTGAGAGGGTGAGCTGGGGCTGAGCATCACTAGGGGAGGCGGTGAGATGCCCTGTGAGCAGCCCTGGCACCAGGCTGGGTGGGGGGAGTGGAGGAGAGGAGAGGAGGCTCTGGAGCTGCCCTGTGTCTGAGGCGCCATCTTCTCTCCCCACAGCCTCCCTCTGCAACCCCTTGATGACCACACCCTGGAGACCGCAAAGCAGATGCTTTTCCCTTCCACTCCCTGTGCCTTTCCTGAGGCCTGTTTTAATGTTTTTGTTTTAAATAATTTAATTTATATAAAAATTGGTACAAGATTCCTGTGTATCCCACACGCCTTTTCTCTGTTAACGTGGATCTCTCTGTCTTGTCTGTACAGCCAATGGAGCAATAGTCACATGTTATGAATAATCCCCATACCTGACTTGGGTGTTGTTAGTGTTTCTTTTGGCTTCTCCAGGCTCCCATCCTGATACCACATTAAGTCCCAGTCACGTCTCTGAGGCTCCTCTGGCTGAGTCAGTGTCTCAGACTCTCCCTAGTTTTGATGGTCTTGACAAGTTGAGTTTGGCTGCCTGGGGTGATGCAGTTGGGAAAAAAACTGAAACATGAAGGGTCATTCTCAGCACAGAGCCCTGGAGAGTCACCTGCACATGATCCTCACTGGTGATGTCACCTTCCCTCCCTGACTAAGGTTGGGTTTCCCCTGCCACTGGAGGAGGGTCCCACATGGCACGCAGACCTCTCCTGCGGTCCTGCTCCCCTCAGCAGTGTACTTCAGTCCTTCTGCCTGCTCTGCTCCCCGCTCTGGCTCTGGTGAATTCTCTCACCCTCCCGTGCTTCTGACTGTACCCAGTGCATGTATAAACAAAAAACAAACAAATAAATAAATAAATGAAAACATGCCTCTATATAAAAAAAAATATTTTAATTTTGTTAGTGAATGTCATTCTTCTTGTGGTAGTCACTGAAAATATGCCAAGTAAATTTATGTTTTACCCAACAAAAATTTTGAAAGCAGATTAACATTCAAAAATCAACAAATGCTTCCTTCTCAGAGTATTGCCATTATTGACTACATTGGGAACAATAATAGAGCAAATTAAATTTGATTTCATTTCCAAGATTAGAAAAGCACTAGAATTAAACTACTTGAAGGAGTCACTGATTATTGAATCTTATGCATTCTGATAAGGTATTTTTCTCAAGCCAGGAAAATATGCATACAAATTTGACACTGAGACTTCAAGAAAACACAGATGACCTGAGTAGTTCTATCAGCACCTCAGTAAGTGAGCTGGAAACACCAAGTTTATAGCTCACAGGGACCCCTTAGGTTGAAGGACTAAATCTCTCCAAGGGCAACGTCAAAGAATATACTAAAAATGAGGAGGGTTGGTTGCCAATGAGAGAAAATCTCCCACAAGTCATATTCTTTTTGTAGTGTATGGGCCTCTTTAACAGAAACTTGATCTGAAATAAAGTTGGGAGCTGGGTGTTGCAATGATTGAGGTTTCACAGGTTTCTCCGGTTTCAAAGGCAGGAATGCACTGGAGTTCTGGAAGGAAGTGAAACCTGCAACTAAGCTGACAGATTCCAGGAAGTGCTCTTGGTCCAAATCTGCTTCACCTTTTTGCATTTCCTCCTGTCTTCTTTCTCCCTGAAGTTTGCCTCTCTCTGGTCTTCACATCACAAAGTGGCCTATAGTGGAAAGCCACATGAAGTGGCAAACTTTATTCTTGTACATAATGTTGAAATGCCTGGATGAGACCATAGTTGGTCAGTTAGTTCATGTTGCCAGAACTTCAACAGTCAGCAGTATTTATGCATACAAGAACTGGGGTACAGGCCAGGGGTGCAGGGTTGGGGGGTGAGAGGATTCACCAGAGACAGAGTGGGGAACAGAACAGGCAGATCAACGGAAATACACTGCTGAGGGGAGCAGTGGGCGAGTCAGGAAAGGTATGCTGCGCTACGTGGGTTGCTCCCTGGCCTGGGATCAAACTCCTGCTTCAGTGGCTGAGGATAGCCTCATAGGTTGCGTCTTAACCCCTTGTGCCACCAGGGAGGCCCCTGAAATATTCAGTTTTGAAGCCTACCCTAAATTTCCTAGTGGTCAGTGTTATAACTAAGTATACAAAGTACACAAAATATGTCTAATATAACAAAAAAAAACAAAAATAAATTTGTTCTACCCTTGCTTCCTTGCTTGCTCAACAGTCAAATTACATTTTTGATAAAGGATTGTGAAATGTGAAATTTCCATAGAAGAGTCATGAGTTTGTTCAATACTCTAGAAATAGGTGTTTACTAGATATGCAATTTCGCCATAGCTTGCCGTTAAAATTTATTTCTTTGGGAAATGAAATATCATGAAAATGACATACAAATGTCATGAGAATAAGTTGAAGTGAAAGCTAATATGGTCACATTACATTCAAACAAAAATAATAAAATTGCAGGGAATCAAAAAAGAGAAGCATGTGTAAAATAGTATTAGGTAAAAAAGGCATTATACAAATTTTATGATATCATTTGTAGAAGCTTGAAAACATCATCTCAATTTCAGTGATTCCTGGGTTGTATGATAATGGACAATTATTGTGCACTTTTTCTTTAATACTGGAACTGCTATTAATGACTACTGCTATTTTAATAATTTAAAAAGTTTTTTTTTTAATAAAGAGCAGGTGCTATCCCTGTATTAGGAATAGCGCTGGAATAGTGGAAACACTGTCTTGATTGCTGACACGAATCAGTAGTGATACATTACTAATGTGTCACTAGAAAAGGGTAAGAGCAGAGTGTGGTGCTGGATGAGAGCAATGCTGAAGAATATTCAGGCTCCTTTTAAATAAACTTTCCAGTTGAATATCTGATTGTTCCCATACCTTTCATTGAAAGGTTTTCCTTGACCCAATGCATTACTTTGCTGTGTTTGTTAAAAATTAAGTGATTGCCCAAGTGTGTCTATTTCCGGACACTCTAATCTGTTCTGTTGATGCCTGTCAGGACTTAGGCCAGGATCACACTGTCCTGATTAATGCAGCTTTAGTAAATTTTGAATTCAGGTGCTGTAAATTTTGCAATTTGCTCTTTCTTAAAAGGAAAAGGTATATATGTGCATTTATTTGTGTATTCTGCAACCAACCTAAGAGAGGAAATGTTTGGAGGCTTTACAAGTAGCTGAGTGACTGAAACTGTTCCAGGTTTTGCTGCTGTCACAGCCTGGCAGGGAAGGCGAGACCTGGACCCGGGAGCCTCTCTAAGCTTTCAGTGTGGCCATTTGTCAGGCCTTTTGGCCGCTGCAGCAGCTGTTTTGAGTGTCACTTGTCTGGTGCTGTGCTGGGGCACCTCGGCAGCTCCGTTGAGCATCTCCTGTTGTGTCTTCTGCTGTCTTCGTGAGTTGGATCCCGGCCTATGGTCTGGCAGCCACATGCTCCAGGTCCCCAGTGTCAGGAAGACGCTACTTGGGAACATTTGTGTTTAGGACTTTAAAACACTGGACACTGCTTCAGGTGAGGTAAACGGCCATTTGTGGTCTCAGGAACTCTTTGTTTTTCCCTGGTTTTTAAATACACCCCATTATTGTTGTCCTCTGAGGCTGAGTGGTCTTGTAATTGTGTGCACGGGGGAAGAACTCAGACTGGTAAACTATTTGAGCAGTGACCTTGGTCAGCTTTCATGCCTCTTTTGCCCTGTATCATTTTTATTTTGCTCTTTTCCTTCCAGACTTGCCTGGCCGCTTCTGCCCCTCTCCTATGGGTCTCCACCAGAAAGTGCCTTATTCTTGCTGTAAGCTCTCAGGCCTCAGCGGTCCTGCTCTGGGCCAACTCTACTTGGCTGGATATTTACATGCAATGGGATGGTAACTCTGGGTGTTTCATTTAGTAACTACTTTAACTATAGTCTTTCTGTTCTATTTATTGCTCACTAAGTGTGTTGAAGTCCTCTTCTATTGGAGATCTTATGTACTAGAGTAAATAAATAAATAAATAGATTAATTAATTAAATCCCAGTTCCAGGTCGTCACCTTCCCTTCCAGGCTCTAACAGCAGCAAAGCTGGGAGCAGGTGAAGAAGCTGTGATTGCTTCTCAGCCTTGGGCTTGTGCCAGAGACTTGGGGGACATGGAAGGAGACACTGGGAACAGATGTGGGTGAGACACCTATGGGGAGATTACAGTGGCAACATTTATCTTGATTTTGATTTTGCTCTTTTCCTTCCAGACTTGTCTGGCTTTTTCTGCCCCTTTCCTAAGGGTCCCCACCAGAAGGTGCCTTAGACTTTTGACAGATTTGGGGGCCTCAGTGTCCCTGTTTTGGATCAAATTGTTTGGCTGAGGTGACCCACAAGGGGATGGGTAAATTGGGGTGCTTGATTGGGAAACATATTCTCTATTCTGTCCCTTCATTCTCTTTCTTACACAGTGATTGTATTAAAGTACCTTCCCATTAAATGTCTTATGCACTAGAGTATGTTTTGTTTTCATGAGGCAGATGGCAGAACCCATTTAGCGTGGGCAGGTTTGGGAGTCTTGGGTTCTCTCACCCTGCCTGGTAACAGAACCTCCTTTACTGTGGATATCACACTGTTACAGTCCTGCCCCTAGGCAAAAAAAAAAAAAAATGAAGATTTCTCAAAATACCGAAAATACACCTTCCATATGGTCAAGTATTCCATTCCTTGGTATACATCCAAAGGAGGTAAAAACACTAATTCCAAAGGATATGCGCCTCGTGTGCTTGTTGCAGCCTGAGCACAATAACCAACTATGGAAACACCTCAGTGCCCAATGACAGATGAGTGGGTTAAGAAGAGGTGGTAGACAGACACAATGGAATACTACTCAGCTGTGAAAAAGTTGAATTTGCAGCAACATTGACAGATGTGGAGTGGATTATGCTAAGTGAAATAAGTTAGAATGAGAAAGTCAAATACTGAGTGATGTCACTCATTAGTGGAATATAAAGAAACCAAGCAGGGACAGACAAGACTAAACCAAAACATACTCTAGAAATATAAGGCTATGTGAGGGCCTCCCCAGTGGTGCAGCAGTTGAGTGCTGGGTTGCGAAGCTGCCCGCAGCCTCTGCAGTGCCGGTTCGATCCCCGGCTGCTCCCCGGCCACCAGAGGAGGGTCCCACATGGCGCGCAGACCTCTCTGCCGCCTGCTGCTCCCCTCAGCAGTGTATTTTGGTCCTTCTGCCTGCTGTGCTCCCCGCTCTGGCTCTGGTGAATTCTCTTACCCTCCCGCACTTCTGACTGTACCCAGTGCTTGTATAAATAAATAAAGATAAATCTTTAAAAAAAATTCTCTTAAAAAAAAAAGAAATATGAGGCTATGTGGGAGGGGAGGGAGGGAGTGTGATGTAGGAAACAAAGTGGGAAGAGGGCCGGGTGATGGTGGTGAGGACTGTGGTACCCTTAGGTGGGTGTGAAGTGGTAACAAACACCTGAAGAGGTGTGACTCTGTGCCTCTGCACACATACAGTGTGTAAACCCATGTTACCTCAGTAGAAATAATACAATCATGGTTGGGGGGAGAAACTATCTTGAGCAAAAGAAAAATTGTCTTTTCCATCCGTCACTGACCTCAGGACTTTGCCTTCACCTCCTCACTGTCATGCAGGGTGAGGGGCTGGTTTCCCACAAGGGCAGAGGCAGGAGGTGCAGGGACTCCTGGGGCTGCTCAGAGACCACTGAGTAGAGACACTGCAGAGAAGGTGGCTCTAAGGGGACCAGAGACAGAGAGTCAGAATAACCCCAGTGCTGAGTGAGGGTCTGGTTCCCAAGGAGAGGGGAGTGTGTGTGTGTGTGTGTGTGTGTGTGTGTGTGTGTAACAGGAGAGACAGGACACACAGCATAAGAAAATAGGGGAGAATTATACATCAAGTCCCAGCATAAATAAATTCAAATCTCACAGAGAGGGAGAATGTCAGCACAACACCTCAATCAGTACAGTTCCATGAAGAAGCTGTCTTTGAGCAGGACGTGAAGAAGCACTGGGTCTCAGAATAGAAGGAAGTTTAGAAATATGTTGTGGTTGGACTGAGCTGAAGGAGCTGGGTAGGACCCACTCAAGACCCCTGCCAGGATGTGGTTGCACCTGACAGTTCCCTCCCCAACCCCCAATGTTCACTTCAAGCTCTTCTTCTTTGGGGTCACTGTAGAAAATACACAGGCCTCAGAGTCAGGGACGTCCACCCTGGCACCCCCTCTGTTTCCCAGGGGTCACTGCCTCCGTGGGCTGCAGCTACTTTCTCTCTAGACCAGAGCTGGAGGGAGTCACACAGTGTGTGTGCCCTGCTGGCCTGGCCCAGGGACAGGATTAGCCCAGGTCACACCAGTTACTGAGCTGAGCCTTCATTTAAGGAGCAGGAAGGGAGAGAGAGATGGGGCAGGGTCCTTCAGCTCTTGGAAGATGTAATGTTATTCCAGGGTAACCCTCCCTGTGCAGCAGAGAGAGGATTTCAGATAAACCCAGACTGGTTCCCCACCTCCCTCCCCACTATAGGGTCAGGATGAATCTCCTTGTATTCATGGCCACACTGGAGGGGAGCACAGACAGACAAGCATTGTTACCGTGTTTGTTACCAGGATTGGAGATAAGACTTTTTTTTTAACTGTAAAAGTTCTTTTATTTTTATTTTTTAAATTAACTTATTTATATATATTTTACATCATTGTTTCTTTTTAAACAATGTTCGTTTGTTTTTTCCTCCTCAGGTGTAGTCCCCATAGAAGTTCCTCCACCAGTGCAGCCGTGCACCATCCCCACAGCCCCCTGTGCGCCTCCCTCCCTCCTTCCCATCCCTCTCCCTCAGGCTCCCCTGCGGGATGTCTCTGGTTTATAATTGTCTGTTTTTTTGTTTTGCTTTGTTGTGCTTTATACTGTTATTATTTTCCCCTACATCTTATTTGTTTCCCCTGTATTCCTCCTATATGTGAAACCATCTGTTGTTTTTCTTTTTCCTTCTGACTTATTTCACTGAGTATAATTCCTTCTAGCTCCTTCCACGTTGCTGCAAATGGGATGTGTTTGTCTTTTTTCATCACTTTGTAATATTCTATTGTTTAAATATACCAAAACCTTTTGACTCATTTGTTGATTTGGGGGCATTGGGTTTGTTTCCATATCTTGGCTACTGTAAATATTGCTGAAATAAACATAGCAGTGCAGTTTTCCTTCTGAATTAGTGTTTTTGTGTCCTTTGAGTAGATTTCTAGCAATGGAATTGCTGGATCATTAGGTAGATCCATTTGTAGTAATTTGAGGGTCCTCCACACAGCTCTGAATAATGGTTGGACCAGTTTGCATTCCCACCAGCCATGCAGGAGAGTTCCTTTTTCTCCACATCCTCTCCAGCATTTGATGTTTCTGGTTTTTTCATTTTTAATGTGGGCATTCTCACTGGACTGAAGTGTACCCCATCTTCTTGATCCATTCAAGATCCCCTGATTTAAAATACAATGAGAAACTACTTCACACCTGTGAGAATGGCCCATATCAAAAAGACCAGACCTAACAAGAGCTGGTAGGACATGGAGACAAGGGACAGTCCTGCACTATTTTGGGGAATATAGACTGGCTCATCCCTGATGGGAAACAGTATGCAGGTTTCTTAGAAAATTAACTGAGCATCTGCCATAGGACCCAGCAGTCCCATTTCAAGGTATCTACCCTGCCTCAGATGGCCCATGAGAAGTTCTCAGCTATGAACTGGATTTGAAGTCTAAATGAATTAGCAGCAGAGGGAGGCTGGGGAGAGCCCTCTCGAGCGGCTCTGCCTCTCACTCTCCCAGCCTGAGCTCTTATTAAAGATATGAACAAAGGGATAAGGAAACAGCGTGCATTTGTGTTTATGCTTATACACATTAATAAGTTACTGCTGGAACAAGTTTTTCTAATTAGTAGGGATCATGCACACAAGTCAGCATGTCCTCAGGGAACAGGAGTTAATTTGGGGAAGAAGTTCTGTTTGCAGAATTTCTAACCTCCTGGCACCTCCTGTGCAGAGTAAGCAGGTGCTCTCAGAGATTCTGGCTCCCCTTAGGGCAGCAGGTGCCAGCACACCAGCAGAGGATGTTACACTACTTCAAAGGAAACCTGTACCCCCCGCCCCCCATCACTGCAACACTATTTATAGTAGCTGAGCTGTGGAAGGGGTTGTACATAGATAATAGAATACTACTCATCAAGAAACATAAACTCATGCCATTTGGGGCAACATGGATGGAGCTAATTGATATAAGCCTAACGGAGAAAGACAAATGTATCACTTAGATATGGATATAGAGAAATTAAATAAAGGGCTAGATTAAGTCAAACTTAAAAGCTATCCTTGAGTCTCCCAGGTGGTACCTGACTGCTGACTGGGGCTGTGGACCAGCCCAGGCTTCTTGGCTCAGCAGTGCTGGGTGGACTGACCCTCTGTAGTTTGGCATCAAACTCATTTGACGACAAAGCCTGACTCCCGCTGACTGAGTCCCCCATAGTGTCTTGTAGCACCTGTACCACCACTGGGTCCCCAGTCTCTGCTGTTTGCTGGGTCTGAGATGGATCTTATACCTGATGCTGCAGAGTATTCTTTTGTTCGTTTTTTTAAGATTTATTTATTTATTTATTTATTTATTTATTTATTTATATAAGAGCTGGGGTATAGGCCAGAGGTGCAGAGGGTGAGAGGATTCACCAGAGACAGTGTGGGGAGCAGAACAGGCCGATCCACTGAAATCCACTGCTGAGGGGAGCGGTGGGTGAGACAGAAGAGGTCTGCTCTGCCATGTCTGGCAGGGGGTCAAACTCAGTCCCACACAGTGATAACACTGATACTTAACCCTGATGCCACCAGGGAGGCCCAGTTTTTAATTTATTTTTTACATCTTTTGATATTATTTAAAATAACAGAAGGGGGCCAGTTAGTGCTCCTGCTTCTCTGCTTTCATAATGTACACACTCCATCCTGCCAGGGGCTCAGGTTGGGTTTACACGTGTGTTTGTCACCTTTGCTCAGTGTCCATCTCTCCTGACAGTGCAAGCTCCACATCTCCAGGGTCCTCTCTCTGCTCTCCATTGTGTCTGCAGGGGAGGCAGCTTAGGGAGGCAGAAGCCAGCCAGGGAGAGGGATGTTGGGAAGTGATGAGGATGCAAAGGCAGAGAACACTTGGGAGATGCTCCCTGGTTCCCTGAGAAAAGCATTTCTCAAAGTGTGGTTGTGGAATCCTTGCAGTCACCCAGAACTTGTCACAAGGTCCATGAGGTTAAAACTATTTTCAAAACATCGCTTAGACACCATTTGTATTTTCACTATTTTGACATTTGCTGAGGTAAAACTTAGTAAAAATGGAGCTTATATTACTAACTGCAGTAGTAGTTATTCTTCACCACTTCTTACCTCAGAAACACAACTCCAAGCCAGTTTCATTTCAAAGTGTCTTGGCTGAAACATTGAAAATTATCTTCATTATTTTATTATCCTCAAATGCACATTTTACAGCACCTGATGTGATGACATGCAAGTGCACACAGAGCACTTCTGCTGCGTTCTCAACTACCATGTGCCAAGGAACATATTTGTAATACCATCTTCACATGAAGGGCTGAATGACAAAAACTGTGGCTATTTGATTTGGTTAATTAGCAGACATCGTCCTGAAAATGAGTGTGTGCTCCTTTAAGAAAATCAACTGACAAATGATAACTGACAGTCACTTCACCTTGACAAAATGTAAGTGCTCAGAAAAAAACAGAATACAGAAAATTGTGTCCCATCACTAACTTGACAATTTCCAGTACTACTTTTACTTTTGGGATTTGTGGTGAAAAATAAAATGACTTTTTAAAAATAATTTGATTCCAGTGTAAAGAACACTGAAGAGCTTTATAACTTAGTGAAACAATATATTACTTAAAAAAAATCACACATTAGGGCCTCCCCTGATGGCACAGAGGTTGAGTGCTGGGCTGCGAAGCTGCCCACAGCCTCTGCAGCACTGGTTCATCCTCGGCCGCCACCGAGGGTCCCACATGGTGCGCAGACCTCTCCTGCCACCCGCTGCTCCCCTCAGCAGTGTATTTCGTCAGTCTGCCTGCTCTGCTCCCCGCTCTGGCGCTGGTGAATTCTCTCACCCTCCTGTGCTTCTGACTGTACCCAGTGCTTGTGTAAATAAATAAATAAATCTTTAAAAATAAAATCACACAATAGCACAAGACCCCATTAACATGCAAGAGAGGACTATGGAAATGTAATAGAATAAGAAATACTCAGTGATATTGTTTGAGGTTTGACTTTGCAAGTAACCTTCGAGAAAATACCACCTATATAGTTTTAATTTAGTATCAAAGTGGAATATTCATAATTATGTGAATACTACTCCAACATATTTGTGTGAGGCTGTATACATTTTTCATAGACTTCAACCAGAACCACAGACTAAACACAGAAGGAGGGCCTCCCTGGTGACTCCAGGGGTTAAGCACCGCGCTGTGAAGCAATCCGCAGCTTCTGCAGCACAGAGTTCGATCTCAGGCCAGCCAGGGAACAACCAACATGGCTCAGCAGACCTCTCCTGACTTTCCTGCTGCTCCCCTTGGCAGTATATATCAGTCAGTCCGCCTGTTCTGTTCCCCACTCTGTATCTGGTGAATCCTCTCATGCCCTGCATCTCTGCTCTGTACCCCAGCTCTTGTATGCATAAATAAAAATAAAATCTTTAAAAAAAACAAATGAAGAAACATGAAAATCCAACCGTCTTCTAATGAGACAGACAAGAAAGACAATTGCAAAAATAAACAAATGTAAAATATCCACTCTTCTCATCGCCCTGATTATTTTCAGAAATAAGTTTTTTTTTAAAAGATTTATTTATTTATTTATTTATTTATTTGATTATTTATTTATAAAAGCACTGGGTACAGTCAGAAGCGCAGGAGGGTGAGAGAATTCACCAGAGACAGAGCGGGGAGCAGAACAGGCAGAGTGACTAAGTACACTGAGGGGAGCAGCGGGCAGCAGGAGAGGTCTGCGCGTCATGCGGGACCCGCCTCTTGTGGCCCGGGAACAGCCAGGTATCTAATCACTGCTGCAGAAGCTGCGGGCAGCTTTGCAACCCAAAGCTCAACCACTGCGCCACCGGGGAGGCCCAAGTTATTTTTCTTAAGAACATTTCTATTGGGCCTCCCCAGTGGCGCAGCGGTTGAGCGCTGGGTTGCGAAGTTGCGCGCAGCTTCTGCAGCACCGGTTCGATCCCCGGCTGCTCCCCGGCCACCTGAGGAGGGTCCCACATGGCGCACAGACCTCTCCTGCCGTCCGCTGCTCCCCTCAGCATTGTACTTCAGTCCTTCTGCCTGCTCTGCTCCCTGCTCTGGCTCTGGTGAATTCTCTCACCCTCCCACGCTTCTGACTGTACCCACTGCTTGTATAAATAAATAAATAAATCTTAAAAAAAAAAAGAACACTTCTATTAACATGCATTGGATTATTACTATTATTCTAAATAAATAGCTACATGATTAAACTCAGCTTTATTCCAAGTGTGGTAAATATGGGGAGCGATACCTCCTAAACAAGATTACACTTGGCGTCCTCCCTAATTTGTGAGACTGGACACGGATCCGGAAGGAAAATACTGAGAATCGCAGACCCAGTGCTTGGGTCATGGAGACAGGGTGAGGAAGCTTTGGGTGAGGAAATGAGGGGGCAGAGCAAAGCTCCAGGCCCCTTAGTCTGGTTCTCATAGTTCCAGGCCCCAGGGCTGTGTCTGTTAGGGGGAAAAGGATGTCCTACAGCTAATTCCATACAGGCTTTGTGGACTCCACCCCCCACTCCAAATCCCATCACCACCAAAGGGAAGGTGGCTGGGACCTGAGGGTGGGGTTAAGCAGCCAGGTTGGTATAAAGCTAGACACATGGGCTTTGGAGGGGATCCCCATTTTGGCTCTCCGCCAGCTCACAGCGTCCAGCCAGCTCTGAGAGTGCCTTTGGGTTTCCAGGTAGGCGGATCGGGTAGGACACATTAAAGACTTTATTTCCCTATTTTCTCCCTGAGTTGTACATTTCCTTAATTCCCTTTCCCTTGTAAATAAACCTTTTATTAACCTTTTGTGTGTGCCTGTAGTGGAGTATTAATAAGTCCCTTTTAAGCGCCCGGGTGAGGACCCACAACCAGGCAACCCGTTTTATATCGGGGC
The DNA here is from genome assembly GCF_964194135.1 of Talpa europaea. Taxonomy (NCBI): domain Eukaryota; kingdom Metazoa; phylum Chordata; class Mammalia; order Eulipotyphla; family Talpidae; genus Talpa; species Talpa europaea. Next base: position 124,649,838 of record NC_140068.1, on the reverse strand, counting down.
TGCCCTGTAACATGTCTGGGGCAGGAAGGTTACTGTTGGGGATACCCCACTGCCCCCTTAGCCTCCCTTCTGTCTCCACCACCTGTGCTGGGCCCTGGACACTTGTGACCCCTCCCCAGTTCTCAGTCCCCAGTGCCTGGAGGTTCCCAGAGAACCAATCAGCATCACTGCCTGCCCAGTTAAGTCTCTGTCCACCAGCCTAGAGTCAGAAGCTCCCCAGACCCCAGCAGTGCTGGGCATGGGGCCCCCAACCCTCCTCCTGCTGCTTCTCTCCAGGGCTCTGGCCCAGACAGACACCTGGGCTGGTGAGAGCAGGGTGGAGGGAAAAGGCTTCTGCAGTGGAAACTGCTGCCTTAGGCCCCTCTGTCACCCCCGTGGCGCCCCTCAGTCCTGGTCCCTTTCTGACCCCCCACCCTGCCTCCTCCTTTTGTGCCCTGAGTCTTGCCCCTTCTGGACCGGCTGCCCATGTTCAGTCTCTGGAGCTCCCTCCCTCCTGGACACTTTTGATACCGGAATTGTCAGGCCTAGTCTTCCAGCCAGAAACGGATCCCAGGCTGCAGGGGCAGCGCTGAGTCCCAGCCACCAGATCACCACGGGTTGGTGTCTCATGAAGCCGCAGCAGGAACTTCGCAGACTCTCAGGCAAGCAAGCGAGAAGAGGCAGGTTTGTTTAGAGAAAGAAAAAGTTTATTGAGGAGAAAAAGAGCAGAAATAAAGTGGGATTCCCAGGCCAGGAAACCAGGCCTGGGAGGGGCAAGGAAGCCAAAGTGGAGTCGTGTCTCAGGGAATATAGACCTTTTTTCCCTCATTATTCTAAAGCTCCACCAGTCTCTCTGTGATTGGTTAGTTCTCAGCTGTCTCACTTAATTTGCTACTGAGTGGGGATCTTCACATCCCTTATCTAACAGGTTTGTCTTTCCCCATTTGTTGCATCTTTATCTTTATGGCCCAGTCCTCTGGATGAGCATCCCTGCATTGAAGTTAAACAGCTGCCCTTCTAAGTTGTCCATAAATTAAACCACTCTCCATTTCTCCAATCTCTACCCCCCTTTACCACCTGAAGGAAACCAGGACCAGCGTTAACAATGTTGTCCTTGGTCCTGGGATGTTTGTTTTCCCTAGTGGAATTGGTTATACTCCTCTTGCTGCCCTTATCTCTGAAGCCTTCCTCAATTCTCCGAGGTCCCCTCCTGCAGTGTCCCTAAAACTGCCTAATTGCTGGCTTGCCCTGTGTCTCACTTTCTCCCCCTGCCCAACCTCCCTAGGACTCAGGACCTGCCCCTGGAGGAGGGTCCACCCGCCTTTCACCCCTCCCCGCCCCGAGACTCCCGCTCTCTGAGGCTTTTAGAAACCGCTGTGTCCCACCTGGCCTTGGGGAGCCCCGGTGCATCGCGGGGGGCCACGTGGACGACACGCATTTCGGGGGTTCCACAGCGACTCCCCGGGCCAGAGCGCGGAGCCGCGGGCCCCTGGGCGGCCGGGCGGGCGGGGCGGGAGGGTCGGGCGAGGAGACGCGGCTCCGCAGACACTCGGCGCGGAGGCTCCAAGCGCTCCTGGAGGCCCCGCGCGGCCGCCGCAGCCAGAGCCGGGCGGGGAGCAGCGCGGGCCAGGGCGGGTCACCGCTCCCGCCCCACCCCCCGCCCCGAATCTCGGGGTCCCGTGACCCCAGAGGCCGTGGCCCCTGCCAGGCCCCTTGACCAGGAAGAGCCCGCGGGACTTTCACCCGCGAGATTTTAAGTTTACATTTATTCTGCACTGGAAGTAGGGGTGCGGGTGGGGTGACCAGGGGACTGACCTCAGGGTCTCCCACGATCCAGAGGACTCTGGGCTGCGCCGCGGGGCCCGACGGCGCCTCCCCCGCGGGCACGACCAGCTCCCCACGACGGCGCCGGGGACGCGCCCTGGGCGGGGACCTGCGCGCCTGGACCCGGCGGGCCCGCGGCTCAGCTCCCCGGCGCGAGGGGGAGGGGGAAGGTCGGGCAGAGCAGGACGGGAGCAGCCTGGGGGGCGGGTGCGTGGAGGGGCCCCCAGACTCCTGGGGATGGGGAAGGAGGCGCCGCAGCTCAGAGGTGAGAGGGCTGCGGGGCTTTGATCTCCCTGAGGCGCGCACCCCGCAGGGCAATGGAATCATGGTGAGGAAGCGCCCCCTTCTGGCCGGAGAGGGAGCTGTCGGCCACGTTTTCCAGCTCTGGGATGGAGACTGGCCCGGAGGCTCCTACTTTCTCTGAAGGACAGTTAAGGAATCCAGTTTGTCCTGAGAAAGAGGGGAGACCACTCCTGAAATCACCCTTCGCAGGATCTTTTTGACCAGCAGCCATCATAGGAACAATGAGTTTCTCTCTCGAGATCTTGTTTTTTGGTCAGAGAGCATTTTTGGAGATCTCCCTCCTGCCTGTCTGTGTCATCACCCTCCACCCAAGTCAGCAGCAAAATGCTCCGAGACCTGCATCCCACCCTGGGCTCTCACCTGCTCTCCCGGACTCCCAGACCAGGCTGGTTTCTGGGGTTTGTGCTTCCTCCCTCCAAGCATACTGTTCTGTCCACTGCAGGATGGTCACATGAGGCTGCTTCAGTGTCCATGCAGGAAACACAAAGCATGAAATTTCCGATTCTTCCTACTGAGGCCCCCAATCACCATATGTGACCCGCCACCCCATCTCTGAGCATGAGGTCACCCTGAGGTGCTGGGCCCTGGGCTTCTACCCTGCGGACATCACCCTGACCTGGCAGCGAGATGGGGAGGGCCTGGCCCAGGAAACGAAGCTGGTGAACACCAGTCCCGGGATCGGAGGGGGGATGGAAACTTCCAGAAGTGGGCAGCTATAGAGGTGCCTTCTGGAGAGGAGAAGAGATACACGTGCCATGTGAAGCATGAGGGGCTGATTGCACCCCGAGTCCTGAGATGGGGTATTGAGGGGGATGTGGGCACAGAGGCTGACTCAGGTGTATCAGAAGCCCTTCTCGAGACCTTCAGAAGATCAGACTGAGGCCTCAGGTTCAGGCTCTGACCTTCCCTTCCCTTCCAGTGCCACCTCCTCAGTTCTCCATCCTTGCTGTTGTCCTCATTTCCGGCTTGGTTTCTTTGGAGGTGTGCTCATTGGACACAAGGTGGCTTCATGTGTGAGGGGGTAGAAGAAGTGCTCAGGTAGGGAAGGGAGTGGGGGATCTTGTCCACTAGGAGCTTTCATGTCCCAGGGAGAACTTGCCCTGCCTGGTTAATGGGAAATACCATCCACACACGGGTGTTGCCTAGAGGGCATTTGGTCCAGTCCCACTCACCTCCTTTCTTCATTTTTCCCAGTCCTGACCTGGGTCTTTACTCACAGTTCTGGAAACTTCCCTGTTCTGCAGGATTAAAAGATTCCATTAGGTCTTCTGACCTGGCTGCTCCCTGGTCTCACATGATGCTTCTTCCCATGGGAGGACAAGGGGGAAACTACACTCAGGTTGCAAGTAAGTGTGTTCAAGGGTTGGATCCCTGAGCCCCTGGGGACAATGAAGATGGAGCCCATGGGGGAGTCATTCTCATCAGTTCCTCCCGTGGTCTCATCTCTGACCAAGTTTTGTTGTGTTCTATTTTTGCACCCAACACTAATGATAAAGGACTGATCACAAAAATCTGCAAAGAGCTGATGAGACTCAACAACAACAAAGAAAATAATCCAGTCAAAAAATGGGCAGAAGAGCTAAAAAGAAACTTCTCTGAAGAGGAAATGCAAATGGCCAACAGGCATATGAAAAAATGTTCAAAATCACTTGCCATCAGGGAAATGCAAATCAAAACTACCATGAGATACCATCTTACACCAGTGAGAATGGCACATTGCCGCGGACCAGCCCAGCAGTGGCGGGAGATCGAGACAATCTCAGGGTTGAATGTGAATGAGCAAAAGGTGATCGAAGGAATTAGGGATAGGGACAAGAAAGAATGACACACAGACACACTCAAGGGAGAGTGAAAATCTGAGTGCGATTTATTGAAAGCAATCTTCTCTTTTTATACATTTTTACAGTAATTACTTCATTGTGTTTTGCACAGTGTCTGGTTAATCATTTACCAAGGCATAGGTGCATATTGTGTCATATATCATTACATCTTGCTTAATTAAAAAAACTAGCAACAGCAAATGCTGGCGAGGGTGTGGAGAAAAAGGAACTCTTCTGCACTGTTGGTGGGAGTGCAAACTGGTCCAACCACTGTGGAGAGCTGTGTGGAGATTTCTGGACCTACTAAACATAGAGCTTCCATATGATCCAGCAATTCCACTCCTAGGTATTTACCCAAAGGACACAGAAACATCAATTCCAAAGAACACCTGCACCCCTATGTTTATAGCAGCACTGTTTACAATAGCTAAGCTTTGGAAACAGCCCAAATGCCCAAAAATAGATGACTGGATCAAGAAGATGTGGTACATATATACCATGGAATATTACTCAGCATTCACAAAAGATAAACATGCAATTTGCAGCAACATGGATGGCGCTGGAAGGGATCATGCTCAGCGAAATAAGCCAAAAAGAAAAAGAAAAATACCGGATGGTCTCACTCATAGCAGGAATCTAGAAAACTTAAATAAGGGACCAGGAAAATGAATAACTATAAGAAAGTGAAAATCAAAATCAACAAAAAACTATGAACCAGAGACACTTTTAGGGGGGCGGGGGCGGGAGGGGAGGGATTGGGGTCAGAATGGGGGGGCTGCAATTGTATGGGGAATATAACAATAAAATTTATAAAAAAAAAAAAAAGTTTTGTTGTGTTCTCCCCCAGGCAGCCACAGTCCCAGTGCTCTGAATTGTATCTCAGTCCCTATAGGTGAGACCCTTGAGGCCTGCCGTGGGGGTGGGGGTTGAGGCAGAGAGGCTGGGACTAGGTGATGGGGATGCTTTCAGGAGGACATCTTGAGAATGCAGTGGACCATTATATTGTTAACACTCAGGTAATTCACCTGAATTTCTTCACAATTATTTTCTTTCACAGTGAGAGACAGCCTTGTGTTGGCCTGAGTGTTACAGGATTTCTTTTTGCCCACATTTTCTGGCTTTATGATCTCCTGGTTTAAACCTTCACACCTGTGAGAACGGCCCATATCCAAAAGACCAGAAACAAGTGCTGGCAAGGATGTGGAAAAAGGGGGACAGTCGTGCATTGTTTTTGGATAAAGACTGAGCCAGCCCTTCTGGAAACAGTATTGAGGTTTCTTAAAAGAGTAAATGTGGTTCTGCCATTGGACCCAGCAATTCTATACTGAGGATCTCCTCACAGAGGATAAACACTCTCCTGTGAAGGGACCTGCACTCCCGTCACCACTGCAGCACTATTTACAGTAGCCAAGCTATGGACACCACCCGAATGCCCCAGACAGGTGACAAATGAAGAAGAAGCTGGGATTACACGTATACATATATGTACATATACAGGTGACTCCAAAGGAGATGAATGTTGGGGACTGGGGAAGGGAACTGTCAGGGGTGAAGATGCCACCACATCCTAGCAGAGGCCAGGGTGGGGGGAGGGGTCCTGTCCAGCTCCTCACACCTCAAGCCAACCATGAGATATTTCTAAATATCCTCCTCTTCTTCAGGTCCAATGCTTTTTAAGTCCTGCTTAGAAGCTGCTTCTTCACAAAATCGAATTTAATGAGATGTTGTATTGATGCTCTTTACTCTGTGAGATTGAATTCATTTATTCTGGGGCTTGATGTTAATTGTCTTTACATCATCTTGTATTGTGCATCCTGACATTGTTGTTACACACACACACACACACACACACACACTCCCATCTCCTTGGGAACCACATCCTCACTCAGTACTGGGGTTACTCTGACCCTCTGTCTCTGGTCCCCTCAGAGCCGCCCTCTCTGCAGTGTCTCTACTCAGCGGGGTCTGAGCAGCACCAGGAGTCCCTGCACCTCCTGCCTCTGACCTTGTGGGAAACCAGCCCCTCAGCCTGCATGACAGTGAGGAGGCGAAGGCAAAGTCCTGAGATCAGTGATGGATGGAGGAGACAATTTACTTTATTCTCTTCTTCCCTCCCCATTGTATTATTCAATTGAGGTAACACTGGTTTACACACTGTATGTGTTCAGAGGCACAGGGTTACACCTCTTCAGATGTTTGTTACCGCATCACACCCACCCTAAGGGCACCCACAGTCTTCACTACAGTCCATTGGGCTCTTTTCCTACTTTGTTTCCTGCTCTTACCCCCAGCCCATAGCTTCAATTCTGCAGTCATATATATAGACTATGTTTTGGTTTAGTCTGTCCCTGTTTTGTTTCTTTATATTCCAAATATGAATGAAATCATCCAGTATTTAACTTTCTCCTTCAAACTTATTTCACATAGCATAATTCCATCCACATCTACCCACGTTGTTGCAAATTCAATATTTCAACTTTTTCACAGCCGAATAGTATTCCATTGTATATATAGCTTGTGTTCTTTATCCCCTCATCTGCCATTGGGCATTTAGGTTGTCTCCATAGCTTGGTTATGGTAGACAGCGCTGCAGTGACCATAGGAGGTGCATATTCCTTGGAATTAGTGTTTTTGCCTTCTTTGGATAAATACCAAGGAATGGGATGCTTGACCATGGGACAGGTCTATTTTGAGGAACCTTAATATTTTTTTCCATAGGGGCAGGACCAATGTGCTATCCATAGAAAAGAGAGGTTCCAGGTTACCGCCCTGCCCAAGGAAATATAGAGCTGAGCAGGGATGAGAAGCTAAGGAAGAGGAAGAAGACGTGGAGTAAGATGAGGAAAGAAGACTGGAGGAGGCGCATGGAGAAGAGAGACATGTGAAGAAGAAGCCAGGCTTCCTCCTTAGACTTGGACTTGTTCCAGGGAGTTGGGGACATGGAAAGAGACACGTGAAAGAGACACATGAAAGAGACAAAGACGTGGGTGAGGGACCCATGGGGAGGCTGACAATGGCAGCTATTATCTTGATGTGGATTTTGATTTTGCTCTTATCCTTCCAGACTTTCCTGGCCCCTCCTGCACCTTTCCCATGGGTCTCTACCAGTAGGTGCCTTAGATTTGTGGCAGGCCTTCAGGCCTCAGCTGGGCGTTTACCCATGAGGGGTGGGTGACTTTGGGTGCTTCACGTGGGAAATTTTCTAACTATATTCTTTCTCTTTTCTCTCTCTATTGCACACTGATTCTCTGTTATATACTAACTGTATTAAAGTTCTTTTCTATTGAAGGTCTTATGCTTTAGAGTATGTTTTGTCTTTACAGCTGATGGGCAAACCCACGTAGACTGTACAGTTTTGAGGGCCCAGGGAACCCCTCATTCTGCCCACTAACAGGACCAGACATCATTCCCACCCACCATGTACCAGAGTTCTTTTTCCTCCACACCCTTCAATGGGTCATTCTCACAGATGTGAGGTGGTAACTCATTGTGGTTTTAATTGACATTTTCCTGACAGCACATGACATTTATCCATGTACCTATTGGCCACATGTGTGTCTTCTTTAGAAAAGTACCTATTTAGCTCCTCTGTCCCTGTTTTGAGTTGTTTTCTTTTTTTTTTTTTTAAGATTTATCTATTTATTTATACAAGCATTGGGTACAGTCAGAAGCTCGGGAGGGTGAGAGAATTCACCAGAGCCAGAGTGGAGAGCAGAACAGGCAGAAGGACCGAAGTACACTGCTGAGGGGAGCAGTGGGCGGCAGGAGAGGTCTGCGTGCCATGTGGGACCCTCCTCCGGTGGCCGGGGAGCAGCCGGGGATTGAACCAGCGCTGCAGAGGCTGTGGGCAGCTTCGCAACCCAATGCTCAACCTCTGTGCCACCGGAGAGCCCTGTTTTGGGGTTCTTTGTAGATTTTGGATATTATCTCCTTGTTGGATTGATGATGTACAAATAGTTTCTCCAATTCAATATTCTCTTTTCATTTTAATGATAGTTTCCTTCACTATGTATAAGCTTTTTAGTCTGATGTGTTTCCACTGGTTTCTTCTGCTTTTGCTTCCTTGGAGCACAGAAGACACTATGGGCAGTGAAAATACTCTGCATGATATTCTCATGATGGACACAGGTCATTATACATTTGCCCAACACTCCAAGAATGGACAACACCAGAGTGAACCCAAAGGGAAACCATGACTTTGCAACTATGATGTCCGGATCCATCACTTGTAACCCACGTGTCAGTCTGGTCTTAACACGTGATTTGAACATGATGTGTGAAGAGTTTTATAAGTTGAGGAATGAAGTGTAATTTACTTTAGAAAGCATATTTCATGCTCAAACAAGGACATTTAAATAACACTCAAGGATATGCATTAAGTCATTCCACTCCACCCCCAACACCCCAGTCAGCCAGTATCTGCTCAAAACCTAGCAATTTATCTTTTCTCTTTATATACATTATACATATACATATATATGTACCTATATACATATGCATATACATACATGTATACATATACATACATATATACCTACACACACACATATATATACATCTCCATGCTCCTGTCAGGGCAACAGTGTTTGTTTTCCCATCAGTAAAGGAGTTCAGGCCACAGAGTTGGGGGAAACATTTGCAAATCATGAATCTGATAAAGGACTTTATCTAGAAATAATGCCCAAAACTCAATGATCAGAAAGAAATAACCCAATTTTAATAAAGACAAAAATAGTGTAATAAATGAACAGCACTTCATCTGTAGAAATGTACAAAACTTCCATACAAACAGCAACTATAGTCATAGGAAAGTAAAAATATGAACAAATGTTTAATATCACAATTAAGAACAGTGACAACCAGGAGAGACTGAAAATGCAAACTCTGCACAATACCAGGTGCTGTCCAGGGTGTGAACAATAGGAGCCTCATCACATTCATCATTTTTTTTTATTTTTTATTTATATAAGAGCTGGGGTACAGGCCAGAGTCACAGAAGGGTGAGAGGGTTCACCAGAGACAGAGCAGGAAGCAGAACAGGCAGACAGACTGAAAGTGGAGCAGGGGAGAGACAGGAGAGGTCTGCCTCACTATGTGGGATTCTCCCTGACTGGCTGGTAATCGAACTGGTGCTGCAGTGGCTGCTGACAGCTTCACAGAGATGCGCTCAACCCGCTGCGCCACCGGGGAGGAGCCCTTATCACATTCATTTTAAAAGATGCTTTAGGGGCTGAGAGACACATCAGAGCCCTGGGCACTGTCACTGCCTGGTTGAGAACAAAATAGAACTTGGTCAGAGATGAGACCACAGGAGGGACTGATGAGGGTGACTCCCCCATGGGCTCCATCTACACTGTCCCCAGGGGCGCAGGGATCACACTGCTGATGCACACTTACCTGCAGCCTGAGTGTAGCTTCCTCCTTGCCCTTCTGTGGGAAGAAACATCATGTGAAACCAGGGAGCAGTCAGGTCAGAAGACCTAACGGAATCTTTTAATCCTGCAGAGCAGGGAAGATTCCAGAACTGTGAGTAAAGATCCAGGTCAGGACTGGGAGAAATGAAGAAAGCTGGTGAGGGGGGACTGGACCAAATGCCCTCTGGGCAACACCCATGTGTGTGGATAGTACTTCCCATTAACCAGTCAGGGCGGTTTTCCCTGGGACTTGAAAGCTCTCAGTGGACAAGATCCCCCACTCCCTTCCCTACCTGAGTGTTTCTTCCTCCACATCACAGCTGCAGTCACCGCAGCTCCAGTGAGCACAGCTCCAAGGAGAAACAGGCCAGCAATGATGGCCACGGTGGGGATGGAAAACTGAGAAGGGGGCACTGGAAGGGAAGGGAAGAGCATACCCTGAGCCCCAGACCTTATCCTGACCCTCTAAAGGACTCCAGAAGGACTCCTGATGGCCCTGAGACTAGCCTCAGTGCCCACATCCTCCTCCTTACCCCATATCAGGACCTGGGGCTCCAGCAGGCCTTCATGCTGCACGTGGCACGTGTACCTCTGCTCCTCTCCAGAAGGCACCACCACAGCCGCCCACTTCTGGAAGGTTCCGTCTCCCCCAGGCCTGGTCTCCACCAGCTCCATCTCCTGGGTCAGGTCCTCCCCATCTCGCTGCCAGGTCAGGGTGATGTCCACAGGGTAGAAGCCCAGGGCCCAGCACCTCAGGGTGACCTCATACTCAGAGCTGGGATGGTGGGTCATGCGTGTCTTTGGGGGATCTGAGGTGGTAAACAGAAAATTCACTTTGTTTCCTTCATGGACACTGAAGAATCCTCATGAGACCATCCTCACAATGGACAAGACAACTGGTGTGGCAGGAAGAAGCATAAAATGTAAAAAATAGGCCAGTCTGGGGGCATTTGTGAGATTCTCCTATTCCTTAGAAAGTTCTAGAATGAGGAAGGAAACCCAGGTTAGGATGAAGCAGAGGGAGTGGAACACAGACGTTTTATTCCTGACCTGGGTGGAAGGTGAATGACACAGAAAAGCAGGAATCACATAACTGGAAATGTTCTCAGACCAGAAACAAGACTGAGAGAGAAACTCGTGGTTCTCAAACAGGCCCCTGGTCAAAAGGACCCGGTGACGTGTGGTGTCAGGGACTGTCTGTCTTTCTCAGGAGAGACGGGATCCCTTCACTGTCCTTCAGGAGAAGCCGGAGTCTCTGGGACTCTCTATAGTGCAGAACATGAAACCCAGGGGAGTCCCCCTCTCGGGACTAGAGAGAGGACTCATTTCCCGCAGTGACTCCAGGCAGGGGGGGACCGGGAGGCCTCCAGGCCCCTCTTACCCGTGCGCTGCAGAGTCTCCTTCCCGTACTCCAGGAATCTGCGCAGCCACCACAAGTACCAGTCCTCCAAATTGTTCCTGAATTTCTCTGCCTCACCCTGCGCCTCCCACTGGCGCTGGGTGATCTGAGCGGCTGTGTCCAGGGCGGTCCAGGAGTGCAGGTCCTCGTTCAGGGCCAGGTAATCCGCGCCGTTGTAGGCGAACTGACTGTACGCGCGGAGGAGGCGCCCGTCGGGCCCCACGTCGCAGCCAGACATCCACTGGAAGGTATGAGACCCTGTCCCTGCCCCGTGTCACCCCGTGGTCACCCCGCCCGCACCCCCTCCAGCCGGGAATAAACTAAACAGAATGAAATGGGGTGAAAGTCCCGCGGGCTGTTCCCGGGCAGGTTGCAGAGAAGCCTGGAGGGGGAGACCCTGAGCGACCCCCCGTCCGTGGGGATGGGGGTGCTGACCCGGCCCGGACCCGCGCCAGCTCACCGGTCTCGCTCTGGTTGTAGAGGCCGCGCAAGGCGTCCAGGTGCGCTCGCGACCACAGTGCGCTGTGCCTTGCGATCTGCGACCTCCAGTCCCACACCTCCTGCCCCAGCTGCCCCGCCCAGGGCGCCTGCGGCTCCACTCTCTGGCTCGGGGAGTCGCTGTCGAACCGCCCGAACTGCGTGTCGTCCACGTAGCCCACGATGATGCACCGGGACTCCCCGAGGCCGGGCCGGGACATCGCGGTGGAGAAAAACCTCACGGAGTGGGGGCCTGGGGGCGGGAGGGGAGACCCGGGCTATTCTTCTCCCCTTCGGGGGCTCGAGTCCCGGGGGGCGCCCACGAGACAGAAAGTGGGTGAAAGAGGAGTGAGAGTGAAAAGCGGCTGCGGGACGAAAATGGCCGGGACTCGGGGGGCCAGAGGAGGCTGGGGTCTCGGGGGACGGAAAGGGGCCAGGACGGGGCGGGGCCGAGGTGGGGGGACAACTAGGGCGGCGGCGAGGTCGCGCCTTTCCCACGCCCGCCCGCGCCCTCGCTCCCGCCTCTGGGAGCGCCCTGTCCCCTCCCGACCCGCACTCACCCGCCCGGGTCTCCCTCGGGGCCGTGGCCACCGCGAGCAGGAGCAGGAGGGCTGCGCCCCCCATCCCCCAGGACGCGCCTCCACCCGGGCTGGGGAGACGGAGTCCCGGCGGGCGGGTGAGGCCTGTGGAATTGGAGCCGCGGGGCTGCTGATTGGCTGCTCTGGAGACCGCAGGCAATGGGGAGTGAGCCCTGGGGTGACTCACCAGTATCCAGGCAGGAGGACCCGCCCAGGCTGTGAGCCCAGAAGCGGAACCGAGGGGAGAGGGCGAATCCCCAGCAGTCACCTTCCAGCCCTGCACCCCGCGCTGGGGACTGAGACCCAGACAGCCACACCCCGAGACCTGGGACTTTGCAGCCCCCTCCTCTCCTGCTCTGAGACCTTTGCCACACCGTGTCCCTGAGTCCAGGCCCAGGGACTGGGTCCGCAAGCCTCAAACATTTTTTTTTTTTTATAAATTTTATTGTTATATTCCCCATACAATTGCAGCCCCCCATTCTGACCCCAATCCCTCCCCTCCCGCCCCCGCCCCCAACCTCAAACATTTTTCTTTCAGAAACTCTGTTCAGTCTCACAAATTATTACGGATCCCATGTATAATATTGTTATGTGGGCTACAGCTTTAAATATTTACTTTACTAGAATAAAACCTTTTTAAAAGATGTTATTGCTTCTTTACTTTAGAATATAAATAACATGGGGCCTTCCTGGTGGCGCAAGGGGTTAAGCATCAGCACTATGAAGTGACCTGTAGCTGCAGCAGCACCAGTTCAATCCGGCCAGGGAGCAGCCCACTTGGCACAGCAGACCTCTCCTGCCTCACCTGCTGCTCCCCTCAGCGGTGTATTTCTGTAGATCTGCCTGTTCTGCTCTCCACTCTCTTTGGTGAATCCTCTCACCCACCACACCTCAGGCCTACACCCCAGTTCTTGTATGCATAAATAAATAAATCTTTTTTTAAAAAAGAATATTAATAGCCTATGGTATGCTAATGATGGAGTTTTTGGAGTCAGTGGGTTTGGAGTGTGGAGTCCTTGGGTTCACTCTGGGAAAGGTTTCACCAGGGTTCCTGTTTCAGCGACACACGAAGAATTCCCCAGGCGAGTTACTCCACAAGACAGAGACATTAGTTATATTTAAAAAACAGATTTACTAGACAAGGAACGGAAGAGTAAAAGACACTTGCATAGACACAAACGGGCAGGAAGAGCTGCCCCCCCCAACCCAGAGGGACAGATTTGCTGAGAGAGGCCTGCATGGCTACAGGTGGATGGCCTTGAGGAGAGCTGCTTCCACTGAGGGAGGTCGGTGAAGAGAAGTGCAGGCATGATGCAAGTCATGGCCAGGCAGGAGGCTGCTGCCCTGCAGAGAAGAGAATTGGTGAAAAGATGCACCTGCATAGTCACAGGTGGGCAGAGGGATTGCTGCCCCCAGCCTGTGCAGAGACTGCACTGACATAGTCTTCTTTTTGGAAGGGGTCACTCCTTGTGAGCCTTCTGGTTAGTTGTTGATGTTGGATAACTATGCAGAATCTGAAAGGGACAGGAGAGTCTACAATGAACACAATCTCCGTATCTTTACCCTTGGGCCTGTGCTCTAGACAGCAGTCTGATACCTGCTTGGATTTTCTGCTTTGTAATCTAGGCTTTGGAGCCTAAGGATCTCGGTTTCTAGATCTGTGTCAATGGCTGTGTTAATCCCTTCTACCTCCTGCTCCTTGTGTAGGCAAGATTTCTGGTCTTGGGGCATCTCCTTTCCAGTCTTTTTCTATTGCTCTCCTCCATCTTTCACTAACTTGACAACTTCCAGTACTACTTTTACTTTTGGGATTTGTGGTGAAAAATAAAGTGAAAATTTCTTTTTAATAATTTGATTCTAGTGTAAAGAATACTGAAGATCTTTATAACTTAGTGGAATAATATATTACTTTAAAAAAATCACACATTAGCACAAGACCCAACCAATATGCAAGAGAGTGATGAGAACATATATTATTGAGCAAATGAATATAATAAAGATTCCAGCAGAATTTCCAGTCTTGGTGCAATTGTAACAGGGTGCTGCCCAGGGAAAGGGGAAGTTTCAGGTTCTCTTGCCCCACTCAATGGAGGGTGGAGCTAAAGAGAAGAGAAGAAGCTGCAGAGGAGGCTGAGGAAGGAAGGAAGCAGGATGGAGCCATAAGGAGACCTGGAGGAGGCACATGGAACAGAGAGACACGTGAAGAAACTGCACTTACCTTTTGGTGCTGAAACTGATGTGGGTGAGAGACCCGTGGGGAGGTGACAATGGCAGCTTTTATCTTGATTTTGAATTTGCTCTTTTCCTTCCAATCTTGCCCAGTTATTTCTGATCCTTTTCTGTGGGTCCCCACTAAAAGATGCTTTAGATTTGTGGCAGGCTTTTGGGCCTTGCTCTGGCCCGAAAGACCATTCGGGTGGTCTTTTACCCACAAGGGGATGGGTAACAAGGGTGCTTGATTTAGAAACTATATTCTTTGTCTTTTCTGTATTGTTTACTAATTGTATTCAAGTTCCTTCCCATTACAGTCTTACATGTTTTGTGTGGATGCAGTGGATGGCAGAGCCTATTTAGAGCAGGCAGGTTTGTGGGGTCTGGGGTGCTCCTCTCCTTGTCCTGTAACACAATGAACACTCCCATGCAGGCATAATTAACAAGTTTGCTTACTCACAGCTCTTTCCCTTTTAAGATGCATGGCCAGGGCCTCAGCACTCTTATCTACAAGGCTGGGCAGTCAACCCGCTGGCCTCTCTCTTAAAGGGCATCCCCAAATGCCTGCATCTTCACCCACTTGCCGGGCCTCCCTTGTTGGAGGACTTTGCAGCAAATGGTTGTGCCTGCTGAAAATTATGCTATTGATGGAGGACAGGAATGAAAAAAATAAATAAATAAACTGAAAAAGGAAGCACCACATGACCAGAAACGTGGCTCTCACAAGAAGATGGGGATAGAAGAGATTAGCATAACCATCAACACAGTTATGGAAACTAGGATCCTTAGGCACAGACTTCACCTTGTGAAAACTAAGATCTTCAGGCACCAATGCCTGGATCACATAACATCCAAGCAGGTATCAGAGCACACATCCACCCGTAAAGATGTGGAGATTGAGCCCATGGTGGAATCTGCTGTCCCTTTCAGATTCTACTTAGTTATCCAAAATCAGCCACTAACCCTAAATCTCACAAGGAGCGGCCCCTCCCAAACAGCAGAGGACTATATCAGTGCAGTCTCTGCACAGGCTCAGGGCAGCAAGCCCACTGCCCACCTGTGTCTATGCAGATGCCTCTTTTTACCAACCCTCTCCCTCCGCAGGACAGCAGCTTCCTGCCTGCCCGTGACCTGCACCATGCCTGGACTTCTCTGCACTGACCTCCTTCAGCGAAGGCCGCTCTCCTCAAGACTGCCCGCCTGCAACCACGCAGGCCTCTCTCAGCAAACCTGTCCCTTTCGGGGCAGCTATTCCTGCCCGCTTGTGTCTATGCAAGTGTCTTTTACTCTTCTGTCCCTTTCCCTAATAAACCTGTCCTTTAAATATAACTAGTGTCTTTGTCTCGTGGAGAAACTCGCTGGGGACCTCACCACGTGTCGCTGAAAGGGGAGCTCTGGTGAAACCTTTCCCAGAGTGACCCCAAAGACCCCGTACTCCAAACCCACAGACTTCACAAAAACCACGTCACTATCAATGTAACAGATATGGACACAGTTGTGTATAAAAGGAACCCTTGGTCTTTAAACTGGTGCTCTGACTTATGGGGCTACCCAGGTCTGGGACCTCATGCATGAATAATAAAGCTTCTGACCTCACCATTATGAAGTACCCCTTGTTCTTCCTCTGCCTGGGTAAAAGGCCAGAATTTATTTCTACAACAAGAGGACTATGGAAATGTAACAGAATAAGAAATATTCAATGATAATATTTCAGGTTTCACTTTGCAATTAACCTTGGAGAAAATACCAAGGTTAAAACTGTATAGTTTTAATGTAGTATCAAAGTGGGATATTACAAATTGTTTGAAAACACTACTTCAACATATTTGTGTAAGGCAGTGTCTGCATAGTTATAGTAAGGCAGTGTGTATTTTTTCATAGACTTCAACCAGAACAACAGACTAAACGGAGACGAAAATATGAAGAAAATCCAAAGGTCTTCTAATGAGACAGACAAGAAAGACAATTGCAAAAATGTAAAAGATCCACTCTTTTCATTGGCCTGATTATTTTCAGAAATGTTATTTTTGTTAAGAATACTTTCTCAGGCCTCCCTGGTGGTGCAGCGGTTGAGCGCTGGGTTGCGAAGCTGCCTGCAGCCTCTGCAGCGCTGGTTCAATCCCTGGCTGACTGGTGAGTGTCCCACATGGCATGTAGACCTCTCCTGACGCCCGCTGCTCCCCTCAGCAGTGTACTTCGGTCCTTCTGCCTGTTCTGTTCCCTGCTCCAGCTCTGGTGAATTCTCTCACCCTCACGTGCTTCTGACTGGATCCAGTGCTTGTATAAATAAATAAATATATATACATATTTTTTTAGAAGAACACTTTCTCATTTAAAGAAAGTTTGCTGAATAAATGGTGCTGGGAAAACTGGGTCACTATATGCAAAAGAATGAAGCTTGACCACTACCTCACACCATGCACAAAAACCAATTCAAAATGGATTAAAGAACTAGACATAAGACCTGAAACCATAAAATATATAGAAGGAAATATACACAAAACATTACATGACATGTACCTCAAAGACATCTTTACAGACACATCACCCAAAGCAGTGATAGTGAAGGCAAAGATCAACAGGTGGGACTACATCAAATTAAAGAGCTTCTGCACAGCAAAAGAGACAATAACAAAAACAAAGAGAAACCCCACCGACTGGGAGAACATTTTTGCACACAACACTAATGATAAAGGACTGATCACAAAAATCTACAAAGAGCTGATGAGACTCAACAAAAATCAAAGAAAATAATCCAGTCAAAAAAATGGGCAGAAGAGCTAAAAAGAAACTTCTCCAAAGAGGAAATGCAAATGGCCAACAGGGCATATCAAAAAATGTTCAACAACACTTGTTATCAGGGAAATGCAAATCAAAACTACCATGAGATACCATCTTACACCAGTCAGAATTGCACATATTAAAAAAACTAGCAACAACAAATGTTGGCAAGGTTGTGGAGAAAAAGGAACTCTCCTGCATGGCTGGTGGGAGTGCAAAATGGTCCAACCACTATGGAGAGCTGTGTGGAGATTTCTTGACCTACTAAACACAGAGCTTCCATATGATCCAGCAATTCCACTCCTAGGTATTTACCCAAAGGACACAGAAACATTAATTCAAAAGGGCACCTGCACCCCTATGTTTATTGCAGCACTATTTACAATAGCTAAGCTTTGGAAACAGCCCAAATGCCCAAAATAGATGACTGGATCAAAAAGATGTGGAATATATACACAATGGAATATTACTCAGCAATCAAAAAGATAAACTCATGCAATTTGTAGCAACATGGATGGAGCTGGAAGGGATCATGCTCAGTGAAATAAGCCAGAAAGAAAAACAAAAATACCGTATGGTCTCACTCATAGCAGGAATTTAGAAAACCTAAATAAGAGGCCAGGATAAAGACTAATTGCAATAAAGTAAAAAATCAAAATCAACAAGCAGCTATAGACCAGAGACACACTACAGAGGGATTACGGTCAGAAAAAGGGCTGGGAATTGTATGGGGAATATAACCAAAATGAAAATGCATACATTATGTAAAAATGAAAAATGATGTAAGAAGTATATAAAATAAAGTAATTTATTAAAAAAAAGAATACTTTCTGTCAACATGCATTGGGTTATTCATATTATTCTAAATGAAATAGTTACATGATTAAACACAGCTTTATTCCCAGTGTGGTAAATATGGGGAGCGATATCTCATACACAAAAGTATACTTGGTGTCCTCACTTATTTACTGGAAGGAAAATGACTGAGAATCACAGACCCAGTGCTTGGGTCACGGAGACAGGGTAAGGAAGCTTTGGGTGAGGAGAGGAGGGGGCAGAGCAAAGCCACAGGTCACCTAGTCTGGTTCTCATGGTTCCAGGTCCCAGGGCTGTGTCCAGGGCAGGGAGGTTACTGTTGGGGATACCCCACTGCCTCCCTTTGCTTCACTTCTGTCTCCACCACCTGTGCTGGGCCCTGGACACTTGTGAATGCTCATCCCCGTTCTCAGTCCCCAGTGCCTAGATGGTTCCCAGGGAAGCCAATCAGCATGGCCCCCAGGTAAGTTTCCACCCACCAGCCTAGAGTCAGGAGCTCCCCTGACCTCAGTAGTGCTGGTTATGGGGCCCCCAACCCTCCTCCTGCTGCTTCTCTCCAGGGCTGTGGCCCAAACCTGGGCTGGTGAGAGCAGGGAGGAGGGAAAAGTCTTCTCTGTTAGAGGCTGTTGCCTTAGGCTCCTCTGTCCTCCCAGGGTTCCTCTCAATCCTAGTCCCTTTCTGTCCCCCCCACCCTAGCTTCCTCTTCTGTCCCCCTGAGTCCCACTCCTTCTCCACCTGATGCCCCTTTTCAAGCTCTCAAGCCTCCTCCCTTCCTGAACACTTTCTCCCCTCATGCCCCATCTCCCTGGGACTCAGGACCAGTGCAGGAATGAGGTTCAGCCTGACTTTCACCGTCCTGCCCCCAGGCTCCCACTCTTTAAGGCTTTTAGAAATCAAGACCTCCCAGCCCAGCCTCAAGGAGCCCCGGTACGTCGCAGTGGGCTACATGGACCACGCACAGTTCAGGCGGCTTGACAGAGACTCTCCAGGTCACAGTGTGGAGATGCTGGAGCCCAGGGTGGAGCAGGTGGGGCAGGAGGACCTGGACAAGGAGACAGAACCAAAGACAATAGGCACAGAGGTTCAAGCTGCCCTAATGGCTCCTGGAGGACCTGCATGGCTGCTTCAACCAGAGCTAGGACAGTGAACAATGCTTGCCCAGGGCCAGGTCACAGCTCCCATTCGCCAGACCTTTGCCCCTAGTCAGGGTCACAGTGATTCCCAGAGGCTATGGCACCCGCCATAGTGGAGGAGGGAGTTTGGGTAAAGCACGAAATGAACAACCCGGAGGGCAGGTACTTGGAGTGGATCCCAAGTCTCCTGGAGATGGGGAAGGAGGCGCTGCAGCTCAGAGGTAAAAGGGGCTACAGGGCCTTTGATCTCCCTGAGGCTCACACCCCACAGGGAAAACTGAATGGTCAGAAATGCGCCCCCTTCTGGTCAGAGAGAGAACTGTCTCTCAAGTTTTCAAGCTCTGAATAGAGACTGGCCCAGAGGGTCCTATTGTTTCTGAAGGACAGTTAAGGAATCCAGTTTCTCCTGAGAAAGAGGGGAGACCACCCCTGAAATCACCCTGCACAGGACCCTTTTCACCGGCAGCCATCGTAGGAACAATGAGTTTCTCTCTCAAGATCTTGTTTTTTGGTCAGAGAGCATTTTTGGAGATCTCACTCCTGCCTGTCTGTGTCATCACCCTCCACCTAAGTCAGCAACAAAATGTTTAGAGACCTGCATCCCTCCCTGGGCTCTCACCTGCTATCCTGGACTCTCAGACCAGGCTGGTTTCTGGGGTTTGTGCTTCCTCCCTCCAAGCATGTTTTCCTGTCCATTCTGAGGATGGTCATGAGGCTGCTTCAGTGACCATAGAGGAAATAGCAACCATAAAATGTCCTATTCTTCCCGCTCAGGCCCCCAAAGGGCACGTGTGACCCAGCACCCCATCTCTGAGCATGACATCAACCTGAGGTTTTGGGTCCTGGGCTTCTACCCTGACCTGGCCCCGTACACGGAGCTGGTGGAGACCAGGCTTGGGGGATGGAAACTTCCAGAAGCGGGCGGCTGTGGTGGTGCCTTCTGGAGAGGAGCAGAGATACATGTGTATCTTCAGCATGAGGGGCTGCTGGAGCCCCTTATCTTGAGATAGGGTAACTAGGGGGACTTAGGCACAGAGCCTCTTCTCAGGAGAATCAGGAGTCCTCTGAGAACTTCTAAGGGTCAGACTAAGGACTGGGGTCTCCCCTTCCCTTCCCTTCCAGTGTCCCCTCCTCAGCCCTCCATCCCCACTGCGGGCATCACTGCTGGCCTGGTTCTCCTTGGAGCTGTGCTCACTGGAGCTGAGGTGGCTGCAGCTGTGATGTGGAGGAAGAAACGCTCAGGTAGGGAAGGGAGTGGGGGATCTTGTCCACTGGGGGCTTTCATGTCCCAGGGAGAACTTGCCCTGCCTGGTTAATGGGAAGTACCATCCACACACATGGGTGTTGCCCAGAGGGCATTTGGTTCAGTCCCCCCTCACCTCCTTTCTTCATTTTTCCCAGTCCTGACCTGGGTCTTTAGTCACAGTATTCCAGGGTTAGAAGATTCCTTAAAGACTGCGTGGGCTGACTCCTCCCTTGTCTCACATGATGATTCTTCCCACAGGAAGACAAGGAGGAAGCTACACTCAGGTTGCAGGTAAGTGTGGTTGCAGGTAAGTGTGCAGGTAACTGGGAATAGTTTTGATGAAGCCATTCAGTTTCCATTCATGATGGTGATTTTCATGTCTTCAAATCTTAAGGCCACTTATTAATGGCTGAGCTCACCATACAGACATTCACCTCTTTGACTTCAACTGTGGACAATAATTTACATTGTGGGGTAGAATTGGAGGGGCATTCTTCCTTTGAGGAAAGAGACCACAGTTATGTGAAGAAGGTGACGAAGGAAAGCACAGCAGCCAGCAGGAAATGGTTGTAAAAATGAGAAATTAGGGCATCGCTGGTGGTGCAGGTAGTTGAGTGCAGTGCTGTGAAGCTGTCCGCACCCTCTGCAGTGGCACGGCAGACCTCTCCTGTCTTGCCCGCTGCTCCCCTCAGCAGTGGATTTCAGTCAGTCTGCCTGTTCTGTTCCCAGCTGTCCCTGGTGAATCCTCTCACCCTCCCGCACATCTGGCCTGCACCCCAGTTCTTGTATAAATAAATCTTTAAGAGAGAGAGAGAGAGAGAGAGAGAGAGAGAGAGAGAATGACTCAGCGCTGACTTTACAAAGACTGAGCACATTATTTTTTTTTGGTATGTCATGGTGCGTTCTGTCCTTGTTGTCTTCCATGGATTTTATGGTTTCTGGTCTTAAGTCCCAGCCTGTTATCCATTTTGAGTTGATTTTTGTGTGAGGTGGGAGACAGTGGTCTAGTTTCATTCTTTTGCACGTGGCTGTCCAGTGTCCCCAGCACTGTTTATCGAAGAGCCTTTCCTTGTGACCCCTCATCTTAACCTTGTCTACATAAACTTCACTGGATGGCACGTTGGAGAAAGGGGTTTACTTCTTCCCATCCATAGTTGTATTTTAAAACTATAATTCATTTTACGTTCTCCATTGTCTTTCAGCAACCTTAGGTATTTACCTGGAACTATTTCAAAAGCACTTGAAACAATTGAAAGATTAGAGGCATATGTCCATTACAGAGGAAAGTGAATGAAGGACCCATCTGGATCAGGACCATTAATGTCTGACAAGACAGAACAGGGAACAGTGTGGGCTGACAGAGCAGCAGGAACAGGCCCTGAAGGGCTGGGAGAGGCAGTGAGGGGGTGAGTGTCCTTCCTGCAGGGTGTCCAGGATCCCCTAGTGTTGTCCAGGGACACCTGCCCTGTGCTCTGTACCCCCCTCTTTTCCCTCTCCACTTGGAACAAAAGGAAGCACTAATGGGGAGACATGTGTCCTCCTGGGGCAGTTTTGAGTCCAAGTCACTTCCTGCTCCCCTCCCCATGAGGTGGGTGGATTTAGGGGCTGTACTGTGCTGAGAGCTGGGGTGGGGGTGGTTTATATCCTGCAGCTGCAGCCCTGCCCCCCAGGAAGTCTGGCTGGTCATCTACCCTGGGGAGAGGGGGCTTGGTAGTGCCAGAAAGGCACAGAGCTGATTCTCTATGATCTGAGCAAACGTGTAAAGAAAAGCCCTGGAGCCCTCGGTGGCTTTCTCAGGCTTTTGTTGACCTTTTACATGTAGTGCAGCAACCAGGTACATGGCAGACAGGGGTTCTGGGGTGCCAGGAGCTGGCACTCTTTACTGGGCTCTCTGGCAGTTCTCCCTCTCCTGTGTTCTTTGCTTCTCTGGGCCAATATAAACACTGCAGCCCCGGCCCACAGAAGTAAACAATACAACTGAATATAACAATGTAACAAAATGCAGGTGTTCCATCAGGCATGTGATGCTAATGGGGAGGGCAGTAAAGCCTGACAATCAGTTACCTTGCAGGGTGGGTAACTTTCAGTGTTTTGTTGGGAAACTGTTATCCCATTGTAACAGGGTGGTCTCCAGGAAAGGGGGGGCATCCAGGTTCCCTGCCCCTCCCAAAAGGAGGGTGGAGCTGAGCTGGGAGAGAAGAAGCTGCAGAGGAGACAGAGGAAGGAGGATGGAGCCAGAAGGAGACCAGAGGAGGCACATGGAGCCGAGAGACACGTGAAGAAACTGCGCTTGCCTTATGGTCGTGGACTGGGTGATATGATGTGGGTGAGAGACCCATGGGGAGGTGACAATGGCAGCTTATCCCTTGATTTTCATTTTGCTCTTTTCCTCCCATACTTGTCTGGTGGTTTCTGATCCTTTTCTGTGGGTCCCCGCCAGAAGGTGCTTTAGACTTGGGGCAGGCTTTGGCGCCTTGCTCTGGGCCAATCCCGTGTGAATGGACTTTTACCCATGAGGGGACGGGTAACTTTGGGTGCTTGATTTAGAAACTATATTCTTTGTCTTTTCTGTATTGTTCCCTAATTGTATTAAATTTACTTTTCATTAAAGTCTCATGTTTTGTGTTGATGGGCGGATGGCAGAACCTATTTAGAGCAGGCAGGTTTGCGGGGTTGGTGTGCCCCGCTCCCTGCCCTATAACACCATCTTCCCTTCTCCTCTGGCGCTCCTCTGGTGTGGTCTTTGATACTCACAGTGTGCTCTGCCTTTATGTGGCAGATGGCAGAAGCCATTTGGAGCATACAGATTTGGGTGTCCAGGGTCCCCTCATTGAGGGTGTGTAGGGTGAGGTAAAAAAATGTCAGGCTTTTCTACCCTCCCGCCATCAGGATAGATGATGGATCCTTGTGATCCTGAATGCATGCCTGATGGCGGGCACCTGGAGTAGGGTGTGGGCATAGGTAGATGGGATTCACCTGGGCTGAGACTGAGCTTTTAAGGGCGGCGTCATGGAGACGCCAGCAGAAGCCAAACAAAAGCCGAGGAGAAGCCGAGAACGAACAGAAGCCGAGAGAGAAGCAGAGAAGGCCAGTGAGCCCAGATAGAGTGAAGACTTGCTGGGGGCTGGGAGGCCTGCCAGCCTCCCGGCCCCCCAGCACCCCTGCATGCTGTGTACCTGGAACCCCAATAAAAAACCTGCAAAAACCACTGAGGACTCTGACTCCTCCTTCACCCGTTCTGCATGGGATCAGAAAACCTGCCCCATGTCTGTTACTGCCCTTACAGTGTGTTTTCTCTGATCATGACTCATTTCCCTTCTCTATTGCTCTGCCTCCCCACTGGATCCTCACCCAGAGGCAGGAATCCCCCAGGAGGAGGACTAAGCCCTCAGTGGGGATCTGACCAGGTTCCTGCTGTTTGAGGCAGGACCTTGTCTTTGGCCCTGGCAGGTCAGGGCTGGGAAGGGACTGACCTTCAGGTGAACTAATGAAGCAGACAGAGCAGAATAGAACAGGGGCCTGTGGGGGGGGGACCCCAACTCCTTGGAGACAATATTGAGTGTCCTGATGCTTCTCCATGACACATGCTCACACTGAGGGGGACAGGTCCACAAGCAGGCACTGGCCTATCCTTCATGGGGGGCCTGTGCCTGGGCCTCTGACCTGGGAAGTCACTGGATGATGAGGAGGAGGGTAGAGCAGTTTGCACCCGGGACCAGGTGCTGGGAATGGAGGGGTCCAGTGTTTTGAGCAGAGTGGGTCTGGGCTGTGGTTTCCACGGGGTGGGAAGGGAAGGGAGGATGTTTTTTTCCAATAAACCTCTTGGTCTCTAGCAGCACAGAGGCTCAGCAGCCCTGAGAGGAGCCAGGTGTGTCCTTGGTCTCAGGGCCTAAGGAGTCACCAGGAAGGGCCCTGCTCCTGCTGGTGGGGATCCTTCTCCCCCCTGAGCCCAGAGCTCCTGGCTGCCCTGCTCCTCTGTGTGGGCCTGGCTGCCTCTTGCCCTATCTCTCCCCAGCCCTGAGGAGATGGCGCCTGCTCCTGTCCCAGCTCTGTGCTCTGCCTCGTCCCCTCCCTGCTGCTCCTCCTCCAGCTGCTCCCCGGGGTCCGAAGGTGAGTGTGATGACCGAAGGGCATGATGGCTCAGAGTAGGATCTCTATGAACCCATGCAGAAGTGTGAAGGAGTCCTCGAGCCCTCAGTGGCTTTTTCAGGCTTTTATTGGGATTTTCAGGCTCTTATTGGGCACACCCCTGCCTGCCATGTGCCTGGGGGCCAGGAGGCTGGCAGGCCTCCTAGCCCCCGGTGAATCTTCACTTTTTTTTTTTGCTCCCCACAGCAGTGTATTTCAGTCAATCTGCCACTCTGTCACTGGTGGATCCTCTCACACCTTCCCCCTTCCCGCATCGCAGGCCTTTACCCCAGCTCTTGTATGCGTAAATAAATAAATCTTTAAAAAAAAAAAAAAAAGAAAAAATCTTCACTCTTTCTGGGCGCTCCAGCGTTCTCTCATGGTCTTGTTCTCTCACTTCTGGTCGTTTTCCATTCTGCGACACCGCCCTTACAAGCCCCGTCTCAGCCCAGGTGCACCCACCTGCGCATGCCCACACCCTTCTCAGGTGCCCGCCATCAGACATGCATTCAGTACCGCAGGGATCCATCATCAATCCTAATGGCGGAAGAGCAGAAAAGCCTGACAATCATTTTCTCTACAATGTCCCTCCCTGTTCTGTTGAAGTGGAAACTGTCCAAAGCAATGTTGAAACTGATGGTGAAGGGGAAAGCAATGAAACAACTGATGCAGTAAAAGGGCCCATCACACCCGCCTGGCACAATTAGCACGTTTACCATCTTAGCATTTGCAAGTTCCCCTCTGAGCAATTTATGACTGGTCTCTATCTTTTTTTTTTTTAAAGATTTTTATTTTATTTATACAAGAACTGGGGTACAGGCCAGATGTGCAGGAGGGTGAGAGGATTCACCAGAGACAGAGCGTGGAACAGAACAGGCAGACTGACGAAATACACTGCTGAGGGGAGCAGGGGGCGAGACAGGAGAGGTCTGCTCGCCAGGTGGGTTGCTGGGAGGCCGGTGGGGATCAAACTGGCACTGCAGAGGCTGTGGACAGCTTCACAGCGCTGTGCTCAACCGCCTGCGCCAACAGGGAGTCCCTGGTCTCTATCTTAACAGGGCCTCATTCCAAAAGAAAGGAGTCAAGTGGCTGGCTCCTTTCCCCTCCCATAGCACAGATCCTTGTCTAACCACCCCTCCCCAGCCTTTGTCTAAACAGCCCTGTACTCTACCAAATGGCCTGCGCACTACAAAAAAAAAAGGAAATCTGTCAAATTTATCAATGTAACAAATGCTGAAATTTCTGAGTATAAATGGAAATCTTTGTGTATGTTAGTTGCCCAGATCTTAGAGGGGAGACTCTCCTGTCTGGTGCCCACTAGTGTGATAATAATGAAACCTGTACCCACTTGTCCTTGGAGTGCCCTTTGGTCCTTTCTAGCCTGGCAAAATAGTTTTCGAGTAGGTAGAGCCCTGGGGTCTGGAGCTCTTCCTTCAGGAAGGATGGCTGTGG